>NW_027526203.1:228216071-229416071 GCF_048455015.1 Haemaphysalis longicornis | reverse complement strand
AGACCGTGAAAAAGGCCTGTCCAAGCTCAGCACGCGCTGTGGATGGTTTCCTGGTATAAGAAACCACCAATTTAAAGCTGATGCAATGCCTGTCTACTAAAGTGAACTCCTCCTCCTCTTCCTGGCGCCTACCCGCCGACAAGAAGGAGCACTATACTCGGATACAAGTCAAGAAAAAAGGGGCGTCGCCTAATCCCCCACTTCCACCACCCCCTTCCAGCCAATAGTGTCGCTCTATCAAGGTGACGTCGTGGCCGACCGCATTGCACCTGCAGGCAGCGCTCGGAGCCACGCTTTCCTTAATGCGTCCGTGCCGAAAAGTAGTTCGTAAGGGCGCGTTCACTTTGAGCGGAGATAAAAACCTTAGCTAAAATTCTTTATCTGCCCGTTTTAATGCAATGCGTGAAAGAATTTATCGTCAGCTGCAGTAGCGAGTTTCAATTATATTCCTGATGGTGAATTTCTGCTCTTCCGGGTTTTCCCTCAGCCGCTTGCTTCTGGCAGCTTCTGGTTTTATGCATTGCCGGCCCATTTCCCGCCATGGATCCCGAAGAAGTCGCATCTGAATGTGCTTCATCGTTCTCGACTGAGAATTGTGGTGCGTTGCCATCTACGCCACGCCGATGGTACAAGAAAAACAAAAGCGGCCGTGTCATCTGCAGCTGCGGACGGGAGATGATCCGGAACGCGTACGTTCGTTTGCGGCATCTTCACCCAGAGCGCAGCGTTGAAGAAACGGCCGCGACCGTGAGCGATCTTCTTGGAGTCAGCGTGAGCTTGGTGATGGACGTGAAGAAGGAGATGAAAAATAACGACGGAAATGTTGCGACGCCCTCCCGAAAGCGCCCGCGAAGCGCCGGAAAGAGATGACGCACAGAAGTGTACGACGACTTCACGAAGTGCGCATTGCGGTCGTCCGTGCATCGTTTTTTTCGCAGCAATGAGATTCCGACAGTGAAGGCAATTGCTGCGGATTTCAACGCTAGCGGCGATGTTACTCCTCTCAAGCCATGGACTGTGCGCCGCCTGCTGAATGACATCGGGTTCAGGTATGAGAAGAGGGGCCGGAACTCGCTGCTGATCGAGCGGGACGACATTGTCGCGTGGCAGCAGAAGTACTTCTACGACGTCGCCAGGTACAGGATGGAAGGACGAAAAATCTTCTACCTTGATGAAACCTGGGTGAATGCGGGACACACGCTATCGACTGTTTGGACGGACACGACGGTTGCTTCCCACCACGACGCCTTCATGCGTGGTCTGACGACAGGTTTGAAGCAGCCGTCAGGGAAAGGACAGCGCCTGATTGTAACGCACATCGGCAGCGAGGACGGCTTCGTCAGTGGTTGCCTGGATATCTTTCGGGGTACGAAGACCGGCGACTACCACGAGGAGATGGACGGCACCCGCTTTGAAAGGTGGTTTGGCGCCGTTTTGCCGCAACTGCCACAAGGTAGTGTAATTGTCATGGACAATGCCTCGTACCACTCGCGGCTGGAAGAAGCAGTGCCTACGACGTCTTCGCGCAAGCAGGTCGTTCAGGACTGGCTGACGTCCAAAGGACTTGCTTGGGATGAAAAAATGCTTAAAAAGGAGCTCCTCAGCCTTGTGGCCTCTGTAAAGACACGGTACATCAAATATCGTATTGACGGTGCAGCTGAAAGGGCGGGATGTATTGTGCTTAGGCTCCCACCCTACCATTGTGAGCTCAATCCCATTGAGCTCATATGGGCGCAGATGAAACGAGGTGTCGCAGCCAGAAATGCCACATTTAAGCTGGCAGATGTAGAGGTGCTCCTGAGGGAAGAAGCTGCCAAGGTAACAGCTCAACACTGGGCAAACGCAGTTCAGCATGTGATCAGCATTGAAACAAAGTTCAGGGGAGACGGTGGAGCAAGTGCGCATGTTCAACCTATTATAATCCATCTGGATGAAGATGACATGGACTCCGACAGTGACCTATCTGGTATCGAGTCCTTTGAAGATGTGTAAGGCAACCAGCTATTCGCCAGTGCCGCCTTTGCCCCTTTCATTTAGTGTGGAGTGCGCAATTTAGCTTAAGTAGGTGTGTTTCCATAGCTGCAGGAGCAAGAAACTCCATCAGACAGCAGAGAAGACCAGACATGCTGTTTGTGTGTGTTATTAAGACTTCTTTCTGGAGTTAACTGAGCAGCCTGTGTGTGCAGCCTAACTTGTTCATGGTTGATTGCTTTGATATGTAGCTATGAGAATCAGAAGATGCAATTGCAGTGTTTGGTTTTTATTTCATTTGCCATTACTGAATGTTGTATGCTGTGTTGTAGAGTCGACAGGGATTTTCCAGTATGACAGTGAGGATGACAAGTTATTTCAACAATCGATGCATGATATCATTTGCTGTAGTGAACCGAGCGGTGTATTGTGTGGTGCTGGCTCAGGACTGGTTGCCTTGATATGTAGCTCTGAGAATCAGAAAAGGCTGTAGCAGTGCTTGGTTTCTGATTTCATTTGTTGCCAGTGTGGTGCAGGAATTAGGCCGAATGAATGCAGTCCTGACAAGACACTGCGTGGCAGACGTATCCATAAAAGAAAATTGTACATCTCGAGCTAGAGGAAACCCACACTGTTCCAAACTATTTTCTGGAAGCAGGGCCACGCTTGCACTATGCGATAGTTTTCGCTGCACAGGGAGGATGGCTATTCGCATGTGTAGCATGAGGTGTGTGCAAGCAGAGTCAAGCGAGTTCGCAAATTCACTTCAAGCAGAATCATCTGCAGTGTGTGGCTCTACGGCTGCTCCTTGTGCGACACTATATAAATGGCTATAAAGGCAAGTTTCACCTACAGGAAAAGACGCTAGCTCGAGTTTTCACCCCACGTTTTTTACATTGTTTGGACACTTATGCGTGTATTGGATGCAGAAACAAAGTTGCAAATTAAATGCCTACGTGAAAGCATGTAACTGAACATTGTGTGTCCGTGTGGCTGGCTGAGCCAAGTTGTCTTCTTGTAGAACATTGAGAACAAATAAATCTGTTTAAGTGTCTTATTGCTCGTTTCATTTGCTATGCATAATTCAGCAGTGCGTCTGTTTAGCTGTCTGAGCCAAATCTGACAGGATACAGCAGTGAGGACAAGAAAAGTTGCTTCGGTGTTTTATTTCTAATTTAATTCTATTTAGCTATCTGCTGTCTTACGCAGGACTTAGGATATATAGGTTTTATCTGTTGCCTACTCCACTGGATAAAATGCAATGTTAAAAACAATCCCCAAAGCTTTGGAAAGGGGAAACAAGGTTGGTTTCAATCGATCCTCCCATGTATGGGAATAATTTCATGTAGTGCATATTTGGTGAGAATATAAATTTCCTTCTGAACATATGATCCGATTTTGCCTTTGCGTAGCAAGAAAAGTATGATATGCATTGACCAGTTTCAGTGCAGCGATGTGTACCATATGTGTGGTTCCATGCATCAACTCAACCGACATGTCAATAATCAGTGCAGATCACTACGTAACCCTTCAAACAGACTTCATTGCCTGTGTTATGAAGTGGGCATCAATTCATGTTCTGTCATTGTGATTTACACTCCTAATATATGTGTAGACATTGCACGAGTTGAGTTGCGAACAGTGCTGTGGCAAGCAGCAGCTTGCTATTTGACTTGGAGCAGCGAGCTTCTAGCTCCAGCGGCCACTTGTGACGCAACAGTGAGAATGGATGAAATGCTGAGCTGTTTTCCACCCTGAATGCTCTATTTTGAATTTAGAGCACGTGCATGCAGATGACCATTGCAGCAGCAGCTTCTTACTTAAGAGACAAACACAAGGCGAGCAGTGTCTATATAGCTTCAATAATGCACATCTCATGCAAGAATTTGATTTGGTGAACAATATGCATGCGCATGTGTAGAAAAAGCTGAAAGGTGGTTTATTTGATTTCAGTGCTGCGTTTCATGTCTTCACATGCATTGTTGCAGCTGGTCATACCGGTGAAATCTAGCTAATGCAATGTCACTATCGCGAACCACAGCTCATTCACAAAGCATAAACGGGACAATGAAATTGAACTTACAGTGGTAACACTCCTGTGGAATCTTAATTATCATAGACAATGCAAACTCAAAGCAGATGCCTATTCGTATTTAATTCACAAAGGTTTTTGTCCGAAACAACAACTTAAGGCACTCCAACAAAAAACAGGCGACAAAAACATACTTGTTGCAATTAATACATTTAACAATGGTATCTCAGCGTAACCGAGAAACAAAATAGAAAAGGTGGCATATTAAATCCCATCACGTAGCTAAGCTACAGCTCGTACGCATTCACGGTCAAAAAGTGCGAAAATTCTGCTTCTTGTATTTGGCAACTTGATCACAATTTGGGCGAATACGCTTGCGCCCGACATGGACTTGGGACACACGGCTCGACATATATGCTTTCACGAAATGCAGCGCGCGCCGTCGCGTGGCTTGCGTTTCGCCCCGTGCATACTGTCCATGGCGTTAGTAACTGCTGGCGTAATCTACGAGAAATAAACAAGGAGTTATCGCCCCCTGTCGCAGACACTGGTGCGATAACGTGGGTAGCACAGACACAGGAGGGACTAAACGGTAGAACGGTACTTCACGCTCAAGGCCAAACGCCCGCACAGGATGACGACGACAGCTTCGTATCACACAGCGTACTGCAGCGGCGGCTGCTTACCGGCAACGCGAGCGCTCACAAAGCAGAAGAAAAAAACACCGTAGCGATTGTCATTACCGAGCATGTTAAGAACACTGCACACAACACGCAAACAAGGAATACGACTGAACGGCACTAAAAATCGTCGTCAGAGAGCCCGACGACGCCGACGGTTTGACGCGAACAGCGGAGGCGGCCATTTTGGTAGAAGTCCGGAAGCGCGGAAGAACATGTTTTGTGATTTCTGCCGTGAGCGCGGCGTGGAGGCGGTCTACCGCGACGTCACGTTGATACGGCGACACCATTGGCTGGAAGGGGGTCCTTTGATGAGGAAAAGCCGCACTTTTCTTGAGTTGTATCCGAGTATAGCAAGCTGTTCGCCGTATAGGCACGTTGCACCGTGCAGAGGCCGCTGTGAGGGCAGCACTTTTCCTACTAAAGTTGTCTGCAGCGCACGCTAGGGCATCGATAAAGGAGCGGTGATTTCTCGAGCAGTTATCGCCCACTGCCTGCAGCATGTCGTGCCAACAATCTATGCCGTTGACATTGAGACACGGTGTAAAGAAAGACGGCCTTTATGAGTGCATCGGTTCCTCCCTGCCATTTGTATTATCTGCAATCTATCTGGTCGGCTACTATAGCAGCGACTTACGCATTTTCGTATGCTCCACTTAAGCTGTTCGTTCTTCTCGGCATTGTTATCATGACGTTACCTTAGATACCTTCTTTGTGTGGACACCCGTGCGTGACTCGTGATAATCCCGGCTGTTAAAGTCTGGGACAAAGCGCCGACACTTATGTAATATGAAGGCTACGAACCGAGCCCGCGATATGCGTGGCATCTTTCACAAGAGAAATGACCCCCCGAACAACCAGGATATAGAAAACGGCGTGGCTGCTTGCGAGGCAAGCATCAGCGCAACGTGCCTATGGCAGACATACTGCTAAGTGGGCCCATTCTGGAGGCATGCCCGTGAGCATATGACAAAAGCGAGTTTTAACTGACCGTTTTTCCCGGTCCGCTCCACTCCGATAGCAAGCGGGAGCGCCATTGCGCATGCGTGACGCGCTTGGCCGCGAATGACATTGGCTCCGCTTGCACTGAACATGCCGCCCATACCGGAGCGGAACGCAGAAACAGTTAGCTAAAATTTTCTAAAACGCGAACAACTCTTCCGACGCACCACAGGGGAAAGAATTGCCTCTCGTATTCATGGCTACCTCTGTAAGATAAAATGACTTCGAGCCAAAAAAAAAGAAGACATCGCCACACTATTTGCGCGTTTGGTGCCAACATGGGAGACGCTTTTTCAGTGGTTGCTTAACGCTGCAAACATCGATGTCACGTGGAACAATCATGTTTGTTTTGGAAAGTAATACGGCGATAAGTGGTATCGCAAAATTCATAAAAATGCGACGAGTTTTTCTTCTTTTTCTTGCGGTGGTGGGGGAACCAGTTACAAGAGGAAGAAAGTATAATGATAGGTTATCCGTTCTGCATGTTGGGGTGAGGGACACATATTGTACGCCTTAAGCATGGCAAGCCTCATTTCGCTTCAGCGCAGGAGTGAAGTGGGTCATTCCAGAAGGGTACCAACGTCACTGATCCCTGTGGGCTTCGGCCGAAAGCTCGGTTTTCATTCTGCGGCTTAAAGGTAAAGTGTTTGTACGTACCGGAGCGCTTCTTCAAGCGACTCGTCTGAAAAACAGTAAACGTGCTCGGTGCGGCTTGCTGTACTAGGTAAGGCAATTTCGATTACCTGAGTGGACACTTCTTTTTCTGCTGTCTTATAACAAGTAGACACTGAGATTGGAGGAGTGGGCAAGCAAAGAGCAGTCTTTTTTTTACCGATACATTATCCGCTTTTTATTCCAGCTGGAACTTTTGCAGGTTCCCAATGCAGAACCCTGACGGGAAGGACACCGACCTGGCTGGGACTAGCGGCTTACAGCGATTCTCTCCACGCGGTGGAGACTTTCGACGCGTCACTGAGGAGGATGCGAACCCCAGTTGTGCTTCAAGAGATGGCCAGCGGTCGTCTTCCCCCAGTGCGCGGATCCAAGTCTCTCAACCGCCCGATGAGGCGGAAGGCGCGAGCGGGACTCTGCGGTGCCCTCCGGCAATCGCGGAGCGCCGCGAACTTGTTGCTTCCTTTGTTGATGGCACCAGCGGTGCTGAGCGACCCTTTTCACCACTTGTTGAATGCCGATCTAGACCAGCCAGTGGTGAGGAAGAAACGGACTTTGGCGGCTTGAGCGTCGGTTTCGAGCGGCTGTCTCGGCGGGATTACGATGCAGGCAGCAGGAGGGCGACCCGGTCGCCCATTCGCACATCTGGGTGTCCCGTGATGATCGACCGCTCTTTCTCGGCGCTACCGAAGTTGCTTCAATCACATCTACCTCCGGTGTTGCGGGAGTCGCCCGATGCCGCTGTGGAGCGCTCAGAACAGCGACACCGCAGGAGATTCAGCTACTGTTCGGGCGGCCAACTTTACTTGAACGATGAGTCCTCTCATGGAGTGGGATCCCATCCCCTGCAGGAAGTCTCGCGGCGGCGGCGCTACAGGACTTACAGCAACTCTTCATTTGGTGTGCTTGAAGAGATACAGCAGTCCTTCTATGAAGTGGAGATTGACTTGTCTGATAGTCTCGATACGGCCCCGCCGATGCCGACTGACCTGTTGTGCGAGTCTCCGCCTACTCCGTATTCAGATAGCGTTATCGACGCTGCCACTTTACGCTTGGGGCTTATTACCGCCGCAGCCCGCCGAAGAGCTACAACACAAACAGTAATTCCTTGGGGAGCGGAAGGCAGTTCTAGCGACAGAGACGACGACACCAGTCAAGAAAATCGCAGTAGAACCTGCAGTAGCAGCTCCGCAGAGGGTACTGAGTTGCATGTCCAGACAGCAGAGCTCGACAAAGAGCGTGGAGGAGTACCAGCTTGCCAGCCGTTGATGCCTGTGCAGGCAATTGACAGCATGGCCTTTCGTGACCCCACCGCTAGTGATGCTGGCTTTGGACGCGAGACCGACATAGAAAGGCCACGCGCTTGCTCCCGTTCAACATTTTATTTCGCAATTGGTTGCGTTACGCTGGTCACTTTTATCATCTTTGTGACGATACTCGTATTTCACAATACTGGAATGCACCAGCTAAGTCCCTCGCAAACACCACCTGTTACTTCGACACAACCCCCAGGTACCAACACCAACCAAATGCTGCCCTTGAGGAACAGAGTTCTGCTTTGACCTTCCGCTGAACGTTTGCGTGAAGACTGGCCCGGCTGGACGCGCAAACTAGAAAAAGAAACTGTCCTGTTTAGTTGCGTCCACGAACTTTCTTTCAATATGACCGAGCTGGTGCGTGTACTTGGCGTCTGTCTTCAGCGCATTTTCAACGCGCCGCGTGTTTGCATCCCACCTGTTATCCTTCTGCTTCTTCGGGCATGTTCCAACGCGCATGTGTTGCGCAAACGACGTTTTAGACTGCGCCTCCCCTTTTAAAAGTTCCATAGAATGCAAGGAATGTGCGAGCTTTTGCTCTCACGATTTTCATTCAATTTCTTCATTATCCGTCTAAACACAAATAAAGCACTGTCATGGTCAACATATTGGTGTCTTTCTTTTTTGCCTGTGCGAAGGCACTGAACTGCTACTTTGCATGGGCGCGCACTAGTCGGCATAGTGCCATTTTTTACGGGCTGGTTTTGTCGCGTTTTGCCGCGCGAGTTTGCTAAACGCACGCGGGGTGATCGCAAAGGCCATGCTCTCGCTGACGTGTTTTGCGCATCGGGCAGTAGGGTCAACAGCAGACGCATTTAATTTCACCGTTCACGAACAGCGACCAGATGCTGAAAGTACGGTTTAATGAGCAGCTGTTCGTGGTTCCAGAGCATCGAATCTTCTTCGCATAAACCAAAGTGCAAGCTGCTGCTTCCGTGAAGATCTGGAGGGGCGACCGTCACGCGCATGCGTGAATTATTCTGAGCTCGCAGATGTAGTCAGTGGCTGGAATTAGTCTTCTGAGAGGACACGTTTCGCGATATGGTTCAGCGAGACTTTTGGCTATTTTCGAAGCTGAAAAAAAATCAGGAAAGCTTGCACACATGCTTAAGGCTTGAATGGAGTGTTGTATGTGCGCAGTGCCAGACCCATAGCTAAGATTCAGTATCATTGCTTAATTGCATATCTGAAGTGCTAGTAATCGTCGTCAAATGGATCGCAAAGGTCGTTGTCTTCTCCGCGGCGAGTGGTGGGCACAAAGTCAACCTCACCATTGTATACTTCCACCAGCTCTTCATCATCGACTCGAGGCATCAGTGGCGGGATCTGCAAGTTGCTCGGGAAGGATTGGCACACTCGTAGCCACTCTCCTAAGCAGAGTGTATTTTCAACATTTAGCATTGGAGTTTTTTAACTGCAGATCCCTTTAGGCGCTCGCCTTGTCGTCTTAGCTCGCTCACTCGACCCAAGTATATAGAGCACCAAGGCGGTATCCCGGGGTAACGCTGTTGTTCGCGGCGTACCCCAGAGGCTTCGAAAGCCAAGCGGTTTATATAGTCATAAGCGTTCGAAACTCGTAAAACGTACATCTTCCCGTTGTTTAGCGCAAAGAAAACTATGGGTAAATTTGAGGGAAAATATATTTAATTAACCTGCAGCGTCCGCATTCATTTAGTTAAGGACGTCCGTTTGGTTGGTTTTTACGATAGTAAACGCAAAATGTGGCAGTGCAACGCCGGCCCGTGCGGGGAGGAAAGCACAAAGAGAACAGAACTCCCGCTGGCGCAGTTTCAGGCAGGGGGCGCGCGAGCACTCCGTAGGCGGGAAATTTGAATTGCATGGGGTGGTAGCCGTAAGCGGATAACGGCGGTACAGCCCATTATGGTGAATCACTGCTCTGCACTTCTGCAGTGGAACTGCTCTCTACACTTTGCAGTGGAACTGCTTTAATATTTTCCTTCAACGGCGAACTTACGGCTTGTAGAGTACAACAGCTACGCTGCTAAAAGCTCCCCAAACGAACCAGATTTGAGCCAACATTAGACATCATGCGAAATGCGACGTACTGGCTAATCGCAATCTCGAAAAACGCTTTTCAGAAGTGTTTCCCACAATGGCACGAGCGGTGGGAACACTCTTTGCAGACCAGAGTAGGAGACTTTGAAGGTGATGAGCGTCTTGTACCCGCAAAACGATGAATGTACATCTGCCCGCAACCTCGTGGAAGCACTTGTGTCGTGGAGGACTGCACCTATATTGTGATCTGACATTTTTATTAGGGATAGGCGAATAATGAATTTGAGGTTCAACGGGAATTTGAAGCGAATAGTAATTTGATCGAATAATTTCTAATCGAATAGTTCGAATAGTACACATCACAACTTACGAAGAAATTTGACCAAAGTGTGATCATACTAAGAATTAGAACTGACGTGGCGCAGCCTTCTGTGAAACTATTGCCAGTTGAGTGTTTATTCAGAAATTACATGGACTGCTTTCCTTTATTGTACTCACAAGTTTCCGTTGTGAAATACTAGTTGCTCCACATGCTCCAGGAGAAACAGCTTTCGCCGGCTGCTGCCAAAATTTCCTGCTCTCCAGAACGGCCTCTTGCTCCTCGCCTGGGTAGCACGAATTGAAAGGTACTTTTGTGTCATCTTTGCCAGCGCTGGGTAAAGCCGGCTGTCATGGTTACTCCATCACTCCAGAGGGTTTTCAGGCCGTGGGAGCACAGGGGCGCCGAAGTAGTTTGACAATTATCTGTCACAGCTCATGCAGTGGGCTGCCGTATATACCAGATTGTAATTTACTAAATTCTAAGCAGATACTAAAACAATGTAAATACAAAATTAATGGGTGCACTTGAACTAGAAGATTTATATTCAAATGCAATTAGTAGTCGCCAAAATATAAAAGTAACACGCCGTTGGCTCCAGAGCTTTTAGCGCCGCTTAGAAGCTCCGCTAAAAAGAGAGTATTGTAACCACTAGTATTCGCGGGCGTAGCCAATCAAAGCGAAGTTATACGCCGCCATTTAGAACAGTGTTCGGATAATTACGTGCAAGTATGTCGGCAGCGGAGTCGTTTCAGTGCCGCCTTTGAACGGAAAGGGTGATGGCCCCGAGAGCTCGTCGAACCTCTAGGCAAGGCAACAGCTTGGCACTGATAAAGAAAGGTCCGCGTTGGCGGGGTCTTGCGACAAGCCTGGGATGACATCTTGGAAGACTTGACCGAAAAGCTATACTTTCGGCTGTCCATTCCGGAGTGTCGAATAAATCGAGAATATCAAATACATGAATTCGGATCGAAACAAATAACGAATAGATAGCAATTTGATCTGATGTTCGACAGCATGATGCGAAAGACTGCACTCTTAGTCAATTCCTGGTTATACGACCCGCATGCAGGCGGGCCGCCACGTCATTTTAAAGCCGCTTATAAAGCGGTGGTTCAGGCGGCCTCGCGCGCAAGCGGCCCGCCAAACATGCGGCCCACCGAACACGCGGCCCGGCGTTTAAGCGGCCGTATTGAGGGCCGCCTAACCAGCGGGCCACCTAACCAGCGGGCCACCTAAACACCGGGCCGTGTGTTCGGCAGGCCACTGGCCGTAATTTTTTTACGCGGCCCGTTATGCTAATCTATTCCCGCTTACGAAGCGGCCCCCAAATCATACGGCCCCTCAAATAAGCGGCCTTGTTGCTTTCCACAAAAAAAAAAAAAGAAAAAAAACCAGCCAATCGGCCAGAATCGAGTTTATCCGTTTTTTTTTTTGCTCGCATTGCCAGGTCAACGTCAGCATCCCGTGACGAATGCTCTAACATATGTTACATCATACGAGACACACAAAGTGCACATAGGCACATATACACACCCCTACGGAGACTCGAACCTGGGTCTACTACAACACATGAAGAGGCGGGTATCATAACCACTGCTCCACGACCGCCGGGTTGCTGGGGAGTGCAAACATGGGCTTATAAGTATTCTGCATGCTGTTGCGCGTCAAGCATGAGTCTTAAATAACACATTCCGCTTCGAGTGGAATGTGTTATTTTTAGAACTTTTATTTTTTATTTTTATCTTTAGACCACCGTTTTCGAATCACTCTACCAAAGAGGCATAATACTATGGTTTGGAGGGCTTTAAGTACATTGTTACGAGCGGAAACCTTTTGTCATGCTGTGTGCCCGTTTCAACAGTATGATGCGCCATGCGGTGATTTATTCCATCGATGCAAACGGAATTGATAACAGTTCTTCTGACTTGTAACCAAAAGTATTCTTGGCCATTGGCGGAAAGTGCCTCCTATGACAATGCATGCAAATAACTAGCACGTAAAGCACACTGTCGTGCTGAACGTAAGAGCTGTTTGGTCACGAGTGGCAAGTATACCAAGCATTAAATGGTGTACTTAATTTTTTCTGCTCGTCGTAGCTCTTCTGATGGTGCTGTTACATGCCTTCACCTTTATTTTTAAAATAGGGGGCGGTAGTAAATTACGTCTCTGGTAATGTAATGAACCAATAAAAAATTACTCATTCTATATAACATTGTGTCGCGACGCCTGCAGAATTGCCGCGTCGCCTGAAGAATTGGTGATCGCGAGCACACAAAGAATATCTTAGCGTTTTCTCGCGCAGACCGGATAGGCGCTCGGCCGTGTAGCTTGTAACCCCCTGCATTTCCATAAAAATGCAGTTTTCGCGGAAGTTCTACCTTTAATCGTTATAGTATCGTAAAGATCATTTGTCGAACCAAATTTTGAGAAACCAAAAAATAAAAAAATATAAAAAAATAACAAACTGGTAAACAGTATAACACCCTGCATTTCCACAATAATGCAGATTTTGCGGAAACTTGGAATTGTTATCATAGCGTAGATCGAGAGAATTGGCCGAACATAACTTTGAAAAACGACAAACCAAGAAAAATATAAAAAAATACGAGAAATGGTGAGCCGTGCAACGCCCTTCATTTACAAAAAATACAGATTTGGCGCCAGTAACACCTGTGATCGTTATAATATTGTAAATGGAGATTATTTGACGGACAGGACTTTGAATATTCAAGAAATGTGGCTCTAAAAGACTCACACTCAAGAGAAGCGTTATAAGAATGCTGAGCATTAGTAGACAATTCTTTTAATTTCTGCAATTTTTTTAAGTGGCCTCATTTAACTCGCGCTTCAGTTATTAACGAGTTATATTATTGTACGCGGAAGCGCAAGGTCGCGGTTGAGCATTTTCAACATTTTCAAGGTCGTTCACCAAAACCATAGCACTTGGTAATGAATGCACACTTGTGCATCTGAAGTTTAGACCGTATAAAACATTGCCACCAATAAATGTGTTACTATGGCTGCAATTGCGCTAACACATTTGTGACTTGTGCACTTCTGGAACACCTTCATGACCTCAGTTATGATGCAATGAGGTTTTACCTTTATAATCTCAGTGTTTTGCCACCTGATCTATCAGGCCTCAATGCACATACCACGAATTAAAAAAAAACTCCCTATATTTATAATGCCATGTTACAAGCAAAGCTGTAAAGCAAATATCTGTATACCTTAAACCTATCCGGATCTTGAAGTGATAGTCTACTCATACAAGCTTGGGACATGAGCAGAGAGCTGAGTTGGGTATGTAAATTTTAAGTATTTTGTCATTTTCGAATTCATGACCATGCACAAGTGTGAGATTAAAATTACATGAATGACACCATGTCGAAGGAACGATGTTTTCTTTTTATTTGATATCAAAAATACAAATACGAACACGAAATACTTATACTGAAATAACAAATACAAATATTAGCAGATTGCCCTTATGGAACACACAAATGAAAATATTCTTTTGTGGAAGAGCAAATAAGGACCTGTCAAGATAAAATTATTCTTTCATTTATGGAATTTTCAGCAGCTTGCTGAACAGGGAGGAAACTCATCTTTTTTGCAGGCTGCTGACTGTATAAAGCCCAATGTTTGGCCTAAAGCTGACGGGTATACCTCATGTCCTAATGTAATATATTACCAAACAAAGAAAAAGTACTTTCTCCGGGCTTCAATTATGGTTCAGGTGAGGTGAGGTGACTGTGAGAGGGAAAGAGGTTCCCAGCCTGCACCACATATGTATCGCAGGGAGAGAAAGGGAAAACGAGGGGGTAGAAATACACCCCTTCCGATGATGTAGAAGGCCTATGGAAGCAACTGCATTCGCACTTGCTTCTCCTGTTACACTGATTTCGATGCACACATTTGATGTCAGCGGAAGCGAACGTGGTCAAGTGTGAACGCTCGGAACTGAGTATGAACTATACAGAGCATGAGTCAAAGCGCGGGACCCCAACTTGCTCCGCGCTGAAATTACTCCATACTGCGCACGCGCGCTAAAGACAAATTACCGGACCACAACTCGCCACGCACGAACTTTTTTCCACTCCTACTGCGCATGTGCGCGCAAGTTTTTTTTTATGTTTTTTGGCTGTCACCGCGTCGTCGGGCGCGTGTCGTCGGCCGCCGCAAAGGAAGGTTGCGGGCCATTGTGTGAGGGGGAATACGCGCATGCGCCGCACGCCACACATATCGCTCTGAGCGTCGCGATTGACCCCCTCTTTTTATTTATTTCCTGGCGTCAGGCTGTCCGCTAGTATATAGCCGTGACACGGGTCGTTGGCGCAGCATATAAGCATGCTGTAACCACCTGAGGTTTTGTCACGGAAAAGAAGTCTGTCAGGGCCTCTTATATCACGGTATTGAGGCTGCCAACCGCATATAAATAGGACGCTATCCGTGACGCGACTAAGAGTGTGCGACGAAAAAATTGATCTGACAAAGAAGAAGCGTTTGTTGGAGCAAAACAGAAGGTGTTTTAGATGCACGATGCCGCATCATACAGCGAGAATGTGCACAAGCATACTGAGTTGCGCCAAGTGTCACGGTCGACACGCTTCCAGCATGTGTGACCCTTGATTACACCCCACCTAAACGCATACCTGCCTGATCGAACGACGCAAGGAAAGAGGAGGATTCAAGCACGCCTATCAGTCTGCAGACTACGCAAAGAGGCAGCGTGAGGCCGGCCGTCCAACTGGAAACCGTGACAGAATGGGTTGAGAGTGGCAGGCAGGGGAGCTTGGCCAGGCTAATGTTCGACGGTGGCAGTCAACGCACTTTCGTAACAGAAAAGCTGTCACGGGAACTGAACTGCAGCCTCCTGGGAACGGAGATTCTGACTGCTGGCGTTGTCGGTGGTGAAAGCAAAGAAAGGAGATTTCGCAGGATTCTATTAATTTTGAGAATCCGACTCAACACCGCAAAAATGGAGATCCACGCTCTCGAAACGCCCAAGATATGTTGGCACGACTTTCCCAGCCCTGATGGAACCATTCAAACCACGTTTGATGAGATTGGCCTCTCAGTTGGGGATGATTTAAGTAGACAAAGAGTGCGTTTTCTGCGTTTCAGTGCTACGCCGGCGTGCATGCCAACGGGACCTCAGCCGGATGAACGGACAAGCCTAGCGGATCCGTTCGAAGTCATCGGCACTGACTTTGCAGGACCACTTTAAGTTCGAGACAATGGTGTCACCCGTAAGACCTATATAGTGCTATTCACTGGGGCGTTTACGCGAGCAGTGCGCTTAGAACAGCTACATAACATGACAACTGCGAGCTTTTGGTTAGCTTTCCGCAGATCTGTGTCACGGAGAGGGCTGTGTCGCGTCGTGCACTCGGACAATGCCTTGGCAGTCAAGCGCGCCATTGAAGAGCTGCTCGAACTGTGGAACGTGCTGCGCCATTCAGACGTCATCGATCACTTTCGAGCTCAGGGATAGAGAAGGAGTTCATACTCGAGCGGGCACCAAGGTCCTAGGTGGGGAGGCTTTTACGAAATTCTGGTGCGTTCAGTGAAGTAAGAAAGTGGTCGGGAGGAGAGTTTTAGACTCGCACGAAGTGGCCATTATTTTGACCGAAGGGGAGGCGGTAATAAATTCCCGTCCTCTCACGTATATATACAGTGACGTGGGAGAGGGCATCCCCCCATGCCAGCCAGCTTTCTCAATTCGAGGCGGCTGACAAAACTGCCGGTGGAGGGCGGGCAGCAGCCTGCTTCGATTCCCGAGGCATTTCGCGTGCCCTGGAAACGCCGAAAGCGCCTGTTCAACCAATTCTGGGTAGCGTCGGGAGCGGAGTACATGCGAGAGCATAGATCTGCCTATCCTACGAAAGCAATCCCCCCCCCCCCCACCCCACCCCCAGTAGGCCAGCTGGTGCTCATTAAGCAACCGCTACCACGCTGGCTATGGGAGTTTGGCAGGATCGAAAATGTTTTTCACGGACGGGATGGTAAAGTGCGCTCGTGCACAGTAAGAGCGCCACGCGTCGTAATGTAACACGCCCAATGCAGCTCATTTACCCGCCAAAAATAGAACGTGCTTGAGCCCATTCGGTGGGTAGTGTGTTGATACGGATTCAAAAGCCTCAAAAGACGAGGAAAATCACACCCCCTAGAAACGGTAGGCCGGACGAAGCAGTAGGCAGGCGCCGACTTGGGGCTGCCAATTAGGACGACGGGCAGCCGACTCCGCGCCCGGAGTTCTATGGTGTTATGGCGCTCGCCTCACCGGGGAACGTAGCCCCCTTCTCTCCCTCGCAAGAAGGGACAGCGGCAGCAGTTGGTTCATTGAAAGCCTCCATAACAGATGGCTGTAATCTTCTGGGCTTCTGCAGAAAGAAATGCTGCTGTTTTTCCGCTGCACTCTAACGAGTAACGGTGTTTCTTGAGCGACGACAGCGACCGAAAAGATCGACACATCTCCACTGCCACAAGTTCGTCAGGCGGAAGTGGAGGCTAACATTGGCTGTTTACTATCAAGATTCGCGTGTTTTGCATTTTCCTTTACAAAAGGACGAATAATTTTTCTAATCAGGTATGAAGTACAGTCGAGCACAATTTGAAGATTACTGCGCGAGCATCGACCGGCCAAGCGTGCCAGGGGCCTAGCGGTTCATTTCGGAACCATGAAAAGCAAAATTTCGCACTCTTCTCTTCCTTGGTGGCTGTTCCATGCTACAACAATGGCCCCCACGACCAACTTGCCAGCCTTTCTGTTTCAAGCTTTACATTAGTTGTGATCAAGCACAGACTTGGTTGGCTTTATTCTACACAGACGATTACAAAATTGGCAGGAAAGATCTGCTAAAGCTGGTGTTTCGTCTGCTTCATTTGAACGACGCCCGCTTCCGTCATAACCTTGAAATCACACTCGATTGAACTTGCGGCATATCCGTATAATAGGGCGGTGAAGCAAGCTAACGTGCGTCTTCGTCCTTCACCTCTAGCTGTTAAAGGAGCCATGAAGAGGAAACACAAGTTTGGTTCATTCGAAAGATTGCCTCGTTAGAACCATACTGACACCACTTTTAACACAAACTTCGCTCAAATAAGCTACATAATTAGGAAAAAAGGGAATGACCATGCGACCCACCGGCTCATTTCCCGCAACAGAACCTATGATGTCACACGAGAATGCTCTGCGATTGGCGGAGGCCGGCAAAAGCAAACGCAAGTTAGGCAGGGCTTACCAGTTTGCATGGTGAGCTATATGCCCGTTAAACATACTGCACATTCCTTTTATGACACTAAGAAATGTGGAGTAAACGGTTGAAGTTCCAAATAAACACTCAAGCGTGTACGCCAATGCGTACGAAACTACCGCCAGCCGAACTCGACATCTCGCCGTCGCCACCGTCGTGCAGACGAATTTTCGGGTTCGAGGCTCTTCGGGGCCAACGAACCGTCCCAGCACACACAGCCGCGACCTTGCTTGGTATCGTAATCCCTTCACAGGAGGTTCGCCGTCATAATGCCAACCAGCAAAGGTAAAAATAGAAACGAGGGGAGTAAGGAACAGCAAGCAGCGACGAGATAGTGACAGTCGTCGCAGTTTCGGAATGGTGTTGGCTTGCTGCTATTGTTAGCAGCTCGTTTCCAGTTTACAACCACTGAAAACTTCAGTTTGCTTGAGTACTTTACAATGAAATTTCGTTGCTACGTTTTGAAATGCCCATGTAGTACGGGAAAATCGTCGAGGGAGTGCGACATCCCCGCCGGTGAGGAGATCTCCTTTCATGTGCTGCCCAACGACGAACCTCGGCGAAGCAAGTGGCTACGTTTTGTGAACTTTGCAAACGGAGGAGAAAGACAGCTAAAGGAAGTACGAGTGTACTCGCTTCATTTCCGAGGAAGTGATTACGGCAGGCACACTTACGTTAGCTAACTCCTGGAACATGCTGGCGCTCGTCGCCGACTTCGTCAAATCGCTGTCAAAGCGCTCTGACCTTGGGGAAAAAAAATGCCGTACACATCGCGCATTGACGCTCGTATCTTTCTGGTCGAAGCAGAGAGCTCGCGCGAACGGCTTTCCATACACGACACCGGCCAACTGGCATAAGCGATACTGCTACTGAAATTGAACTATTATTAACCGTAATAAAAATACGGCACATACGTCCCAGTCTGTATTCGCCCGTCGCGACGGGGCTGACGAGGCAGCGGTGCCGACGGCTGGGCGTTCGTCTGTTGTGGCTACCGCGGAATGGTTGCTTTCCGGTCCATACGCGTATCGCACAACTCCTGCCGCTCGTGCACTTAAAAGCAGGGTTTGTAGTTGGGCAAGTTGGTACATAACTTTAACAAAACAGCGCGAAGCACGGGACAAAGGGAAGATGAAGCTTGTGTTGTCTTCATCTTCCCTTTGTCCCGTGCTTCGCGCTGTTTTGTTAAAGTTACACTTAAAAGCATTGAGCGTTCAAGTGGTGTGAGGTTGTTAAATGCAAGCCCGAGCTTCTCGGTGAGAGTTTTGTTCTCCGGATCAGGCAATTCCATGACTAGGGCTGCGGGTGCACTAGGTTTTACTAGTATTTTTAAAATGGCCGCCGTCTCGGTTTCGGCATGAGTTCCGGTTCCTGTTTGATTCCCGCGTGTGGGTGCTATATGGAGTCGACATACTAAGTATCTGTTTCATGGACCGGCTCGTATGACACCCTTGTCACGTCACGAAATGTGCAATTTAGCGGGAGATTTAAAATTGTGGCTTAAATTGCCTTACTTCTCAGTGAATAAAGCATCATTTGCTTCCGGGAAAGCGCTTAGGGTACTATGAAACACCTAATCTTTCGAATAAAACAAACTTTTGTTTTCTCTTCATGGCTCCTTTAAGTCGAGCAGACATGGTTTCAGTAAAATTGCGATTAAGCAAATACAGAATGCTGGTTGTATTTAAGAAGGGGTCCAAGGAATCAATAGAATAGTGCTAAAAAAGAGAAAGCTCCGCACCAAAGAGAATTGTACAGTTCTGTTGATGTGGAGGCAACAAAGGATGGGTACAGCAATCATTTTCATACAGTAGAGATTGTTGGACTGCAGTGGTCAATGAAAAACGATGTCTGTAGGAACTTCACTGAAAAAAAATACAGTGTCATGTTATTACTCTTTGCACCAAATTAAAGACAAAAAATGACACGCTAAAGTCCAGACCACAGGTATGCCTATATGAGGTTTTTGCTGCTTTTTCGCCGTTTCCCGGCCGTATTGGTCCATCAGCGAAACAGCGCGTCTGCGTCGGTCGGCTGGCGGCAGGCTCCTGGCGCAGCTCGCCGCATTTGGCGCGAAACGCAGCAGGAGCCATTCTGAGTCGGGCGATGTCAGCGCGTCCCGCAGCTGTATATGTTTACATGTACAGCATCTGGAGCGGCTACAGGTATCAGACGTTGGCTTAGTCCTTGTTTTTAGCTTTGCATCAATAAGAATGTTTTAAAAACTGCAGGTTCCACGCTTCCAGGCGACTTCAGGCGGTCCTTGAGACGGCTTGAAGCGCACGCCAGCCTGGCATGAAAAATAAAGTGTGTGTGGGGGGGGGGGGGGGTCTACACCCCTGCAACCCAGGGACCTAGACATTCGCGAAAGGCGGCGTTTGCTCAGTTCAACTATCGCGCACGCGTTATTCGAACTGCTTCGGCGTTCTCATGAAGGGAACACGCGTTAGAGTTGCACCAAATGCGCGTAATAGGACTCTAGCACACTCTTTCTCCACCACAAAAATTCCGGAGACTCGTTTTAGGCCTGATAAAATGGTCGGGGTAGACCACACGATGACCTATCTTGGTAGTTGCCATAATGTAAACCATTTGCATGTGCAGCTTAAGACCTATACGCTTATTCAGTGCCCGCCTTTCGTGCCTGACTTTAACGCTGATGCGTGTCATAATGATGGCTCATGCAGTCGCCCAAACACGCATGTTCCGCCTTTTCTGTGTCTGGCTTTTCTAATAGCTTGCGTGTTGTGCAAAAACCCGATGATAAAAACCCCGCTATGCGGTGAAATTAAACGTATATGTCATTTTTCGAAGCAACGCTTTAGCACTGTCAGCAAGTTCTGTCAAAGGAGAGAAAAAAAATGGCGGGGAAAGAGTTCGGGGAGGGAGTTCGGTAGGGACGATGTAGGGTCCGCGGACAGCATTGGAGAACCACTGCTCTAGAAGAGGCACAGCAAAATTCAAGGGCCCCCTACGTAGCATCCTTGGAGGGCCAGAGCGATAGCAGCCCCTTTGTGGTCTAATTGGAGAGGACTCTAGCGCACTCTTTCCCAACCACGAAAATTCCGGAGACTCATTTTAGGCTTGATAAAATGGTCGGGGTAGACCCCACAATGACCTATCTTGGTAGTTACCATAATGTAAACCATTTGCATGTGCAGCTTAAGACCTATACGCTTATTCAGTGCCCGCCTTTTGTGCCTGACGGCTCGGCCACGGCGTCTTCGTCGGCTACGGCAGTGGCTATGCCTGGGAAGGACCTGAATCAACGTTTCAAGATTGCTTACAGGACGTCGTCTACCGCAGCAGAACTAGTCGGTTTACGAGAAGCGCTCTGCACCATTTCTTGTGAAAGGCCACACTAGTGAATTATCTTTTGCGACTGCAAACCAGCGATGCAGCTACCAAGGTTCCCAATGAAGCGAGGCGCGTACGATCAGCTGACCACTGATGTCGCTATCCTGTTTAAAGAGTTGAATGAAAATGGCAACATGGTGGTGTTTCAGTGGATACCAAGTCACTGTGGCATCGCTGGAAATGAGTTGGCGGATGCAGAAGCACAGCAGGCACACAACAATGGAACTCTACTGTCTATACCGATCACAAGGCAGGATGCTAACGCGATACTCTACAGAGCACGTAAACAAGCTGCAGCCTTGCATTCGTCAGACCCGCAGAATCGACATGAACGCCTTCACAAGCTCGATCCAGAGCGGAAGTTCTGGGTCAGTCATGCTCCTCGTTTTCGCCGAAGTCAAGAGACATTGCTACACAGGCTGCGTCTTGGAGTAGCATTGACTCGGAAGTATCTTCCCACAATCGGACGAGAGGACAGATCAGACTGCCTTCTGTGCGGTTGTCCTGAAACTATCGAACATTTGCTTAGTGCTTGTCCAAAGTACTCTAGTGAGCGAATGAACCTTGAGACAATTTTACTACGCTTGGACACTCGCCCTCTGTCCCAACGAAAGATTTTGGGCACGTGGGCTAACAACAGGAAGCAAAGCCTAGCCGTTAAAGCCCTGCTTACATTTCTTGGTGACTCCTCTTTGGAGAGAGAGAGAGAGAGAGGGGAATTTTATTGAAATGAAAAAAAAAACACAGAAAGGTCGGCCTGATGGTAGTATATCTGGCCAGCTATTCTGTGTGTGGGAAGAAAAAGGGGAGGAAAGAGTGTGGATAGAGGACGAGAGAGATGAAGATGGCGGAGAAATAAATAAATGGCTATGTATAGAAGATGCCTATACCGATACTGTGCATGTGTTAAAGTTAAGCCGGACGGGCCTCAACTACAATATCTCTGAGAGGCCGATTCTACGCAGAAATGTCAGCACAGCTTTAAATGCCTTGTGGGAACGCTTCGCGTCTGGCCAAGGTCCCAGCTGCACTTCCTCCGACACCACACGACAGTCAAAACGGGCCAATGTTCTCGCTAATTGTTCCCGAGGATGCACATAGCGTGGACAGTGGCAGAGAACATGCGAGATAGTCTCTGGTACATGGCATGTCTCACAGTCGGGGTCACTCGTAAAGCCAATGAGGTGCTTGTAGCGACGGGTAAAGGCTACGCCAAGCCGTAGTCGGTGAAACAGCGTGGCGTAGTTTCGCTGAATACCAGGAGGTAACCGAAACTTGCAGTCGGGGTCCAGGCGGTGTAGTCTTCTATGACGATTGTCAGGGTGGGACCAGTGACTCGCCGAGGCGTGGCGGAGAATGGTAGACAGAAGGGCGGTCGTGTCCGTCCTTGCGAAGGGCAGACGTACAACATCTGCATTTGCAGAAACCTTCTTTGCCTCCTGGTCAGCCCAGTCGTTACCAGCTAGCCCGCAATGGCCTGGTACCCACTGAATGGTGAGGACATGTCCTTGTTGCAGTGCCAATGAGCATAATTCGAGTACTTCCGCAGCAAGGGCATAATAAGGTCCTTGCCTCATAACTCCGTTGAGGACCTGGAGAACTGGCTTGGAATCACAAAACAGGGTCCAAGCTTGAGGTGATTCACGGGAGACTAAAGGAATCGCCTCCCGTATGGCAACCAACTCAGTGGCAGTAGAAGTTGTCTTGTGGCCTAGTGCGAATCCTCGGGTAACGCATAGGCTTGGAATTACCACAGCCGCGGTAGACCGGGATGCAGTCACAGAGCCATCAGTATATATACATGTACAGTTCCTGCGTAGTTGTCTGTCAAGAACGCTAGAGTCAACTGTTTGAGGGCTATTGATGGTAAAGAGGACTTGGAAAGGTAGATTGATGGTTTTGATAGTACCCACAGAGGATTCTGGAAAACCACCATTGGGGCGAAACCTGATGGGATCCTATGTTGGTGTTGCAAAATGGCTGCTGCGAAACTACTTCTCGAACACGTAGTAGGAGGAGCCGATAATGGATGGTGTTCATGCCTTGTGAAACATCTAAGGTAGACTCGAAGGGGTTCGCCCAAAAGAAGTGCATCCATTGGAAAAACACGTGCCTCGGCGATTGTGCCCACAGTAGAGGTACGTCGTGGTAGTCCCAAGCATATTCTGAGGGCTTGTGCTTGCAAACCCTCCAATGTGCGCCGGAAAGAAGTTCGCAGGTTTGAAATGGCTGGCAGGCTGTAAAGAAGATGTCCCAAAAACAGGCTCCGGTACAAATGGAGAAGAGCGCTCTCAGATGGACCCCATCTCATCGCCGCCACGAAGCGAAGAGCATGTACAAGGCTTGCAAGTTTAGTCTTCAACGAGGCGATGTGTTTCGTCCACGATGGACCGCGGTCTACAGTCACTCCTAAAAATCTGTGGTGCGTGACGCAAGGTATCAGTGTCCCCTCAATAATGATAGGATACCGGAGCATCGACTTTCTAGTGAATGCAAGAACGGCGCATTTTTCTGGCGCTAAACTCAGACCTTGATGGCACAAGTATCGAGACGTCGTTGTTGCGGCTCACTGTAAACGGGCTCGCAGCTGCGGTCGAGTTACACCAGAAGTCCAGATGCAGATATCGTCAGCGTACATAGTGACTCTGACGACTTCAGGCATTTCGTCCACGAGACCAATTAGGGCAATATTAAAGAGGGTGGGGCTAAGTACTCCTCCTTGTGGAACACCGCGATTAACCTGGTAGCGTCCTGTGTCACCGGCAGACGTGGACATGAAGATTGTGCGACCAGTAAGGTAACTGGAAATCCACTCATAGAGTCGGCCGCCTACACCCACAATCTCTAGAGCAGTGGTTCTCAAATGGGGCTTCGCGGACCCTAGGGGGTCCGCGAAGCCATTTCTAGGATCCGCAAAACCCTCACCCGCTTTTTTTTAACATTTTTTGGAGTTTAGTCCGGCCGTGACTCATTTGGAGATATGCAACTCTGTTTAAGCGCGACTGTGCCACGTATTGATGAACTGTCCAAAATGAAGTGATGTGGCACGTTTGTTTGATGTTTTTGGTAGCAATAAAAGGCACCTGTTTCACGCTTCAGTTGTGTTAATTCACCTACGTACCCCCCCCCTCCCTCCCCTGCGCTGCAAGGGGTCCCCCATCACTTCCACCAGTCCACAAGGGGTCCCCGACACATCCATAGCTGAGAACCACTGCTCTAGAGCATCCATAATCGCATTGTGGAGCACGTTGTCATAGGCGCCTTTGTTGTCAAAAAACAATGCGCCCGCGATTCGGCGACGGTTTCTTTCTTGCTCCACTGAAGACACCAGATCGATGACACTGTCTATAGAGGATCGTCCTCTTGGGAATCCTGTCATGACATCCGGGTAAATGTTATTTTTCTCAAGAAACCATTCGAGTCGGGCCAGCACCATTTTCTCCATAACCTTTCCGATGCAGCTTGCCAAGGCGATGGGTCTGTATGAGGAAAGCTCCAAGCGGGATTTTCCTGGCTTCAGTAGAGCAACCACTCGACTGCATTTCCAGTGGTTGGGGACAGAGCTGGAGATCCACGTTGCATTGAACCATGATAAGAGGGCTTTCCGACCTTCACTGCCAAGGTGTCGCAGTACGCAGTACCGTACACCATCAGGTCCTGGAGCGGATGAACGGCAGGAGGCTGAAAGTGCGGCATCCAGTTCTTGCATCGAGAACGGAACGTTGAGGCGGTCGTCTGTGGTCTGCGGTGTACGCCTTTGTGTACTGGGAAGCAGGGCGTGGGATCCATCAACAAGCATTTTGCAATATGCTTCAGCTACCTCTACTTCGATTTTTCCTGTGCTTAGAGCCAAATTACGAAAAGGGTACAGTTGCTTCGGGTGGTACTGGAGACTTCGTACCACTTGCCAAATTGTTGAAAGGGGCTTGCGCGGATCTAGTGAAGAGCAAAATCGCCTCCACTGCTCTCTTCCAAGCTTTTCTAAATGGCGTCGTATTTTCCGTTGCACGCGGCGACATTCTGTTAGATCTGCTGCAGCCTGGGTCCTTCTATACCTCCTTTCTGCGCGGCGTCTTATGGCACGGAGTTCTTCGTACACGGCATCTATGGGTGTTCGATGTTTGGGAGTGCTAACGTACTTCGTGGTGCACTCCATAGCAGACAATATGGCGCTTTCTACATCGGACTCCGACGTAATAGTTGCGCATGACTCCTCAACCATCAACGTAAACTTCCGCCATCAGTGCAACGGATCCTAGGGACATCTGACGTGTGGAACCAGCGCAGTTGTACGTAGGTCGGAATGTGGTCACTCCTATGCGACTCAACATCACAACACCATGTAGCAGATGTCGACAGAGTCTTTGATACGATTGCAAGGTCCAAGCAACTACTGTACGAGAGCCCACGAAGGGGAACCTCGTAGGGGAACCGTCGTTAATAACCACGAAACTTTCGTCGTGAAGAAAGTCTGCAAGGTCATTTCCTTTCTTGTTAGTAGCCGCACTGCCCCACAGGGGGTGGTGGGCATTAAAATCACCGACGATAATGTGAGGACCGGAACAAGTGTGCACCACAGAGCTCAGGTACGTGAAGTCAACGTCCGCGCGTGGAGGTATGTAAGCCCCCATGACCGAAATGACTCGACGCTTGTGCGTTAGCGTCACGCAAATATATTCATTCGAAGCATGAGCAGAAAGCGCATGTCTGACGTAAGGTATATCCTTTCGTACGCATAATAATACCTTGTTGGGTATTCCTTCCTTCTGTGACAACAGAACAACGTAACCGGAGAGACGAAACGGGGTAGATATGTTTGGCTCACATATAACCACGACTGGGAACTTGTACTTAAACATGCGCTGCCGAAAATCTGACATCCGCCCTCGCAGTCCTCTTGCGTTCCGTTGCATCACCGAAGAATTGTGAAGTCTCTCTTCCAGTAAAGTTATGCCGGTTTGCTGCGCCATAATAAATTACTGGAGTGCCTCAATAAGCGGCTCCAACGCATCTAGAACCTGCACCACAATTTTCGCAGATTGACTTTTCAGACCAGCGATGAGTTTTCGCATAGTGTATAGCAGCTGTTTAAGCATGCGTAACACCTTCTCATCGGCGAGCCTCTCTTCATTGCTGTGCTTTTCATGTGGGCCTTTCACTACAATGGCTGACTTGTTTGCAGCAGAAGCCGTTTGCGGCAAGAGAGGCCAGTCGTCGGCGGATACAGTTCCAGACGCAATATTTCCTCGACGAGGAGAAACCGGAGGAGGTTGTGGTTCTTCCTGTGTCAACACCTGTGGGGGTGGCGCCAACGGTGGCGCCGCTGTGGTTTGCAAATCCCTGGGGCGAGATATACTGCGTGACTGTCGACGTCTGCGACGGGAGCTTCGACGACGTCTCCGAACGGACGCTGCAGCCTCTCTGTGCGTAGAGTTATCTCTGACCATCGTGCGCAGAACTCGACGCTCATGCATCCTTTTTGGGCATTCACAAGAGGTTGCCTCGTGAGGACTCGAACAGTTTGCACATTTCAGCGTGCCTTTGCAGTTAACATGGTCATGAGCATCACCACACCGCTTGCATGCTACGGCACTCTTACAAGCAGCACTGACATGACCTAGCTTCTGACACTTATGGCACTGAAGGGGCCGTGGCACATACGGACGCACACGATGTCGCACGTAGCCTACCTTCACAGACGCTGGCAGCGAATCGCACTGAAACACCACCTTCACGCACCGCGAGCGACCGATGCGATGAATGTCCAGGATGCGGACCGTTGACAAAAGGAGCCGCACTAGGTCACTGTCGTTGATCTCCGGGTCTACATCAGAGATGACACCAGTCGTTGTTTCCTTTCCGTGAGCCAAGAACGAACGCACCTGGATGTTTCCCAACCCTGTGATGGCCTTCAAAGTGTCTATGATGCCGTCGGTTGTCACATCAACCGTTAGCACGTTCAATCGGGCATTGATCCAGATTTCCTTGACCTGGTTAACCGCAACCCGGCGAAAGTACTCTGTCAGTTTCTGACGGTTCAACGTATTTAGGTTATCGGTCTTCTTGACGGGCACATAACCAACCGTGAAGATCTTCGGACCAGTGGGCATTCCGGCCATCGTCTCACTTGTCGTTGAGGTGCGGCGGAGTTTCCTCTTCAAACGACGCCCTGTGACGACGGTGAATTCGCTGTCCGAGTCCATTTCCTCAGTCATGGAGCCTTCCGAGGATTCGTGGCAGCCAGGGAAATCCAGGTCGGCTCCAAGTTGTCGGCTCCCGCCAGCGGAGACGACGCCGACCGCTGTGCAGGGTCGGGGGGAAGAGGGGGTTCATTATCCCCCATTCTTGAAGATGTCGTGTCGAGAAAGCAGTTTTTCGAGAGGAAAACTTGCGAAAAAACAAGAGATTTCAAGGAACAGAACCTTCCTTCTGCTTCTTCTTCTTGGGAGTCTCGCCTCTAGGTTGCGACAAAATTGAACAAAATTGAAAAAAACGCGAAATAATGTCTGAGCAGTTTTTTTTTGCATGGATGATAGTCATATGCTGAAAAGTGAACTGTAGTCATCTGATTCAGCGCCCCGTTGTACGTGACACGTTTATTGGTTTTACTGCTTGTACATAGTTCATTTATCGCTTTCATTGTCATTTCCCATACCTTCCATATTCATTCCTTTCTCTTTCTGTCCCCAGTACCCTCCCCCCAGAGGGAAGTAGCAGGCCCAAGATCAATTTCTCAGGCCGACCTCTTCTCCTTTTCAATAAAAATTTACTCTCTCTCTCTCTCTATCCGGCATCACGTTGCTTCCCGCCTGTTTCGACACCGAATCGTCCTGAGGCCTCTACCTGCTTTTGGCATCTCGCACATGTCAAATTTTGCCGCCTCGCCCATTCGACGTCGATGCATCGCTTCCTACGAACTATCTTGATCACAAGGATAGTATTACCACGTAGCTCAATACTAATATGTAGCAGAGGTAAATGTGCCGTATTGTATAAACGAGCGTAACATCGTAGACCTTAGAAAGTGTTCCATTTTAATTTGTTTTGGCTAACGAAAATGCACAAAGGTTGTCTGGGGCTGCGTCGACTGTAACACTGTTGATCAAATACGACTTAGTTATTTTATCAGTCCAAGCTTACAGGAGATAAACGACGACTTCGTCGTTCAAAAGAATAGATTGATTGATTGATTGATTGTGGGGTTTAACGCGCCGACACAACGCAGGCGATGAGGCGCGCTGTAGTGGAGGACTCCGGATTAATTTTGACCACCTGGGGATCTTTAACGTGCGCCGAAATCTCGAACACACGGGCGTTTTTGCTTTTCGCCTCCATCGGAGAAGCGGCCGCCGCGGCCGGGAATCGAACCCGCGACCTCGTGCTCAGCAGCGCAACGCCTTAGCCACTGAGCCACCGCGGCGGGTCGTTCAAAAGAATATAATTTCTGGATATTACGCGGAGAAGACGCATCTAGGATATGACCCGCACTGTAGTAAAGTACTACGAATCAGTTTAGACCACCTGGAGATCAGTAACGTTTACCAACAAGGCCGCCATGAGCAACATGAGTGGCCTGACTCGCATAACGCTAATTCCATAGCTGCAAGCAAAAGCCCAGCCAAGCACGCTAGATGAAATTATTCATTGGCATCGTTCCGCCCACATGCTGAAGTGTGGAAAAGTTGCGCATATATACGCAGCTCTCGCTGCGTACACGGGCACGACGCCTCAGACGATGCTAGCCTATTCTGCCACTATGGCGCGAGACTGTACCATCACGTCACGAACAACGAGCCTCTGGCAGGGCTGCATGTCCTCCATCAGCTCTGTCCTCTGTACTCTGTCCAACATTAGCCCCCGGACGCAAAATTTTATGTCCCGGCTAAGCAACCGCGAGTTGTTCAGGATTTCGTTAGACGCTGGGGTACACGACTGCGTCGTAACCACGGCCTTGGTGTGTCCCTTTCAGCGTGCCGTAAACATGTGCTGCACTTACGAGACCATCTGTCGTCTACCTCGCCTGTTGGCAGAATTTACTGCCATTCGGAATGGTCTCCAGGCGCTTGCATCGACACTTGCTGGTGGAGTGAAGCTTGACATCTTTCATCAAAGCACTCTGACGGGCTAGTTGGTCTGATATGATCGAAATAAAATCGCGCTAAAAGGACGGCACGACCGAAGAATCCACACCACACAGCGCAGACTAACAAACTGAATTTATTTCCACGCTCATAATACTACTATCAAGTAGACGCGTGGAACCAAGAGAAGTTTAAATACAAAACTAAGATAACACACAAAAAATAAGAAAACCGCACACTTTCACCAGGACGCACATTCCGTTTCCAACAGATTCGATCCCATCAAGAAACGCGATTTCTTTGCCCAACAACCATAGTGGAGCAACGCTAATTCAAACATCACCCGCGCGCACAATTGCTTGATTTCGTTGCCCTGCAAAAAAGTATAGATCGGCCAAAGTGGCAAATTTATTAATGATAGACTCCGTGAGCACAAGAATAATGTTAGTAACGCGATAAGCGGGCATCTTGGCATTCATCGCCGTGATTGTAAGTGTGCTCCATTTTTTTGAAAAAAAAACTGAGGTGCCCCTAGGAGCCGTGACTCGCTCACCCGGGAAATTATTAAAAGAGGCGCGTGAAATTGTGCGCGCGGGTGATGTTTGCATTAGCGTTGCTTCACTATCGTTGTTGGGCAAAGAAATCCCGTTTCTTGGTGGGGTCTAATCTTTTGGAGAGGGAATGTGTGTCATGGTGAAAGCGCCCGTTTTTTAAAATATCTTTTGATTTTTTTTTATTTTAGTTGTGTATTTTAAACTCCTCTTGATTCCATGTGTCTATTTGATAGTAGTATTTAAGAGCATGGAAATTAACTCAGTTTGTTAGTCTGCGCTGTGGGGTGTGTCTTTTGTCGTCCCGTCCTTTTAGCGCAATTTTATTTCGTTCTCGAGATTTTAACTGTATCACCGGCAGCGATTCGTGATTTACGTCGTGTCGGGCATTGTACCAGCCTGGTTGGATGTATTCATGAAATTATCGACACATACCCATGTCCTGTCCGTGTTTTGTGGATTCGTCAGGAGATACTTCCTGCTCACATAGCAGCGGATAGCGCCTGCCACTGTAGAGACCTCCCATGCTCACCACTTCTTCCAGTGTCCACCATAGAAGAACTTCTGGTGGAAAATAACATCCGCCTCACCACATGGGGTCTATTTCCACCGCGTGAAGAAGAGAGAGAGAAACGTACACTGAGAATTTCTATGCGTGGGGGTGGCTTCTTAGTCCAGAAGTCCAAGCGTCGTCCTTGCGCTGTCTGCCCTCTGTCAGCATGACCTGGTCGTTGAGGTGGCCTGAATAGCGCGGTCTCCCACTGCTCGAGATTGGCGTTAGGGAAAGGGGTTGGCAAGTTGGGTTATTGGCTACATTCCCAGACTATGTGGTGCAGTGAGCCTGAATTTCCACAGAACTGGCCACAGGCGTCGGAACTATTTTTCGACTGGGGGAGCCAAAAAAAAGTACAGTCAAACCCGATTATAACGAACCCGGATAGAGCGAATTATGCTGTAAATCGAACAAAGAAAGATCAGTTACGAAAATACACGCGAAACATATTCCTTATAATGAAGTTCACATCCGATATATTAAACTCGGCGCGCCTAGAATTGCCGCCAAAATGCATGGTCTCGGAGCGGCGACTGAGATGTTCATTGGCTGCGATGGAGATGTTGAGCCTCCCATGGAACGACGTGACTCCCACCAGTTTCCGCAACTGTTTCCGATGCGCCTGACACACGATTAAACCCTCCCAGTCAGCGAGTCCGGACCAAGATGGAAGCATCGATGCACTGTGAGAAGAGCTCGCGAACGTGAACGTGCGAACGTGAAGGAGTGCCCTTCGAGGATTGCCTGAGTGTCGACGACGACGTTGCCTTCACTGTGAGCCCCTCGAACGCCGACACCGACACCGATGTCATGGCTTCTGGCGCTGCTGGAGGCACCAAGAGGCGGAGGATGTCTCGAGTGAAAGCCGACCGATGCTTAAAGGGACACTGAAGTGATATGTAAACATTGCGGGATTACTAGCGCAAATTGTAGTCCGGAGTCCCCAGGCCATGTTTCGACAACTCTGGGCGCGTTTACGCGATTTTTTAAAGCAAAGCTTTCTACCTCTACCCCCCAAGGGTTCTTTGGCGACCGTTGGTGTCACCAGAAAACTCCAGCGAACAAATAAAAGAATTTACTGGCACCGCCGGGAATCGAACCTGCAACTAATAGACTAACAAAACGAGAGCCCGTTGTCTTACCGATTCAGCTACGAGCCCACGTGAACACGGGAAGACAAATGGTGTACTCACCAAGCACATCTACGGGTTTACCCCCTGCCTTCTCGCTGAATGCCACGTGAAAGCGTCACAAGACCACTCACGCCCGTCTAGCGGCCCTGTGCGCACCTTGCTCATGTACTAAGAGTTACAAAAATTAAACGAAGCTCACACCAATCCATGGCATCTCTCTTCTAGTACGCCAATGTGCTAAAGCCTGTGGCCTCCAGTGTTCACGTAAAAAATCACAGCTCCGTGTCGTCCGCCCTCACGCCAAATCAAGGAATACATTCAAATACTCCTTTATGACCAGGCCATCACTCCAAACCCCAGCATCAAGATCCTGGGCCTACATTTCCAGGCCAACACCAAGAGTGACGTCTCCTTGCAGCGCCTCAAAAACAGCATTAATCCAATCATACACATGATCAGGCGAGTTGCCACCAAGAAGCGAGGACTAAAAGAATCCGGTACCTTTCGATTAATTGAAGCTTTTGTCGTCTCGAGTGTTACTTACGACAAACCCCTATCTTCTTCTCGACGAGGAAGACATAGAGATGCTTTATATAATGATTACAAAGGCGGTTGAGCAGGCCATTGGTCTTCTCAAGAATGCGTCCACACTGAGGCTGCTTAGCATGGGCTCCAAAACACGGTGGAAGAGCTGATAGAAGGCCATCTTTCTAACCAGAAGGTCCGACTCAGAACTGCGGTGGGTAACCGCATGCTTCACCAGATTGGCTGGGCAGCCCAGAATGTCACTCCGCTTGACGTACTCCCAGACTCTTGGCGACTAAAACTAAAGATGCTCCCTTTGCTTAGAGATATGAACCCCTCACATGACCAGGGTCAATGAAAAGCACGGGCTCAAGCGCTAAACACCACCCTCGGTGGGGATCATGCAGTAATCCACACAGACGCCTCCAAACATCGAGGGCAGCAACACGCCATCATCGAGGCTACCTCCAGAACCAACCTCCTTGTGTGTACCTCGCTTAGGACCCAACAAATGACGACAGCAGAAGAGGCAGCCATCACCTTGGCTCTCACTCAACCAGGGGTTCGGAGGGTAGTCAACCGATTCCCAGCAAGCCTACTGGAATTACCAGTCCAGTTGGGTGTCCTGACCTGCACTGTGCGTGCTAAAAAACCACTCCCCAAACGGCTCCATTCAGCTCATCTGGACACCGCCTCACGCTTCAATGGAGGGCAACAAATACGCCCACCCAACAAGCCTGCGCTTTTACCTCCCGTGCTATGGAGCTGCACGAGGACAGTCACCCGCTTGTCATGTCCAGGGAGATAATCCAGCATTATCGCCTTCTGAGACAGACCGTACCTTCGCCTTACCCTGACCTTTCCAGAGAACAACAAACTACCCTACGGCGCATACAATCCGGGCTCCTTCCCACAGCGTACGCGTCTTCACGTAATGCATCCGAATCGCTACGACGCTGAATGTAAATTTTTCTCAGAAGTAGAAATACTCCGCCCCGTAATCGGGGTGTGCGACTTTAGCCCTGAGCACCCTCCTCTCTTTCCGTCAACTACCCAGCAAGAGAAATGGGAGATGCTGCTGTCCAGGCCCTCTCTACCTACCCAGCTTCAGTGGGTGGACAGAACACAGGCCGCGCGTACTGCATATGGGCCCCACAGAAAAAGGAACCACTCCCAAGGCTGCACTCCTGGGCCGTTCAGAAATCTGAACAGAAGTATTTCTTCCTCCTCCTTCTCAGCCGCAAGTCTCGTCGCCTCCGTCCGCGGCGCAGAGACGGAGAAGTCAGATCGTCTAACACCGGGTAGCAGCTTACTTAGATTTTATAAAAAAAAAGTTTTCACTCTTGCTACACCATTACAACTCAACCAAACACCGTTCAAGCATCATGCATTGATGTAACCTTACCAAGAATATCTCTTTGAAGTAGTAAATGGTGTGGTTCAGTGCATTTCACTTCTCTCTGGTTTTCCTATTTGTAGAGCGATGTGAGTGATTTTAAGTGACGTCGCATGAGTAATCGTTATGGGTGCCGCTTACAGCTTTGCTTTCCAACCACATTCACGGGGTGGATTGGCGCGATTTTATTTAGTAGAAAAATTAATTCGAAAATGCTGTCCTCCTCTCTTTACGCTCGCCCATTTTCTGTGGCGTTTTCGTGTGACGTCGGGAGGAGCCGAGCTCGCAATTGGCTGCGCTACTGCACGGCTCCCCGGCCTTCAGACAGAGTCACTCGGCCCAGCGTTTCGTCCGCCGGCCGCCGACGGGTCGTCGCAATCCGTTCGCTCAGTTGAAACGAAGCCAGGACACGTTTGTGAATGGAAGAATGTGCCTTTCTTTACTTGGTTAGTTTGTACACTGTATCTAGCTCCAAGTTAAGGTCGCTTCACACAAGCACTGCACAAGCGCACATGCGACTCTTCGCTGTCTGGTACGTACGCCAGTAGGAAAATATAAGGCCTCTTGAAGGCGGGAGAAGAGTCAGCGAAGTCAATATAGGTACTAAGGAAATAAAACCAACTGATATTTTTACCGTACAGCGTAAAACTAGGGTGCGGGAAGCACTTTTTTGCGCTGGGCGAACAAGCACAGCGGCCAGCAGCACGACTACGCATCTGCGAACGCTTTTCGGTCTAAGAAATGCAATTGCTAGACGTGAGGTATTGTGGAAACTTGGGGGATGCTTACTGCACGAGCGCAAAACAACAAATAGTCACCTAAGCTGCTTGGAATGCTACAACTAAATAAAAGTGCAAACTGGTTATACATTATATACCTTATATTTGCAAGGCCGGCCGCGCTCGCCTGTGGCCGAGTGGTTTGGAGCGCTAGGTATGTCAGCGCAAGTGTTTCGCGAGTCACAAGTTTGAATCCTCGCGAGTACGTGCTTTTTTTTTCATAAGTTACCTTTTTCGTATTCCGCCGATGTTTTCTATACTGAGTTCACCTTTTTTTGGGCCGCAACGTTCATTACTCCACGAACTAGCTCAGAACGCGCGCAGGCTGGCACTGGCGCGCTAGCGAGTTCTCGTTGGCGTGCTGTTGCCATAAGCACCGAGTGCTTGCGGGCAGGGGGCACAGGTCAGAATCAACAGACCCTTGGCCTGGAGCGAACACGCTTTTTACGATACAGGCATGAGTGAGGCAACCTCCAAATATAGGGGAAAAGCGCATGGCATTTGAGCGTCTGCGGGACGCGGAGGGCGTTCATGCACTGTGTAGGCCTCGGCTAGTGAATGCTAAGATTCCAAGCCGTCCTGGGATGCTTATCTTATGCATTTTACAGCCGACAACATGGCAGAAGCGGGTACGATGATTACTGAGGTATTGAGAATGCGCATCCAACAACGCCATTGGTTGTGTTTTACAGAACCGACACTGAAACCGAAACTTGTTTGATTGCTTGGGCATCGTCCAATCACGGTGCGCCCTCCTCCCAACGTCACAGTCTTAGTTGGTGCGGCCGCCGCAAACCGCGCATGGTAGTTTTTCTTATTTCGCGCTTTGTAAAATAATTACCGATTTGTCAACCGGATAAACGATGAAAAGTGTGCTAATTTGAGCCAGTCTACGCAGTGCAAGCAAAAACGGGAGCTTGACAAATTCACTTCAGTGTCCCTTTAATGAAGCGCTTTCAGCAGTCAATGTGCTCCACCAATATCGCGCCGATATTGAAGGACACGGACTGCAACTGATGCAAATGATGGCTCATCTAGAAAATATGTGCTAGTTGACGCCGCCAAAACAAAAGTGAAAACCAGAATCACCGCTTTTTGGGAAAGTAGGCAGTTACAGCGGAAAGTAGCTTTATTGCTTGCAATAAATAGATAGTTTCGTGTATGGTAGTGGCATACTTTATTGTGTTCGTTTTTGCATGCGGGGATGGCAGAAGGAGGGGGTGGGGGTGAGGGGGTCCCGCGTATTGCGAACTCATAACAAAAAAACTCGTTATAGGCGGGTTCGGCTATTTTGAACAATTGGATATATCGGACCAATCGTGGCGTATATTACAGTTCGCTATAACCGGGTTTAACTGTGCCATATACCATCATCATCATCATCATCGTCACCATCATCATTTATTTCCTTGAGGATTCATGCATGCGCAATATTGCAAGTGAATAGGCTAAATAAATAAGCCCAATCACCGACACAAAACCTAATCAACTACAATCAAAATTTTATCCAACATCACAGATGCTGGAGAGCAGTAAAAAATCTGTTAACGCTCCTTGTTAGAACCCAATCATCAAAAGTAAATTAAATATTCTCTGTAAATCTACAGAATATCCCAGTGCTAACAGTTGACAGACAGTATGAGGAGTCGTGTTTACATTAAAGTGAAAAGTAAGCATTAATAACGAGTGAAGGAGAGAGACACCCACGCTCGGAGTTCGGAACACTGTCAAAACGGCCGGTTAAATCGCAGAATTATTTTATTTGTGCAAGCCACCATTTCCGGAATCGTTGGTGTCAGTCAGGGAGCTCTTATTTGACGGGGCGTCAGCGGAAGTCTACGGGTGCCCTTGGCTGGGGGAGCCGTGATCCCCCATTTGTACATTAGGGGGAGCCCTTGCTTTCCCTGCACACCCTGTTTCGACGCCCCTGGAACTGGCATTGATGTAGATGCTGACTGTGGAACTACATATGAAATCGGACTGGGTGACGGATCGTGGTTGTTTGAAGTAAGCGAAGTGTTGAATCTTGCTTTTTACTTAACTACGGTCGTGGTAGTGGATATATTTTACGTTCTAGCTGGTAACGTTAGGGGATGTCAGGGTATATTACAATAGAGGTGGGGTCAGGTTCTCTTTCAGTGGGATGTCTGGTGAGTGCGCGGGCCGTCGCGTGGGCGAATTTGTTGCTCACGAGGGAGGAGCGTGCCGGGGCACAGACTAGTCGCGCCACTTTGCGGGGGTATGTGCACGGGAGGCGGTACGCTGTGGGAGTCACCGATCCAGAAGTAAATGTTCTGCAGGCCTGCTCTGAGACGGAAATGATCGACGTTGCGTTGGTATGCGCGATAGTTAGCGCTATGACCATTTCTTCTGCTTCTTAAGTGGTAGCCTTGGGGATGGTTGCACTGGTGAGGCATCTGTCTTTCGATGTTACCGCTGCCACCATTTCTCCCCTGTGTGTACATCTTGCTGCGTCCGTGGAGACCGAACATTCGTCGTTACCACGTATTTTATTTAGAGCTTGGGCCTTGTCTTGTCTTCTTCCTGCATAATGTTCCGGGTGTATTTTCCGAGGGATGGGCTTAATGTGTATGCGCTGCTTCTTCGCTGGCGCAAGTATTAAGGTTGCAGCTGGCCTTGGGGTGTCCATGGAAGTTCCACCAAGGGCGTTCTGCCCACGGGTGTGAGTTCCAGTCTTAATTTCTGGCTGGAGAGGTCTCCTTCAATAATTATGATGTGGTGCTCGAATGCTCAAAGACCTAATTTGAGCATTCGAGCAGTCAAAGCGCCCATGGGTAATCCCAGTGCCTGTTTGTAGGCTTTCTGTGTAATGAAGTCGAGCTCCTGTTCCTCTGATTTGGTGAGAACTACGTACGGGGTCACGTAGGGAATGCGCGACAGAATAAAACCCTGGACAAATGTGGTGGTGTCCTCCTCAATCTTTGTATATTCGTTCCCTGCGTAACATTTGGCCGACCTGTTCCGGGGTCGTCTTTAGTTTCAGAATCAGGTCGTTGTTCTTTGTGTCCGCCTCAATATCTAGTCCAAGTATTCGTATTCCCTTTGCAGGCCTGGTGGGATAGCTTTCCAGCGTGACTTGGTTGTCATCTTTGTTTTTCTTTGTGCTTGGCCTGCATATGACTAGAAGTTCCTATCTTTACGGAGCGCATGGTAATCCGCACTCTTCGGCGTACTGACTGAGGGCAGTTGCCTGTTGTAGTGTGACTTGGAGGTCACCGATCGAAACTATGCCTGTACAGAGAGTGATATCGTCGGCGTAGAGGCCATACTTTATGTTGGGAATCTCCTCTAGTCGTTCTGGCTGCTCTAGGAGCGCTGTGTTAAGAAGCATAAGGGTTACAATCGACCCCTGAGTGCTTCACCTATCTCCAAGCGCAATTGGGTCTGAAGACAGGTCTCTTATCTTTATGAGAGCTTGGTGGTTGGAGAGGAAATCGGCAATGTAATTATACGTCCTCTCTCTGCAGCCTGTTCTTGCCAGAATATGGAGGATTGCCTTGTGTGCCACGTTGTCAAGCGCCCCCTAAACGTCGAGGGTCAGTACGGCCCGGGGAAGTGTCTCGGGGCGGGAACGAGTATGCCCTTCTTGATTTCAACCAGGATGTCTTGTGTGCACAGATTCTTTCTGAATACGAACGTACAGTTGGGAATTTTCCGGGTGTCACTGAGGTATGTCGTAGAGAAATTACCCTCTGCACAAATTTCTCCACGCAGGAGGTTAACGAGATCGGCCCAAGATTCTATATGAGTTGTGATTTGCCTGGTTTCGGGACCAGTCGCATTTTGGCTGTCTTCCAGAAGATTGGAAGTTTGCCTGTGCGCTAGAAGACACTGAAATTCTCCGTGAGGTCTTCTACAGCGCTGTCGTCCCGGTACGACAACGTCTTGTTTATGATTAGGGCTTGCCCTGATGAGCTGGAGCGTTTGCTGGCTGCAATGCGGGCTCGGACCTCGGACGTGGACCTTCATAAAGTGGAGGAGTATCTCTGTTTCTCTAACGTAGGTATTTGATCATCGAGTCTTGAATGAGGTCATCAGTAGTTCCCTGATACAAGTGCATAGTGCGTGCTAGGCTTCTAATCGTCTCTTCCTGGTTTTTGAGGGGGTCGATAGGGTATAGCAGCAGGTGCCACGTTTTGCGAGTAGAGAGTGTTACCTGGAGGCCGTCGCACAACGTTAGCCAATTCTCTTTGCGCAGGTGTGTGGCGCCCCTCGCTTATTCCGTTGCGCTAGGCGTTTCTTGAGTCAGCGGTTATGCTTCGGCTTCTTCCAGCATCTGGTCTGGCTCTGTCTGGCTTCCCAGATGTGCAGGACGTAGGAACTGGCGTGCGGTAACTGGTATGTCATGGTAATTGTTTTCGTGTTGGCAATTACATATTGTAAAACACTCCCCGTTCATTGGTCCTAAGACTGCCCCTTCGAAGTGTCCCGATACTTTCTTTTTTTCCTGAATTAGTCTCAATCAGTTAAGTTTCTGTACCGATGTATGACCTATAGCTCAAGCCTTCGATCAGGACTTGTATGATACCATGATCTGGTCCCGAATTCTCCAAAGTGTTGGCACAAGAGACGCCGAGTGAGCCTCGAAGAAGGGATAAGTCTGGGCAAGTGTCTCTAGAAATGCTGTTCCTGTGCGGGTTGGGGTATTCGGGTCATTTATAAGCATGAGGTTGTATGATTCTATGATTTTCAGTAGATCCTTTCCCCTCTTGGTGTTGTATGTGTATCCACAAAGTGTGTGAGCTGCCTTAAGGACCCTCAACACGAGGAGAGGAGACCTTCCAGGGAGTTGGAGGGCTTCACGCACAGTTTCTTCCATGACTGGTCGCTTTTTGGATGGTCGGCAGTAGACTTTAAGGATAAACCCACGGAACACAAAACGTCTGAGAGATGTCTACCATGGTCTTGCGAGGTCTTAAACATCTTGCGCTACAAAAGTTACCTATAAGACGTCTATTTTCGTATGTCTCAAAGATGTCTTAAGAGAGATAGCTACAGGACACCTGTGCAAGATCTCCGACGTCTTGAGCTCCGTGAGATGTTGATAAGTCATCTGTGCTAAGATGGCTAGAAGACATATGAACCTCAACGTGTACAAGACGTTTGTCCTAGCTGGCTGATGTTGTAAGCTTCTTAAGACACCTACAAAGCGTCTACCATGAGATGTCTACAGTACGTTTTGTGTAGACAGCTGAAAGATATCACTAATAGATGTGTCAGATGTTCAGCTATTGAACACGTCTACATGACGTTGATTCCAAGACAGCTAAGAGATGGCATTTTAAAAAGCTGTTGAAGACGTTTTCAATGACGCGATATCGTCTAGCTGTACTGCAATCATTGTCGTGCACACGTCTTTTCTAGCTTAGAATCGAAGACACCTACTAATAATGTATTCTGGCTATCTACGCAAGACGTGCCAGTCACTTCATGACAGACGTTTTGTGGAAAGGAAAAACCTTTAATTTCTTTGCGTTTAGCACGTTGCGCTGAGGTCGCTGAGCTATGGTCGTCGGCAGGATTTGCGTTGCGAGGGGAGGGCAAAGAACAAGTGGAAGTAGGTAACTCTTCTTGTGGGGCAATTGGAAGTGGAATTGCCCATTTTGCACCCCTCTGTTTACGCACATAACTGCGTCTAAACGACGTTGGCTGTAATAGAGCTAGAAGGCTCTGCTTACAGAACGTGATCGCCTACATTGCGTTTGGTATGAGATAGTGCAAATTATCGTGGGAACTAATTTCTTACGGTGTCTACTGGACGCGTCTCACGGAGGTTGAGGGAACATTATTAAATCCAGAAGACCTAGCAATAGGGCTTTATTCGCAGGCCCCAATAACGTTTTCCGAATCCAGTCCAATCAAGCGTGAAAGAGTCAAACCTAGGGAAGAGGACTCATCGTGGATTCGCTGACAGGTGGGAGACGAGGTGGCAAGTGAAGAAGAAAGGAAAATGACAGGTGGATTGCGCCAGATGGCTAAAGAGACCATTTCATGCATGAAACGCGCTTTGTGTTTGTGGCAAACAGCTCGTCAGTTGTGTGATTGACTGGAACACTATTCTTTCCTCTGGCTACTCAGGGTTTTAGATATTCCCCCAAAGGAAAACCCCAGAAGGATTTCGTCACCCCCTAGAAACCTAAATTCTGGATAAACCCCTGTGGCTACTTCTCACTGACAGACACACACACGTGGTTGTATATGTGGATAAATGAATGAGAACTGGGTTATCGCACCAAAATACAAGTCAGAAAAAAATTTCAAATTCGCTGAAACTTTTTTATTATGCAAACATCGTATGCGTACGGCCCTTTTAAACCCAATTGTCTCCTACACGCATGCAGGCTGTGCCCGTGCACGCTTCACTATGTATTCAGAGCTCCGGCTGAAAAATAATCAGAATGTCGTTTCTTCATCATATATTGCAACGATACTTAATAACCATAGGCAATGATATGCGCGCTACAGTGAAATTTCAATAGTTCAACAAAATCTGCCTGGACGTGAAGCCAGTCTACATTCCCATAGCAAATTTGTTGGAGAACCAAGGTGTCTTAAAAGACACAGGCACAACACTCATTGAAAAAGAGCGGTTGTAAAGGACTGTTTTAAGTTTTCTTCGTTTTTCTAAATGTATATAACATAGAATTGAAATCTACTGGCAAGCGCGTTCTTTAGAGTTGAAGCTGTTTTTTTACCGTTTACTGGGATTCACGTCATTTCCACCTAACCCCGATTCATAATTACTTGGTGGTAAAGCATATGATGGTACCAATGTTTTTTTTTTACAACACAATTGCCGTGAAATATTTATGAAAGTTTGAACGCGCTTTGTCTAAATTATGACACGAGAAATGAACTCGAGGATAAATTCCTCTGAACGTGGAATAATGTTATGGCTACACCAAAAAAAAAAATGGCGAAGCTTGCACTAAGTCGCGCAAGGTTTGAACCATAACGAAGCTGGAGGATTTCTTTCTATGTAAGCCCTTGAACTTGTTGTTTTACATGTTCGCATTGTGGCAGTAGAGGTCATCGTCATATTCATCTATATCGTACGCCGTCTTCCTCATGCATGACTGGCGTCCGTCCCCGGATCGCAGGCTTTCACATTTCTCCCAAAGTTGAACGCGTCAACAGGTGTTAGAACCGGCGCCGGCGGGTTTCGCGAACTGGACATCTGTAGCGCGAGCTGTTTTGTGCTCCCTCTTGAGGCGTGAACACACGTGAACTGTTTTCATGCTGTTTTTTTTTTGCGAGCGCCACGTGCAAGCCTGGACATGGGGCACTCCTTGTAAGACGCGGGCTCACGCGCGTAAACGGCGGCAGTAACTATGATCCAGTTTTCTGAGGACGCCGCACACCGCACACATTACGGCCAGAAACGACAGCTGCGCTGTTAACATGACTTAGCCAGCACAATTTTCTCTCCAACGGACGTGCACAGAATTGCAGCCGTGGGTTTCTTCGTGTCGCATTAGGTATTCAGCCTGACGCAGTGCAAAAGGGTACGAATATAGGAATTGATTGCCCCCAGGGTACATCAGAACCACCGAACCCCCCCCCGAAAAAAAAAAAAAACCTTAATGGTTTCTCAAATGAAGCGAATTGCCCACAGGTTAAAACGCTAAGCGCGGTAAACGTGATTGACCCGCTCACCTACGTCGTGACGTGAGCTTACAGGAACAATATTCTCTCGCCGCACGATGGTCCCACACAAACTGATAAGCTGCCATAGAGAAAAAATCTTACTTTCACATTCCAGAGACCACTGACAACACGCCCGGCAAGCGGGTGCTCGCACGATGCTGCTAACGAACTGAACGCACACCGGCATAAATCTTCCGTTCAATGCCGGCGTCACACTTACACGGATGCTTATCAGGTAGGGCGCAATCCCGTCTCAACAGTGTTTCCTGGTTAGAACCGCTATCACGCATTGCAGCTCGTTACTCCACATTCAAACAACCGCGCCAAAAAGGGGTAAGATACCAGCGCTACAGGCGGCTGCGTTACACAACAAAACGAGTGCGAAGCTGCGGCGGATTTGTCAAGCTTACGCGCGAGAAAGGAATATCGTGAAGGCGGTACTTTATAGGACCGCACATAAAAAGAAGAGAAGCTTTTGCTAATAAAGCCGCTAAAAATTATTATGAATTCTGCAATTAGTTTGCAGATTTTTAGCAATTTAAATGTGCAAGTAATTGAGATGCAACTCACTGATTATTTTTTTCAAATTTTGAAATATGGGAGGCAGTAAATGCCGGGAAGCCGTGTTGCCGCGCGCGCTTTGTTTGCCTAGGTGTTACTAAACTGTTTCCTTTTTTGTGGTGTTACGTTTAGCTGACACCGTCATTCCGTGTCGACGTCTGTTGTTAGCTGTGCCAGCGACTACAGTAGGTTTTCTGTCAGCAGCGATAACGCTGGTAGTGTGTGTGAAAGAAAACTGAAAAGTTCGTTGCGCTCTCAGCGGTGGGTTCTCGTTCACTGTAGCGCTTTTAGTGTGAACAGTGTATTGGTGAAATGGCGCCTTCAGAAGTTCGTCGAGGCGGCAGAAGGGGCGTTTGTCTCAAGAAAGAGGTGTGCAACTTATCTTGGCTCCCAGCTCGGACACACGCGGCTTCGAGAAAATAGTTCCTTCGAATTCTTCTGGGACACACTTCACGTGAGTATACGCTTAAAAACTTTGCCTGCCAGACTATGAACTTCGAGTAAGGTTTGCCGCAGAGGTGCTTTTTGTTTTTGTGACGCACTACTTAGGTGTGATTCAGATTACGTGCACCAGAAAAAGTAAGGTTAATCAGCATTGTTGCCGTGTTCGCATTTATTAGTTGGTGGCGACGTAACTGCCTCCTTTCCATTAGTATTCTGGGGCGGTATTCTCGAATTTTGTCCCTTTTGCGTCCCTTTCAAAAGTGTCCCTTTTGGCGAGCCCTGATTGGCTAAAAGCAAACAACCGGAAGTGACGCAACGCAAGCGCAACAAACCTACTTCCAACGCCCATTGCTGAACCGGAAGTACGTCACAATGAAAGGGACTCAAAAGGGACGTTTTCAAAAGGGACAGTTACGAGAATACCGCCCCTGATGTGTGGGCCTTCTGGCTAAATAAATGTCGTCAAAGCTCCTCACAGACGCTTCAGTTATTAGTAAGTGAAGCGGAAATAAGTGCATCGGTATTTTTGTTCCTCGGCTTCCCCCTCACCTTAAACAAGGGTGAAATGGTCGCAACAATCAATACTTGTTGAGAGCACCAGAAAAATCGGCCCATTGTCCGGTGTACACTGTTGAAGTTTCAACACTGGGGGCTTCAGCTGTCTGTGGTCATTGTGTGGCCGTTACCCAAATAAGCCCATGTGTGCTTACAAACAGTAATTGCTGGCTCACCTGGAGGCCCAAGCATCTTCATTTATAATGCCACCCCCCCCCCCCCAAAAAAAAAAGCGTGTTAAAATTTCTCATGTTTGTTTGTCGGCAGTGCTTTATAGTAGTCTAGACTGCAAGCAGTTTTACGAGGAAATCCACGGAACTGCCATGGGAGCTTCCATATCTGTTACTACTGCAAATTTGGCCATGGAGGTGATTGACCCGAAGGCCCTCATCGATTTCGCTCCCAAGCCCAAGTTGTTTGTCCGCTACGTGGACGACTGCTTCTGCGTTATCAATAGGAATGATGCCCCACGGCTCCTGCTTCTCAACTCAATAGAAGCCGCCATCCAGTTCACAGCAGAATGTGCGTGTAACAGCAGCCTTCCTTTCCTCGATGTCCAGGTGAACCGTACCGGAACTAGCCTTTCGTTTGCTCTGCACAGGAAAGCGACGCATACCGGACATTACCTGAATTTTAATTTGTGCCACCCAGCCTGTCACAAGCAATCTGTCGCTTCGCTTCCTCTCTTGTGACGCGGGCAACACGTATTTGCTCAAGTGACGACGAAATGAGGAAAGAACTTCAGACAATACATCAAGGATTATTGACGAGCGGGTACCCGGAGAAGCTTATTAAGAATGTTGAAGATCGCGTCCTCAATCCCAGGCCATCCCAGGGCAAGCGATTTCGAAGACGCGCCGGCATCTCATACGTTCCTGGGGTCAGCGAAGCTCTAAGCCGTATCTTTGCATGGTATGACCTTCGCGTTGCGCACATGCGGTCCGACAAGCTGAGGAATCGGCTTGTGAACGTGACAGATTGCTTGGACACCGAGATACCCCGGTGTTGTCTACAAGGTACCATGTGCAGACTGCAGCTGCAGTTACATCGACGAAACTGGCAACTTCATCAGGAGATTAAAGGAACCTCAAAGGGACGCGGGCAAGAACAGGAAAGTGCCGAACACCCTGGACGAGCACGCCGATAATCATGGCCATTCCATCGATGGGGATAACGTCGCTCTAATATCCAAGGAAAAGAGTTCACGCACCACACTGCTTGTGGAATCCGTGTTTATTCAGACGACCGAGGACACTATCAATACGACAGATGGCAATCTGCCGGCAAGCTACACATTACGTCACATTTTAGAATAAGAAGCGAGTTACCACTCTCGCCAGCTTAGTGTGATCAAGGGACCAGTACGGGTCCCTAAACGTCTGTGTTTTCACCTTGACTTGGTCAGTGATCGCATCTTCGTCCTCATCATGATACCTGACCTGACAAACTTTCGTCGAACTCTTGACTTCACTTTACTTTATCAGTAAGCATTATGAGCTTCTTAACTCTGACGAATTAAAAATAATGTTTGTTTCACGCTGGTAACCGGGGATATATCAGGGCTTCCTAGTGAACACCATCCAAAATTTGGCATTTGTTTGTGAAATGAATCGGTAATGATTACAGTGGAGGGCATTGATAAATTAAAAAAAAATGAAATATTTTGTCCACAAAAAACTGGTCATAGTGTTTTACACGTCTTTGTTTATGCACATATCATCTGCATGTGCAACATTTCTGTCTCCATTCAAGATCTCTCTGATCGTTGAATGTATCTCAGCTGGGAAAAGGTCGTCTCAATAGCACAGTTTCCATCAGCAAGGCACAAGATTGTCAGTGAAGCATTTGCCGACCTGCAGTAGTGACCAGTAGAGTTCTGTCAATACTCGGTGATTTTGGAAGCTTTTCTTCTGGGGCTTGCTGGAATTCCAGTAAGTGCTGGTTGAAAATGGCGGACCGTCAGCCCACGATTGTGGAGATCGCTACTTTGAAAAGGTCTATTCAGGGGAGAAAGCGGGTTTATCCCAATTCTGACACATGTTGAGGGTAAAAATACAGTAAATTCAGGTTTTACCTGAAAAAAAAAGCCAAGTATAATTGAAAGTTGGGTTGAAATGGCATTATATTTTGTCATTACAAGATGAAAAATTTTGCCAAATAATCAGGTGTCCACCACAAAAAAATGTTTCATTGTGGGTAGTAGCCGGGAAGGGATTGCAGCTAATATTCCACACCGCCTGTGTTTCTGTTCCCCCTCTTCTAAATTTGCTTTAATATTGTGGAAATTGTTAAAATGATTTTGCGCTGCTTTATATTGCCTGACATAGTTGTCAAGCAACATTTTGCTATTTCCTGCAACTAATTTGCATTATTAACCTGCTGTCATATTGACCATATTATTGGCATCTTGCACAAGTGGCGCTCTGAAACCACTGAAATGTATACCCACTTCCCCCCTCCCCTATCATCAGTCGCTGTTGGCTTCCCCTACCCAGGCCTTCCAGGTGTATAAAGGAAAGAATGGTTAATAAAAAAATTTTTCAGCAAGAGTTCACTGGCTACCCGCAAAATAGTAGCTACCTTAAGCATTTACCTTTGCCCTGCCTTAGTGGTCTAAAAAAAGCCTCCTTACTCAAAAATGTGTAAGTTTGGTGTTTCATTTGGGTGCGTGTCTGTGTATACTCAGATTAGTGTGTTTATCTCATCGCAGGAAGGTTAACCCTCCGTCATTGGATCAGCATGCCTGGATTTCCAGCACTTCAAACATCATCAAGACTCTGCCACTTTAGGTTTTCGCTGTAATGCAGATGTTTTGATACATTTTCTGTGATCTCTAACTTATTTTTGATGATCATTCTTTTTAGTTCTTGCAGTTGACTTTTTCCCATATAACATTGAAAGGCTGAAAGGCATTCAGTATCTAGTTATTTTTTATAAGCATGTTTTAATCACTATGGCAATTCTCTCATTTTTAATTTTCTAATTTTTGCCTTTTATGCATAACATCTGTATAGCTTCAATTTGAGTGCTTCAAGTTTTTATTTACTTCCACATCTTTCAGTCACCTTTTATTCTATTTTGACTTGTCACGATTTATTTGAATAATAAAATGTTTAGTCTTCCAAAGTTGCTTAGTGTGCTTATTGTTGCATTTAAAGGAGCCATGAAGAGAAAACACAAGTTTGGTTCATTCGAAAGATTGCCTCGTTAGAACCATAACGACACCACTTATAACGCAAACTTCGCTCAAATAAGCTACATAATTAGGAAAAACGGGAATGGTCATGCGACCCACCAGCTCATTTCCCGCAACAGAACCTATGCCGTCACATGGGCTAAGCTCTGCGATTGGCGGAGGCCGGCAAAAGCAAACGCATGTTAGGCAGGGCTTACAGTTTGCATAGCGAGCTAATTGCCCGTGAAACATACTGCACATTCTTTTTATGACAAAGAACGGTGGAGTAAACGGTTGAAGTTCCGAACGAACACGCAAGCGTGTGCGCCAATGCGTACGAAACAACCGCCTGGCCGAGCTCGACATCTCGCCGTCGCGCAGACGAATTTTCGGGTTCGAGGCGCTCTGACCTTGGAGGAAAAATGCCGTAAACACCGCGCATCGACGCTCGTATCTTTCTGGTCGAAGCAGAGAGCTCGCGCGAACGGCTTTCCATACACGACACCGGCCAACTGGCATAAGCGATACTGCTACTGAAGTTGAACTATTATTAACCGTAATAAAAATACGGCACATACGTACCAGTCTGTATTCGTCCGTGGCGACGGCGCTGACGAGGCAGCGGTGCCGACGGCAGGGCGTTCGTCTGTTGTGGCTATCGCGGAATGGTCGCTTTTCCGTCCGCCGCGTATCGCACAACTCTTGCCGCTCGTGCACTTAGAAGCGTTGAGCGTTCAAGTGGTGTGAGGTTGTTAAATGCAAGCCCGAGCTCCTCGGCGAGAGTTTTGTTCTCCGGATCAGGCGATTCCATGACTAGGGCTGCGGGTGCACTAGGTTTTACTAGCATTTTTAAAATGGCCGCCGTCTCGGTCGACTCCCGCGTGTGGGTGCTATATGGAGTCGACATACTAAGTATCTGTTTCATGGACCGGCCCGTGTGACACCATTGCTCACGTCACCAAATGTGCAATTTTAGCGGGAGATTTAAAATTTTGGCTTAAATTGCCTTATTTCTCAGTGAATAAAGCATCATTTGCTTCCGGGAAAGCGCTTGGGGTACTATGAAACACCTAATCTTTCGAATAAAACAAACTTTTGTTTTCTCTTCATGGCTCCTTTAAGGTGTGTCTAGAAGCTTTAGCTCACTCAAGTTTGTCAGGCCACATGAAATGCAGTTAAATGAGGGAATGCTGTCCCATCCATGCAATATCAAAGTTGTTTTAGATGAAACCAGTTATATGTGTGCACTCTTATTCTGATAACCGCATTTCTATATATTCTCTGGGCGTAAAACAGGACAAGAGCTATAACAGCAGTCTTGATGACATCTTAATAAGATGATAGCAAGATGACTACAATAACGGTTGCGTAAACTGCTGTGAGAGGTTCTCGTTTATGTCTCCACAACTACTAGAAAACATCTTCACAAGACATTATTTCTCTATCTGGCATGCTTAGAAGTCACCTCGTGGATTGCTATGCAAGATTTTTGAGAACGTCGTCTAAACGGAGAATAAACGTTTTGTTGCTTTCAATCCAGATAGCTATGAGGTGTTTAGTACTCGTCCTGTAAACGTCTTGTTGGAATTTTTAGCAGTCTCCGAGATGTCAAGAATATCTTGCAAGACATCTTGTAGCTCAGGCATAGCGTCGCGTTAGCCGAGCTACTGGATGGCTATCTCACGTCTTGGCAATGTCTATAAAAATCTTGATCAGGTGTTGCGTAGACATCTTGGAGGTCTTGTCAAGATGTCGTATAGAAGTTTGGTAGCTGCCCTAATGTGCAGATCAAGATGTCTTGGACAGCTGCTCAAGATGAGTTTGAGACTTCTACAAGACGTGCTTGCGTTCACTGGGAAAGATGCTGTATTTGCATTTTACTGTCCGAGGAATGCGTTGCACTACCTGTGTTCATATTCCTTTTGTGGGATCAGATGCGTCATGGCTGCTATATTGCCTGTGACCAAGGTTGCCGCAGGTCGTCCAGAGGTATCCGTGTAAGTAACGTATCCTGGGAGCTAGGTTGGACCATTCGTCTCTTGGAGTACAACGATATCAGGTGAGGGTGAGAGTGTGCCGAGATACTTTTGTAGCGCTGCTGACTTGTCTTTGATCCCGTGGCAATTCCATTGGAGCAGTGCGGTGAAGTCATGCCTATTTGGTAGTGTACCCATCGGGGAATGAATCCAAATCCTTGCTTTCGAACGTTGGCGGGCTGGAGTAGGGAGCTGGCCTTCTGCGGAGATTGGTGCCTTGTACCGTCTCAATTCTGTCTTCTAGCCGCTCGATGCGAGTTCCAAGTTGGTCCACCGGAGTTACAACTTGATCGATTTGGACACCATACTGGGCTACCTGAATGAATAACGCCTGTAGTTGGCCGTTAATGTGGTCGGTTTGAGCCTGCTTCTGGAAATGGAGCGCCTTGCTCAGCACTACGAGCTGGTTCTGCTTGTCTGTGAACGCTTTGAGTCGGTTTTGTAGCGAAAGCTTTACTACGCTACCTGGGGCAGTTTTGGCGGGGTGACCAGTTTTGATCTTTAGAGCTAGAGGTCAAACCACATCCCATTCCGCAAGCGCCCTGCGCGGATCACCGGCCCTATGGCGGGGAGAGATAGGCGGCAGGCGAGGAGGGAACGGAGACGTGCGCGGGACCCGTGTCGCCACCTGGCGGAGAAAGGCGAGGAGGCCACGTGCGGTGCAGAGCGTGTGCAATGCAGGAAGACGACCATCCAGGTATGGTCGTTCGTACAGCGGCGAGGCTTAAACAACGCCAGGAGGTGGAAAAGAGGAAACGCGCTATTGTTGCGTACAGTATCGCCAGCTCCAAGCCTTGCGCGTCAGTGTGAGCTACCTTCATTTTTATGGGAGGCTTTCCCTTCTTGGGACCGAGTTTGTTGCGAGAAGGGGGCAGTGGTGTGCTCCGACGCAGTATTGTTGTGATCTATCGCTTCGACTCCAGCTAGCGAAAAGACTCGCGCACTCCTGATGAGCGGGAGGGATAGAGGGAGCTCTGGCCGTTGCTGTAGAATTTCCCTCGACGTTGCGTGAATGCCGTTTGCGTTTGTCTGGGAGCGAATCATCGCGCGATCTTTCTTGTTCTGCTAACCTTATTTTGTAATGACGCAATGATGGACTTTTCTTGCGCCAACTGTGCATTAAGTGTGGAGCAGGTTTGACATGAATAAGAATCTGAGTTTTTTGGTGGTTTGGTTGTGGGGTCGCGTCGAGCAGTGGGAGACATAACGAGAGCCTACTCACCTGTTTCTCTTCATTCCCGGTCCTCGGTTCGTGGTTGTAGGACCCTGATTTGGACCTGACGCTCGAGTTGTCTCTCCTCCTTACGGATGTGGTTCTGTATCGGTCATGGGGCCGTCACTGTTGTGGCTGGTGAACTAACCTCCCCAGTGGGCTCACTCGCTGGGAGGAGGTCCTTCTGTGGAGCTTTCGAGATGAGGTGGTGTTATCGTCAGCAGTGACCCACGTTTGGCCTGCCCGCTAGCACGCACCGTTTGCGGACACCTGTCTCTTTGGTACGCTCCCTGCGTAAGAAGCTGACGCTCAACACCTGTTGTTGAACAGCGCAGCTCTTAGAAGTCCACGTATGCAACACTTTCGAGGAACAAGGCTCCATCTTGAGAGGCCCCCCATCTTCAGAGGTGGATATGTGGGCCCCAGCATCCTTTCGCATTTTGGCGGGAAATCGGGGGAATGCTGTTCCTTTGAAAACTTTCGCTTATGCCGCCGGGCAATCCCTCGCAAAAGATATATAGTATAAATCTTCTTAGGTGTTACCACAGCGGCCAATCGATACAGCTACAAAGTTACCGTACATGTCTTACCATCGGACGTAAGAATAATCGTCGGCCTTTATTGCGACAATGGTCGTCGGCTCTCCGCATATTGACTTCGCCTCCGAAGTGTCTGCAATGTCATACGGTTTTGAGGTAAAGTTCGCGCTCGCGCGTTACTTTGTATCCTTCGGTTAGTTGCAGTGGGAAGCATACCATGCCCTTTATATACCCCTGGAGTGCCTCTATTCTATCTCATCGAACATAAGGTCGAACCTAGACAAAACCCGTGTAGCCCGGCTCGGAAGCAGATTCGAGGATACGTTTGCTACTTAGCTTTTTCGTCACGAAAAGGGAAAGAAAGCTTTTAATACAAGTTAAATGGCAACACCACCTCGTCCAGCGAACCGCTGCTAAGGTGCGAAAGAGCGTTGCGGACCGCCCGAGAAGCGAAGCAAGGACAAACAGTGGTGTGGGAAAAATGCGTGTTTTAGGGGGTCTCTAATCTGCACGAACGTCCTTAAGCACAGTGCAGAATTAGGCGAGCTGGTAACCATGAACAACTACAGCACACCAAAAAAGAAACTAAACGAGGTAGGAACAAAGGTACATAGGCTTAGCTTTCGTCCTCTGCGCCTTTCGTCCGGCCTTGTGTGTTGTGTTTTGTTGCCGCGCTGTCGTTGTTCAGGCAAGAACGAGTCGACCTACATGCGTAGATTACAGTGCCGTGAATGCAACTATACCACTAGCCGAAGGGGGAGGAGGTGGAATATACTTAATTGGGATAAAAGTTTACTTTCTTTCTACCCTTGGCGAGAAGAGGTATTCTTGTTTAAGAAGTTCCTAAGCGTTCGCTTCCTTGCGGGCCCTTATTGACCACCTGAAGCTAATCGCCGAGCTGGCTAGACTACCTCCCTACATCAAACGGGTTAGGGGGGAATGGGGGCGAGGAATATTGTCTGGGAGAACACTGAGACCACGAGGTAATGCATGTAGGGTTGGGAGCAGAATATTTAGATGGTTGGGTAGGAAGTTGTTACTTGCTGAAGCAGAAAATGCCAAACAAAAATAAAGAGCGGGGTCCCGTCCCATATTCTTTTCCGCACTACGGTTTGCTACATGATGAGTCGTGAACTTTTCCGCACTACGGTTTGCTACGTGATAAGCCGTAAACAGTGACACAGGATTGGCGCAAGCTTGCCTAAGCATTTTTCCTAAAAAGAACTTAGGTACGAGTGTATCGCAACTTCTACTCAACGCACGTTCTTAAGAAGGCGCAAACGGCAGTTAGTAGACATGACATTGTAAAATTACAACTATACGCAAATAAACTGGTGCATGGGAGGAAGTTTTTTAGGTCTAATACAAGCAGTTTGATATCAGTCTGTAGACACGACATTGTAAAATTACTACTGCAAATAAATTCACAGCTGGGAGGATATTTTTTCGGGGTCAATAGAAGCAATCTGATATCAATTTTGAAAGGACCTAGGGTCTCTGATTAGTACGTTCCTAAGATACCATGTGTCTCTATGGAGCCTTTAGGGCCCATCTAATTAAATTCTCCTTTTCAACTATACACAAACGCATTGCTGGGATGGTGGTGATGGAACGCAATTTATTAGCCTTTAGAAGGGGAGGGTGTTGGGGAGAGGAGAACCGGAATCCGGCTCAGCGGAATCCTAGTGCCATGGACGCGGCCTCTGCTCTGCCGACCAATAGGAGCTGGTCCTCGAGGGAGGGGTTGTCCGGAATAATCCTCCAAGGCCTAGGAGCATGACGGGAGGGAAAGGCGATGCTGCTGTTAGTGATGGCTTGTAGGGGTGCCTGTCCTGATAGCAAGGGTGGAGGAGACATCGCTGGGAGGACATTTTTAGTTAAAATGTAAGGATGCAAAGCGATTGATACCTAAGTATGATGACCGCAGCATCTCTTGATAAATACTCCCATAAGACCATACACATTGCCGTAGAGCGCTATACACCCTTAAAGCTGGTTTCACTGCTTTACAGGCCATTTTGTACGGGTAGTATAAGCTATTTTATATGATGAAGGCCCTAAGGTGTTTCTACAAATGCCTCCATGTGACCCAACCTATCCCAAATACGGTTGTTCACCGAGGCCATTCATAGCTAGTTTCATTACTATTCATTGGAAGGAAGACATTCATCTCTGGGCAAGATGTTTTGTATTAAATGTACTTATAAGCAGTTTCTTATGCGGCCAAGGTGAGACACACTAAGCGTTGCAGAGTGACAGACATGTTTGCTTTTTGAGTCCACACGCAAAAGGTACGCTTTGAAGGTAGATTTCCGTTAACACGCCATTCCTTCCGAGTGGGTGACCTGGACGATGGTATGCGTCGTAATCGATTGTTTCAGATTCTCCTAACGTGCACCGCAATCTACGACGAAGATAAATTTGTAAGCTTCACGTTTATCTGTCGGACGTCGAGTCCCCATGCGATAAGAACACTTCGCGCCCCCACGCGACTCAACGACGCTGTCACCGTGCCGCCGCTGCGGCTATAACTGAAACGCGCTCTGGCAAAGGGCACAAAAAAAAAAAAGAAAATTGCGTCTGTGCTTCCAAGGGAGAGTTGCGGGTTAAATGCGTAAGTTGTTCTGCTTATATCCAGGGCCTAATGTCGGCTTCACCAATAAGCACAAATGCATTGCTGATAATACATTCAGTGGGTTAGGGAATTGGGCTAGTTGGTTCTGCGTGATGATTGACTGCGCTTGGGGTTACAAGGTATCCATTGTTTGACAAAACTTCAGTTTTCACAAAATACCACATCAAGACCACACGCGAAATCTGGGAAGCCTTCCACATGTCATAGCAGAGCGAATGAGTGAGCTGATACTCATTCGTGCTGACCCCGCCTGTAATAGACTTCATAAAAAGCAGCTCATAGCAAGGCGGTGGAAAAAAAAGGCGTCCCACAGAGAATACAGTGCTCCTAAAAAAAGAAACAAAGCTAAAAAGACTTTCACCAGATTATGATGTTTTGCGCCTGTGTGCATCAGCGAAAAGATTTAACAGCGCAGCTGTTAAAACTGGAGTTCCAACCGTGCCGGGCGTCGCTCAGAAATCGGAGCAGCAAAGTGGAGACGAGGAAAATGCCAGGCCAAGAAGTGTGAGGGAGTGTGGCGAAGAGGCAAGAAGCCGCCGAGCAGGTGTGGGGAGTGAGTGTTCCGGCGCTAATGTTCGGGTGGGGAGGCACGCGTCGGGATTGGCTGCGCCTGGTGGTGACGTAAGCTCGACGTGCAGGGGTCCTCCTAGTTGAGAGAGACGGCGTGCGCACGGGGGCATCGATCGGCAGACCTAATAAAGTGCTCTCTCCCGAGGAAGCAGCGGAGCGTTGACGGAGGAAGTGGGAATACGATCGTGTTAAAGCTATTGAAAAATCCAAGTGAACAGGTATGGTAAAGCCAACCTAATGTTATGCAAAATGCAAAGTTAAAGCTATAGACAAAACCGATTTAAATCTAGTGAAGACGACCAGCTCCGCTGTTTCCTCAGTCTTCGCATTTCAACTGAGAAAGTGACCAAATTTCTTTTTACTTCTCTCTCTCTCCCTTTCCCTTTTTACCTTTTAAACCTGTTCCCGTGTTTTGAACCCCAAGTAAATATTGTACTTGTAATAAATCAGTTGTTTGCGCTCGTGCTGTACACATCGTTGGCTTATCTTTTTCATATTGTGTGCCTTTTAACCCAAAGCGCAGTTAATCATCATGAGAAGACATTTTTGGGGGTTAATATAAAAAGTCTGGTATCAATGATAAATAAGAGGACCAAGGGCCGCGACGTCCCGGCGATACGATGGTGCTTCTATTTAGAAATATGGCGACTGAAGATGAAGCAGCTCGAGCGAGAGCTGCTCACGCGACTATGGGCACCGATGATGGTGATCACATCGGTGCAGCAATGATGACACCTATAAAGTTTCTACATATTCCCCGCCCACAACGAACCATGGTCAGTCCGCTTCCATAAACTAACAAGTTCGTTCCGATCCGATCCGGTAGGGCAGTCAGACGGCGAAGCAGTCACTGTGGCCGTCTTCTGAGCACACGCCAAGTCTGTCGATGCAGTCCACGTAGCCAGGTCAAAATTCGAAGCCCGTCTTCGACGGTCTTGTACCCTGATGTAAGTTCAGGTTCGTTCGCTGCGATCTCAAAATAGTGCTTTGGAGGCTTCCGCTGTTTTCTGGAGTTCTGGACATTAGTGATACGATTTTCGTTGTGACGTGCCTTGTTGTTCAGATGTTTTCTGCAGTGTATCGTTTTCTTTAGAAGCGATTGCCGAATATGTGCCGCGGCCATCTTTCTCGCATACCTTTCAAAAACGCACTCATCCCGCTCTCCAGTGTCGTGCATCGGTTTTCCTTTTTGTGTCGTATCTTGCCCTTGAAGCTCTCCAGGTTCCAAATCCATGGTCTCCCGCTTGATATATTCGCCATACGGAGATTCTGCTGGCGTCATGAGGTTCGATGACCTGCCGCCGGTCTTGTTCGTGGACATCTCGGCCGACTCTTTCAATGCTCGCGAGAGTAAGGCGCCTTGAGTTTCAAGGTCTAGTTCAGACAATGAAGATGTCGAATTCTCAAGTCCTGTTTGCGATGGGAAATCTGGCTGAGGTGAGGTTTCTAGTAATAAGTCATGTTCCGCGGGTGTCTCCAAGTCGCATGGATCGTAGCACTGTTCAGTCATTGTAAAAAACTCATTGAAGTTTTTTGATGAATGCAAGGTCTCCATAATTTGGCACTTTTCTTTGGTGTCACATTTCTTATCTTTCAATCGGTAGTACAATCGGATCATGATATGCGTGATTTCGTCTTCATAGTCAATGTTGGTGGTAAATTCCTGGTCCAAATCTTCGATATCAATAAGCGGTTCGATCTCCTTATTCAACAACCTCAATTCAACTTCATTTTTCCGTAGCTGGCTCAGAAAGCTTGTTAACACCCCACAAACATCAGTGATCGTTACGGACGAGTCTAATATTGCTTTTGCGTTTCGACACAGTTCTCGTGCGATTAACCGCCTTTTTTCTCTTTCATTCTTCAGTTCGTGGAGGCTCATCTTACATTGAAAAACACCCTGTTCGTGCATAAAAGGTAGTTCGTTTTTCATTGCGCGATGCGCTGCTGCACTCCTCTCACCTTCTGCAGAATCGCTTTCTAGACCCATCGAAGAAAATGCTCAAAGGGGAGGATGTCTCGTCGTCTTGTCTTCCCATCGCGTCGGTCGGCCATGGGTAGCACCATCGTCGATATGTCCATCAAACGGTCCGTCGTCGGCTTCGAGGGGTCCTCCTTCTCGTAGGCCAAAGTTCGGATGAATCCGAATCGCACTGGGCCTTCTTCCCGGGTTTATCGGCACCAAAATGTGAAAATAAGAGGACCAAGGGCCGCGACGTCCCGGCGATACGATGGTGCTTCTATTTAGAAATATGGCGACTGAAGATGAAGCAGCTCGAGCGAGAGCTGCTCACGCGACTATGGGCACCGATGATGGTGATCACATCGGTGCAGCAATGATGACACCTATAAAGTTTCTACATATTCCCCGCCCACAACGAACCATGGTCAGTCCGCTTCCATAAACTAACAAGTTCGTTCCGATCCGATCCGGTAGGGCAGTCAGACGGCGAAGCAGTCACTGTGGCCGTCTTCTGAGCACACGCCAAGTCTGTCGATGCAGTCCACGATGCAGTATGGGGACCCTAGCGTTTTTTCATGGATACCTTCACTGGACAGTATATACATATATAAAGACCTATAGACCATTTAAATTGAGCAATAGGGTTGACCTCCAACAAGTGACGCTAGCGCCCCACTCACTTTGACTGGCCTTATGCACGGGGCGGTTTCGGTTTCCGCCGTAAGCTGCCATGCTGTGTAGCCATGTGCCAAGTCGGGAAATGTGGAAGTCACGGGGGAAAACTTTCGCTGTAGGCGGATGTGCCAGCTACGATCGGGACCTCAAGCTGTGGGACGAATTGCTATGCGAGTCTCACTGCCCGTAACTTCACAAGTACTGCCCGTTTGTTCGGCCTTTTGCAACGCACCGGTTATCGCACAGTGAGAGCAACACGAAGACCAGGTGTCACTACATCGCGATATTCCAACGCAAGAATTTTGTACCAAGAACATCGGCAAGGGTGAATTTTTCAGACCATAACTGAAGGCTCCTGGAAAGCGTAGTGCAGTGCACACTAATCTGCTTCGGCACGCTTGTTCTAAAGCATGCCTCCTGTTTTGTTTACGCGTTGCGTGCGTGTCATCGCGACGAAACGACTCACCATAGCTGCTTAAGCTAGCCGATCGGAGCGGTGACTACGAGATTCTATTGTAATTTTCACTAGGGCGTATCAGCTTTTCGGGACGAGCGCAGAAACTTGGCCACGGTAAGCATTGCATGTGTTTCGTTGCACTGGAGGCCCGTATTATGCACGTTGGCGCAACCAGACCTGAGCCGTAGAGACACTTGCCTTGCGCCGGAGACTGCGGCTTCAACGTTATTTCGAACTCCATTTATAATGCGCGTGCGAAAGAATCCGTACATGCTCATGGGACAAAAGTATGGCAAGCAGCAGCTCAAAGCCGTTCCATTTATATCAGGGGCCGGCAACCTTTTGAGGTGGGGTGCCGAGTTGCATGAAGCCGACACGGCAAGAGCCACACGGCAAATAGGGGCAAATAAGGGGGGAGGGGGGTGACGAGGCTTTTTTGTGCTGGTGCAAAGAAAGGAAATGAATACGCTACCTGGCTAAGTATGAAGATGGGAAGCAAAGCCAACTGGAAGCTGTCTTGCTTTGTTCCTGTATAAACCCATTTGAGGTGACATTTGCCATGTCAGCCTTCAGAAGAGACAAGGGGAGGGAGGTTCTGACGTCGTTTCGGGGGCCGCATAATACTTCCTTGCGTGCGGCTCGCGGGCCGCAGGTTGCCACCCCGGACATACATGGTTGCTGTGTACGTAGAAATCGAAACAAATACCGGCAAACAGCTATGAAACGAGTGAACAGGAGCTTGGCGATGAGCGCCAGCCAGAACAGCGCTTCAGAAGCTTTATGGGCCATTTTCCGGGACTAAGTAGCCTTTGAAGGTAGGCGTACAATATCTACGCGTCCGATAAGGCCTAATTTACAGCGACACTCCAAAATAATTGCACAAGTCGCCCAGAAAGCTGTTCCGCCGCGCACCCATGCGCTTAGGCCCATTGAATGCCACGGCGAGAAACGCGTTCGAAAAGGCCAGCAATACCGAGCGACATCACAACGTCCAACAGGACTGCGCCCAGACCGCGGCTGTGCATACCGTGTATACACGAACCACCTGTAGAGTCAGATTACCAACTTTACGCATAGGCATTGGTGGGAAACTTCTTCGTAGGGCCAATGTAAGCGGTCTTCTATTAGGATATGATGACCCAATAGATTTTTATTAAACAATTACCCCGTCTGTCCCTTGTTGCGACGTTGTCATCCCACTGACAACCCGTTGCTGCGTACCCGAAGGCCGACCCGAGCCGAGCTCAGTCGCCTCCGACATACGTGTGGTAGCGTGGTGGGAAGCGAGCGGCCAGCCAATGTTGCAGCCGTGAAGAAGTCCAGAAGCCGTAGGCAAAACGTAACTGTTTACTTCATACCGAGAGATGGCCAAAGCCAGACAAAAACAATGCCCCGACGGGCGAGGTTACAATACAGGACTCGAGCAGAGTGACAGCATTGATTCACTGCTGAAACAGGAAGCAGTTATAGCGCTTGAGGGGCTCCTATTTATACCCAAAAATGCCAACGGTCAAAACAGCGTTCCCTCTAGATTGTGCACACGCCACGAACGTCACAGACACACACCACACTCTTTCCCGAGTTCGTGAGCAGTCGATAGTAACGGCGCCCGCTGTGTCCGAGAAAGGGGAGAGAGGAGGACTCTGCTGCGGACGCGGGGCTTCCATGTCGTTGGGGCGCGTTGAAGCCTGCTTCGCCGGCAACCGCCGAAGTTTTGAAACGTGCCGAAAGATAGGCGAGACCCAGGCTTGTCGAAACGTGAACGCATGAGTCACCGGTACGGGGGGCCGGCTTGAAAGGCGGACGTAGTGTAGGCTTTGCCGCACAGCCGAGGAGTGTTGAAAGAAAGCCCAATGGCGGGCTCAATCGTAACAGCTTCTCCGCCGGGGGTACGAGATCCCGATGGACAAGGGTCTTCAACCGTTGTCCGGAGGGATGCTTTCGGAGCGAAGTGCTCGCCAGATACTCGACTCCAGGCCTGGGCTGTACGACACCGTGCTGGAGCTTCACCGGCCGGTCACTGGACGAGTAGTGGCTCCCCAAGAACGTCTCTGGCTTGGTCAGGCAAGCAACAAAAGAACACAGGAAGGCACAACCGCATCGCCGGCAAGTGCGAAGACAAATCCACACTGAAGCTCTACTAGGCTTTTATTTGCGATAAAATACGCTTTACTAACTACACTAGTTATATTTTAGCCCAGAAGTACTTTAGACAGGCACACAAACTTGAAAGGTGACATTGCGCGTGATTGGAAATGTCCCACACAAAAAGAAACGTAATCGTAACGGGGCGAAACCTGCTTGAGGAAAAACAATGAAATTGAGAAAGTCAGGTGTCTACTGACCACTTCTCGCGCTGAGAGCTGCGATTTGAGCTCTCGTCATTGCCCTGAGCTTTCCCCTCTTTAAATTGCACCTTAGGTGCGCCCGCTCTCTGAAAGCGACTGCGACCGGCCGAGAGGACATACGCACCCTGCGCTGGAGTTTTGGAAACATGCAGCCGACGCCTCTGGCCCACGCCTCTGGTAGTACAGTGGCCGACGTCTCTGGGTAGTACAAAAGCAAACGACCCTCACCGCCCTCCATGTGTTTTCAATTACAAGCCAGAGCGAAAGTTGGTTGTACTTAGTTTAATCGCGTTGTGGCACGCTTAAATGACTGCATAATAAATGAAATAGCCCGTAAGGCAGTTGCAGAAGCTAAATAAATTATACCCGCTAAAACAAGCAGATTTATCGGCTTTCTTTTGAGCGAGCGGTCGCGGTCGTCGCGGCGTGGGACAGTGTCGCCAGGTCGGGTGGTTTAACTTCCTGACGACAATTATCGTTCTTTCTTCTTGCGTACAGTCGACAAAGGAAAGTTCACGAGTAGCATAAACACGGAACGCTGGTCATCCTGTAGCCTGAGGTAACTGCAAAAGGTTGCTTCAGCGGGAGCATGCAAGCGAACGCAAGAATTGCGCAGCCGACTCAGCTGACACTGCTGGCCTGGCACCGCCTTGAAAACGAGTGGAAATTTTGGTTCGTATCGTTTCGCAAACTAAATGATTGTTGCGTAACGTTTTACCCCGCACGATTGACGAACGGCAGGGTACATGTATACTAGCGAGTAGGGGAGGCCATAGCGCCAAATAAACAAATTAAGCGCTATTAAAGGACGCAAAACAAGCACCAAATCGCCCGCCCGCTGCCTGCAGAGATGTGTACTTTAAAATTTGCATAACATAACACAGCCGCATACATGGCGCGTGGCCCCGAATATTTACATACGATTATCACTGACTCTGTTGGTTATCTTCTAGTGCAGGGGTCGTCGCTAACAATCGGAATGCCGACACGCCAGTTTTGTCATCAAATGGAGTTAGACAGCGAGATGAGAACACAGAATTGATCGCTTCCAGTTGAATTGTCCCCCATCTCCAAACTTCGCTAGATTACTGTCAAATTTAGCAGTTCGCTTAGTGTTTTCGCTATGCATTCAAAGCCTCCCTCCCCCTCCCACCCGATTTGCTGTCCAGCCCTCCGCCGTGTCGGCTGCATGCTACTGGGCCCTACACTTCAAAACGTTGCCGATCCTTACTTTAGTATATTAAGAGCGAACTTGAATATATGGTGCAAGAGCGTAATTAAATACGGTGAGAGCACCAAGAAAACGCAACGGCCGCTCAGTTCGCCCGACCACTTTGTTTTACGGCCTCTACTTTCAGAATCCCATATTTGACGGTTTTCACGCTCGCTGCATTTTGTGACTGAGCCGCGAAAAAAAACGGCAGGCTAGCGCTGCAATATGTATTCGTAACGATGACGCAAACCAGCAGTGTTTATTCAAAATGCACGCATAAGTGCGCAGGTGCGCAAAAGTACGGCTCAGCGGAGTGGACGCGCCCGCGGTCCGCGAGACTCGTTCGCTTTTAGGCGCCATCATCGCCGATTGCGTTACTCTCTTGTTTGATTGGCTGTTGTTGAAAAAAAGTCCTTGTCACGAAGCGTATTTGTATAAACAACAAGCTTTCACTTAAAATTTCACTTCATACGACCCCCGATTGGTGAATCGGCGAGTGGCAGAGCGCCGTCACCGTCCCAGCACTTTCGTCGACGCTGTAAACGTATTTAGCGCTGCAAAGCTTTTTTCCCTAATGCAAATTTGATCGCCGGACGAGATCGGACGTGACGGGGATGGGCTGGGGACCATGTAGCAAAACCATCGGCAGTATCGAGCTCATTTTGCTTCTGTCAACACGGGATCCTATGGGACCCCCCGCAGTTTTGTACTACCCGGAAGCCGCTTGCGCAGCGCCCCCTGGGCAGCGCAGGAGGCCTATCAGCCTTCTTCCGAGACGTGTCTCGAGCGCGCGGAGAAAACTGCTATACTTTCCACCGCTCCAGCAAGGCGTGCGCTTTCGTTCTCGGCCGATCCGAGGTCCGCTGAGACCCGGCGCAAACCGTGCGAACGGCGCTGCCACGCGGCAGGCCCGCATAGGAGCTCTTGCCTCACCTTTTTGCGACACTGTCGGTGAGCGAACACCGCAGGGTGCTTTCGCTCTCTTTTCCGGCTGTCAAGGCCAATCTAGGCACGGACGGCCAGGTCTCAACGGATGGTTTAACCCCAGGCGACACCGGAATGGCTACGAGCTTGGCTGGCCGTTGCTCGACATCGAGTATCTGAGTTGGAGGTGGAACGCTAGTGACTCGCTCCGTTGCAGCGCCGTCAGTACGCTTAGCTGCACCGTGAGCATCGTTCAGTGTCTCGACTGCCGGCTCTGCCCCAGCGCAGCTCGGTTCTGAACTCGCGTCCGGAGAAACACCTTTCGTTTCAACGGACTCGTGTTGTCTCCTTTCGCTAACGTCACGGTTTAGGCTTTCCCGCGGAACGTCGTTAGCTTGCGAACTGCGCGCGTTCGGGTCGGTAGCCGTTTTCAAGGCCTGCCGTGAAGCTGCGCCTCCGTCCTCTCGTTCGTCCCGTGAAGTAAACTGGTTGATATCTGCCGACACCTTGACGATACTCCGACATCGCGAGACTACGCTATGTTTAATGCGCCCGTATTTACATCCTATGTACTCGGGGTTTTATAACCTCTCCAATACAAAGAAACATCACAGTCCAATGTTGAAACCAAAATTTCTCTCGGCCAAAAGTCTGAGTAATGTCCTTCGAGATGTCCGGTCCGGCTTCAGTTTCACCAATCACCCGCTGCACACCCGTCTATCTCATGTTGACCATTGGTCACCTTGACTCCGTGCGCTTTCCCGCTCAAACCCGGTGTTCTCGATGTCTGTTCATAGGAATGCAGGTCGGGGCCCGTAAACCCGCCGTTGTGCATAGCAGCCATTAACCAGAGTGGCTGTCAATCAACAATGCCGCTTTCACTGGCTTTAGTTGTCCGGAGGAATGCCGCCGGTGTCTCTTGCCGCCATACAACTGGGATGCGCGCCTTCACTTTGTCACACTGCTGTCGTCGGGCTCGGTTACGTTCTTGCGCTTCCTTTGTCAACGGGCCTTCTTGTCCAGACGTACGCCGTGACTGTGGAGCAGGACTTCTGTACTCTCACGGTAATTTTCCCTAAGCGGGCGTAACAGTCGCTAGAGGCGCCGGGTTATGGGGTCAAACATCCCCTCGCGCCACTCCGCCCGTCAACATCCGGCTACCAGCCTTTGTGTCGCCTTGGCTTGTTCGGTGGACGCTGCACACGTGTTCGATCCGGACGTTGGAAGGCATTCCGTAAAGAAACCCTACAGCGGGTTTCTCTGCGGCAAGCACTCTTCTGATCGACAAGCGCAAAAGCAGCATTTACATGAAAAACCAGTGAAAAACGCGCTGTGAGTTCGGCTCAATGACAGAAATGGTTGAGCTTCAAACGCCAGGCATGGGCGACAGTATCCGCCGTCACCACGGCGCTTTAGGACGGAGGGATTTGTTGAATGTTTAAGGACAAAATGTTTTCTTCCACACCATAGCATATGCGACCCAAGCCGCTGAAGCCTCCACCCTGGCGAAACAAGCGATAAGTTGCTGCACTCCGAGAGGAAGCACCGATTGCAAACGAACAGGGTAAAGAGGGTGCAACGAATGGCAAGTGGCGGGCCGGCAGCAGAGCACGAAGCCAGTGTACAGCCATACAGCCTTGCGTGGAAACGCAGCAGACAAACCACGCCTGTTTTTTTTTTTTCTAAACTCCCCATTGACAATCAAATGAGGCGTCTTTTTTTCGAAATGAGCCTAATCCACAAACCAAAACTAAGTCAGATAAAACTGCACAAATCCCGGCAACTTTCTCCTAGAAAAAATGTGGCAAGAAAATAGTTGAGACATGCCTGCAAACGTGTACACAAATCTTACTTCGTATGGAAAATGAACCAGACCCTGCTGTGGCATGGGTCAAGATGAGCCAAATTCATTTGCCCAATGCACTCTTAAAAAAAGGTCGAGGCATTCACTAATGGAATACTAACAAGTTACTTGTCCCAGTATACACTCGGTACTTAGTAACTGAAGGTAGTAAATTTAGCACTGGTCAGGGTTACTAACTGAAGCAGGCATTAAGCACCACTACGTCCACTAGTAAAGTCCTAGCGATAGCACTCTTCTGAGCTACATGCGTTTACTAACTGGCCATGCATAACCTAGTCATAAGCACAACCTTAATCTAGTGCACACTACTTCCTACACTCAGGTTATTTACTAACCATGCAGTTGTTAGTGCCAGAGCCTACGTACAAAACCGCGGGGTAGTAAGGTTCGTAAGGAGTTCGTAAATACGGCCGTTACTACCTTTTTACGACCGTTTTTATTAAGAGTGTGGGATTTCGCTTTTGTTATGATTGTTCGGGCTGTTTTATGGGTGTTCTCATCATTTTTGTTTTTGCTTTTGAGAGCTGGCTTACCATGAGTTCAGAGAGCAATGAAGGAGATCGGCGAATGACCTGCCGCCACACGTCTACGATAACGTGAACCGAAGTGACTGAAATGAAACTGAGAGATGTGATTCTATCATTTTATCTCGTCTCCCTCGTCCTTACGGAGTAAATCAGGTTATTATTATTATTACTCCCATATTTCCAATTTACGAACATAACAAATTAGCTGCCGCTTACAAGCCATGGCAAATCCCCCTTCTCTGTGGGTACGAGCCACTTCATTAAGGTGAAGAAGATGATATGAGCAGGCTTATTGTGAAGTGTTTTGGAAATTTATGGCAAGGTAATGAAGAGCTTCATAAGTGTCTTCAGGCGTGCCCAAAAAAGTGCCCGACGGAACCTTTCCAAAAGAGCTGCTAATGCTGCCAAGAGGACTCACCGGCTCTTCATGTATAGTTTTACTGTTCTTGAAGCTCTGTTGCATGTTTATTGCCTTTTCTGCATCTATCGCACCATTCTTGAAAGCTAATTGCAATAAAGTTTTCACAAGAATGCCGCACCAACTTGTCTGTTTCAACTGAGTGCAAGCCAAATCTGAACTTATACTAATATTGCTCAAATTCTCCGCATAACGTGCCCCTATTGATTTCCCCCAGCTGACACTTAATAGTTTTGACAGCATTGCGTTTAGGTCAGGTTCCAAACTTTCGTTTTTTCCTCTCGAATTCTCATGAGGTGGATTTGGCTCATTTCGAAAAAAAACCCGCCTAAAATAGCTATAAAGCCCAGGATTTATATGGCGGCGCTTTAGAATGTGTGCGAGGGGAGAAGACAGGTGGCGCGGGGAAGGGGGGTATGGCCCAAAAAATTTCGGGGGGAGGCTCCGGGCTTCCCCTCAGGGTACGTCCCTGAGGAGAAGGGTACGTCCCTGAGTATTATTATTTCCTATGGAGAAAAGCACTCCCGAGTTTATTTGTAATTAAACGAACGCTAGTACTGTGAGTTATATACTTTTGTTCTGTCTAAATATTCCTAGTGACTGTTTTTTGTAAACGATGTAGATATCTATGTTGCATGCTACCAGTTTAAGTAGTTTTAAACGGCCTTGCCTATATATGTTTTCTAAAGCATTTATTTATTTATTTGAATATTTTCCATGGCTGAAGGCGTTACAGAAAGGAGGGGGGAAGGGGGGGGGGGGGGGCTTACAATCACAAATTTTAGCGATATGTCACAGTTATTGCAAAATGGATACCAATTTCTGGCCGGCTGGCTAGATCGATTGACATCCAGATAGACAGACCAAAATTTTCGTGTTCATGCAGCACAGAAACACTGCCCTCTTTAAAAATGATGCCCAACACCATCAAGATGTGTAAAACGGCGCTGATGCTCGGGCGGCAGGAATCAGTGCAACGTGCCGATATGCGTAAAAAATAAAACAGCGCACTAACTTCTAGATCTCTGTCCTCTAGCAACCATACACGAATATATTGGTATTACCGTCGGGGTTTCTGGGCTGGTAGCAATGCTGTACTTAAGAAGCTCGTAAGCGAGTGACAAAGCAGTTATGCATTTTTACGGTTGGTAACTTGCACTGTTACTCTCTGTTTACTGATTTTTTAAAGAGTATACTGCGTAACTCATTGGTACAATGAATATTCCAAAAAGTTCTCACGACGTATTTTGATTGCGGCCCGCGCACGCATGCAAAAAAGAACAGTAACGTGCTCAAGAAACCCGCTGCCACATCTTTCATATGTGCGGGGAAAGATAACTTATCGTAGTCTCGAGGTAATCTCCAGTGAGCAAACAACCAAGCATAAATACGCTCCGTTAATAGGAGCGGGTCACGACTGCAAGATCTGATTGCCGTAACGTGTATAAAAAGGCGCCAAACTACAGGCGGCAGCAAAGTGCCTGCTTAGACGCATCTCGTGAACGGCGCTCTCAAGACCGGCCTGGTGTTGCTAATCCTTTAACAACGTAAGCGAACGACAACGAGCTCTTCTGATCGCTCCCTGCATTCGGTGAGTCGAGTTGTCAGGACAGTGCAATGCCATTGCGCTAGGCCTAACCAAAGGTTCTGCTTACATTTCGCTTCTCCCCCTGCAGGTGCGTCCTCCCTGCTGTGACATGACCCAGACCGAGAAAAGCGAGGCAACCTGCCCTTCCTGCAACCGGCAACCGACCGGTGCTGCGGAGCTGGAATGTGCACACTGTGGACCACAAGCGCCTCTCGGTGGCAATCGAGCTTTTGTCGAGACGCACTCGATCCTGGGTACCACCAAGGGCGGCTCCGACGAAGGTAGATCTGACTGTCCTCGCAGCGCCTTAAACGGCAGCGGCGGTCAAAGCAAAGGGTCTTCTTCGAGCGGCGTTACTGAGGTTGAAGGACGCATGCCGGACGGTGTGGTGTCAGTCGATGCTAGTGGAGACGGCTTCAGCAAGGCGCGAGAACTTCGCCGTGAGTCAACCACGGTCGCGGAAATCGCGAAGAGCCTGGAATTGTGCTGCGATAGATGGGAGCGTGATACGAATGCCCGACAGGAGCATCAGTACTACGAGGCGCATTATTATCACGAGGCGCATTTGAGGCGCATTATTTTGGTGGGAGCTGTGGTCATTTCGGCTGGGTATATACTTCACAAATATTTGCGCCGACCCTGAAGAATTCTTTGCATGAACAGTGGTTCCGGTGCAACGCGTCATACTGTATTTTCTTTTTTTCTTTGGTGACTTTCGATTTTAACAGCGTATTTTGTACCTGAATAAAATTTCTCTGCAATTCTTGTGCCGTGAATGAGCTTCAAATTCGCTGCTTCTTTGCGCACAACAAAGTGCTTAACGGGGCCCCTGCAACAACTTTTTTTTTAAATCTTAAATGCTTGCAGAACGTAGTCACCCAACACATTCACTACTGAGATTAGGGTGTCGCAAAGTACCTCAGCCAGAAATTACTGCTCTATGCCAATCAGGTAACTTGTAAACTCGCTCAAAAGATTTTTCTCTCTTTCCCAGTGTTGACGTTCTTCGACGGCCCGAATTACGTCACTGACGCCATGTAGCGGCTGTTGGCCGGTTTTTCTTGGGTTTCATCGATGAACGCTTTTCGATAGCAACTTCAAAAATAAATACACAAAAACAAAGCAGAAACGGAGGCGTATCTGGTGCGACGAGCAAATCACGCAGTACCGCTCCGTGGTGGCGATAATGTAGCTTTCGCAGTGCTTGCAAACCCGAAGGACAGGGTGGAAGCGTTCATCGAAAGTGTTGCAGGGTCCCTTAGGTCGGTTGGCTGTGATTTTTAATGTATCGAACCTGCGGACACCTTTCTTCCTTTTTGCAATAATGCGTGCCTTTCAGTACCAGCCAGACATTAAGGCGTCCCCAAATTACGCTTCTTTTTATGAACGGTTAACGGACAAAGAAACGCGGCAGAAATTTTAGTTATGTCCACCTTCCCGAACATAGAGCCAGTGCGTTTGGCACTGCAGCTGCGTATTTTCCGCAATACGGGAAATATTTGTGGTTGCATCCGATTTCCACCAGTTTACTGTCAGTTTGTATTAAAAAAAATAGCGGCAAATGCGCCGCAGAGGTGAGGAGTTGGGAAGTTTGATTCCGCTCTTATCTGCATGATGGAACGAAACACTACATAAACGGCGTCAAAGAACAAATAGGACAGGACGGCGTGCATTCCTTTTCGGTTTCTTTCGCGCTTCGTTTCATCATGCAACCTTACCCACTCTCCCACCTCTCCTTGTGCCTTTTGCCTTCTTTGCTTACCGTGTACCTATCAGCGTTTCATTGGCTGTTTGCTTCTTGTTGATGGGCACGTGCCCAGAGTGGATGTCCGCAGTTTTCAAGCAAAGCTTGTACAGGCTGACATGCGCCGCCGGTAATAGCATACGCCGAAACGCCTTGCGGCAAAGCCAACATCATCCGCGTGCTGTACGTGATGACGATAATGATGGGGATGATGCCCTTAAAGTGTTCCGCACGTAACCACTCGGGGGGACTGGCAATAGACTGTGCCCCTGTTAGAGCTTACCTCAGCGTCGTAGTCGTCGTTCGCATCACGTGGTACATCGCAGGTGCGGTCGCTTGCCCTCGTCGAGCAGTTCCCCTTCTATATACAGGGTGGTGCGACGATAATTAGAACACTTAAAAAAAATTTCCCGAGGGCACCGCCGCTTTCTGTTCGTGCCCAAACTTCACACGAAGGTCGCATTTTGTGGTATATTTTATTTGACACCGGGAACAACGACGGTACTTACCCGTTTATTCTAAACATAAATAAAAACGGTTTTCACCTATGGGAATATGGCGGCCGATTTGGATGTGGGAGCCAGCGCAAGTTGATCTTGGAACCACGGCGCCATCAGGGGTATGCGGAGCAAAACGGACGTTTGGGATTCACGGTAGGAAAGAGCCAAATGGTGTAGCAGACGATCAGAAAATCGCTTTCGTCCCTAGTTTACGATAATCACATATACTTGCATAACAGCTGATACCAATAATAAAAAAATATTCAGAAGGTTCATCGTTCTCAATAAATGTTGGATTTGTTTCCTCACCTGCTTTCACATTTTCTTATATTTGGCTCCTTCTTGCCGTAGGGCAAACATTTGCAAAAAAAAAAAAAGTCTGCCCTATTTGTCTCCTTCCTCCCGTCGAAGGAGCCAAACGAGGTACAAGACGGTCACAAAACCCGCTTTCACATTTTCTGATCGCCTGATACCCCATTTGGCTTCTTCCCGTCGTGGAAGAAGCGTGAATCCTGAACGTACGTTTCGCTCAGCATACCCCAGTTGGCGCCGACATTTGAAGATCACCTTGCGCTGGCTGGCACGTCTAAATCGGCCGTCATTTTCCCATAGGCGAAAATCGTTTTTATTTATTTTCAGAATAAATAGGTAAGCACCATCATTGTTTCCGGTGTCAAACAAAATAGGCCACAAAACGCGACCTTCGTGTGAAGTGTGAGCGCGAACAGGCGGGGCGGTTCTCTCAGAAATTTTTTTTAAAGTGTTCCTATTATCGTCGCACCACCCTGTATACAGCGCGGCATGACTAGGCTTCGCGTGGTTCGCTCCGCGGAAGAGTGGGAAGACATTGAAGAATGTAAACGTTCCCGATAATCGGAGAAAATTATCCAAAATAACGTATGTCAAACATCTGCGTTCAGGTATAGCTCAGCGAAATGAAAGTTTTTTGTTTTGCTCGATCGATGGTTTTACGTTTTCATTTCGGTCATTGCGTTTCGATATTGGTAGTTTTCGTTTTCACTGAGGTCAAGCTTCGCGTTCACCCCTGTTTTGGGAGGGACGGGGTTACAATTTCTTTTTCCATTCTTATCACAGAACGGGATACGTGTATGCTTGTCTCGGGTGGAAGATTTGTGCGGGGTAAACTTCTAGCGCAGCAGCCCCTCACCACCGCAGCTTTACCCCACTTTTATTGGCCTGCTGGATGAGCCGCTCCTCCCAAATGTGACGGTGCGTAATTATGAGAGGCAGTTCTGGTTCACCCGGCTCCTGCCTGGCGCCGGGAAATGAATGGTCCGAGGAAGCGCGGTTCCGCTCCACAGGACGTATTGGCTGAGGAGTAGGCACGCCAGCGTCTCACACAATTAAGGAGCGGAGGGATGTCGTGTCACACCTTCGTTACTAACGTTATTCAGCAAGACCTTTTGGGAATACGCGTCTCACCACCGCCTGTGCCCATGCCGCTTTTTTCAAACCGGAATTCATCTCGAGGGTTTATCGTAGACTGTGGTACGCGCCTGGCTGCAAACGTAGGTCGGCCCGTAGGTACGAATTTAACGCACCGGCGTCACGAAGTCCTTCCAACACTGCCTAATTCCGATTGGTATAGCCTTTAGCCAAGTCGTGGTGCCGAAGACCAAAAAGCATTTAACACATTGGCAAGATTCTTCAGAGCCTCAGTTACGCAGCTCGGAATACACGTACCTACCTTCTTCACGAGTAGGCTTTTTTTTATATTAAATTATGATTATTGCGGAAGCACAGACAAATATTATCTGTAGGCATATCTATTTGTATATCAGTCATACCATTTTGGGTCTTTCAAAATTACGTCTTAGTAGAAGTTAGCCATGAATTTAGCCACCCACGCTGTTCTGCAAACATGAATTGGTATGAAAATAATCTACACCACGCGCTGAACTGCGTTCTCTGTGTTTTACGCGCGAAAAGGGATGGCTCAAGAAGGTTGCAGGTGACATTTACGTTTAGGTCTCGAGATGGATGACGTGATAGGGTTACTTGGGCTTCGAGGGAGTTTTGGAACGTAGTTGCTGCGTTTAGCAATTATGCTTTTCAAGCACTGAAGTTCAGTAAAGAGAGCTAGGCTAGCCGCAACTGTTTCTAATCACCGCGGCACGATGAGACATATATCTACGCTCGTGTGGCTTCAGATATAGGCGTCAAAAGTTGTGGCAGCGGGTTATTGGCCATGTTGAGCCAGAAGGCGAGGTTCTCAGTTTAAACGAAAATGTTTATTCTGAAGCGTTTTGGACCGAATAATTTATTTAGTTTTAGTATAAGACAGAGAGGGAGAGAGCAAGACCTTTATTGAGTACGATTTACAGAAAGTTTGTAAAATGGGGTATAAAGAGATGGCGGCGCCGTTGTGTTGAACCGGAGTTTCAGGGCCCCACAATTAGCTCCCGCTGATCTTGAGTTCACAAAAGGAAGATCCACCAACAGGCGAGACAATTTACTCCTGTTGGTGGATCAAATACATACATACATACAAGCTGGACAGGGCAGCCTGCCACGGATCGATATAACTGAAATATGTAATGTTTGACTTGTTCCCTCTGGATACACTCTTAGTCGCGTCCCGGATAGCGTCCTATTTATATGCGGTGGGCAGCCTCAATACTGTGATATAAGAGGCCCTGACAGACTTCTTTTCCGTGACAAAATCTCAGGTGGTTACAGCACGCTTATATGCTGCGCCAACGACCCGTGTCACGGCTATATACTAGCGGACAGCCTGACGCCAGAAAATAAATAAAAAGAGAGGGGCAATAGTGAAGCTCCGAGCGATATGTGTGGCTTGCGGCGCATGCGCGTATTCCCGCTCACACAATGGCCCGCAACGTTCCTTTGCGGCGGCCGACGACACGCGCCCGACGACGCGGCGAAAGCCGAAAAACATAAAAAAAAACTTGCGCGCACATGTGCAGTAGGAGTGGAAAAAAGTTCGCGCGTGGCAGTTGTGGTCCGGTGATTTGTCTTTAGCGCGCGTGCGCAGAATGGAGTAATTTCAGCGCGGAGCAAGTTGTGGTCCCGCGCTTTGACACATGCTCTGTATAGTTCATACTCAGTTCCGAGCGCTCACACTTTATTGACCACGTTCGCTTCCGCTGACATCAAATGTGTGCACCGAAATCAGTGTAACAGGGGAAGCAACTGCAGTTGCTTCCCCTGTTACACCGACCCTGTTACACCGCCCACCGGGAACGCAAGCCAAGCAGCGGCGCCATGTCAAGCTGGATGGTGTGTGTATTATGGGCATAGCCCGGTTGAACACGAGCGGATAGGTAAGTCCCTGGATTTCTTTTTTTACGAGTGGTGGGGGAGCGCAGACTGTAAGAATTTGTGTTTGCAGACAATGTAGCAAGTACCATAAACTTATGCCTTTTGCGTCGTCGTAATAAGCCCGCGCCAAAACCATTCTCCGATACCCGGGATCGTACGGTAAATTTGACGTGCTTATAGGGAGGATTCGGTTTCCCAGTGCGGCGGCCGTTTTGGGATCCAGGAGAAAAACGAAAACGCTTGCACATGTGAGGTACAGTCAGGATCAATTTGAAGGTTATCCCGGGAGCACCGAGCAAGCAAGACCAGAACGCCGTTCTGTGGCACTTTTTTTCATTCACGAAGATGAGATTATGCTGCCCTCCCTCACCCCCTGGCTGTTGCATAGAATTCGCTCACCCCCTTCAGCAAAAGCCGACTGCAGCAGTTTTTTTTTATTTCTTGACGTATCCGCGTTTCGTTGCTCGGCAACCTGATAACACCGAAGATACCTCGGCATTGCGGCATTGGGGAAGCAAATTACAATTTTTTTTACACAACAATTCCCCGGCATGCCGGCATAGTTACCCTGAGAAGGCTGCGTATCAGTGTGAAGTATGTCGATGACAAGAGAAAAGGATAAAGAAAAAAAAAAATGAGCGTGTCCTTTATCGTTTTTGACGGCAGTGCGCGCACTTCCTGGAACAGCCATGGGAGAAGCAAACCTAGCATAATCTCGTTGTGGCTGATGCTAAAAAGTGTCACGCTAGGCGCTGTCGTCGCAGTCGGTCAGCGCTCCCGCGATAACCTTCAAATTGATCCCCACTGTACTTCCGTTGCCGTAATGAGTATACCGTGGTGCCATAAAGAATTTGCATTTTTACACGCGTCCAGTTGTCAAGGTCAAGCCACATAAAACACAGTTTGAATTTTGTATTTTTCAATATTCTATGGCCACTGCTTGCCATTTTCGGTAAGAGTAGCAAAAAGTTAGTTATAACGTTCTATCGTAACTAGGTTTTCGCGTTGTCGTTTCGGCTAGTGAATTTTCTGGCACGTTGAGTAGTCTGGATCCTGTGGCGATTTGGAAAGTTTCTTACGGTGCGTTTAAGTGGTAAAGTTTTCACATGAACCAACATTCACGAGTAACACCAGCCCCCATCTTGTGGTGTTCGGCACGGCTGTCGTCTGTCTGGAGTGTCAACTCGCGGTTTGCAGAAACATTGGCAGCGCGGCAGCGCAAACGCGGCGCGGCGCCGGCGTGGAGGTTGCTCATATATCGGTGGCTTCTAATGTTATTACTCAGCCTCCTGTAAAGGCGTTATACAGGAGGCTATGGTTACAGATGCGTTGGCTGTTGGTCGGTGCGCGCAGTTTACCTATGCTTTAGCCAAAGATATTGCTAGAAGTTTTATTCGACCTTTCATAAAATGTTTTGCGGCATACTATTGGTGGAAATTGTTTCATAAAAAGAAACTAGGGCACATTACCCTCCGCGTGTAACAGCGAACAGGGTTTTTTTACGACGTCCAATTGACGTGCCGGCGTCAAATAAAATTATGCCAAAGTTTTCTCACACGCCTTTGCACTGAAAAAGCGCTCGGCCTTCCTATGTATATGAAGAAAACGTCCTTTTGGAGAGCTTTTGAATATAAAGCAGAAAGAAAGAAATAATTGCCTAAACTACAGCGATGCACTTGCCTGATTTATGATATTTTCCATATCTGCTAAGGTGTTGGTGATACTTCTGCTGCGCCCCTACAGGCTATACTGTTTTACCGCCGATAAATAACGCCACAATTTTGTACCTGGTCACTTTTTCAACTGCCGTTTCTTTTCTTCACGCAGTGCCAACACAACAGAATGCTACCCGTAACTCGAAGTTTTTGAAATGTTTATAACGCTGTTTCCATTACAGTGCGACGAAATCCCAGAAGCAGCAGCTCCCGGGCCAAAGATTGCTGGGGGGGATTCTACAAAGGCCTTCTACATCATCGGAAGTGGTGTATTTCTATCCCCTCCTCTTCCCTTTCTCTCCCTGCGATACATATGTGGTGCAGGCTGGGAACCTCTTTCCCTCTCACAGTCACCTCACCTCACCTGGACCATAATTGAAGCCCAGAGAAAGTACTTTTTCTTTGTTTGGTAATATATTACATTAGGACATGAGGTATACCCGTCAGCTTTAGGCCAAATATTGGGCTTTATACAGTCAGCAGCCTGCAAAAAAATGAGTTTCCTCCGTGTTCAGAGCTGCTGAAAATTCCATAAATGAAAGAATAATTTTATCTTGACAGGTCCTTTTTTGCCCTTCCACAAAATAATATTTTCATTTGTGTGTTCCATAAGGGCAATCTGCTAATAGTTGTATTTGTTATTTCAGTATAAGTATTTCGTGTTCGTATTTGTATTTTTGATATCAAATAAAAAGAAAACATCGTTCCTTCGACATGGTGTCATTCATGTCATTTTAATCTCACACTTGTGCATGCTCATGAATTCGAGAATGACAAAATACTTAAAATTTACATACCCAACTCAGCTCTCTGTTCATGTCCCAAGCTCGTATGAGTAGACTATCACTTCAAGATCCGGATAGGTTTAAGGTATGCAGATATTTGCTTTACAGCTTTGCTTGTAACATGGCATTATAAATATAGGGAGTTTTTTTTAATTCGTGGTATGAGCATTGAGGCCTGATAGATCAGGTGGCAAAACACTGAGATTATAAAGGTAAAACCTCATTGCATGAAAACTGAGGTCATGAACGTGTTCCAGAAGTGCACAAATCACGAATGTGTTAGTGCAATTGCAGCCATTGTAACCCATTTATTGGTGGCATTGTTTTATGCGGTCTAAACTTCAGATGCACAAGTATGCGTTCATTACCAAGTGCAATGGTTTTGGTGAACGGCCACGAAAATGTTGAAAATGCTTAACCGCCACCTTGAGCTTCCGCGTACAATAATATAACTCGCTAATAACGGAAGCGCGAGTTAAATGAGGCCACTTAAAAAAATTGCAGGAATTAAGAGAATTGTCTACTAATGCTCAGCATTCTTAGGGCGCTTCTCTTGAGTGTGAGTCTTTTAGAGCCAAATTTCTTGATTTTTCTAAGTCCTGTGCGTCCAATTATCTCCATTTACACTATTATAACGATCACAGGTGTTACTTGCGCCAAATCTGCTTTTTTTGTAAATGAAGGGCGTTACACGGCTCACCATTTACCGTATTTTTTATATTTTTCTTGGTTTTTCGTTTTTCAAAATTATGTTCGGCCAATTCTCTCGATCTACGCTATGATAACAATTACAAGTGGAATTTCCGCAAAATCTGCATTATTGTGGAAATGCAGGGTGTTATACTGTTCGCCAGTTTCCGTCATTTTTTTATATATTTTTTATTTTTTGGTTTCTCAAAATTTGGTTCGACCAATGATCTTTACGATATTATAACGATTAAAGGTGGAACTTCCGCGAAAACTGCATTTTTTTGGAAATGCAGGGGGTTACAAGTTACACGGCCGAGCGCCTATCTGGTCTGCGCGAGAAAACGCTAAGATATTCTTTGTGTGCTCGCGATCACCAATTCTTCAGGCGACGCAGCAATTCTGCTGGCGTAGCGGCACAATGTTATATAGAATGAGTAATTTATTATTGGTTCATTACATTACCACAGACGTAATTTACTGCCGCCCCCTCTTACAAAAATAAAGGTGAAGGCATGTAACCGCACCATCAGAAGAGCTACGACGAGCAGAAAAAATTCAGTACACCATTTCATGCTTGGTATACTTGCCACTCGTGACCAAACAGCTCTTATGTTCAGCACGACAGTGTGCCTTACGTGCTAGTTATTTGCATGCTTTGTCATAGGAGGCACTTTCCGCCAATGGCCAAGAATACTTTTGGTTACAAGGCAGAAGAACTGTTATCAATTCCGTTTTTATCGATGGAATAAATCACCGCATGGCGGATCATACTGTTGAAAAGGGCACACAGCATGACAAAAGGTTTCCGCTCGTAACAATGTACTTAAAGGGACACTGAAGTGAATTTGTCAAGCTCCCGTTTTTGCTTGCACTGCGTAGACTGGCTCAAATTAGCACACTTTTCATCGTTTATCCGGTTGACAAATCGGTAATTATTTTACAAAGCGCGAAAGAAGAAAAACTACCATGCGCGGTTTGCGGCGGCCGCACCAACTAAGGCTGTGACGTTGAGAGGAGGGGCGCCGTGATTGGACGATGCCCAAGGTTAGCAATCACACAAGTTTCGGTTTCGGTTTCGGTTCTGTAAAACATAACCAATGGCTTTGTTGGATGGGCATTCTCAATATCTCAGTAATCATCGTACCGCGCTTCTGCCATGCTGTCGGCTGTAAAATGCACAAGATAAGCCTCCCAGGACGGCTTGTAGTCGTAGCATTCACTAGCCGAGACCTACGCAGTGCATGAACGCCCTCCGCGTACCCGCAGACGCCCAAATGTCATGCGCTTTTCCCCCATATTTGGAGCTTGCCTCCCTCATGCCTGTATCGTAAAAAGCGTGTTCGCACCAGGCCAAGGGTCTGTTCATTCTGGCCTGTGCCCACTGCCTGCAAGCAGTCGGTGCTTATGGCAACAGCACGCCAACGAGAACTCGCTAGCGCGCCAGTGCCAGCCTGCGCGCGTTTTGTGAACTAGTTCGTGTAGCCATGAACGTTGCGGCCCCAAAAAAGGTGAACTCAATATAGAAAACATCGGCGGAAAACAAAAAAGTTAACTTACAAAAAAAAAAAAAAAAAGCACGTACCCGCGGGGATTCGAACTCGTGACTCGCAAAACATTTCCAACGAATTCCTACCGCCTCAGACTGCTAGGCTACGGAGCGGTTTTTTTTTTGTTTTAACAAAACCACGTTTATTTACATCATAAATATGTACAGGGCAAGGCACAGGGCAAGTGTGTACTGGGCAAGACACACTACTATACATGCTGCTGCCTTTGTTACAATGTTGATGCCACTTTCCTGACTGGCGTGTTACGCTGTTCAATAGAAATCACACTCATACGCTATAGAGATCACATTTACGGGTAAAAAGGAAAAAGGGGGAGTTGTGTTTCGTTTCAGCCTAGCCTGTTGCTGGCTTCATATCCACTTAAAGCGTTCCAGCTCCTTTGTTTTAAAAGCTACCGTCGCACGGCAGCAGCGCGCAAGGGCTTGTCCTAGTTCTGAGTCTGAGTCGGGTGCTCCGAGCGCGCTGACGGTCCACTCCATCTTGTGGACGAAATGCCTCCACGCTGGCTTCGGGGTGGGGGTACACTCCACCGCATCCACTCGTGCACGCCACAGTGCGTGTAGGCCAAGGGTAATGACGCATTCGCACAGCTCCGAGTGTTCTATCGGTACGTCCAGGTAACGGAGACCCGCCCAGTCAATGTCCCAGTGGACGCCCAGAAAACACTGCACCTCGTCCCAGAAATAACGTGCAGTGTTGCATTCTAGGAACACATGCTCCGCCGTCTCCAACCTCCCGCACAGGAAGCAGCCCGCACCGCGCGGCAGAAAGAAGCCACGTTCTTCCTGTCGTGATCCCACCGGTAGCACCCCGAAGTGGAAACGGCAGAAAAAGTTTTTCGTCCCAGTCGGAATCGGCAGGCACATGATTCGCTTTAGTACGCCCCGCTTAGCCGCCTCGACTGGTGGCTGTCGGTACAGGGGTGGGGGAAGGAGCTTTGCGAGAAGGTCGCGGTATAGCCGGCGGGGCTTAACTGCTAGGAGGTAGTCCCATGAAAACTGCTGTTCCAGTAGGGCGATGGCGCCAGCGATTTCTCTATAGAAAGGGGCGGCTCGCGCGCCATGGTGCAGTTGGACAGTTGTGACCTGCCACTTTGATATGTGGGCAGAGCCGATTGACTGGAGTGCTCCACGGAGAAAAGGGTCGGACTGGTCTCGGAAATATATAAAACGTTGGACGGTCAGCTTAATCTCCACGTGGACCAGACCTAGGCCGCCGGCATCTAGTCCCCAAAAGAGATTTGTGCGTCTCATAGGCTCGTACGAGGAGCGCCAGACGAAGACCGCCCATTGTCGGTGCAACTTGTTCACCGATTTCTTGTCGATGGAGGTGACTCGCGCCGAGTATAGGGTAGCCGGGTACACTACGACGTTGCAGATGTGTGCTCTGGCGACCAAGGCGATGTGGCGTGTTCTCCATGGTTGCAACTTGGCCTCCGCTGCCGTTAGCCTAGGTCGCCATCTGGCTGCGTTGGCTTCCCATAGGGCCATGTTCACGCCCAGGTAGCGGTGTATTGAATCCTTCCAGCGAGCGCCGCAGAAGCTGGGGGGCTTGAGTTCCCATTCACCCAGCCAGTACCCCTCCGATTTGGAGAGGTTTAGCTCCGCTCCAGAGAAGCGGCAGAAGCGACGTGCGAGCTCCGCGACCTCGCTCACCTGGGTTCGTGATGTGCAGACGACGGCGATGTCGTCCGCGTATGCTAGCACGCGGAGTTCTTCATTCCCGAGGACCAGTCCCCTGATCGAATTGGAAGTAGCGATCATTCGACAGAGCGGTTCCAGATAGAGCGCGAACAAGACAGGAGACATTGGACATCCCTGGCGGACCGACCTGCTGACCTCTATGGGTGGTCCGAGTGCTCCCCCCAACATCACACTTGTTGTGATGTCTGCGTAACACGTTTCTAGCCATTTCATCATTGTTTCCCCTATCCCGCAGTGCTGAAGTAGAGCGAAGAGGACGCGGAGGCATTGCTAATATAAGGTATATATTGTACAACCGGTTTACACTTTTATTTAGTTTTGGCATTTCAAGCCGCTTAGGTGACTATTTGTTGTACTGCGATCGTGCAGTAAGCGTCGCCCGAGTTTCCACAGTAGCTCACGTCTAGCAATTGCATTTCGTAGACGGAAAAGCGTTCGCAGATGCGTAGTCGTGCTGCTGACCGCTGTGCTTGTTCGCCCAGCGCAAAAAAGTGCTTCCCGCGCCCTAGTTTTACGCTGCACGGTAAAAATATCAGTTGATTTTATTTGCTTAGTACCTATATTGACTTCGCTGACTCTTCTCCCGCCTTCAAGAGGCCTTATATTTTCCTACTGGCGTACCAGTCAGCGAAGCGTCGCATGTGCAGCGCTTGTGTGAAGCGACCTTGACTTGGAGCTAGATACAGTGTACAAACAAACCAAGTAAAGAAAGGCACATTCTTCCATTCACAAACGTGTCCTGGCTTCGTTTCAACTAACGAACGAATTGCGACCAAGCAATTTTTTTTTAACCTCCTTGATTGCGACGACCCGCCGGTGGCCGGCGGACGAAACGCTGGGCCGACTGACTCTGTCGGCCGGGGAGCCGTGCAGTAGCGCAGCCGTGGCGCAGCCAATTGCCAGCTCATCCCCTCCTGACGTCACACGAAAACGCCACAGAAAATGGGCGAGCGTAAAGAGAGGAGGACAGCGTTTTCGAATTAGTTTTTCTACTAAATAAAATCGCGTAAACGCGCCTAGAGTGGTCGAAACATGGCCTGGGGACTCCGGACTACAATTTGCGCTAGTAATCCCGCAATGTTTACATATCACTTCAGTGTCCCTTTAAAGCCCTCCAAACCGTAGTATTATGCCTCTTTGGTAGCGTGATTCGAAAACGGTGGTCTAAAGAAAGTCACTCGCAGCGGAATGTGTTATTTTAAGACTCCTGCTTGACGCGCAACAGCATGCAGAATACTTATAAGCCCATGTTTGCACTCCCCAGCAACCCGTGGGTCGTGGAGCAGTGGTTACGATACCCGCCTCTTCATGTGTTGTAGTAGACCCAGGTTCGAGTCTCCGTAGGGTTGTGTGTATGTGCCTATGTGCACTTTGTGTGTCTCGTATGATGTAACATGTGTTAGAGCATTCGTCACGGGATGCTGACGTTGACCTGGCAATGTGAGCGAAGAAAAAAAACTGGATAGACTTAATTCTGGCCGATCGGCTGGTTTTTTCTTCTTTTTTTGGTGGAAAGCAACAAGGCCGCGTATTTGAAGGGCCGTATGATTTGGGGGCCGCTTCGTAAGCGGGAATAGATTAGCATAACGGGCAGCGTAAAAAAATTACGGCCAGTGGCCTGCCGAACACACGGCCCGGTGTTTAGGTGGCCCGCTGGTTAGGTGGCCCGCTGGTTAGGCGGCCCTCAATACGGCCGCTTAAACGCTGGGCCGCGTGTTCGGTGGGCCACATGTTTGGCGGGCCGCTTGCGCGCGAGGCCGCCTGAACCGCCGCTTTATAAGTGGCTTTAAAATGACGCGGCGGCCCGCCTGTATGCGGGTCGTATAACCAGGAATTGACTAAGAGTGTAGGACAAGGTCGCATAAAGAAGAGCGGGTGTGTCCCAGAATTTAGCCCGGTTTTAAGTTTATGTCAGATTTTTTCTAACAAATGTCTTCGCTTACCTAGATTTGTGGATATATGTGCTCATTTATATGCTGCGCAGAATTTTCAATTCTTAGGTGGTTAAAACCCCGCGTGCAACGAGGAAGGATGGTATCCCTACACTCTTAGTCAATTCCTGGTTATACGACCCGCATGCAGGCGGGCCGCCGCGTCATTTTAAAGCCGCTTATAAAGCGGTGGTTCAGGCGGCCTCACACGCAAGCGGCCCGCCAAATATGCGGCCCACCGAACACGCGGCCCGGCGTTTAAGCGGCCGTATTGAGGGCCGCCCACGGGGCCGCCTAACCAGCGGGCCACCTAAACACCGGGCCGTGTGTTCGGCAGGCCACTGGCCGTAATTTTTTTACGCGGCCCGTTATGCTAATCTATTCCCGCTTACGAAGCGGCCGCCAAATCATACGGCCCCTCAAATAAGCGGCTTTGTTGCTTTCTACCAAAAAAAAAGAAAAAACCAGCCAATCGGCCAGAATTGAGTTCACCGGTTTTTTTTTTTTTTGCTCGCATTGCCAGGTCAACGTCAGCATCCCGTGACGAACGCTCTAACACATGTTACATCATGCGAGACACACAAAGTGTACATAGGCACATACACACAACCCTACGGAGACTCGAACCCGGGTCTACTACAACACGCGAAGAGGCGGGTATCATAACCACTGCTCCACGACCCACGGGTTGCTGGGGAGTGCAAACATGGGCTTATAAGTATTCTGCATGCTGTTGCGCGTCAAGCAGGAGTCTTAAATAACACATTCCGCTGCGAGTGACTTTCTTTAGACCCCCGTTTTCGAATCACTCTACCAAACAGGCATAATACTACGGTTGGGAGGGCTTTAAGTACATTGTTACGAGCAGAAACCTTTTGTCATGCTGTGTGCCCTTTTCAACAGTATGATGCGCCATGCGGTGATTTATTCCATCGATGCAAACGGAATTGATAACAGTTCTTCTGCCTTGTAACCAAAAGTATTCTTGGCCATTCGCAGAATGTGCCTCCTATGACAATGCATGCAAATAACTAGCACGTAAGGCACACTGTCGTGCTGAACATAAGAGCTGTCTGGTCACGAGTGGCAAGTATACCAAGCATGAAATGGTGTACTGAATTTTTTCTGCTCGTCGTAGCTCTTCTGATGGTGCTGTTACATGCCTCAACCTTTATTTTTGTAAGAGGGGGCGGTAGTAAATTACGTCTCTGGTAATGTAAAAAACCAATAATAAATTACTCATCCTATATAACATTGTGTCGCGACGCCTGCAGAATTTCCGCGTCGCCTGAAGAATTGGTGATCGCGAGCACACAAAGAATATCTTAGCGTTTTCTCGCGCAGACCGGATAGCCGCTCGGCCGTGTAACTTGTAACCCCCTGCATTTCCAGAAAAATGCAGTTTTCGCGGAAGTTCCACCTTTAATCGTTATAATATCGTAAAGATCATTTGTCGAACCAAATTTTAAGAAACCAAAAAATAAAAAAATATAAAAAAATGACAAACTGGTAAACAGTATAACACCCTGCATTTTCACAATAATGCAGATTTTGCGGAAACTTGGAATTGTTATCATAGCGTAGATCGAGAGAATTGGCCGAACATAACTTTGAAAAACGAAAAACCAAGAAAAATAGAAAAAAAACGACAAATGGTGAGCCGTTTAACGTCCTTCATTTACAAAAAATGCAGATTTGGCGCCAGTAACACCTGTGATCGTTATAATAGTGTAAAAGGAGATAATTTGACGGGCAGGACTTAGAAAATTCAAGAAATTTGGCTCTAAAAGACTCACACTCAAGAGAAGCGCCATAAGAATGCTGAGCATTAGTAGACAAGTCTCTTAATTTTTGCAATTTTTTTAAGTGGCCTCATTTAACTCGCGCTCCAGTTATCAACGAGTTATATTATTGTACGCGGAAGCGCAAGGTCGCGATTTAGCATTTTCAACATTTTCAAGGTCGTTCACCAAAACCATAGCACTTGGTAATGAATGCACACTTGTGCATCTGAAGTTTAGACCGTATAAAACATTGCCACCAATAACTGTTACAATGGCTGCAATTGCACTAACACATTTGTGACTTGTGCACTTCTGGAACACCTTCATGACCTCAGTTATCATTCAATGAGGTTTTACCTTTATAATCTCAGTGTTTTGCCACCTGATCTATCAGGCCTCAATGCACATACCACGAATTAAAAAAAACTCCCTATATTTATATTGCCATGTTACAAGCAAAGCTGTAAAGCAAATATCTGTATATATTAAACCTATCCGAATCTTGAAGTGATAGTCTACTCATACAAGCTTGGGACATGAGCAGAGAGCTGAGTTGGGTATGTAAATTTTAAGTATTTTGTCATTTTCGAATTCATGAGCATGCACAAGTGTGAGATTAAAATTACATGAATGACACCATGTCGAAGGAACGATGTTTTCTTTTTATTTGATATCAAAAATACAAATACGAACACGAAATACTTATACTGAAATAACAAATACAAATATTAGCAGATTGCCCTTATGGAACACACAAATGAAAATATTCTTTTGTGTAAGAGCAAATAAGGACCTGTCAAGATAAAATTATTCTTTCATTTATGGAATTTTCAGCAGCTCTGAACACGGAGGAAACTCATTTTTTTGCAGGCTGCTGACTGTATAAAGCCCAATATTTGGCCTAAAGCTGACGGGTATACCTCATGTCCTAATGTAATATATTACCAAACAAAGAAAAAGTACTTTCTCTGGGCTTCAATTATGGTCCAGGTGAGGTGAGGTGACTGTGAGAGGGAAAAAGGTTCCCAGCCTGCACCACATATGTATCGCAGGGAGAGAAAGGGAAGAGCAGGGGGTAGAAATACACCACTTCCGATGATGTAGAAGGCCTTTGTAGAATCCCCCCCAGCAATCTTTGGCCCGGGAGCTGCTGCTTCGGGGATTTCGTCGCACTGTAATGGAAACAGCGTTGTAAACATCTCAAAAGCCTCGAGTTACGGGTAGCATTCTGTTGTGTTGGCACTGCGTGAAGAAAAGAAAAGGTAGTTGAAAAAGTGACCAGGTACAAAATTGTGGCGTTATTTATCGGCGGTAAAACAGTATAGGCTGAAGGAGCGCAGCAGAAGTATCACCAACACCTTAGCAGATATGGAAAATATCATAAATCAGGCAAGTGCATCGCTGTAGTTTAGGCAATTATTTCTTTCTTTCTGCTTTATATTCAAAAGCTCTCCAAAAGGACGTTTTCTTCATATACATAGGAAGGCCGAGCACTTTTTCAGTGCGAAGGCGTGCGAGGAAACTTTGGCATAATTTTATTTGACGCTGGCATGTCAATTGGACGCCGTAAAAAAACCCTTTTCGCTGTTACACGCGGAGGGTAATGTGCCCTAGTTTCTTTTTATGAAACAATTTCCACCAATAGTATGGGGCAAAACATTTTATGAAAGATCGAATAAAACTGCTAGCAATATCTTTTGCTAAAGCATAGGTAAACTGCGCGCACCGACCAATAGCCAACGCATCTGTAACCATGGCCTCCTGTTAAACGCCTTTACAGGAGGCTGAGTAACAACATTAGAAGCCACCGCTTTGAGCAACCTCCACGCCGGCGCCGCGCCGCGTTTGCGCTGCCATTGCATCATGTTTCTGCAAACCGCGAGTTGACACTCCAGACAGACGACAGCTGTGCCGAACACAACTAGATGGATGCTGGTGTTACTCATGAATGTTGCTTCATGTGAAAACTTTACCACTTAAACGCACCGTAAGAAAGTTTCCAAATCGCCACAGGATCCAGACTACTCAACGGGCAAGAAAATTTACTAGCCGAAACGACGACGCGAAAATCTGGTTAAGAAAAAACCTTATAACTAACTTTTTGCTACTCTTACCGAAAATGGCAAGCACTGGCCATAGAATATTGAAAAATACAAAATTCAAACTGGGTTTTATGTGGTTTGACCTTGAAAATGGGACGTGTGTAAAAATGCAAATTCTTTATGGCACCGCGGTATACTCATTACGGCAACGGAACTACCCCACATGTGCAAGCGTTTTCGTTTTCCTCCTGGATCCCAAAACGGCCGCCGCACTGGGAACCCGAATCCTCTCTATAAGAACGTCAAATTTACCGTACGATCACGGGTATCGGAGAACGGTTTTTGCGCGGGCTTCTTACGACGACGCAAAAGGCATAATTTCGTGGTCCTTGCTATATTGTCTGCAAACACAAATTCTTACAGTCTGCGCTCCCCCACCCCTCGAAAGAAAAAGAAATCCAGGGACTTACCTATCCGCTCGTGTTCAACCGGGCTATGCCCGTAATACACACACCAGCCGGCTTGACATGGCGCCGCTGCTTGGCTTGCGTTCCTGGTGGCCGGTGTAACAGGGTTGGTGTAACAGGGGAAGCAACTGCATTCGCAGTTGCTTCTTCTGTTACACTGATTTCGATGCACACATTTGATGTCAGCGGAAGCGAACGTGGTCAAGTGTGAACGCTCGGAACTGAGTATGAACTATACAGAGCATGAGTCAAAGCGCGGGACCCCAACTTGCTCCGCGCTGAAATTACTCCATACTGCGCACGCGCGCTAAAGACAAATCACCGCACCGCAACTCGCCACGCACGATCTTTCTTCCACTCCTACTGCGCATGTGCGCGCAAGTTTTTTTTTAATGTTTTTCGGCTGTCGCCGTGTCGTCGGGCGCGTTACGTCGGCTGCCGCAAAGGAAGGTTGCGGGCCATTGTGTGAGGGGGAATACGCGCATGCCTCGCAAGCCACACATATCGCTCGGAGCGTCACGATTGCCCCCCTCTTTTTATTTATTTCCTGGCGTCAGGCTGTCCGCTAGTATATAGCCGTGACACGGGTCGTTGGCGCAGCATATAAGCATGCTGTAACCACCTGAGGTTTTGTCACGGAAAAGAAGTCTGTCAGGGCCTCTTATATCACGGTATTGAGGCTGCCAACCGCATATAAATAGGACGCTATCCGGGACGCGACTAAGAGTGTATAGGCGTAGAAGGAGGAGACGGTCTCATTTTCTTTTTCCGGGTGTGGGCTGCGGTGTGGTCAGCGCGGGCTCAGTATGCGAGTTCGCGCATATCTTGGTCAGCTGCGTCATTCTTTTCCAGACCCTTGTGTCCGGGTGTAATGTAAAGTTAACTTTTATCAATGTGGTTGGAAGAATCTTTCTCAGGCGTTTAGATACTCTGCCTGAAGCCAAAACGCAAATGGCTCCTTGAGCGTGCGTAATGATGGTTAAGCATCTATTCGATAGTTCACTGTGCGGATCGCCACAAGGATAGGCCATATTTCCTTTTTTTTCCGTTCCTGTGTGTGGGAGGGAAATGGCGTCACAGCGATTGTCACGGTAGTCTACAACGACAATTGTTGTCTCCGTACTTCGCCGTTGTTACGATTCAGTGCACACCTACCCTTTTCGCGCATGCTGCACGCTTCGTGTAGTTCACCTTTGTCTTGCAGAAAGCCCGCCTTCCCCCGACAAAATGTGTTGTCATCTGCCGTGGCAGTTTCTAAATACGAAACAAACCGTTCTTCGCGTTGAGATGTGGCCGGGCGATGTGTACGCTACTCGCCGAGATTTCCTCTGCCCCTCTCCCAGGCTCCACGTGCTCCACTACTACCGGCTCTCACGAACTCCGGAAAGAGCGTTCCGTATGTCTGTACTATTTTCCGGCCGTGTGCACAGAAGCACTGGGAAAGAGCCCCAGCGGTTACGGCTGCTGTGTATAAAACCCGCCCTCTCGATAGATATATCTATTCGTTTCGCAGCAGCGAATCCGTGCTGTCGAACGGTCGAGTCACGCTGAAGCCTTGCCCGGAAGGATATTGTACCTGTATTGCTTCGGCTCACCTCTCGCCATGCAGTAAACTCGTTAAGTTTGCCTTCGGCTTCTTGTTGTTGTAATATGTATTTATTAATCCTATATACACTCCGTGCCTTGGCCTTTGTCATCGCAGGAGGGGGAGATGGGGGAAGGGAAATGGAGGAGGGGGGGGGGGCGGTGAGTGTCCCGAATAAATGTGGTCCTGTACGGCGGCTTTTCGAACATATACGATAAGAGAGTCAAGGACCATCGTCCTGTGTTCTGTAGAACCTTCGGGATGAGTCCACTCCCGCAGCGTTTGTGTCCTGACTTGAGGAGGAATGAGCGCATGTGCGCGGTTTCTCTGGTCCTTCAAGGCAACAACATTAGAGGAACCCAGCTGCTAGCTGGTATGCGGCATACACGATTAGAACTCCTCAACGTCCCTGAAGTTCGTATGCGCATAGCAGCGTTTGCGTCGCAGCGAGACACGACACCGGACCTTACTTGGGCTTCTCCCAACCTTCGAGGCATTTGGTAGACCAGACCAGACACACTCGGAAGTGACCACCTGCCGATATGGATAACACTTCAAGAGTTGCAAGCGATACCAGAGAAACGACAGACCACTTTCGTAAAATGGGAGAAATTTCGTGCCATCCTAAATGAAACCGATCCTGAAGATACTATCTACACACGCATTGGTACGGCTCTGCGGGAAGCCACAACATCGGTTCTAGTCAAAGACGGTGCACCCACCCCCGACCTACATTTGCTAAATCTATGGGCCAGCCGTCTGCAAGCGTTCCAGCAATTTCGCAAAGGAGGGAGGACACCTCTGCTTCGATCGCGTCTTAACCAAGCAACTGCGAAGGCACGCCAGTACTCCTTGCATCTCTCCCGGGATAACTGGCATCGGCACTGCGCCGCCTTCAATGCTCAGACCGGGCTCAGCAAAGTCTGGACAACATTTCGTGGCATGCAGGACAAAAGAAAGAACAAAACGGCGGGCCAGAACATAGCTCTTCCACTGGACATCACAGAGACCGATCTTGCAATCCAGGCAGGCCTTCGGCTTCTTGTCGTCAACACCGACGCAGCAACTTTTGCTGGCCGCCCGACTACCACGCTACCACGCATGACGGAGATGACGGAGCCCGATTCTGGGACGCCGTCCCTAATGTAACAGCGTATACTGCGTTTTTATGGTTTTGGAATTTTCATCGAAATGCTGGGTGTTCGCCTGTCTTTGCGGGAGTTTAGATATATGTTTATCTGCAGGGGTAGGGGCGTTTATGGAAAGGTGCTGTATCAGCAACATTTCCATCATGGCGTCCAGCTGTTTTTTCTCTGAAGTTGAGACTGTATTCCATATGGTGACCGGTTCTAATTTTGTTTTTTTCTTTCAGACGTTCCTTTTAGGCTAGGAGAGGAACTCTCTGATTTCTTCGAAGGTATTATATACCACAATTTAAACGTCATTGCGGTGGCCGTGTAAATTGCATGGTTGAGAGCTTCCCTATATGCTGGTCTGATATGCTGCCTTCTTCAGCGCGGGTAGGTTTCGGGTATGGCAGGCTGTACGATATTCCCTAATGGCCATTGCCTGCATAAGTTTTGTCCTTTCCTTCATTCCCGCTCTTCCCCTGTACAGACGTTTTAGAACGTGGTTCGAGTGGTAAAAGATTACCTGCATTTTGGCGATTGTGAGATCGGCTGTGCCGCTTCTCTGTATGACCATGCCAATTATTTTTACGTGAATATTCTCTGGCATCAGCTAATTCCCAGTAACTTCACTGTGAAGTGGGAATTCACCGGAAGCTTTCTCTGATTTGCTTTCACTTTTGGTCACGTGCTTCCGGTTAACAAAGCGGTTGTGTGTGCTTCCGTCCTATTCCCGTTTCATGACGTCTACTGGCACCAGTTCTCAAGTTTACTTCTCTCTGCTGAAACCGTATAATTCTTGGTCGGCAATGAAAAACAGACAAAATGAAGCGGACATGACAACGTAGGCCTGTCTTTGCTATTCAACAACCACACGGCTTGTATGTCACGCCCTCTATGTGATTCGCTGCGAATACGCGACGTAATACAAACAGTCCGCGGAAACGCTTACCTCACACACTGGCAACTTCAAGGAGCCATGAAGAGAAAACAAAAGTTTGTTTTATTCGAAAGATTAGGTGTTTCATAGTACCCCAAGCGCTTTCCCGGAAGCAAATGATGCTTTATTCACTGAGAAATAAGGCAATTTAAGCCAAAATTTTAAATCTCCCGCTAAAATTGAACATTCCGTGACGTGTACAATGGCGTCATAGAGCCGGTCCATGAAACAGATACTTAGTATGTCGACTCCATATAGCACCCACACGCGGGAGTCGATCGAGACGGGGGCCATTTTAAAAATACTAGTAAAACCTAGTGCACCCGCCGCCTTAGTCATGGAATCGCCTGATCCGGAGAACAAAACTCTCGCCGAGGAGCTCGGGCTTGCATTTAACAACCTCACACCACAAAAACGCTCAATGCTTCTAAGTGCACGAGCGGCAAGAGTTGTGGGATACGCGGTGGACGGGAAAGCGACCATTCCGCGATAGCCACAACAGACGAACGCCCAGCCGTCGGCACCGCTGCCTCGTCAGCCCCGTCGCGACGGACGAATATAGACTGGTACGTATGTGCCGTATTTTGATTACGGTTAATAATAGTTCAATTTCAGTAGCAGTATCACTTATGCCAGTTGGCCGGTGTCGTGTATGGAAAGCCGTTCGCGCGAGCTCTCTGCTTCGACCAGAAAGATACGAACGTCAATGCACGGTGTTTACGGCATTTTTTCCCCCAAGGTCAGAGCGATTTGACGAAGTCGGCGACGAGCGCCAGCATGTCCCAGGAGTGAGCTAACGTAAGGGTCCCTGCCGTAACTGAACAAACTGAAGTTTTCAGTGGTTGTAAACTGGAAACGAGCTCGTAACGACAGCAGCAAGCCAACACCATTCGAAACTTACGCGACGACTGGCACTATCTCGTCGCTTCTTGCTGTTCCTTACTCCCCTCGTTTCTATTTTTACCTTTGCTGGTTGGCGATATGACGGCCAACCTCCTGTGAAGGGATTACGATACGAAGCAAGGTCGCGGCTGTGCGTGCTGGAACGGTTCGTTGGCCCCGAAGAGCCTCGAACCCGAAAATTCGTCTGTGCGACGGCGAGATGTCGAGCTCGGCCGCGGCGCTAGTTTCGTACGCATTGGCGCACACGCTTGCGAGTTCGTTCGGACCTTCAACCGTTTACTCCACCGTTCTTTGTCATAAAAAGAATGTGCAGTATGTTTCACGGGCATTTCGCTCGCTATGCAAGCTGTAAGCCCTGCCTAACATGCGTTTGCTTTTGCCGGCCTCCGCCAATCGCAGAGCTTAGCCCATGTGACGGCATAGGTTCTGTTGCGGAAAATCAGCTGGTGGGTCGCATGGTCATTTCCTTTTTTCCTAATTATGTAGCTTATTTGAGCGAAGTTTGCGTTATAAGTGGTGTCGCTATGGTTCTAACGAGGCAATCTTTCGAATGAACCAAACTTGTGTTATCTCTTCATGGCTCCTTTCAGTCTACGTGAAAGTGACGTATTGTTACGTAACAGCCTGCAAATGGCGGCTGTCGTCGCAGTGAAATAGGGCAAACGATTTCACCGACATTCGGCGCCGTGAAATCCCCGTGAATTTTCATCAGGCGCAGTTTCTCATGAAGCGTGGTTTAAAACACTTTTCTACTAGAAGAAATAATAGTTTTGACTGTTTCCTAGTCAGCGATCGCGGAGCCTAGAAATAACGTGCCGTGTTTTGTTTTTATATATAGCAATAAAATAAACTTTATTTGTTTGGCGTAACGGCAACATAAGAGGGCAGACATGACAAAGAGAACCCAATGCATGGTATTTGTCCTCAGTCCTGCTTGTAAGCTGATGAGTCACATAATCGAACTCCAGAGAAAAATAACAAAGAAAACTGACTGTTTTATTCATCACTGCGCTGAATTGAAGTCAAGCTTGACGAATGAGTGAATAGGCGGTATCGGCACGCTCCGCGGTTATCAGGCGCAGCGCCTCGCTGTCCTTACCACGTCATACAAGCGATAATTACAGCAGTCTTTTTCTTGTGATCATGCCATAAGCTTGCAATATAGCAGCAGACGATAGCGTGGCGGTAGTGACAGCCGGGAAGGTGGTAACGCAACAAAGCTTGTATTGAAGCAGAAAGCTCAACTATGTTACTAAAATCAATTGAATGACATAAATAGATAGTGTAAAAAAGATTGTGTGATGTTCTTTAGCACAACATCCCCCTTTCGCTCACTTTTGGATCAACGTTACTCGATCGCTTTGGAGTGTTCACGCCAATTTTGAACTGCAGAAATGTGTTTTCCTTGCTAGTCTCAGCTACCGTTTTAATTTTTATAATACATGCCAAGTGTTGTTATATCTTTTACGCGCAATATTTGATGCCTTGGTTGTGATCTTTATGAGTGAAGCGTCAAATTGCACTGCATGTCATCATAGCCATATCTGCATCACGTCACGGCTTTCTGACGTTGTGCTTACTCAAAAAAAAATCGCGCCAATCCACCCCGTGAATGTGGTTGGAAAGCAAAGCTGTAAACGGCACCCATAACGACTACCCATGCGACGTCACTTAAATTCAATCACATCGCTCAACAAATAGTAAAACCAGAGAGAAGTGAAATGCACTTAACAACACCATTTATTACTTCAAAGATATATTCTTAGTAAGGTTAAATCAATGAATGATGCATGAACGGTGATTGGTTGAGTTGTATTGGTGTAGCACAAGAGTGGAAACGTTTTTTATAAAATTAAAGTCAGCTCCAACCCGGTGTTAGACGATCTGACTCCTCCGTCTCTGCGCCGCGGACGGAGGCGACGAGATTTCCGGCAGAGAAGGAGGAGGAGGGGGAAGAAATACTTCTGTTCAGATTTCTGAACGGCCCAGAGTGCAGTTCTGGGGAGTGATTCCTTCTTCTGTGGGGCCCATATGCAGTTCGCGCGGCCTGTGTTCTGTCCACGCGCTGAAACTGGGTAGGTAGAGAGTGCCTGGAGAGCAGCATCTCCCATTGCTCTTGTTGGGTAGTTGACGGAAAAAGAGGAGGGTGCTCAGGGCTAAAGTCACACACCCCGATTACGGGGCGGAGTGTTCCTACTTCTAAGCAAAATTTACATTCAGCGTCGTAGCGATTCCGATGCATTAAGTGAAGACGCGTAGGCTGTGGGAAGGAGCTCGGATTGTAAGAGCCGTAGGGTAGTTTGTTGTTCTCTGGAAAGGTCAGGGTAAGGCGAAGGTACGGTCTGTCTCAGAAGGCGCTAATGCTGGATTATCTCCCTGAACATTAAAGCGGGTGACTGTCCTGGTGCAGCTCCATAGCACGGGAGGTAAAAGCGCAGGCTTGTTGGGTGGGCGTATTTTTTGCCCTCTATTGAAGCGTGAGGGTGTGTCCAGATGAGCTGAAATGAACCGTTTGGGGAGTGGTTTTTTAGCCCGCGCAATGCAGGTCAGGACACTTAACACCACTGGTAATTCCAGTAAGCTTGCTGGGAATCGGTGACTACCCTCCGAAACCCTGGTTGAATGAGAGCCAAGATGATGGCTGCCTCTTCTGCTGCCGTCATTTCTTGGGTCCTAAGCGACGTACACGCAAGGAGGTTGGTTCTGGAGGTAGCCACGATGATGGCGTATTGCTGGCCTCGATGTTTGGAGGCGTCTGTGTAGATTACTGCATGATCCCCACCGAGGGTGGTGTTTAGCGTTTTAGGCCGTGCTTTTCGCTGACCCTCGTCATGTGAGGGGTGCATATTTCTAAGCAAAAGGAGCATCTTTAGTTTTAGTCGCCAAGAGTCTGGGAGTACGTCAAGCGGAGTGACATTCTGGGCTGCCCAGCCAATCTGGTGAAGTATGCGGTTACCCACCGCAGTTCTGAGTCAGACCTTCCGGTTAGAAAGATAACCTTATCAACTATTCCACCATGTTGTGAAGCCCCGTGCTAAGCAGCCTCTGTGTGGACGCACTGATGAGAAGACCAATGGCCTGCTCGACCGCCTTTCTATTCTTATATGAAGCATCTCTCTCTTCCTTGTCGAGAAGAAGACAGGGGGTTGACGTAAGTGACTCTCGAGAGGACAAAAGCTTCAATTAATCGAAAGGTACCGGATTCCTTTAGGTCTCGCTTCTTGGTGGCAACTCGCCTGAACATGCGTATGATTTGATTAATGCTGTTTTTGAGGCGCTACAAGGAGACGTCACTCTTGGGGTAAACCTCGAGATGTAGGCCCAGGATCTTGATGCTGGGGCTTGGAGTGATGGCCTGGCCATCAAGGAGTACTATTTGAATGTATTCCTTGATTTGGCGGGAGGGCGGACGACAAGGAGCTGTGATTTTCTACGTGAACACTGGAGGCCACACGCTTTAGCACATTGGCGTACTAGAAGTGAGATGCCATGCATTGGTGTGACCTTCCTTTAATTGTTGTAACTCTTAGCACATGAGCAAGGTGCGCAGAGGGCCGCTAGACGGGTGTGAGTGGTCACGTGACACTTTCACGTGGCATTCAGCGAGAACGCAGGGGGTAAACCCGTAGAGGTGCTTGGTGAGTACACCACCTGTCTTCCTCGTCTTCGCGTGGGCTCGTAGCTAAATCGGTAAGACAACGGGCTCTCGCTTTGTTAGTCTATTAGTTCCAGGTTCGATTCCCGGCGGTGCCACCAAATTCTTTTATTAGTGCGCTGGAGTTTTCTGGTGACACCAACGGTCGCGAAAGAACCCTTTGGGGGTAGAGGTAAACAGCTTTGCTTTAAAAACCCATGGAGAATTCACTGTGAATTTGTGTAGTGGAGAATAGGGCCCTAGGGCCCCAGAATATAGGAAGTGGCGCTGCTGCTTGCGAGGCGGACATCAAGGCAACGTGCGTGTATACGCGATCCCAAACCCGCCGCGGTGGCTCAGTGGCTAAGCCGTTGCGCGGCTGAGCACGAGGTCGCGGGTTCGATTCCCGGCAGCTGCGGCCGCTTTTCTGATGGAAGCGAAAAGCAAAAACGCCCGTGTGTACAAGATTTCGGCGCACGTTAAAGATCCCCAGGTTGTCAAAATTAATCCGTAGCCCTCCACTACGGCGCGCCTCATCGCCTGCGTTGCGACGGCGCGTTAAACCCTACAATAAATCAATCAATGCGAGCACAAACCCTCGGCGCCTCGTTTATCGTGTAGAAACTATTCTGCGAAGCAAGTGGAGTTTAAGATTTTTTTGTGTTTGGTTGTAAGCGCCTACCCGGACACTGCCTGCTAAAGGCTTCTTTCTTTTTTGTTTTATATATGCCTAGCCAGTCCCCGCTATCTTATTACGCACTGAAAGCTGAGCCCCGTGGCTGATCATCCTTATAATCTGGCCGGCGTCAGTCCGTTCGATAGGCAAGCACTGCTCGCCACGGAAATAGCTCGATCAGCAATTCTCTCTACATTCCTTCAAGAAATTCCTACAGACACACGTTGACCAAGCGCCGCGGCGGTCGTCTTTTTTTAGAGGGGAGCTTTATTACGCCACCCTCCCCTAGATTTTTCATGTCATTGTCCCAAAATTCCCACCTACCAGACAGAAAACAAAAAGCACGTTCTGGTTTAGGTGGGAATTTAACGAGGGTGTCCAGGTTAGGAGCCGAGAGCTTTGCCACGGCGCTATCCTCACACATTGCCAGTGTCGGAAAAAGAGTAAACAAAAGCATACACAGAACCGCTAACACGGTGTACCTCTGAGGAAGACCCTGATGATTGTCGGTAGGCTTTCGCCTTCAATATCCCGCAAGCGGACTTGAGTGCAAGAGGAATTTTTTAATGTCTGTGGCTCAAAACCAGCAACGCATATGCTGACACCTTGATGCTCAATCTGGGGCTGGGCGATGCATATGTAGTTTTCCAGGCGCTTGATGGTGGCCTTTGCTTTCAGTATGCGCGCTTGCGGCAGGCGATTTTAGCGTTACGAAGAGCGCCGTCTTTGTAACGTCGGCTGGGGCGTACTTATCGCGGAATGAAACATATTTATTTTGTAGTTCCTTTCAGAAGTCTACGCTAAAGCAATAACCGGTTCAAGGTAGCTTCAACCGCCTTGTGAAGTGACCACAAGCTTTTTCTTGCAAGTATGTCCGGTATCTCAGCCAGACTGAACCTTTTTTTAAAACAGCGGAGCTGTTTAAGCTTTCTTCGGCCCGTGCTGATCGTTAACAGAAAATTCTGTTGGGCGAAGTGGAGAGTGGAAAATGCTAGGCCAAGAAGTCTGAGAAAAGGTGGCGAGGAAGCAAGGAGCCTACGAGCAAGTGTTGGCACACGCGCCTATAGAAAAAAAACGCTACTGGTGATCGGGCTAGAACCTGGGTCCCTCGCCTGTCCGTTGCGCTATGCATGTTTGCTTTCGGGGCGCAGAGCATTTCCTTTGGGTTCGTAGCGCGGGCGTTGTCTTCGTGCATTTGCAGTTTGAATTTTGGAGTTCAGGAGGGTGGATTCTGAACCTTGATTTAGCTCAGTTTGCACGGAGAAAGCTTCGAATTTTAACCGTCGTTCTCTGACAGGAACACTGAAGTGAATTTTTCAAACTTCCCACTCGATTGATTGTGGGGTTTAACGCGCCGACGCAACGCAGGCGATGAGGCGCGCCGTAGTGGAGGGCTCCGGATTAATTTTGACCACCTGGGGATCTTTATCGTGCGCCGAAATGTCGTACACACGAGCGTTTTTGCTTTTCGCCTCCATCAGAAAAGCGGCCGCCGCGGCCGGGAATCGAACCCGCGACCTCGTGCTCAGCAGCGCAACGCCTTAGCCACTGAGCCACCGCGGCGGGTCAAACTTCCCACTCAACCATAGCGGTAACCGATACCAACGGCACCTTATACACTGCGGCCACATACCGCCACCTCTCCCCATCTGCAGCGGAAGCTACTGCAATTCGCCGCGAGCTCGACATGTAGGTGGCGACAGCGTCGCGCTGCTAGTGTGGATGCTCCGCTGAGCGGCGCGTAAGAATGCACACTGTGGGCGCGCTTCGTGCCTTTTTTCTCGCCGTATGGGCGCACGAAGGGTGCAAACAAGAGTGGTATGCTGTAGTTCGGTTCCTCAACGTTAAATGTATAGCATGGAAGCGGCAGTCAGTTTTCAATACTACGCCAAAAAAAAAAAAAAAAGCAACGACTCATCGGGATTCTCAGAATGGCCGTAATTGTGACAATGAACTTGTACGCTGTGGCTCGTAGCAAGCTCGATCTTTCCACACTATGGCTTTGAGCCTTCAATAAAAGCATCAATAGAAACAAATCAGGAAGCCTCGATCTCTGAAATTCAGTTTACAACGACAATCTCAATCGCTTTCACTGGTAGCATGACGCATTCTTGCATTTGTGGGATGCCCTGAAATCGTAACACTACTTAACTGCCCCGAAATTATTTTTAAGAGCTTACTATATTTTTTGTGTGTTCAAAAGGCAACATAACATTACTGAATGTTGATCAGCGCAAAGATATAAATGTAACCGGTCTTTTAAATAAAATTTTAGCGACTCTGAAGGAAGGTTTGATGAATAACGGTTTCGGGTCCCTTATGTACGGCTTTCGTCGCAAGTGAACTTGCGAATTTGAATTGTAAACGCACGCAGTGCAATCAACATCTCATGTTTAGCTAGGTTTTCGCAAAGTGACAAGCAGGTTTCCAGTGTGCAAACCAAGCTTGTGGGACCTCACAGTGAGCACAAATTTTCTGTTACGGCTGCTCTGTTGACCATTTGCGTTCCTTTTAAAATCTAACAGGTGCCTGCAACAGCGAGATGTGTTTGCATTCTTGCGTATAAGATCGCTTACGATACCTAACGATGGCAATAAATGAAGTTGCGCTGTTGCAAATGTAGTAAAACATTTCCTTTTTATTTCTCGTTGCAAATAAGCGCAACGGGTTCCCGGTAATTACTTTGTTTTGTAAACTGAATATCGCATTTGTCTTGGCATTTACTTCTTGAGGATTGGTTAAAAAATAAAATTCTGTGCATTTCGTTTTTTTTTCTGGAAAGGGGGGGGGGGGTCCTGCCAACGTGGCAAGAGCAGCGAGAAGAGAACGCATGTAACGCGAAAAGCCAAACTATGGTTATCACTATTACTTACAATCGAAACTACACTAGGCGTTGTGTTCTGTAGCGGTGAAAAAGCAGTACTTTAACACGTATTTTCAAAACTGATTAACTCCCTTTGGTCCGAGATTGTCCAGGAATTGTGACTCGCCTTTTTCAAAATTGAAAGCAAGCATTGAATATTTTCAAATATTGAAAGCAAGCATTGTGTGAAAAAATGTTAAGACGTGACCATATTAGGCATTTGGTTATGGTGAGTGAGACACGTTTCTGGACAAGGTGATTCATGTCGGATTTGAAAAGGATATATATGACAATGACACACGGAATGCCACATGACAGACGCACTCACAACTGCTTAATTTTACCGAAAAATCCCCCCTAAATACTCTTGCGCATCCATAGAAACGTATTTTAAATAATGCGTAAAATTAGCAACTCGATACAGATGAATAAATGTTTATTCCTCCTCCTTAGTATAAACAACGACAGTCCAAAAATGGTATTTATTTTAGAAAAGGTACGGGAAGGACACGATCACACAGGCGCTTGCGGGTGTAAAATACGTGTCCGGTAATGTATGGGCGATAGCGCACGGGTCGTGTGCAGTGTAAATGTTTTTCTTTATTTCTTCTTTCTATAAGGACACAGCGCAATTTTACAAAGGCGTGGAATTTGCACGCGTATGCACAGGTGTTTTCGCTTCTTACCCGTTTCGCGTACTAAACTTTTATCCTTTAAATAATCACCACGCCACCTTCAAAAAGCACCCTTCGACGTTCCCGAAACGACAGACGACTGCACTCAACAATAGAAAAAGTGCAATGTGTGGAAGCAATGTTTATAACACGTTTCACACTCAAGCGGTGACCAGGGCGAAGATGTTTCGTGGAATAAAACCAGCGCATTAACCCGCAACGGCTGCTGATTATTGCGTTTCTAGAGGAAATGCGCTCGCAGAGGTAACTATGTCATTACTTACTGCCAAACGAGCACACATATTGGTTGTTTTGTTGTGTGCAGCACGCGTCTTGCGCCGCACGCAACGTGAAAAAGCAGACGACGCGAGAGCGCCATCCACACTAGGAGCGGTTCGTCTCGCCGCCGCCAGGGGCCGACTGTGTTCGCGCTCGGGGCGAATAGCCCTAGCAATGCATACAGCAACGTGCGACTACCTCACAATTATCACGGGCTCGCAGCAAGCCTGTCGAAGATACCTCCTTGGAAGAATTCCTCCACCTGCCCTCAAGCTTCTACAAGCCGTAGTATCACCTCCTAACGTGACCATCGTTTGGACCCCAGGTCATGCCTCCCTCCCCGGGAACGAAGCAGCCCATGCAGCGGCCCGCGAACTTCACTTCCGGGCACTCCCGACGAGGCCGGGCGACTTGGACACCCTGACTGACACGCTACACCCACTACCAGCCACCTACTCCGACATCTTAGCGCACTATCGCCACACCCGCCGAGAATACCCTCCCCCACACCCTGCACTCACCAACGAAGAATCCCGCATCTGGCGACGTTTCCAAACAAATACATTCTACAACGGCACCATCCTCTCCCATATCTCCCCCAGCCGTTTCACCTATAACTGCCGAGACTGCCACACCCCAGACACAACCCCCCACCTGGTATTCTTCTGCCCACACCACCCCTCCCCACTCCCCACACCTACTCTCGAGCAGTGGGACTGCGCGCTGACCAGCTCGGACCTGCAGGACCAGCAAAGCCTGATCCAGCGGGCCACCCGAGCAGTGACAGCACGAGGCTACCTAGACTAAGGCGGCCGCCCATCTGCTCTAAATATGTAAAATAAACGTTTGTTCCTCCTCCTCCTGCCGTTTTAGCTTGCACTGCGTGGACTGGCTCAAATGAACAAGCTCTTCACCGTTTATCTGGGCGATAAGGCGGTATTTATTTTATAAAGCCTGAAAGAAGAAAAAAAATCGCGCCAATCCACCCCGTGAATGTGGTTGGAAAGCAAAGCTGTAAACGGCACCCATAACGATTACTCATGCGACGTCACTTAAAATCACTCACATCGCTCTACAAACAGTAAAACCAGAGAGAAGTGAAATGCACTTAACCACACCATTTATTACTTCAAAGAGATATTCTTGGTAAGGTTAAATCAATGCATGATGCATGAACGGTGTTTGGTTGAGTTGTATTGGTGTAGCACAAGAGTGGAAACTTTTTTTTATAAAATCAAAGTAAGCTCCAACCCGGTGTTAAACGGTCTGACTTCTCCGTCTCTGCGCCGCGCACGGAGGCGACGAGACTTGCGGCTGAGAAGGAGGAGGAAGAAATACTTCTGTTCAGATTTCTGAACGGCCCAGAGTGCAGCCATGGGGAGCGATTCCTTCTTCTGTGGGGCCCATATGCAGTCCGCGCGGCATGTGTTCTGTCCACCCGCTGAAGCTGGGTAGGTAGAGAGGGCCTAGACAGCAGCATCTCCCATTGCTCTTGTTGGGTAGTTGACGGAAAGAGAGGAGGGTGCTCAGGGCTAAAGTCGCACACCCCGATTACGGGGCGGAGTATTCCTACTTCTGAGAAAAATTTACGTTCAGCGTCGTAGCGATTCGGATGCATTACGTGAAGACGCGTAGGCTGCGGGAAGGAGCCCGGATTGTATGAGCCGTAGGGTAGTTTGTTGTTCTCTGGAAAGGCCAGGGTAAGGCGAAGGTACGGTCTGTCTCAGAAGGCGATAATGCTGGATTATCTCCCTGGACGTGACAAGCGGGTGACTGTCCTCGTGTAGCTCCATAGCACGGGAGGTAAAAGCGCAGGCTTGTTGGGTGGGCGTATTTGTTGCCCTCCATTGAAGCGTGAGGCGGTGTCCAGATGAGCTGAATGGAACCGTTTGGGGAGCGGTTTTTTAGCACGCACAGTGCCGGTCAGGACACCCAACCCGACTGGTAATTCCAGTAGGCTTGCTGGGAATCGGTGACTACCCTCTGAATCCCTGGTTGAGTGAGAGCCAAGGTGAAGGCTGCCTCTTCTGCTGCCGTCATTTGTTGGGTCCTAAGCGAGGTACACGCAAGGAGGTTGGTTCTGGAGGTAGCCACGATGATGACGTGTTGCTGCCCTCGATGTTTGGAGAAGTCTGTGTAGATAACTGCAGGAGCCCCACCGAGGGTGGTGTTTAGCGCTTGAGCCCGTTCTTTTCGTTGATCCTCGTCATGTGACGGGTTCATATTTCTAAGCAAAGGGAGCATCTTTAGTTTTAGTCGCCAAGAGTCTGGGAGTATGTCAAGCCGAGTGACATTCTGGGCTGCCCAGCCAATCTGGTGAAGCATGCGGTTACCCACCGCAGTTCTGAGTCGGACCTTCTGGTTAGAAAGATGGCCTTCTATCAGCTCTTCCACCGTGTTGTGGAGGCCGTGCTAAGCAGCCTCAGTGTGGACGCACTTATGAGAAGACCAATGGCCTGCTCAACCGCCTTTCTAATCATTATATAAAGCATCTCTGTGTCTTCCTCGTCGAGAAGAAGATAGGGGTTTGTCGTAAGTAACTCTCGAGAGGACAAAAGCTTCAATTAATCGAAAGGTACCAGATTCTTTCTGGCCTCGCTTCTTGGTGGCAACTAGCCTGATCATGTGTATGATTAGATTAATGCTGTTTTTGAGGCGCTGCAAGGAGACGTCACTCTTCGTGTTGGCCTGGAAATGGAGGCCCAGGATCTTGATGCTGGGGTTTGGAGTGATGGTCTGGTCATCAAGTAGTATTTGAATGTATTCCTTGATTTGGCGTGAGGGCGGACGACAAGGAGCTGTGATTTTTTACGTGAACACTGAAGGCCACAGGCTTTAGCACATTGGCGTACTAAAAGTGAGATTCCATGGATTGGTGTAAGCTTCCTTTAATTTTTGTAACTCTTAGCACATGAGCAAGGTGCGCACAGGGCCGCTAGACGGGCGTGAGTGGTCGTGTGACGCTTTCACGTGGCATTCAGCGAGAAGACAGGGGGTAAACCCGTAGATGTGCTTGGTGAGTCCACCATTTGTATTCCCGTGTTCGCGTGGGCTCGTAGCTAAATCGGTAAGACAACGGGCTCTCGCTTTGCTAGTCTATTAGTTCCAGGTTCGATTCCCGGCGGTGCCAGTAAATTCTTTTATTTGTTGGCTGGAGTTTTCTGGTGACACCAACGGTCGCGAAAGAACCCTTGGGGGGTAGAGGTAGAAAGCTTTGCTTTAAAACTATCACGCGCAGTTTGCGGCGGGTACACAAACTAACCGCAGTGACGTCAGGTAAAGGTGCTACGTGATTGGAGGATGTCCAAGCTTAGCATTCAAACAAGTTTCGGTTTCGGTTTTGTGAAGCAAGATGCTTGTCATCCGCCGTTATTGTTGCATGGACATTCTCGATATCTCAATAATTGCCATACCGCGCTTTTATGATGTTGTGTCTGTAAAATGCCTCATATAAGCCTACCATGGCGGCCTGGAATCGTAGCAATCGCTAGCCGATGCCTACGCAGTGGATGAACGCCCTCCGCGCCACTGCAGAAGATCAAATGCCATGCGCTTTTCCCCCGTCTTTAGAGCTTGCTTCACTCATGCCTGTATCATAAAGAAGCGTGTTCACACCAGGCCAAGGTTTGGTTGATTTGGGCATGTGCCCACTGCCCGCAAGCAGTCGGTGCTTATGGCAACAGCACGCCAACGAGAACTCGCTAGCGCGTCAGTGTCAGTCTGCGTGCGTTCTGAAAACTCGCTTGTAGAGCAATGAAAATTACGGCGCAAAAATAGTGAATTTAGCGCAGATAACATCGGCCGAAAACGATAATATCCACTTAAAAAAAGATGTAGCCTAAGGAATTCAAACTTGCGACTTTGAGAATAACGACCCCAGCAATCCAGACCACTCGACCACAGCCAGGTCGGCCGGTATTGGACATATAAGGTATATAATGTATAACCAGTTTACATTTTTATTTAGTTTTAGCTGTTTTAGCATTTGAAGAAGCTTAGATGACTATATAGCGCTCGTGCAGTAAGCGTCCCCAAATTTCCTTAATATCTCCGGTCTAGCAATTGCATGTCTTAATTGGAAAAACGTTCGCTGATGTGTGGTCGCGCTGCTGAACGCTTTGCTTGTTCACCCGGCCAGCGCAACAAAAGCGCTTCCTGCGCTCTAGTTTTACGCTGTACGGTAAAAGTTTCGGTTGATTTTATTTCCTTAGAACCCGCTTTCAATTTGCCGTAGATTTTTCTACTAGCGTACCAGTCAGCGAAGCGTCGCAGGTGCGCTTGTGCAGCGCTTGTGTGGAGCGACCTGAACTTGGAGCTTGATACAGTGAACAAATTAACAAACTAAAAAAAGGCACATTCTTCCATTCACAAACGCGTGTCTCGACTTAGTTTCAACTGAGCGAACGAATTGCCATGACCCTTCGGCGGCCGGCAGACTAAACGCTGGGCCGACTGATTCACGACGGAAGGTCGGCGAGCCATGCAGTAGCGCAGTCAAGCCAAGTCACTTCCTCCTGACGTCCCACGAAAACGCCACAGAAAATGGGCGAGGATGCAGAGAGAAGAACAGTATTTTCGAATTCATTTTTCTACTAAAAGTTCGCCTAAACGCACCCAGAAAGGTCGAAACATGGCCTGGGGACTCCAGACTACAAATTGCGCTACTAATCCCGCAATATTTACAAATACTTCAGTGTATCTTTAAGGAAAGGGCAGACCGAAGAAAAGTCAAGTTAAAGCTCGTGAGGACCACCAGCTCCGCTGTTTCCTCAGTCTTAGCACCTCAGTTACGAATGTGGCCGTTTTTTTTTATAGTTAAATAACAAAGGGAAGCGTACTTGTTCTGCGCACTCCCGCTTCTATCGTTGGCAAAGCGTAGTGGATATGCCGATTAACGTTTCCGGCCGGCCTAGCGACTCAGATAGCCGCAAAACACGCGCTCAGATAAAAAAAAATCGCGCCAATCCACCCCGTGAATGTGGTTGGAAAGAAAAGCTGTAAACGGCACCCATAACGACTACCCATGCGACGTCACTTAAATTCAATCACATCGCTCTACAGATTGATTGTAGGGTTTAACGCGCCGACGCAACGCAGGCGATGAGGCGCGCCGTAGTGTAGGGCTCCGGATTAATTTTGACCACCTGGGGATCTTTATCGTGCGCCGAAATCTCGTACACACGGGCGTTTTTGCTTTTCGCCTCGATCAGAAAAGCGGCCGCCGCGGCCGACATCGCTCTACAAATAGTAAAACCAGAGAGAAGTGAAATGCACTTAACAACACCATTTATTACTTCAAAGATATATTCTTGGTAAGGTTAAATCAATGAATGATGCATGAACCGTGATTGGTTGAGTTGTATTGGTGTAGCACAAGAGTGGAAACTTTTTTTATAAAATTAAAGTCAGCTCCAACCCGGTGTTAGACGATCTGACTCCTCCGTCTCCGCGCCGCGGACGGAGGCGACGAGATTTCCGGCAGAGAAGGAGGAGGAGACGGAAGAAATACTTCTGTTCAGATTTCTGAACGGCCCAGAGTGCAGTTCTGGGGAGTGATTCCTTCTTCTGTGGGGCCCATATGCAGTTCGCGCGGCCTGTGTTCTGTCCACGCGCTGAAACTGGGTAGGTAGCGAGGGCCTGGAGAGCAGCATCTCCCATTGCTCTTGTTGGGTAGTTGACGGAAAAAGAGGAGGGTGCTCAGGGCTAAAGTCACACACCCCGATTACGGGGCGGAGTGTTCCTACTTCTAAGCAAAATTTACATTCAGCGTCGTAGCGATTCCGATGCATTAAGTGAAGACGCGTATGCTGTGGGAAGGAGCCCGGTTTGTAAGAGCCGTAGGGTAGTTTGTTGTTCTCTGGAAAGGTCAGGGTAAGGCGAAGGTACGGTCTGTCTCAGAAGGCGATAATGCTGGGTTATCTCCCTGAACGTTAAAGCGGGTGACTGTCCTGGTGCAGCTCCATAGCACGGGAGGTAAAAGCGCAGGCTTGTTTGGTGGGCGTATTTTTTGCCCTCCATTGAAGCGTGAGGGTGTGTCCAGATGAGCTGAATGGAACCGTTTGGGGAGTGGTTTTTTTAGCACGCGCAATGCAGGTCAGGACACTTAACCACACTGGTAATTCCAGTAGGCTTGCTGGGAATCGGTGACTACCCTCCGAAACCCTGGTTGAATGAGAGCCAAGATGATGGCTGCCTCTTCTGCTGCAGTCATTTCTTGGGTCCTAAGCGACGTACACGCAAGGAGGTTGGTTCTGGAGGTAGCCACGATGATGGCGTATTGCTGGCCTCGATGTTTGGAGGCGTCTGTGTAGATTACTGCATGATCCCCACCGAGGGTGGTGTTTAGCGTTTTAGGCCGTGCTTTTCGCTGACCCTCGTCATGTGAGGGGTGCATATTTCTAAGCAAAAGGAGCATCTTTAGTTTTAGTCGCCAAGAGTCTGGGAGTACGTCAAGCGGAGTGACATTCTGGGCTGCCCAGCCAATCTGGTGAAGTATGCGGTTACCTACCGCAGTTCTGAGTCAGACCTTCCGGTTAGAAAGATAACCTTATATCAACTCTTCCACCATGTTGTGAAGCCCCGTGCTAAGCAGCCTCTGTGTGGACGCACTGATGAGAAGACCAATGGCCTGCTCGACCGCCTTTCTATTCTTATATAAAGCATCTCTCTCTTCCTTGTCGAGAAGAAGACAGGGGGTTGACGTAAGTGACTCTCGAGAGGACAAAAGCTTCAATTAATCGAAAGGTACCGGATTCCTTTAGGTCTCGCTTCTTGGTGGCAACTCGCCTGATCATGCGTATGATTTGATTAATGCTGTTTTTGAGGCGCTACAAGGAGACGTCACTCTTGGGGTTAACCTCGAGATGTAGGCCCAGGATCTTGATGGTGGGGCTTGGAGTGATGGCCTGGCCATCAAGAAGTACTATTTGAATGTATTCCTTGATTTGGCGGGAGGGCGGACGACAAGGAGCTGTGATTTTCTACGTGAACACTGGAGGGCACACGCTTTAGCACATTGGCGTACTAGAAGTGAGATGCCATGCATTGGTGTGACCTTCCTTTAATTTTGGTAACTCTTAGCACATGAGCAAGGTGCGCAGAGGGCCGCTAGATGGGTGTGAGTGGTCACGTGACACTTTCACGTGGCATTCAGCGAGAACGCAGGGGGTAAACCCGTAGATGTGCTTGGTGAGTACACCACCTGTCTTCCTCGTCTTCGCGTGGGCTCGTAGCTAAATCGGTAAGACAACGGACTCTCGCTTTGTTAGTCTGTTAGTTCCAGGTTCGATTCCCGGCGGTGCCACCAAATTCTTTTATTTGTTCGCTAGAGTTTTCAGGTGACACCAACGGTCGCGAAAGAACCCTTGGGGGGCAGAGGTAAAAAGCTTTGCTTGAAAAAAAAGACCTTATGAATGGAAGGCCACTATGTCCGTTTATTTATGTTTTCATTGGTGGAAGGAGAGCATGAAATGCTTCAACTTTCACTGAAGTTGATGATTGATTGTAGGGTTTAACGCACCGACGCAACGCAGGCGATGAGGCGCGCCGTAGTGGAGGACTCCGGATTAATTTTGACCACCTGGGGATATTTAACGTGCGCCGAAATCTCGTACGCATGGGCGTTTTTGCTTGTCGACTCGATCAGAAAAGCGGCCGCAGCGGCCGGGAATCCAACCCGGCACCTCGTGCTCAGCAGCGCAACGCCTTAGCCACTGAGCCACCGCGGCGGGTCTTTCACTGACGTGCTAGGGGCTATGCAGACAAAATGCAAGTTCGTTGTATTCGAAAGGTTTCGTGTTTTATAGTGCCGCCAGAGCGTGTGCGGCTGGAAACGATGCCTTATTCACTGAGAAATTAATCAATTTAGGTTAAAATTTTGATTCTCCCGCTAAATCGTGTGTTTTCGTGACGTCTGCGATGAAGTCACAAGGGCGGGTATTCAAACGAACTTCAGTGCGTCATTGGGCTCTGCAGCCTTGCTTACGGTTCGTCCTCCCAGATCGCGCTACCGAACTGAGCCGCGTTCCATTGCCAGCCGTTGCTTTGTTTTTGACCGTATTTGCACCTGGCTTGTTTTTGTTACGGTATAATCCTTTCGTGAAACATAGGGTATGCTCGGCCAACATAGTCACGTAAGACAACATTACGCCAATAGACCGGTGTCGTGTAGGACCGCTTAAAAGCGCACCCAGAACCAACAGCTGTGTGCATCGGTACTTCTGTTTGCGTGTATTTCGTAACTTTCGATCGTTGTTAACCCCACCATTCTTACTGCTGTAAAATGAATATGGATTACTTTTAAGCGCAAATCGCCGGTTCGGCAAGCTTATATGCCCTGCCTAATTTGCGTTTGATTTTGCCGGCCTCAGCCAATCTTACAGCTGGGCATATGACATAATATCTTCTGTTGCGGGAAATGAGCTAGTGGGTCGCATGGCCATTCCCTTTTTTCCTAATTATATAGCTCATTTTAGCGAAGTTTACGTTAAAAGTGTTGTCAGTATGATTCTAACGAGGCGATCTTTTGGAGGAACCAAACTTGTGTTTTGTCTGCATGGCCTCTTTAAGGCACTTCCCTTGAATTGTACCTGGCTATTACCGTTGTTGTTCGCAGTCAAGAGGTAACCTATGCTGTAGTGTTGGTCTAGATTTTCTTAGCTACTCGCGTATCAAAATAAACTTCGAGATGTGCCGGAAATGCCAGTCCTTGCTTGTAAATTTATCGATTCCCACTAACAAGCGGGGCGAGATAATCATAGAATTTCTTACAATATACACTAGAGAGTAATCTGGCGCTAGAGTCTATGCGGCTCACATCAAGGCCGTCTGTGTCGTCATGGGCCGCCATTATACATCGCGCTCGCCTTAGTTTCATCATTGGTTTGGATTGAAACGTTTTAGTGACCGCGAATTCAAACAAAGTGCCACAAAAACGCGAAGAATAGTGTGCAATTATGGAAGTGAAAAATAAAAACAGGCTGTTTTAAAACTAAGGAAAAAGGAAGAAAAGCGTATTTTTGCCGGAACGGTTGAGCCTGCTATTCCGCAGGCCAAGGTTGTAGTCGCGAACAAGGTTAATATTTGAAGGGGGGGGGGGGACTCATTAGCGACTCTGATTGTATTAATTTTACCATTATTGCAAATACTACGTTGCTTGAAGAGTTTGGAAAGTTTTTTTAGCGTGCCTTAAAACGTTTCCTTTGTGGTGCACCGGTGCACCGACCGCCAACTAGTTTAACAAGAAGAAAGAAAACGTGGCGTTAAACAGTCGTGCACGGTGACAAGATAGGACGCATACAAGCGCCCGTATCTGTCGTATACCCGTGGTCGTATCTTGTCTTCGTCGAAGTACGTTTTGTTTATTCTTTTCGTCGGCTACAAATTTCGCGGCAGCATATTACCCGCTCAGTCATGCGTCCTTCGACTGCGGCATGAGCAACGTCAGGTTCGATCACGCACTGCCTGCTGTTTCACCGAACACGGCTACCACAGAACAGGAAGGATTTCGGCTTCCTTGTAGCTCGTAGGCGTGTAAATGCATAGGGAAGAAAGCAAATCCAAAAAACCTCTTAAGAATCCAATTGTCATGCCAAGCCCAAGACAAAAAGGGGGTCTTCCCATGAACCCCCATGACGACATGGATTACACGGCGCAGTTTCCTCTCTAGTATACTTACTAGAAATGCAGCCATGCGGCAGTCAGTGGGCCGATGGAAGTTCCTTATCGGGTATGTGGCGCCCCTCCTACTTTCTACCCTCTCTAGCGGTATCAGATCATTGATGCCAATATAAAGCCTACATGATTTAGGGGCGTACGCACCATTGAAGCCCGGCATCGCCCTTCAACGCGGCGATTAGACATGAGTGCTCATTACGGCATAGTTGACGACGTCCACGAACCCTTACCCATTGTACGATCTCGTGTAGGCAACGGCTCAAAGCAAGGAAGCCATAATCACGCGGACTGCTGGCCTTCAGACGACATTCTACCCGTCCTGGCCGATGGTACTTTCACCTTTGTTCCAACTGACCTGCCTACACCCCAACTCAAGATGCCCATCACCGGGGAGGACATCCGGCGCGCAGCGCATCGCATTAGCCTCATGGAAGAAACGCGAAGCCCTCCCGAGTCTGCTGAGGGCTACACCGCCATGTTCCACCGCACGCCCGGTTCTTCTCCTTCGCAAAGCAGCTCTGAGGAGGACGCAATTCCGCCGCAGAACCAGGCGCAGCAGGCTGCTGCAGGCGGGGGTAGGCCCCGTGCCCATTCCTGGTGGCGCTCGCTCAAGCGACGGTGCAACGCCTTCGAACCTTCCATATGGTGTGCCACCTTGTTCATGATCGCATACATCACTGTGGTAGTAGTTCTGATCATAATGGGAAAGCGGAAGTTAGACGGCGACGATCCGAAAGAGCCGCCCGGAAGTGGGGCTAGAGGAGTAATTTTTCGCTGACGACTGCAACATCGGGGGCACAGAGTGCATATATTCATTCATTGCAATAGCGTTACAGGGGCATAAAACGTACGATCTTAAATTCGGCTCGCTCTGCTTTTACGAACGGAGTGTCGACGCTGTACGCGTCACGCGCGCAACTTCCGCTGGCAATGCCAGTAGTGCAATGCTAGCGAACCTTCTCCGCTCACGTTTCCATGTTTCAATTTAAGCGCTGGTTGTAAACTTTCGCTACGCCTGATGACTATGCGGTGGTTGTATTGACATAAGACCGAATGGTCTTCACTGTATTTTAGACTCTAATAAAAATTGCATGTCGCTCCGAATTTTTGTTACTTTGCTTGCTTGCTGTTGGAATGAATGCACGAATTCACTCTACTGCAATGACAAGAGAGGGGGGAGGGCGGAAGCTATCTACACTAACAGAACGCCTCGGCCAGCCGTCTGCATCGTCGACCTACAGCTCCTGTTACGTCATCAAATATCTATTCGTCGCGAACAGTGACGCGGAAACATTAGAAACGGTAAAGAAGAATATTCGCTTTAATCCAATGCAATTACCGCACAAGCCTTCCTTCATGAGCTTGACATCTCAGGCACAAGTCCGTTCTACGCCTGTGAATTCTGCTGAAACTGCGCACCTGTAACCGTGCGTCGGCGCCTTCCGTTTCGGTCATCTGTCTGCGCTGGCGCTTCCGTTCTGCTTATTGCTTCTGAAGGCCAGAGTTCTCTTGCCTTCGCTTGCGTTTAATGAGCGCTTCAGGCTTTCGAATGTCTTGATTTTCTGCTCCGCTTTTTAACACGCTGGCGTTACTTGCCTCATTTTTTGATTTTGCCGTGCCTGCGAGCCGCCCGCTATCAGCCGTGCCCATCAAGCGTCCCCTTAAGTACGCCATCGGTGCTAACAGGAAACTAAAATTGAGCCAGCGAGGTATGAGGGCTCGCCCATAGGAAGGAAGGAAGGAATAATGTAGAAGAAAGGCAGGAAAGTTAACCTGGCTAGAGCCTAGTTTGCTATCCTGCACGTGGGAAAGGGGAAATGGGCAAAAAATAGAGAGGAAAAAAGAGGAAAAGTTGGACCAGACACGTATGCCCAGCACTGAGGCACTGACAGTGATTGACACTGGAGGCTCTCAGTCTATAGCCTAGTGTTCAAGGTCGTCGCCCGTAGAAAACGTAATAGTTCCTTAGTCGCCTTCTGAGCGGATGACTGAGAAGGCCAGTGGCACAGAATCTTTCCCTCCGAAAATGGCTGCCGAGAGTCCAGGTTCCTCAGCGCTGACGACAGCTTTTTTTCTTTCAGCCGAGTAGCGTGGGCACTCGCATAAAACGTGGCGTATCGTCTCCGATGTGCCGCGCGTTTCGCACTCCGCCCTTGCTGCCATTCCTATTAAGTACGAGTAAGCATTTGTGAATGCCACCCCCAGCCAGAGACGGCAAAGAAGAGTTGCGTCAGACCATGGGAGGCCTAGTGGAAGGGGAAATTGCAGGTGCGGGTCAAAGGCTTTAATGCGTGCGCATGTGAAATCTTCTGGAGACCATTGGGAGATAGCTGTTTCCCGGGCAAGAATGCGGAGGACCCTAGCTGCGTCCGTCCTAGACAATGGGATGAGTACAGTTGTCGCTGTTTGATGCGCCAGCCGGGCGGCAGCGTCCGCACTTTCGTTGCCGACAATGCCGCAGTGGCTAGGAAGCCACTGTAGGGTGACATCATGACCCGCCTGGGCAGCACGGTCGTATACCATTCTTATTTCTGTCAGGAGCTGTTCGGGAGGTCCCCTGCACAGCGTTGACTGGAGTGACTGAAGTGCAGGCTTCGAATCACAGAAGATAGCCCATCTGCGGCACGAACTTTGAGTTTCTTAGTAAGTATACTAGACAGGAAACTGCGCCTGGTAAGGCATGTCGTCGTGAGGGCTTATGGGAAGACCCCCGCTTTTCGCTTGGGCTTGGCGTGACAATCGGATTCTTAAGTGGTTTTTGGGATTTGCTTTCTTCACTATGCATTAACACGTCTGCGAGCTACGAGGAAGCCGAAATCCTGCCTGTTCTGCGGCAGCCGTGTTCGGTGAAATAGCAGGCAGTGTGTGATCGTACCTGACGTTGGTCATGCCGCCGTCGAAGGACGTATGACTGAGCGGGTAATATGCCGCCGAGAAATTTGTAGCCGACGAAAGAAAGAAACAAAACGTACTTCGACGAAGACAAAATACGACAGATACGGGCGCTTGCATCCGTCATATCTTGCTATCGTCCAGGACTGTTTAACGCCCCGTTTTTTTAAATGCAGAGCATTTCTTTAACTCACAATGTCACCCGTTCGTTGGCGATCGGCGTCCGCAGCCAGTCAGCACGTGCGCCCCTCCCCCGCTCCTCCTCGTTCTCAACAACAGGTGCGGGCGCGCATGCGCGTGCTCCGGCGCTGAAAGAAGCGTTGCAGCAGCAGGTGCTACCTCCTCTCCCTCTACTGCGCGCGCTACGAATATACTCGTTGCCCGAGCGAAGGATCCGCGGCCCGACGTTGACGTTTGGCCTTGGCTTCTCGTGCACGAAGTTCGGCGTCGGCAGCGCGCTTCAGACGCTTGCGTTCGGCGTCGGCAGCGCGCCGTCTCACCGCCTTGTCTTCTGCCGCCGTCGATGAAGAGATGTCTTGAACTGGTACTGCAACGCTGACGTTGGCTCGCGTCGCGGTACTGGTTGAAGGTGTTTCTTCCATCGCTTATGAACTTCGACGATGGCGCACTGCCCTCCCGAGAGGGATAATATGAAAGAAAAGAAAAGAAAGAAAAGAATAATAATAAATATCCAACCGATTGCCCCGCGGAGAGGGTGGGGTGCAAACGATGGCAATAAATAACACGTTACGTACTTACGTCTCTCGTCTCTCTCTCTCTCTCTCTTTCTCTCGTCTCGCAACCCAACTACCCAACCCCTACGACAACAACAACTACAACTACCACCGCCAACTACCACAACCTACGCCACGTGACCACCCCCAATGCTCTGCATTTACTCGTATCCCTCGCGCGGGGGCATGCGACGGAGGTTTTTTCTTCAAATCCAACTCGCTCAGCAGGAAGTTTTGTTAAACTGTAGCTGACGGTCGGTGCACCGGTGCACCACGAAAGTGACGTTTTCATAGGCACACTCAAAGAACTTTAAAAACTCTTCAAGCAACCTAATGTACGAAATAATGATAAAATTAATAAAATAGGAGCCTCTAATGAATTTCCCCCTCAAATGTTAACATTGTTCGTAACTACCACATTGGCCACAAATAGCAGGCACAACCGTTCCGGCAAAAATATGCTTTACTTTCCCTTTGCCTTAGTTTCTAAACAGCCTGTTTTATTTTCTACTTACATAATTGCACACTATCTTTTGCATTTTTGTGACACTTTGTTTAAATTTTTGGTCACCAAAACGTTTCAATCCAAGACAATTAGGAAACTAAGGCGAGTGAACGCTATAATGGCGCCCATGACGACACAGACGGCGTTGATGTCAGCCGCATAGACGCTAGCGTCAGATTCCTCTCTAGTGTTTATTGTAAGAAACTGTATGGGCTCGCTGGGACCAACCCTATCAAAAAAAGCCATATGATTTTTATATGGGTCCCATAAAATTCATACGGGTCCGTAAGAATTCATATAGTAACCTATACGAATTTTTACGGGCCCATATGATGCGGACCCATAAGAAGTCTAACCACATATGAATTCTTATGGGCCCATGTTAGATTCCCATATGGGATCTTACGGTCACATATGATACGGACCCATAAGAAGTCTAACCCCACATGAATTCTTACGCGTCCATATGAAATCTCCATATGGATTTTTACGGGCATATATTATACGGTGCCATAAGGGATCTATTCCTATACGAATTATACGGGCTTGTTTCAACCACCATACGGGTTATATGTGGTTCACGAAGTCATGTGGGTGCATACGGGGCACCATGCAGCTTTCTGTGGGACTTTCTGTGAGTGATATAAAGCTATAGAAACAGACCCACGTTGTTACCACACTGTTGCAGATCGGGCCCGTAAGGTTGTAAATGTTTTAACAAAAATTAAAATTCATGTGCTACATGGGCAATAATTGTGAACTAAATTACATTTATTTTTGTTCACTCTCATAATGATATCTCAAACGGCGCATTAAATATGTGCACCGTACCCAACTGACTCATTGTCACAAACGGCTGGCCAGGCCCTCAATTTTTTCGTTCGGGCGGCTGAAATGACGACTTCCTCAGCGGGGGATGGCCATTATTGTCGCGCTTCGAGACCTGAGTCACCCCGTCCGCTTTTCCCGCGTTCGTTTGTTTTTTTCTTTCTCCTGCCTTTCGTTGGCGCTGCTCCGAAGAGGGCACGCGGCGGAGGGGAACAAAGGTAAGGGACAAGGGTCACGTGAGCGGGTCCCGCGGGACAAAAAAAGAGGGTTTCTCCGTCGTGTGAATCCCGCTTTAAGTAGGCCCGCGGCGGAACGATCAGCGCCTCCTCAACGGGAAGGAGTTCGCCTCGTTGTCGTGGGCATCAAGGCCGACCAGACCTAGCACCCGGGATCGCCGAAATATGTAAGCGGCTGCCCGGCAAAGCCGACTCGACTTCGCCGTGACTTTCCGTCCTTGGGCTCGCGGTAACCCATAGCCACGCCTAGCGTTAAAACGCATGCCTCCTCCTGTTTTTTCCTGTGTCGCGCACAAATTTCGGACCGGCTAGGTTTTTTTTCTTTTTTGTTGTTGTTGTGTTGCATAGCGTTAGGATGTAAGCCTGTCTGTCTCTGTATTCCCCCATTGTGTAATGTTTTTTGTTTGGTTGTCACCGGTCTAGTTAACGCCGAGTAGCGGCAACTAGATTGTGGAAAGGAGGACAATGATACTACGGCAGAGGCAAAAGAAAAGATGCGACTGGAGCAGGCTTCGCGCATTCGCAGTGATCTTCGTACGTTGCTGAGGAGACATGGTGGCCAGCCGTGCCCGCAACTTACGCCACCCCTAAAGAGCCTCTCCAACGGCCTAAAATGATGCCGGCGCGAACATTGTGTCACCTAGCATAAAAAAGGGGCAAAAGATTAACACCAGGCTCTCAAAAACCAAGGAAAGCCTATATTGCAAATAGACACGAACTAAAATCTGTCCCAATACGAAAAAAAACCAAATATATGTGGCGTCTAATCACATGAATTTTAATACAACTTAAAAATTTTCGTGTCACCGCCGCAAGCTCTGTCCGGCAAACTGATGGCGTCACGCGAAAAACTAAAAAAACAAAAACAGAAAATTGGCCGGCATGTGATCCCCGAAAGAAGACTCGTAAGAATCCTCGGCATGGTCCTACAGAGAGACGGCAGAGCTGATCTCACAATCACCCGAATACAGGAAGTTTGACCATTTAGCCAATATTGTAAAAGGCTTGTACATGGAGAGTGCGGGAATGACAGAAAAAAATGATTAAACTTGTGCAGGCCCTGATCATGAGTCGGATATCTTACGTCCTGCAGTGCAAGAAGCTGCTTACCCGCATTGAGGAAGGCCACTTAAACACGATCATCAGTGCATCATAGAGGTAAGCCCTTATCCTTCCTATATTCACAATCACCGAAAGTGCCTTTAAATTGTGTCTTGATACCTTTGATGAAATCAGAGCGGCCACTTTGTTAGCACAAACGGGGCGTCTGGGAGAAACAAAATGGGGACCGGTCATCCAATTAAATATAGGCACACCTCCAGAAAAAAAAGGGTGGAAACCACGATGAACATGTCAACGATTCGGAAAATTTCCATAAAAGCCCTCCCCCTACTGAAAAATATAGATACTGTCGTACGGAAGGACAGGCGCCAAAGCACAATTCCATTCCTTGGAGGACAGTTCCAAAACCATTAACGCGGACGCCAGATAATTTGAAAGTACGAAGGCAACTATTGTCGTACTGGAATCCTGTGGCAATCGCAAAAATGCAGTACCTTTCTACACACGAGAATTCAATTCTGTTTGCGATCGCACTAGCGGAACTCTCAAATATATGCTTAAACATCATTACACACGTGTGCTCAATATGCCATTAATTTCTTTGCTACAGGCAGCGTACCTAGACGCTTGATAAATATTCTCCAATGCACAATGATAAAATTTCCCAGCACATTAACACACGGACACAGAGTTCAGAAAGGTAGCGAGGCAGATGCACTCCAACTCACATACCTTGCTTCCTGTCAGCCACGACTATCACACTCCCCTTTCCGGAAAATATTGAAAACGTCTCCTCATACTACGCTTAGGAACGCCATCCTTCCCCGTGCCACACGGGGATCTCAAGGCTTAAGAATCACTAACTCTTCTCAGGACACAAACCAATACATGTATTCACAAATCTAGATGGGCGACGATGTGTGACAGGAAATGTCCGACATTAACCTAAAACTGTGCTTAATACGGGCATACAACCACTATCTTCTGCGAAACCTGGTCCTATCCAAGGATATTCTCAGGGGTGAACAACTCAATCATTATATATTCAACTTATATCGACACATGACAGGCTGCCTGACCAGCTTGTCACCGCAAGATCAGCGTGAGCTGATTCTGAGGCCCTGGAATTCTGGTTCATCCCATAGAGTCTACTATCTCTTTATCCCCTTTTCCAAACCTTCAATAAATCCTACTCAACAAAGACATCTCTTCATCTCTCTCTCACTCTCTGCCTGGCTGTAGCCTCCCCCTCCCCCCCCCCCCCCCCCCGATAAACACTTTTAAACTTTGACGCTATTGCTTTCTTCCGAACTGGCCAACACCCAGCTACCGGGACTTTTCACGCCCATATCTTAAGCCACGCAAGCTTGTGTGTCCTCTGCGTTTCCTGTGCCGCGGTAATTGAAACCATTGTGGCTAGCCCAGCTGTATCTCGTAGCTGCCCTTCAGTACTTAGAAACCATAAATGGTAAATGCATAAACTCCGTTACAAAACGCTCCCTCGACACGGGAGTAACGCTAGCGCGTCATACATCTTAAGATCTAACGTACAAGTGTTCTGCAACTTTTTTATTCCTTCCCCGGATTCGTTGGGTGGTCGTTGGACGGAGTTTGACTGATTTAGTTTGCATGGTAGAAAGCTTCGCGGTCAACCATCTTTCCTTAAGAAATTGGCGTTGTTTTAAATGCAACTGCATCTCATTCACTCGCCTTGTCCCTTCATACGGCGTTGTTGTTGTCCGTCCACACCCCTCCACCATTCTCCTCGCCGCGCGAGCTGCGCTCTCCGCCGCTCACCCCCTCTCCTCTCCGATAGCGAACACTCTCTCGCGAGGGGCATTGGATTGGATTGGCTTGGATTTGGATTGGATTGGATTAAAGTGGATTGTGTTGGATTGTGTTGCGTCATAGCCGCGGCCGGGGGTTCACGGCACGTTTCACGCGATGGGAGAATCAACCTAACGGAAACAACAACGGAACCATAATGCGTCGCATCTACTCAGGGGTTCCCACGAGGGGAGGTGGGAGAAATTTTTTTGAAAGCGACACTGTTTACCTCTACCCCCCAAGGGTTCTGTCGCAGCCGTTGGTGTCAACAGAAAACTCCCGCGAACAAATAAAAATTACGCCCACCTCCCCTCGCGGGAACCCTGGTGTGATGCGAAGCTGAAGGGGGTTCCATTGTGCGTTTCCGTTGGGTCGATTACTCGAATTGCGTGAGCAATCGTCGGGTAATGCGAGAGAGAGACAGCAAGCGTAGCGCGGACGACCGTCGACGGAGAGACCGGCCGGAGCGCGGCACTCCGCTTATACGCCTCGAGATTCGCGATCGCTGCGCCGCCTGCCGCCGCTTCTCCGCGGCGTTTGCGGGATTAGCGCTGCGCGACTGATAGGCGGTCATGCAGTGTTTTGGTTCTCTTTCGCTTCTCTTTGCCTTTCCGCGCACTAAACAACTTGTTAAGGTGACGTCTGTAAGCTAACTGCACGTTTAGGACGCTTAAAAAAAACAGCTGCGTCTTGGTAGAGCGCTCGAACGCCAGTAAGAGCTACCCGGGGAGGCGGTTCTGCGCGCTTCTTGGCCGCTCTTGCGGGCGTCGACGACGGCAGCAGCATATCACCGCTGTCACCTTCGAACACGTCAGCACAAGTGAATTCTATTTATTGTCACCTCGTTTAGACTTGATATTGGCACTGTAAGAGCTAGGTTGGTTCGTTTTGCAGCGCAGACAACACATGCGGCTTTGCTTCGAATATGTACGTCGTAGAAAAATATGTTTCGGGGATGTGATAACCCAATAGCGTACAAAAACTCGTGCCTTTTATGGGAATATAAACCACGCGAAAATGTTAAGTACACTCAAAGGCTATGCATTGTCAGATATGTGCCCACTCATGCCTTATGCATGAACCAAGATATATGTTAATGAAACCACGGGAAAATGAATGGTCTCAGGAATAAATAGAATAGTCGTACGGGAATAAAAAAGAAAACCGAGTCCAGCTTCTGAAATGCTAAAGACGTTTGTTTGAGCGAGGTAGTATTCACCAGACCAACTAGATGCGAAATGCACTGATATTTCGCTAGACATGGGGCGGGGGGGGGGGGGGGGAGGAGGAGGAGGACGCTCAACTGTCGTTGTTTACAAATGCGGAGCGAAATCAACGAATGAACGTTTTATTAATCACACACGCAAGCTGCGTGTTCACTTTTCGTTTGTTTTTTGCCTTCAACGAACGGCTGATCATTCGGCGGACGCATTTTTTTTACGAATACAGGGTAAGCAGTTCACAAGAAATACGAGGTGTCGTTGAAGGAGTTGATTGATTGATTGCAGGGTTTAACGCGCCGACGCAACGGAGACGATGAGGCACGCCGTAGTGGAGGGCTCCGGATTAATTTTGACCACCTGGAGATCCTTAAGGTGCGCCGAAATCTCGTACACACGGGCTCGTTGGAAGAGTGTCGTATCTGATAAGGGTATCTGATTTCGGTTTATGCTAGATTCTGCAGTCTCCCTGTGTCATACGACGATGTTTCGAAGAAGGGTTTGGTCGCGGACGCGGATTACTCTATAAGCCCATCTTCGCGCTTCTCGTGTAGGATAAATGTAAGAGATGAATCTTATAGCGAGCGCTCACCTCGGGACAAGACGACCCAGCATTAAATTTGTCGCCGTGTGCTGACTCCGGAGTGTACTTTTGCATTATCCATCGTACTTCTTTGGTACAATGTTTGCGAAATTTATGCCGCATTGGCTTGTTCAGGGTACTGACCAATATCTGATATGTGATACTGTGATATTGGCAGGCGTAACTTGCGTGCTGTCAGGTATGAGTGCTCCGCTGGATTTTATAGTGCACAAAGTCGATTTACATCATAGTGTGTATGGCCGCAACATGACCATCGGAGGAAACACTGCTTACGGAGACACTGCCACTAAATTTCAGGGCAGCGGAATTGCAATCAGCTGCATGCAAATGCTGGCTTTGGGACGCCGGCCTGTGACACACACCCGGCGCTCATATAGATCTTTCTAAGATCGCGTCATAAACGTTTATACTCTCGTGAACACACCAGGCTTGCAAACAGAGTGCCTGCTCCACGTTATTCGGTATTTCGAACGCGGTCAAATGGTAAATCGCTGTCTTGAACGAGCCCCAAAAGCAACGGCGACAGGGGGGAGCGGGCCAGGGACTCCCGCGCCTGCTTTCGAAACGGGCCGCTAGGGGGATTTCAGTGGCGCCCCTACAGGCCGCGCTCGAGGCGTATATGCGCAGCGCGCCCGAAGGAGAGGAGACCGCGGAGAGAGAGGGCGCTGCACATGCGCACAGTGCGCAGCGCCACCCACCGGCGGAGTGAGAAAGCGCGCCGCACTGCGGGCGCCACAGATGTTGGGGGAGAGGGCGCGCTATCACTAGAGTGAACTAGTTCACTCTACTATCACGGCGAGAGGAGAGGGGGTTAGCGGAGGAGAGACGCAGCTGTGCGGACGCGGAAAACGACGACGCAGGAAGGACAGGGCCGCCGGCAAGAGATGCTCCTCTCAGCGTCGCATCTAAAAGAAGTTCCTGGCACCACCAGGAATCGAACCTGGAAAGAACAGAGAAACGGAGGGAAAGCCTGTTGTCTTACCGATTGAGCTACGAGCGCACTTTTTTTATTAAACGCCTATTATTTTATTAAATGCCTGCAGTACGAGCCCACGCGGAGACGGGGGAGAAAAGGAGGTGCACTCCCCGAGCACATCTGCGAGTTTAGCCCCTGCGTTCTCGCTGAATGCCACGTCATGGCGTCACGGGACCTTTGGCGCTGCCGTGCGCTCCGCCCATGGCACGTGTAGCGGCCGTGTGCGGGCCTTGCGCATGCGCTAGGATTTATAAAATGTAAATGCAGCTCACACCAACGCATGGCATCTCACTTCTCCTCCGTCTCCGCCGCCGATCTTGTCGCCTCCGCCGGCGGCGACAGAGACGGAGAAGTTAGATCGTCTAAGAACGGGTTTGAGCTTCCTTTCATTTATAAAAAAAGATTTTCCACTCATGTTCTTCACCAATAAAACTCCACCAATCCCCATTCATGAATCATGCACTGATTTAAACTGAGAAAGAACATCTCCTTGATGTAATAAAGGGTGTGGTTAAGTGCATTCCACTGGTCTCTGGTTTCACTCTGTTTAGAGCCACGTGCGTGAATTCAAGTGACCTCGCATGGGTAATCGTTGTGGGTGTCGTTTACAGCTTCGCTTTCCAACCACCTTCACAAGGTGGATTGGCGCGCTTTTTTTTCTGGGAGCCCTAAAGGAAAGCGGAGTTGAGAGGAATCATGCTTTACAAACGTTTTGAGTTTTCATCATAATCAACGAGTTGGCTTTCCAGCCGTGTGTTTCCTGAGCGGCACTCGCTAGCAGCCAGGCGAATGAAACTTTGCGCAGCTGCCTGTGTCAGAATGGCGCAACCTTATAGACGTCGGCTTCATAACGTGAGGGACCCAGGTGGAACTTCGACAACGGGAAGCATTTTTTGAGACGCCAAAGTAAAGCTGAGTGGACAGGAATCACGTTTTTCTTAGGCGCCCAAAACAACTAAGCGCCAATCTGTGATCTTGCCGTCTATCGCTCTCACCCGCGCTTCTTCCCTCCTCCGTCTTTTACAGCAAAGCTGTGTACCTCTACCCCCCAACAGTTTTATCGCCGTGGCCAAGAACACCAAGGCCTGAGGCGCCGAGCGCATGCGTCAGGATAGTCAGTCATGCAGCACAGAGCTAAGAATTCGTTTAAGAGAACCGGAAAAGAAGCATTATAGATGATAAGGATCCTGTGAAAAATGGGACACCCCACCATATGTTCCTGGTAAAGCTTATGTTTGGAGATTATCTTTAAAGGCTAGGCATAAGTAGTGTCACTGAATAGAGCACTTAAAACCTAACACGTAGAACGCATGCGTCAGGCTAGGTAAGACCCAGAATTTGCCGCCACAGAAGCCGAGCGTAGTGTCAGTAGAAAAGGCATTAGAGTACCGCTTGTGAAAAAAAATCGCGCCAATCCACCCCGTGAATGTGGTTGGAAAGCAAAGCTGTAAACGGCACCCATAACGATTACTCATGCGACGTCACTTAAAATCACTCACATCGCTCTACAAATAGTAAAACCAGAGAGAAGTGAAATGCACTTAACCACACCATTTATTACTTCAAAGAGATATTCTTGGGAAGTTTAAATCAATACATGATGCATGAACGGTATTTGGTTGAGTTGTATTGGTGTAGCACAATAGTGGTAACGTTTTTTGTAAAATTAAAGTAAGCTCAGACCCGGTGTTAGACGATCTGACTTCTCCGTCTCTGCGCCGTGGACGGAGGCGACGAGACTTGTGGCTGAGAAGGAGGAGGAAGAAATACTTCTGTTCAGATTTCTGAACGTCCCAGAGTGCAGCCTTGGGGAGTGATTTTTTCTTCTGTGGGGCCCATATGCAGTCCGCGCGGCCTGTGTTCTGTCCACTCGCTGAAGCTGGGTAGGTAGAGAGGGCCTGGACAGCAGCATCTCCCATTGCTCTTGTTGGGTAGTTGACGGAAAGAGAGGAGGGTGCTCAGGGCTAAAGTCGAACACCCCGATTACGGGGCGGAGTATTCCTACTTCTGAGAAAAATTTACATTCAGCGTCGTAGCGATTCGGATGCACTACGTGAAGACGCGTAGGCTGTGGGAAGGAGCCCGGATTGAATGAGCCGTAGGGTAGTTTGTTGTTCTCTGGAAAGGTCAGGGTAAGGCGAAGGTACGATCTGTCTCAGAAGGCGATAATGCTGGATTATCTCCCTGGACGTGACAAGCGGGTGACTGTCCTCGTTCAGCTCCATAGCACGGGAGGTAAAAGCGCAGGCTTGTTGGGTGGGCGTATTTGTTGCCCTCCATTGAAGCGTGAGGCGGTGTCCAGATGAGCTGAATGGAACCGTTTGGGGAGTGGTTTTTTAGCACGCACAGTGCAGGTCAGGACACCCAACTGGACTGGTAATTCCAGTAGGCTTGCTGGGAATCGGTGACTACCCTCCGAACCCCTGGTTGAGTGAGAGCCAAGGTGATGGCTGCCTCTTCTGCTTCCGTCATTTGTTGGGTCCTAAGCGAGGTACACGCAAGGAGGCTGGTTCTGGAGGTAGCCACGATGATGGCGTATTGCTGCCCTCGATGTTTGGAGGTGTCTGTGTAGATAACTGCATGAGCCCCACCGAGGGTGCTGTTTAGCGCTTGAGCCCGTGCTTTTCGTTGACCCTCGTCATGTGAGGGGTTCATATTTCTAAGCAAAGGGAGCATCTTTAGTTTTAGTCGCCAAGAGTCTGGGAGTACGTCAAGCGGAGTGACATTTTGGGCTGCCCAGCCAATCTGGTGAAGCATGCGGTTACCCACCGCAGTTCTGAGTCGGACCTTCTGGTTAGAAAGATGGCCTTCTATCAGCTCTTCCACCGTGTTGTGGAGCCCGTGCTAAGCAGCCTCAGTGTGGACGCACTCATTAGAAGACCAATGGCCTGCTCAACCGCCTTTGTAATCATTATGTAAAGCATCTCTATGTCTTCCTCGTCGAGAAGGAGATAGGGGTTTGTGGTAAGTAACTCTGCAGAGGACAAAAGCTTCAATTAATCGAAAGGTACCGGATTCTTTTAGGCCTCGCTTCTTGGTGGCAACTCGCCTGATCATGTGTATGATTAGATTAATGCTGTTTTTGAGGCGCTGCAAGGAGACGTCACTCTTGGTGTTGGCCTGGAAATGTAGGCCCAGGATCTTGATGCTGGGGTGTGGAGTGATGGCCTGGTCATCAAGGAGTATTTGAATGTATTCCTTGATTTGGCGTGAGGGCGGACGACAAGGAGCTGTGATTTTTTACGTGAACACTGGAGGCCACAGGCTTTAGCACATTGGCGTACTGAAAATGAGATCCCATGGATTGGTGTGAGCTTCCTTTAATATTTTTAACTCTTAGCACATGAGCCAGGTGCGCACAGGGCCGCTAGACAGGCGTGAGTGGTCGTGTGACGCTTTCACGTATCATTCAGCGAGAAGGCAGGGGGTAAACCCGTAGATGTGCTTGGTGAGTACACCATTTGTCTTCTCGTGTTCGCCTGGGCTCGTAGCTGAATCGGTAAGACAGCGGGCTCTCGCTTTGTTAGTCTATTAGTTCCAGGTTCGATTCCCGGCGGTGCCAGTAAATTCTTTTATTTGTTCGCTGGAGTTTTCTGGTGACACCAACGGTCGCGAAAGAACCCTTGGGGGGTAGAGGTAGAAAGCTTTGCTTTAAAACGCAAGTTAGCAACGGTGACCATTTTGTCGTTTGTCCGTTTTACGTGATTGCCGCATCTATGGCTTCGCCGTTAGCTTCTACCGGGTCGTTTGGTAACAACACTACCGAAAATATAACAAAAGGCATCTTTAGGCACATTTCTGCTACTGAAATGCTGTCACACGCGTTATCTTTGATCCGCACGCGGAGCGACGCTAGTCGCACGCAGCAGCAGAACAGGGAGGATTGATTCATTGATTGCAGGGTTTATCGCAGCGACGCAATGCAGGCGGTGAGGCGCGCCGTAGTGGAGTTCTCCGGATTAATTTTGACCACCTGGGGATCTTTAATGTTCGAAGAAGTCTCGTACAAACCGACGTTTTTGATTTTCCCCTCCACCAGAAAAGCGGCCGCCGAGAGCAGGGAGAACACGCTCTACCCGAACGGGGCTCCATCGCCTCCGTTATGAGCGGTAGCGTGGTGGTCGAGCGGCCATCAAAAGTTTCTGCCTTTGTGATGACGACAAGAAGCCAAAGCAAACTTAACTGGTTTACTGCATGGCGAGAGATGAGCCGAAGCAATACAGGAACAATGCCCTTCCGGGCGAGGTTATAGCTGGCCTCGAGCAGAGCGACAGCATGGTTTTGCTGCTGCTTAACGACCTGAACTACCCACCGAGAGAGCAGGTTTTATACACAGTAGCCGTAAAGGCTGCGCGGCTTCTTTAGTGTTTCTGTGCACACCACCCGAAAATAGTAGTCACACACAACGCTCTTTCCCGAATCCGTGAGAGCCAGCAGTAGTGACGCTTGTTGAGTCTGAGAGAGGGGAAGATGAGTTTGCGGCTGCGGCGTCCGCTTCTCCGGGGCAAGTATAAACACGAAGAACTGTTTGCAGCCACCGAGATCGAGTCACCGACAGTGAGGCGCCCACGCGCCGGCCGTTCTCCGGCAAGCTGTGACCTGTCCGAGGTAGCTATCGTATACAGCACCTGAGCACTCCGAACCTTTCAGCACGCGCGAACATGGTAGCGGCGCACTGAATCGTAACAGCTTCTCCGTCGGGGGAAGCTGTTACCCTCTGCGGCAGGCAATACATCGGCCAGACTGAAACACCCTTCCATTTGAGGTTTAACAATCACCGCTCTCCTGCAAAAACCTACCCTTCTTTGCCTCTAACAAGGCACGTTAACACTTCTGGTCATGCTTTTGAACAGCTTAAGGTCAGAATTCTCGGATCTAGTTTTAAACGGCATCACGATCGCGAGGTTCGTGAGTCCTACCTTATCTACAAGTTTAAGTCAGCGTCGTTTGGCATCAATGACAGTTATGGGAAACTGACATGTCTTTCCTCTGATTAAAATTTCGGCTTTCATCTTCTCCTCCGCTTCTCTCCTTATTGATATGATGGAATTCCGCTTTTCTCAGGATAGTGTAATGTCTGTTCGTTTCTTTCCCTCGATAATATTCCCCCATAATTTGGCGACCCACAGTAGACGGTTATAGTTTCGTGCTAGCACCGCGTTCTTTAGCACTGTGGCTTCACTAAATCAAATCTGACCAGCAAGTCTGGACATCATGTTCTGCGTAGAAGGCTACGGTACTATTGTTAGCTTTGATACTCTCACATTGTAATCTATTTGTGGATGCGAGCGTGTGTGATTTCTTTTCTCTCCCCTTCCTTTTTGGTATTCCTGTTTTCTAATATTCATAGCTGGCCTCCTCGGCGTTCCGTGAACTGGTACCATGTGCCGACCAGATGTGTTCCTCAAGGTGCGCATCATGTGCGTGCACCTGCTTTGTGTTATCTTTCTTTTCAAGACTTGTTTGACACTGTCTCTCTCTTTTCCCCCTGCTTTTTGCTGCTCTTTTTATAGGAACGTCCGCTCATTTCCTGTCGCTGTAGTGTGACTGCTTTTGTGCGCGCCACCCTTTCCTTCAACCACCAGAAGCCAAGTGTAGCACTTCTCATGTTTCAATCACCTGATTGCGATTCTTACAAAGCATGTGTATGGCCAGATGTGCGCCATATGCGTCCATGGACATGTCTTCTTTTGACCACTCTCTTGCCCCCAGTTTCCACGGGACACTGAAAATAGCAATTACTTTGTTATTTTTTTGGTATTCTTCGTCATGTTCGTACCAGGTGACGACGATTTTTCTGTTATTTTTTATGCCCATGCCAAATGCGTGCATAGGCATATCTTCTTTTGACCGTCTCTTTCCCAATTGTTGCCACGGGACACTGAAAATAGCAATTATCTTGTTTATTTTTTTCGGTCTTTTTCTCTTTTTTTGGGTTCTTTTTCCTCATGAACGTACCGCGTAACTGTGATTTTTGTTATCATTTTTGTTCCCCGCTTCCACTTCTCTCATTTTTTTTCGCTGCCCACCAACCATGATCCCATTGTACAAACCCTCCCTTCCCTTGCCCTGCCCTCTCCCTTGCTACATTCCCTACATAGATAACACTGAAACCAACTTATACTGTACTCTGAAGAAAGGAAGTCTGTTCCTGAAATGTCAGTAAACTTTTATTTTTAACGTTTTTCTCGTGTGTCTCTGTCTATATTTGCCTTTAATATAGATTGTAGCGAAGACTACGAGACATTCCCTGACAGCGCCATTGCCGTGCATTATCGTGGACCATCATCACTGCCGTGCTTTTGGCACACTTAATCTATCATCATCAGAAGAAGCTTGTGAAGAAGAGGTTCAGCTGGCTCGGCATCACCCCTTGTCTTCTGACTGCTTCCTCAGTGTTCCTGAGCACAAATAAACCCCTTAACAGTTTGGTGGAGAGTGCGGAGTCATTGTCCCCAACCTGGAACTTCGTAGTCGGACCATCCCTACGGCCATGCCTGACCCGCCCGTGGTTCCTCCGGCCCCAACCATCATCTGTTCTGGCGCAACCCGGCAACGGGATCCTGCCAAGTTCAGCGGAGCGGAAGACCAGGATGTCGAGGACTGGTTGCCGGCGTACGAACGCCTGAGCATGTACAACAGGTGGGATGATGTGATTTAATTCAACAACGTGGGCTTCAACTTAACTTTACTCGCCGAGACGTGGTTTAATAACAACGTCGCGGGCATAGACACCTGGTCCGAGTTCAAGACGCGCTTCTTGAGAGCTTTTGGCCGTCCCGCCGTGCGCAAACTGCTCGCAGAGCAAAGCTTGCGCACCCGTGCGCAGAAAACTGGTGAAACGTTTACCAGTTACATCGAGGACGTTCTGGACCTATGCAGGCGTATCGATCCATCCATGGCCGAAGCTGATAAAATCAAGCACGTCATGAAAGGTATAGACAACGATGCCTTTCAGATGCTCTTGGCGAGGGACCCACGTTAAATTGCTGACGTAGTAAACCTCTTCCAGAGTTTCGACGAGCTTCGGCGGCAGCGAAGCCTCACGCGGCGGCCTTCAGCTCCTGACGACATTTTAGCAAGTTTGATTGGTGACCCCGAAAGCCCCTCCTTGTTGCCGCGCATAAAGGAACTTGTCCGTGAGGAAGTCGCTCGTCAGCTTTCTCTGCTGCCTTGCGTTGCCGAGACTCCGTCCCCTGTTGTGCCGACACTCAGGAGGGTGACTCAGGAGCAAGTAGCTGAAGCCCTGCCGCGTACTGCCGTTGTGGATCCTCATCACATGACTGCGTTAACCGCGCCGATGACGTATGCAGAAACTGTCGCCCGGTCGCCTCCGGCGCCGATTATGACGTGTGCTGACACCATGGGAGTCCCTCTACGTCAGGCCGCACCATCTTATCAGCGCCCGGTACCACCGATGACCCCATTTCCTCCAGTTCGGCCTCCTGCCCAGTTTAACAATGCCTGGCGAACGTGGGACAACCGCCCAATTTGTTTCCTTCACCGTTATGCCGGGCATGTCGCGAAATATTGCCGCCGCATACCGCCAGCCACGGCTGTTCTCCGACCGCCGACTTATGGTTTGTCCAACAGGCCGCCAGTCCCCCACGACGTCTCCGATGGATATCACATCAGTCCCTCACCTGCTGACCACCGCGCTTCTGGGAATCGTCGGTCGTCGTCTCCGCGTCGCCGCTCTATTTCTCCGATGCGTCGACGGCAACCCGCTTCCGAAGAGGAAAACTAGCAAACGCAGTTCCTTAGGCAAGAACTGCGTTACGGTCGAACTCTTCAAGGCCTCGTTTTTCTCCCCTGAACGTTATTGACGTATTAGTAGAAGGCAGACCAACATAGGCGTTAGTCGACACAGGCGCTGCTGTGTCAGTGATTAGTGAAGACGTTTGTCGGATGATTAGAAAAGTGATGACGCCGTCGGGTGGCTTCTCGCTGCGTACTGCGAGCGCGCAACACATTCAAGCCTTGGCGGCGTGCACAGCTCGTGTCACCATCCAAGGCCTCTTGTACATAATCGAACTTATCGTGCTGCCTTCGTGTTCCCATGACGTTATTCTGGGCTGGGACTTCCTCGCTCGCCACGATGCCGTCATTGACTGTGCGCGTGGGAGGTTGAGTTTACTTCACAGTGTGACGTGTACAGTGACAAAGCGAACGCCGCTAAACTTGTCGTCAGCGAGGACACTACCATTCCGCCGCAGTGCTCTGTTTCCGTGCTTCTGGGCTGTGCCTCTTACACTGACGCCACTGTGCTCTTTACGCCATCTGTGCTCTTCAACCGCCGCAGGCGTCTTCCGCTGCCGTCCGCTCTCTTATCGACCCACGCTGGTGCTAGCCGCATGCTGGTTACAAATTTGTACTCCCATCCGTTATTTTTTCTGCAAGGTGAAATGCTCGGCTGGATTGAACCTGTCGATCATAATGCCGTAGTTGATGTGCCCGATGATCCACCTCACCTTGATATTCTGGAGTTGAGCCCAGTGTCAGCAGAAGACGCATCCAACTCCACCGTATTTAGTAAGGCCATCGACAACGACCTCGCCTCAACTCAACGAGCTAAGCTACTGGCACTTCTTCAACGATTTCGATCGTCTTTTGACTGCGTGAAAGCCTCGCCCAGCCGAACATCAGCAGTTGAACACACTCGCACCCACCGCTACGACAACGACCCTATCGTTTTTCTCCGAAAGAGCGTCGCATTATTGATGTCCACGTGGATGACATGCTCCAACGCGACGTTATTCGGCCCTCAAACAGTCCCTCGGCGTCACCAGTCGTTCTAGTGACGAAGAAGGATGGATGTATACGCTTTTGCGTTGATTATCGCCGCCTCAACAAGATCACCAGGAAGGACGTCTACCCTTTACCGCGTATTGACGACGCACTTCACTGCCTACAGGGAGCTGAGTACTTCTCGTCGCTCGATTTGCGTTCGGGATACTGGCAGGTGCCTATGGCAGAGGCTGATCGCGCAAAGACGGCATTTTTAACACCCGACGGACACTATGAGTTTAACGTCATGCCGTTCGGCCTTCGCAATGCACCTGCCACTTTCGAGTGCATGATGGACAACATTTTGCGCGGACTAAAATGGAAGATATGTCTCTGCTATTTGGACGACGTCGTAATTTTTTCCCCAGATTTCGACACCCATTTACGGCGCCGGGAGCAAGTTCTGACCTGTCTTGCCGGCGCAAAGCTACAACTAAACCTCAAGAAATGCCACTTTGCTGCACGGAAGTTAACCATACTTGGTCACGTTGTCTCGAATGACGGTGTTCTGCCCGACGCATCTAAGCTCAAGGCTGTTGCCGAGTTCCCCAAGCCGACCTCTATGAAGGCACTGCGAAGCTTCCTAGGCCTTTGCTCCTACTTTCGACGATTCGTCCGCAACTTTGCCACCGTTGTTGCTCCATTGACGCAGCTACTCAGTAACGCTTCCACCGATCTCTCTGCGTGGACCCCTGAATGTGAAAAGGCATTCGTGACGTTGCGGCGACTTCTTACGTCACCTCCTATTCTCCGACATTTTGACCCTGACGCGCCTACGGAGGTCCACACTGATGCGAGCGGGGTCGGCCTTGGCGCTGTACTGGCCCAGCGAAAGTCAGGCTTTGATGAATACGTCGCTGCCTACGCCAGCCGCACCCTTACCCGAGCCGAATCCAACTATTCCGTGACGAAGAAGGAGTGCTTGGCCATTGTTTGGGTGCTGGACAAGTTCCGGCCCTATTTGTACGGTCGCCCTTTCGACGTGGTCACAGACCACCACGCACTTTGTTGGCTGTCCACACTAAAAGATCCGTCAGGGCGGCTCGCACGGTGGGCTCGGCGGCTCCAGGAGTACGACATAAGGGTTGTATATCAATCCGGCCGCAAACACTCCGATGCGGATGCCCTCTCCCGTTCTCCAATGTCAGTGTCACACGATTCCACGTGCCTCCGTGCTGAAGACGCTGACATGTCACCACTTTCTTTCTCCGACATCCGAACAGAGCAGCGAAAAGACACCTGGGTTGTTTCCCTCATCTCTTTGCTTTCTGGCACGTCACCCGCTCACGGATCTCGCTGCACTGCCTACCGCCACAGCACGAGACGTCGCCTCCTTTCTATTACGTCGCTTCATATTGCGCCACGGAGCGCCTCGAGAACTCCTAAGTGACCGAGGACGCGTCTTCTTATCCGATGTTGTCGCGAAGCTCCTCACTGAGTGCCGTATTATCCACCGCACAACAACTGCGTACCACCCGCAGACTAATGGCCTCACTGAGCGTTTTAATCGAACTCTTGGAGACATGCTGTCCATGTACGTCTCCTCCGACCACGATGACTGGGACCTTGTGCTTCCCTATGTGACGTACGCATACAATACGGCCATACAGGCTACAACCGGCTTCTCCCCTTTCTACCTACTCTACGGACGAGAACCATCGTGCACTCTCGACACCGTGCTTACTTATCGTACGGATGTCTCGGAGTGCACCCCAGCATCAGAAGCCGCCAAACACGCGGAAGAGTGCCGACAACTCGCGAAAACCTTCACAGCTGAAGACCAGTGGCGGCAAAAATCTCGCCCCGACGACACAGCTGTGGCACCAACTTATTCGCCGGGGTCATTGGTTTGGCTATGGATTCCCTCGACCACCCCGGGATTGTCTACGAAGTTTCTCGCCAATATTATGGCCCCTACCGCGTCTTGGAGCGTACGTCACCAGTAAACTACATCGTTGAGCCTATGGACCTCCGCCGCCGTGGGCGTGAGACTGTCCACGTGCAGCGCTTAAAACCCTATCACGAGCCTCTGGTTTCGTCTGCTCCGTAATTCGCCGCCAGGATGGCGTCTTCTTCCACGGGGGGAAATTGTAGCGAAGACTACGGGACATTCCCTGACAGCGCCATTGCCGTGCATTATCGTGGATCATCACCACTGCCGTGCTTTTGGCACACTTCATCTATCATCATCAGAAGGAGCTTGTGAAGAAGAGTTTCAGCTGGCTCGGCATCACCTCTTGTCTTCTGACTGCTTCCTCGGTGTTCCTGAGCACCAATAAACCCCTTAACAATATGTATATATATATATATATATATATAGTAAGGACGCGTCTTGTCTGGCGTCTTTGTCTGGTGTTGTCTGGCGTCCCACAGGGCTCAGTTCTCGGTCCGCTACTATTTTTAATTTATATCAATGACATTTCATCTGGCATTTCATCAACTATCCCCCTCTTCGCCGACGATTGCGTTATTTATCGCCGAATAAGTAACAACGAAGACCAAATACTACTACAAAAAGATTTACAAAAGATAGAAAATTGGTGCTCTCTTTGGCTAATGACACTCAACTTATCGAAATGCAAATTCATGCACGTAACTCGTTGTCGTTCCGAACTTAATTACACATACACTTTAATGTCAACTTGCCTTTCACTAGTAGAATCATACCGATACCTGGGAATTCTGTTAAGAACAAACCTAACCTGGTCCGAACACATACTTAAACTCGTTGCTGAAGCATCCCAAGCGCTTGGTTACATTAGAAGAAACCTTTCACTATCGCCCCCAACCATACGCAAAATGGCATACGAGACCTTCATCCGAACAAAGCTAGAATACGCATCTGCTATTTGGAACCCTCATCAGTCGTACCTAATAGACGCCATCGAATCAGTTCAGAACCGCGCAGCCCGCTCCATCACTTCTAAATATGACTGGCATCTCAGCGTCACCGACATAAAAGCATCCCTCTCCCTCCCCTCTCTGACAATTAGACGTGAAATCGGACAGATATGCCTCCTCCACAAACTGTATTATCACTTTCACCATCTCCGTACTTCCCTCTTGCTCACACCGTCCCGTTACTCACGCCGTCTGTTCAATTCCATGAGCATACAACGATTGCATGGTTCATCTAACGCATTCAATGTCATTCCTACCACGTGCCATCGAAGAATGGAACAAGCTGCCTGACTCTGTTGTCCGTGAACGGAATCCGACGAAATTCAAAGAATTATTATTATCTCACCTTAGACTTTAATTTTATATAATCCCCAAGACTTGCCGCTGCTGCCTTTTTTAGTTTATTATTATTTTGGTTGTTGTTAAATTCTCTAATTAGATTTGTTGTTGTATAAATTGTCTAATGAACCAGGTACCCAAACGTATTTTTCTTGTACCACATATGCACTACTGATGTCTCTGCCCCCCCCCCCCTTATGTAATACCCCTCTGGGGTCCTTAAGGGTTTAATAAATGATGATGATGATGAAATGAGGGGCTCGTTGAGGAAATACAGAAAGATAGGTCAGCAGTCTACAACGCCAAAGGAGGCATAGGGGTGTGGTTAGGCTCTTTTCTTTTTCACTACGTTTAATGAAGTAAACATTTGTTTTTTTTTTTAGTATACAGAAGAAAGAAAGAAAGAAAAACACGCGCCCAGAGTGGGGACCGAACCCACGCCTTTCGGTTCGGTCCCCACTCTGGGCGCGTGTTTTTCTTTCTTTCTTTCTTCTGTATACTGAAAAAAACAAAACAAATGTTTACTTCATTAACCGTAGTGAAAAAGAAAAGAGCCTAACCACACCCCTATGCCTCCTTTGGCGTTGTAGACTGCTGACCTATCTTTCTGTATATATATATATATATATATAGCGAATCAGAATAGGAAATGAGGGGCTCGTTGAAAATAAGACAGAAATAAGGGTTGGCAGTCAAGAAAACCTCGGAAACAAAGGGGAGCATGTGGTAGGTAGTTGAAACAGATAAAGAATTTGGAAAGAAAGAAAGAAAGTAGAGAAAAAATGCCCGCCGGGTGGGATCCGAACCCACGACCTCCAGAATACCGGTCTGGTGCGATAACCACTATGCCACCAGCGGGGCTATTTTTCCCCTCTACTTTCTGGGGTATTTATGTACATGTAATTTTTTCCTGTGCTTGGGGGTGGTAGCCAGCGCCACTCCGACTTCTCGGGGTGAAGGGGACCTTCTTTTTAACCCCCGGACCGTGACTCGAGTGTCTACGACATGTCGAGAGTGGTCAACCAGCGTTGAACCCTCTTAAGCTCCCTATGGCACCAAGACTGCCAGAACAGAGGCCCTCGCTATGCATATAGCAAATCAGAATAGGAAATGAGGGGCTCGTTGAAAATAAGACAGAAATAAGGGTTGGCAGTCAAGAAAACCTCGGAAACAAAGGGGAGCATGTGGTAGGTAGTTGAAACAGATAAAGAATTTGGAAAGAAAGAAAGAAAGTAGAGAAAAAATGCCCGCCGGGTGGGATCCGAACCCACGACCTCCAGAATACCGGTCTGGTGCGATAACCACTACGCTACCAGCGGGGCTATTTTTCCCCTCTAGCCCCTCTAGGAGGTCGTGGGTTCGGATCCCACCCGGCGGGCATTTTTTCTCTACTTTCTTTCTTTCTTTCCAAATTCTTTATCTGTTTCAACTACCTACCACATGCTCCCCTTTGTTTCCGAGGTTTTCTGGACTGCCAACCCTTATTTCTGTCTTATATATATATATATATATATATATATATATATATATATATATATATATATATATATATATATATATATATATATATAGTTGTTAGATACATAACTCAAGACTACAAAAGGGAGGCCAAGAAATTAGACCACACACATACCAAAAGGAAGCTTCATGACTACCGAATCGAGAGCACTCGCATTTGTCAGAACTTCTCAGGAATGAAGCCCGCGAGTCCAGCTTTTTCATGGGCACTGATCATTTCCAAGTCAGCCACGTATCGCAACAAAGAGTTATTGGGCATTCTGCGTGTCCAAATCTACCTACACCCTTAAACAAGTACAGCAGGCACTCTCCTCCGCAGTTTCGGCAGTTTGCCCTTAAAAGGACAGAGAACCGATTTTCGTCGAGTATATCTTCTTCATCCCAAATAGAAGGGCATTACTTAAAGCACCTTAAAGTGAAACGGCTTTGCTGAAAACGCCCTAGCACTTTTTAAATCGAAATTTTTAGCTCCACGAGCCGTATGTGTCCTCCCAAAAATAATGCTGGCAACCATGACATACAGAAGCGCGGCATCATACTTTTGTCTGTATGCGAAAGGAAAATCGATATATTTAAAAACTTGTCCCCAGCTAAAAAAGTGTGAATCGCAGGCTTTCTTATTCCTTTATGTGTTTGTTTAAATCCAACAGTCTATTTTGCACGAATACGCCATCTGTTGGTATAGACGATAGGCAGAAACTGGCTTCACGTTGTGGAGGTCGGAAGTTCGATTCTCCCCGGGGCGACCTTTTTTTTTTTTAAGCTGCCGTTGGCGTATTTGCAAACTGAAATCAAATATTTTGGCAGAAGAAAGGCCCCTGACGCAGGCAGAATCGTCAAAGCTTTTTCACTGGGTCTGTTTACTGAACGCAGCCGTCGATTCTGGGCATGGACGCTCAGTTAGCCACACTGAGAGCAACCCAGCGACGCGGGCGGCATGTCTTAATAATTTTCAAAATAATGTTTAGAAATACCTATACAATTGAAACTTTTTCAAATACTTGTGTTAAAATGTTTTCAATAAATGAATAGACGTTTCAGCAGTTACAGTAGCTGCTAGGCTTGCAGGTCACGTGACCGGGACACATATTGTAGTGTCAAGTTTCGACACTACCAACCGCCAGCCGTGCGATTTACGAAATTAAAATTATTTCAGCCAATTTGTTTATAAATTGCTTGTGGTTACCGGGCTATATAAAACGTTGGCTTTCATATGAGTTAAACAATATATACGCGACAAAAATCGGTTGTCCGTCCCTTTAACCCGTAATTTAGCAGTCCAAAGGTGTTCAGTTTCTCGACAATCACATCGTTGTGAGCCTGGCTGTCAAGCATCACCATTAAGCGTGGTGTTTTTCCGCAAGTTATTAAATTGTTAAACAAAAAAAAAAACCCAAAGAATTAGGAAATGATTCACGGAGAATGAAATGAACTTCCACTGAAACAAAATTTGCATTAGGATTCCAAGCAAGATCTTGCCCATGGCTCTGCTGACACCGGACGTAATAGGATGAATGTGGAAAACACTGCTCAAAGAGCGTAGTCTTCGCAAGGGGCCACATTTGAACATTCATGAAAAGTTGATGAGAAATTCAGAGGAGTGTTATCTTTTTATGGAGGCACTGATTTGGGATCGCGAAAGCAGCAATAGTGAGACGGCAAGAAGACTTGGAATATGTCCAGAAAGATGATTGTTTACAATAGATAGCCTTCGAGCACATTGAATTGAAAAAGTATGGAAAGCTGTATACACCATTTTCCATAAGCAGCCGGGAAAGTAGGAAAATACTCTCAAACCAGTTCTCTCGGCGGCCGACCAGCGTTGCCTGAGCGCGCTGGGCTGCTAACATCGCTCGGCGCCGTGTGCTCCGCTGCGTAGTTCAATAGTATTTTGCACCGTGTGCTTAGTTTTTGCAGAACTTTCAACTGTTTTAGCTAATGCTGCGATGCCGTTCAAGGCGCAAACGTCGCTTGGTCAGCACTGCGCGGGGGTGGGTTATTGAACAACCAGAGAAAGCGAGAAACAGTCGCTGACAGCACGCATGTGCACGGCACTGCCTGGAGAAAATGCAGTGCGGTTGCGGCGTGTTTTTGCGGCATCGCTTCCCAACGCACACCGAGTTGAGATATCGGTGGATTCCGGTGATAAATCGCAACGACTTTGTACCAACGACCAACTCCAGGGTTTGTTGGGTGCACTTGGACGGCAAGCAGACGGAGCAAAATCCATTTATCCCACGCAAAGCTGCGACAGGGAACGGAACCCCCTGAAATGTTAGAAGCAACTTTATCCTTTACAATACAGCATTGATTGGTTGGTTGATTGATTGATTCATTCATTATGGTGTTTAACGCCCCGACGCTTCATGGGTGATGATGAGGCGCGCCGTAGTGGAGGGCTGCGGGTTAATTTTGACCACTTGGGGATCTTTCACGAGCGCCGATACAATACAACATTACAATAACTTCTGGTTCCTTGTAGGCAATTTAAAATACCATATATTGTTTGGTTATTACAGCCGATTGGCATTAAACAATCCCCTTTTCATCTAATCTAACCTTTAAAATCACGGCGTTTTGTTTACTTTTTTTCAGGCCAACTCATTACACTGCTAAACGACATGAAAGGATAACTTTCTCCATCGCACACTGCTGGTCGATAGCAGGATAAGCAGGCAGCTAAATGTGGAAACGCAGCTCGAGATACGCGTGAACGCTGCATTTGGAAAATAGCTCAACCTGTTCACAACGCTGTCAAAGGAAACGCGTCTAAATCCTTTTGCGTTGCCACGGGATCTAAAGTATTACAATTACAAAACAGTTACTGCTGGTCGCGTAATGCATTTGTGGTGCAAGCAGCGATTTCCCAAAGGTGAGCTCCGAGCAACAGGCTACATGCGCTGCGCAGAGTTAGGTCAATCATGATCACGATCATGATCAACCAATATTAACTCGCCCGAACGTCAACCCTTTTGCTCAACCTTCGAATAGAAATTTGACTGGTTGTGCGGTCGTGTTATTTTTCCGCCCAGGTAATTTCGTTTCGTCAGTAACTGTCATAAGTCTAGTTAAGAAAGATTATATTGCATTGCAATGTCAACAGCGTAGCAATCGCCTCGTCGAAAGTCCATCGCGAGCACGGATCACCGTGACCCACATATGCTGTGCGCGCTCCGCATTCGACGTCCGCGCTTCCGTAAACATGACTAATCGGTAAACATAACAAGCACGGTGGCATTGAAAACACGTATTTACTCCCTGATATCGATTTCTTTGTCAGTCGGGGCCATACCGGTACGTTTGCATCGGGGAACTGCGGAGCACCACCACCACACTGCTACTGCTGCTCGCAACAGCCGGGGTCGGAATTTCCCGCTCTGGCAGCAAATTAGGACGTAAAATCCGTCCGCAGATGATGAAAACAAAACAGAACACACACACACACAAGCACTGCAACCGCTAACGTAACGCCAAAGCACTACGGTTCACTCGGTAATGCACGGATACCGAGCAGACGCACGCCAAGAACGGCGCACTTAACAGCCCAGCGTGGAGGTTTCGGCGGTCGCTTCATAGACGGCGCTAGCGTCTGGTCAGAAAAAGCAAATGGCGGCGCCCACCTCTAGCAAGGAAAATGGTGTGTATGATCAACCATTTTGCCTGCCCTGCCTCTTGTGGAGATAGTAGGAACAATAATATTGCGGTACATACTCGAAATCACTAAGGCAATACTCAGCTGTCCAGAGTAAATTTCTGCTACTTTGTGCCTGCCGTACTGTTGTGTGTTAACATGATGGCCCCGCATGCGGCGCTCATGTTCAGCCGTATTGTATGTAAATACAACGTGACATGTAAATACATGAATCAATAAATTTGAATTTGATTGAAAAAAAATAGGGCATGTATAAATGAGGTCACGGGCGCTATTTATCAATGCGCTGTTGAGTTTGTATATGCAATGCACGTACAATACGAAATGTTGTAAACATCTTCGCTTCATGTATTGTATCCTAAACATTATTTGAGCGAGTGGTTTTGTTGTTGTTAGTAGTGCAATAAACAGTTCCCGCTCTCTTCTTTGGTCTTCTAATTTCATGCCAGTCGAAGGACTCGATGTCACCTGGTACTGTACGCTTTGAACGCGACTAGGTAGAGCCCCTACAGCAAAGTTATCAGCAGAACCAGCGGGCACCCCAGCCAGCCTAGCCAGCGCGCAAGTTCCCCCATATTTAAAATGAGCTCCTATGCGCACTGCATAATGCATGGAGGAAATAATACTCAGGAGAGGCCCCTAGCACCCCAATGCATTGCGAAAAGTGTGGAGGAAGTCCCGTGATTTTTCTTGAGCCCATGGACAATGTTGCTTACTTGTTTACAACCGCGGCGGCCAAATTTGGGCGAATAGAACGGACAAATTTTTAAGGCGCTTGGTATGTGGCTGCCTCGCTACGCTTGCAAACCAGCGCAGTCGCTACGACAAACGTTTTTAGATTAGGCCAGTTTGAAAACTCCGCCGTCGGAGGCGGCCTTAACTCGTACCCCGGCCGTAGCAGCGCTTACGTCCCGTCGAGATTGGCGGAGCGAGCCGCTGCCGCCGCCGGCGACCTGCCGGGAAAATCCCCTTCGCTCAGCGTTGGCGATAGGCACAGTTCGTTCTTTGCTCACTTTGTGTTTCTTCGTTGTGAAGTGAAGTGAAATTTATCGCTGCTGAGACGTAGCGCGCACTGACCGCAGTGCTGTACGACCCCAAACAATGCTCCCGTCGTCTGCGTTCGCCATCCCGCGAGCCTGTGGCTATGACGACGACAAACGCTACTTTGCCAGGCTTAAGAACTGAAAAATCGTCCTTCTATATCAAAAACGACGGCCGTTTTTCGATTGAAACTTTGGGTGAGGCATAGAATGGGCAAATTTAAGGTGAAATCAACAGCTTAGAACATGACATCGCACCGAGGAATCAGCGACGAAGCTGTTTTCGCTTCGAAGCGGGAGGCCAGGGCGACGCCATGTTAGTCAAATCAAACCGGAGACAGCAAAGGATGATGGGATAGAGTGCTGGGCTCAGTGGGCTCAAGTCATGGCGGGACTCGGCTTCACAAATGTGACGTCAGGGCCTCTCCTAACCTTTTCTTTCCTCCATCGCAGAATGCCTCCGCCATCTTGACAAATACTGTGTTTACAGCGCCATCCAGCGGATATCTCGGTAGTTCGCGACACTGCCCAGGGCCTCCGCGATCGGCTGCCGTATAGTGCCTAGAATTCTAGGCACTATAGCTGCCGGCGGCGCGCTGCCGCCGGCAGCCGATCGCGGAGGCCATGCACTGCCGGTAGTATTTCCCGGTACTACGGGCAAAGCTAGACCTTTGCTTCGCTAAAATCCTCCGTTTTCTGTGCTCACGCAGCAGATCGGGCGTTGGTACGAGGAATGCCATCGCGACGCAGATGCGGCGGTAAGAGAACGAGAGCACCGCCATGTCTTTGAATGTAACGCTCGCTGTCGGTCCGATCCAGCGGCCCGGGAAGCAGAACGGAGCCCCAACGCCGAGCGCAAGCGTCAACGTCGCGCCGATCCAGCATCGGGGGAAGAAGAGCGGTCCAGCGACGCCGAGCGCGAGAGACGGCGTCGAGACGTCGTCGGGACGTCGAGGAGTCAGTGCGGCCAGAAAAAAAAACATTGTCTAAAATGTGATGTAAACGTAGTCCTACTTTCGTACCCATCGTGTTGCTAATACCGGTCAACCACCTTTAGCGAGTGTAATGGTCGTTCTTTTTCTTTGTTTATTTTGCTACGCTCAGTTATGCGGAACATTGCGGGATGCATGACAGCTTCACGCGATTGGAAATTTTCGCAGCTACGGAGTCAAGAACTTGCGCTGCAGCCAGGCGGCCGTCAAACAGCTGCTCACAGTGAATGCAAACTGCTCAGTGTAACTGGGTTGCACAAAATGAAGACATTTTTAAGGAGTAAAAAGAGAAACCAGCTCTAAGATGCCTGGTTATTATTTGTTTACAGCGTCAGTGATTGTGTGACCGAGTTTGTTTCATGCCCCGAAACGTACGTATACGCCTGCAAAGACAATTTTGGTTCGAATACAGCGTTCGATGGGACAAAACAAAAGGTAAGTTCTACTGGAGCTGAAGGGGTTTGCAGGTGATGCTTCCTGACTTGCTGCTCAAGATGTGGATGGCGTGAAGAAGACAGATGCCTACACAGAGGGAACAAACGATCGGCAGAATGTAATAGTGCCCTAATTTGAAGAGACCACACTAACCAAAGTTGCAGAAAGTCGAAAGTGTGAATTTTGGAACAAATAGTAAGCCGCTCTCGGCTTCACTACTGCACACACATGCACAGCTGGGAAGGAATTCTTCTCGGTTGTATGTAAACAGTCTGATATCAAAGTAGGAAGGCCCTACAGCCTTTTATTACATGCCTTCCTACCACGAATCCCGTTTCACCCAATAAAACGGTCCGTACGAGCCTCTTTAGAGCGGCTACTATACTACTCAAAACCTCTTTGTTAGGAAGACGTCTTCAAGGGCAATATAAGTCTGATATCATGGTAGGATGGCCGAGGGACCTATTATTAAAAGCTGTATTTGCACGATTATAACGCGCCCCAACTGTAAGGCCGGGTTCAGACAGCTGCCGCAACTGTAGTAATAACTTTAAAGAATGATGTCATTGCACGTCTCAGCCGAACGAACTGCGTGACATGCGGTTTCTTTTCGCCCATAGATCCCGATATGGCTTTTGCGTCGGTAGTCTGAACATAGCCTAACACGTGGGTAAATTTACTTAGGGAAATTCGAAAAAAAAATCTGAAGCCGATTTTACCGCGCAGATGTAAATGACATGACACCACGTACCTGCCAGAAGACATTTAGTTTCAAGCGGGCAACTGTGGTAGCAAAATTAAAACTGGAGCGGGGAACATCGAAAATGTTTGCGATTTCAATCGCCTTAACTGACCTACATAATTTTAGACGTGGCGGGGGATTGGGTCACGCGCTGCAATTTATGAATTTCACCTTGGAGTATTCCACTTCTCGGAAACCTACGTGATCAGGCCCGGTGAAGCCGGCCATGAGAATATGGCTATGCTTTGTTTAGGTCAATCGCGCACTCATGTCTCCGGGACGCCCAGTGTGCGTGAGGTCGCTCTGTCCCCCTCGCTGTCGGCAAGTAGTATTATCTTGCGCTTGGTGAACGCTTAATTGTAGTAGCTCTTCGGAGCCATAATAACTGAAACGACGGGCTGATTGCAACAGCAGAAATATGAGCAACAGGTGGCAAAGGTAAGCCCATTGAGGAATGGGTGCACAACAATTTATTTCGTGATGTTGACAGATTGTTTCGAATTTGATTGAGTTTGGTTTTGGGAGGAGTTCGTGTCCATCTTCGCTCTGAAGCCTATTTAGCTTTGAATCCCGATGGTAGCGCGCACACAAATTTAAAGGAGACTTTTAGCCAAAAAAGGTGCGGGTTAGAATCGTGCAGATAAGGTACTTCCACAAACCCCTTGTATCCCTAGCCCATTCTCCATACTCAGCCCCCTTATAAGGGCATCATCAGTGTAGACATAAGCATTGCTGTTTAAACGTCTTTAGGGACGATAAAAGGATTCTCATATTCAGGTATGGAGGCTATAGCGCCTTTCATAACAGAAGTTTTCTTTTCGCCTTTCTCGCCGACTCCACGTAACAAAGCTTAAGCGTTCAAACAAACGGTAACTGTTCCTTGGCTACGTGTGACGCCACGAAGCAAGTCACCCAGGGGCCAAGGATGTGGTCGTAGCCTCCTCGGCCGATGGAAATATGGGCCTGCGTAATATGAAACGGCTGCACCACAATCCAACGCCCAGGAAGCGAGCACAAATCTTTTCTTGAAGCAGCTGATTAGAAGTTGCTGACAGGCAATTTTCGTATGAGTTCTATGTGATCACCTAAAGCACCATTTTTTTTTTCGTTTTTTCGGAGCACAACATGGGGCATGTGGGCAAAATTTATGCGTCGATTTCGTCGTTCATAAAAGAGCAAGTGACAGTGTAGAATGAAAATGAAGTAGAAAGAGCACAGGGAAGGAGTTACCCCTCCCCCTACTAGTGTAGAAGGAAACGTTGCCAGGACGATGTTAATCGAAGCGCGTCTCCTGCTGCTCTTTCGTGTTCCTCACCAATCGCACGCCTTTCCGCGTGCTCCCGGCTTGGGCAGTGCTGGAGTTCCTGTATATGCTTCGCCCCTAGGTGAGCTATCTGCAGGAACTCTGGGCAGTGCTGCCAGGCAGTGCTGCTTAGCGGAAACATATGAAACGATTCACACAGTGGCCTAGCGGCACTGTCCGCCAGCGCCCGCCACACCTCGTCCCAGCGGCGGAACTAAGCGCCCCAACTGTTCCCATTAAAAGCGTATGTCGCGACAGGCAATCTTATAGCAGCGGCGATGCTCGCGGTAACGCCACGTGCGCGTGGCGGCGGTCGCATGCGAGCATGTTTGTGCGTCCCGTCGCTGTTTGTCGGCGTAGTGACAAGATGCTCAGGCATTCTTAAAGATCCACCGACGGATGTTCAAATATTATTATCGCCTATTTACCGACCTGGAGATTTCGTATTTTGTACTACGGGAAAATAAAAGGAAAGGCTGGAAAAAATGCGCGGAAAAAGATTTACGAAAAAGAAAAAGGACGCATCCTTGGTTTTTATATAGATTCACCCAATAGTACTATTTATTTAACCAACGTACTTTCACTGCCGAAATGTGCCGAACTTTTCGCGAGGGTAAAGATTCCCAGGTAATCAATATTAATCTGGAGCTTTCCACAACGGCGCGTCACATAGCCGAAATGTAGCTTGAGCGCTGAAAAGCCCCCAAATTCCTTTTTTTTAATACTCAATTGTAGGAACTAGCATGTCCATCCCGACGCACCAACAGGTCGTGACGGCAAATACAACGTTATCATCACGTCCTTTCTTTCTGCTAAGGCGGCTTGGCGGATAATGTTTATCGGGATTTTCCTATAAAGAACGCGAAATTACAGAACGGTGAAATCTTCCCGTCTTTTTCGAAGGAGCCCCACGGAATCAACGCGTTTATTCATATCGGCTGCCATGCATATTAAATGCACGTTTATGGGTACCCCTCTTATTGCATGCAGGCGTTGTCGTGGCGCTTATGGGACTCGCGGCAGCGAGGCAACTCCCACGGCGTCGTGTTAAAGTGGGCGCAAGAGAATGGGACGGGGTCCTGTTTCGGCGGAGGACGCGCGTTGGGCGCGGTTCGCAGACACCCGCTGCCCGACTCTCCTCATCCAGACATTGCTTCTGCTGTTCAGTCAATAGGTGCTCCCGAACGTCGCACAAAGGACGGAAGAGGCGGGCGCACGGAGAGCGGGACTCACAACGTGCGCCGCGCGCCCTGTAAAACGCTTGTGAGACGTAACTGCGGCTGAATCAGGAATCCCAAAGAGCTAATAATCAACGAGCCAGCGTTCTAAAGACATCCTATTTTGATAAAGGTACGTCATTTTTTTTCCCTTCTTCCTTTTACCGACTGTTTGCCTGAGTGGCTGCTTCTCCATTTACTTTGAGCTCTGTTAAAATGAAAGTCCTTGCCACTTAAACAGAACTATAGCGTCATAAAATGTTATTTTTAAATTGCTCTGAATGAAAAACAAATCGCTAAATTGATGGGCTTTGCACAAACGAAAAATTTTCTTCCTACTTCTGCCCGCCGCGGTGTCTCAATGGTAAGGCGTTGTGCTGCTGAGCCCAAGTATGCGGGTTCGGTTCGGTTCCGGAGGCGCTTGTGCCGTCGTCCTCCTTTACCGTCGTTGTCCAAGTCGCGCTGTACTTTTTGAATCATAATGCACCAACTTGCCCAAGAAATTTGCTTAGCAAAAACGCCCGTGTCGAGATTTAAGGGCATGTTAACGATTCCCACGGAGCCAAAATTAATCCGCAGCCCTCCACTTCGGTGCGCATCATGGCCCAGTTGTACTTTCGGCGCGTTCAACCAGCGAAATTTAAATTTTCAACTTTTTTCTTTGTACTTCGCGTTCTGCGCAATTATCTTCTGCTGTACTTGCGTACAAAACACTTGTCTGCTCTATCGGTACTGGGTTTTTTAAAGCAAAGCTTTCTACCTCTACCCCCCAAGGGTTCTTTCGCGACCGTTGGTGTCACCAGAAAACTCCAGCGAACAAATAAAAGAATTTACTGGCACCGCCGGGAATCGAACCTGGAACTAATAGACTAACAAAGCGAGAGCCCGCTGTCTTACCGATTCAGCTACGAGCCCAGGCGAACACGAGAAGACAAATGGTGTACTCACCAAGCACATCTACGGGTTTACCCCCTGCCTTCTCGCTGAATGATACGTGAAAGCGTCACACGACCACTCACGCCTGTCTAGCGGCCCTGTGCGCACCTGGCTCATGTGCTAAGAGTTAAAAATATTAAAGGAAGCTCACACCAATCCATGGGATCTCATTTTCAGTACGCCAATGTGCTAAAGCCTGTGGCCTCCAGTGTTCACGTAAAAAATCACAGCTCCTTGTCGTCCGCCCTCACGCCAAATCAAGGAATACATTCAAATACTCCTTGATGACCAGGCCATCACTCCACACCCCAGCATCAAGATCCTGGGCCTACATTTCCAGGCCAACACCAAGAGTGACGTCTCCTTGCAGCGCCTCAAAAACAGCATTAATCTAATCATACACATGATCAGGCGAGTTGCCACCAAGAAGCGAGGCCTAAAAGAATCCGGTACCTTTCGATTAATTGAAGCTTTTGTCCTCTGCAGAGTTACTTACCACAAACCCCTATCTCCTTCTCGACGAGGAAGACATAGAGATGCTTTACATAATGATTACAAAGGCGGTTGAGCAGGCCATTGGTCTTCTAATGAGTGCGTCCACACTGAGGCTGCTTAGCACGGGCTCCACAACACGGTGGAAGAGCTGATAGAAGGCCATCTTTCTAACCAGAAGGTCCGACTCAGAACTGCGGTGGGTAACCGCATGCTTCACCAGATTGGCTGGGCAGCCCAAAATGTCACTCCGCTTGACGTACTCCCAGACTCTTGGCGACTAAAACTAAAGATGCTCCCTTTGCTTAGAAATATGAACCCCTCACATGACGAGGGTCAACGAAAAGCACGGGCTCAAGCGCTAAACAGCACCCTCGGTGGGGCTCATGCAGTTATCTACACAGACACCTCCAAACATCGAGGGCAGCAATACGCCATCATCGTGGCTACCTCCAGAACCAGCCTCCTTGCGTGTACCTCGCTTAGGACCCAACAAATGACGGAAGCAGAAGAGGCAGCCATCACCTTGGCTCTCACTCAACCAGGGGTTCGGAGGGTAGTCACCGATTCCCAGCAAGCCTACTGGAATTACCAGTCCAGTTGGGTGTCCTGACCTGCACTGTGCGTGCTAAAAAACCACTCCCCAAACGGTTCCATTCAGCTCATCTGGACACCGCCTCACGCTTCAATGGAGGGCAACAAATACGCCCACCCAACAAGCCTGCGCTTTTACCTCCCGTGCTATGGAGCTGAACGAGGACAGTCACCCGCTTGTCACGTCCAGGGAGATAATCCAGCATTATCGCCTTCTGAGACAGATCGTACCTTCGCCTTACCCTGACCTTTCCAGAGAACAACAAACTACCCTACGGCTCATTCAATCCGGGCTCCTTCCCACAGCCTACGCGTCTTCACGTAGTGCATCCGAATCGCTACGACGCTGAATGTAAATTTTTCTCAGAAGTAGGAATACTCCGCCCCGTAATCGGGGTGTTCGACTTTAGCCCTGAGCACCCTCCTCTCTTTCCGTCAACTACCCAACAAGAGCAATGGGAGATGCTGCTGTCCAGGCCCTCTCTACCTACCCAGCTTCAGCGAGTGGACAGAACACAGGCCGCGCGGACTGCATATGGGCCCCACAGAAGAAAAAATCACTCCCCAAGGCTGCACTCTGGGACGTTCAGAAATCTGAACAGAAGTATTTCTTCCTCCTCCTTCTCAGCCACAAGTCTCGTCGCCTCCGTCCACGGCGCAGAGACGGAGAAGTCAGATCGTCTAACACCGGGTCTGAGCTTACTTTAATTTTACAAAAAACGTTACCACTATTGTGCTACACCAATACAACTCAACCAAATACCGTTCATGCATCATGTATTGATTTAAACTTCCCAAGAATATCTCTTTGAAGTAATAAATGGTGTGGTTAAGTGCATTTCACTTCTCTCTGGTTTTACTATTTGTAGAGCGATGTGAGTGATTTTAAGTGACGTCGCATGAGTAATCGTTATGGGTGCCGTTTACAGCTTTGCTTTCCAACCACATTCACGGGGTGGATTGGCGCGATTTTTTTAGTTGCCTGGATTTTCCAACGGCATGCGCGCGTGCGTGCATGCGTGTGTCCGCACGGGGCGCGGGGCATGCGCGTTGCTGGCTGGTTACTCAAGTCATGTTAAAATTGTTCAGGCTTATCCCCAATATGAAGTGTTCATCATACGCCATCGACTGGGAGTACAGTCAGCATTAGCGGAAGTCGCCCTGTACCGACAACCGCCGACGAGGCACCACTGCGACTTTCTTGGTTTACGCTACAAAATAGGGCATAGAGTGTAGCGCATAGAGTGTAGGGCACACGAAATAGAGCGTAGCGGTCTCAATCGCTTAAAGGCCAACTGCACTCAAAATTTCGACCGCGCAAAATCACTGTTCCTGCATAGTATGACTAAAAATACCGCGATGTACGAAGTATGACGCCTAAAATGTGCGTAATTACGTCGCAAGCGGCCGGCAAAAATCGACGATTTCGAAAGCGAAACTGGGCAAAACGCGGCCATTACGGGCGGCGGAAGTGACGAATCAGCCGTCGGCGCGAGCGGACCAGCCGACGCGGCTGACGCGGCCGGCTCGGCCAGCCAGGAGGAGAGCGCGCGCGTGCGGGGTGTGGGAGGCGCGCGGAAAAGCGAGCGTTTGTCCCGCAAGCCCGACACTATTCGTGCGCTCCGACAGTAGCACACCGCGTAGACATGATGTCGCGACAACACTCGAAAAAGTGAGAACCGTGCGGTTAACGAAGCCTCTTCGGAGCCATGAAAGCCAGGCGTACCGGGGCGAAATACGAGTTTCCTGGATTCTCCCGCTGCGAGGCAGGCCGATCGGCCTGGACGGCTGGCATGTCACTTCCGCTAAATGGCTGTTTGCGCGACACGCCGGCAGGTGCTTTGTCGTCTGCAAGGGCGTTATTTTGAGTGCCTGAAACTGAATAACCACGCATTGCACAGAGCTACCGGTCGCGTCGCAGTAGTTCTCATGGTACCTACTACACATTTCGAAGGCATTTAGCCAGGGTGAAATTTGAGTGCAGTTGGCCTTTAATGACCGCACTCGTAACTTTTTGAAAAAAATCTTTAAACATTGAGAGTCTACAAGCCACATTAACGATCTAGAAAAGTAAAAAAATTAAGCAAATTTATGAAGAATTTTTTATAAAGTCCCGGTCGGCAGGGGGCAGGCAACAGTTCGCGCTGCTCATTTTGTTTCCGCACTTACAGCTTGCACAAATTCAGAAGTACTCCTAAAGGCTGCAACAACCAGTGACTCGAAAGTATACCCAGGGTTCGCTTGAACGTGCTGCCCTGTGAGGCTGTGTGACCAGGAAGAGATATCTTGAAAATTAGGATGTAAAGTCCTTTGAGAGCGCCTCGAAAAAGTGTAGAGCCGAGGGAATATAACGGACCTCACAAAATGAGAGATAATGACGACATCCATTCCAACGAGGTTTAGTACGGAAGTGGATAGGGAACGGAAAGAATGTCTGGATGATTGAGAACGTCTTCACGTGCTTGTTGACAACTGTTTTGTGAAAGTCCGTAGTAGTTTAGGGTTAAGTAGAGGCAAAAATATTGGTCTGTCTGTCTGTCTGTCTGTCTGTCTGTCTGTCTGTCTGTCTGTCTGTCTGTCTGTCTGTCTGTCTGTCTGTCTGTCTGTCTGTCTGTCTGTCTGTCTGTCTGTTAAAATTAAGATTAGGCCTCTCGGCCATAGCGAAAAAAGCTTAAATTCGCAGTACAGTAAAAGCTCGTTAATTCGAACCGCAAGGGGGGACATATAAATTCTAAATAATGAAAGTTCGAACAAATTAAAGGGATCAATAACGACAGTACACTGCCATTGGGAAGCAATAGGGCGAGTGGACACTTTAATGGTTGAAAAAGTCCGTGATTGACCCGCGCCTACTGTAAGCTACACTGAACACGTTTTTCTCCAATAAACGAATGTAGCGGAAAGCCTCATCGTCGTATTATTCATAACGGAAGAAGAGACGGGCAGGCTTGCACCCGGTAGTGCGTCACACGTTTTCCTCTTCGGATCAATCTCAATAATATCAATGCTCTATTCTCGGTCACGCAAACGGATAAAAGGACGCCGCATGTCACACTACGAGGCTGCGAAAAATAAATATCCTATTTTGTGCAGCCAGCAGGCGCTATGGAGCATTCACTTTGCCCTTCGCAGCATAGGTCACGCTCCGACTATGCATAGGGCAAGCATGCAGCCACAAGCTCGCGGCACTGCTCGTCGCCGAAGGCCTACACCGTAAAATAGCCTGCTTGCTGTATTTCATAATTCGTTTTAAAAAATGTTGCACACCTGTAAAAAGTAAATGCTCCAGAAGCGTGTTCCTGTCGAAGAAAAGGAAGGGGACGAACTGTGCACGTGGTTTTAAAATATATGGCATGGGGAGGAAGCACGAATCCTCCAAATCGGCTCGCCTTCTCTACCTATAATTCAACCATCCAATGAGCACGAAACTAAAGCTTAAAACGCCGGTTTTTCTCTAGGCGTTCATTTGTTTGTCCGCCCTTTCCCATCACCAAACGTGCTATTATTGTGTAGGTAGAGTGTCCCGTGATTCCTGTTGTAGCAGTCCCTTCCTCGGAGCGTGCACAGCAAAAAAGTTTGCGTCTTGCAACAAATTCAAATTACGATAATAGGCGCACACAACAAAGAAAAGTGTTAGTGCACAAGGCGTCCGTTGTCGTCTCGGAAATGAGCCGCAAAACCCACCCCTTGACTTTGCAGGTACTGCGTATTTCGTCTTTTAAAGAAAATACAGGCTAAATTAGACGAAGCGTGCAGATATACCGGCTTCTTTATGAAAGTGATGCGCATTATTTTATTATGGCGCGAGTATCCATGAAAGCACTGTAAAACCGATCGAGAATTGTGTGTGTGTGTGTGTGTGGGGGGGGGGGGGGGGTAGGGTTGCCACCTTTCCCCGAACAAAAAACCGGCCCTTCCAAGGCGCGGGGGGGGGGGGTGTAAGTAGAAGGTTGAATTTGTGGTGAAAAACAGACGCCACATTTTTTTATTTACACACAATGCCATTTCTTGTAGCGTTTTCCTACAGAGAAATCAACATAACGTTTGTACTGAAGCATGTAAAAAGTTGATTGAGATTTTGGCTATTGCTCTGAATGTACTGCACAAAAAGTAACCACACTTGCTGACCGCGCCGGCAGTATTTCTTTGTGTTGTTCCTGCCTTTGGTCCCCATCCATCTCAGGAATCGCGCTCGGCTGCGTATTTCCTCTGCTCGCGTGTCCTTGCACAGCTGGTCAACATGTATTTATGATCGTACTTGCTCCATTTACGCTTACAATAGGTGAAAAAGAAATATCCGCGCCACGATGGCCAAAAACTGGCCAATGTCGGCCGGTTTTAGGTACAGAACGGCAACCGGCCCGCTGTCTATAAAATCGGTCTGGCCAGTCCAAAACCGGTTGGATGGTAACCCTACAGGGGGGAGGGGGGTCTGCGCTTCCAACGCAGCCGGTCGCCAGTTTACTCAGAGCAGTGTGAGCGGATAACACGGAGCGATGGAGGTTCGTTTAAACAGCGATACGCTACTAAGTTTTGCATGAAGCTTGGAAAGAATGCAACGGAAACATTCCAGATACTTCAAGAGACCTTCAAGGACGGCTGCATTTCAAGGTCACCGTCCGGGAGGCGACACAAGGCGTTCAAGGAGGGCCGGCAGGAGGTCGCTGGAGAATTCTGGACGATACTCAAATCGATGCTCATTGTCTTCTTTGACGCCCGAGGAACCGTACATTTTGAGTTTGTACCGCAGAGAGAAACCGTCAATTCAGCCTTTTACCTTGGGGTCCTCAAGAGATTAAAACGCCGGGTCGCACGCGTGAGGACTGACATCAAAGACACGGTCAAGCTCCACCATGACAATGCCCACCGCCGCACATCCTTCATCGTTCCCAAGTTCCTGGTCCGGAGCAACACCCCGGGGGTCCCCCTTCCCCTTACGGTCCCGACTTGGCTCCTTGCGACTTTTTTTGTGTCCCCGACTGAAGAGAGTGCTGAAGGCAAAGCACTGGGTGACGATGGAAAACATCCAACAGCATGTTAAAGTTTTCCGGAGGGACATTCCCCTCAAGGACTTTCAGGTTCCCTTCCAGGCGTGACAGACTCGTCTCCCCAACTGCATTGATGCAAGGGAAGAGTATTTTGAAGAATGCTAACCACTTGTACAGGTCCGGTCAATAAATCTATTTTGCCTAGAAAATGCGCATTTCGGTTATAATGGACCCTGTATGTGTGAACGGGGATGGCGCTTTCCCGTTTGTACTGGAGCTGTCTTAACTTTTTTTTCATGCTGTGTTTACGCACGGCTGCTTTGTTTTTTGTGGGAGGTGCAAATGGGCTGGCAAGACCGTAGGCGTAGTAGTCCTCCTGTCATCAGCCAACTAAAGATCTGTCGCTAGACTTTCTCTGTCTTCTGCTTCTAATGCTAATGCACCATTTTAATTTGGCTGTTGAATAAGATTTCGTGTGATTCCGCATCACAGCGAGACGCAATAGAATATATCAGGGGGAACAAAGACGTATTCCACCGGACACGCTAATCTCACGGTGACCATATTAAAATACGCGCCGGTAATCAGATGCTTAATGCAACGGCTGAGCGTTAAATAAAGTTATCTTCAACAACATATTCGCTTAGACATGCTACCCGGTCACTGCAAACATATTATTATGGGTCACCAAGTAATCGTATTCATGAGCTGTTTAAACTTGAGCTGAGTCCATTGGCTTTGGCAGAAAAATACCAAGAAAAATACCGAGCGCACGTGCGCGAGCGCCTCGTGAGGGGCGCCCGGCGTCGGCCAGCTCAATCTTCGAGAACAATCCTGCCCAGCGTTCGTGGCGTGACCTCTCGCGCACTCTTCTCCTCGTCAGTTCACGTGCTTTCGCGCCTGAAGTGGAAAGTAGAGACGATGACTTCTCGCAACGGACGCCGAGTTGGCGAAGCCGGTTCCTACCGGCTATTGCGCCTGCTAACGCGGTCCACTTTGGTAGAAATGTGAAAGCCTGCGGACAAAACGATATGGCCCAACGCCATTTTTCCCTTCTCACGCTACACCCGATGTCGAAGCACTTTCCATCACGTGATATGGCGCGAGTCACTCTGACAGTTACTTCGAACACTAGGCAGGAAGACAGGTTGCTCTGGCGGGCAGTGCAGCCGCGAGGGGCCCCCGCTCGTTTTGTGTGTTTTCAGTTAGGTGATGGTGCGCAGAACGTGTAATTATCCAACCACCAAATGGTGAACTAGGCCGGATTTTTCGCCGTGTGAGGAACATTGGATTTTGTGTTAATTAATATCTAGACAATCAAAAGACGGGTCGATGGGGGTGAGGCAGGAGCCTTTAAATGAGGGAATTTGCCGACCCCTGTTAACAAACAAGCCTGATGCGGTACCTCCAAAACCACGAAAACGTACCTGCTGCATTGTTTTGGCAGGGCTTGAAAATAGGGTGAATATGCTCAAAGCATCCTAATACATAGCTCAAGGCGGATTCCGAGTCAAGAAGTCCAAGGAGTTAAAAGATTCAACGCGCCAAAAGGTCCAATATGGGGTCTTTGGACTGGTTGGATCTCTTGACTCATTGAACTTCTTGACTTACCGTGGACCTCTTGACGCCGCAAGGCCAGTCAAAAGTTCCAACGAGTCAAGAGGTCCAAGATGTAACAAATTACCTCAAGCCCAACGGCAAAGTAAAAGAACCAAGAACAGGCAGCCAAGCCTCCCGAGAAACCCGAAATCCGAGACGCACCGCGGAGCGCCAGCGGGAGCGAACCCCGACACGGCGAGAGCTTCGCCCTTACCCGTAAACAGAACATTTTAGTCGCGGCGTAATTTTGAACAGTTGAAATTATAAAGCCTCCGCGTGTATAAGTTGTGTGAGAGAGAACGATCTTTAATGAAAGCTGCCGATGTCAGCCGAGCTAAGCTGCCTGGCTTGCTACGCCAGATGAATGCGATGACGATGATGATTATAATGATGAAGAGGAGTACATGTGATTTTAACTAATTACTAAGTCTGATCAACGCTTGTGTCTTTTAGGTACGCCAATAATGCTTTCGTTGCACGAGCGGCACGTTTGGAAGAATTACAAGGACCTAATACGTCCCTCAATTCTAGTCCTACAGATCCAGCCCATGCACGGACGCTGCGAGAGACACTCTTTGTGTAGTAAAGCGCGCACAGTCACAAATGAGCTGTTGGAGATGTTCACGCACACCCAACTGTGGGCACAGAGGCGAGGTAGACTGGTTCACTTTGTAGCAGTAGTATCGCGTGTAGACGACGTTCAACCGCATGCGGCGCAGTACTGCTTCATCATGCTATGTATATAAGTTATGTATCAGTTGTGTATATATTGTGTATATGTTGTGTATATATATTGTGTATATATTCAACATGTTTTGCTTTTTTGTGCTAGCACCTGACCTCGCCTGTCTATCTTAGCCTTTTAGAGCTGAACCGGGGTTTGCTCTTTTTGCCGTGTGCCCCGCCGAGCAACTTTGTTGAATATGGAGGTTGTCACCGTTTCGTCATAGTTGACCAAAGATTTCTCTTTGATCAACAGTGTTATTGATCTCATTCGATGGCTCGGGAAGGAATAGCGGTGAGAAATAAATGCTCGCCGAGCAAACCCCGCGGCCTTCTTTGTGACGACGCCCGACTGTGAACGTCCCTTTGTTGGGCGCTTCTTCACCGCTTTTGTTTACTTCTTGATTGTTACGGAGTACAAGATTCGCTCCTATAAACTTTCCTTACTGATAGAACATTGCACATTTCTCGGCAACATCACAATATAAATATATAAGTTATGAGTGTGTATAAGAGTTTTCCGCTTTTCTGATGGACGCGGAAAGCAAAAACGCCCATGTGTACGAGATTTCGGCGCATGTTAAAGGTCCCCAGGTGGTCAAAATTAATCCGGAGCCCTCCACTACGGCGCGGCTCATCGCGTGCGTTGCGTCGGTGCGTTAAACCCTACAATCAATAAATGTATAACATTTTTTTCCTAATTTTTTTTCTGTTCTGTTCATTGATTGATACCTGTAACTGTGCCTTTCTGTTTGAGTAAGTATTTCTCATAACACTTTTATTATTGAGAATAACTAATATTACCCTTAAACATTACTTACTTGACAGGATGTGTCTGCGTTGCCGGACATGCTAGGCGGAGACTGAATTATTTGACTTTAGAGGGACGAAGGAGCGCAACTTTTGTGTTACTCACTGAAAGAAGATTAATTACGTTTGGAGACAATAGCATTCCACATCCTTTTAAAGGAGCCCCAATCAGTAGCTACGATTTCAAAAAAAAAAAAAGATCAGTAGAACACTCGAGATTCTAGGACTGACCAACTTATCTAAGGAAATATTTGCGATTACGACTACTGAGATCCGTAGCTGGTTGTTCCTGAACGCGGCTCAAAAAGGGCATTACTGCGGGTATTTTGAATATGACACGAAACGTTTCCGTGATATTTGTGACTTGACAACTGCAGCTACCACAAACCGACTAGGTGAGACAAAGAAGACGATGTCACACACTAAGCATTATCTTCTTCCAAACGCGCGCGCGTGTCGACATCGCCGGCCCGTCGCTTTAGCGGAGCGATGCACTTCATGAGCTTGTGTCATTTTGAACTTGCTACCGAGTATAGAACACATAGACTGAATACAGACACTACACTCGAAAAGCCCAAACTATGTCGCTCAAGCAGTCAGTAATCGTCACCAGAAGCCATTAAAAACAATATAACTATGCATTGTGGCAAACAGTATCTTTCTAGTACACCAATAACCATGTAGTCCTTGTATTACCCAGAATTATCAAATGGAGAAAGGAAGTAAATAACCGTCATACGCAGACATTAATTCAATATCTTCCATAAATTATACGACAAAATATTGCTAGGCCATTTTATTGTCTATAGCCGTTCTATAAAATGAGCTGAAGGGGTTGTTAAGAATGGCTGGGGGGTGACTTAAAAAGAGGAGAAAAAAATGTGCAGAAATTAAAAAAAATGTACCTAATACGTAGCATCCGAATGCCGCTTGTCTAGAGTGTGAATCCTTTTTTCAGAGCCAAAATTGGCTGTGAGTAGCCAAGGATGTTGGTTATTTTGTTTCTATTCTCCAATAATGTAAATTTACAGCAATATACCGATTAACCGCCTTTACTTAACCATTTGGATATTTTCCCAGGTGCAAGGAGTATCACACTGTTGGTCCGTTATCGCAATTTTTTTATTCGCCTTTCCAGATTTATTTACGAAGCTTTTTTTAGTTTAGTCTTCGTTTTTTGAAGGACATTAGTAAGATGCATATTTTTTTTTATTTTAGGACTTCAATTTTGCAAATTCTTTATTTCTATTTATTGGTTTTTCAAAATTCTGTTCGACCCATTATCTCCACTTACGCTATCATAACGATTGCAAGTATTACTTCCTCCAAACCCGCTTTTTGTGGAAATACAGGGCGTTACACGGCTTGTTTATTTTCACTATTTTTATTTGTATTTGGAACGTTTTTTGTGGACTTTTGTTTGTTTAGCCTTCGCTTTTTAGAGGGGATGTATCAGATGCATATTTTTTATTTCTACGGGTCATTTCAGTAAAATTTTCATTTTATATATTTTCTATTTTTTTGGTTCTAAAAATTCTGTTCGACCAATTTTCTCCATTTACGCTACTATAACGACTAGATGTGTTTCTTCCGCCCATGGCGCCTTTTTGTGCTCATTCAGGGCGTTACATGATACTGGCTGTGGGGGTACCCGGCGGAAATGGCAAGCATTAAAAATAAAGCTCGTACCTCTTGATGCGTTGTACCTTTTCACGAGTTGTACCTCTTGACATAAAGTGTACCTGTTGACTCGTTGAACATTTTGATTTCTTGGACCTTTTGACCCAGATTGGACCTTTTGACTCGTTGGACCTCTTGACCAGAAGTGCTCAAGTCGCCACTGCTTCGTGCCTTTGACACATTGGAAGTACGCTTTTTCAGACAAGCGGAATACGAAAAATTTTAATACAGAGGTCGCATATTCCGAATATTCACTACACATATTACAGCAATGTCGATTAAAACATAGTTTCTCAACTGAAGCATAACCCGCGAAGGTTTCTGCCGAAATAGTAAAAACTGGCATAGTTGAGGTGAAGACGCCTCGCGAAGAACTGCTTTATTCGAATCAAATGACTTACTTTTATCTTTTTATATAAGTAAATCACTTGGCTTTAAAGATGCTGTGATGGTACTGAACTTCTGCATTCAAATTTGGTTCAAAACGGTATGTTGAAGTGCAAAAACTAATCGTTAGTTACGGGTTCCGATTCGGGCAGTTTCATTATGTTCCTGCTCATTCCTGGTTCCACGAGAACAAACAGCCTAACGGTTTGCGGATCGGTTCGGGGAGTACAAATTGTGGTCGAGTGCAAAAAGCATAAACCATGTTTTTTATGTAGTTTCTACGTCGAACGTGTAAGCGGCTGTGTAACGCGGAGATTTTTACCATAGAAACATCGTTCACGGGAAGCACAAGAGATTGCTAGGCGCAACCAGCTAACAGTAAATAACAAAGCTTCCGCATAAAAAACACACATAACGCGACGCTCCGTATGCCAGCGAAGAGCAGCTTTTCCGGTGAGCCCGCGTTCCGGAAGCAGCGATCGACAAACGACCGCATCGCATTGCAGTGTGCATGCAATCACTGAAGGCCATATTCCCACGATTTGCGCCTGCCTCCTTCATGACGAAAGCGCGGAAACGTAGTCAGGAAACGCCACGTCAGAAGCATATGACGCCAAATGTGAACGATATATGTTACTTATTCACATGATCTCTCCATGATTGGGGCCCTCAAGTCGATTAATTAATTGGGAGAGGAAAGTCTTAGAGTATGACGCGTTGTGGTCTTTTTTTGTCTAGAAGATCGTTTTTGTTCTTAGGTAAAGGCAAAGAACTCGGGTAAAATAGATTAAGCCCTAAGTATATACCATCTCGGCCCCATATGGTTGACCACGCCCACGGCAAGTGCAACTCACTCCAAGAGCAAACTAGATATGCACCACGTAAGCAAACTATAGATATGCACGACGTAACCTTGCATGCAGAAAGTTTCTTTCCCGCATTACAAATCTTTGGGCTTACGAAGAATTACGGCATTTTGCTTTTTTCCCACATAGAAACGCGCACCAAGCTTGTCCAATAGCTCATCAATCTGTACAGGCATGAATCCTAAGCAAATTGTTCCTTTTTGCCAGTTTTTCCAAATTTACTTGGAAGCGGTTATGAGAAACAATTTCCTCTTGGCCTCGAATCCGCTTGGAACCAACGCACCGCAATTCGCACACGCAACCTCTCAAGCAGAGCCAATTATACGTCATGCTTTTCGATTTCGCTTTTATATTCTGTACCACGTCTCTCGACCCCCCCCTCCCCCCAATTAAAAAAAAGTTCTTCACAACGCTTATTAAGAAGTGTCTCTGCAGCTCACACTTCCTTGCTTGCATTTATCATCATCCCCACCTTTCTAAGCATCGATACCCAGAACTCGCACCACTGGCCGTCCTGTTCTGCTATAAACGTAACGACCGTTTTTTTTTCATGCTTCCCCGCACGGGGCACCTTGAGTATTCACGGTGACGGTGTTGGCGACACAGCGGACCCCGAGCCCCCAACATAAGCTGTAACCTACCGTGGTGATGTGTTTAAAGGTGAAGGGTAGAAACCTCAAACGGTGGCCGTCGGAGTCCAGGTCAAGCTCCGGCGGATGGGCTCCCTGTCTATTTACCAGGCAGGGAGCTCTGGGACCTCCTAAGCTATCAGGGTAAGGCTGTGGAAGAAAGTACCCCCGTCCCCTGCTTTGTATACAAGCGGTATTGTATTCCCAAATCCCCCCTCCAAACGTGATCGGTCCCTGAAAAGGGGGCGCACCGAAGTATCATTTCCGACCTTACCAACGATCTCAATCACAAAGCCAGCCAACTATCCCCACTTTCTGATCATTCAATCCGTTGAAAAAGAAAAGCCTGTTGCCTCTCTGTCCATCTTCTTGGTCACAAAGTTCATAGAAGGTATAATAGGAAAATCCTACAAAGCAAAGAAACAGAGAACGGGACAACTGTTGGTCGAAGTCAATAACCAGCAGCAGGCAACAAATCTCCTGAGCCAGACACGCATTGCAGATCTTGACATCGCGGTCACGCCCCACCGAAGCCTTAACAGCACATAGGGCGTGATCTCAGATCCTGACCTCATGACTGAAACTGAAACCGATCTGCTGGAGGGCCTGAAAAGTCAGGGCGTAACATCAGTGAGGCGCATAACGATACGCAGAGAAGACAAAGAAATTCGTTCTAAACATCTCATCTTAACCTTTGATCGATCAACACTACCAGAATTCATTATCGCAGGATGCATTCGATGTTCGGTTCGGCCATACATCCCTAACCCTTGCCGCTGCTTTAAGTGCCAGCGGTTCGGGCACAGCACCAACGCTTGCCGTGGCCGTCTGACCTGCGCAAAGTGCGCCCGGCATGATCACTCATCTGACAATTGTCCATCTTCAACCCTCACCTGCGCCAACTGCCAGGGACCCCATGCCGCCTACTCTCGAAAATGTGAGAAGTTCAACCAGGAAAAGAAGATAATCCACGTGAAAGTAACCGACAACATCTCCTTCCCCGAGGCGCGAAAGAGGTTCGCCTCCTTCCCTCTGGGCAGGTACGCCGACGCAGCTCGCTGGGGGGCGGAGCGGCGTCTTGTTTCGGCGGGGACCCAGTACCGCGAGTCGGACCTAATCCCGCCCCTGCCCCCCCCCCCCCCCCTGGGTTGCCTCCAGCGGCCCAACCCGCCTCCGCGCCGCTTGCTGAGCCAGCAGCGGCTGTGGTGGCATTTACGTCGGGTGGGGATGCTGCTGCCCCCCTGTTTCCTCCTCTTCACCGGCCCGAAGCACATGCGAGGGCCCGGAGGAGATGGAGCTTGGAGGAAACCGAAGCAGTTCCCACCTCCGCCGCACCGCCTGTGCTACCCGGGATGCCCCTGACGCCCTCGGCGGTCGCGGCCAAAACGAAGGGCACCGCAAAGGGTGCCCAGTCCAAGTCTAGGGGGCCCAGTCCGCTGGGCACCCCCTTGCCCTGAGATGGCGACCTAGACGTTGAGCCGTTCCGGCATGCACCACATCGAAGGAACGGGCTCCGGCATCCAGGTCAGTAGAGAAAATCAAAAAGCCCCTTCCAAGAGTACAAGCCCCGAAAGCCAACACATAAACACACACATACTCCAGTAGTTCTAAACTTTAATAATGGGAAGAGAAAATATCATGCAATGGAACTGCAGAGGACTTCTTAAAAATCTTGATGATGATTATGAGTTACTGCATTCCAATCAGCCAAGTGTCATGTGTATACAAGAAACACATTTAAATTCCAAACATACAAACTTTTTTGAATAAATACCGGATATTTAGAAAGGACAGGGATGGTGGTGGTACATCTTCCGGGGGTGTGGCCATCATTGCCCGAAAGTCCTTGGCGTGTCATTCTATCCAGTTACAAACCGTCTTTGAGGCTATTGCCATTCGTACCATGATTTTCAAAAGGCTAGTAACTCTATGCTCAGTTTACATACCTCCTGATTTCCAGGTCTCGAGCTCGGATTTCGAGGACCTTGTAGATCAGCTACCCAGACCTTTCATTCTTTTAGGCGACCTCAACGCACATAACTCTCTTTGGGGCTCTGCTCGCACAGATTCCCGATGTCGCCTTATCGAAAAATATCTAACATCTTCGGGAGCATGCCTAATTAATAAAAACAAGCGTACATACCATAATATAGGACACAACACTTATTCACACCTCGATTTGGCGATTGGCTCGGCAGCACTCTTTCCATCTCTTGAATGGGACGTTGGCACTAACCCATATGGTAGTGACCCCTTCTCAACCACATTAACATACATAGGTAAAGGCCCGAACAGTTCACCTTCCCATAACACGTTCAATGAAGATAGAGCGAACTGAAGTACATTTACAGAAACATCTAAACTACACCACACATCCATTGAAGCAGTGTTGTACACGTTCCTCCAAAATAGGAACGAAAGCTCATTCCTCGTTCCTTGCCAATTTTGAAACGAGTTCCCGTAACAAGTTCCTTTATTGCGAAAGGAACGCGTTCCAGTTCCACTTCGAAAATTGGAACGTGTCGTTACATTAACGTTACAATTAGGTTTTTAAATGTAAACATAGTGTCGGATAATCCTGGGTCGAAATTAAGTGAGACATTTAAAACTCACATCGAACTACGTATATTATACGAATATTAACACCACCGACAGCAGATTATCTGGAGATAAAGATAATCAAAAGAAACGCTCCTAGGTGAATTTTTTCAGGGAGCGCCGGACAAACTCCAGACGGCTCGAGGACATTTCGGTGCAGGATATTTCAGTGCGGAAATTTCGGTGTACGGACACATCGTTGTACGGACACATCGTTGTACGGACATATCGGTGTACGGCCGTTTCGGTGCACGGACATTTTGGTGTACGGACATTTCGGTGTACAGACATTTCGGCGACCAAATTATCAGGCGCTTGCCTCTTTGCGACAGCCGTTATATTTTTATTTCCGGTTAACGTGGGTTATGAACAACAATCTGGAGCAGCGAATTTATTCTTTGATTGATGGCATGTTCGATCTTTGCCAGGTATTTTTAGAAATTCTACATTTATATATTTTTGTTTAACACCTCTTCCTGGGCACACCTGTTATGCAGCCGATTGAATTCTTCAGCACACGTTTTTTTTTCATTTATGACAGGTTGTTAATTTATATTCGCTCTTTTTTAGCTAAGACAATTAACTGGTGTTTACGATGGTCTACCGCCTCTTTTGTATATTTTTTAAATTACACACGCTCAAATTACAGAAATTACATGCACACACTCAATATTCAAAAAGTAAGAAACATTAGCTAGCCCCCCAGAATGAAGAAAACCTTATGAAGAGTATTACGTAGGCTAGGCTGCCTTGCTAAAATGAATTCGCGAACACTGGTCTAGGATATTGTCGGGGAGGAAAAACGGGCCTTTTGGAAAACAGCCGCAGGTTCTAATGTCCTAAATACTGATTAAGCGCGTACCGGTTGTGCATACAAATTTCCCCCATTGTGTTCGGGACAACCAACTTTCGTTTAATGTTTACAAGCCTACATTTACCACATTTTATTTCTTTGTCCTAGCAGCACCTACCCCCGACTTTAAACTTGAATCTCGACCAGATTTGTTTTTCAGCCATATTATTTTCGGTTTCCCCTGAAAATCCTACTGGCGTGGTGGAGTTCACGGTCTCCGAAGCGTCACCGCAGTGATTTTTTATTTTTTATTTAGAACATACCGCTAGCCTCTTAGTGGAGGCTTTTTCAGGATTTGGGTGATCCATTCAGAACAATGACATAGCACACTTCAAGTTTAAAACAGAGAAGAAGCTTTACATTCACCATGGGTGCATGTAACCTCTATAATGTGGCAAAAAAGCCACCCAAAAAGCCGCTGAGAACACAATGGCCACTATCATTTGCTGGCTACGCCCTTCCGCGCATCGCGGTCATACCGACGGCGCCCCCACACCAGGAATCGGTCTTTCTGCGCCTTCAGTCGCCCCCTTGGGAATTGACTCATCAAGTCGCGCATATCATGGACACCCCAGGTATACATCGCTTCCTCCCATTATAAGGACCAAAAAAAAATGAATAGGCTAGTGCATGTGACGAGAGCGGCAACAGTCGTCTTCAAGTTTTCGAAGTCCAGTCGACGCAATGGGGAAGCACAAGTGACACCCCTCTCTCTCTTCTTAGGGCGATGATTGCCGGCGGGGCTCAGCTTTCCCCTTCCCTAATTAACGCCACCGTAAGTGCGATCGTTGGTTTGTTAGTTTTAAGTAGAACTGACACCGAATGCAAGGAAGGCGAGATTGATTGAGAGAATAATTAAAACAAAATGCACACGCGCTAAATCGATCTCGTTTTTCTGTTGTTTTTTCGCGGAAGTTTAGCGGGGGGGGGGGGGATAGACTAAAAGCAGCAGCGTCTTGCACTGTTGGGTGAAGTAGTGAAAGGAAATCGCTTTGGTAACACTTAAAGTATTAGGGTTGTTCACATGAATGTTAAAATAACAAAAAAAAGTTTGAACGGATCCAAATTAACAACGTTAATTTTTACAGAAATTGGGTTTCACGTGGCAATGCTCCGCCAGGGTTTAGCGTTTGTTTCCACGAACGGCGGCGCAAGCACAAGTCTCGAACGTAAAATCATATCAAGTAACGAAATTACAATATTAAAGCTAAAATGTTCGAAGAATGCCTCTGACATCCCCTCATTCAAAATGTCTGGGCCAAGACGTCATGCACCAAAATGTCCGTGCACAGAAATGTCCACACCGAAACGTCCTGGACCGAAATGTCCGACACCGAAATGTCCGGATCCCGTTTAGCAGTCCGTCCGTTTCGTTGGCTACGTTGTTACCGGGCTGACCGGGACCGGTCTGCTCCTGAGCGCGCGGAAGGGCGAGTAGGAAGGGTGCGGAGGCGCGGACATGGCGAAGGCAGGCCCGCGGAACTAATCCTCCTACCGCGACGAATGCCCAAGCACCCAGCCCGGTCCCGGTCAACCCAGTAACAACGCAAACGACAGAACGGACGCACTGCTAAAACTCTCTATTCTTTCCCCGCCAGGGAACAATTCTATCTGCCACACGCGCATTCTGGCCTCCCCAGACAAACGATGAAGGGTGAAAAGCATTCTCGCGGCTACGCTATTCACCCGTCGAACGCCGCGTAAGCAACTAGCATGAAAGCAAGCACAAGCTGCGGCCTGCTGCGTGGTTATTCTTCTGCCTTTGACCTTCGAGGAAGCATGTACGGCTGAAGGGTGGGCAAACTGACCATCTTATAGGAAGAGAAACGCAGTAGCGCTTTGTGGATTTTTGTACTCCAGCCTTGGCATCAAAAACAGCCAAATCCTAGCGATGTAACGGCAGGAACGCCGTTCCTGGCATTCCTTCAAAAGCGTAACGAGTTACCGTTACAGTTCCACCGACCCTTAATGGAACGGTGGCGTTCCTCCGTTCCTCCAAAAAGGAACTAGTTCCAGGAACGCCGTTCCTTGTAACGCCGTTCCGTACAACACTGCATTGAACACCTACACGTCGAAGAAGCTACCCAACTCCTCACGGCACACATCCTCGACGCCGCCGAGAAGTCCATTCCCCACGCCTATGGTGCCCCGCGCAATCAGAGGAGGCCGTGGTAGAATGAGGACTGCAGGCGAGCGCGAGAGGCCCAGAACAAGGCGTGGGGTATCCTCCGTCGGTACCCCACGTCGGGTAATCTTTTGTTGTTCAAACGGGCCAAGGCGTTAGGAAAACGTGTGCGCCGTGAGGAAAAACGAGAGAGTTGGTGCAGCTTCCTTACATCCATTAACTCATACACAGACGCACACAAGGTATGGACAAGAGTACGCAAACTTAAAGAACATACACATAGCCTGGCCCTGGTCAGTACAGCAGGGGACACACTCGAAGACCAGGCTAACACACTTGCACAACACTTCCAACACGTTTCCAGCTCTTCACACTACACAAACTCTTTCCTGAAACATAAAAATACTGGTGAAAACAACTCCCTACATGACAATAACAGGTCAAAATCTGGTTACAATTCTGAATTTACACTTTATGAGTTGAGGGCTGCCCTCAGCACATGTAAACCTTCAGCTCCAGGTGCAGATAAGATTACATACACCATGATACAACACCTACACCCAGACACTCTTGAAACACTCTTACACCTATACAATAACATATGGCTTTCGTGGCACATCCCAAAATCTTGGAGGGAGGCTATTGTAGTGGCATTCCTGGAGGAGGGTAAGGACCCTTCTTCTCCCGCCAGTTATAGACCTATCGCCCTCACAAGCTGCCTGGGAAAGCTTCTCGAGAAGATGATCAACAGGAGACTCGTGTACTTTCTTGAGTACAACGGTCTTCTCGAGAGCTGCAGGCAGGCTTCAGGGTGGGGCGGTATACAAATGACCGACTAGTAGCGCTAGAATCTTACGTTAAAGATGCCTACCTACATAAGCAATATTGCATGACCGTGTTCTTTGATATTGAAAAGGCATATGATACTACATGGCGCTATGGCATCCTTAGAGACCTCAAATCCTTTGGTATATCTGGTAACATGCTGAACACTCTGTCCAGTTACCTATCTTTACGAACATTTCGTGTCAGAGTTGGTTCGGCACTTTCAAACGTTCACGTGCAGGAGAATGGCGTGCCTCAAGGTGGCATTTTGAGCTGCACTTTGTTTATAGTCAAAATGAATTCAGTTCGGAAGGCATTGCCACCAACAATCTCTTGTTCGATGTATGTGGACGACGTACAAATATCGTTTAAATCGTGTAATATGTCCATATGTGAACGACAGATCCAGCTTGGGGCAAACAAGCTTGCTCGCTGGGCTGATCAAAGCGGTTTTAGTATTAATCCTGGAAAGAGTACCTGCGTCGCCTTCTCAAAGAGGCGCGGTATCCAACCCGACCCTGAAATTAAATTGAATGGTGACTTGATTCCTGTAAAAAAGGAACACACATTTTTAGGCGTCGTATTAGACGAGAAACTAACATTCATCCCTCACATCAGACAACTAAAACATAAATGCCTCAAAGCAATAAACATACTTAAGGTCCTGTCACATCACTCCTATGGCGCGGACAAGCAACTCCTCTTACGTGTCTTCACAAGCTTGGTGGGGTCCCGCTTGGACTATGGGCGCGTGGTTTATGGGTCGGCAACAAAAACAGCGCTGAAAATGAAAACCCAGTGCTTCACTTGGGGCTTCGCCTCGCGTCGGGCGGTTTCCGTACAAGCCCCGTACAAAGCCCATACGTCGAGTGAGGTAAATGGTCCCTAGATCATCAGCGAACATACATAGATCTTCTGTACGCTTTTAGAATTTCGTCAATAACCCACCATTCTTTCAAACCATTTATTTGTGATACACCCATGTCACAACTCCTTCTTAATCGTCCATCTATCTCGGCTCCGTTCTCAGATAGGGTGAGAAAGGAAGTGTCAGAATTATCTGTCACCTTTTCAGACACCTACAAATCAACCCTTTCCGACCTTTTACCACCATTGATTGATTGTGTGGTTTAACGCGCCGACGCAACGCAGGCGATAAGATGCGCCGTAGTGGAGGGCTCCGGATTAATTTTGACCGCCTGGGGATCTTTATCGTGCGCCGAAATCTCGTACACACGGGCGTTTTTGCTTTTCGCCTCCATCAGAAAAGCGGCCGCCGCGGCCGGGAATCGAACCCTTTTACCACCATGGCAGCGTCGCCCCGTGTCGTGCGATTTGTCCTTTGTAGCGATTGACAAAAAACGGGTACCCACAACTGAAATTCTTCAGCTCTTCTTGTTCCTTCAAGATAAATACAAGTGTGCAGAATTTTTTAGCGACGCGTCAAAAACAGCCCGTATCGTGTCGTGTGCTGCACACGGACCTGATTTTAGGGTATCTAACACTTTAAACTCGAAAAGCAGCATTTTTACGGCTGATGTCTATGGCATATTTCTGGTTTTAAAGCACATAGTTCATCATAAAATTCTCAAGTCCATCATCTTCACAGAATCCTTGAGTGTAGTACGTGAATTGTCACCTAAGCAGTTTTGTAAAAACCATGTTATTCATCTAGTTTACAAAACCATTATGTCAGCATATGCATTAAGTCTTGAAGTGACCATATGCTGTGTGCCAGGTCACTCGGGGATCACCGAAAACGAGACAGCAGATCAAATGGCCGCTGCTGCTGCACTTGCAAACACAGGGGACATAACAACAATACCGTACACCGACCTTAAGTCACACATCAGACAACACCTTCGCAATACATGGCAAGCACACTGGAATGAACAGGCAGACAACAAACTACACGTTTTAAAGACAGTCTTGGGAGCATACACCACTGACACACACAACAGGCACAATGAAGTTAGCCTGGATCGATTACGGATAGGCCACACACATGCAACACACTCATACCTGCTCACGGGATCTCCAACACCCCTGTGTAGCAGGTGGGGAGACGGCCTATCTGTGATCCATGTGCTACTTCAATGCAAAGCACTCCACACAACAGGACAGAAACATTTCGCCGACCTCTACAGACAACACATTCCACTACACCCAGCATTGTTTTTAGCGGATGATCCCATGATTCCTGTACAACGCACCTTTAAGTTTCTTAGTGACAAAGTTTTTACACCTCATTTTCTATCACGGGTAATTGTTTTTAAACCCGATTTCATGCCACGCACCATCACAACCTGGCCTTTTACACCAGCCATCCTCATTGTCTTTTATTGAATTCACTTTTGTTTTGTTGAACGATTTTAGCGTTTATGGTTACATCCTTCATACCTAACCACCGTTTTGGAGCTTTTTGCCCTCGTTGGCCTTGAGCCATGAAACACCAACCATCATCATCATCATTTTTTTCATGCTCAAGTAGTAATCGTCTCTATAGGACCGTGCATTACCCTAGGCATAAATCTGCGGGAGTTAAGCACATTGTACCATGGTATCTTTGTTCACAAACCAGAGGCACATTTTTCGGGATCACTTGTAGCGTAAGAAGGGAACAAAATCTTGTACATGTTTCATAATGAAAGTAATGTAAATGATTTTATAATGGCGTAGCTGGAACCTGGCACCATTAGTGCGAGCTGCACCATTTTTTTTTCCATTCTCATGCTACAAGTGCTCCCGTATATTGTGCCTCCGGTATTTGAACAAACATAGCATTTTACAATGTGCCTTACTTCCCCAAGATTTATGCCTAGGGTAATGCACGGTTCTATAGAGATGATTAACATTTCAGCATAAAAACAACCGGTCATTACATTTACAGCAGAACAGGACGGCCAGTGGTGCGAGTTCTGGGAATCAATGCTTAGAAAGGTGGGGATGACGATAAATGCAAGCAAGGAAGTGTGAGCTGCAGAGATACTTCTTAATAAGCGTTGTGAAGAGTTTTTTTTAATTGGGGGGAGGGGGCGTCGAGAGACGTGGTACAGAAAATAAAAACGAAAGCGAAAATCACAGCGTATAATTGGCTCTGCTTGAGGGGTTGCTTGTGCAAATTGCGGTGTGTTGATTCCAAGCGGATTCGAAGCCAAGAGGAAATTGCTTCCGATAACCGCTTAGAGGTAAATTTGGAAACACTGGCAAAAAGGAACAATTTGCGTAGGATTCATGTATGTAAACATTGATGAGCTATTGGACAAGCTTGGTGCGCGTTTCTAAGTGGGAAAAAAGAGAAACGGCGTAATTCGTCGTCAGTACAAAGATTTTTAATGCGGGAAAAAGGTTACGTGGTGCGTATCTAGTTTGCTTTTGGAGTGAGTTGCACTTGCCGTGGGCGTGGTCAACCATATGGGGCAGAGATGCTATATACTTTAGGCTTAATCTATTTTACCCAAGTTCTTTGCCTTTACCTACCAACAACAAAAAATCGTGTAAACAAAAAAAGGCCACAACGCGTCATATTCTAAGACTTTTCTCGGCGAATTAATTAATCGAGTTAAGGGCCCCAATCATGGAGAGATCCTGTGAATCAGTCACATATATCGTTCACATTTGGCGTCATATGCTCCTGACGTGGCGTTTCTTGACTACGTTTCCGCGCTTTCGTCATTAAGGCGGCAGGCACAAATCGTGGGAACATGGCCTTCAGCGATTGCATGCACACTGCAATGCGATGCGGGCGTTTCTCGATCGCTGCTTCCGGAACGCGGGCTCACCGGAAAAGCTGCTCTTCGCTGGCATACGGAGCGTCGCGTTGTGTGTGTTTTTTTATGCGGAAGCTTTGTTATTTACTGGTAGCTGGTTGCGCGTAGCAATCTCTTGTGCTTCCCGTGAACGGTGTTTCTATGGTAAAAAACCCCGCCGTACACAGCCGCTTATACGTTTGACGTACAAACTACATAAAAAAACATGGTTTATGCTTTTTGCACTCGCCCACAATTTGTACTCTCCGATTCCGATCCGTAAACCGTTAGGCTGCTTGTTCTCGTGGAACCAGGAATGAGCAGGAACCTAATGAAACTGCCCGAATCAGAATCCGTACATAACGCTTAGTTTTTGCACTTCAACATACCGTTTTGAACCGGATTTGAATGGAAAAGTTCGCTACCATTACAGCATCTTTAAAGCCAAGTGATTTACTTATATACAAAGATTAAAGTCAGTGATTAGATTCGAATAAAGCAGTTCCTCGCGAGGCGTCTTCACCTCAACTATGCCAGTTTTTAGTATTTTGGGAGAAACCTCCGCTGGTTATGCTTCAGCTGCGAAACTATGTTTTAATCGACATGGCTGTCATATGTGCAGTGAATATTCGGAATATGTAACCTGTGTATTAAAACATTTCGTATTCCGCTTGTCTCAAAAAGCGTACTTCCAATGTGTCAAAGGCACAAAGCAGTGGCAGGCGAAAACACAACGCAGCAGGTCCGTTTCCGTGGTTTTGGAGGTACCGCATCGGTCTTGCAGGGTAACTGGGGTGGGAAACTGCCTTAATTTACGGCCTCCTCCGTACCCCCCCCCCCCCCCCCCCCCATACCCCCATCGAGCCTTCTTTTACTTGTCTTGATATTAACACGAAATTCCATGTTCCCCACAAGGCGAAAAATCGGGCCTACTCAATCATTTCGTGGTTGGATAATTACACGTGCCGCGCACCATCACCTAACTGAAAAACACACACAACGAGCGGTAGCTGCTCGCGGCGGCACTGCCGGCCATAGGAAACGGTTTGCCTGTCCAGTGTTCGCAGGAGCTGTCAGAGTGACACAAAGGAAGGAACAGCGCACATTCTAACGAAAGACGGACAGAGTTACACACCACAAGCGCGCTTGTGGAGTGTAAAGGACCACCCAAGACCAAAAAAAAAAACATTTTTGTCTTCACTTTAATGGGACTGCTTGCTTTCCGGAACGTAAACAATAACTACGTGTACGTGTAAAAGCATCCATCCGCGCGCGCACTTAGAGCAACGCGCTCGGCGCTAGCTTAACTAGGAACAGCATGGGAGACGAGCGTCTGCAGGCGCGCAAGAGAGCGCGGGGAGCGAGAAGCAAGAATCCGTATGCAAAGGTTTACTGCGTGCTTCAGCTTCCCAGCATGTAGGCGAAGCTCCCGCAGAGAGCGAAACCATCGGCCGCCGCAAAGCAGCGCGACCACAAAAGACCAAAAGAAATTTTTGTCTTCACTTTAATGAGAGTGTTTGCTTTCCAGAACGTCTATAATAGTCACATACACGTGAAAGCGTCCATCCTTGCGCGCTAACTTAGAGCACCGAGCCGAGCGCTTATCTAGGAACACGATTGGAGGTGAGAGTCAACTTGCAGTCGCGCAAGAAGAGCGCAAAGAGCTCAGGGGCTCAGGTACAAAAGGTTAACTTCTAGCACATGTGCGTTAGCTTCCCCAGCGCCGCAGGCCAGCCCCGCGCACGGAGCGAAACCATCGGCCGCCCGCAAAGCAGCGGAAACGAGGGAAGGGGGAAAAAAAAATCCATGTCGCATGAAGTCGCGCCCATAGAGGAAGTGACATCACGGTGCTGCGTCGCTCGCTGCTTGGGGGGGAGGGGGGGGGGTGTGGTCAGCCTGGGCCCCTAGGGGATATGGTTTGGGAATACGCCCCCAGGGCCTCAATTTTCCCTCCCTCCGGTGCCTGCTGTACCGACAGCGGCGTTTTTATGAAGGCAACGTTACTTCTTTTTATAAGCGAGCACCATTCTCAGATTTATACCTGCGTATATGCCCCCCACCATTAAAGAAATCATAGTAATTCGGGGGCTGTTTCGACGTGAGTGATTGTCCAAAAAAAAAATTCCCCCGCATTTCCCCGTGGGGGAGAATGTGAAAGTGCGAATGCACGGTTGTCGGCCCGCTTGCGGCGCTTGCGCTCGGCCCCCGCAGCCCACCGCCTCGCCGCCTTCTCTTCCATCTCTTCCATCGGGTTTGTAGTATCACGTGTACACCACGCAGTTATCAAGCCGCTATAAGGCCGCTGAGTCGCCAACGCACGCCGCTGACGACGTAGTTTGAATGCGTTAAAGATATAAGGCGCGTCACTAACACTGATATCAGCGTCGTGTCCGTGGCTTGGTCGGTAGAGCGTCGCGCTGCGGCCGCAAAGTCCTGGGATCGAAACCTGGCGCCGGATGCTGTTTCTTTTTTAAATATAGAGGAGCACTGCGGACGCCGACGCCGCCGCCGGCGGTGGATGGTTTGGGGTCGCTTATAAAGTGCATTCGCACTTAAAAATCTGAATGAGATATGCCGTGATCGCCTCCTGTATCCTCATTGTCCTCGGCACAGTCAGCATGTAGGAAAATCTAAAACGCGAAATACACCCATGGCGTCGCTCCTCTCCTGTGAGCTGCTCTCTCCTGGAAGGCCGCACACAGCCCGACACCCTTCCGTAGTGCACCATACACGCCCCCAAAATGAGCGAACCTTGCGTCACGTGACCGGACGTTCTGTGGCGCGGTGCGCCATGTACAACGCCGCTCGTGCGGGACATACGGTCCATGTATGCGTATGGAGCTCATCGTCTCAGGCGTTGCATACGGTCGGATGGGGGGACAGACCTCCGATGGAAAGGGTTTTTATTAATCAACTACCTCCTGGGCCTACCCTAGGGTCACGCGTTATCACGAGTCACGTGTTACGGCCTGATGAACAAATTTCTAGGAGGGGTCGCCTAAGAATGTTGGCGCATTAAAACCTTGAAAATGCTTGAAAACGTTCGAAAATTCTTCAATAGGCTTCGTTGCGAATCTAACCTTGGGGACTTGTTTTCTACAAAGGAAATTTTAGAGATCAACCGAACTTCAATGTGAAATAAACACCGTAACTTTATGCAGAAGACGAAAGCAGTCCGCAACTGACATTGCTTATTCCATGATATTGCCGCGAACCATACATTGGGTTTGTTTATTTGTGTTTTGCTTTTACCGCCCGGCTGCGCCGGTCTGTGTTATCTCTGCGCCAAGGGAAGCGCGTGTTCCATTCTTTCTTTCTGTGCCGCATGTGTTATCTGTCGTGATAGGGAGAGCATTCCGATCTAACGTGAAAAGCCCAGAATAATCTTCTTGGATCTACTATGTTCTCGATGTGAATCGACGTTTCGAGAAGCACGCGCGCCGAAAGATAAAAAGCCTGCAGTGCGGACGCCGGGGCATTCGATTCGACGACACTCGCCTGTGCAAGTCACTTTGTTGACCGCTGCTTCGCCGCCTCTGTATTCTTTTGAGTTGTTAGGGGAGCACAAGTTCGCTCCAATAAACGTGTTTCTCATTCAAGACAACTGCATCGTTCTTGTCTTCGCGACAATATGTAGATCCATAGAGATACTTAGGTAGCGGAATCATCTAGAGGTTACGAAAAGGAGATTGTAAAGTCACAGGATCGAAACTGCCCTCTGTGGGAGAAATCCCCAATCTCTCAGAGTAGACAGCATAGAGTTTCATACAGTAACAACTAGAGAGGAATCTGGCACTGCGACCGTACGCCGCGATTGGCGCGATGGGTAGTTCTGGATTCGGATTGGCACTGGATAGCTTGCGGAAGTAATTATATATTGAATCGTGCAGCCAGTTTCATTTTCGTTTTGGACTTTCATGAAGAGCATTCAAAAATACCTTACTCCTTGAACTAAATGCCGCACGCGCACGGACGCCGCCCTGATTGGAAATGTTTTCTAACTATATTTGCGAATCGGGTGGGTCATGAATTCATTGCCGGCACAGCGAGCACGAAAACACGAATGACGACGCTGTATGCGGCGAAGTTGCATTAGAAGTTGCGGCGCGGCTCATTCGGAAGAGAAATGTATTTCCGAAGCCGACGATGGTTGCGAACTGCTTGGACCAGCCACACTGTTCGTGCGAACGCGGGCTCCTACGGCGTAGACCAGCAATACCGGCGGCTGATAGGAACGCAGCTTGATGAATGTAACTAATTCAGGCTAGAATAACTCCTCCAAAGGTAATCGGTTTATTTTTTTTTACACAAAACTTTTCTTATTCTTAAAATCTACAAGCGCACAAACTTTTACAAATAGTTTTTAAAGAAGTCGGTGTCCTGCTGTACAATGGCTCTGGTCTGTGCTAGTTGGTACATCTTCGATGGGAATCCGCTTGAATAAAACGAACACAAAAGGAAGGGGGAGATACACGACACACTGCTGACTATTAACTGGAATTTCACTGAAGGAAACACAGATATATACATACAAAAAACACAAAAGATATGAAAAACATTCCCCCGCATTTCCCCGAAGGGGAGTATGAGGAAGTGCGAAGCACGGGGTGATGCTATGAGGGGGAGTTTGTCGAAGTTTGGTGGCATTTTGCCCGTTAGTTAAATTAGCACCCCCTCGTGATCACGTTCGGCTTAACACGCCTCGTTTGTCCCTCTGCGGAAATCTTGGTGAATTAACGTGTATGTTCGAGAGATGTTCGAGAGGGAATGTAATCACGCACACACACACACACACGCAAAGTAAAGTGAAACGACAGTATTTATTTCAGCACTTGTTTGTGTTGTCGTTGTATGCGACGGTCATTACGACCGCCTTGTGGTCGCTAAAGTGGACCGTTAAGGGTTGTTGCAGGACAGCCCTTACATTACAGTTCCTAGCAAAGGCCAGGTCTATATACCCGCCGTTGACGGTGGTCGGAGACTCCAACGGTAGGCTCGTCATGGAGTGATTGTCGAGCATGCAGTCCACCAACCACTCGCCGCCCTTTCGCACGTCCACGTTAAAGTCCCCGACCAAGACGACGGGGTCCGAGTCTCTTACGCGCGCACTCGCGCGTTTGAATGCGTTAAAGATATAAGGCGCGTTACTAACACGGATATCAGCGTCGCGTCCGTGGCTTAGTCGGTAAAGCGGGATTCACACGACGGAGAAACCCTCTCACGGAGGCGGACGGATATGTGACGTCAACACCACGTGACCGGATTTTCCGTCTTGGTGGCGCATCCACACGTGGGGAGCTGCGCGGAGTGAGTAGCAGACGACAGCGCGGAGGAAGCGAGGGCGAGGCTGGCTTCCTCCGCCCGAGCCTCGCCCTATGTGCCAAAAACTGGTTCCATTCCCTACGGAGGGCCGCCGCCGCCGAGCGAAGACATGCGGTGGCATTTTCTTTCCCGGAGCATCGGCGGGCGATCCGCACCGAGGGGCGGAGCCTAAAACCGGTCACGTGAGCGGCTCCCGCGGGCCAAAAAGAGAGGGGTTCTCCGTCGTGTAAATCCCGCTTAAGGCGTCGGGCTGCGGCCGCAAAGTCCTCGGATCGAAACCTGGCGCCGGATGCTGTTTTTTTTTATATAGTGTAGTGGCCTGGCTGGCGCGCTGAGAGGGTGTTGCGAGCTGGAGAGTAGTAAAGGGGCTTTAGGAGAGTAGGCGAGGGGGGAGAGGAGGCGCTATGCGAGCGCCCTCACGCGTCGGAAATCCGGCGCCGTTGCTAGGCACGGTAGCTAGCTCCGTTGCTAGGCTGCGGACGGAGGACGGCGGTGGAAGCATGAGTAGGCCCGACTAAGAAGTGCTTCGCACTTAAAAGTTTGTTCATTTCAGTCAGTCAAAATGATTAGCGAAGATCGCTGCGCAGAAACTATTTTTAGGTACATGACAAGGCCACAGACGGCACACTGACGCAGCTATCTCCAGCGTCGTCTATCGCCAGTGCTTCGACTATCTCTCGTCCGAATCTACTACTTTTCCTTCCGATAACTGCAATTTTGTGCACGTAGGCTTCACAGTGGAAGTCTCGAACGTGGGTAGCAAGGCGGCCGGAAGGAGTTGCTTGGAGCGACGCAGCATTATCTCGGGCCCTGTCGTTCAGGCATCGGCCGGTTTGTCCGATGTAGACGGACCAGCACCTCAGGGGAATTTTGTAGACCACATTCTTGCTGCAACCTGCGTATCTTGTCCGGTGTTTTTTGTCACAAACTGGCAATGGCGCGCCCCTGTTCACCTGACGGCACATGCCTTAGGCCTTCTTGTAGTTGTGGTTGTGTTGTTGTAGTTGTAGTTGTTGTAGTTGTTGTAGGTCCTGCTGTAGTTGGCGTCATATGGCAAACCTACTCCACAAACCTCCTCGACTCCGCGTCTGCTTGTTATTTAAACGCGCCGTTTTATTTCGTACAAAACTAGTTTTTGGTCACCAACTTTCCTATTCGATATGTAATTTGTAGACGGCGAACCGTGAATGAGAGTTATTTTGTCAAAAAACACAATTTCCGCAGCCACAGGCCCGTTTTGATCATACGCAATCCGGTTCGAGAACTACCGATCATTCCCATCTGGAGTTCCTGTATATAGCTCCCGCAGGGAGCTAAGAGTTGCGCGACCGACCGCCATCTTTGTTATCCGGATTGCTGCGGGAAAGCCGCCCGTCGCGAGTGTAGGAGCCTCGCCGCCACGCTTCCGACGGCGGTTGACGCGCGGTGGGGGCGCTTCGGTCGGCGGCGCCTTACGGCGGCTACGCTGGATTCCAGCGATGTCGCTCACGCTTCTGCTGCTGCTGTTCCTGGGCGGGGCGCGGTGCCGCCCGCGTCGGCGGCTGCGGCACAGCCGTAGTGAGGGCTTCTCTGCGCGGCGTGGATAACCGGAGTGTCGCAATCATGGCGGCGCGTGGAAAAGGGTCGCGCAACTCTTAGCTCCCTGCGGGAGCTATTTACAGGAACTCTATTCCCATCGAAGCGTAAGCGCCGCCTCGGTGTGGGCGTTGACACTAGCGCGTTTCCCCTCTAGTTATTATTGTATGAACCTCTATGGGTGGATAGGGCTCGAGCTTTTATGTCATCATCACAAGTGACGTTGGGACCAGCAGGGGCCGAATTCTCTAAACGATGACCGTCACTGAAACGGTACGGTATTGGCACGCAAATTCACACATTCTTCGGCTCAGGAGTCGCGCGGAGGGACGCAAAACGGTGGAAATTGCATGGGGGGTCCCTGAAGGTCCACCTGAACCATGGCGCAAAACGGCGCAGGCTATGCGCGTCGTTTCGGACCCTGGGCCGGGTGGCCCTCAGGGGAACTCCCCACGAGATTTCCACGCCTCTCCACGCTACTCCCAAACCAAACAATGCGTGAATTGGCGTACCAATACCGCACCGTTTCAGTGACGGTCATCGTTCAGAGAATACGGCGCCTGGTTGCAACGTCACACACATCTTTTGTTGCGTTTCCCCCCCATGACATCAATGAAATGCAATAAAGCAGTATTAGTAGTTGCTCAACTGCTACTACGTTAGCCGAAAAGGGATTGGAACGAACGGGCAAGGTTCCCGAAGGCCACGCTTTCGCATCAAATCAATAGCCCCTACACAGCTCCGTGACCTGTTCATCTATTCTGCATTGAGGAGTCCGGAATTATTTAACTTAAAACGACGGCCACAGAATATAAGAAAATCAGGATGCATTCACCATTTCGCATTGATAGTATACATCCGCAGAGAGAGAGTGAGAGTGAGAGAGACAGAAAGCTCTTTACTAGAGAAGAAAGACGAGAGGTTAGCTAGATTCTCAACACCGACATGCTACTCGGCGGGAAAAAAGGTTGGGGAGGATAGAAAAGGCCCTATAGGTAACAGGGCAGACGAAAGAAAGTGAAAGGAGTAGAAAAAAAACAGATAGCGTGCAGTTTGTGTGAACAGTTCGATGAATATCTTGGTAGCATTTTAAATCATTTCAGTGCCGTCGATCTTGTCCATGTATTCAAATAACGCCACTAGCTGCTTCGCGTTGAGCTGAAGGGGAGGGCCATAGACCGAGCCATACTTTTAAGCTGATTGGTCCTGGACGTAGGTGCTGGATGTCCTGCACCAAAGGAAATTTCGTGAGCATATAATCGGGGCACTCTAACTACGCGGTTTCCGGCGACCTGAAGTTTTCACAGTAAGGATTCGAGGTTGCACCAAGTCGAAACAGGTACGATTTCATAAGCACTGCGTTAAGGCGTAATCGGTGGTATAAAGTTTCTAGTCATCGCGGAAGTCGCTCTGTCAGTTCATACTCAGCTGGTGTCTATGTAGTGTAAAGATGCATATTGGTGCTATGGAAGAGGCCAGAGACGGTTCTCCTCCATTAAAACGAGTGCCTTCCTCGTAGCTGAGGCAACATGCTTAGTCGAGAATACCTTTCTCATATTATGCATTTGAAGGACCCTGTGAGCAGCTTCATCTGTCTACTCGTTCCCTGGAACACCACAGTGGCCTGGAATCTACCGAAATGCCACTTGATGTCCAGTGTCTTTGGCTAGATGGTACAAGTATGTTATTACACGAGAGGAGCGTTTGTTAATGCTGAAGCAGTCATTGCGCTGTAGGATTTGGAGGGCTACCTTGGATTCTGTGAAGATGGTGCATCACCCCGGAGGTTGACGGAAAATGTACCCGATGGCTTCCCTGATGGCGTGAAACTCGGCTGAGGTTGATGACGTTGCTCGCTCGAGGCCATGAGCAAACGTCTGGCCACTGGATGAAATAAAGATTCTAGAGGAACTGCGTTCAAGTGTAGATAAGCCGTCACTAAAAATGTGGTTCGTTCCAGAGTACAGCCGGCTAATGTGGCCGAGTGTTAACTGTAACAGGCCGCTTTGACGCATATTCTTCTTACAGTCGATTCCGGGGTTATTGCATTTAATATGTAATGGCGAAAGGCGTCATGCCGGGAAATAACACGGCATTGAATTTGGTGCCTGGGATGGAATTAAAACAGGCAATGTCTTCAATGATCGACCAAAACTTGAGTTGCCAATTTCTATCATGCGCTTTTATATATGGGTTTTCGGGTGCATCCGATGTCACAGATGTATCCGTACGGTTCCTTGGAGCCTAGTCACGTCCACTGGCAGACAGCCAGCTTAAACGACAGTACCCAAGCACGATGACCCCCTGGGAAGTCCGAGGTTGATACGAAGGCAATTGTTTCTTGCCGCATATAGCTGTTTTCTGATTGTGGGGGGCAGTTGCTGTAGGACAGGGATACTGTAGCGGAGTACGCCGTCGACATAGGCTTTACACAGCTGTATCATGGAGTGACAGTCACTTCCCCATCGACTACCGGCCAGATATCCGACGATTTTTGAGCGGTAACGTGCACCCTGTTTGCACTACGTACGGTTAAATGCAGTGTATGCCCGAATGTGTTGTTCCATTTGATGCAGTGCACTTATTTCCAGTAACTGTTCCAGTAACTTCTTTCCAGCGCTGTTTCCCCATTTGGTAGCCACCACACTCAGGATCGGCGCCTGTACACTGACGTGGTATGGGTATTCGAGTTCTCTGACATAGGGTTCGTTTATCGCGAAGGCGTAGCTAATGGTGTTTCCCTGATAGGTGTGATCCTTGCCGTGTAAGAGGCCCTTTTCTGAGTTCCCTGTCTCTCCGTGGCCTTCAAATAACGGCTAACGAGTGCAGTTTCCGCATGTCACTACGAATGGTTCGTGGACGAAATAGGGCCAAAAAGAGGTATAAAACTCCTTGAAACGCATGGCCTGTGAGTTTACGAAACAAGTAAAACCACTCACCGTTGTACCAATTCGCTAGCATAATTCACCATCGTTGTCTGTTCTCAAGTTTCCTCCTGATATGCACGTCGCTCTCATGCCCCAGTCTGCCGCACTTCCGCCGTCCTAGAGCATTCTTGTTCGCGTTGTCCCACGCTCACCATCTGCCATTTCCGCAGCGTTTACGAGCCACCTTCGTGCACCACCGTTTCTCGTCGGGGACTCCCTCCTCGGTGCAGCCCTTGATCCTTCAGTCATGTCGACGAGGATCTCCGCCGTGCAACTCAACGTCCCGAAGGTCATTCGTTCTTTGTAAGGGGATGCTTCGGTGTGACCGGCCTCCCCAGTACAACCGAACACACCTGTTGTTCTTTATGCAGAGAGAGTACTCCTGCCTTCGCGTCACAAGCGATGATGGTTTCTGGTCACAAGATCTGAATTTGCTTCGTGGAATTCCATGTGACAGGGAGAACGTGGGACTGAGACAAAATGATTAAAGCCTGAGGAATAATGATCGGAAACAGGAAGTCTGTCGTAATGGTTACAAAAGCTGGATAGGCCAGAGCTTAGACTATATGGTTTTAAAAATACTATTTAAAGCGCACAGAAAGAAACAACATCCTATATATCTTCCAGTATTGCTACAGATGCAAGGGGAACGTCGGTCAAATTTAAAGTTCATATTGGTGTTTACGAAGTGAAGGTACACCGGCCTACGTTACGTGCCGTATTGGAGTACTGCAGAATAATTTAAACCACCTTACCAACCTTAGGTACGCACGCACGCACTAGAGAACGCACTAGAGCTTTCATTAATTAAACAATTTACCCCCACGAGAATTACAATTTTTATTGTCACTTATCCTTGATAAATGGGAAGAGGGGTTTGGCGCTGTGGATGAATGCCTCACGCGTTGACAATAGCTGAATAAGAACAGGCCGGGAAAATAAATACAGTTAGAAGAGTAAAGATGTGAAGGAAGAGAAGACAATAGAATGGCGGGTCGGAGAAGAGGTGCCCCCTCCAGGCGAGTCCACCGCACAGAAACACACCTCACACATGCACGCTTGGTGACATGCTGCATCCAGGAGAATACATCTTGACGGGGAAGGTGGAGTGCCAAGTTTAAGCTTTAAAGGGTCTATGGAGACAAAATAAAAGTTTTATTCGAAAGATTGGGTGTTTTATATTGCCCTCAGCGCTTGACCGGCAGCAGACGATGCTTTATTCACTAAGAAATGAAACATTTTAAGCCTAAACTACGATTCTCCTGCTAAGTCGTGTGTTTCGTGACGTCGACAATGACGTATCCAGAGCATGGCCCTAAAACTAAAGATAGCCTTTTGACGAGGGCTGCTACCATCTCGCAGACCGCCGCTTGGTTATCTCCTTTATCGCTCCTTTCATAGATGGCGCTTCAATGCCGCTGAAATGCCCGTGTTCGCACTTTGCTACTGGCAAGACTTCTATAACTGCCGTATTTTTATTAGGGTGGATCCTAATCATTTCCTCACACATAAGCCATGACTCGACAAACATGGTCACGTAAGTGGCTGTGCCTCTTAACGTCAGTTCAGTGTTGTGACAGACAAGTCCAACGCGTCCGACAGCTGTGTAAGGCAGTGTCAACCGACAAAGTGACGCACTAACTGCGTCGATGTGTACATGTTCGTTCGTATCTTTAATTGTTCACCCCATCATTTTTACTGCTATAAAAATAATGTGCCCTAAATACAAGCGCAGATAGCCCGTACTGCTAGCTGATAATCCATGTTCAATATGCGTTTGATTTTGCCGGCCTCAGCAAATCGCACAGCTTCTCATAATACGTCATAGGTTCTAGTATGGGAAATGAGGTGGTGGGTCACATGGACATTCTCTTTTTCCTAATTATATAGCTTATTTGAATGAAGTTCGCGTAAAAGTGGTGTCAGTGTTATTCTAACGAGGCGTCTTTCGAATGAAACAAACTTATATTTTGTCTGCATGGCCCCTTTAAGTGCAAACGTGAGGAGTCAGCGGTGGGCTCAACCACCAGGAGTTTGCTGAAGCGAGACTATAGAGCAAGCATGCGGGTACTGGTGTCCGGTAGCGAGGTGCTCTACAGCTCCTTGCACCAGGCCGACAGCCGCAACGCGGTCCGATGAGACGACCCTGTGGTCGGGGATCAAGCAGCCCGAAGCCCTCGCCGAGCGAAATGGAAAGTAAACATACGCAGCGGAAGCTCTGCGAGGGTTGCGACCTTCCCCACCCCCCGTGATTACCTGTAGCTAAGCTAGGTGCAATCTCTTATTAGGGGTAAACGCGTGGGGTTTACGTTATTCTAGTTTTAGCCTCTTCAATAGCAGGATACAATAGTTACACTACTACCCGGATGCTTCACCACACTGCAGTGGCGTCACGGGTGACTAATTCACGGTGGATGAATGCACGTGGCAAGAAAATATTCCAAGCATGTACCGCTTGTGCAATCGCTCAAGTTATTATATTTCTGGCGTGATTTCAGGATTAGAAGTCACGAGAGCGTTTAAGGTTTGCATGACCCTCTGCCCATAATGACTTTTTTAGAGTAGTGACATTGTACAGTTTCTAAGGAGGTCTTGAAACTACTTGTTGATCTTTCCCACTCTATTAGGTCTCGGGGCAGACAGAGCCATGCAGGTTGCATACGCGTATGAAACCTCATAAAGATTATGCCATTATTTTGATCGTCTGGCGCGTTGGTTCTAGTTATCCTCCCCTATAATGTTGGCTCTAAAGGGGATAACTTTTCCCGTGCCTGCAGGAAAATCATTTAAGCCATTTCGTTCTTTCGTACTTCTGGCCAGCATACAATCCTGTTTTTTATATAGTTCCTGTGTTGAGTAATAGTGTGAGTGGGGCCTGTTAAAACACCAGGGGAACCGAATTATATTCTAGCCTTCCACTACAGTGGATACCATACACGAGTTGGGGCAGCAAAAAAGAAGGCAGAAGATAAAACCGCGGACGACAAATCAGCACTACGCAAAAACAGCATCACGTGAAACCATCGCGCACGCGGGTGACGCCTAAAGAGGCAGTTATGTACCATTTTTATCAGTTTACAAGCTTTTTTATGCGGCAAAACTGATTTTTGTGAGTTTCCTTTTTTTCATTTCTGTTATAGCATTTGTTCCCACGTTCTGATAATAAAGTTTTTTTGTTCCCATTAGAGAACGCAATTTCTTCGAGTTCCTACTGCGGTGCATACACTCTTAGTCAATTCCTGGTTATACGACCCGCATGCGGGGGGCCGCTGCGTCAATTTAAAGCCGCTTATAAAGCGGCGGTTCAGCCGGCCTCTAATGCAAGCGGCCCGCCAAACACGCGGCCCACCAAACACGCGGCCCGGCGTTTAAGCGGCCCTCCTCAGGGCCACATAACCAGAGGGACACCTAAACCCAGGGCCGTGTGTTCGGCGGGCCGCCGGCCGTAATTTTTCTACGCAGCCCGTTATGCTAATTTATTCCCGCTTACGAAGCGGCCCCCAAATCATACGGCCCCTCAAATAAGCGGCCGTGTTGCTTTTCACAAAAAAAGAGAAAAAAGCCACTCGCACAGAATTGATTTTATCGGTTTCTTCTTCGCTCCCATTGCCAGTCAACGCCAGCAACCCGTGACGAATGCTCCAACACAAGTTACATCATGCAAGACACGCAAAGTAAACATAAGCACATACACGCAACCCTACGGAGAATCGAACCTGGGTCTTCTACTATGTACATCAAGAGGCATATATCATAACCACTGAGCCACGACTCACGGGCTGCTGGGGATGCAAACATGCGCTTATACGTATTCTGCATGCTGTTGCGCGTCAAGCAGGAGACTTAAATCACACATTCGGCGGCGACTGGCTTTCTTTCGACCACCGTTTTTGAATCGCTCTACCAAAGAGGCAGAATACTACGGTTTGCGGAAATTGAAGTACATTGATACCAGCGGAAACCTCTTGTCATGCTGTGTGCCCGTTCCAAGAGTATGATGTGCCCTGCGGGGATTTATTCCATCGATGCAAACAAATTGGTAACAGTTCTTTTGCTTTGTTACCAAAAGTATTCTTGGACATTGCCGGGAAGTGCCCTCTATGACAATGCTTGCAAATAGCTAGCACGTAAGGCGCACTGTCGTGCTGAAAATAAGAGCTGTCTCGTCACTAGTGGCAAGTATACCAAGCATGAAATGGTGTACTGAATTTTTTTCTGCTCGTCGTAGCTCTTGTGATAGTGCTGTTACATGCCTTGACCTTAACTTTTCTACTAGGGGACAGTAGTAAATTACACATCTGGTTATGTAATGAACCAATATTAAATCACTTACTCTATGTAACAATCTGTCGCGACGCCTGCAGAATTGCTGCGTTAATGGCGCTCCAACACCCAGGTAAAGAGCCGTCGGACAGCCCTCTAGATACTGCGTTTCTTGCGAGCACACAAATAATATCTTAGCGTTTTCTCGCGCAGACCGTATAAGCGCTCGGCCGTGTAAGTTGTAACGCCCTACATTTCCAGAAAAGTGCAGGTTTCGCGGAAGTTCCACGTTTAATCGTTATAATATTGTAAATGGAAACATTGGTCAAGCGAAATTTGAGAAAATAAATATAAAGAAAAATAAAAAAATAACGGAAAAAGGCGAACCGCTTGACGCCCTGGATTTTCACAATAATGGAGATTTTGCGGAAATTTCACTTGTAATCGTTATCATAGCGTTGACGGAGATAATTTGTCGAACAGAATTTTGAAAAACTAAGAAACAAAAAAAATATAAAAAATAGGGAAAATGGTGAGCCGTGTAACGCCCTTCATTTACAAAAAAAATGCAGTTATGGCGCAAGTACCGTATAAACCGGAATATAGGTCGAGTTTTTTTCCAAAACAATCCGAACAAAAGTCACCTCTCGTCTTATATAGCGGTCATTGGCAGAATGTAAATCGTTGTCTGGCAACAATGTGCAAGCGCAGTCCGTCGCCATTGCCATTCGTGTCGGACTGCTCTCTCGCACTATTAGGCTTTTATTTGATTTCGCTTTTCTATAGTTTTTCGTCTTTTACTCGTTTATTGTGCGTGCGTGCGTACATTTCTGTACGTCTCTGTTCCGAGATGAGTGGCGGCAGTTGATGCCAGTTCACCGCGGCGTTTAAGCGGACGGCGATTGAGTCACCGAGCAGAATGGGAATATGGCGGCGCAACGCCAGTTAGGCGTTTCGGAGAAAAGTGTGCGGTACTGGCGGAGCCAGAAAGCTAAGCTGTGCGCGTGCAACCCCCGAAACTGATCGTTCCGTGGACGACAAGCGGTCCACCCCGAGTTGGAGAACAAAGTGGCGGACTTCGTCCGGGAACTTCGCTCACGATCGCTCCGGAGGCCATGCGCGGACCGAATACGCGAACTGCACAATGAGTGGATAGCCGGCGTCAACAAAAAGACCTATACGGGCCGGTTGCGACCGTGTCAAGCTTGGTGTCCACCTCTTGGCAGTCGATGCCCGACGACATGGTTACACGAGCGTTCAGGAAGTGCTTCATCAGCAACGCGCCTCATGGCACGCGCCTGATGGCCTTGGACGACTCTGAGAGCTCAGGCGAGTGACTTCGGCAGACATAGTGAGTGGCAGTGACGGACGGGCGTCGAAAATAAATATAGACATTGTGATTGCGCTTCTGTGCCGAATTATTTTTTTTGTGAACTTTTCCCACCTCAGGGTAGGGGGTCGACCTATATTCCCACTCGACCTATAATCCGGTTTATACGGTAACACCTGTGATCGTTATAATAGGGTAAATGGAGATAATTGGACGCACAGGTCTTTGAGAAACCAAGAAAATTGGCTCTAAAAGACTCACACTCAAGAGAAGTGGCATAAGAATACTTCACATTAGTAGACAATTCTCCGAATTTCTGCAATTTTTTTATGTGGCCTCATTTCATTCGCGCATCCGTTATTAACGAGTTATATTATTGTACGCGAAGCGCAAGGTCGCGGTTCATCATTTTCAACATTTTCAAGACCGTTCACCAACACCATAGCACTTGGGCATGAATGCACCCTTCTGCATCTAACGATGCCACCAATAAATTGGTTGCAATGGCTGCAATAGCACTAACACACTTGTAATTTGTGCACTTCTGGAACATCTTTATGACCTAAGCTTTCATGCAATGAGGGTTTACCTTTGTAATCTCAGTATTTTGCCACCTGATTTATCAGACCTCAATGCACAGACCACGAAATAAAAAAAACTGCCTATATTCATAATGAGATGTTGCAAGCAAAGCTGTAAAGCAAGTATCTGTATACCTTAAACCTATCCGGATCTTGAAGTGATAGTCTACTCATAAAAGCTTGGGACACGAACAGAGAACTGAGTTGGGTATGCAAATGTTCAGTATTTTGTCATCCTCGAATCCATGAGCATGCACAAGTGTGAGATAAATTACCTAAATGACACCACGTCGAAGGAACGATGTTTTCTTTTTATTTGATATCATAAATGCAAATGTGATCACAAAAGACTTATACTGAAATAACAAATACAAAAAGTAGCAGATTGCCCTTATAGAACACACAAATTAAAATCTTTTTTTGTAGAAGAGCAAATAAGGACCTGTCAAGATAAAATTATTGTTTCCATTTATGGAATTTTCAGCAGGTTCTGCTTACAAAACAGAGAGAAAACTCATGCGTATTCACCAGCACAAGAAGGACCGACGCACACGTCTAAAAGCCCTAACTCCAGCTGGCTACCTGAGCCGCCTACCTCTTATTCCCCGCTCAGGCGAAATTTTTATTAACAAATATATTGCAAATTCAGCGTACACACCTGAAACGCTTCGCAAGTGGTATACCCCTCACCTGCCCCCTCGATGTCCTTACTGCCGTACCACAACACCATCAGACCTCACACACCTAGTTTGGTGGTGCCCAGCTTTCGCCACGCACCGTACATTTCAATCTCCTCAGCCCCATCCCGATCCACAACAAACTGATGCACAACTATTATATGAAATAGCGGTTTATTCAATCAAAAGCGGTCTGGCACGGGTTGTTTGAGCGGGTCCTCCCCCGAACGAACTGGTGTATGTGCACAAACCCTATTGCGATCACCATGAACTGGCCCATGAAGCAGCAGGTTCCAAGAACTGGCCCAGTTATTGACTACTGAGAACGACCAGCATTAATTTGTTTATTTTCTCTTACCCTCCCTCCCCATTCCTTTCCCCATCGTGACCAGTGGTCATCCTTTTCTATTAAAGGTTCTCTCTCTCTCTCTCTCTTTCTTGCGGGCTACTCACTGTATAACGCCCAACGTTTGGCCTAAAGCTGACCGTATCTCATGTCCTTAATGTAATATATTACCATGCAAAGAAAAAGTACTTTCTCCGCGCTTCAGTTATGTTCCAGGTAGACCACTTCCGATGATGTATATGTCCTTTGTAGAATCGCCCCAAGCAATCTTTGTCCCGGGAGCTGCTGCTTCTGGAATTTCCTCGCACTGGAATGGAAACAGATTTGTAAACATTTCAAAAATGTGAGTCACGGGTAGCAATCTGTTGTGTCGGCACTGCATAAAGAAAAGAAATGGCAGGTGAAAACATGACTAGGCACAAAATGGTGGCGTTATTTATCGGTGGTATAACAGCATAGCCTTAAGGGGCGCAGCAGAAGTATCACCAACGCCTTAGCAGATATGTGAAATTATCATAAACCAGGCAAGTGCATCACTGTAGTTTAGGCAATTATTTCTTTATTACTGCTTGTAGATTCAAACGCTCTCCAAAGGGACGTTTTCTTCATAAACATTGGAAGGCCGAGCGTTTTTCAGCGCAAAGGCGTGCGAGCAAACTTTGCCATAATTTTATTCGACGCCGACACGGCAATTGGACTTCGTAAAGGAACTCTGTTCACTGTTACATGCGGAGGGTAATGTGCCCTAGTTTCTTTTTATGAAACATTTTCAACAATAGTATGGCGCAAAATATTTTATGAAAGATCGAACAAAATTGCTAGCAATATCTTTTGTTAAAGCATAGGTAAACTGTGCGCACCAAGCAACAGCCATCGCGTCTGTAACAACATTACAAGCCACCGCTTCGAGCGACCTCCAAGGCGGCGCCGCGCCGCGTTTGCGCTGCCAATGCTATCGAGTTTCTGCAAACCACGAGTTGGCACTCCAGACAGACGACAGCCGTGCCGAACACAACAAGATGGGGGCTGGTGTTACTCATGAATGTTGCTTTATGTGAAATCTTTACCACTTAAACGCACCGTAATGAAGTTTACAAATCGCCACAGAATCCAGACTACTCAACGTGCCAGAAAAGTCCCTAGCCGAAACGACGACGCGAACACCTAGTTACGAAAAAACGTTTCCTAACTTTTTGCTACGCCTACCGAATATGACAACTAATGGCCATGCAATATTCAAAAATACAAACTTCAAACTGGGTTTTATGTGCTTGACCTGGACAATGAAACAAATTTAAGAATGCAATTTCTTATGGCATCACGGTACTCATTACGGCAACGGAATTACCTCACATGTGCAAGCGTTTTCATTTTTCGCCTGGATCCGAAAACGGCTGCCGCACTGGGAAACCGAATCCTCTCTACAAAGCACGTCAAATTTACCGTACGACCCCGGGTAACGGAGAAAGGTCTTGGCGCGGGCTTCTTACGACGACGAAAAAGGCATAATTTCGTGGCTCTTACTAGTTGTCTGCAAACACTAATTCTTACAGTCTGCGCCCCCCCCCCCTACTCCTCGAAAAAAAAAAAACAAGAAATCCAGGGACTTACCTATCCGTTCGTGTTCAACCGGGCTATGCCCGCAATACGCACACCAGTCGGCTTGACAAGGCGCCGCTGTTTGGCTCGCGTTCCCGGTGGCCCTAATAAACCCATCGAATTCGCAGTTGTTTCAACTGTTACGCCGACCTCGAAGCACACATTTGATGTCAGCGGAAGTGAACGTGGTCAAGAAGTGTGAATGCTCGGAACTGAGTATGAACTACACAGATCAAGAGTCAAAGCGTGCGACCCCAACTTGCTTCGCGCTGAAGTACTTCCATACTGCGCATGTGCGCGATAGAGACAAAACACCGGACCACAACTCGCCGCGCGCGAACTTTTTCCCAGTCCTACTGCGCATGTGCGTGCAAGATTTTGTTGAATGTTTTTCGGCTTCACCGCGTCGTCGAGCGCGCGTCGTCGGCCACCGCAAAGGAAGCTCGCGGGCCCTTGTGTGAGGAGGAACGAGCGCATGCGCCGCAAGCCAAACATATCGCTCGGAGCTTTATGATTGCCCCTTTTTTAAATTTTTTTCCTGGCGTTAAGCTGTCTGCTAGTTTATAGCCGTGACACGGGCCGTTGGCGCAACATATAAGCGTACTGCAACCATCTGAGGTTTTGTCACGGAAAAGAAGTCTGTCAGGGCCTCTTATAACACGGTACTGAGACTGCCTACCGCATATAAATAGGACGCCATCCGGGGCACGACTAAGAGTGTACCTATGAACATGAGCTCACTAGCTGGGATATCTGCAAAGAGAGGCTGAATTGGGTGTTTGAGAAGCCCTTCGGACGTCAGCTCACTGCCAAGCAAGCGCTTTCTAGATGTGCTAAGATGGCCAAGGAGCCGTATTTAGCATACATCCAAGATGTCCTTTCCCTTTGCGTCAATGTAGACCCCACAATAGTCCGAGTCCGACAAGATCGGCCACATCTTAAGAGGCATTGCTGACGACGCCTTCAACTTGCTTTCTATCAAGAACTGCTCGACCATGGATAGAGTACTTGCTGAGTGCCGACGATTCAAGGAAGCGAAATGCCGCCGCATTGTACGAAACTTCACCAGGCTCCCGAACACAGTGGTCACATCGGCCTGTGAGAGCTCGCCACCTCCTCCGCGCGACACTTCTGGGCCCGAAAATGTGGTACGCATTGTACGCCGGGAGCTGGAAGCAATGGCTCCGCCAAAGTTCATTTCCCCAACAGACCACGTAACACCCACCTTATCCCTGATCCAGACCGTAGTATGCGAGGATCTTTATAATCGCGGCCTCGGTTTGTTGTGCTCCGTAAGTAGCCCTTGCCCCCACGATCTTCCGCCCACCAGTGTTCTCCGTACCCAGTAGATGCCTCCAGGATATCGCGACCCGGATGAATGGCGTACACCTGACGACAAACAATTTGCTTCACCTGTCACCGCGTCGGTAATGTTTCTCGCTAATGTCCAAGCTCGCTGGCCACCAGGACCTCGTTCCGGCTGTTATCACTACCAACGCCCAATGACGACCCGACGTTTTGTCCCTCGCCGAACCCAGGACGCCACGGACTCCCACCCGCCTGTCGAACAACCTACTGACCGCCACAGTCGCTCACCGTCCCCTCACCGTCGCCTATCGCCAACGCCCCAGCTACGTCGTGTCTCTTGTCCCCCAAATACTGGACGCCCCATTCCGGAAAACTAGACGATGCAGCGGTTAGAGGTGACGCTGCATTAATAACCAGGCCCAAAAATCCTCTTTTGACTATTGTAGCCTCCGTCCTGACCTTCTAGAGATAACCGTTGATCGATGGTGTATGCGTTAAGGCGTTACTGGACACTGGTGCGCAAATTTCTGTAATTAGTTCTGACCGTTGCCAACGGCTCAAAAAAGTTCGCACTGCTTCCCCTTCCAGTGCAGTGCGAGTGGCCGATGGGGGCACGCCACCCATTCTTGGCACGTGAACCGCTCGTGTTATTATCGCAAATCACCAAATCCATGTATTTATGTCCTACCGCACTGCCCTCACGACATCATCCTTGGACTCGACTTCCTTACAGAAACTTCTGCGCTCATCGACTGCTGCACGGGTGAAGTTCGATTTGGACTGCCAATTTCTCCCCATATCACTGATGAAGTAGAATGTCGCCTTCGGTCGGAGAAGTTCACTCGTTTGCCACCTAAAACTCACATACGTTGATTTTTTTCCTACTCCTGCCATACCCGATGCTTCGTACGTCCTTGCTCCGATCACTGACGTCCTGCTGTTATGTCAGGTGACTCTTCCTCATTCTCGCATTACAGCCGCCAACAATCACGCCATCCTTCCGCTTTTGAATTTTGGTTCTTCCCCAAAGTCGTCCCCAATGAAATGTGCTTGGCGAACTTGCTTTCCCTTGCCCACTGCCACATTCTGACCTTAACGACTGATGGGCATTCCGATTTTCGGAATGATACGCCGCACCGCGAGGCCAAATATGATGAATTTGTTAACGTGGTTGGCCCTGATCTAAAACCAGTGCGAATTGACGACCTTTCAACTCTTTTGATCTTATTTCGAGACATTTTTGACTTCGACGATCGCCCTTTAAGGTCAAACCACCTTGGTGAAACACCGAATCAACACTGGCGACGTGAGCTCCCTCCATCGGCGGCCATATCGTGTTTCTGCCGCTGAACGCCAGGTCATTCAAAAGGAGGTCGATAAAATACTTCAAAAAGACATCATCGGGCCTTCGTCCACCCCTTGGGCATCGCCGGTGGTCCTGGTCAAGAATAAAGACAACACCTGAAGATTCTGTGTCGACTATCGTCATCTCAACAACATTACTGAGAAAGATGTTTACCCATTACCCCGAATAGACGATGCCCTCGACTGTCTCCACGGCGCAGAGTAGTTCTCCTCTATGGACCTTCGCTCAAGCTACTGGCGAATCGCCGTCGACGACATGGACAGAGAAAAAAACTGCTTTAGTTACACCGGACAGACTTCACCAGTTTAAGGTCATGCCGTTCGGCCTTTGCGATGCGCCAGCGACATTCGAGCGCATAATGTACTCACCCCTTCACAGGTTCATGTGGTCCACATGCCTTTGTTACCTTGACGATGTGATCGTTTTTTCCTCTACGTTTGCGACTCTTCTTTCTCGTCTATCGGCCTTCTTTGCCGTTTTCCGTAAAGACGGTCTCCAGTTGAACTCTTCCAAGTGCCACTGCGGACTCAAGGAAATTACCATCCTCGGCCATCGTGTCGACGCGCGAGGGCTACAACCTGATCCAGGAAAGCTCAAGGCAGTTCAAAGCATTCCTGTCCCTACTTCTTCCAAAGACGTGTGTAGCATTCTTGGGTTATGGTCGTACTTTCGAAGCTTTATTGAAAGCTTCGCCGACATCGCATGCCCTTTAGCACAGCTTCTTAAGATGAATGCGCTGTTTTCCTGGGGACCGGATCAAGAACGTGCCTTTTCGACCTTAAAAACTCGATTGACAACGCCTCCCATCCTTGGCCATTTCGATACTTCTTCCCCTACAGACGTTCGCACGGACGCGAGCGGCCATGGCATCGGAGCGGTTCTGGCGCAACGCCAACACGGCCAAGATCGCGTGATTGCTTATGCAAGCCGTCTCTTGTCTCCAGGCGAACGCAACTACTCGATTACTGAACGTGAGTGCCTGGCACTGGTATGGGCTGTCACCAAGTTTCGACGGTATCTTTATGGACGGCACTCCTGTGTGGTCAGTGGTCACAGACCACCATGCCCTTTGTTGGCTCTCATCATTGAAGGACCCCACCGGAAGGCTCGGCCGCTGGGCTCTTCGGCTTCAAGAATACTCATTTACTGTTGTCCATAAGTCCAGACGGTTGCACCAGGATGCCGACTCCTTGTCGCGCCATCCCGTCGACAGCCCAGTAGGAAATGAGATTGAAGACCAAGTCTGTTCTATCTCAAGCCTGCTCAACATTGGGGTCGAACAACGAGCGATGAATGCTTGTGGCACATCATCCAACGCCTGCACGTTCCCCAGCAGGGTGATTGCCTTCGTCTCTTATCTCCTCAAGGGCGGTACTTTATACTGTCGAAATCTTCGTACAGATGGCCCCGAGCTTTTGCTCGCCATTCCTGAACACTTGCGATTCTCCGTCGTACAGCGACTTCATGACTTCAGCGGCTCCTGAATAGAACCTGCCGGGACGGCGCTCCCGCCGCCAGGGGTTATGTTACAGTGAAGCCTTCTTCGGCAGAGTGGTGAAGCCACTGCTATGAAGACAAATCTCCCTGGACGGCATGAGGACAATTGTGGAGGAGGAGAAACTGGACGATCGGTGTGGCGCCCGGCAGGAGCTAAAACGGTCATCTGCTGTGTCTGTGCTTCCCCTTTTGTAAATAGCGTAAATACAGCTAATTCTAACAGCGTCTACCCCGTCTCGGTATGTATGTATGTATGTATGTATGTATGTATGTATGTATGTATGTATGTATGTATGTATGTATGTATGTATGTACGTGCGTATGTATGTATGTATGTATGTATGTATGTATGTATGTATGTATGTATGTATGTATGTATGTATGTATGTATGTATGTATGTATGTATGTATGTATGTATGTGAGGAGAAGGAGGAATGCCTTTAATGACAAAGAGAAGTCAGCCTGCCAGCGAGCTTGGCTTGCTATTCCTCATAAACACGAGAGGCGCGAAAGTGAAAGGAAGCGAAGACACAAAAAATTAGTGCCCTTCCACTCTGTGAAGAAGGATGATCTACAAAGCTGGACGCCGTCCATGGAGTGCAAGAAACAAAACACGTTTATCCTAGTTTGCGATGGAGCATACTTCCTACAATTAGCTGAATGAACTTCTGAAAGATCTTAGATTTGTTCTTGCAGATAAACATGGCACTGTTTCTGGCCCTCCCACGTCGTAAGCATCTCACTAATTGTGTAAGGCCTGGTTCAAACTGTTGCCGTAGCTGTCGTAATAACTTTATAGAATGACGTATTTTCACGTACAGCCAACCAAACAGCGTTAATGCCATTGTTGTGGGACATCTTGAAGGTAGCGCACTGAAACACGGACACTAGCGAAAGAAACGACAAACCACAGCCCTGACTCACAAATGATTTTTATTAGAACAGACACACAGTTAATTACTTCAACCTTAACCCATGTGACCACATATCATACCTACGTCACAATCCAGTGTAACATTTCCAAAACATGACAGGCATGAAACAAACTGTGTGGATGAAGGCGCGTGTTATATTTACGTTGCAGAGCGATTTAAAAATTCAAACTCAGTCTCATGTATTTGAATCGACGGCACACTAAAGCACCATATCCCCTTTTTTCTTATATGCCTCAATATTCTCGCGTGTCAACTTGTCCCTGTGCACAAATAATATTACCGTTTCCTGGAACGCAGGCTCGCATTTGCACTTGGATACGTGTTGAGCCACGTACGTGCAAGTGGGTGTCCCCTCCTAAAGACCTTTTATGCTCTAGCAACCTGACATTGACACATCGCCTTGTCTGAACAATATACACATAACCAGAAGGACATGGTATAAGATAAACAACACACTTTTTGCATGGAACAAAAGGAGACTCATGATTCACCCCGCAACCCTTTCCGGTGCTACGCGACATGCCTTTAAGCTTTCTGTCAACACATATCGTCCCGCATTGCGCATGTGCCCATATTTACGCGTTTTATCAGCTTCTGTACCGTGAGACGAATGACGTCACTTGGAAACCCGGCATCTTTTAACCTTTGATCTGTTTGGAAAAACTAGTGCTAACCGCTTCAACATAGGATTTAAAGAATGCCGACCGTGAACAAGAGAAGGCAATGCCGTTCTTGAACACTTTTGGGTGTCCTGAATTGAAGTTCAAGAGCGGCGTCTCAGAGCGAGGGCTATAGATCCAACACACGTGATCAGGTTTGACTTCTAACTGGATGTCAAAGAACTGTAGCTTATTATCTCGGGGTACCTCATGGGGAAACTTTAATCCAAGACCACAATCTATGAACACCTGAACGATATCCCCAACAGTTTTACGCATATCACAGAATGGAACGAAAGCAAGAAAATCAAATACATATCTGAACACGTTTGTGACAAGACTGCTGACGTTTCCTTGTATGCATTTGTCTACTCTTCCTAGTAAAATGTTGCTCATTACAGGTGCAACTTTCGAGCCGATACACACGCCAGAGCGTTGAAGGAACAAACTTCCTTTCCAGTCCACAAGCGTAGAGTTCAGGTAAAACGACAAAATCTCCAGAAAACTACTGACAGAAATACCAGCACTATTACCAAATTTGAGCTCATCATTGTCTTCTTTGATCGAAAGCTTAACACTTTTCATCAATTCATCATGTGGAATATTATAGTACAAGTCGCGTACATCAACACTGAAAATATTGCACGAATCTGGGTTACAACTGGCAAGCCACCCGACGAGCTCATCAGAGTTGCATAGAACAAATGGATCACTCACGCATAACTTTTGCAAGTGCTTTTGCAGGTAACTGGAAACTGCACTCTGCCACGTGTCTCTTTATGTTATTATCACACGGGACGGGATTTCTGGTTTGTGTGTTTTTGGCGCAAAGAACACATCGAGATGCAAGGCCTTCGCCTTCTTAACACTTGACACTAACTCATGCAGGTTATGTTTCTGAAACAAGGCAATGGCTGTTTCCTTCACCTTTGGCGCGTTTAGATCCGTTACTCTTCAGTTTTAGATGCGACGCTGAGAGAATCTCTTGCCGGCGCCTCTGTCACTCCTGCGTGCGTCCGTTGTCGTCGTTGTCCGCACAGCTGCGCCCCTCATCCTCTCGCTGTGGTAGCGCGCCTTCTCCCCCAACATCTGTGGCGCGCGCAGTGCGGCGCGCTCTCTCCCTCCGCCGGTGGGCGGCGCTGCGTGCGGCGCAAGCGCGCTGTGCGCATGTGCAGCGCCCTCTCTCCCCGCGGTCGCCTCTCCTTCGGGCGCGCTGAACCTACATAAGTGGCCTCCGTCTAAACGGCAACAACAACGTCTCTCATTTGCATGTGCATGCTCAAAATTACGCCCGCATCCCCTCGCGTGAGAACCCAGATGTGATTCAAACGCAATTCACGTTCACTACACGTTTCACGCAATTCGAGTAATCGAAACAACGGAAACGCACAACGGAACCCCCTTCAGCGTCGCATCACACCAGGGTTCCCGCGAGGGGAGGTGGGCGTAATTTTTTGTCTACAGCCGCACATGCATTTTCTTGGAAGGTTGCCTCTGGGACAACAACAAAGAAACCTTCCTTATCCGAGGTCAGGATAAGAAGGCCATTACTAACAGCGTAGTCCACAATATAGTTCATCTTTCTAGGCTTTGAGCAAGAGCCTGCAGTACGCTTAATAGTATTGACACACTCTGTGGTGAAACTTGGACGGTGCTCCTCGGAAGCGCGGCGCGGGACTGACCTTGCAAGTGCCAATTTCTCCGGTGGGGTCAATGTCAGCCATGCAGCAAACATGGGTCCAAAGGCGAGGGTTCGCCTGTGCTCATCAGGGAGGGAACCCTCCCCCAGGAACAAGACACCTGTTTGGCCCGGCCAGTTATTTTCACGGTCTGGAGGGTAGGCCGCACCAAGTTCCACATCCAATTGGCCAGGTGGTCTGATGTCTTGCACCACTCCAGGAAGGTTCTTCTATGTCTCCGTTTGTCCTGACTAGCGGAGCACGCTACTAATAGGCAGTCCTTGAAGTAACGGCCTTGGCTGTGTCATTCTGCTCGGAGGAAGTTGCAAAATTTACTTTTGTGTCCGGTTGAAGGCTCCAAGAACCCACTGAGTCCCTGCAGTTCTTTTGGGCACAGAGAATATCTTGCGTACCACGAGAAGATCCTGGCATTGCAAACGCACACAGCCGTCATCGATGCGAGGACACTAGGGTTAGATAGGTCGAAGTGGCAGTTAGGACGAAGAAAAGAGCCCGATGTAGAAGAAATATACTGTAGAAGAAGTGACAACTGGGCTAGTTGGTAATTCATATGGGACATTTTGAAGGTAGCGCACGTTTACGTCTACGAAGGTAGCGCATTGTTTACGTCCAAACGTCACGATACGGGTTTTGCGTCGGTAGTCTGAACATAGCTTGACACACAAACCAAATCCGCTCTACCACTAAAGACTCAAAACAGGTCCCATTTGGCCGTTCAACGTCTGCGTTTAAATCTCACCCCAGCACAACGGACATGCCATCCACCAGTACGGGCGTGAAAGCTATAGCTGAACGTGCATGCACGCCCCCCCTCCTCCCTCCCACTATTCTCCACTACATATCTGCGCGCGCATAAACCAGCAATCGCTCATGTCCGCGTGCTTAGAAGTAACAGACGCAGTCGGAAATATTCCCTGAAAGCCCTCTGAAGAAGTGATGTTGGCTCACGCCGGCGTATTAAGCCGGCACGTTGCTGTTCATCAGGCAGGGATTCGGCGCTACTCGACGAGTTGAACGGCGGCGCCAGCAGCTTTCCGTCTTTTTGGGCCCATTCGCGCTTGTGTCCGGGCCAACGTTTAAATTCTTGCTGTTCCCCCAAAAGAACGGCATGCATTCGTCTCATAACGATTTAAAACCTGGAAGGCCTTGAGATGTATTCTCGGGTACAAGCATGTGGCCATCCGTTTTCCTCCCCCCTCGTATGTACAGTGTGTTGCAACGATAACTGGAACACTTTAAAAATTTTTCCTGAGCGATCCGCCGCTCTGTTCACGCTCAAACTTCACACAAAGGTCGCATTTTGTGGTCTATTTTGTTTGACACCGGGAACAACAACGGTAGTTACCTGTTTATTCTGAAAATAAATAAAAACGATTTTCGCCTATGGGAAAATGGCGGCGATTTGGACGTGCGAGCCCGAAAACCGGGTTTTCTGATCGTCTGTTAGCTCATTTCTAGGTGCATTTTCTGATCGTCTGCTGCACCATTTGGCTCCGTACGTGAATCCCAAACGTGCGTTTCACTCTGCAGGTGGTTCCGTCGTCCCAACATCAACTTGCGCTGGCTCGCACGTTCAAATCAGCGGCCATTTTCCCATAGGCGAAAATCGTTTTTATTTATTTTCAGAATAAACAGGTAAGTACCGTTGTTGTTCCCGGTGTCAAACAAAATAGACCACAAAATGCGACCTTTGTGTGAAGTTTGAGCGCGAACAGAGCGGCGGATCGCTCAGGAAAATTTTTTAAAGTGTTCCAGTTATCGTTGCAACACCCTGTATGTACTGTTTGTGTAAGATGTATGTGTAACACACCGACCGACATCCAAACCACTCGTTTAAGGAGGACAGGTGACTAACCGCATTGAGCCATGTAATTTCGACATGTAAATATTCCACCAGCACAACCGGCATTTCATCAGTAGCGGCATGAAGCATAGCTACGTGTGCACGTCCCCCTTTTCCCCCCGCTAAGCGTGCACGCATAAACTGCCAACCTGTGATGGCGGTGGTTGTGGTTTCCGACTGGAAAAGGAAAGGAAATTTACTGGGGATATTTTGAGCTCGGCAGGTAGCTCACCTGCATTAACCCAGTACCGGGGAAGGGAAGTAGAGGGGGAATGATAGGATAAAGTATATATATATAGAGAGAGAGAAAGGTATAAAGAGAGCTGGCACTCCTAGAAAGCTGTCAGTCCGGGCACATCAGTCAATCACTGCACTCCAGGCTAGAGGCGCTGCGTGAGGCCGGTCGTTTCCAGGTAAGAGCAGATAAGCGAGGAATTCCCGTTGGCTTGCCGCATACTTAGGCATGAAAGATACCGGCGAAAATGTCGCTCGGGAGGACTTCCAAGCTGAAAAAGAAATATTGGCTCACGCCCGCCTTCCAACTGGGCAAGCTTCTCTTTAACTGGGAAGGATTCGCAGCTACGTGGTGAAGTGGAATTTTAGAGGAAACAGCGACAGCGGGTTTCGGTCGTTTTAGGGGGCAGCCCTTTGGCAGCCATTACCTGGGCTTGGCGGGAGCGGCGTCTGCTTATGTCCGCGTAACCGAGTGAGCGGTCGCAGCAGCGACGAAAGAAAGAAAACAGCGAGGAGCGTCTACACTCTAAGCAAAAAGGGTAGAAAAAGGGAGGAAATCGAGGGTTTTCTCCCCCGGACCAGCGAGATTCTCCCTTTAGCTCGTTACACGTAGCGCCCTCTGTACGGCCTCTACGAAACACTGAAACGGGGGAGGAAATATTCTCCCCTGCCGTCTGCAATCTCCTGTCGGCACCGACGCCGAAAACGAAACCGTTCATCGTTGCACTGTGGCTTTCGCCGATCGGGCGCATACGACGACAAGGAGCAACACCGCCCCTGCGGTGTGCTGCTTGCTTGTTTTCTCGCCGTCTTTTTTTAATATTACCATCTGCTCGCCACGCTAACGCACGGCTCGCCAGCCGTGTGTTTGAAGCACATTCTGTGGGCACCGCTGAATGCTTGCTGTGTGCGACTCGCCTGCGCCATGTTCAACATTAATACCGCATTTGTGGACGTTTTATATTGACGCGCAAGGGTAACTGAGGTCAGCGATGAAAGTAAACTGCCCCTTTTTTCGTCAACAAGCACGGACCGCAGCATATCGACGCATCAGTTACCAACAACAAAAGGCCGCCAATCGGTAACATCTTGGCTGAAAGGTTGCCAAACCAGCGGTGCGCTTGACCTGCCGTACTGTTTCGTGAAACGTTTTTTCTTCTTTGAGATATTTTACTGCTTCTTACAAAACCTCAAATTAATAAAAGTTTGCAATTGCACGAGTTTCATTTGATGAAATAACAAAACCCACCTACGCACTTCCGTGGGTTATCGAAACAAGCAACAAGCGCATTGTTCCTACTTGCATTCTCGGCGATCAGGGTTAAAAATACTTTGTCGCCGTTGCAATGTTTAGTTGTGGGTTGTGATCATGCGGACATGTGAAAAGTGTACTGTATGTTGTGGTGTATACGTATACGTGTATTATGCTTGTGATATGTGTTGCGTGTATTGTACATTGGCAATGCCTTTAATGATGAAGTGTGTTGCTGAGTTGTGCTATGTTTCTTCCAATATATGCCCGCCCACATCCGGCCTCCGTGATGTTGGCTATAATAATATACGTTACCCATAAAGGAAATGAAGGAAGCGCCTTGATGTAAGGTGCCCACTGATGGTGATGCTTAGTAGCGGTGCCTCCCCACCCCTACTTTTTTTGCGTCATCTATCGGCCATTTTAAAGCGTTGACGATTGCTTTACTTCGAGCACGCCAGAGGGCGAGCAGTGTCATCTCCTCGCTCGGACGGATGCGACAGCGACGGATACGTTTTTCGTGTCGCCTGCATTGCCTTTGCGCTGAGATTTACGATTGCAGACGATCAGCGTTTTGATGCATCAGTTGTTCTCAAGCGGCCGCATTGGATGCTTGTGATCTCGTGTGCGGTGAACGGCGGGGTTACGAGCCTTTCGGAAATAAAGGCGGCATTTTGAAAGCAATCGGCATGCCTTCTACTGTGTTTACGGCGGCGCGTAAGCTCTCAACTGCTTAGGCGGAGCGCGCAGCGAGACGAATGCAAGAAGTCGCGCGTATGCGATTGGCGGCATGGCTTGCTAACCGCAGTTCTGGCGCTCGGTAGGTAATTTCTTGGTTATTTTAGGGCATTTTAAGCGCACACAACCACAGTAACCCACGTATTTCTACTTCCTCGATCCTCACACCGGTCAGCTCGCTAGGCCTTTCTCGCATAACAAGCCTTGCTCGGGTGGCGCCGACAGGGGTCGGAACGTTCCTCCATTAGCTCACGAAAGGGGGCAATCTTCCTCCACTCTTAGGGGGAGAAACGCTGTCCTCCCTCTTAAAGGGAGAATCTTTCTACCTCTTAGGGAGCAATATATGATACATTCCTGTTTTACCCTTACGGGAGAAACTACCACACCTTTTTTCTTGAAGTGTAGCGAAGGGTGAGGTGGAGTACGACACGTGCAGCTACGGCGTCATCCCTCCCACTGCCTTTCCCTAACACACATCTCTTGCGTCGCCACCAAGGAGCGCCCTCCGCTGACACTCTCCGGAGGCGCTGTTCCTTTCCACGTTAATCAAACCACGTGACATTTGTGCGGGTGGTTCAAACATGATTTGCAACTAAATGCTCGCTGCTCCTTCCTGCGGGGCTAATCCGAACCATGTGACATTTGCGCGGCAGGTTCAAACACGATTTGCAGTATGCTGGCCGAAGGCGGCGCCGCAGCGCCGCGTTACGGTAGCAGCAGAGTAGCGCACGCCGCCGTGCGTTCACTGATCACGCGAACACTTCCTGAGACGCAGCAGAAATGCGCCGTGACCGAGAAGAATGCAGCTAGCGCTGCGCCAAATTTCGTATTAGGGAGTGTAGTAATCGTCAGGGCCTTTTTTTACGCCCATCTCTGCTTCTGTTTATTTTTCACATTCATCTGATAACCGCACTACCGCCGTGAGCTGCCGACTTTGCAACTTGCCAAAGGGGCATCGGTGGAAGCGAGGGGGAAAATAGTTGTGAAAAAGGTGTCAGCGGTGGTGAGGAGGAGCCCCGAAGCGGAGCCGAGTAAATCGATGACCCCGGAAAGAAAACGGGATGGTTAGACATGTACTGCTTTGCAGTAAAACTCATACAGACACTACAAACGCCAAATGAGCACGCAAACTGACAGACGCAGGCTCGCGCTCACAGCACACAAACAGAGGTAAAGTTAAGGCAAAAGTTCACAGGGTTTCGTTCAGGCCGGAGTCACGGAGAAATGACACGAAGGCCCATGTACTCCGTGTTGCCGCGGAAGTTGAGTGCCATGGACCAACGGCGTCGCAAAGCTTCAGTGGTGCATCAGCACGCAGTCCCAAAGTTGTCTTCAAGGTTAGCCGCGGGGTTTCATAATGAGGACACAGACACAGTACATGTTTCATGTCCTCACGAACAGTAAATACGTGACAGTGAGGGAGGCAACTCGGCGCGTCTTGTGCACGTAGTGGCTGGTAAAAGCGATGTTGAGGTGAATGTGTTGAACAACTGCTTCGCCGTGCTTTTCTAGGCCACACGGTGTTCGGAAAGTGCAGGCGGGATCAATTCCAGATCAAAAAATTATCAGCCAATGTGTACATGTATGTATGTATGTATGTATGTATGTATGTATGTATGTATGTATGTATGTATGTATGTATGTATGTATGTATGTATGTATGTATGTATGTATGTATGTATGTATGTATGTATGTATGTATGTATGTATGTATGTATGTATGTATGTATGTATGTATGTATGTATGTATGTATGTATGTATGTATGTATGTATGTATGTATGTATGTATGTATGTATGTATGTATGTATGTATGTATGTATGTATGTATGTATGTATGTATGTATGTATGTATGTATGTATGTATGTATGTATGTATGTATGTATGTATGTATGTATGTATGTATGTATGTATGTATGTATGTATGTATGTATGTATGTATGTATGTATGTATGTATGTATGTATGTATGTATGTATGTATGTATGTATGTATGTATGTATGTATGTATGTATGTATGTATGTATGTATGTATGTATGTATGTATGTATGTATGTATGTATGTATGTATGTATGTATGTATGTATGTATGTATGTATGTATGTATGTATGTATGTATGTATGTATGTATGTATGTATGTATGTATGTATGTATGTATGTATGTATGTATGTATGTATGTATGTATGTATGTATGTATGTATGTATGTATGTATGTATGTATGTATGTATGTATGTATGTATGTATGTATGTATGTATGTATGTATGTATGTATGTATGTATGTATGTATGTATGTATGTATGTATGTATGTATGTATGTATGTATGTATGTATGTATGTATGTATGTATGTATGTATGTATGTATGTATGTATGTATGCATGCATGCATGCATGATTCCCGGCCGCGGCGGCCGCTTTTCTGATGGAGGCGAAAAGCGAAAACGCCCGTGTGAAAATCCCCAGGTGGTCAAAATTAATCCGGAGCCCTCCACTACGGCGCGCCTCATCGCCTGCGTTGCGTCGGCGCGTTAAAACCCCACAATCAATCAATCAATGCATGCATGTATGTATGTATGTATGTATGTATGTATGTATGTATGTATGTATGTATGTATGTATGTATGTATGTATGTATGTATGTATGTATGTATGTTAAGAGGGTTCAAAGCTGGTCGACCACTCTCGATATGTCGTAGACACTCGAGTCACGGCCCGGGGGTTAAAAAAAAGGTCCCCTTCACCCCGAGTAGTCCGAGTGGCGCTGGCTACGAACCTCAAGTGCAGGAATAAAAAAATACCGTAACATAAATACCCGAGAAAGTGGTGGGGAAACAGCCCCCCCCCCCCCGGTAGCGTAGTGGTTATCGCACCAGACCGGTATTCTGGAGGTCGTGGGTTTGGATCCCACCCGGCGGGCATTTTTTCACCACTTTCTTTCTTACTCAAAATTTCTTCATCTGTTTCTATGACCCACCACAACCTCCCCTTTGCTTTCCGAGGTTTTTGACTGCCAACCCTTATTTTCTGTCTTATTTCACCGAGCCCCTCATTTCCCATTTCTGATTCGCTGTATGTATGTATGTATGGAGCGAATCAGAATAGGAAATGAGGGGCTCGTTGAAAATAAGACAGAAATAAGAGTTGGCAGTCAAGAAAACCTCGGAAAGCAAAGGGGTGGATGTGGTAGGTCATTGAAACAGATAAAGAATTTGGAAAGAAAGAAAGTGGAGAAAAAATGCCCACCAGGTGGGATCCGAACCGACGACCTCCAGAATTCTGAACCAGGCCGGTATTCTGGAGGTCGTGGGTTCGGATCCCACCTGGCGGGCATTTTTTCTCCACTTTCTTTCTTTCCATATTCTTTATTTCAATGACCTACCACATCCTCCCTTTTGCTTTCCGAAGTTTTCTTGGCTGCCAACTCTTATTTCTGTATTAATATATGTATGTATGTATGTATGTGTGAGGACCTTGGGGTTAAGCAGACGGGTGTGTGAATCGCGGAGGAAGATCACAAGGAAATTGACGCCATGGTCTTGAGCGGATATTCCAGCACTGAATATATTGGGGACGGAACGCGCACACAAGCGAAATAAAAACGAACAGGTCCGATCCATTAGAGTTCGGGAGAGAAGCGGAAAAAAAAACAGACAACGCCACGCTCACGGCTCTGTCCCACAGTGCTGGCGCTCAGTCGCCACGGCGTTGGCGTCCTCGCCGCAGGGCTTTGGAAGACGGCGGACCAGTCGCGGTTCCGCTGAGTCACGCGCCGCTGGCTCCGCTCGCTAGGCCTTGCCTCGGAACTGCGGCTCCCAGGGACGTCGCGGCGATCCAACCACTTCCCGAATGGCGTCGTCGGTGTTCCGTGTCACAGGCCCGCGGACATCACCCCGCTGCAGCGACCACGGACCTCGAACCTCGAAAGCCACGAAAGCCTCGAACCGCCTGCCCGTCGCTTTTATCCAGCTTCCCTGCGGAACCTCCACCGCTCGCTCCGCTTCCCAGGCCGGCCCTCCATGATGATGATCCTCCCATCGCTGGCACACACTCTCTAAGGGAAATTGGCCCGGTCTTCATCTTCTTCTTCCTCTCGAGACACCTCCTCTGCGCCATCGTCGGGGTTTTTCCCCACTCGTGACCAGGTGGCCGTGATGGACAGACCCTCATCACGTTGGCTCCGTCTTTGAAGGACCACGAATCCGAAAAAGGCAGACCCAGCCACCAACAGATGATACCAGAGCGGCAGTTAACGATCAGCGACGTACCAAGACCTCTTGGAGTGAGTTTACCAATATTCCTCACGCCAGTAACGATCAAGCGCAAGGCCCCGCCAAGCCGCTGCGCTAACCCAAAGAAGTGTTCCACCGAGGAGCGTTCCTGCTCTCCTACTCCCGCCAGGTTGGCGAACACTTGCATGCCCGCGGCCCTCCTCTCGCCGCATGAGCACGTGCCACGCTGAGCCGCCAGGCCCAACGGGCGCGAGCCAAGTTCCCCTCAGAATGGAAATTTCCGTGGAGGGATCAGCAATAGACCCCGCGGAGCTGCTCAAGCCCGACTGGCAGGAGATCTGCCACAAGATCAAGAACCTCTCCCGACAACCGTCCTCGCGTAACGAGCTTGTCAAAGGACGACGCCTCCCGCAACAGAGGAGAAGACCAAGACCCCCGCCTCCAGAGAGCCCACTGCCTGACGATGATGTGAAGATCATCCTCCGCCCTCAAGGTGGACTGGACCTCCACACGATCCCGGCCGCCACGCTAGCGGACTACGTTTTGATGCAGGCCGGCGTAGAACTACCCAACGAGGACCAAGTGAGAATCAATCACAAATCAAACTTCATCATTGTTAGCACCCCCTCTGAGGAGAGAGCTCTCAAGTACCTCGGCATGACCCAACTTCAACTGCCCAACGGTACGTACACCCTGTGCAACCACATCCCCCCGCCATCCGATACCGCGGTTGGAGTAATATTTACCGTGCCAGAAAACGACACTCCGGAAGAAATTATGCGCAGCCTGACAGCCTACAACCACGACCTCCACATACTAGACGCCAAGCGGCTGCGGAACTCCACCCTAGTGCAAGTGTTGTTCCAGGGACCCCATGTGCCATTCTGGGTCCGCTACAGGGCGGCCACCCTCCGCTGCCACCCGTTCAAGAGAAAATCAGAGGCGTGCTTCAACTGCTGGCAGCCGGGCCATTGAAAAGACGTCTGTCCCAATCAACCACCTACCCAAAGATGCGCCGCTTACGGCCTAGCGCAAGCCCCGGAACAGCACTTGTGCAAACCGAACTGCATCTTGTGCGGAGAGGCCCACCCAACGGGAGCCGCGGGTTGCCCCCGCCGCTTCCAACCAAGGAGTCGACAATCACACAGCAAGAGCGAGACGCCGAATGTACCAACCAACAGTCAACAGAGCAGCAACAGCCAAGGAAAACCACACCAGACGGAGGGGAACCGCAACCACAAGCCTACCAAACCCCCCGAGAAGACGACACAGGGGAAACAGCTGCCGCCACTGGGGCAACTGCGGACTTACATCCAAGTTCTCCAAGGAACGACCGGCACCGCAACAACAGCAACACCAGCAAAGGCGAGTACCCAAGGCCTTTTCGCTCCCACCTTCACCCCTCCTCCCATACATACTACATCTCCTACATCTCAGGACAGCAAACTGGATCTAAATCTAAAAGAGATGCAAAATATGGGAGCCGACATAGCGCTACTTAGAAGCGAGAACGCCCAACTTAGGGCTGAGAACAGCAACCTTAAAGAGCAGATAGCGAAGCTAACAACCCACAATGCCGCGGAGACAGAACCCACCCCGCCAACTCTTAAGCGCAATAACACCAGAAAGCCGGCAACTAACCTCAAGTCCGACGACAACATGGGCAGTGTAGACATGCAAGAACTGAAACAAGAAATGCTTCAGTCACTCAACGCCACACTAAAAGAATCCATTGCGGCCCTGCGAGCGGAACTATTTGGAAGCCTGACGAGCGCGAAGGCACCGGGAAGCAACTTAACCGACCAGGCGAGCACGACCCGTGTACCAATAGATATCGAGCAAGATGCCGACTTCTAGACACATCACCTTATGGCAATGGAATTGCAGAGGCTACAGAGCCAAAAGAAGCCAACTGCAAGCCCACTTGTCCACGCTAGATAATCAACCCGACGTCATAGCCTTGCAGGAGACAGGATCCAACACCAAACTTCTTAACTATACAGCGTACACACACCCCGAACACCCACAGCTAGCTACACTCGTCAACAGAAACATATGCACATCCGCTAGCGAAATAACCAACACAAATATACCGCAGGTATTTATAACTCTATTGCCAGTCAAGAAGAGACAGCAGCCTCTCCACGTGCTCAACATTTACAGCCCACCAAAGCAGACGACCCACAACTTCAAACCCCTCTTGCTGGAAGCCTTGAAAATAGCCGGACGCCAACCCTTGATAATAGTAGGCGACTTCAACGCTCCACACGAGGCGTGGGGATACCACAAGACAACAAGCAAGGGAACAAAATTGGAAGAATCAATCCAGACTTTGGGTCTCACCCTTCACAATACGCCAGGAACACCGACCCGCATCGGAAATAGCGTACAAAGAGACACAACCCCGGACCTAACCCTAACACACAACGTAATAGCGGGAAAATGGGGGGTCTCTTCTCAAAACTTTGGGAGCGACCATTATGTAATAGAATTCGAAGCCAACTACAAGACGCGGCTGGCACAAGAGCCAGCCAGGAAATCCCTCACCAACTGGGATCTGTTCAGACCGAAATGTACGCAAGTGGAACCGCCCAAGGAAATTACAGAAAGCAACATCAGAGAATGGATGCAAACCTTTTTGAAGTGCTAAGAAGACAGCGATGCACCAATAGACCGAATTGTTCCGGCGCCGTATGTTGATTCTAACCTACAGCACATGTGAGACGCATATCGCAGTATCGAAGCGAGATGGAAAAAACACCGGCACAGGAAAACACTAAGAATAAAACTACAGAACCTCAAAACAGCAATAGCCAAACACGCAGACTACCTGACACGAATGCAGTGGCTCCAAGCGTGCGACGAAATGCGCGGCACACTATCGATGAAGCGCACGTGGGCGATCCTACGGAAATTAATCGACCCCAGCAACAACAAGACAGAATCTGCTAAGAAGATCACCAAGCTTCTACAAGAATATGAGGGCACGGAGCTGCAAATGCATGGTGAGCTCATAAAGCTATACGCAACCCAAAATGATAATACGCGCTCCCCGCCTGCGCATTATATGGGCGCGAGCAACGAAATACTAGACGCCGAATTCACATTCGAAGAGGTGCACGCCGCCATCAGAACCGTCAGAAGAGCGACCTCACCTGGATAAGACAAGATATCCAACAAGATATTACGACATCTTGAAAAGACAGCGACTGAAAGCCTGACAGCTTACTTTAACAAGGTGTGGCGAGAAGGGGAAGTGCCCCCCGATTGGAAGCACGCAAACATACCACTCATTCCCAAGCCAGGCAAGCCAATCAAAATTGAAAACCTCCGACCAATATCACTTACGTCGTGTGTGGGGAAACTCATGGAGCAAGTCGTGAACGCCCGCATAGTAGACTACCTCGCGACGAACGACATGCTACCAGACAACCAAGTCGGCTTCAGACCAAGGCTCTCCACTCAGGACGCACTTATACAGATTCAACACGATTTACTGCACCACCCACCGAAAAAAGACAACGCGGCCATTTTAGCCATTCACCTCCACAAAGCCTTTGATAACGTATCACACGAGGCAATACTAACAGAAATCTAGACGCTCGGGCTTGGAGCAAGAACATTCGCTTATGTAAAATCCTTCCTCACAGGCCGGACAGCCAAGATGAAACTAGGAACGTCCCAAACACAAATCTTCAAGATGCCAAACAAGGGGACGCCCCAGGGAGCCGTAATCTCGCCTTTACTCTTCAATCTCGCAATTCGACCGATGGCCAGCGCACTTTACACCATCCCAACACTAAGATCAACGATATACGCAGACGATATCACCCTCTGGGTCGACCGGGGCAGCGACGCCGACATCGAACAGACGCTAAGGGAAGGCGTCGAAGTAATCGCGGAACACGCAACCAAAGGGGGCCTCGTGTACTCGTCTACCAAATCTGAACTAATGATCCTTCATCCCCCCAGGACGAAACCGGCCACCCAACCGCCCATCAAAGTCGACATCGGAGGGCAAAGCATACCCATTGTCTCGACCTTAAAAATACTAGGACTGAGGATACAGGCCAATAGAGGGACAACCGAGACAGTACGTGTCCTAAGGTCACATACGCTACAAACAATTTCCATGCTAAAAAGAATCACCTCGAGGCAACATGGCCTCACAGAGGAAGGAAGACTAAGGATCGTACAGGGCGTTGTAGTCAGCAGGTTCAGTTATCACCTGCCTTATGTGAATCTAACCCAATCTACGAAAGACTCGCTCGATGCGCTACTTCGGAAAGCCCATCGCACGGCCCTGCACATTCTGCACTCCGCTCCAACAACCAGACTTGCAAAATTGGGCATCCACAACACCGTAGACGAGATAATCGATGCCCATCGCACGGCACAGATACAGAGGCTGGCGCAGACCACGATGGGAAGGTACATACTGCAGCGGATCCAAATAGAACCGCCCAACACCGACTCTGCTGCGGCCAGGATACCAAGACACATACGAGCCCTAATCAAGGTCAAACCCATCCCACGAAACATGCACCCGACCTTCCACGCGGGAAGAAGAAAGGCACGCGCGCATTACCACTCGCCGCACTATCCACCAGACAAACACACCGTGTATGTGGATGCGGCACGGTACCCCGACAGAGCAGCCTTCGCAATCGCAGGCATTGCCTCCGCCACAAAACCGCAACCAGCATTCAAAGCCTCCGTCTGTACGGCAAACCCCACCACTGCAGAAGAAACAGCCCTGGCTCTCGCCATAACCAAGACGCCAACACCGACTGTCGTGCTATCGGATTCACAGCAGGCGCTTCCCAACTATGAGAAGGGCAACATCTCAGCCTCGGCACTAAAAATTCTTCTAAAAAACCTCCCGACCAGCCCGTGATGTTGCTGTGGACCCCGGCTCACACTGGCGTGGGAACCAACGAGGTGACTAATCAGCAGGCCCGAGCATTAATACCCCCGGCGAGCACTCATCTTGGTCTTACGCGTAGAGCAGTCGACGTCACTGGGTACGCCCTCACCACATACCGAGACATCACACAACACTACCGCCTCACCCGCAGAACACTACCCCCACCCAACGCACTTACGATAGAGGAAGCACAGATGTGGCGCACTCTACAAACCCACTCCTTCCCCCATCGCACGCAATTACAGCACTCCCACCCACACCTCTTCCTCTCAGCAGAGTGTCCGAGATGCCGCAACCTCTACACGCTGTACCACTCCTTATGCGAGTGCCCCGCGGACCCCTACCTCCCCTTCCCCACTCCCACCCACTGGGAGCAGGCCTTGGGTAGCTCTTGCCTCGTGGATCAACGGACCCTGACGCAACGGGCACTACAGGTCGCTTCGGCCATTTGGGCTGAGGCCACCCCCCCAACCTGAACCCGGTGTCTCACCAATAAAGTGTTTTTCTCTCTCTCTCTCTCCCCACTCGTGGGACGCCAGTCACCACATTCACCCCTCTGCTCGAGAGGTTTGTTTGGGGAAACAAAACTCGGCACATAAAAATGTTAGCACGGCCGCGACGAGACGTATGGCGCTGAAGCACGTTCTGTCGTGTCAGACGTTCAAGCACCACTAGCACCAACACAAGAGTACAGTTCGAAACAGTACAGGACAGTCTCTAACCCAATGGAAGGGAAACCAACAAATGAAACAAAATTTGCCACCCTTAAATCCACTCTATAGAATAAACTGCCTACTTAAGAAAAGTCGGACAAAGGTGCCCTCTTCTGTGCCTACTCTGTCACTGGCTTGGAAAGATTCATCGGCACGAGCAGCCGGTAGTAGAGCAGGGGTTAGAGGCAATGACACATCCGCAACTTCGTCGTTGGGTGCGTGTGGCATATTGAACCCTGTGGAGGGGTTTCTCTTCAAGGCGCTGGGCGACGCCGAAATGCCTCGATCTCCGCCACGATCTCCCGTCGCTACTCTGTGCTTAGGCGCAGCCCTCTGACACATGCGACACAACTCTACGAAGCGTGCAGTGTCAGCTTGCATCCCAGGCCAGTAGAAGTCCTTGCAGACGCGCTCCATGGTTCGCCTGATACCCCTGTGACTGCCGAGGGTTCCTTGATGGGCCTTGACAAAGACGAAGCCTCGTAGTTCTTGGGGGGCGACGAGTTGTTGCTTTCTTCCTTTTCCGGAGGGCAACTGATGCCGTCGATAAAGAATACCGGCTTCCAACTCGATCACCGCTGCGTTGAATTTCACCTTTCTGCCGACCTCGCTGAAAAACTTTCGGAGAGAAGGGTCTTGCTCCTGTAGCGCCCATAAGTCAGCAGAGGTGATAGTGCAGGGGCTGTCAGCAACGGCAGGTACCTGCGGCATTGTTCTCGGAGCCTCGCTTTTTGCTGCGTTGGCGCGCATGTGGGTCTTCAACCCCGCTGCAGCTGGGGAAGACGATGGCAGGTTCCGTCCACGCAGGTCTTCTGGGACGCGGACGCTACCTTGTTCAAGCACCGTACTTGCAATCACTGGTTCCTTTTCGTGAGGCTCCTCTCGTCTGATGTTCCCATTGTCTTTCGTATTGGCATCACCAATCCCCTCAATGTTCCCTCTAATGACGTCGCACAGGGGGTTGTCCATGCAGGACGCTAGTATGCGGCCTGAAAAGAACGGGGAATCGATTTCCACGTCTGCCGCCGGTAGGGACAGACACGTTCGATTAAATAGGTGGACGGTGCTCATGCCTCCTGTAAGCTTGGTGTCAACAACGAGAGAGCGGTTCACGATGACCGTATTACAGCCAGTGTCTCGCAGGACGACCACGGGTTGGCCTTCCAGAAATCCTCCCGACGTTGGCATCCTCTCCAGCTCGGTTGTCGGCGTGCTGCTTGCTGGAGACACTGGTACAGCTTGGCGTCGTCGAGACTTTCTGGATGCCTCTACTGGAGAGTTTTTGAGTCCGGTCCTTGCGGAGGGTACCTGTCTCACGTTCTCTGGCAAGTTGCAGCAAGTTTCAGCCTGGTATTGGTGTCCGTGCTTGCGGCCCCTCAGGCAGAAGGCGTTCTTCTTGCTGGGCTGGCTGGAACCCCGTGACTTCGCCCAGCAGTCAGACGGATGATGTCCTGGCTTGTTACATAAGAGGCAACGAAGCTTGACCTCGTGCTCCTGATGATCAGGAGCCCGGAGAAGTCCAGCTGGCTTGCCACGGTCTTTCTTTTCTTCCCTTTCTCTGCCCATGTTGACTAAGCCTTGAGCTTCGAGGTATTGGTCAGCCGTCTCAGCAAGCTGGTCCAGGCTCTTGCAGCCCCTTTCTTTGAGGAAAATGGCGAGCTTCTCGTCGCACTGGCTCAGGAATTGCTCGGGCACCATTTTGTCTCGGAGCGCGGAGTAGGACTGCTCCGTTTTCGCCATTTCCTGCCAGCTGTTCAAGTAGCCGAGAAGACGACCAACAAACTGACGACCTGTTTCTGAGTTCTGCAGCCTGGATTCCCTAAACTTGCACCGGTACCCTTCTTCGGTGTTCCTAAACCTCTGTAAACGGGTCTTGTTCAGTTTCGTGTAGTCCATTGCATCATAGGACGACATGCGGCCAACGGTACTGAGCGCCTCACCTGTAATGCACAAGTGTAATGAGAGCGCCCACTTGTCCGAAGGACAAACTTGGTTTGTTGCCAGTCTCTCGAACCGCTGTATATAAGCGTCGAGCTCGTCTCATTCCTCATTAAAAGCGGGAATCAGCTTGTGAGTGCTGTGGAAGCTTTGTGCCGCATTAGTCGCGGTGTCACTCCCCACAGCGTCCGAACGCGCGTTGGAACCCTGCGACTGTTCCTGAAGTTGTAGCCTCAGTTCTAGCATGGCGCGTTCAGCCTCAATTCGAGCTCGAGTCTCGCTCTCCGTCTGCTGTGCTAGCCTTGCCGCTTCTTTAGCCGCCTCGCGTTCGGTCGCACGCTTCTCTCTTTCTTTCGCGCATTCAGCGTCGATCCATTCTCTGAGATCCTGACCTGACAGCCCTAATTCTTTGCCGATGAGCATCAACTTCTCGAGATCCATCCTCGTTCGTCACACCCACTTGCCTGCTTAAGCTCTTCAGATGGAAGTAGGGCAAGGTCCTGTCGCGGACGCCAAAAATCGTGAGAACTTTGGGGTTAAGCAGACGGGTGTGTGAGTCGCGGAGGAAGATCACAAGGACATTGACGCCATGTCCTTGAGCGGACATTCCAACACTAAATATATTGGGGACGGAACGCACACACAAGCGAAATAAAAAAACGAACAGGTTCGATCCACAAGAGTTCGGGAGAGAAGCGGGGAAAAAAATAGACAACGCGACGCTCACGGCCCTGTCCCACAGTGCTGGCACTCAGTCGCCACGGCATTGACGTCCTCGCCGCAGGGTTTTGGAAGACGGCGGACCAGTCGCGGTTCCGCTGAGTCACGCGCCGCTGGCTCCGCTCGCTAGGCCTTGCCTCGGAACTGCGGCTCCCAGGGACGTCGCGGCGATCCAACCGCTTCCCGAATGGCGTAGTCGGTGTTCCGTGTCACAGGCCCGTGGACATCAACCCGCTGGAGCGACCACGAACCTCGAACCTCTACTACTACTACTACTACTACTAAGTGGTTCAAGAGAAAAGGAAAGGAAATGCACTGGGGATATTATTGAGCCCAGCTGGGGGCTCACCTGCATACAACCCAGTGCGGAAGGGGAGGGGGAGGAGGGGGATGAAAGATTAGAGGAGAAAAGGGGTGATGAAAGAGATGGGTAAGCTAGGAAATTAAAATGTGGAGCCTCTACTTAAAGCTAAGCGAAGCAGCAGCAGCAATGGCGCGGGCAGCAGACGGCCGTCTACGGGCGCTTGTTGAGACCTCGAACCTCGAAAGCCACAAAAGCCTCGAACCGCCTGCCCGTCGTTTTTGTCCAGCTGCCCTGCGGAACCTCCGCCACTCGCTCCGCTTCCCAGGCCGGCCCTCCATGATGATGATCCTCCCCTCGCTGGCACACACTCTCTAAGGGAAATTGGCCCGGTCTCCATCTTCTTCCTCTCGAGACACCTCCTCTGCGCCGTCGTCGGGGTCTTTCCCCACTCGTGGGACGCCAGTCACCATGTATGTATGTATGTATGTATGTATGTATGTATGTATGTATGTATGTATGTATGTATGTATCTATGTATGTATGTATGTATGTATGTATGTATGTATGTATGTATGTATGTATGTATGTATGTATGTATGCATGTATGTATGTATGTATGTATGTATGTATGTATGTATGTATGTATGTATTTATTTGACCTGATACATCGGCGGTACGTCACACTTTTTTAGGAGACGACACGCAGGATCCCCCCTTGCTACTGGCCGCGCGGCACTGCTTTTCGCGTCGGCCGTGGTAGCGCCACCCCGTCCGCTCTAAAATAGGGGAAACGAACGTTTGAAGGGCAGATAGGCGGGGCCACGTGGGTGGGGCTCAAACACGCCATGCTCGCTCACGGCAATAATTGAAGATTTCCTCAAACGACCAGCGTGCCGCTTGCGTTTCTTGCATGTGGCGCTGTCGAGGTGAACATATGTCTGTGAAGCGGGTTGCGCAGAAACGACTCAGCATCGCTGCCGATATTCGAACATCGCCTTATGAAGCCGCGCCGACGACGATTCCTAGCGCAATCTTTCACCGCGCCATCACCCCGTTTTGCACTTTTGTGAACTGATTTTCAGTAGCGATTCTGCTCAATCAGGCGACAAGTTTTAACTGCAGCGGTGTGTACCGATTCGTGCGCGCTCTTTGACACCGTGCAGTCAGATGCTCGACGCAGTCGCGCGCGTAGCTTTTCGCCTCAGAAGACGCTTCCTTCCTTCCTAGTGTTATGCATATCTTGTAAACGATGCTCTATATCAACGAACTCAGCTAAGCTCGTGTGACGTATCGCAACGATCGACATTCATCTCTACAAAGATAGCCGTGCCAGAGTGTCGCTCGCATAGATGCTGCCAGAACCGCCGAAACAACCGGCAGCTTCCCCCAGAGCCGGAAGCGTTGAGTGGTTGCAGTATTTGATGGAGTCATCCGATAGCGGCTCCGTTGTCCTCCGTGCCAGCTGCGTCATATAGGCTACGTCAAACGAGAAAAGCTACGCCCATGCATAGCCTCCTGTATTTTTACAGGAGGCGATGGCTAATGCTCACTTGACTGGCGACGAGAATTCACCCGTAAACAAGGGAAGAAAAGAGCACGTAATCTAGCGCAAGCTCGCTTCAAATCGCGATCTAGGGCCCCTTAAAAACACCGCTTTTAATACGAAGCTTTAGTGTCCTCTCTGATGGCGTCTGTAACGCGAAAACGCCGAAGTACCCGCCGCGGTGGCTCAGTGGCTAAGGCGTTGCGCTGCTGAGCACGAGGTCGCGGGTTCGATTCCCGGCCGCGGCGGCCGCTTTTCTGATGGAGGCGAAAAGCAAAAACGCCCGTGTGTACGAGATTTCGGCGCACGTTAAAGATCTCCAGGTGGTCAAAATTAATCCGGAGCCCTCCACTACTGCGCGCCTCATCGCCTGCGTTGCGTCGGCGCGTTAAACCCCACAATCAATCAAAACGCCGAAGTTAAAGAGAAAAACGCTTCGGGTGGCCGGAATCTAACCTGGGCCCCTCGCTTTATGAAGGCGACGTTTATCCCATTGCTCCAATTCGATTTGGTCGAATCGGTTCGGAAAACTTAGACGACGACCAAAGAATCCGTCACGACAAAGCTTCGCGTTCAACCATCGTCGTAGTTTGACCGAGGGGTGCATGATTTCTTTAAAGCGGAAGCTTTTTTGTGGGAACGGTTGGTCAATGGAAAAGCTCTGATAAGGTCTCTGGACACGCGGCGCGTGCATGAATCTGGGCATTCATTGTGTCGCAACGGTTACTTGCAAATCGCGAAAGACAAATGGTTCTAGATAAGACAATACACGAATCGATCATGAAGAAGGAGTATCATACCTTTGTCTCATAAACCATGGGTCTCTACACGTTTAGATTGTTCGAAGATGCGTTTACTTAGTGCGAAAAAAATCCTCGCATGGCTTCGTTCTTCGTTTGCTATTTGGTTCCTTAACGGTTTGAGAATGGATTGGACGCACTTTCGGCGAAGATTGCACACACTTTTAGCTTTCGCGCGTATCTCAACTTTCTTGAAGAAGAGATAGTATATTTGATTTTGAAGCTGGACAAGAATTTTGCACAATACGGTAAAAAAAAGGATTTTCTGTGAGTTTAAAACCTAGAAGTCGAATACTTTATTTATTATGGACGACTATCGGTAACTTTTGTTATTGACCATTTGTTTCGTATGTTTAGTCAGCTGTCACCGCCTTTATATTGCGTCAGTCGGTACACCGTAACAAGGAATTTGTCGATAAGGCACTCTGAAGTTTCACATCACGCCGCTGCGCACCACAAACCACGATATTTCAAACAGTTACCAGGGGATCCCCTAAAGTCAACTTGAACGTGTGATGCGAAATCTCTCTAATATTCGGCCATGAACGCAGGCACAGGCGTATTTCGGCTGCGGAAAAATGACTTTGGAATGTCCGCAGTCGTATACACCGCCAAACGTAGATTGGGGACGGGGGGATGACCACTTTAGCGAGTGCTCTCATAAATGTGTGCGCACGAGCAAAGTATGCGTTTAAAATCGTAACAGATTGTCCCGGCGCACCCAGTAAGCAAGCTGCGAGGACTGCTCCCCTCCCCCACACCCCTCCATGATTTAAAATGCATGTCGAAATAAACGAAGCTAAACGGGCAGATGCAGTCGACAAACGTTTATCTATGGATAACGAAGATGATTCGAAGGTTGAAATACTATCTGGCTCGTAAGTACCAACGCCCCTCGGAAAACCACAACACTCTTTCCCACAAAACCGATTGCCGAAGTGCGCAACTAACTTTGCAGCCCGTAACAATGTCGTTCGCTCTTTTTCGTTTCCTTGGCAGAGCCGGTTAGCTGGAAACGGAGCCATCACGGTTTCACTGCTGCACAACTTGGGCTCCTGCTTCTACTCTCAACCTTGTTCGTCCACACGATTTGCAGCAATGGCACAGGCAAGTTATGGTGATTCGGCTCCAAGGATAAGTGCTGGACGATTACGCAGTCTTCAAGCTGCCCATGCGGCTCGAAAGAAGGGTTGCCTGCCGTGCGAAGATTGCGGGTACCAGTGGCTCGCTCACTTCCCGCCTCTGGACTACGAAAGCGATCTAGAAGACGACCTGCCACCACCTCCGCCCCCTGCACCGCCGTCATCGCCAACGTTTCCCGAGGATTCCGATTTCGAGTCAGAGCTGGCGTCCTCCACCGACGAGCCGGAAGTGATATATAGCGAACCTCGCGAGTCCTTACAGGCACCCCATCACCCGCCGGCTGCAAGACGCTTTGAAAGGGAAGCGTGCGCCAACTTTGGGCCATCAAGAAGAATCGAAGTCTTTCAGCAGGAAATGCCGCAACCTAGCGCAGTGCGCAACAGGCAGTGGTCGTGTTCACGGTTCCGTCGTGAACTTGTGCTCTGGTACAAGAATGCGTGTTGGTCTGGACCCCTTTTGCTGACAGCTGTAGTGATCGCCGCGTTCATTTTATGGGTTACCCTCCGCGGGTCTACAAGTGATTCGCTGCCCCCACCGCAAAACGAAATTGAACTGGAGGATATCTGGCAGTGATGCATTGAAGACATACTAAGTGACGAAAGTACGGCGGCATCCGCCCACGCCGGCGAGACCCAAGCTTGGGCAATATCGGAAGCTCGCGGACGTGCAAGACGGAGCGTCACCCGAAAGAATGCATTCCCTGCTGTAGTAATCTACGGAAATGCGCAAGTGTTCTCATCGTCGTTCTTAACTATGGACGCCAACATGCGCGAAGACATCGCTGTTAACTCGAAGAATAAGAGGCAAGGAAAACCGACCCAACGTGCAGGCACGGACTTGGATCCTGTAGTGTGTAAACGCACTGGTTGCCTGACATAGGAATTCTTTTTAGCCCTTTTTATCATTTCACGGACGTTAAAACCCTGCAGGTCTGTGGGAAATTACTTTTTAGCTGCACTAGGTGGCACAAAAGCTATTTTAGACCATATTTGATCTCCTTCTTATTACCCGTCCATATACACTCGGCGGCAGTATTGGCCATAAATGTACCAATAAAATACGTTATATGCTCACACTTGCCGTTCTTCTCTTTTGCGAAGTCCAGACCACGCATCCTGGAAGGTAAGCCCGCCGGGAGGAGTGCATTGCTTAGTGTTGACAGCTAGCAGAATTAGCGCTGGAATTCTGGTTTCATCTCAAATCCTTTGCTGGCTAGTTTGCCGAAGTTATCACGTTGTATTTATCGTCCGCATCCGAGTCCATCATACCTTCGCAGGACAGGCAATGCATCCACATTAATGCCAAGCTACAGTGTCCGGATTAATCATCACGAGTACGTGTTATTCCTTGACTGCAGTTACACCGAACATGACCGCGCACGCTATGTGCGGAGCTGAAAGCCACAGAACGTGCGCTGTTCTCGCAACGCCATAGTGATCACCGTCGAAGTCCTACGAAGCTGAACCACCGTACGACTACACCGCAATTCGCACCAACACACCCGCGATAAAAAAAGTTTGCTGCTGCGATAAGGTACAGATGCCTCAAAAGTTAAACGGAGCACGAGAGCAGTGGCCGGAGCGGGCAGAACTGCATGCCAGTGCGATCTATGAATACGGGCGCCGCAGATAGCGAGAGTGCGCGGGCACATCCGGTTGGCCCATCTCGATACTCCGACGCTCGCCTTATCACCGGCTAAAGTCATAGAGATTGTTACAACATACACTACAGAGGAATCCGGCGCTAGCGTCTATGCGGCTCACATCAAGCCCGTCTGTGTCGTCATGGGCCGCCATTACATCATGCGCTAGCCTTAGTTTCAAAATTGGCTGGGATTGAAACGTTTTAGACCGCAACTTTAAACAAAGTGCCACAAAAATACGATGAATACTGTGCAAATATCTAAATGGAAAAATTAAACAGGCTGTTTTAAAACTAACGAAACAGGACGCAAAGGGCATTTTTGCCGGAACGCTTGTGGCTGCTATTCTGCGACCAAGGTGGTAGTTATGAAAAATGTTAATATTGGGGGGGGGGGGGGGGGGCGGGCGGGGGAGAGGAACTCATCAGATACTCTTATTTTATTATTTTACCATTATTTTATATAATAACATTTTTGAAGAGTTTGGAAAGTTCTTTGAGTGTGCCTACGAACACGTCGCCTTCATGGTCAACCAGTGCACCTACCGACAGCTAAAGTTTAACAAAACTTGCTGCTGAGCGAGTTGGTTTATACCTGCAGAAAAAAGAAAACGTGGCGTTTTAAGCATTCCTGGACGATGACAAGATAAAACGAAAACAGGCGCCCGTATCTGTCGTATCTTGTCTTCGTCGAAGTACGTCTTGTTTCTTCTTTTCGTCAGCTACAAATATCGTGGTGGCATATTACCCGCTCCACCATACGCTCTTCGACTTGGGCATGACCAACGTCAGGTGTGATTACGCACTACCTGCTGTTTCACCGAACACGGCTATCACAGAATAGGGAGGATTTCGGCTTCCTCGTAGCTCGTAGACGTAATGCATAATGAAGAAAGCAAATCCCATAAACCGCTTAATCATCCAATTGTGATGCCAAGCCCAAGCCAAAAGCGGGGGTCTTCCCATAAACCCCCCGGACGATATGGCTTACCAGGCGCAGTTTTCTCCCTATTATACGTACTAAGAAACTCTATGGCTGAAGGGAAGCCGCGCCGCTGACATCCCTGCTGACCAGGGGCGCTTCCAGTGATTTATGCACGAATCTGTTTGCCCGATCGGGAATAAAGCTGATCTTCAGTGGCGTAGGGGTTCCGTTTGGTTAACAACGCCACCAGTTCGTCGACGTCTCTGCCGTGGTTGAGATTTTCTGTGCGGCGAGTTTGTTGGCCATGAAATTTAAGCTCTTCGAAATCATTCAGCAGCTGCGGCCATAACAATGCTTGGCTCACGAAAAGGCATGACAAATGAATATAAACAAACAGTCCATGCATGCATTGGCTGCATTGCTTCCATGTGGTTTTAATGGGCGCTCACGAGAATTGAGGAGGTGAGCCTATCGGACGTTAGATGCTTCAAAACATATCGGCCTTATTACACAAACTTTAGTAAATTATGTTGGACAAGAAGGGTATCCCATCTTTACACGCAAGCATTGGAAACGCCCCTGTTGAGCAGGGATGGCAGCAGCGCGGCTTCGCATGAGCCGGCGATAAGGCGAGCGTAAGGTCCGTCATGATGAAAGAGCCAGATGGCCCACCACAGAGTACTCCGTCGTGCCCACGCACTCTCGCTATCTGCGGCGCATCTATTCATAGATCGCGCTGGCATGCAGTTTTGCATTGAGTTCCTGTATATTGCTTAGCGCAATAGTTGCGCGACTGATTGCCACATGCCGAGCGTTCCAGTTCGGCAGGAAAGCCCACTTTCAGTGCTGCGCACAAGACGCCGTACTCAGTCAGTTCTGCTCCACTGAGCATCCGCGGTTGCGTAAGCGGCGGCCGCGGCGGCAGGTCAGCTGATAAGCAGCCGACTATCGTGAGCGTTTTGGCCCTCCTCGCCACTCCTCCTCGCCGGTGCCCCTGGCGCGGCGGCCCGGCGGCAGCTCCTACATGCAAGGCGGATGGCTTTCCCGCACGACCTGGAACTCAAGATGGCAGATGGACGCGCAGCTCTGCCCCCTAGGGGAGCTATATACAGGAACTCTAGTTTTGCACGCTCCGGCCCCCGCTCTCCTGCTCTGTTTAACTTCTGGAGCCCCTGTACACTGAGGCTGGTTCACAGAACTGCGTTGTGGTGCATGATGACCATGCGCTTCCTGGTTTGGAAGTTTAGATACACCCGTCGACAAAATAAACCGGGCACATGAGCGGTTGAGAAAATGCCTTGCCACGGCGTATTACGTCGCTTTCCTGGTGTCAAGACATCGCATTGTGCATGCGTGTGCCCTCCGGCTTTCTAATTAAACATTTTTCTCTCTTGCCGCGCGCTGGCTCATAACGAGGAACGTTTGGCGCTAGGGGTCGCTTTCTTCATTTACTTTGTCACGTGGTGTTTCTCTCGTCAGCCCTTGCTGTTTTTTAACGTGACAACGTTGTTACACACATTTTCCGATTTTTCTGTGGTTGCTAGTCGTCCACTATCTGCTGTGCTCATCAAGCGTCAGCGGAATTACGTCATTGCTGCCGCCCGGACGCTATGACTGATGCAGCCAGATGCAAGGGGTCGCTTCAATCGGGACAACGCCGCCTGTATAAACATTGCCTAACGCGTCGCCCGCTTTCCAATGGGAGCGGTAGGGACGCTTAGTTAGGCACTCATCCGGTGCGTGGCGCGCGCCGGCGGACGTCCTGCCCTACGTCACTGATCGCGAGTCGCGAACACTGCACCCACTCTTACAGCATGTGTATGTCAGCTTGCCTCAAAGGCGTCGGAGCGCCGCCTAGGGAACACTAGACAAACTGCCAACTATTTTCCATAGTTTCCGAGAAGCGGCGCTGGCTGGCTGACATGAAAGCATGTAGGAAGGCTACGGAGCGGGAAAGGGTAGGGGAGAGCAACAGGAGAATGGCTGTTTGGCCATTTTTCGCTCACCCATCAAGCAAGGATTATACAGGCGGGGTTGATCGGGATTATGGTGCAGCCGCAACTAGGGTGTAGAAAAGAGGACAACAAACTACGGTGGAGGCGAAAAAAGTGATGTGGATTTTCAGCAGGTGACGCGCCTGCGCATTGAAGTTATTTCTATGCCCGGCTGGTGGCAGCATACTCGGCAGACTTGGGGCCCTGTTCACGACTTCATAAATACACGGTGATGACGGCATGTTTTTTTGCGTAAGCAAAAGGTAAGTGACGTGTGAAGGTGTAGCTATGACGACATGCAGTGTAATTTGACGCTCAGCTCATAAAGATCTCAACCAAGCTATCAAATATTGCGCATCGAGGATATAAAACACTTGGCATGTATTATAAATATTAGTACTGCAGCTAAGGCTGGCAAGAGAAACACAGTTCTTTAGGTTAAAATTGCCGTCATGCTCTGACTAAATCAACTATTTTTACAACAGTTGCTTGAACCGTTTTGTTGTACATAAAACCGGCGCGAATGCCTTTACGAAGCGTTTTGGTACTCCACAAAACACTCAGGAGCATTCAATATGGTTTCCTTCACACAAAAAGTAAGTCCAGCGTTTTCCTATTTTTCTTGCAAAGAAATTTTCTACTCTATCAACTTTTCTGAAGATCTTTCACAGGGCTGATCCTAGGAGACATCGAACAACTACTTTAATTTTCAACCTATTTTTTATGTTGTTTTCATGTTGTTTTCAACTTATTTTCCTCTAATGTCGTACTACGTTAAAAAAATTGCGCCCACCTCCCCGCGAGGGGAACCCTGTGTAGATGCGACACATCGTGGGGTTCACTTCTTGTTTCCGTTGGATTGATTCTGAAATCGCGTGAAACATGTGGGGAACGCGTGTGATTATAATGTTTTATGATTATTATTATGTTTTAGTGGCCAATCTTGGTCAATTTCTCTAAGTGGTATGCTTGGGGCTTCGCTGTCGCAACGACCTGTACTCCATCATTATTGCTGTAAGTGGGAGCTTCTTTTCTTTTATTGCAAGTGTTAATCATTGCCCCATCATGCGTTGTATCAGTAGCATCTTGACGTAGTTTGAATGAGTCAAGGATATAAGACGCGTTCGTCGCATTTGATTCTGTCTCGGTTTTGTGGCGCAGTGGGAAGAGCACCATGTACCTCGCGTTCCGCCCACAGGGTCGTGTGATCGAAACCGGGCGCCGCTAACTATTTTTTTTATAGTGTAGGGGGAGGGGTGTGGACGAACAACAACGCCGTATGTAGGGACAAGGCGAGTGAATGAGATGCAGTCGCATCTAAAATTCTAGATGTGTTGTTTTAGACGCCTTGCTTCAGGTGGCTGCAGTTTTATCCCTCTGTGTTCACGCAAGGAAAGGCGTAAGACTTGAGTTTCATAATTTTGTTTCAAACCAATAGCATAGCAATGGTAGTATTCATACAGCAAACCTTGGGTACTGCAACGAATAAAACAATAAATATTTCATTGGTCAAGTTTGAATGCCTAAGGTTCTCAACCCGTCGGAGGCGAACTTGATTGATTGTTTGTAGGTTTTAACGTGCCGACGCTACGCAGGTGATTAGGCGCGCCGTAGTGGAGGGCTCCGGATTAATTTTGACCACCTGGGGATTTTTAACGTGCGCCGAAATCTCGTACACGCGGCAGCGCGACGCCTTACCCACTGAGCCACCGCGGCGGGTCGGAGGCGACCTTGTGGCTCCGCAAGTTTATTTATTTATTTATTTATTTATTTATTTATTTATTTATTTATTTATTTATTTATTTATTTATTTATTTATTTATTTATTTATTTATTTATTTATTTATTTATTTATTTATTTATTTATTTATTTATTTATTTATTTATTTATTTCATACCTGCTTGCCTTCGCATGCATTACAGCAGGGTGATACATAACACTAAGCATCAAATATGAGACCAAATAACAAAATAATTCTAAAATGCGCGGTGAAAATCGTCATAAACAGTGGATACAATCATACGTGGAAGATAATTACACTCTCGTATTGATCTAAGATAAAATGATTCAGGCAAGGCGTCACCTTTAAAGGAAAGATAATAATGTGCTTTGAGCTTGTGGTCCCACTTTGGGATATGTAGAATGGCGCTTGGATATACTTCCCTCTTTCTATTCCAGTTTTCGAATGATAGATATTACAAAAAAATTTCAACCTGAGGTTTCGTCTGTGATCTTTACCGTCTTCCCATTTAAGTTTACTTTTACTTTCCCTCATGCTAAGTTGACAGTGCCAATTACCTAATACGAATCACACTTCCATATTCTGTATGTTTTCGAGCGTATAAAGCAGCTCTTGGTCTAGGGATCCCAAAAAACACATGCGTACTCCAACATTGAGCGCACATGAGTAAAATGCGGTTGTTCTTTTAAGATAGACGGAGGTTCGCTGAAATTTTATCTCGAAAAGCCAAAAACACCTGCAGCCGTAACTTTTATGCTGTGAACGTGCCTATTTAATCTCTAACCACTCCTAGCTATATATATTCCCCGGCCCTTCTTAAAGCAGTGTAATTTACTGTATATGGAATGAAGGTTTTCTTGTAACGGTGACGTTAAAACACTTTTTAACATTCAACGACTTTTATGAATCAGCACACCGGGATATTATAAAATTAGAATCATGCTGCACGTATTCGGAATCACGTTCAATCGCTATATATATAGTCCTGTAAACAATAGTCATTCGCGAACATTTTCAACAAAGATTTGAGTCCAATTGTAATAACATTTATATATAACAGAAACAAAAGGGGACCCGCAACTGAGCCTTGGGGAATTCTTGAGGTCACGGGAACATATGCGGACGAACAATCATTGATAGCGACCGATTGCTGTCTTAGAGGGATGTACTCGGCTATCCAAGCAATAACCGATTCATTCAGTTTACAGCCCGCAATATACTAACAAGAAGGTGATATGGAACACCGTCACCAACCAGGGTTGCTCAGTGGCTTAAGGCGTTGCGCTGCTGCGCACGACGACGCGGGTTCGACTCCGGGTCGCGGCGGCCGCTTTTCTGATGAAGGCGAGAAGCAAAAGCGCCCGTGTGTACGAGATTTCGGCACACGTTAAAGATCCCCAGGCGGTCAAAATTAATCCGGAGCCCTCCACTACGGCACGCCCCATCACCTGCGTTGCGTCGGCGCTTTAAAACCTGCAATTAATAATCGATATGCAACACCGTCAAGTACTTTTTTTGCAGCACAAGAAAATACAGTCATCTACTTTAAGCTTATCGATTGCCAGAGCAAAATCGTGCGTGAACTCAACAAAAAAACCTGACGAATTCCGTGTTTGCTATTATGCTGGCGATTATGTTTAGCCGAATGAGTCATATCCCAAGTGTAGCTAAGTTCACATTCAAACACTGCAACTAAATTAACATCCAGGCTTCGTCATTCACAAGGATCTGTTCTTATGGCAAATTTAATGTAACACTTGTTTCTAAATAGGCAGTCATAAAATCCCATGAAGCAACATAGTGCAGGGCACGAAGTTGAGCCTACCAATGCTCGAGCTGAGCCTCTTCTACGTTTATCACCAACAAAATAGTGCAACATCGTTTTTCGCAATATTATTGTAAGAAGAATAGGCGCAAGGACTCTGCTTGCGCTTTTGCGCGCCCTTGCCTTTCTTTGGTAGGGAGTCCTTGACATGGCGCCGGTTGAGCTCCTGCGTGGTGGCCGCTGGCTCGACGTCCATTAAGGCCAGTTATTTGGGTTAACCACCGCCATCTCGGGTCGGACATGTCTGCCGGGTCGATGTCTCCAATGGTCTCCGTTTCTTGAGGGGGCGAATAGCCTCGAGCTGATGCGTCGACGAAGCCGGCGGGCGAGGCGTGGAAGCGGCTATGACTGGTGAGGCTTAGCTCACCCGTCGGTTTGGCACAGTCTTCTTGCACAAATAAATGGCATTCCGAGGGCCTAAAAGGTTCCCTGCTAATTTCCAGTGAGTCCTTGCAACTTGCCCGTTCACCCAGAACACTCATTACTGTTTGACACACGAAGTTTGTTCATTTAAAACGTAGAAACACCGAGCGGATGAAAAACGCGTCTGCTACATTCGGCTCCCTAACGGCTCTTTCTTCACTCAAAGAAAAACCGGTCCTACACTGGCGGGTCTTCTTCCAAACAGGTCTGAGCATGAATTCTCAGTGCCCATGCGCGTGCCGCTGTTGGGCTGTACGCCGTTTACCCAAAGAATGATGTATAACCTGAGACCTCACGTACACTCTTAGTCGCGTCCCGGATGGCGTCCTAGTTGTATGCGGTGGGCAGTCTCAATACCGTGGTATAAGAGGCCCTGACAGGTTTCTTTTCCGTGACAAAACCTCAGGTGGTTGCATCACGCTTATATGCTGCACCAACGGCCAGTGTCACGGCTATAAACTAGCAGACAGCCTGACGCCAGAAATAAAATAAAAAAGGGGGGCAATCGTGAAGCTCCGAGCGATATGTGTGGCTTGCGGCGCATGCGCGTATTCCTCCTCACACAATCGCCCACGAGCTACTTTTGCGGTGGCCGACGACGCGCGCCCGACGACGCGGCGAAAGCCGAAAAACCTTCAAAAATGTCTCGCGCGCACATGCGCAGTAGGAGTGGAAAAAAGTTCGCGCGCGGCGAGTTGTCGTACGGAGATTTGTCTCTATCGCGCACGTGCGAGGAATTTGACCGCGGAGCAAGTTGGGGTCCCGCGCTTTGACTCTGCTCTGTGTAGTTCATACTTAGTTCCGAGCGTTCACACTTCCTTGACCACGTTCGCTTCCGCTGACATCGAATGTGTGCTTCGAGGTTCGTGCAACAGTGGAAACAACTGCAAATGCGATGGGAATATTAGGGCCACCGGTCACGCAAGCCGAACAACGACGACATTTCAAGCCGGCTCGTGTGTGTATTGCGGCCATAGCCCGGTTGAACACGAAAGGATAGATCCCTGGACTTCTTGTTTTTTTTTTCTGAGGGGTGGGGGGCGCAGACTGTAAAAAATAGGTGTTTGCAGACAATTAGTAAAGGCCATGAAATTATGCCTTTTTCGTCGTCGTAAGAAGCCCGCGCCAAAACCGTTCCCCGATACCCGGGGCCGTACGGTAAATTTGAAGGGCTTTATAGAGATGACTTGGTTTCCCTGTGCGACGGCCGTTTTGGGATCCAGGCGAAAAATGAAAACGCTTGCACATGTGATGCACTTCTGTTGCCGTAAAGAGTACCGTGGTGTCGTAAAGAAATTGCATTTTTCCATGCGTTTCATTGTCCAGGTCAAGGCACATAAAACCCAGTTTGAATTTTGTATTTTTCAATATTCCATGGCCACTGCTTGCCATTTTCGGTAGGCGTAGCAAAAAGTTATGTAACGTTTTTTTATAACTAGGTTTTCGCGTCATCGTTTCGGCTCGTGACTTTTCTGGCGCGTTGAGTAGTCTGGCTTCTGCGGCGATTTGTAAAGTTCATTACGGTGCGTTTAAGTGGTAAAGTTTTCACATGAAGCAACATGTATGAGTAACACCAGCACCGATCTTGTTGTGTTCGCCACAGCTGTCGTCTGTCTGGAGTGTCAACTCGCGGTTTGCAGAAACATGATAGCATTGGCAGCGCACACGCGGCGCGTCGCCGGCGTGGAGGTCGCTCGAAGTTGTGGCTTCTAATGTTGTTACAGATGAGCTGGCTGTTGCTCGGTGCGCGCAGTTTACCTATGCTGTATCAAAAGATATTGCTAGCAATTTTCTTCCATCTTCAATAAAATGTTTTGCGCCATACTATTGGTGGCAATTGTTTCATAAAAATAAACTAGGGCACATTACCCTCCGTATGTAACAGCGAACAGACTTTCTTTTCGACGTGCAATTGACGTGTCTCCGTCATATAAAATTATGGCAACGTTTTCTCGCACGCCTTTGCACTGAAAAAGCGCTCGGCCTTCCTATGTATATGAAGAAAACGTCCTTTTGGAGTGCGTTTGAATCTACAAGCAGTAAGAAAGAAATAATTGCCTAAACTACAGCGATGCACTTACCTGATTTATATTTTCGCAAATCTGCTAACGCGTTCGTAATACTTCTGCTGCGCCCCTTCAGGCTATACTGTTTTACCACCGATAAATAACGCCACCCTTTTGTACCTGGTCACTTATTCACCTGCCGTTTCTTCACGCAGTGCCAACACAACAAATTGCTACCCGTGACTCAACGTTTTTGAGATGTTTACAACGCTGTTTCGATTCCAGTGGTGCGAAATTCCAGAAGCAGCAGCTCCCGGCCCAAAGATTGCTTGGGGCGATTCTACAAAGGCCATCTACATCATCGGAAGTGGTGTACCTGGACCATAATTGAAGCCCAGAGAATGTACTTTTTATTTGTTTGGTATTATATTGCATGAAGGACATGAGATACCCGTCAGCTTTAGGCCAAACGTTGGGCGTTATACAGTCAGTAGCCTGAAAAAAGACGAGTTTCCTCCCTGTTTTGTAAACAGCAAGCTGCTTAAAATTCTATAAATAAAAACAATAATTTTATCTTGACAGGCCGTTATTTGCTCTTGCGCAAAAATATTTTCATTTGTGTGTTCCATAAGGGCAATCTGCTAATATTTGTATTTGTTATTTCAGTATAAGTCGTTTGTGTTCATATTTGTATTTTGGATATCAAATAAAAAGAAAACATCGCTACTTCGACATGGTGTCATTTTGTAATTTTCATCTCACACTTGTGCATGCTCATGAATTCGAGAATGACAAAATACTTAACATTTACCTACCCAACTCAGTTCTCTGTTCGTGTCCCAAGCTTGTATGAGTATAAACTATCAGTTCAAGATCCTGATAGGTTTTAGGTATACAGATACTTGCTTTACAGCTTTACTTGTAACATGGCATTATAAATAAAGGGAGTTTTTTTTCGTGGTATGCGCATTGAGGCCTGATAAATCAGGTTGCAATATACTGAGATTATGAAGGTAAAACCTCATTGCATAAAAACAGGTCATGAAGATGTTCCAGAAGGGCACAAATTAAAAATGATTTAGGGAAATTGCAGCCATTGCAACCCATTTATTTGTGGCATTGTTTTATACGGCTTAAACTTTCGATGCTCTAGGGTGCGTTCATCCCCAAGTGCTATGGTTTTGGTGAACTGTCTTGAAAGTATTGAAAATGCTGAACCGCGACCTTGCGCTTTGGCGTACAATAATATAACTCGTTAATAACGGAAGCGCGAATGAAACGAGGCCACTTAAAAAAATTGCACGAATTCCGAGAATTGTCTGCTAATGTGCCGCATTTTTATGCCGCTTCTCTTGAGTGTAAGTCTGTTAGAGCCAATTTTATTGGTTTTTCAAAGCCCGGTCCGTCCAATTATCTCCATTTACCCTATCAATCACTTACTTGCTCCAAATCTGCATTTTTTGTAAATGAAGGGCGTAACAAGGCTCAGCATTTCCGTATTTTTTACTGTCCTTGTTCTTTAGTTTTTCATAATTCTGTTCGACCAATTATCTCCATCTACGCTATGATAACTATTAAAAGCGTAATTTCAGCTAAATCTGCATTATTGTGGAAATGCAAATCGTTATACGGTCGCCATTTTTCGTCATTGTTTTATATTTTTCCTAATTTTTAGTTTCTCAAAATTTTGTTTGACCAATGATCTTCATTTACGATATTATAATGAATAAAGGTGAAACTTCCGTGAAACCAGCATTTGTCTGGAAATGCAGGGCGTTACAAGTTACACGGCCGGGTGCTTATCTGGCCTGCGCGAGAAAACGCTAAGATATTTGTTGTGTGCTCACGATCCATAAAAGAAAACGCAGTATATGGCCTCCCAACGGCTCTTTAGCTGGGCGTCGACGCAGCAATTCTGCAGGCGTCGCGACACAATGTTAGGTAGAGTGGGTGATTTAATATTTCTTCATTACATTACCAGATGCGGATTTTACTACCGCACCCCTATTACAAAAACAAAGGTCAAAGCATGTAACCGCACCATCAGAAGAGCTACGACGAGCAGAAAAAATTTAGTACACCATTTCATGCTTGGTATAATTGCCACTCGTGACGAGACAGCTCTTATTTGCAGTACAACAGTGCGCCTTACGTGTTAGTTATTTGCAAGCATTGTCATATGGGACACTTTCCACCAATGGCCAAGAATACTTTCGGTAACCAGGCAGAATACCTGTTATCAATTCCGTTTGCATCGATTGAATAAATCCCCGCACGGCGCATCATACTGTTGGAACGGGCACACAGCATGACAAAAGGTTTCCGCTCGTACCAGTGTACTTAAATTCCCGCAAACCATATAGTATTATGCCTCTTTGGTAGAGCGATTCAAAAACGGTGGTCTAAAGAAAGCCACCAGCCGCCGAATGTGTTATTTAAGACTCATGCTTGACGCGCAACAGCATGCAGAATACTTATAAGCCCACGCTTGCACTACCCAGCAGCCGGTGGGTCGTGGCGCAGTGGTTATGATGTCCGCCTCTTGATCGCCCCTTGATGTGTTGTGGTAGACCCAGGTTCGATTCCCCGTAGGGTTACGTGAATGTGCTTATGAGTACTTTGTGTGTCTTGTATAACGTAGCGTATATTAGAGCATTCACCACGGGGTGCTGGCGTTGGCCTGTCAATGCGGACGAAAAAAAAACGGATAGAACCGATCCTGGCTGAGTGCATTGATTGTTTTTCTTTTTTTTTTTTTTGATGAAAAGCAACAAGGCCGCTTATTTGAGGGCCGTATGATTTGGGGGCCGCTCGTAAGCGGGAATATATTAGCATAACGGGCTAATAGAAAAATTACGGCTACGGTAGAAAAATTACGGCTAGTGGCCCGCCGAACACATGGCCCAGGATTTAGGTGGCCCTCTAGCTAGGCGGCCCTCAATATGGCCGCTTAAACGCCGGGCCGCGTGTTCGGTGGGCCGCGTGTTTTGCGGGCCTCTTGTGCTCGAGGCCGCCTGAACTGCCGCTTTATAAGATGGCTTTAAATTGACGCGGCGGCCCGCCTGCATGCGGATCGTATAACCAGGAATTGACTAAGAGTGTAGGCTGGTCTCCTCTTGAACAGCGGTTGCCAAAATTTCTGCGGCCGTTCGCTTGCCGTAATTCGGCCGAGGACCGCTAACCGCATAAAAAACGCACATTCTGGGGCCGTACGTTGGCCGTTTTCTTTTATAAGACCGGTTGCCCGAAGACAACGAATATTCTGCCGCCGGACGCGCGGTTGACCGTTGAAAGAGAGAATGCGCGGAAGCCGTGCTCCGGCCGGTCTCCTTTCGAACACGAACTGCCACTAGAATACAGATATTCTGTGGCCGGTCGCTTGCCGTGCGGCGGCTGAACACCGCTTCCCGAAGGAAAAACGGATGCCCTAAACAGTACTTCGGCCGTTCTTTTTCTCCTCATCGGCAGCCGAAAGTGAACTGAATATCTGGCAGCCGGGTAGCTGCCGCTGTGCGTCTGAACACGGGCGGCCGGAGAAATACCGAAGCGCTGGTTGCCGAATGTTGGCCGTTCATAGTATGATCAGTGGCTGCCAGGACCTGGATGCTGGCCGGACATGCCAGAAAGCGCCCATAGACGGGCCGGTCTAGAGACAAACTTTCTGTGCCGCCTGGAAAGGTTTGATAACCTCAAGCGGTCTCCCACGACCGCAGTTCCTTGAACGCGTCACCATTCATGCCTAATTAGCGCAGAATCTCGTCGTAGCCAGCACCCCAGACGCCGATATCGCCACCGTCCTCTCACAAATAACAACGGTCACTCTCAGCCAAACCACATTCGAAATCACTGCCTATATGAAGCCCCCTCCCGGTACTTCCCGAGGTGTAATCCACGGCCTGCCCGAAGACATCGACAATGACGCCCTACTCGAACTGACTGCTGCCAATAAGACTTACCTAATTCATGCAAGGCTACTGGGCCGGACATCGTCAGCCCTCGTGACCTTCAATGGAACCAGAGTACCTTTCTACGTGAAAGGGGGGTGCGAACTCATTCGCTGCCGCCCGTACAGGCGGGTGGCGCAAGTGTGCCAACAGTGCGGGGAAGTGGGCCACCGCCGGGACGTGTGCCCCCACCCCGAGTCCACAAACTGTTTTAAGTGTGGTGCTGCTAGCCCCCCACCAGACCACACCTGTTTCCCAAAGTGCAAACTCTGTGACCAACCACACCCCACTGCCAGCACAAAGTGCCGCAAGAGGCATCTTCCCACCCCGCCACCGCAACGAGGCCGAAAGCAACAACCTACCCAGTTCCAGGCCCATCTACAACAGCAGCAGCGGCACCAGGCACCCCCTGCTGGAGTTCCGGATCCTCCACTACCCACGGCCCAGGTGAGCTCGTCAGCGGCCGTACGCGGCACTCCCCTGCTCCCTCCAAACCTCTTCAACTCAACTATGTCCCACAGCAACCCCCCCCCCTACCCCCTTACATAACAGCTTTCCTAGACAAATTCTCCCAGCAACAAAAAGAATTTCAAGGACGCCTAGATGCCATAAAAAAAAGTAAACAAACTCACCTCCTCCGCTCTCCCGGTTCTCCCGTCCCAGGAGCCCGAGCAGCTCGATCAGCGTTTCAACACTCTACTGGACACCATTACAAAGCCCTGTCCGAAGCAACCTCCCCACTACACGCCGCAGTGGATGCACTTACAACACGTCAGCTGAAACTGAAAAGGGCAATCTCCACCCTCTCACCAGCCACGACCCAATCACTAGCCTCATCACGGAAAGCGAAGTTCTATCCGTTAGACGACGGCAGCCTCTCCCCGCGACCCCCATCTAGTCTTTCGTAACGACTTCTGCCCCAGCGTCAACCCTAAAAATCTACCAATGGAACTGCGGATCGTACAACAGCAAGAAATACCAATTTGGCCTCTACATCCTCCAAAACCCCCTGACATTGTCGCCCTACACGAGGTAAACACCCCGAACTCCCCGCCTCCGAAACTACGTCTCATTCTCGCAAGACCCCCAAAACAGAATGGCCGTCATGGTAAATAAAAATAGTCCTGTTCAGACTCACGATCTTCCTCAAGATGTGGCCAACACCTTTGTGGAAATTATCCCAAGTCACTCTTTTTAACCAAGCATATACATTCTTAACATATACAGCCCACTATCCGCATCCCTCAAGGAAATCGACACCCTCCTTCATGAAGCGCGCAAGATCTTCAAGCAGGACCCCCTCTTCCTGGTTGGAGATTTTAACGCCCCACACCATGGCTGGGGCTACCCCCAAGCCACAAAAAAGGGCACGGCTTTGCTACAAGCCACCCAGCACCATGGCTTTGTACTACACAACGATTTGACCCAAGCAACCAGACTGGGCACAAGTGTGGCACGGGACACGACACCCGACCTCATTTTTGCAACCAACACACCAAACGTGCAGTGAACTCGCCTGCCGGACACATTAGGCAGCGGCCACTACTTAATCTCTGTTACATTTATGGTCGCCCACTCTCCCACCAGGAGGGGGAAGGCTAGAGTCACCAACTGGCCCGAATTCAGATCTGACCCCACTTCTCTTCCGCCCATCGGGGAAGACATAACTGCATGGACGGAAGCAGTGAACAAACTTGTACGCAAACGTACGCAGGAAATAGCCCTCACGGACACCAATCCTGACGCAGACCCGCCTCTCCTCCACATCTGGGATGCCCGCCGAGGCCTCATCAAGAGATGGCAACGTCAGCGCCACAACAAGAAATTAAGGAAGCGCATAGCCCAGCTCACCCAACAAGCTCAAGACTATGCGAAAAAAACTGGCGCTCTTTTTGTGACCAGTTGAAGGGCACTGTCAGTACCAAACGCACGTGGCATATACTGCCCCACCTCATCGACAACACCAAATCCCTATCCATCACCAACACCAAGATCCATCGACTAATAAGAAACCGTGATCTTACACCCGCCTACCTCCTCCAAGCTATGAAAACCCACCTCTTCGGTAACCCTACAACGCATCCGTCCCCTATCTCAACCGAATACATGGGGCAGCGCAATAGCGAATTGGATGCTCCTTTCACAGAATCAGAATCCAGCTAACACTAGCACGTCTCACCCGAAACACAACGCTGGGTAGAGACGGAATCACCAACCGACTGCTCAGAAACTTGGACCATGACGCTCAAGATTCGCTTCTAGAACTGTTCAATCACCATTGGGACCAAGGAACCTTGCCGGCCGAGTGGAAACATTCTGATATTACCCTAATCCCAAAACCCAACAAGCCCATTTCCACAACATCGCTTCGCCCCATCTCACTGACATCGTGTATTGGAAAACTTTTCGAGCACCTAGTCAACCTACGCTTAACCGCCTACGTAGAAGAGCACCAACTTTTCTCCCTCACCATGTTTGGCTTTTGTCAAAATCTCTCAACGCAGGACGTTCTTATGCAACTAAAAGGGAAAGTCATTGATCATCTCAGTCGCTCGACACCCAGAACCGTACTGGCCCTAGACATAAAGGGGGCCTTTGACAACGTCACCCATGCAGCCATTCTGGAAAACGTCATCAACACCATCTGTGGAGCTAAAACTGACAACTTCTTCAGAACCTTCCTCACAAATCGCACAGCAACACTCCGACTCGGCCCACATACGTCACCCACCTTCAACACTCCGGCCAAGGGGACAGCCCAGGGGTCGGTAATTTCACCCCTACTATTCAATAGAGCCCTCTTTCCTCTCCCTTTACTGTTGAAGTCCATACCACACCTTCGGCATGCATTTTATGCTGATGATATAACCCCATGGACCACAGAAGACTCGAGCGGTCACCAACAAGGTGTCCTACAGAAAGCAGTCGACACCACGATCTCCTACCTCCAGTCCAGAGGACTGACTTGTGAACCCTCCAAATCAGCCCTTCGTGTGTTAAAGACCCGCAGCCGCGGTTGCCCACCTCCCCCAACGCCTGACCCGCAAGTAACCATCTCCGGTCAACCCATAGATCAAGTCAAGACTCTAAGAATATTGGGTTCCCTTTCCACCACGATGGGTCCGGCGCGGCCCTCTTACCTCAACTGCAAACAACTATAGCCCAACTCACCCACCTCATTCATCGCATCAGCAACAAAAATTTTGGAATGAAAGAACGGCACACATGCCGCGTCGTACAAGCGCTACTCCTCAGCAGGATCACGTACGCCACGCCGTTCCTGGCCCTCAAGCCTCTAGAACAAGCCAAATTGGATACCCTCATACGCAAGACGTATAAAGCGGCACTGGGACCCCTTGCGTACACCAGCAAAGAGAAACTGCTACAACTCGGCATACATAACACCCTCTCAGAACTTCTAAAAGCCCAGCAAACGGCGCAACGCAACCGACTGTCCCTAACACCACCAGGCAGGAGAGTACTCCAGCTTATAGGAAGAGAACCCCCCGATTCCAACAACGCCCCGTACCGATCCCGCCGAACATACGATGCAAGATCCGGGTAGCCTCTATACCCCACCACATGCACCCGATTTTCAACAAGGGCCGCAGAGAAGCTAGCGTTCGTCATCTGGCCAGAAAATACTCCGAAGACCATCAAGTTCGCTACACGGACATCGCACAGCACCCCCGATCACGAAGAACCACAATTATTGCCCTTACTCCGCAAGGTGAGGTGGATACGGCAGCGTATTATTGTAATCTATCACCACTGCGGCTGAGGCCATCGCGATTGCACATGCTGCAACTACCCACCAGAACCAACCCCAACTCACAATTCTCACTGATTCCCAACAGGCCTGCCGGCTGTATCTGTACGGCAGGGTACCAGCAAGCGCCCTTCATCTCCTCCGGACCTTGCCCGAAGATCTTGAAATAGCCATCGTATGGACCCCAGGCCATTCGGGCCTTGCCGGGAACGAGGCAGCTCACGCTGCCGCCCGCGATCTGCACTTCCTGGCATTCCCATCCTTAAGGCAAGAAGCCACGAGTGGTCAGGGCTCCACAATCTCCTCTCTAACACCCCTCGATGCTGCATTCAATGCCATCCTATCCCACTACATGCACTCCACAAGGATCAACCCCCGCTCCACCTATACTCTCAGCAACCAACAGTCTCATATCTGGCGCCGGCTACAGACCGGTACTTACTTTATCCACACGGTTCTCCCCCACATTTCTCCATCACTCTTCCAACACGACTGCCGCACTTGCAACCTCCCTCTCACTACCTACCACTTGGTGCACTCGTGCCCAGACAGCCCTAAACCCCTCCTCAACCCATCACCTGAGCAGTGGGAGTCTGCACTGACCAGCACGGCTCCGGAACAACAAGAAGCTCTGGTCAACCGGGCACTGGAATCAGCGCGGGCTCGCGGCCTCCTGGACTTGGGAGATTGACCACTTTCGCTCTTACTCCTTTCTTTTTAAGATTAATAAACGTTCTTTTATCCCTTTTAGTAACATAGTTGAGCTCTATGCTTCAATGCAAGCTTTGTTGCGTTTTTACCTTCCTGACCGTCACCGCGGCTATGTCTGCTGCTGTGTCACAAGTTTATGGCGGGATCGACTTGGCGTTTTCGCCCATGAAGATTAAACCGCATGTGCCGCTTTGCTGGAAAAGTGTCGTGTCTTTGAAGCACGAAGCGTTCTAGCACGAGGCGTTGGAAAACTAGTGTCTAAGTGGGCATTACGCATGTCTCACCTCCCCCCCCCCCCCTCACCCAACCCAGTTTTCGTTCCGGTGAAGCAGATTAAACGCGGTGTAGCTCCGGGGCTGTTCCTTGCCACCGCCGACGCCTCCTTCACAACGTTTATCGCAACAGTTACTTTCCATCGCCACAACCGATGCCCCTTTTACAATTTGGGCAGTCGGCTGACGGCGGCGGTAGCGCTGTTATCAAATGATTGCGGAGAATAATCAGCAGCGCGAATGTAAAAACACCCGAAAGCCGCCGCCACCGCCACCGCCGAGAATGTAGCCGCGGCCGTCGCCGCCTCAAATTCCACCTCGCCCACTATCTCCGTGTCCTTGCCGGTTGAAAGCAACTTGCCCCGTTGGAACGCCTGCGTGAGCACATAATTCTTCTGTAGCTTGAAAGCCATTCGGAGGGATATTGTCGCGTCGGCGGCCCTTCTTGACCAGCTGGTCATAGTTCTTCTGGAGGAAAAACAAGAATAGATCTTAGTCTGGCCACGGCTAGGTAAGCTGGTATGCCCCCTAGGTAACCGATAATTGCGTCACTAGCACCAATTTGTCCCCTGGTGCTTGGCAGGCCAAACTGTCAAAAAAAGCAACAAAAAATCACTGATACTCCATGCCAACGCTTTCGTTGATTTCCCTAGGAGAAAACACCGTGCCGCTTATCGTTTGCTATGGGCTAAACGAGCACGGCTGTCTTTGTGTGCCGCAAGCGTGAACAAACACCGCTTGGGTTTTTCCTTTCAGATTGTGTGGCTGCTGCACATCTTGTTTTCGACACCTTTCAGTAGCTAATTTCCTTGGACGCTCCGCACGTGCAAAAAACATTTGTTTGGAAATCTTTCTTAGTTCAATACCCAGAAGCCAGCAGGCTTTGAAGCGTGGCAATTTCGTATGGGCAAGAAAAAGTGTAGGCGGGAAATGTGGTTTATTCGCTGATTTTATTAGCAACGTATTGCAAGCGAAGTTCAATACATGCCACAATAGCACAGAGATGTGTGTCGTATAGTAAGTACAAATGTCCGCATTCTGTGTCGGTTACACCAACATGAGACATCTTCGTACAATTAATCCTATACAGAAAATTGTTGCAGAGGTCACCGCGTTCATTTGCTGCGCACAATACAATTCTCCAGAAACGATGTTTCATAAAAATACGCATGCGTGAATAATAAAATGATTATGCAGTGAGATGACCAACACATTTCGCCACCATTAAAAAGCACTCCATATTCTTATTCTTTAAACTTGCTAGCCCAAAAAAAAAACATTTTATAGCTAGCGAATTTTTTGCGTAATTCAGCCAGACGTCACACCTAGAAAATGGAAGAAATACCACCGTGGATATCAATAAACAACACGTAAAAGCGAAACAAATATTGAGAGTGCGAAGAAGGTACAGAAAATTTGTCCTTGCACATCTTGAAAAGCGAAGCGCAGCTCAGCCGTCGGGTAGGTAACTCGAACTTCCCGGAACACGGAATAATTTTGGGGGCCTATTTCGTGTTAAAAAAACATTCAAAGGTGGTAATGTAACTATAAGAAACTGATCGTGAAGCCAAACGAGTTTGTTAAAGAAGCATTTAGGCATATTCGGCAAACCTAATTTCCAAGCTTTTCTCTGGAGGAAAGAAAATGAAGAGCAACCGCTTACCAAACCGACACCGAAGCGAAATTTCCGTCTGCGTGTCCGTTGGCATCAATCGGCTCATGAGAAATTTTCGACAAGTAGCTTCACATGCTTAGAATATGACTGACAAAGGTGGTGTGCCAAACAAAAGGAAATTCACTATTGGCGCTGAGCGCGACCACGGGCGGCGCTGCGGAGCGCGCCTCCGTGACGTCGGCTTAGGGATTCTCGCATTTGTCGTCTGCTTCACTCAGGCTCTCTCCGTGCTATTTCGTTGTGCTCGATTGCCGTCTGATGCTTGTCTGCACCAGATTTTGCGTGTGCGTAACTTTTTATAATAATAATCGACTTAAAATCGCATGCACTAGCTCAAGGCGTGAGTTAAAGTATAGTTTTTGATACCGCTACGGAAGAAACATTGCAGGTGTCGCTTCATTTCTTGCGAAGCCGGTCCTGTGCGGACCGCGAAGAACCGGAGCTATGCGTCAGCTTCTGTACTAAGCAATCTTTCGAACAAAGGAAACAGCCAGCTGCTAGTAACTGACAACAGGAAGAATATAAGAACAAAAAAAAATTCAAAAAGTTTGTTTTCATAATTGGACGACATTGGCCAAATTTCAAAATTGTAAATTCTGTGACACAATCTAAAAAGTAGTCCGCCAAGCCCGCCAAGCCACGCCAGTGTTTTTTGTTTGCTTTCGTTTTTTTTTTCTGCCCACCTCTCTCTAGGGCCTGTTCTCCCTACATCCCCGACCCCTAGCAGAGAAGCATGTAGGCGATCGCAAACGCCGGCAAAACTCTCTGCTTTTCAATAAAGAGCCTTCTCTCTCTCTCTCTCCAGTCCTTCGGGGCTGTCGGCTTTGGTAGAAGGCATTAAGGTTTACGGTAATGATATATAAGGTAAGACAGTTTTTGCAACCTTGCCGAGCGATCGAAAGTATTGTATCACATCACTTTATGTTGTCATGGCATAAAAGTATGCCGACATGCACTATGGGCTTCAAAAACTGTAGGTTGAATTCTAAATAACCCACTGTCTGCTGGTTTTATACCAGGCTTCTAACCAGTACGGAGGTTTATTGAGCAAAACGAGTCACGTCTACGTACAGGTACAGTGACACTATGTTTGTTCAAACCTGGAGGGATATTTCGGTGCATGTCCCATGGTAATCTTCTCAATATTCAGATATGCGTTATAGGCAAACTGCACTCAAGAGGAGGAGGAGTAACATGAGGAGGAGAAACCTTTATTTAACAGTAAAATAGACTGATTAGTGGGTGGGGTCCTGAGTCCCGGACAAGCGAGTAAGAGTAATTTTCTTCAATTCATACAACGCTCTCCCGAGTAGGCTAGGATTTCTTCTTTAAGCCCTAACGGGTTGGAAAACAATAAAGAACTGCTTGAACATAGTCACCGGTTTCGATTATTGTAATATATGCACAGATAGCTATTTATTGCGTTGGTTAGCGAGAGTATCAAACCTTCAACACCGTAATCTTGTCAAAATTGTTCGAGTTGAGAGACAGTTCGTTATGATAACGATGGTTAAGATAGAAATTCGGAGCACAAAATCCGCCTTCGAGTACTCTGGACCACATTAATTGTCTGGGGCGCGATCGCGGTGACCTAACAATAACCTTCTCATTGTATTTACATGTGAATAAGCAACGCACGCTGCGGATATGCACCTGCGGGCACGCAGCCATAACGAAAGCCAATTTGTGAAGGAGGGAATGCATGCCATACAGCCTGAAGAAAATATCCACGTGATCTTTGTGAGCCTCCCGTACATCCCCAAACCTACTTTTAAGGCGTTTGTGACGGCGCAGAAAAATTAATGCTTTGGGCACAGAAATATAAAAAAAAAACAGTCATCTGATACAAGTCAATAACAACGAAAGGAAAAGAAGACAGCCGCTTTATTTCCTGCTGTGCGATGCACGTGTAGGCGCCCACTGCTTGGTACGTAGCATTAGACTGTTGAGTCTTTATAAGAACATTTCAAAAATACTGGAGGGAGCCTACGCATTCTAAACACTTATCGAGGAGCTCTGAGCACTGAACCTCGTGAACACGTTAGAAAGGACGAGTTATACACGATCTTCTGACCGGTGATCTGAAGAAAGTTGTTCTCTCTCTCCCCGTGTGCTGCAAACTTGTAGGGGATACAGCTTGCAATTATTCGGATCTGTCAGAAGCTGGCAAAAATAACTGAATTACCAGAAATACGCTCTTTAATGCACTACGGCATCAAAGCGGGTGATTTCTAGCACAGGCACTGCTGCCCCTCACAAGCGGAGTGTAGCAGACGACAGCGGCGCGAATCCCTAAGCCGACGTCAGAGCCAGGGGGCGCCACTCAAACATCTCATCGCCAATAAAGCAACGGCAGAAGATTTTTCGGTTCGCAATGCAGTTTTAAGTGCGAATGCACTTTATAAGCGACCCCAAACCATCCACCGCCGGCGGCGGCGTCGGCGGCGTCCGCAGTGCTCCTCTATATTTAAAAAAGAAACAGCATCCGGCGCCAGGTTTCGATCCGAGGACTTTGCGGCCGCAGCGCGACGCTCTACCGACTAAGCCACGGACGCCACGCTGATATCAGTGTGAGTAACGCGCCTTATATCTTTAACGCATTCAAACTACGTCATCAGCGGCGTGCGTTGGCGACTCAGCGGCGTTATAGCGGCTTGATAACTGCGTGGTGTACACGTGATACTACAAACCCGATGGAAGAGATGGAAGAGAAGGCGGCGAGGCGGTGGGCTGCGGGGGCCGAGCGCAAGCGCCGCAAGCGGGCCGACAACCGTGCATTCGCACTTTCACATTCTCCCCCTCGGGGAAATGCGGGGGAATTTTTTTTTTATAGGAATACCGCTTGCTTCATCATGACATTTACTGAATAAAAAGTGTGCTGACCCGCCGTCCGCTGGGAGAGAGAGAGAGAGAGAGAGAGAGAGAGAGAGAGAGAGAGAGAGAGAGAGAGAGAGAGAGAGAGAGAGAGAGAGAGAGAAAAAAAATCAATCTTTATTCTCTGAAAACACTAGTTAGGAATTAGTCCTTGCCGCTCCGAGGTGGTAGGTCTCCTCAGTCCAGGAAACCTCTGGCGGTGGCTGCCGTCTTCGCCCGGTTCACCACATTCTTCTGGTTCTCCGGATACTCGTATACGAGCAGTGCCTCCCACTTTTCAGCAATGTCCGGTTGACCGGTTGTATGCATGCTTGCAATATCTTGTGGTGCGGCAGTCAGGGTTGCCTATGCTTGGCTATCCACAGGTGGGTCTGGGCGGCGGTCTTCGTAAGGGCACTCCAGGATCATGTGCGGCAAGGTGTCGGGTATGTCGCAATAAGGGCAGAGATGCGGAAATTGTGTGGGGTAAATACGGCGCATGATTATTCCGTGTGCGTATGTCTTTGTTTGGAGGCGACGAAAGATTACGCTTTCTTCCTAGGTAAGATCGAGGTGTGGTGGGGGATATCTCCTCCGCTCAAGTCGGTAGTTCTCAAATATTGCCCTATAGGCAATGGGTACGTCATCTGCGCCAGTTGCCTCACGGATGTGGGTGGCAGGAATGCCCGGCTGGTATGATCTCGGGCTGCAGCGCGCGCTGCTTCGTTTCCCGCCATCCCTTCATGCCCGAAATCCAGGTGACTTAGGTGTCAGGAAGTTGTGGGCGCGCCTTTAAGATGTTAAGTGCTGTCGCGGACACGCGTCCTTTTTGGAAGTTCCGACATGCCGCTTGGGAGTCGGTGAATATCAGTGCTCGGTCGCTGCAGGTTGTCATTGCCAAGGCGATGGCTGCTTCTGCTGCCGTTTCGGGGTTACTAGCCGCTATTGTTGCCGACGTCAGTTCCCTGCCTTGTTGGTCCGTGACGCTTATTGCTAAAGCAGTGTGGTCTGGAAATCGAGCAGCGTCTGTGTATCTTGTGTTGGGATGTTTAGCATATTTTGGGGGGAGTGCCTGCGTTCTTGCCTCTCTTCTTTCTTTGTGGTAAGAGGGGTGCATGTTGCGTGGTATTCGTGCTACAAAGATTGCCTCTCGGAGTTGTGATGGTAGTCTTGCTTTTTGGCCGGTGTCGGCGATGTAGGTTTCACTGTAATTGAGACAGCGGAGTACTGATCTGTCTGTAGGAGTGAGCTTGAGGTGTTCGAGTTGGCTGGCTTTGTGGTCATTACTAAACAGCGCAACAAAAACACGGACTGTTGCGCTGTTTATTAATGATGGATAACCAACTCGCCCAATACTGCAATTTGGCTTTGTGGGCTTCGACCATCTCCTCCCACGTATTATGTACGCCTAATTTAAGCAGCTTGTCGGTGGATGCCTTGAAAGGGACGCCCAGAGTAGTCTTGGTTGCTTTCGTGATCATTATGTCCAATTGTTTTCATTTCGGCGCTTTTTAAGGCTAAGTATGGGGTGCCGTACGTCATCCAACGGGTTATTAATGCTTGAATGATCCGTAAGGTGTCTTGTTCTTTGAGCCCCCTTCGTTGATTTGTGATTCTTTTAACGAGGTGGGTGACTTGTGTCACTGTTTGCTGTAGCTTGGGAAGATGAGCTGCACCCGATCCATCCTTGTGTATTGTAAGACCAAGTACCCCAAGAGAGTTGGCCTTGGGAATTTCCACTCCGTAAACAGTGACGCTGGAATCCGCATCAACAAGTTTGGGTGGTCGTCCTCGAGTTCGAGCCTTCAGCACGATAAGTTCGGACTTCTCTGGAGCGCACTGGAGGCCGCAAGAGTCTAAGTAGGTAACTATCACGTCGATAGCCTCCTGCAGAGCGTCCTGTTTCCCCGTTGCAGGCGCTCTCACCCACAGCGTGAGGTCGCCTGCGTAAAGAGCGTGCCTTAGTCCTTCGATGGTCTGACGTGTCTTTGGCAGGCGTAGTATGGCGATGTTGAAAAGCAGCGGGGACATCACCGAACCTTGAGGCGTGCCTTTGTTTGGTAGGTGAAATTTTTCGCCTCGAAGGATGCCGATGGCCACCGTTGCTGTACGATTCATGAGGAAGTTTCGAACATAATTGTAAGCTTTGGGGCCACCATTGGTACTTTGCAGATTTTCGAGGATCTTTTGGTGCTTGACATTGTCAAAGGCGCCCTTGACGTCGACGGCGAGTATGCAGGACTTGTGATGGCAATCCAGCCGGTCTATGATGTCCTCCTTCAGAAGCAAAAGGATGTCTTGGGTAGACAGATGCTGTAAAAACCCAAACACCGTGTCTGGTATGTAGCCGTTGTCCTCGAGATAGGGCGTGAGCCGTTCGTGGACCATGTGTTCAAGAAGTTTACCCGTGTAAGAAGTCAGCGATATAGCGCGAAGATTCTCAATACCTAGAGGCTTGTTTGGCTTGGGAATCGTGGTCACATCCGAATGCTTCCACGTTGCCGGCAGCTCACCTGTTTCCCAGCATACGTTAAAATGCTCTTCGAGCGCTTCTGTTGTGTTTGAAGGTAGGTTACGGAGGAGCTTATTGGTAATCTTGTCATTGTCGGGCGAAGTGTTCCTTGTGAGTTTGGCCAGGGCTGCCTCCATTCCAGCTTTTGTGAAGGGCCGATCGAGGTCAAGATTATGCTGGCCACGGTACGGATCAGTACTTGTTGGGCTCGATGGGATGTTACCGGCAAACTTATAAACTTACGTTGTATCTCATCTAGTATGTCTTGTAGGGTGCCTGCGTATGAGCGAATTAATTTTTGGAGGTCTTGCTTTTGCTGCATATTTCTCGCTGTAGTCGGCAGGAGGCCTCGTAAGATATGCCAGGTTTTTTTTCGTGCTGAGCGTGCCCTGAAGTTGGTCACATGCTTTGTCCCAATTTTGCCAGCAGAGTAGGGCGCCATATTCTTCGGCTTTCTTAGTGATGGCGGCGATTTTAAGCTTGAATTTTCTGTTGTGCTTTTGTCTTTTCCACCTTTTGAGGAGGCTTCTTCTTGCTTCCCAAAGGTGGGAAAAGTGAAGGTCAACAGTGGGAATATCTGTGCTCAGTTGAATATTTTTCGTATGCTCTTCCGCTTTCTCAAGTATCTTAGAAAGCCATTCGTCAATTTCTTCGATGGTTCCGGGATTGAGGTCGGTGCGGAAGGCTTTCCAATCCGAGAGCTTTGCTTGTCCGGTCCGAATGGGTCTTTTTCGATGACTTATCTGGAGTTGTAGTGTATGGTGGTCACTTCTTAACGTTTCCTCTAGTCGGGGCCACTCCGCCTGCGGGATGCCCTGGGTAAAGGTGAGGTCGCGACTAGCTTCTCTGGAGACGCTGTTTCATACTGGGGTTGGTTGCAGCGGATCGTTCCAGGGACTTAAATGGTGAGATTGGGCTGCGTCATGGATTCGGGTCCCTTTCTTGGTTGTTGACGGGTACCCCCACGCCATGTGTGGAGCATTACAGTCACCCGCGATCACGACTTTGTGCCCTCTCATGATGTGCCTGATTTTCCTTATAAATTGCTCTTAAGTTCGGCAGCTGGTCTCGAGGGGGGCTGTAGACGATTAAAATAAAGAGACTTTGTTAAGTCTTTCTCTCAGACACGATTTCTACACGTGTATGGTCCACGTTTGTGTCCGTGATTTCCTGCACTTTGGTGGTAAGGGACTTTTTAATCAGGACTGCGGTGCGCTCTGTTTTGCTGAAGGCGTTGAGACCTTGACGGTGAATGTTAGTGCTGTATGTTTTCTGGAGGGCTATCACATCTAGTTGATCTTGTTAAGTGAATTCTAGAAGGTGAGGTATTTTGCGCCTGATAGATCTACAGTTCCATTGCCATATTTTGGTTTGCAAGGTGTCTGTGGAGCCGTTAGTTTGGACTGGCATCTTCGAATGATTCCACGTCAGACAGCTCTTCTCAGTCTACGGAGCAAGAACGTGAAGCGTCGTGGCTTTCTTTTCTTGCCTTCTTGCGCGCCACATCTATAGGGCTTAGGAGTTAATCGAACACCATTTTGGTGATGAAGTTCTTTCTCGCGTATGCGACGAAGTTGTAAAAGATTGCCGTGTTGTGCGATGCTTGCTGCGCAAAAGGCGCTATGGCCTTCTGTATTTCTGACACGACTACCTGCTGTAGGTTTACCATGATCCGCTGTTCAAGTGCGGTTATTCTGTCTTTATTTCCTTCTGCTCGCAGAACAGCCCTTGCGAACGCTGCCAACTATGACTTTCTTTGGCTTGGAATGGTAATTCGAACAAAATTTGCGGCCGCAAATTTCTGTGGATCAACTATGATTCTCTTTGGCCGGGGGCGGTAACGCGCCCCTGTAATCCAGTGTGGTGGAGGCCGGGGGGTCAATGTTGCGAAGTGCAACTGCACCAAGCGGTACAGTTTGTGTTATAGTGGCGCACGGTTGCTGAAGCAATGTGAGCGCTACTATGAGGCCGGGGGAGTGGCGAGCCCCTGTAACCGCAGCTAGGAAGGGGCCTATAAACACGAACCGATCTGCTCGCCGAGGGAAGTGACGAGCCCTTATAACCCAAGTCATAGGGGTACATGCGGTACAGTTCGTTTTATCGTGCCATGCTGAAGCATGGGTACACACAATGAGGCCGGGGGTGTAGCGAACCTCTGTAACTGGAGCATGGAAGGGGCCTTTAATGCGAACTGGTCTGCTGACCGAGGGAACTTGATGAGCCCTTGTAACCTTCAGTCTTGGGGGCGAGAGTGCAGAGCCACTGGGAGTTCCTCAGAGGATCCCTTTTATTCCGAAAGATGGTATTAATGGAGCAACTATGACTCTCTTGGCTAGGGGAAGTAGCGAGCCCCTGTAATCCAGTGTGGGAGGAGGCCAAAGGCTGGGGGTGGTAAAGCGCCCCTGTAATCCAGCGTGAGAGGAAGCCAGCGGGTCATTCTTGCGACGTAATCATTGCGCTCAAGCGGTACAGTTTGCACGTAGTGTTGGCGTACCATTGCTGAAGCAATGGGTAGACCACTACTGAGCCGGGGGCGTGCACACCCTTGTAGCCATAGCTTGGGGCTCGTTCTGTTGAACTTGCGAACTGGTCCGCAGGCCGGGGGTTGTGACAAACCCTTGTAACCTAATGTCATAGGGGCTAGAGCGTGGAAGTACGGTAATTCCACGAGACCTCCTCGAGGAATCGAGGAGGCCGCACAATCCCTGCCCAGGGAGCGCGCAAAACGGCCGCCACTGCGGTGGTTCCTGGTACAACTGGAATCAGGTCCTACGCAGAGGTCGGGCGGTCGGGTGTCAACCCGGCACTTGGCAATGCGATTGAAGCAGGAAAGCGTGTCGAGATCGAACAACTATGACTTTCTTTGGCCGGGGGAAGTAACGCACCCCTGTAATCCAGCGTGGGAGGAGGCCGGCGAGTCAAGTTGCGAAAGTAGCAAGTGCCGCAAGCGTACAGTCGTTTGTATTGGGAATACCGATTAAATTCGGGAAACCATTACGGGCCGGGGGACTGGCGACCCTTGTAACCGCAAGCTTTGGCGGGGCCAGCGACCTGATCGCAATAAGTCGGGGGGAGTGACATACCCCTGTAACCAAATGTCATGGGGGCCAGATGTTGTACAGTCCGTATGATGCCGGGTGGGGGGGGGGGGGGGTCGTGCCCCCCTGTAACCTTGCTGCGAGGGGCCTATAGACTGATCTTCTCTGGCTGCCACGGGACGTGCTACCACGAGCTACTTGGTGTTCCGCACGGGGAAACCGAGGAAAGGTGAGGTTAGTACACCGACCGGGGAAACTCTCCTGGGTTAGTAACGGCTAGTAGGCCCGGACCGATCTCCTCTGCCAGATGTAAGGCAATGCCAAGAGACTCTTGTTTCTATGAGCGACAGAGTAGGCAAAGAGGAGGACATAAGAATAGGTCCTTATATGCTGAGCGGACCTTGCGAATGGGCCGTTGAGGCACCGTGCGCATACAAACTTCCGGTGTCCGGAGACCGTGAAAAGCAGGTGTTGCAAATACCCGTGTTTAGTGGAAAGCTTCACTGGTGATTCGGGAGTACCTGGTGCGGGACAGTTGATCGAGGACATTAGTACGCATCGGCCGCAGAGCTGGGGGTCGGGGGGGGGGGGGGGGGGGGGGGCGACCGTCGCCACTAAATAGGGTACTTCCTGTCTCCGACAGTTGGGGCCCAGTTATCGGACCCTATGGGTGAGCGGTAACCCGTGGCAGGGGCCGCATATTTGGCAATTGGCACTGTCTGATGCCCTCGCTGAGCAATCAGTCTTGGAAGAGAGTCAGACAAAAGGATTGGAGCAAAATTGCTTCCCTCATTCCCACCCTTTTTCCCATAACCCATCCCGATGTCCAAGTTCCCGTTCCCAGCAACCCACCTTCTGCGGCTTTTTCCTAGGGGGGACAAGAGGGGTCCCCCCGGGATCGTCCCCCTGGCGGTGGGTCGCAAGAAAGTCTTTCCCGTTAATTTCTCTCCACCTTCGTGTGGACAAAATTCTCTTTGCCGGTTGGCCTGTTTTTGTACTGTTGCGATTGTCCTGCCGCTGTTTTTATCCTATGCCCATCTTTAACCAATTACAAACATTATAGAAAACGCAACAGAAGTAATGATGATGGCCATAATAACTCGATGTCTTAGTTCCTTCGTAGAATTCCTTCTGTGTGATTTTGCTTGCTCTTCCGATGGCGTTAGTAATTTGTGCGTGGCACCATTTAGAAAGTTATGCGTGGTTAGTAATTTACGCGTGGCACCATTTGATTGCCGGCTTGTGGGCGATAAATGATTTTCATGTCGTCTACGGGCAATGGTGGCATCCGTGAACGTTTCCGCTGCGCCGTCTCCGGGGCCGAGTGCTGGGAGGTTGGTTGTGTGGCTGGTGCGGCTCCTTGAGTGGCGGCGGTATTGTTTCGTTTCATTTCGGTCACTTTCCATTGATTCCGTCAATCGATTGTCCTGCCACTGTTTTTATCCTATGCCCACTTCGCTGGCGAACTGCTTTCTTCGTTGGAGTCGGTGTGCATTGCGCTGTCCTCCTCGTGCGGTTCCTTGATTTGCGCGTGATTCGCCGCGTGCTATCGCCGTGAGCACCGACTGCTTATGGGCAGTGCGCACAGGCCAGAATCAGCAGACCCTTGGCCTGGTGTGAACACGCTTTTTACAATACAGGCATGAGCGAGGCAAGATCCAAAGATGGGGCAAAAGCGCATGGCATTTGAGCGTCTTCTGTTACGGAGAGGGCGTTCATCCACTGCGTAGGCCTCGGCTAGTGATTGCTACTATTCTTCCAAGCCGGCCTGGTAGGCTTATCTGAGTCCTTTTACAGCCGACAACATGACATGCACGCCATAAGGCGATTATTGAGATATCGAGAATGCCCATCCAACGATAACGTCGGATGTCAATCATGTTGTATCACATAACCGAAACCGAAACTTGTCTGAGTGCTAGTCTTGAACACCGTCCAATCACGTAGCACCTTTACCTGACGTCACCGTGGTTAGTTGGTGCAGCTGCCGCAAACCGCGCATGGTAGTTTTTCTTCTTTCAGGCTTTATAATATACATACTGCCTTATCGTCCGGATAAATGATGAAAAGTGTGTTCATTTGAACCAGTCGGGAGCTTGACAAATTCACTTCAGTGTCCCTTTAAGAAAGACGCAGATTTTGAGCAGAAGCAATTAAAATAAAGCCTAGTCTATTGCGCCTAATACAACAATTTTCAAACAATTGTATGATATTCCCACGTTTGTGTCTCTTGTACAAGCTCTGCTTCGCTAACGACGGTGGCGCTATGCGGCCAATTGATTAATCATCCTAAAAAAGGTACGGATGCCCTCCAAGAGACCGGACACGCAAAAATTTGCACCATGGCTTTAGAGCCAAGTGGCAGAGCCTATCTCACACTCGCCAAACTAGAGAAAATCTTTAACCAATTACAAACATTATAGAACACGCAACAGAAGTAATGATGATGGCCATAATAACCAGTAATGACCAGTAACGACCAAAATAATCACGAGTAAGGACTAAAGTAATGACCAGTAATGCGAAAAGAAGAAACGATAAGACTCATGCAGCCACTGATCATGAGCCGCATATCGCAGCGCCTACGGTACCACAAGCTTACTCGCACCAAAGAAACTCAAATAAACACCATCATCAAAACAGCATATGCGGCAGCCTTCAAACTCACAACTGTTACCGTGACACGAATTGACAAGCGGATGAATACCAGGGTAACAGAATGAATAGTTAGAGACAGGTCTACAAGAAGAGGAAGGTCATTAACCTGATTTAGGGAAGAAATAAGAAAATTTGTGTGCGCAGAACGGAGTCGCGTAGCGCAGGATAGGGGTGGCAGGAGGTCAACAGGAGGTACCTTCGTCCGGCAATGAAACTAAATTGGCTGTTTATACTGATTACGATAAAAACGTTCGCAAATTAGCTGCTCATAACTCCATTGAAAGTAGCCCCTCTCGTATCCCCAAGCGGGAGGTAGGGAAAACAAAATAAGGACCACCACTGTATGGAATACAGAACGCCCCTTACCCCTACCCCGAAATAGAAAAGACGGGACGCCATGATGCACATTGTCACCCATCCAGCAACTCCGCATAAACTCTAGCTTCTACTAAAAACACGGGACGAAACCCGCACAAGGACAGGCAATTAAGCAGGATGAAGTCCCTTCGAGAAAAGTTCCAAAATCATGGGAACACACTATATACCGAATCCGTGACGTGTGAATGTACGAGGGCGCAATTGCTGTAGTTGACTACTCTGGCCATATTTGTGACTGCATGATCGTCTTGCATACACGAACAAAGAAGTGGCCGTTGAAGCCAACCGATGGATTGATTTGATTGATTGTAGGGTTTAACGCGCCGACGCAAATCAGGCGATGAGGCTCGCCGTAGTGGAGGGCTCCAGATTAATTTTGACCACCTGGGGATCTTTAAAGTGCGCCGAAATCTCGTACACAAGGGTGCTTTTGCTTTTCGCCTCCATCATAAAAGCGGCCGCCCTTGACGGGAATCGAACCCGCGACCTTATGCTCAGCAGCGCAACGCCTTAGCCACTGAGCCACCGGGATGGGTGAAGCCAACCTATTGGCAATCCGACCGGCGGAAGTGGCAATCCGACCGGCGGAAACATCATTACCATATGGCGGCAGGCTCACTCACGAGTGCACTGACATGCACCCCACCCACCACTCCTGGTTGAGTGGTGAGTAAGCCTCGCCATCGTTTTGGAGTGGCGAGTGTGAGCGCAAGTGAGAGTGAGCCCCACGCGCAGTGACCCCAGCTCACCACTCTCGAGTGCGAGCGCCACTCTCGGTGAGCCCTAATCAGAACTGGCGAGAGCGAGAGCAACTCGCGGGGAGCCCCGCTCACCACTCGCTAGTGCACTCGCGCTACTCGCGCCATTTGAGGAGCTTACAGCGGTAAGTGCAACTATTTCGCTTATACTCGCTGTTGGCTATTCGTCGCAGGTGCAGCTCGCTGTAATGGTTGTTAATGACGGGATCGCTTTAAGCTTCGGGAATATGTCGTCAGTAAGCTCCTGTAATTGGCCACCCTATAATTAATTTTCTTGTGGCGTGTTCATTTAGGAACATGATTTGGAGTGCCTCCTGACACCGTAATGCACTAATACTGTTCAGTTTCCTGACTCATGGAGGGTCTGGTGCACACACTCGCGTGTGAGGGTAGACGACGAGTGGGGAGCGCGAGTGCGAGTGAGTGTTAGTGGTGACGGCGAATGGTGAGCGGGAGTGAAAGTCAGTGAGAGTGGTCACGGCGAGTGGTGAGCGTGAGCGCGAGGGTGCGAGGGGTGGAGGGCGCGCAGTGAGCGTGAGTGTGAATGAGCGTGAGTGGGGAGGGCGACTGGTGAGCGTGAGAGTGAGTGAGTGCGTGAGTAAAAATGTATTTTTCTGTGTGAGTGTGAGTGAGTGGCGCCCAGTTTTTGCCAAGGTATGATCATTACAGACTGTCAAAGGACACTAGTCTGATAGTTGAAGACGAAATACCTAAACGATCCAATAAGATACCCCCCATTCACTATGACCAAAGTCGTTTAATGCTTTACTGGTCACGCAAGTGCGGCGCTCGTTTCATATGGAGACCGCGGCCGCCACTATACAGACGCCATAGCCGCACGAAGGGCATCCAGCCGCCACGCGTTGCAGCATATTGGCCAGCTCTTGGCGTGCAAACGCTCGTGGCTGTAGGTGTCTGCGTGCTGATTAAGTGTTTTTTTCGTAGTAGTTAGAGATGAATAGTCCAGTCATTGTGTATATCACCTGCCTTCAATGGGGTTTTATTTTTCCAAGTAAATTACCGTAGACTTCGGCCGCAAACGGCTTCTGCATCCTCTGACACAACCACTGCGCCGTCGTGTTTAGGGATTTTTTAATCTTTATTGCTTCTTTTAATAAAGCAAAAGTTGTAAATACCACAGATAGGGTAGCTCCGCAGTCACGGACTGCTGCGGGCCTATCGTTAATACAATAAAAAAACAAAGAAACCAAGTACGCGTCGTTCAGACTACCCTATTAATGAATCTGTCTATTGCCCTGGAATGCGCAGAACGCTCAAAGAGATAGCCCAATAGTATTATCGTTTCGATGAGTTGGTACATACTTGAGAACATCTAAAAACGCTGCAGAAACGTGAAGGATCAAAACACGAAGAGATATATGTTGCACCGTGTGTCTTTCCGCTTCCACGCTTTGCACTCCTTGCAAAAAAAGGAAGCGAAAAAAGAACAATAAAACTGATGTTATCACACGCAACAAAAAATTCCAATATTACGAAGGGAGGCAAAAGAGCGTGGTCCAGCATAGAAAAATTTATTTTTTTGCGGGGCGATTTGCAGCACACAGAGGAAGCAGAATATTGTCACGTAGCCAAGAACGACGGAAAGCTTTTCTGAACGAAGTTTATTAAAGCGACCTCCTGCTCAGAAAAGATTGGAATGAAACACAAACGTCGAAGAAGCAGTCCGCAGTGAGACGTGCACAGATGAACGTCGATAAAGTGAGTTGCGCGGCGTTTGCTACGCATGCATTACTCTCGGAACGTTATTAATTTCAAATCCGTAGAAACAGGATCGAGAACATTGTCGAAGAAACAAAAAATCATGTTAGCGACAAGGTGACACCCCTTCAATATCAAACAATATTGCCCGACGGGACGTACGACAACAAGAGCAAACGGACGCTCTGGTTGAAACGCCAGATAAGAAAACCGGAAGCGGCCTCGCGCTGTTACAAAACAAACAAAATGAACCCTAAGGGATAATTCGCGGAAATATGAAAAGTAAAAGCACAAGGACATCCCAAAGCTTTTTTTTACATGCGAGCCTGAGCACAAGGTAATACAAGATTGCAAACAGGTAATGAAGCACCGCTATCTGACTGATTGTACAATTCAAGGTTCAGGATGCTGTCAAAAAGGTACATTGCTTTTTCATTCTCACACGCAGTGCATTCCCACACACTGTCGCACATTTATAATCTAAGCTCAAATGTCCCGTTTCTTGCTTTGGAATGGCGCGCCTCCATTTCTCACGCAGCTCCTCTTCGCTCGGTGAACAGAACAAGGAAACATTCTGTTGTATCGTTGTACAAGGAATGACATGCCGGGACGCAACACATGTTCGGCATCGTCGTTGCACTACTTAAGTCGCATCACAACAGCGCGAGATGGACGTTACATTTTTTCCCGCACGAAACAAACACAACACGCCGCGTCTCCGCCGTTCGAGCCAGCGCAACGTCGCCCGAGGAGTGACCTCAGTGAGATGGTGGCGCCACCGCGCGGCGGCGAAACACAGGATATGAAGCTATCCCATTGAGTTACGGAGCTGTTTCTTGACCAGTACAGCATTGAAGGACTCTCCTATGACTAAACTTTTACGTCTTAGGACAACTTGATGCTGGGCTTGTGGACTAGTGTCTAAGAACATCATTAGTACCGCTAAAAAACGAAACACGAGGAAGAGGACACGGACAGCCGCCACTCTAGGTCTCCTTTCTCCAGTGTCATTTTTAGCACTGCTAATCACGTTCTTAAACTTAACGTCACCTGGACACATGGACAAAGTTGTCTGGAAGAGCATGAGGCACTGAGCAAGAGGTGCGTTAATTCAGCCGACGTGCTACCACTACTACCGCACTCCCCTCTCCGAAAAACGGTCCCAATGTCTCCTTATCCTAAAAGAATGAACACCTTCCTTCCCCGTGCCATAAGAGGGTTTCAATGCCAAAGGATAGCCAGCTCTGTGGATGATGAACCTACAGAAGTATCTACAAATCTATGTGAGTGAAGACGTTTGGTGGGAGCTGAAGGCTTAACTTAAAACTGTGATAAAGTCGTGACAACATCCACCCTCTTTAACGAAATTTTGCTATGTCCAAGGGTACGCCCAGGAGAAACCAACTCGAACGTTACACGTTTCACTTCTGTGAAGACGCGGGTGCCAGCTTTGTCTGCAGCGGGCTGCGGGACCTTGTCTAATGTCCCTTCTCCTAGATGGCACCACCATACGGCTCCGCACCGATACTCGTGTTTTCTTTCTTTTTTTTGTTTGAGCGTATTCGCACCTGGCTTGTTTTTGTTACGGTAGGTTGTAATCGTTTCGGGAAACAAGGGGTATGTTGGACCAATAGGATACCGTAATAGAATGTCGCTCACGACAATAGACCAGTGTCGTCTGAGACAACCCCCAAAGCGCCGCACTGCTGGGCAGCTGTAACACGCCTAGTGCGCGCAGTACCAACAACAAGCAGTACGTACTCGTACTTCTGTGTTTACGTGTACTTTCGTAACTTCTATTATTTTACCCCACCATTTTTAGTGCTATAAATTGAATATGCATTACATTTAAGCGAAACTACGTCGTTCTGCACGCGTTTAAGCCCTTACTAACTTGAGTTTGCTTTAGCCGGCATCAGGCAATCGCATGGCGCTGCATATGACGTCATATGCTCTAGTGCGGGACATGAGCTAGTGAGTCGCATGGCCATTCTCTTTTTTCCTAATTACGAAGCTTATTAGAGCGAAGTTTACGTTAACAGTGGTGTCAGTAATTTTAACGAGGCAATCTTTCAAATGAACCAAACGCGTTTTGTCTGCATGGCCCCTCTAAGCCACGGATGCGCAAACGACCTCTGTCTCTCCTGGGCCACGACAATTAGAAAGCTTTGCTGCAGTCTTTCTCTCTTTGCTGACCTTCAGTGCTCGTGAAGCATAGACAGTAAATGCAGTAACTCCGTTCCAAAATGCTTCCTGGACGTCGAAGTAACGCTATCGCGTTGTACATTTTAAGACCCAGATGTCATCTGAAAATTCTTTCTTCTTGATTACATTCATGTCTTTCATACGTGCCTTTTGAGGGGCGGATTGCTCAGTTTTTTCCATTTCTTGTTCATTTGAAAGCGTCGATTGCAAGCGAGCCCTGATTGGCTGAAAACAGACGACCGGGGGATGTGATGCCGCGCAAGCAAGGCGGGGCGTCGGTACCCGAACGTGGCATTGGTCAGAAGTCGAAAGTGCGCAACTACGTCACCATTGGTAGGGACGCGAAACGGACATTTTCAAAGCCAGCAAATTCTGCCCCTGCTATGCAGGAAGAAAATAAAGGCTAACGAAGAAAATATCGGGCGAGAGCATAATCCTCATGAGCAGCCTCGTCGCGTCTAGCCAGCATGAAAGCTGCACCTCGTCCGTGGTGCACCTAGAGTATAGGAAGTAACTATGCTACGTGGCAGCAGCGATAAGGCATTGAATGCAAAAAAAACTTCACCATCCCTTTCCTAAAGAGAGCTGAGAGAAGTGCAAAAGCTTTCTAACGTCAAAACTGCGTCAAAAGTGCGTCAAAACCTTCGGTGAAGGTGCGTCAAATCGATCGTGAAGCTTTTAAGCACCCAAATCGCAAACAAAGAAGGAACCCATGGGACGATTTTTTCCACACAAAGCAAACGCTTCTACGAACTATCTGAATGTATACCGACACGTGGCTAATGAGATAAAGGTATACTTTTGTACTCCTTCTTCACCATCTATGCGCGTGTTGTCTTCTCTATAAGCGTTCCTTTTCCGCGATATTTCAAGTAACCGTTTTGACACAACGGAAACCCGGTTTGACATATGCGCTGTGTGCCTACAAATATTATCAGAACTTTCCTTTCGACCAACGGGTTTCTTGGGAAATGTATTAGTTTTTTGACAGGACGCCATTGGTCCCACTAAGAATTTAAAAGAAAAGTATCGCGGAAATTCGTTATCTGTCTCATCAAGGCAAACCAAGTAGAGCGCGGGCAGTTAGCCAGGCACGGTCGAACTGTCCACGTGACATGGGGTAAAGAAATTCGCCCGAAGCGCCAAGCTCAGCACGCACAGGAAGCCTGTACGCTGCAAGCAAGAAATTGGTACGGTTGCCAATTCAAGAGCACGCTCACGAGTACAGCCACGACAAACCACAAGGGGTGCTCTGAACGAGCTCTCGTTCACTTCATCCCTGGGGGAGCGAGAGCGAAGAAGAGCGCGAGGAATGGGAGCACGGAGCGGTGCAGGAGTTACGCGGCAGGGGCGGCAGACGACTATTGTCTTTCGACGACATTTGCAGCGCAGCAAGCAGATACGCGGCTATCCTTTTGCCCCGATTAGTAATATTAAAAAAACCAAAAAGCCTTACGAGTTTCAGTTACCCTAACAAGTGTCTCGGGAGTTCACATGTTTTTGCACCCACTAAACAGAAAAATGGAATAGTTCAGCCACAGAGCAAGACGGGGGTGCACTCAACACTGATGGCTGAAGTCTCTTTCTAGGCATCATATTGAGCCTACTTTGGCAACGTGTTCAGTCACAAACTGTATTCAGTTCTTCATGCCTTATTTCAAGCAAAGAGAAAACAATGAAGGACAGAAGGTGTCTGATGGGCACTCACTGAAGCCTAGCCAGAACCTCCTATGCAAGGATGATATTTAAATAATCTTTTAGACTTTAAAAACATACTTTCTGAAAGCTGTGCAAGCCGGATTTTGTTACAGTGTTATTTGCGCTATTACCATAAACCATCTTGACTTCTTGATGCCTTCTGGATCATCGTTTTATTTTATCGGCGACTAAACTGCCACCTTCTACATATGTCAGCAAATTTGAGCTAAAATAGTCGAGTAGTGTGGGTTCATTACGGCTTCATTTGACAGCCCGGCAGTAGGCAGTAAGGAAAAGCACACCTAACTACTACATTTTACGGTCGGAGCCTTGCTAATCAACATTGGCGCAGGTAAACAGAACCTAGCAACATCATTGCGGGAGCGTGCCCGATTACGATGCGGACGAGGCAACTAAACTGATGGCGTGAACGGCTCGCCATCTTCTAGGGCAGTGGTTCTGAAATGAGGTTTGCTGACCTCAACGGGTGCGCGAGGACATTTCAGGTGGTCAAAACTATCATTCCATCCCCCCAACCCTATTTTTTTCTCTTTGCCAAACTTATCCGTCCTTGCCAAAAAGTGGCTTCACTACATTCCAGGCAAGTTTGACTTCTCCGCGTAGCACGCGTCTTGAGATCAGCTTTTCGCGCCACACGTAAGCCGTACGAAAAAGACAGGCATTCAAAACGCAGGCATCAATTAATACTTAGGTGTCTTGGCGACCTTAGCTGCAAGAGCAATTTGACAATTTGACTTGTATCAGCATAAAACCAAGAGAAAAAAAGATGGGCATTGAATAGGTGTACGGACGACTTTAGCTGCATGTGCAAATTGTTCGACTTACGACACCGATCAACACATATCATGGTGGGGTTCCCCGCACTTTTACAAGGTTAAAAGGGGTTCCCGTCACACTCATGGGTGAGAACCACTGGTGTAGTTCTCACACTCATGATTGAGAGCCAGGTGACGGATCATAGCGGCTATTGACGCGCCCGGAATGGTAACGCCTGTCCGTGGAGTTCTCTCGTTGGCTCGGGGAAACCGCCGCTGCACCGCCCATGGCAGAAAACATGCACAACCACTACATCCTGTTCACGGGCTGGTGTCTTGGTGGGTCTGGTACATTTTTTTTATTCTTTATCACCGAGCGGTCAAGACCAGAGTGTGCGATATTAGGGATAAAATTCTGCTGATGCTGCTAGATTAATACAAATAGAAAGCGACGACTTGCTTGAAATTCTAACTACAATCGCAAGAGAACTTAAGGAACAGCTCGCACGGGTATTCGAAACTCGCCCTTGGCTTCTGGTCAATGCAGTGGTGGTAAGCTTCGCACTGAAAAAAATGCAGCATTTAAATAGCGATAAAGGTGCGCTTTCGGGTGAAGGCTACCTGTTGGTTGGCCCCCAACTCCAAGAAAAGCGCTATGGATGCCGAGCTGTGCTCGAGAAAACAGAAATAAATGTGTAATTCAGAGGCATTCCAGCTGAGGAAACGAAATACCTCGAAACAGCTTACCGAATCTCGATAACGCCATCATAGAACTGCTGAAGTCGGTGGTATTTCTACGTGCCAAAAAAAGACAGAAGTTGTCCAAATGTTGCCGATGAATTCCTCATTCGGACAAAACGGAGCGCAGTTGTCGTATGTTGTGCATGCTGGAACCGAGTGATTCCCATTTCGTTTTCGTCAACCAATAAGTCAAGGAGTAAAATGTTGGTCTTCTGTCGAACCGGTCGTTGCTTAATGCCATGAAATGTTCGTTTCTCGGCTTTCTTGGTTTATGTAGGTCACCTGCTGTGTATGACTGAGTAATTGGTGTGGTCAGCTGCCGCTTAAAGGTATACTTAAACTAGCTGTCTCTAAAGAACCTCCATCGGCTCCCGCCGATGCTCACACCATCCAGGTTCTGAAGAATTCCTCCTAAATGAAGTAATTTACATTGGTTACGATTGAGGCCTGTGTAAGAGGGATGCATAACAATTTTCAGGGGGATAAGGGGATGAACGACTCCTGAGGATTTCGAACTTTGTTTCAGTAGACTATGGTGTTGGGCCCGACTATCACTTACAAACTGCGCAATTCCGCAATGGGGGAGTCAAGTGAGGTGTCAGCAGTCATTGTCCTTACGTTCATAAGACCCTGCGGAATACAAGAAACGGGCCATCTCCACTAACTTGAAACCTGGGGAGGGGCGAACCATGCAGTGTATAAGTGTATTCAAAAATTGTAAGTCTCTCGCTTGCCAAACGGTGCGGGCTGATTTGGCGACGCAGAAACGCCGGTGGGAAGAGCAATCGCGCACTTGCTGGAGAGGTGGCTCCCTCTCTTGCGTTGAACCCGATTTAAAAGCAATTTGCATGCCTCGTCTGCCCCAGTTTGGTGTAGTGGCAGGGGTGAAGGCGAGAGCAGTGCAGTGCAATGCCCGCGCTTCGCCCTGGAGGCTCGTCCTCGGTGATCAGCGAGGGCACGACACCAGGTAAATATGCCTTTTCTTGCTTCGAATGACCCCCGGGGCACGATTAGGCCCAGTGGCGGGAGCCGGTTTTGTCCATTGTACTGTTTTCTTTTAGAAAGCGTTACGTTCTAGCGCGGGGCTTTAGAAAACGAGTGTCTTGGTGTTTCAGTACCGTGACTACAAAAGACGACAACAAGAGACGCCGACAGCCCGAGCCCCTCAGCTGCTTCGCCCCTAAAAAATTCTGTCTGGAGGCCGCTCTGCGACATCCAATATCATGTCGCCTTGCTTTTTTTGGGTGAGCCCGTTGCGTATGTTATTATTACTTATTGTTATTGAGTCATTTATTTTATAACAACATCCGGTGTATTTATGCTGAAAAGAATTGACCTCACCATCATTACAAAAGTTTTTATGTGTCAGTGGTATTTCAGAATACTCTCGGTCGATATATAAAGAAAAAAATGCAACTTTTTGTTAACTTTATAACCTCACAATATGATCTCTACTAGCGGGCTGTGACGCCAGAAAAAAATGATTCTGGAAAACATGATGCAAGAAACTAATTTTAATATTGTGGTGGTGAACAACACTTTGTTCAGTTTATTCGAAGCGAGACGGGTCCGCTTTTTGGCAGCGATAATAGATGACGCGAAAGTTGCACACAAGACCCAGCTGGGTAGGCCGATACGCCTCTAATAACTCTACCGGAACGTGCCGACACGACTCCTTCAGAGCCATGCTCAGCACGATTCTCTAATCGAGCGAGCAGCCGCTGAACGTCGGTTCTTAGGAGAGCCGCTCTGCCAAAGAACCGCCGGGAGCCGAGAATCGCCGCGGAACTGAGGAGTTGAGAAGATCCGGCTCGTTCCTGACTCGGACAACAGCTGCACGCACAAATGTAACTGTAGTGATTCTAGTGAATCATATGGTCACAGGAGTTTATTTTCCTATTACTTTGAAAATACAGACGCAGTTCGTTCACTGCTGCCATTGCGGCCTCCCAATCTGTCATTCACCGCCGCCGCCACTGCGGTTCCCAAATGGCGCCTCAGAAGATCAGCTTCGCGAAGAGCGGCTCTCGAAAAAAGCGGGCGGGAGCCGTTCTTCGGTTCTTCGGCTCAGTAACTGAGCGGAAAGAGCCGGAAGAGCTGAAGAACGGGTCAAAACTGCATCCGGTTCTCCTGGCTCGAATTGTCTGCTCCCACGACAGGGGGCGTGCTGGAGGAATTGGAAAAATTAGCCCCAGCTGGCCCGGCAGTGCAGTTGCTTTCCCGCGCCGATAATAGATGGCGCAGAGAGACGGCTCATTTGACCCGGGTCTTCGCTTCTTCGGCTCAGTAACTGAGCGGAAAGAGCCGGAAGAGCCGAAGAACGGGTCAAAACTGCATCCGGTTCTCCTGACTCGAATTGTCTGCTTCCACGACAGGGGGCGCGCTAGAGGAATTTCAAAACTAGCCCCAGCTGGCCCGGCAGTGCAGTTGCTTTCCCGCGCCGATAATAGATGGCGCAGAGAGACGGCTCATTTGACCCGGGTCTTCGGTTCTTCGGCTCAGTAACCAACGTTACTAGATTATTTTCAGTTGTAAAACTGGGCGGCGCTGCCCGGAACCACCACCGATCCTTCTCTCTGTGGCGCTGCAGTCGCAACCGGCTCGGTAGACGGGGCGCTCGCAGGCGGTTTCGCTTATGTTTCTCCCTTCGCGTTCCTAGTTCAGCACTCGGCGCATACTTTTCTCATGCGTGCGCGGGCGCGTAGGTGGGCGCCAAGGAGGTTAAAAAAAATGGCTGGAGTGGAAGTCACCTATACCAACCAGTGTTGCGGAGTTACCAGTCCGGAATCGGAATGAATCCGGAATCATTCCACATTTCCGCGACCCCGGAATGGAATTGGAATGGAATTGCGACAATACTTGAAGGAATGGAATGGGAATGGAATTAAGTGCCTTTTACCCGGAATGGAATGGGAATGGAATTACATGCATTTCCCAAAATAAAGCACATGTTCTTTTTCCTTCAACGCGCGGTTTTTGTCAAAATATGCATAAGCACGCAAAAAGAACCCACCAGCCAAAGTTCAAACATCAGCAAGCGGGAGCCTTAAATTTAACAACACAGTACTTTTAAAGTCGATTGGCTGGTTTCAAGCACGGTATATGTATAAGCAGCGACCGTACTACAATTCTGCCCTTACATACAGCGCTGCTACGACATTCGTCGCGATTCTCCGCGTAATAACCGCGGCTCTAAGCCGTTGGTATGCATTGTGGGGAACTACCGCGGAGGCATCCTCCCTCCTCCCTTCTCTCCCACTAACTGGGCCTTGTGATTTTTTACCTTGGCGGCGCATCCGCCACATGTCAGCTTCCGCCCCATCTCACCTCGCGCTCCCCAGTTCTCCCCCAGGAACGTTTGCAATACTGTCCCTCCTGTCTAGACATTTGGACGCCTTTGCCCGAAGAAGCGTCGACGAAGGCCTAAAATATTGGTTCGGGGATCCACCCGAAACAGGAGAGCCCATGAAATAGGAACTGCGGCCACGGCTGCGCCTCCCAGCTCCGACGCGGCAATTAGGGGCCGAATAAAGGCCGCATTCGCTCTGTTCTAGGGAACGTCTGCAAAATCAGCGAACAGCTCGTGGCACAAACGAACCTCTCACCAGATAGAAGAGGCTCTTAATCGACCAGATTTAGGGGAAATCCTCAAGGTGGAGTAAGTTTCTATGAAGGAAAGTTTGACATCCACCTGAATGCAGCCATACGGCTACAAAGGAAAGCTATACAGCTTTCTCAGAAACTTCGCAGTTGCAAAAAAATTCGTCCTGGTCCAGGATCCGAACCCGGGACCACCGCTTAAAACTGGAGCAGTCGCTCTACCAACTGAGCTAACCAGGAGGGTAGCAGTTTGTAGCCGGAGAGCGAATTGATCAACATATCGAAGTGAAGGACAGGTGTTAATCGACCAGATTTAGGGGAAATTCCCAAGGTGGAGTAAGTTTCAATGAAGGAAAGTTTGACATTTACCTGAATGCAGCCATACGGCTACAAAGGAAAGCTAAACAGCATTCTTAGAAACTTCGCAGTTGCAAAAAAATTCGTCCTGGTCCAGGATTCCAACCCGGGACCACCGCTTAACCGGAGCAGTCGCTCTACCAACTGAGCTAACCAGGAGGCTAGCAGTTTGTAGCGCGAGAGTGAATTGATGAACAAATCGAAGAGAAGGACAGGTGTTAATCCACCAGATTTTGGGGGAATCCCCAAGGTGGAGTAAGTTTCTATGAAGGAAACTTTGACATCCACCTGAATGCAGCCATACGGCTACAGAGGAAAGCTACAAAGAAGAAGCTCTCCGTCACCTGAACAGTCGCTACTGCAACCGACAAAAATATAATAAATAATACTTGAGACAGCAAGTAGAGCTTTGATGACGACTTCTGCTTCCCCCTGCTGGATGTAAAACTTAAGTAACCGCACACCTGGCGCCTGAAAGGAGGGGAGGAGGAGGGGGGGGGCTTTTGTTATATAAAGGCAGAGGAGAGAGAGAGAGAGAGAGAGAGAGAGAGAGAGAGAGAGAGAGAGAGAGAGAGAGAGAAAGACTTTATTTATGGCCAGCAGGGAGTGGGAGGTCGGGATGCGCAGAGCCTCCACATCCCACCCACGTTCACGACGTCTTCGGGACTAGGCCCCGCCGGCGTCGGCGTGAGCGGTGCGCGAAAGGTACTCGGGAGTTCGTCCCTTTCCCCCCCGTCTGCGACTCGCTCCGCTTCTGCCTGGCGAGAGCAGCCTCGAGCTGCTGGACAGCTAGAGTTTGTGCGGCCAGGTCCGTAGACAAAGCCAGTATTGATTCATACAGACCACTCACAGTAACGTCAGTGGTGTATAGATTCGTAATGCAGGCGATAAGATCAGAAATTCAAGCATGGATGGAAGAAAATGAAATACTTGGGGAACTGCAGAATGGATTTAGACAAGACAGGTAACTGGATGACAATTTGTTCGTGATAACGCAATGCATTGAAATTGCGAAAGCACAGAATAGACCACTATGGATTACGTTCTTGGACATTAAAGGGGCATATGACAACGTAAACAGAGAACGGCTGTGGAGGATGCTGAAACTACAGGGATTAGATGACGAGTTAGTACAGTTCCTTATAGCAATCTATAAAGACAATAGAGTGCACCTTACTTAGGAAGGACAGAAATGCGCCCAACAGGTCAACATCCATCGGGGACTGAAACAGGGATGCCCTTTGAGCCCAATACTGTTCATGCTTTACATGGCAGAGTTAGAAAAGAAACTGGAAGGAAGTCAAGTAGGGTTTAGCCTAACCCATATGCTGCAAGGCGAAGTGGTACAACAGCATATTCCGGGAATGTTATACGCAGACGACATTGTTCTTTTAGCTGATAACCAAACCGATATGCAGCGGCTAATAAATATTTGCGGCCAGGAAGCCACTGACCTCGGATTAAATTTCAGTGCAGAAAAATCAGGAATAATGGTTTTCAATGACGCTACCACCGACGAAGTGTCTATCCAGCAAGGCGAATTACCTAGAGTGAAGGAATATAAATATTTGGGAGTGTGGATAAACGAAGGGCATAACTACCTAAGTACTCAGGAGGAGCAACTTAAGGTTAAGGGAAAGCGAAACGCAGCTATAATGAAGCATAGAGCTCTGTGGTGGTATAACAAATATGCAGTAGTAAGAGGAATGTGGAAAGGAGTAATGGTTCCAGGTCTCACGTTTGCGAATGCTGTACTCTGCTTAAAATCAGACGTTCTATCAGGCCTTGAAGTACACCAGAGAACTGTAGGACGTTTGGCCTTAGGCGCGCATGGAAAAACAACTAACGAAGCAGTTCAGGGAGATATGGGCTGGGCGTCGTTTGAAGTTAGAGAAGCTCAGAGTAAAATATGCTTTGAGATGAGGTTGAGGGCAATGGATAAACGAAGGTGGGCAGCTAAGGTTTTTAGGTACCTATACTTGAAAAGCGTGGACACGCAGTGGTTAAGAAAGACTAGAAGGCTAACGATGAAATACGGAAAGAACAGTGGGGAATCCAAAACAGCCAAGGTAACCAAAAAAGAGGCAAGGCAGATTGAAACGATTAAATGGAGGGAAAAAAAATGGAAGCTAAAACGTCGTTAGAGATGTACAGGGCTGAGAAGATGAACATCAGAAAGGAAAATTTCTACGATAATTCCCAGGGCAGTGCTTTGCTTTTTGAGGCTAGAGCAGGTTGCCTGCGAACTAAGAGTTTTGTGGGGAAGTATTCATAAAATGATGGGGTATGCGTGGTCTGCGGAAAAGAAACAGAAACTATGCGGCACATCGTGTTAGAATGTGAGGGTATCCATGCAAATCTACATGAAGGGAATATTGGGCTTTCAGAAGCCCTAGGATTTAAGGGTATCACAGAGGAAGTTACCTTCAAGGCTGTCTAGGGGACGAAAAGAAGATTAGAATGCTGGTGGACGAAAAGCAGAGAGGGGAATATTGCCTAGGACAGTTACCACCTGTAACAGAAAAAAAAAGTATTTTGTGCCTGATAAGCTTTTTGTGCCTGCCCTAAGCAGCGCAAGTATTGAACCAAAAGTGTAAAACATATGTATATTAGTCCTTTTTGGTAAGATGACATGTCATCACCCCGATACAAAGGGGAAACCAATAGAAATCATCATCATCATCATCATCATGTTTGCACTGTAGCCGCGCTGGCGCCTGTGGGCGACAAAAGTAGCCCCATGATTGATTCAGGGACACGCTCATACTGTACAAGCTGGGCGATACTTCCCCCTTCACTTTCTGTGCTACCCCCCCTCCCCCCCCCCCCCTCTTCCTCCTAGCTTTTTATGGGAAATAAACACCGATTTCATAGCGCACTGCCGCACACTTGCTCCTGCGCCCAGCGGCTCACGTACGCAAAATACGTCCGCCAACATGGCACATTCAAAACAGTTTTTTTTATGTTACTCGTGAAGAAAAAAACAAGCTGCATGCTGCAAGCTTTGTTCCGAAACGGTTCCGACCTATTGGAAAGCGAACGCTAGCCGCTTTCCCTTGCTTTCCTGACTTCCAAGGGCAGTTTTCATTGTAAATGCGACGTCAGCTGACGTGAAACCCGTGTTTTCCACGGCATCCCTGATAATCACAGCAAAGCGAAACCGGCTCTCAATCACGTCTTTCGAGCAGCTCATGTTTGTCAAGTGCCACGTATAGGCAGAAGGCTACTGTTTTATTTTGCTTTGTTTTTAGAACTGATCGTTGAAGCAGCCGTCATTTACACTTCGTGTTTTGAGAACTGTACGGCGAAGCACCCATTTAGCTCATGCCATTTTGTTACGTAATTTGATGCAGGAAACCAAAATAAAGCTTTTTTCGACCTTTCACTGCAGCTTGAGACCTTTATTGCAGCATATAAAATTTACGAGGACATCTAATTGAGATGCTAAGCACGAGGTCACGGGTTCCAATTCCAGTCGCGGTGGCCGCTTTTATGATGGAGCAGAAAAGCAGAAACGCCTGTGTGTACATGATTTCGGCGCAAGTTGAAGATCCCCAGGTGGTCAAAATTAAACCGGAGCGCTCCACTACAGCTCGCCTCATTGCCTGCGTTGCGTCGGCGTGTTAAACCATACAATCAATCAACGAGGGCACCTAAGCACTTTTTCTGGTGTAGGGATTTCCGCAACACTAGACTGGCCGACTGCCGAACGTGTCCTTCTATTATTATCGTTATCATTATTCTTTACTTTTTTTTCGGTTGATCGCCTAGACCAGAGGGCAGTTGGGGGAACCTACATTGCTAATCCACTGCATGCAACTCCTCAAATTAGTTATACTGGCCTCAGTTATACAATGAGTTATACAGGCCTTGGACTCAGTTTTTGCTGAGCCCAAGGTCGCAACGCATTCTCTAAATCCTTCTTTATTTAGCTAGATCGAAAGGTTGCGTGGTGTAAAAGTGTGAACAATCTCCCAGTTTCTAAAAGAAAAAAACAAGGCGCAAATTAGTATACGAACAAGTGCACTATCCCAGTATACATTAACGAGAGAAAAAAATTATCCCGGCGCATTGGTTCCCACCGAGACACCCATACAAACGTCGCGCATACTCTAAGCACAGCCTGAACTTTCGATCGTGTGCAGTGGATGATACCTGACGCACGTAACCAAGCTTTTCGGCAAGGGCGACACTGCAAGCCTGCACACACGCAAACACAGAAAGTTCTCAACCTATCCATGCTTTCAACGCGCGCTTGACATCCGTGAGAGCTGACGACCTCTGCGGCCCGTGATCCGTATTTGGTGCAAAGGCAGGACAAGGTGCTGGAGTGGTCAGTCTTCCAACTGATACCACCAGATCCAGAGGTTCTGTTCCCCGTTAACAAAATTATTGTTCTAACCATACTCACGACCGCTCCATACTCGTGTAAACTACTACGCGTGTAATACGCGTTTAAGGAATATGTCTTCTTCAACCATACTTTTGTCAGTACAAAAAGAACATGTCGTCACTTTAGCATTAACACATTCAGGCTTAAACAATATGAAAACATCACAACTCGTAAAGACATGCTGACCATAGAAATACTATAATAACTAACGGGAGAACTGCCCCTGTGGGAATTAGTGGGGTGATCGCACTGCACGAGATCAGCCACAAAGCCCCTGTTCCTTGACCTTGGGGACGTTTTTGCGTGTTTTAGCAGTTCTTAGCTAGTGTAATAACATCAGTTTACTGGTGTGTTCATTGGTAACTTGATAATCACCCGATAAAACGGGGAGGAATGAGAGGAATGGAATTGAACTTGCCGGCCATTCCCGGAATGGGAATGGGCGAACTTTGGCACTCCGAGGAATTGAAAGGAATGGAATTTAGGTGAATTGCCATTCCCCGGAATGGAATTGGAATGGAATGGGACGCCCATTCCGCAACACTGATACCAACCAATGGACTCAGCTGAAGCCGCCGGCGGCCATCTTGCTCGGGGAAAGAATGCCGATTGCTTTGCAGCAGTATTTGCCGACTTTCCCAGCGGTTTTAAATTACTTAACGGATTCTCATGTTCTAATTCAACACTGCGAGCCATTTTCGGCGTCTCCGTATTGATTTCTACCACAGAAATTTCGTTAAAAGTCATATCGCCGAGTACAGACATTGTTTTTTTCACCTTATGGCTCGGATATGCAGCTGCCACAAAGTAAAAAATACACAAGAACTCATTTATCTTCTTTATTCTAAACTGTTGAAATGCAGAAATTCATCGTGAAAGTTCTAAGAACAAAAAAAAACAAAAAGCAATAGAGTTACAACTGTAATGTGAAAAACAGCAGTCATGACCAGAAAATGAAGCATTTTCCGAAAAATAACAGGAAACACCCGGAATTATTGTGATAATCGACATAATTGAGTGACAAAAAACCAATACAGAAAACGTTCATGAGTGTATGATAGCAACCAATGCTATTACGTTTATTGCATTGCTGCCCAACCTAACACACAAATCAACTGCAAAAAAAAGAACCAACAATCTTTCTGGTAAATGACAACATGAGGTTACTTTGCCAGTGACATGAACTACCGAAAAAAGATGAACCAGTTTTTATTTTTGGAAACAAAGTTTATTTTTTGAAAGAAGACAGACTCGTGATACCAGACGTCAATTAAACTGCTAAAACATATTATCAAAGGCAAACAAAAGACACTGACGAAGAACAGTGACTCAACATCTTTCGGAAGCCTAGCAGCAAAGAAATTAAACATTGAAGGCGCATACTACGCGACACAATGCCACGAGCATGACCGCAGTTGGGAATCAACTTGCACGCGTGCAAGTTGATTGCACGCGTGCAACCCGGCTTGCACGCGTGCACGCGTGCAAGCCGGGTTCACGCTGTTTGTACAACAGTAAGCCACACACGAAGCAACCATACTTGTTTTGATCTCGTTACATGGCGTGCGCACGAATCAACAACACTTTTTCGCGCACGCAAGGAACGCGCGCTGCAACAACTACGCGTCTTATCCCCTAGTAAGATGGCGTCGCGGCGGCTTCACTTTACGGGTGCCCCTTCCACTCCAGCAATTTTTTTAACCTCCTTGGTGGGCGCACACATCTGGTAATTATTTACATTCTCGGAAGCAAATAGCTACAATAAACAGCAGACACAATGACATTTTTTTCGCCCCTTGTGTGGTTCTTCCGGGTCCTTTTTTTGCCGAAGAGCAGTACTCGCAAAGCAGTACTCGCGGTAGCCGGCGCATTCAGTGCCCCGGTCTCCGGCGTTTCTTGTTCGCTTTGTCGTTCTCCGTAGTGTTGAGTGCGCGATGCCGTTCGAGTGGCACGTTCAGTGATTTGCCAGCGACTGTATTCCATTGATGTGGGCCTCTGCATGTGAGGCTGAGGCAGACAATGCCGACCTGCTTCGTTCCCGGGTGTACCAGCAGCAACAATTAAGAGCAACACGGACAGGCACTTCTTCTCGGCTCCCAAAGATGCGACGCTTCGCTCGCTATGGCATAAGGCCATCCCGCGTGCGGATAAGGAGCTTTCGACAAAGTACAAAGTGTGCGAATGCCACTTTCACGTACAGGACATCGACAAATGGTACGTACACAAAATGACGTTCACTCTGAGGAATTCTCTGCGCGCGTCATCAAATCGTATTTGGTGACGCGCATGCATTTCTATTCCAGATTCCTTCAGTGAGAACGTCCCTTGAATGTGCAGGTTAAGTCGGCGCGCAAAGCTACTGTAAGCACGCTGGCAAAGTTGGAGTTTGTTGTAAATAAAAAAAAACCTTGCATACATGTCTATTCATTACTTTTTTCTGTTGACATGCTTTGGTATTTTGTAGCCATATTCACCGTAAGCAAAAAAGATGTGGAGTTGATTTCTAAATAAAAATGCTTGCAGTTTCTATTCATTACTTACTTTGTTTCTCTTAAAGGGGCCCTGAAAGGCATTTTGAGCACACTAAATGAACTAGCGCAACCTTTAGATTGGGTCGTCAACGTCCTCTGTGCCAAGTATTACTCTTTTACGCGCAGCGGAAAGCTCACACTTTTGTTGCAAAGTTTCTCGTTTTTTTCTCACCCTTTCCGTCGTGTTTTTGGACGCCGCCATCTTCACATGTCTACATCATCGATTCCCAGATGTTCGTCATGAGCTAGACATCCTGCTATTGGGCGGCTTTTTCACGCACTTCCGGCAAAGAGATGAGTCGTCTGCTCAGCGCCGGCTCGCCGGCTGATCTGCCAGCGGAGTGCCGGAGTGCTTGGGCATTTTACGACAAACGAAACAAGTGTAAAACAAACGCTTAACCGTTTGTATTGAAGGCAACATGGCCATAACACGACATGGATATTCTCTTATCTGAGTACGTTCCATAAAGAAAGCGTTGAAGCCCCGTGGCACTTTTTTCGTGCAAACGCAGAGAACGCCCTGAGCCGAATGCCCGGGTTTGACGCATACATTTTATTCAACTTCAAAACAATCCAGAGATGCGTTTCTAACGAACACAACGTCACAACATGCGTTGAAAGTCTGAACCACGATTGACAGAGGATGGGTTGCCTCCTGCCCGTCGTAAATTCGGTACTCACCTCGCGCGCGGTTTGCGGGGACGAACAGCAAGTCACTTAACTCTGGCGCACAAGCCGATGGCTTTTACCCACGCACACTGCACATACCACTTGCGAGGTTGAGTCGTACGTCGCTCGAGAAAGATAATCCAGACCATGGGAAGCACTATCCACCAGCAGAAGCACAACATCGCACTTCATCGCGAAACAAAGGCGTCCACAACACACACACCATCGCCTACTGCAATGCCAAACGCATCTCGCACTTCCCAATGGGAGTGGGTGGTACGCCTGCAGTGCCCACATGTCGCGAGGTGGGGCCCCAAGCTAAACCGGGATCACGGAACCGTAACTGACTTCTGGAGCGGTTTGTGCCTTGTTGCCGAGGCAACCGATGTTTGAGATTGTCAAAGAAATGGCGCTCGCTCGCTAGAAAGCTCAGAGCCGCGCCGGAGCATGTTTTGCCAACGTTGCCGCTCCACCACGCGTCGCCCCAAGCTGAACTGGTCACATGATTGAAGCGTTTTGTGCACGGGTTCTGTATCGGTTTAACATACTATGACTTTTTCACATGCCGCCGGCAGGAATTACCACCGCCGCAAAATAAGACCCGGCACCAGCGGGACCACATCTGATACGGCGCTTTTTGGATAAACAGTGCGCGGTGCATCAAGGGAACGAGCGCACGACCCTCCCCGTGCGGCTGCGAGTTCGCCGCCGATAAAAAGTCATGTGCCGCCAGCAACGTACACCGCGAAAGGGCAAGGCCAGGCCGCCGCATACATGCGGCCAGATTTTTCGTTTGCTTTTCCAGCCTTGAGCGAAGTGCGGGATTCAAGGTGTCAACAAAGCTTGCCCCTAGCAGACGACAGTCTGAGCAGCGCAATAGCGGAAGTACGTCACCGCTGCGGAGCGCAGCATCACGGGAGGCAAGGCTCGCGCGTCGTCAACAGCGGAGAGTAAGTCGAAAGGAGGAGGAAACTCGGAGCGACGATAATGCGCGGTTTTTGATTTACGATTTCTCAGCTAATACTCATCGCTTTAACAAAATTCTTGCGGGAGGAGATTGCAAATACATTGTTTTATTTGGGTACATGTACATCCATGCATCGGCGGAAGGTATTTCAGGACCCCTTTAACTATTGTAGCCATGTTCACCTTAAGCAAAAAAGATGTGGAGTTTATTGTAAATAAAAAACGTTGGATATATTTTTCTACTTTGTGTCTGCCGTAAAGTGTGTACTGTGAAAACCAATGAATTGCTGAAAAGAACTTTATGCTTATTGACATGTAAGCTGGTTTAACTTCGTCGGTTAATTGACTAAATAATTCTTTCAGTTAGAGATATTTCGCCTTTTGCAGAAATGTCGCGTCTTAGTGACGTTTAATAAAGCTAACTGTTGTCAGGGCAACACATGGAAAAGATACTATTCTAAAAAGAACGTTGAGAAAATTAGGAAGTTTCGTCTTCGAGTGGCCTGAATTACTAGAGCAACTAAGTGACGTAGCTCAAATGCTGACCTTGCTTCTTTGGCTGGCAACAAAATGAGCGGTTTCATGATTTTTTATAAAATTCGGAAGAGTCACAAACTAAGCTTTAACGGAGGCTTATTCTATGCTACCAGCTCGCTGCAGACCGTTCACACTCGTGGTTGACTGCCAGCGAGCAGCCGACGCAAGCGCGCGCAAACTACGATGCGCTTCGGCTGACCTGTTGAAGAAAGCTAAGCAATGAGCCGTAACGAACGGCTTTTACGCCCCACATTAGCGATCCTGAACAGCTACTGGCAAGTACTCTGGCCTAGATGTAGTCTGGACGCGGACAACTTGGCGGGTAGCGGGTAGTCTTTAATATTATCGCGCGCTAACGTCATGAGAAGGCCGAAGAGGCGTTGGGAGAGGCGCCGTTACACGCGACGAGCAGCGGCCGGGTAGAGGAAAATGCGGCGGTCCCGCCCTTTCGCGGCACGTAGAGAAACGGAGACGCCGGCGATGCACGGCGCATGGGGAGAGTTTTACAACTGAACCTATCTAGTAACGTTGTCAGTAACTGAGCGGAAAGAGCCGGAAGAGCCGAAGAACGGGTCAAAACTGCATCCGGTTCTCCTGGCTCGAATTGTCTGCTCCCACGACAGGGGGCGCTGGAGGAATTTGGAAAATTAGCCCCAGCTGGCCCGGCGGTGGAGTTCCTTTCTCGCGACGGCAAAAGCTGGCGCAGAGAGCTTTGACCCGGCTTTTCGGCTTCGTTGGCTCGTTCGACACGGATCACTGAGGGGGCGACGAGAAGGGCCTCCCTCTCTCCAAAAGAACCGCCGCTCACTTTTACTGAGCCACGGCTCACACGCCATTTGGGAATGCCCCTCTTTACCCCCGCCCCGTTTACCCAACCCTCCCACTACCTGGCTGGAGGTGACCGGGAGCTCCTCGCCCGAGCTACAGCTCCTGACCGCCACTAGGGCTCAGGATTACCTGGCGCGCCTCCCTCACCTGAGGGACACTCGCTAGGACTGAGCCTCGTCAGAAATAAAGTTATTCTCTCTCTCTCTCTCTCACTCGTTCTTCAAAAAGAGAGAGAGAGAGAGATATATATAACTTTATTGGCTAGCCTGCAGAACGAGAGGATCGCCTCCTAGAGAGGCACCCTATCGTGACGCGGCCTGGACGTCCTCGTGGTGTGCGCCGCAGGCGTCGACTGGCTCGGCTGACGGGCAGTGAGGGGGTGGATCCCTTGGCCTCGCCGCCTCCCCGAGTCTCTGCCGTGCGAGAGCTGCCTCGAGCTGCTGGACGGCCTGGAGTTGGGTCGTGTATTCGGACGAAATCATGGCACTCGTGAAACTGTCCGGCAGCCGCGTCGGGGCGGCCGCCTCGTCTGGGTTGCGTTCACAATCCCACAATAGGTGGGCCAGAGTCGCGTTTGCTCTCGCGCACACACAGCACTGCACGCTATCGTAGGCATCCGGACACACGTATTGCGCCAACACGGGTGTGATCACAGAGTTTGTATGTAGCTGTCTGTAGAGCACGGCCTCGGCCCTTGTGAGCCGAGGATGAGGTGGTGGCATAGTTCGTCGGCTGAGCCGGTACCATTGGAGGACCAAGAGCGGCTCAAAAGAACCGGATCCCTCCTGAGCGGCGCATCTCTAGTTTGAACACTTTGTGCAGAAGCGGCGGTTTGTTAGCGCTCACGTTGCCTTTTCTTTCATCAATTCCTTGAATTGTGCTGTGTGAGTATTCTCAGGTGAACTACAGAATATGCCTGGATGCTGTTGCGCGCCGGGGTGCAACTCTAACTATGCTGGTAGTCCTAAAGCGCGCGTTTATCGGTTTCCGACGGACGCTGACCGAAGAAGAGCATGGAAAAAAAGCGATCCCGCGCAAGGATTTCTCACCAAAAAAGTACACCGTGGTAAGTGAATTCACTTGTGGCAGGTGCCAACGCATGTGTGGAGTTAACCAGTCATGCAGCTGAACACCTTTTGAATTTCCTTATTTGCGTGCTAAAGCTTTGAAGGCAGTTGCAGTAGGTAACGGTATCGCATGGTGGCGGCGATTGGAGCAGTCTCTTTGTTTCACCTAACCGGCCTAACCGCTTCTGCTCGCTGTCTAGACAGAGTCACTGTTAATTATTAATGGTGATTCTGGCCAATCATTGGGCGGAAGTGGTTTGGCCTGTTCGGTGAAACAAAGACGGACTTCTCCCGTGCAGTACGACCACCTTCGTTGATGTCGTTCCGCATCTGTGAGTGTGCAGTCCTTGATTGTACCTAACCGGCAAACCGTAATCGTACTATTGCCCTAATTTTTTTTGCGCGATCATCTTTGACAAACAAAACATTTTCTCGAAATATCACGCGTTGCTTATGCACAGAGTCGCTCTGAACGGACTGCAGCGCCAGATCGGATCCCATCATAGTTATATTTAATGAACAGCGTTCGCTTGTTGAGCCGCCTAACAAGGCATTGTTCCAATGGTGGTGCGTAATATTACTGCCACATTTTCTGGTTGTAGCTGACTGCTGACCAGTGTAACTTCTTTTTGCTGCTTATTTTTTGTCTTATAGAGCTTTTTCTGTTTTTCAGGTGTGTGAGAAGCACTTTCTTCCAAGTGATTTTGCGAAAACTTCGACCTATAGAGATGAGAAAACTGGACAATTACTTGAAGTTCCTGTACAGCTGAGACGACTCAAGCCTGGTGCTATCCCGAGCCTATTTCCTAACTGCCCTGCCTACCTTTCTCGCCCCACAACTGGTGGCCGTGAAGGCCCTGAAGAGAAGCGTCTTCGTCTAGAAGGAGAATCGCTGCAGGAGGCAATCAAGCAGTCCATTGAATCTCACGAAGAAGAGAAGAAAAAGAATAACATCAACACTTTTGAGGACTTGGTCATCTCTCTGACAAATTTACAGATAAACACCTTCTGGGCAAAACTTGTTACTCACGACAAAGTCCTCTTCCTAAACTTGGCGTCTCAAGATGCTCCAACTGTGCGTTTTGCTGTGACAGTGTCAACTGATATGATCGTGAAAGTGTTTGTTGGTGACGTGCAGCTCAACAAGCTCGGGACCCTCTTGCTTCCTATGTGTTTGTGTGAACTGCGGGAACTCGATAGAGTCCTTAATGCTGTGCAAAGTTCGGCAGACAACTTCTCGGACAGCGAAGAGCCCTTGCACATTGTCTTGAAGAAGACAGCGGAAACGCTGGATGAACTAGCGTCACAAAATTTCCCACATGACTGGCAAGTGGAAGTTGTAAAGTTCATAAAGCAACAAGTCGACATTTTGCTGAGCAGAACTTCAAGACACCCTGCGGACTTGTTAGTATTTGCTAGCCTTGCTTCACGATATCTCCACATGCATACAGAATTATTAGGTCTACATCGAAGCTGCAACTTCCGCATCCAGACACCATTAGACGTGTTTGTGGGACGTACCATGTGAATCCATGCTCTGAACAACAAGATGCTTTATTTCTGTCTTATGCAAAGAGACTGGCAGTAGGAATGGATGACTATGAAAAACCTGCGACGCTTGTCATGTATGAAAGTCATCTGCAACCCTACATTGACTACAAGTGGAGGTATAGTAGGAATGGCTGCAAACAGCCAAAATGCAGCAAAAACTGCTTATGTGTTTATGATTCAAAGCCTCCTGTCGTCAAAAAAAGACGTAGTGCACATCCTCCCAGTGGCGCGAATAGACGCAAAACAGCTGCACCAGTTTCTTCGTCAGCTCATTAATGGACTGGAGGCTACAAGATTTTAAGTAATCACGGTTGTTTCAGACAACAACTCCATCAACGGGAAAGCGATGTCATTTTTTTCCGAGTCACCGAAGGTTGATACAGTCTACAGGCATCCATCAGACCAAGCAAGACCACTGTTTTTAATTTTGGACTCTGTTCATGTTCTGAAATGCATAAGGAACAATTGGTTGAACCAGCGTAACAGTGGTAAATGTATGTTTTTTCCTGACATCGATGGACTACCTGACAAACCATGTGTGCTAACAGATTCATTAAACACACTTATAGAGCTTCACGACAGAGAAAGAAATGAGCTTGTACGACTTGCTCCAACATTGTCTTTGAAGGCACTGAAACATTCAAACATAGAGCGACAAAACGTGAAACTTGTTCTCAAAGTGTTTAACAGTTTTACAGTTGCAGCTCTCAACAGTTCAAAAGCAGCAGAACTGCAGCATGCCAAAAGCACAGCCAATTTTATCAGCACTGTGCTGATGTGGTGGCGCATAGTAAATGTCAAGACGCCAGATAAAGGGAGGCGCCTTCGAGACGACTTTCAGGAGCCCATAAGACAGTTTGTTGCCCTCAGCTCGATTTTTTGCACAAAGTAGTCAGTTGGCTGGACTACTAAAAAAGTTTCAAGCATGACACTGGTCATTTAACTCATGAGACCCACAATGCACTGCGTCACACATCTCTTGCTCTCATACAGGTGACAAGCTACTGCCTTAATGAGCTTGGATTCAAGTGCGTTTTACTGGGAAAATTTCAGTCGGACTGCCTAGAAGACAGGTTCGGTAGGTACCGACAGTTAAGTGGCGCTCAGTACCATGTCTCCATACGGCAGATCTATGAAGCAGAGCACAAATGGAGGCTGCAGAAGGTCCTTGAGCTGCCAGAGAGTGACGAGATTTCTCCATGCCCCTCCACTGATGAATTTCGTGATGCTTTAAAGCAATTTCACATTGCAGTTACAGAAGAAGACATTGCTGCTAAGCAGCACACACTACCAGCTACGACTTACGTGGCCGGTTATTGTGCACATGCTGCACTCAAGAAGCTCACATGTGAATTCTGTACAGAAAACTTGGTTGTTGAGATTAAGACACTCACAGTTGAGGCAGATCAGCTCATAGCAAGCATTACAAGAGGTGGACTGAAGTTTCCCGAAGCTGTCGTCGTAAATGCCGTACTGATGATGAATATTGTTCTCGAGAAACTGACAAGTGAAGAACATGCAGCCAAATTTTATGCCTGTGAGAAGCAGAAAGAATTGCTTGTGTCAATGACGACACTGTTTCTGGGGTGGAATGAAGATTTTGATGTTTGCGGCAATGGCCATTTACCACATGTAGTGATGGGCTATATACCGAGTGCAGCAGCTAACACTTTGCTAAACAACCTTTGCAAACGAGAAACCAACAAGCTGTCTGAAGGCAAAGCAGTTAAACGGAAACTGAAGACACTCCAGACATAATCACTTGTACAAGGCTGACAATGTGTCCTTTGTTTTCACAAAGCCAAATCGTTATCTAGGTCTTTAACTCATCCGAAAAAAATTACTTTTGATAAACGTGAGTACTCCTCAAAAATATAGCTCCAAAGTTCAACATCGTGCCCGAGTTCAGTTCACAAATGTTCTTAAAAACTTTACGTCCACAATTCTACTGTTCTGCATTGTAACCAGTTACCTTTTGCTGTCAAGGTTACCTTTCTTGTGGAACTCAAGCTGTTATGTGGAATATTATAGTAAGAATCGTTTGTGTATTGACAGAAATTATGTTCGACAATTTCTTTGTGTGCTGATCTACGTCTGCTGGAATTAAGTGAACAAAGTGTCAAAAAGCTTTTACAGTGAATATCATGTCTGCTTTATTTTATTTTTTTAATGAAAAATAGCTTGTGACAAACTCCGGATAATGCATGCCTCGTTAAATTGCTTTATTTCCCTGTTTCTTTGTTTTTAGAGGCTTTTTAAATAAAACGTGCAATCTCTTTTGACAAAACTGTTCTGGCGCCTTTACTACAGCATGCAAAATAAACCCTCCAGTGCCTTCAAAAACTAGGCTTTGTTGGAGGCGTATAACTTTTACACCTGTTGCTAATAGAAATTCAGCGTATGTACTGCCCATAAAACCTATAATTGCCATCAGGTTTCCTTCCATGTGTAAATCTGTGAAGAAAAAAAAGCGAAGTGTAAAAGCGCCGCGGAATGACAAAACGCGCACCGTCCAGGTTAGTGAAGCCAGCTTCCAGGCAGATCTCACACCGATGACGCCACGCAGGGTTGCGGAGGCCTTCAAGCAGTCTAGGTGGTGTTGAACCAGCTCGATTTTACAGTGAAATAAAGTTTTTTCTCCGCCTCTGCCTCCTCCTCTTTTTTACCATAACGCATATTTGAATATTGAGAAGATATCGCTGTAAGACATCTGCAGAAATATCCCTCGAAGTCGGAACATAGTGCTACTGTATTTTTACCGTAGATATTACTAGTTTTCTTCTTTTGCTCCGACCCTGGTTTCCAGATACGATTACTACCAGTGAGATTCTTCTCTCTGCGTACATTTGCTTTTTGGGGGCGACGTCCCTTAGGGGCTGGGGCTGTTCGCGTCTCCTGTCGTCGTCGTAATCGTCGTCTAATGTAGTCACGGTACTAAAACACCGAGAAACTCGCCGCTCACACCTCGTGCTAGAACGTAACGTGCACTAAAAAAACACCGGGACACTCTTTTACGCCTCACGCTGGAGCGCTTCGTAAAGCGTACTAAAAGAAAACAACGGGACACTCGTTTACGCCTCGCGCTAGAGCACTCCCTGCTTCAATGACAAGAGGCTTTTACAGCCAAGCTGTATACCTCTACCTCCCAACGGTTTCATCTCCATTGACAAAAACACGAAGGCGGCAAGAAAACACTCATACGCTGCATGCTTCACCTCTTCCCAGGTTCCACGTTAGTGGAGATGTACCGGGATTTTTTTCAACTCCTTTCACGTTCCATAGAGAGTTCGAACAATTGGTCAGCTTGTGCATTAATTTATTCTTGTGTAATATATATACTAGAGATGTGCAAACATAAAATTTTGGTCTGCGTATCGAATATGGAAAGCACAAACTGACTGAATTGAATGAATCAAATATATTCGAATACGGATATTTGTGTCCTATTGTTTATAGCGTTTTTAAAGCAAAGCAACAAAAAATAAGGATAACTTAGGCAGTCAGGACTTGACATATCTGAGTATTTATGACCGATTAGAAAATGGTACAAAAAATTACAAATAAAGAGGTAACCACATCCAGCGATGGTGACGAGCGACGGGAAAAACATGACTCAATGGGTACAGCAAACTGGTAGTGTGAGCGACAGCGACATGCAAAAAAATTTATACCCAGGTCGCCGGGGGCAGGAACAGCAGCAGGCAACGGGCCGTCACCGCGATGAGCTTTTTTCTTGCCAGAAGCAGCCTAGAACTGAGCGGCAGTAATGACGACGGATAGCATTGGCGGCAGTGTACTAGTTTTTTCGCTTGACACTGTCGCTCAGACTATCCATTTGTTGTACCTATTAAGTTACGGTTTTCGTGCCGCTTGTCGCCGTCGGTGCATGTGGTTACCCCTTTAAAGATTAAGCAAAGGTGCAAGGCACTGGAACCCTGCCATTAAAAAATGCGGGTTCCTGAACATACAGTAGAACTTCGATAAACGGAAATCGCTTAAAAGGAATTGCCGCTTAAACGGAACAGTAGCCTGTAAATTGGTTGGGTTTGTATTCAGATTACGTATTAAAACTCTCCGTAATGGGAACTAAAATTTCTGCGTCGCCGTGTAAACGGAACCGGAAATGAAACCTGGGCAATCCATTGGCATGAGAATCAGCTTTTTACAGTTCCGGCTGTTTCGTTTTCATTTTTAAAGCAAAGCTTTTTACCTCTACCCCCCAAGGGTTCTTTCGCGACCGTTGGTGTCACCAGAAAACTCCAGCGAACAAATAAACGAATTTGGTGGCACCGCCGGGAATTGAACCTGGAACTAATAGACTAACAAAGCGAGAGACCGTTGTCTTACCGATTTAGCTACGAGCCCACGCGAAGACGAGGAAGAAAGGTGGTGTACTCACCAAGCACATCTACGGGTTTACCCAATGCGTTCTCGCTGAATGCCATGTGAAAGTGTCACGTGACCACTCACACCCGTCTAGCGGCCCTCTGCGCACCTTGCTCATGTGCTAACAGTTACAAAAATTAAAGGAAGGTCACACCAATGCATGGCATCTCACTTCTAGTACGCCAATGTGCTAAAGCCTGTGGCCTCCAGTGTTCACGTAAAAAATCACAGCTCCTTGTCGTCCGCCCTCCCGCCAAATCAAGGAATACATTCAAATAGTACTCCTTGATGGCCAGGCCATCACTCCAAGCCCCAGCATCAAGATCCTGGGCCTACATCTCGAGGTTAACCCCAAGAGTGACGTCTCCTTGCAGCGCCTCAAAAACAGCATTAATCAAATCATACGCATGATCAGGCGAGTTGCCACCAAGAAGCGAGACCTAAAGGAATCCGGTACCTTTCGATTAATTGAAGCTTTTGTCCTCTCGAGAGTCACTTACGTCAACTTCTTCTTCTTACTGTCTTCTTCTCGACAAGGAAGAGAGAGATGCTTTATATAAGAATAGAAAGGCGGTCGAGCAGGCCATTGGTCTTCTCATGAGTGCGTTCACACAGAGGCTGCTTAGCACGGGGCTTCACAACATGGTGGAAGAGTTTATATAATGTTATCTTTCTAACCGGAAGGTCTGCCTCAGAACTACGGTGGGTAACCGCATACTTCACCAGATTGGCTGGGCAGCCCAGAATGTCACTCCGCTTGACGTACTCCCAGACTCTTGGCGACTAAAACTAAAGATGCTCCTTTTGCTTAGAAATATGCACCCCTCACATGACGAGGGTCAGCGAAAAGCACGGCCTAAAACGCTAAACACCACCCTCGGTGGGGATCATGCAGTAATCTACACAGACGCCTCCAAACCTTGAGGCCAGCAATACGCCATCATCGTGGCTACCTCCAGAACCAACCTCCTTGCGTGTACGTCGCTTAGGACCCAAGAAATGACGGCAGCAGAAGAGGCAGCCATCATCTTGGCTCTCATTCAACCAGGGTTTCGGAGGGTAGTCACCGATTCCCAGCAAGCCTACTGGAATTACCAGTGGGGTTAAGTGTCCTGACCTGCATTGCGCGTGCTAAAAAACAACTCCCCAAACGGTTCCATTCAGCTCATCTGGACACACCCTCACGCTTCAATGGAGGGCAAAAAATACGCCCACCTAACAAGCCTACGCTTTTACCTCCCGTGCTATGGAGCTGCACCAGGACAGTCACCCGCTTTAACGTTCAGGGAGATAACCCAGCATTATCGCCTTCTGAGACAGACCGTACCTTCGCCTTACCCTGACCTTTCCAGAGAACAACAAACTACCCTACGGCTCTTACAATCACTCCTTCCCACAGCCTACGTGTCTTCACTTTGCGTCGGAATCGCTACGACGCTGAATGTAAATTTTGCTTAGAAGTAGGAACACTCCGCCCCGTAATCGGGGTGTGTGACTTTAGCCCTGAGCACCCTCCTCTTTTTCCGTCAACTACCCAACAAGAGCAATGGGAGATGCTGCTCTCCAAGCCCTCTCTACCTACCCAGGTTCAGCGCGTGGACAGAACACAGGCCGCGCGAACTGCATATGGGCCCCACAGAAGAAGGAATCACTCCCCAGAACTGCACTCTGGGCCGTTCAGAAATCTGAACAGAAGTATTTCTTCCGTCTCCTCCTCCTTCTCTGCCGGAAATCTCGTCGCCTCCGTCCGCGGCGCAGAGACGGAGAAGTCAGATCGTGTAACACCGGGTTGGAGCTGACTTTAATTTTATAAAAAAAGTTTCCACTCTTGTGCTACACCAATACAACTCAACCAATCACCGTTCATGCATCATTCATTGATTTAACCTTACCAAGAATATATCTTTGAAGTAATAAATGGTGTTGTTAAGTGCATTTCACTTCTCTCTGGTTTTACTATTTGTAGAGCGATGTGATTGAATTTAAGTGACGTCGCATGGGTAGTCGTAATGGGTGCCGTTTACAGCTTTGCTTTCCAACCACATTCACGGGGTGGATTGGCGCGATTTTTTTTCCTTCCTCCATGTTTTTTAGCCTGGTTGGCCTCGTAAGCCTCCTCTCGTAAGCGGTTAGCCATGTGAGCGCAACGAATGCAACATCACAGTTTTCGTTCCAGTCGTTCGGTCTCGATTCAAGACGCCGAGGTTAGGGGGTCAGCTGCTGCCGCCTCGTTTGTGTCATTGTGGTGCTATTCGCACTTCATTACCGCGTTGCTGTCTTCTAAATTCGGTGGCTCGTAAGCACTCGCGAAGTTGAGGCCTCTAGCCTTCATGAAGATCCAATTGCAAGGACTGAAACAAAAATAATTCATGAATTTTGTACTGCACAGCGACTCATTGTTGCCAAATCAACTTTGTTAATGCTGTGTTTAAACCTCTTGTAGTTTTCTTGCTTTCTGAAAAACTATCAGCTACATTCACCTTCTAGTGCTTAGGGTTCCATGAAATGGTATTAAGAGTGTGTACGCACATAAATTTGCACTTCCACTCATCTCTCTCAGTAAACGGAACTCCTGTTAAACGGAACTAATTTTTTCGGTCTCTTGAAGTTCCGTTTATCGAGAGTCTACTGTATTCTGACTTAACAAATTATACAGTTGGCTGCCATTAATACCAAGCCCACAGGGACTGCAAAAACCTTCTTAAACAAACTTCGAATTAAAGACCAGGCAGAGTAGTGCATTGCCATTAGTCCGCAACTGGCCTTCTTTTTGGTTTTGCTCAAAATATCAGATTTCATTGCCTATGCGAGCGTGCGACACAGTGTGCCGGGATAGTTCAGAGTTGTCGCGAATATCGAACCCTGAAGACCACGCACACCACGCACAGTGCTCAAATGGAGCTGTGTGCAACAGAGAAGGTTGAAGACCAGAAAACAGAGATATGTACGCTCGAGTGAGTCTTAACTGACCTGCTGTGTTATCACCTGTGCACTGTCGGTATTATGATGGCGCCAGCATTGGAGGACAACAAGGGTGTTTTGACGCTCAAAAATTTCTAATTTATTCTAGACATGATGGTCACCTTGATGCTTTTTATTCAAAATAACTTCAAATTGATTAATATATTGAGTTTTAGCTTCGAATTATCAAGCAATTTTTTTACTGAATTCAATGTAAAATTAGTGGAACCAGAACATCACTTCCAATTAACCAGAAATTCCTATTAGATGACTCCGAATTATCAAGAGTCGACTGCATTTGAATGGCTTGCTCCAGGTATTGATAAGAGGCTAGGTACATTAGTGGTTGGTGTGACCTTTACTTTAATGCAAACATTGCAAGCAAGTAATAACCCTTTATTTATCAGTCGTACCACCTTATTGATGGGAAACTTCTTTACAGCTTACACTTTTTTCCCAGGTAGCAATGTACCTTGGCCAACATTGGCTGCGAGAGTTGCGCTTTTGTGCAAGGATTTTGTGGTACGCTTTATGCATTGTTTTGGCGTCATGCTAAAAAGCCGACGGCCCCCCGCCCCCCCCCCCCCAAAAAAAAAAAACAACAAAAAAAAAAAAACGGGCCGTGCAGTGAAGCTTGAAAGTCTGCATGTCGTGTGGCAGAGCCAACTTATATTTCTGTATAATCAGGTTCAAGCCTTATCTGCTCCATGAGGCAAAATATTTAGTGTTATAAGCAGTGAATGGCCCCGATATTCCCCAGGTACATGTGAAGTATGGCTTACGAACAAAAGTTTTCTAAAAAGAGAAATAACTTACAAAACGGAACAAGTCCTTTGTGGCTCCACAAGACCGCGTGGCCCGAAAGCCTCTGAGGTGAAGCCATCAGATTGCCTGGTACTCGTCGGAGCAGTTAGCGGACCACATGACTCGTGCCTCAATAGTGCCCCAGGAGAACCTATCATTTTACGTGATGTTTGTCGAAGGTATTGGAGTTACTAGCATTGTGCCTCGGTATGGAATGGGCTCGACATCGGGTGCGCTGCTAGATTCTGCACCAGCTTAGCGTGGTCGACCAGACAATTACAATGTCAAGACCAAAGTGCAGGAAGCATGTATTCCCAGCTTAAGCCACACTGCTGGCTATTTAAGCCACATAAGCAGACTTAAGTGTCCCAAGGAAATATTGTAAGTTATAAACACTTTAAACCGTAAACTGCGCTGTAAATTGAATCGAATAGCAAACACTATTACTGAAGAATTTTGATTTTGCCCACCTGTAATATAACACATAAACAGACATTTCGTTTTTTTATGTTTAGAGCCTTGGTGGACTTGCTACCTTTACTCATTTTTGAAATATAAAACTGATACTGCACTTAATTATTCTACTGCTTCGAGTAAAGTAAAACCGGAAATTTGTAATGCAAGTGAAAGGTGTCATGACCACGCCACTTTTCACATGAAACGATTATCCACACAGACTTTTTTCTTGCATGCTCATGCCCCCAGAGCTGCTGCAGCAGCAAAAAAAAGGTAAAAAAAGAAAGGAAATCACATTTTAAAAATGAACAAGGGCTGACGTACACAGCTGTATATCATGCTCTTCTTGACGGTGATAAACTGAAGAACTTTCAGTACCAACTGTTCAGCTACAGAAAAAAATTAATTGCAACGCAGCTTGCTAAGGCAATATGCTTGCCATTTCTTCTTTAGAGCGCACCGCTTAAAGGAGCCATGAAGAGAAAATGCAAGTTGGTTTTATTCGAAAGATTTCGTGTTTTATAGTGCCCCCAGCGCTTGTCCGGATACAAACGGTGCTTTATTCACTGAGAAATTAAACAATTTAGGTTAAAATTTCCATTTTCCCGCTCAATCGTGCGTTTTCGTGGTCCCAAGTGACATCACTGAAACCGACCGCTCTGCAGCCTAGAGTACCTTCATTCACGCATCCGCCGTACAGGGTAGAGACACGTATACGCTGGCGCCGCGATTTTTGGTTGCTCGCTCGCCGCCGAAGCAAGTCATTGTGTCAAAACCGCGCTAAAATTATCGCCGCAACGCGGTTTACTCAAGAAGTTTGAATCATATTGTCTGTTCCGCGTTGTTAGGTCTCGTGGGAAACGAAAAGAATAACGCGCTGAGCCCGTTGGCCCAATTGCGGCGGCACGGGACCGTTCGAAGGTTGTCTCCACCCTGAACAGCGGTGTTGGTTTGTTCCCGCGTTTTTTTACGTTCCGTAGCCTAGATGGCGCCACCATACCGTGGCAAGCGTTTGGTTTGTTTTTGCCCGCATTTAAACCTGGCTTGTTTTTGTTCTGGGAGAAAATATTCGTTCCCTGAAACAGGGCTCGCTCGACAAATGGGGTCACGTAAGACACCGTTGCTTGCGTCAATCGGCCAGTGTCGTCTGAGACAACCCCAAGCCCCGTAGTGCTGTGCAGCGAAACCAGGCATGCTGTGCGCAGTACGAACAGCAGAACGCATCAGTACTTCTATGTTTACATGTGCGTTCGTAACTTCCACGGTTTGTCCCATCATTCTTATTGCTTTGTAAAGAATGTGCCCTAAATTTAAGCGCAAATCGCTCGTTCGTCTAGTTTGTAAGTTCTACCTAATTTGCGTCTGCTTCTGCCAGCCTCCGCCAATCGCAGAGCTTAGCCCATGTGACGACATAGGTTCTGTTGCGGGAAATGAGCTGGTGGGTCGCATGACCATTCCCGTTTTTCCTAATTATGTAGCTTATTTGAGCGAAGTTTACGTTAAAAGTGGTGTCAGTATGATTCTAACGAGACAATCTTTTGAATGAACCAAACTTGTGTTTTCTCTTCATGGGTCCTTTAAGTGCCTGCTTCGCTATTGTGGTTTCGCATCACTGTCGGCTTTGTTGTAACGGAAAGAAGAGGGCACTGGAGATAATAATATACAGCATGCAGGAAGGCGGAAAAGGACAGTATGATGAAAGTTTGAGGGGAGGGCAGTAAGCAGAGACCGTCTGAAACATGCTCGGCGAGCTGTGATAAAACGCCATAGTAGCACGCGCTGTTATGTGTTCACCGATGACGTGATCACTTCCTGAGACACAGCAGCTACACGCCGTCACAGCGAAGACTGCAGTTTGCACTGCACCCCAATTTTGCATTCGGGAGTATCGTAATCTTCAGCCGTTTTCTTTTTTCTTTTTTTTTAATTATTTCTAGCACAGTGGTCAGAAAAATTCATAGTATACTAAACTTCTATCACAGCACAATCCAGTGTCAAAGATGCTATTGCCAATAATCTCAAAATCACTTTGTACAGACATCTCACCGCAATTAAAAAACAAAACACGCACACACTGCCGACAGTACTCAGCACATTTATTTTGCATTTACGTTTTGAAATGCTACATTATGTTTATATGCACAGTGGGCAACGGTATCATCATGCTGGATTCCGATGTTTTATTGTATTTGTCCAACAATGTTCAAATCATAGAAAAAAATAGCTCTTTCTGAATTAAAACAAACAGAACAAGTTATTCTTGGTTGGGCGCCAGTTTTCTTGGTTTTCCGTCAGATTCCCGACTTCTTCTATTCCACACGTTTGGAGATTGTAGAAATGAGTGGAAGCTTACCTCAGGTGTCACATACGCCTGATGGAACATAGCTTGCACCACATGAAAAAGACAGAGAAACATGTCTGTTACTGGTGGCTGGTCACAAAGAAAAGAAGTATAAATGCCAGCATTTCTTGAAAGAAAACTCTAGCAGCAAGCACACGGTCAGCAGATGCGTGACGCAGGACACAAAGGGCGCCCGCCCGACGAAAGACAGCATACGTAAATAAAAATATGCTGTCAGAAATATCTAATGAGAGATTAGGTCGAACATTGTGCGCAAATGTGCTTTATGTATTTCAAATTTGCCACCAATCTACCATGGTGACACAATTGCTACAAGCAAATTCTCATTCCACCATGATTTGCAACAGCAGATCTTGTTTTCTGAATAAATAATATGCTTCTTTGGCGTTGTCTTATACCATTTGACATGTGCTTTGTCTTTTAAGCTTAATGAATTCCTAAGTCCCAATATTTGTCAGTGGCCGCAACATTTAGTGAAATGTCGATGCTCGTCTGGTAACATTGATGTAAACAAACTTTCAAGATGGGTGCGCCCATGTCTGTTTACGGCAAATTGAGTTACCGAACTGAAGTACCCCCTGTTCACTATTTATGGTATATATTAGGCGGTTTTTGAGCTTAAGTGACGCACCAGACGCCCAAATAGCTTCGAAGCCCAGCCATTCTGTACACTTAAGCTGCATAAAGTACTAATACCAGTGGCCGACCTGCTTACCGACGTTGTCACATGTCCCGTGGCTGTAACTTAACTTCTTCATTGCTTGTGGCTGCGCCATTATTTCATTATTGTAAGTGCGAATGCACTTCTTAAGCGAGCTTGAATCGTCCGTAGCCGTCGGCCGCATAGCAACAGCTGCGGGTGCGCGCGCTCCTCGTCTTCCTCCTCGCCTTCCCTAGCAACGGGTGGAGATGGGCGCGCGCTACTCTCCTCCTCCTCTCTCCGCTCAGTGACTGCGGGTGTTGGGCGCCTCCTCTCCACTTCGGGCGGGAGAGCTCTCGCTCGCGTAGCGGGCGCTCCGCATTCCGACGCGTGAGGGCGCTCGTGTAGCCCTCGCCGTAACGGCGGGCGCTACTCTCCTCCTCCTCTCTCCGCTCAGTGACTCGCGGTGTTGGGCGCCTCCTCTCCACTCCAAGATCACAATATCCACCGTAATCGCGCAATCAACAACCGTGCATTCGCACTTACACACTCTCCCCCTCGGGGAAGTGCGAGGGAATTTTTTGTAGCTCTCCTTAGATATTCAGACATGATTTCCAATCAATGTAACTTGCCTCATTGCATCGATTTCATTGAAAGCTTTGTAGAATGACCGTTACGATTTGCCGATCTTCGGATCAAGAACTTCAGTGACGATGCGATGACGCTTCGGTGTCTTGCGAGTAATGAGTGCGAATCGGTGAGTGATGGAATATTCTTTTCTAAACATTTCAATTTGGTGAGATGGGATTTTTGTGAGGTTGTAATTTACGGTTAAATTTGTTTTAACTTATGCTCTTATTGGACTGCGGTAAGGCGAGGGGGTTTTGATGTTTTCCTTTCTTTCTCTCTTATTACGAGCCAGACGTGTTATGCGCGCTGGTCCTACAATAAAGCATTGATCTAAAGCTAGCTTTTTTTCCCGTCCTCACCTCGTCCTTTTCTTCTACTGCGCTGTGATTTTTGTGTGGTCTAACACTGTTACGTTCTTTTTTTCGTTCTTGCACGTCACTTTTTTGCTACATGCCCTTGATTGGCATACTTCAGAGCTTGACAAAATGGCAGATGCAATTAGATAAGGTAGGGTACCTAGCAAGCTTTGGCGAAAATTTATCCGCACTACTTGCATCACTACATACTGTCACAGCCATCACTGACTCGGGGGAGGAGCCGCACCCCACTAACGAGAGGGTGGATAATGATGAGCGGGATCACGACTGTGCTTATAAGAAGCAGATGTGGTCCTCACTAATGTAAAATAGAAAATTGGGCCCATCTCCCCGCGAGGGGGACTCGAGTAAATGCGTCGCATAGGGGGTGGGTGTATTGCGTTAACGTTTAGTGTTTGGTGAGTTGGTGGTAGTGAATGCGTTGTATCAGCAGCTTCTTGACGTAGTTTGAATGAGTCAAGGATATAAGGCGCGTTCGTAGCCTCCCATTCTGTGTCGGCTTTGTGGCGCAGTGGGTAGAGCACCATGTACATTGCGTTCCGCCCGCAGGGTCGAGGGATCGAAACCAGGCGCCGGATAGTATTTTTTTTATATAGTGTACAGGGAGGGGTGCGGACTACGACTACGGACATCAACGCGGGTGACATCGTGAGTTACTGAAATGCTCTGCATTTAAAAGTAATGAAAGCGTGATGCAGCTTCTTATGTGTGACAGTTACGAACGAGTAGAATGCCACTCTCTCGTCCACACCACCATTTCTTCCCTCGTTCTTGCCAGCCTTGCCATGCTGGCCAGGTCATGCAGCAAGGTTGAGAGCAGACATCTCTCTGCGATAAGGGCAGTGTTATGTCGCTCTTGCTTCGTTGCCATGGAGCCTCCATTAAGGAGTGCATGTGTGGTTGCTTATGCATATGCGAAATCGCATTGTGTCCTAATCCCTTAAAAGCGGAAATTGATTTTTTCCCCTGCAATCTTTTGTCTAACTCTGAGTGCACTTTATTTGCCAGCACCTGTTACCCCCAGGGAGCTACAAGCCAGGTCGCAACAAACTTGGTGTAAGCTTGCTACCACTGGTGTTATGTTCCTGGAGCTCAATAACTTCTGTTCGTGGTCAGTGGGGTAGAGTGTCTCATCTGTTTCAGCTGTGGACTAGAGCGACTCGCAGAGCAACAAGAAGAAAGCGATTGTTGTTGAGCAATTCTTTCAAATTTTGTTGATCATGCTCTTCCAAAGGGCACAAAGAAAAGTTTTGCAAAGAATTACTCACACTGCTAAACTTCTTTGTGTGAATGTGCATATGACAGTATTTAGTGGAGCTTTGTATCATCCAGCACTGAATTTTATCATTTTAATTCAGAGCATTTATAGCCCTGTCATATGCAATTTTCAGTTACCCTTGCTCTCAGCACATACATTAAATGCAGCTTGCCTTCTTTTCCGTACAGCAGTTAAAATTTGTAGGTTAACGCACGGAAACCATACTGGAGCTTTGATGCATACCGTAGTTGCAGGCTATCGGCTAATTAAACCAGCTGGTGCATTAATCTCTTAAGACATTGCGCAGGAAGGCTATTTTATTTGCCTTCACAAGAAACAAAATTGCGCCAATCCACCCTGTGAATGTGGTTGGAAAGCAAAGCTGTAAACGGCACCCACAACGATTACCCATGCAACGTCCCTTAAATTCAGCCACGTCGCTCTACAAATAATGAAACCAGAGAGAAGTGGAATGCACTTAACCACACCATTTATTACTTGAAAGAGATATTCTTGGTGAGGTTAAATCAATGATGATGCGTGGACGGTGGTTGGTTGAGTTGTATTGGTGTCGCACATGAGTGGAAACTTTTTTTATAAAATAAACGAAGCTCAAACTTCTTCACTTCTGCCGCAGCGGACGGAGGCAACGAGATCGGCGGCCGAGATGGTGGTGGAGGACGAAAAGAAGAAGGAGGAGGAGCAGGAAGTACTTCATTCCGCTTTATGAACGGCCCAGGGGAGTGGTTCTTTCTTTACTGGAGCCCATACGCCGTCAGTCCGCGCCGCCTGTGCTCTTTCCACCAACTGAAGCTGGGTAAGCAGAGAGGGGATGGACAACTGCATCTCCCATTTCTCTTGTTCGGTTGTTGACGGAAAGAGAGGAGGGTGCTTAAGGCTAAAGTCGTAACGCGACCCCGATAATGTGGCGGAGTGTTCCTACTTCTGAGCAATAGTTACATTCACCGATGTAGCGATTCGGGTACATCAAGTTGTGGGCGCCGATGTTGTCGTGCGGGAGGGCCTACATTTATTTGCACACGAGTTTCGATGGCAGCATGAGCCCGCGAGTCGGGGAGCGCCCGTAGAATGCGGCCAAGCACCGCAGTATCCTGGGTGTTCTTTTTTTGTAGCGTGGCTCGTCCTACATTTATTCAGGTGGGCAAACCCCGGCCAGAACTTAGAGAGCGGCGTAGACATGCGACCGCCCCTGGAGCGCCGCCGTGTTCAATCTCTGTGGCGCGTGGCATTGCTGACCTGGAGAGGCACCGCTGAAGATGATTGTGGGATGCAGTGGTGATTATGATAGTGGCGCTGATAGTGAATGAAGCTGCCGCCACTACAGGGCTCCCCCTTGCGCGTTACGAAGGAAACAGAAGTACAAGCTATGTTCAGATAATTAACCAGGCCTATCCATGGTAAAGGTCCTTAGACGGTCCAGGTCAAAGCGCGGGTAAACTATGGGAGCAGTCCTGGTCAGTCGGTTGTGGCCTCCGGAGCGTTGACTGGCCTCATGTGTCCTTGGCTGGGAGTGCAAGGTGTGGCGAACTGGTGTACGGTGGAGTAGTCCCGAAGTGAAAGGGGCACGAACCGTGGCCACAGTGCAGACATTGCGACGCCGTTAGAACGGATGCTCCACGAGCAGCCTCTTGCGGCGCGGGTACACTGGCATTCGCGTGCCGGTACGAGGAGGCTTACACTATCGGCGGTGACGGTTCGAGCACGGTGTCTGGTGCGACATTGTTGCGCATGCTCTAAGTGTAACCGCAGTACGACGCTTAGGGTGAAGGCGGCTGCAACGAGCCACCAACGTCCCGGAACGCCGACGAATATGAGCACACAACGCTGCTCGTAGCCGTCATACAAGATGTTTGGCAAGAGGGCACTGACGCCTCGTTTATGTGCGCCGAAGAAGTGCCAGGGGCGAAACTCGCTTTCTTGACTGGTGCTTACGGCGTCGACGTTGGCGAAGAGTTTCGGGAACGCGCTCCTCTGGTGGCGACATCGGTGGGTTATGAGGTGTGGGGATCGCGACTTTCACGCGAACCCCTTTCTGGCTAGCTTCCCGTCGCGGCCGGCGTGCACATGCGCCTCGCTCACGCGACGGGGACCATACGGGAGGGCGCCAGTGACCGGACGGTTTCTTTTCGCCCTGGTGGAAGCGTTGACCCTTTTCCCCTCTGCCTTACCCGAGAACCAGTTCTTCCTCGATACTAGCGCCACCGTAAGGCGAAGTCTGGTGGGACGTAGCATGACGAGGGGACGGGCTCTTGTCTTCGGGATCCGGTAGCGCGCGGACGTTTCGGCGCGCTGGTCCTGACCTGGGGGAACGCGCCACAAAGGACGCGTCCGGACGAGCTGGGAGACTGCACCCGCGCTCGCACGAGCAGCGCTCCGCTGCTCCGGTATGCAATCGGTGAGTCGAACCATCTCGATCTCTAGCGTTGTTTAATGCCTCGCTCCCAGTGTTACCGTTATGGCCTGCGATTAGTCTGTATGCAGTGTATTTGATTTGCACTTTGCAATAAATGCTGCCATTGATGTTTTGCCCTCGCCGCCTCCTGCCTTTGTCTGTCTCCGCAAACAACGGACCCGTCCGCAGCCTGCGCTCGCAAGGAATGTTTGCTGAGTGCGGATGGCTGCGGGGTGGGAAATCACTAGTGTGTGAAATGTAGAATCCCACATCTGGCGCCCAACGTGGGGCCTTGTTTGCGGAGACGAGCAGGAGGCACGGCAGCATCCTTTGTTCTGGCGTCGGACGATCCGAGCACAGACAACAGACTTCAGGCCTAACTGATTGGAGCGAGTTATTAGCAGAGGCGAACTTTCCTGAGAGTGAGGCGAATTATTTATTGCTGCGGCGTTTTTAATTTGTTAAGCGCCGAGCTTGCAGCAATCGTGTATATGGCAGGACATCGCTGCCAGTTAACACGTGGTCTCCGACTTTTTGTCGGGACGTTGTTGTTTATGGAAACAAGGGTTTCCGAGTTTGCATCCACGGGAGGCCGGGAGCCCGCGCCGTTGTGTCAGCCCGAAGTGAGTGTGTACGGAAGCTGCCATTTGGGTCCGAGTTTTCTTTCGTTATGTCGACTCCGGGAGTCGAGGCTCTGGGAGCCGTGTGGCCGGGCCACGTGTGCCGCAAAAGGCTAGCTGGTATTGCAGCCTGGCACGGGCGCTCCGATACCGCTGAATGCGGTAGGCGCCGTTCGCTCATAAGCTGCTTGTGTTGCAGCGAGCGAGTAGGACCCTAACAAAGCAGATGTCTCCTCACGGCTGCACGTACGGGCACGTTCAGGGTTTCTTTCGTTTGGTCTGTTTTATTTTGTTGTGTTTTTGGATGCGGGTCGTTTGCCGAAGTGAGTGACCCGAAGGCTTTCACAGCCGGTCCTCCCGGAGAAGGCACGACCTTGGGAACAATGCGAGGGCGCATGGAGCGCTCCCCCTCTTTTGTTGATCGCCTCGCGCGAGAGAAAGGAATCTCTCCCGCCTCAGGAAAGACTTGCTTTGACCCCTCGCTGCTTGAAAAACTGCTTTCCGCAGCGTAGTTGTTTTTGTTGTCGCGCCACGCGGGCGACGGGACTGGGGGGCCTCATCCCTCTTCCACTGACGGGGAGAATTACGCGAGGCAAACTTTGCGCCCGCTGATTGTAACGTCGCAGGAGCCCTCTTGTTCGGCTCGAGAGACCAAGCTCTGTTCACGTAAACTAAGCGCCAGTGTGTTGAAACGTATTTCAGCATTTTTACGCAAGCGGCGTTCATGTGTGTGAACATAGGGCTGTCGTTGGGAGCAAATACTGTTTCCGCATTCATGTGTATGAATGAAGTGTTAAAGATGCGAGCAAATACTGCTTTCGCATTTGTGTGGTTAAGCATCGCGCCGGGCGGTCGATGCGACCGTGTGTGTTCTTTGTGCCCTGTACCGTATAGGGTTAGAACAGGTTCTAGCTCTGTTGACATTTCCAGAGTGGTTGCATTGCTGACAAACTTAGCGGTTGAACCGTCAGATTGTGTCACGTTGTTGATGCAATCGAGTTGATATTCTCCCTACCCTGCACGCTGCAGCGTTAGGGCACTTTGGCGTGCTTTGTTGACGTTAACAAGCAGGTAGTTATGCCGACGCCATGACAATTGTGGTATTCGACATCGAACCACATGATCGATGGGATCAAAGGGCTACTGCAGCCTGTTTTTTCCTACCCTATACATTGTAGGGTTTGGACTATTTATTGGGCTTTGTTGACATTAACAGAGCGATGGCAATGCTGACAACTCGGCAGTTGTCGTTAGGATCGCGCCACAAAGGCGGTGCGATCGGAGAGCTTTTTTCTGCCGTACACTGAAGGTGCGGGGAGTTTCTTTGTGCAGCTAAGCCACCCCGGCTTGGACCACATGACGGAGCGTGTTTATGCTGCTGTCTACTGTTCTGGGCGAGCTGCCGAGCCTGCTGAAGGGGTGCGGTGCGGCATGCCGTCACCAGCCTGGCTCTGAGAGTCGGCAGTCTGGTCGCTCGGCGGCCACGGGCCATCACGGATGTGCCGCCACTTGAGCAACGCTTGCTTGGGTTGGCTGGTGCGATTCTTCCCGGAGCTACCCGCCTGCAGACATCAGCGGGCGACGACCGGGCCTGCTGGTACACTACCAGCGGTGGCATTGGACGAGTGGAAGCCGGCGTAGGCAACACGATGCAGTGACTAACGATTTAATCGACGAACGAACTTTTCGTCGCCTCTAGTCCTGTAGTCAGCTCTCACCGGCGTACGCAAGGAATTTAGGAGGGAGGGATGTGGGGATCGCGACTTTCACGCGAACCCCTTTTCTGGCTAGCTTCCCGTCGCGGCCGGCGTGCACATGCGCCTCGCTCACGCGACGGGAACCATACGGGAGGGCGCCAGTGACCGGACGGTTTGTTTTCGCCCTGGTGGAAGCGTTGACCCTTTTCCCCTCTGCCTTACCCGAGAACCAGTTCTTCCTCGATACTAGCGCCACCGTAAGGCGAAGTCTGGTGGGACGTAGCATGACGAGGGGACGGGCTCTTGTCTTCGGGATCCGGTAGCGCGCGGACGTTTCGGCGCGCTGGTCCTGACCTGGGGGAACGCGCCACAAAGGACGCGTCCGGACGAGCTGGGAGACTGCACCCGCGCTCGCACGAGCAGCGCTCCGCTGCTCCGGTATGCAATCGGTGAGTCGAACCATCTCGATCTCTAGCGTTGTTTAATGCCTCGCTCCCAGTGTTACCGTTATGGCCTGCGATTAGTCTGTATGCAGTGTATTTGATTTGCACTTTGCAATAAATGCTGCCATTGATGTTTTGCCCTCGCCGCCTCCTGCCTTTGTCTGTCTCCGCAAACAACGGACCCGTCCGCAGCCTGCGCTCGCAAGGAATGTTTGCTGAGTGCGGATGGCTGCGGGGTGGGAAATCACTAGTGTGTGAAATGTAGAATCCCACAGAGGTTGGACATCTGTCGTCAGTGGGTCGGGCTTTTCCTGGTAATCGTGCACGTTGCGGTTGACGGGATGCTCGCGGGGTATTTCATATAGAGCAAGGGTAGCGGCTATATTGTCGGTGTCCGCAAAGGTGCCACGACGTGCGCTTCACCCGAGTCATGCTGCGACAGGAGTGGAGCGGGGCTCTGTGTAACTGTCGTGGTGGACTTGACGTGCAACGGTTGTGTAGTGGGCGACCAGGTTGGGAAGGATAGAACGGTCACGGAGCACTCACCGGAGCTCTTGCATGGGGTTGTAGAAGGGTAGGAGGAGGTCTGCGGCTGGTTTGCGTCTGTGACGTCTTCGGCTGTGAGTATTGTCGGTGTAGGTGTTGTTGCCGCGCTGGAGGTGCAGTTTACGACGGCGACACTCGTGGAAGGAAACGACGCCATGGTGCAGAAAGTACGACGTGCGGCGGCGAAGCATGCGCGGAGCGCGTGGGTGCCTTATCTGCTGCAGGCCGAAAGCAGCCGTCCCCAAAGCCGTAGTGCGCGAGCACGGCAGCGCGAAGGTGATCGTAGGGTGTTTCTCTGGGCGGTGGTAGGGCGAGGACGCAGCGGAGCTCGAGGGGAAACGTCTCCCAGAGGATGGGGTGCTTGAGCGGCTGAATGGTGACGTAGTTCAGTGAGAAGGTGGCCTGAAGCTTGAAAAACCTGAGGTTGCATGCGTCGAACGCTGGTATCGGCGGGTCCCCCCACGTCGCTATGTCGGTGTGCCGGTGGCCGGGGATCTCGTCCGAGTCACCACATGTAGGAAAGTGAGCTGTGAACTCGGTGATTCGCTGTGGCTCTCCTACATTTATTCAGGTGTGCAAACCCCAGTCAGAACATAGAGAGCGGCGTAGACATGCGACCGCCCCTGGAGCGCAGCCGTGTTCGATCTCTGTGGCGCGTGGCACTGCTGATCTGGCCAGGCACAGCTGATGATGATTGTGGAATGCGGTGCGGATGATTGTAGCGCTGATAGTGGATGAAGCTGCGGCCACTACAAAGTGAAGACACGTCGGGTGTGGGAAGGAGACGGATTGTATGTGCCGTAGGGTAGTTTGGTTTTCTGAGGAAAGGTCAGGGTAAGGCAAAGATAGGGTGTGTCTCTGAAGGCGATAAAGCTTGGTCTTATCGCTGAACGATACTAGCGGGGGACTGTCCTCGTGCAGCTCCATAGCACGGGGGTAAAAGCGCAGGCTTGTTGGTGGGCGTATTCGTCGCCCTCCATGGAAGCGTGAGCGGGTGTCCAGACGAGCTTAAGGGACCCTGCAACACTTTTCGTGCAGGACAACGAAACCTGCGCGACGTTTAGATTACACTGCCAGGAACACCCGAGCTAAGTGTTACACGTGCACGTGAAGCGGTAAGCGCGCAAATCGCCGTGAAAGACGCGGAAAAACGAACCGCGCTCTCTACAATTCTCCTCAATATGCACCCCTGGCATGGCCTCTGCGACGTCAATCAGGCCATGGCTGTCCTGGCTGTCCTATTGGCTGTCGCTGGTCAACTTCGCGGCGAAATTCTGGCATTTCTTGTGACAATCCCCCGTCGTCGGCGCTGTGTATCAACCTCTTCTAGGTCTGAGCCTGCCCGTATGCTTTTGGTGTTTATTTTGTTTTGAGTGCGCGCGGAGTTTGGGTGACGAACCAAATAGTCCAATTTCAACAAGCCCACTCGACAACAAACGTTTATTACTTCAAAAACGCCCTACCAGCCTGAGCGCTTGCTTGCGAGCAGGCCGCCATGCCTTCTTTTTGTGGCACCAGACCGGAAATAGACCCATCCACGTTGCGGGGAAAAGGGAAAACCACAGAACAGGGAGGGAAAACTCCCCGGCCTGTGACATATCGAAGGCCGCCGAACAGATCGCCGCGCGCTGCCCCCCTCTCCAGGAGAGAGCGTGCAGCTTTCTTCGCGTTGTCCGCAGTTCAGTTGAGAGGGAACATTTATGCGCGATTTTTCATGGCGTGTAGTTTCGGTGATAATGAACAGATTTTCATAATTCTTGCGGGGGGAGATTTCTGGGACAATAGACTTTACCCCAAAATACATTCCGAGTAGTCGATGGAAAGTGTTGCAGGATCCCTTTAATGGAAACGGTTGGGGAGTGGGTTTTTAGCACACGCAGTGCACATTGGGATACCCAACCCGACTGGTGGTTCCGGTAGGCTTGTTAGGAATCGGTTACTACCTTCCGAACCCCTGGTTGCGTGAGAGCCAAAGCGATGGCTGCCTCGTATGCTGCCATCGTGTGTTGGGTCTTGAGTGAGGCACAAGCAAGGAGGTTGGTTGTAGAGGTAGCCTGATGGTGGCGTACTACTACCCTCGATTTTGGGAGGCGTCAGTGTCGATGACTGCATGATCTCCACCGAGGGTGGTATTGAGCGCTTGAGCCCGTGCTTGCGGGTGACCCTCGTCATGTGTGGGGTTCATGTTTCTAAGGAATAGGAGCATCTTTAGTTTTTGTCACCAACAGTGCGGGAGTACATCAAGCGGAGTGACATTCTGTGCTGGCCAGACAATCTGGTGAAGGATGCGGCGACCCACCGCAGTTCTGCTCATTTGGAGCTTCTGGACAGCAAGATGGCCCTCTATCAGCTATTCCACCGTGTTGTGGAGCCACGTGCTAAGCAGCCTCTCTGTGTACGCACTGAGGGTAAGACAAATGGCCTGCTCAACCGCCTTTCTAATCATTATATAAAGCATGTTTATGTCCTCCTTGCCGAGAAGAGGACAGGGGGTTGACGTAAGGCATCCTCGAGAGGACAAAATCTTCTCGCTTCTCGGTGGGAACTCGCCTGATAATGTGTAGGATTTGATTAATGCGGTTTTTGAGGCGCTCCAACGATACCTGACTCTTGATGTTGGTCTGGATATGTAGGCCCAGGATCTTGATGCTGGGGCTTGGAGTGATGGTCTGACCATCAAGGAGTATTTGAATGTGTTCCTTGATGTGTCGCTTTGCGTGAGGGCGGACAACAAGGAGCTGTGATTTTTTACGGGAACACTGGAGGTCACAGGCTTTAGCACATTGGCGTACTAGAAGTGAGATGTCATGCATTGGTGTGACCTTCCTTTAATGTTTGTAACTCGTAGCACACCCGGAAGGCGCGCGCAGGGCCGCTAGACGTGCCGTGGACGGAGCGCACGGCAGCGCGTGAGGTCGCGTCACGCTACCACGTGGCATTCAGCCAGAAGGCAGGGGATAAACCCGTAGATGTGCTTGGTGAGTCGACCACCGGTCTTCCGCGGATCCGCCTGGGCTCGTAGCTAAATCGGTAGGACAAAGGGCTCTCGCTTTGTTACGTTATTAGTCGCAGGTTCGGTTCCTGGCAGCGCCAGTAAATTCTTTTATTTGTTCGGGGGAGTTTCGTGTTGACACCAACGGTCACAAAAGAACCCTTGGGGGGCAGAAGTATAAAGCTTTGCTTTAAAACGACCACCCTATAAATGCACACCTCGTGCAACTGTCTTAATGACAGCGGCAGAGCGAGGATTGAGTTTTAAAAAAATTGAGAGGGGTTTTCTGCAAAATAGCTTTAGCCCCGACCAGCTTAATATATAGTGACCTGCCCAGGCTCGTCGGTGCCAAATTTATTTTCTCCTTGTTTGGCGTTTTTTTTTAGTTGTTTCCTATGCCAGTGCACCAGCCTGTGTTGCTTGTGGTCCCCATTGAAGCGTTGTGAGCCATTCCCCCGGTCTGTTGTCGATCGTATTTTGCCTCTTTCTCAATTTTTTGCGCTTATTATTGGCTCATTGGCACTGCGCAAAGTACACACCTACTGTGAGCACGACAGTGGGCCTCAGTGAATCACTTTCTAAAACGGAAATATGTATTACTTGCTATGTTGCGAAACGCCTGCACCCGGTTGGTGTCCACAGAATGCACATTCGGATATTGTCTGCAAAAAGCTTCCACAACAGCTTACAATTTACTAATGGCTCCTAGCATTCCACGTCACAGAATGGTGCACGCATCCATGGCGTTCCATGGATTTTTGTTCCATGGCGTAGACCAGAAAGAAATGAACAAGAAGAAGCACTTGGCGTGCGCTGTTGCATTTACTGCAGCAGAAAAAATAAACCAGGAAGAAACTTTTGGCGATTGGCCAATTGCGATTTTGTTGCAACACGTTTCATAATGCTAGCAACACAAAAAATAAAAATAAATGTGCATGCAAATAAATTGCTCTCGCCGCCGTTGTTGGCCCTCTGCTTCAGTCGCGGCAGTGTCGCAGCAGCATGAAAAGTGATTCTGTAACGAGTACCTGCAGCGAGTGCACTGTTGGGATTGTAGGATATTGTCAGCATTGGCAGAATGCTCGACGGCAAAGAGAGCCAAAAAACCCTTTCTCATTCCTTTAGAATATGATTACGGATCCTGTGCAATTTTCTTGCGTTGCACGTTCAGTGAACCCGATGGTATACTGTTGCATACAGCTGAGAAAGGCCAGCATCGGCATGGCCAAAGCATATCCTTTGTGTGGTTCCTACCGCTTTGGTACGAGGGAGGGCCTTAAAAAAGATATTCCGAAGGTAACTAGACATACGGTTCTCATCGTCGGCCCTGACTGGGTTCAACTGTCGTATACCCTAACTTGTCCATTTGTAGGGCTGGCGAGCCACCTCGAGAAAGGTGCTACAATGGTGGCACAGTTTATGTGAAAGCCACAGCCTCTGTAGAAGTTTGCGTGAACTAGTGCTTCCGCAGTTGAAAAATTATACTCCCGCTCAAGAATTACAGCATTGCCATGCTTTAAATGGCCAATTTGGAACTGCTTTACACTAACTCAAGCGTTTCCGGTCAAGTTTTGCATGTGCGTTAATGACCGTCACGCCAAAGGAAAGCTTCTCCACGTAAAGAAAAAGCCGGTAAAGGTTATGGGTGTTCGAATGAACGGGAATGCTCAAAATGTATGATGCTAGTCGAGCCGGCAGATATAGTACCCTTGTGGTTTAGTTGTATACATTGACTTTTGCATAGGTGAGAGTCGGATCCGTACGAGCCATTGTATTCTAGGGGCTGAGCGGTGATATACATACTGACTGGAATGGTCGTTTGGTATTGGTACCGCCACTACATTTTGTGCCAACAGTCACACTGTGAGCAAAGTGAAGCTGGTGAGGTTGGAGATTATGATGAGGTTGGAGATGGAGCGCGCCGTCCGTACCTAGAACGTTTTCAGCACGCTGGCCCCCACAGTCGTCAGTTGCCATGGGAAGGTCGCTATCTATGAAGCCAGTCATGGTTTTAGCTGCAGCGAAGTAAAAAAAAAAAACAGCACAGACGAAATGATCCTTTCATTCATCCTCTTCGTCTTATCATACATATAATCCACATGGACTAGATGTGTATTGTTGTTGAAGTGCAGCTGCATGATGCCAGAACATAATTTTCAATGGGTGCATGTTTACCTCTCGTGGCCATTGCTGTTCTTTCTGGTGCCTACAGTTTGGTTTTCTACTCCTCAGTGTAACCACACAAATGACGTGTACCGTGTATATATATGTGTACTGGTGTAAATAAAATTTATTTCCAAGGGTGATTCCCTTTCTTGTGTTGCATCTTGTGATTATAGTTTGTATCGACTTGTCCAAGTTTCAGTTCTACAAGTAACTTTGACTTCCAGGTCCTGCTTAACAGCTTAAAATAAAAATATGGCAGCAAAGCAAGCCATCAAACCTACTTTATTTTTCACTAAGTGCATACAGAATATTTTTACTGAAGAACTGTCACTTGGTCTGTGTACACTAGCTGCGTAAATGACCGTGCAAGGGAACATTATCTTTCGCTAACAAACGCAAAGGGGGCACACTTGCTAACCCACTGTAGTGAGTGTAGTAACAAAAAATGCACACCATTGTTTTAGGAGATTAAGATTGTAGGCAGAAGCCGTGATAACACAGCGCGAGAATTAATGGAGGCTTATCATATCAGAAGAAAGGGTGACAAGTGTGTTTGCGTGGCAAACACACGGTATGTTTGCGTGGCAAAGAGCAAGCGTTTTTAGATCTTTTAAAAACGTGATAATGGGCTCCGTCGACTCTTATACTTCGATGCTTCATGCAAAATAAGCACAGTTGTAAGTGAGCGCTAGTCCCGTCTGGACTTTCTGAGTCTTTGTTGAATTTTTGCGCTCAAATTTCCACTTGAGTACACTAGCTGGCAGGGAAGGCCTGAATGGCACTATTACAAATTGGAGGAGCTCTTAGTCGTAACATGACTGGGACAACAACTCGACCGAAATGTTTACAGAGGTGGCACATCTTTGCACTGCAACTTAGAGCATTGCCTACCTGACTGCTATTTTTGTCTGAAAAGGCACTATCTGATGTACACCATGGTTTACTCACTGTTAAAACAATACCCTAAATTCCGAAAGGCTGCAATAAAATAACACCGGCCTGTCAAAGCAGCAACCAATTTTTGAGTCCTAATATTATAAAATCTGAGTGACACCAATAGCTGGAACATATACCCTTTTTGCAGCGGGGGAGGGGGGGAGAGGCTTTGTTCACCTTACGTGCCGAAGCTGCACATGCACCTTGACGTACACCATGTTGGGGGCTATGGATCAATTTGGACCACTTGGGGGCCTAGAAATGTACGGCAAAATCTTTACACAAAGGTTTTCTTTTTCACCTCTACCAGAAAAATGGCTGCCACGGCTGGGATTGACCCCACACCTTCGATCACGGCAGCAAAACATCCTAGCTGCTGGGCCGCTACAGTGGGTAGTACGTAATGTTTTTAATTTAAACTGTATCTATTTCTTGTTAGCAGAAACTTATTTTAAGGCAGAACAAAAAGGGCTTTCGGTAGTTTTTGCTTGCATCAATGACCTGCTGAGGTTCCCTACAAGGCGCACCGCTACTTAACTTGTATCAAGCTGTAGAACACACGGCAGATCCTGAAGACATTATTCACAATTCGCAAAATAGAGGCCTAAGATTTAGGAAAATGTGTTATCCAAACTTATATGGAAACAGAAAGGTACAGGCTCACTGAGCTTTCAAAATATAATTGGTGAGAAAACGCGATACCCTGGAACCCATAAATGCAATGGCCTAAAAAACTTCAAAACAACGCCTCTAATGTGGGTAAGATATCGTAAATTATGTTGTGTTTTTCCTATTTCGCTTATGCCTCAGGCAGGGCCACATTCAGTCAGCAAAGCTATCCTGCAAATGAGTCATCGGGCTGGATGTCACAGGTTCCATGCACCAATACCTTATTTAACACTATTTTGCTAATATAGAGAGCAAATGGCAGATTTACGGTGTATGCTTCCTGTATCCGAAGTGCAGTTTTGCCATTCTAGGTATTCAAAATTTGCGAACAGAGCTGTAAAAGTTCTCTGCCGTACGATGATGATGATGATGATTGTGATTGGTTTCACTTTTTTAGCAGGGTGATGACGTGTCATCTTACCAAAAAGGACTAATATACCTATGTTTTATATTCTTGGTTTAATACTGGAGCTGCTTAGGGCAGGCAAAAAAAAAAACTTATAGGGCACAAAATACTTTTTTTCCTCTTACACGTGATAACTCTCCTGGGCAATATTCCCTCTCTGCTTTTCGTCCACCAGCATTCTAATCTTGTTTTCGTCGTCTAGGCACCCTTGAAGTTAACTTCCTCTGTGCTACCTTTAAATCGTAGGGCTTCTAGAAGCCGTCCCGCATTTCCCTCCCTGATTAGATTTGGTCGGATACCCTCGCATTCCAACACTATGTGCCGCATAGTTTGTTTCTTTTCCGCAGACCACGCATACCCCATCATTTTGTGAATACTTCCCCACAAACCTTTTAGTCCGCAAGCAACCTGCTCTAGCCTCAAAAATCAAAGTAGTGCCGTGAGAATTATCGTAGATATTTTCCATACTGATGTCCGATTTCTCAGCCCTGTACATCTCTAGCGACGTTTTAGCTCCATTTTTTCTCTCCATTTATTAGTTCTATCTGCCTTGCCTCTTTTTTTGGTTACCTTGGCCGTTTAGGATTCTCCACTGTTTTTTACGTATTTCATTTTTACCCTTCTAGTCTTCCTTAACCACTGCGTGCCCACGCTTTTCAAGTATAGGTACCTAAAAAACTAACTGCCCACCTATATCGATCCATTGCTCTGAACCCCATTTTAAACATATTTTACTCTGCGCTTCTCGAACTTCACACGACGCCCAGCCCATATCTCCCTGCACTGCTTCGTTAGTTGTTTTTGCATGCGCGCCTAAGGCGAAACGGCCTACCGTTCTCTGGTTCACTTCAAGGCCTGACAGAACGTCTGATTTTAAGCAGAGTACTACATTCGCAAATGTGAGACCCGGAACCATCACTCTTTTTGACATTCCTCTTACTATTTCATATTTATTTTACCCCCACGGAGCTCTATGCTTCATTATAGCTGCGTTTCGCTTTCCCTTACCCTATGTTGCTCCTCGTGAGTTCTTAAGTAGTTATCCCCTACTTTTATCCACACTATACTTAGATTCCTTCACTCTGGGTAATTCGCCTTGCTGGATAGACACTGCGTCAGTGGTAGCGTCATTGTAAACCATTATCCCTAATTTTTCTACGCTAAAATTTACCCGAGGTCGGTGGCTTCCTGGCCGCTATTATTTATGAGCAGTTACATATCGGTCTGGTTATCAGGTAAAAGAACAATATAGTCTGATTATAACTTCCCAGAATACGCTGTTGTACCACTTCGCCTTGCAGCATATGCGTTAGGTTGAACCCTACTTGACTTTCGTCCAGTTTCTTTTTTAACCCTGCCATGTAAAGCGTAAACAGTATTGGGCTCAAAGGGCATCCCTGTTTCAGTTCCCGATGAGTGTTCAGTCCCCGATGGGCGCATTTCTGTCCTTCCCATGTAAGGTACACTCTATTGGGTTAATAGATTGCTATAAGGAACTGCATTAAGTCGTCACCCAATCCCTGGAGTTACAGCATTATCCACAGCAGTTCACTGTTTACGTTGTCATATGCCCCTTTAATGTCGAAGAACGTAATCCATAATGATCTATTCTGTGCTTTCGCAATTTCAATGCATTGCGTTATCACGAACAAATTATCATCCAATCGCCTGTCTTGTCTAAATACATTCTGGACTACCAAAGATTTCATTTTCTTCCATCCAAGCTTGAATTTCTGATTTTATCGCCTGCATTACGAATCTATACACCACTGACGTTACTGTGAGTGGTCTGTATGAATCAATACTGGCTTTGTTGCCTCTGCCTTTATATATTAAATTCATCCTACTTTCTAGCCAGTCGTCCGGTATTTGTTTGGTTTGTATCACCTTATCTATTGTCCTCAAAAACAATGCTTTACTTGTAGATCCGAGCAGGTTTATCAGTTGCATTGGTATTCCGTCCGGGCCCACCGCTGTCTGGGGGAAACCTTTTGCTCTGCTTTTTTCAATAAAGGTTGCTCAAACTTATTTCCCTTTCCGCAGTCTTCTGTGGCGCCGATGTTATCGGTGCAGGCTTCCCTTCCACTATTGCCCTAAACTTCTCACTAATCACTCGAATGAATATGCACCAACACGTTCTCTCCTGTTTGCTTTCCTCATCAATAAAGAATTTTTTATGGATATCGTTTTTTGAACTTAGTAATAATTTTTGATGGATATCGTTATTTGAGCTTAGTAATTTTACATGGTTCCAAAACTTCTTGGATGCGCTTTTCTCTTTCTTCCGTATTTCTGCCATCCATTGTTCGCTCTACTGCTTGATCTTTGCTTGCACCGTTTTCTGCACTTGTAGTTTTTTCTCGGTAGATATCCCATTTTCCTACACTACCTCCAGTTCCATACCAGTTTGTGATGTTATGGCAGGTTCAGGGCGGTAGTGGGAGCGGCTCTCAAGTGACGAGGCAGGTGACCAAATTCAAAAGACGGAAATATTTATCAAAAAAAAAAAAAATAAAAGGCAGGAAAAGGAAGGAGGAAAAAAATGAATAAAGCTGCCGCGAGTCCGGCATGGCACGCGAATACGCTGTCGCTGTCAGAAGGGTCCGAGTCCAAGCCGCGCGAAATCGCTCAAGGGCCTCACAGTTTTTGGCGGCGGCGGGAGCGGCAGCGAGTAGAAGCTCCGGTCGAGGCGGCTACCGCTGGCGGTTGTTGTCGTGGACGCGGCGTGGCCCCGGCATCCGAGCGCAGTCAGCGCGCCATGACGACGTTACCGTTGGTCTGCCCGAGAAGCTGGTCGGCGGGAACACGAGCAGTGCTTGGGGTAGCGCTCCCGCAGTCCGGGTGACTGCCGCTGGAGCGCAGGATCTTTTCAGGATCGGCGTACCCGCAGTCCGGTAGACTGCCGCTGGTCCGCCAGGCTACTACGGGGTAGACGCTCCGCTGGTTGCCCTCGATCGCTTCTCGATCCTTCTCGAACCCCCGAGCCTCGTTCCTCCTCTTTCTCCCTTGTCTCGAGCTCCTTTTCGATCTTCGCTTCTTCCTCTTCACTTTGCCACTCGCACGCTTGCTGCGCCTTTTCCCCGCCGTTGCTTCTTGTATTTCCCGCGCTCAGGCCACTTCATGACACAGTTCTTCCTGCTTGTCTACGTTCTTTCGACGCCTTTTTTCGCTGGTCAATAGCCTCTTTTATGTCCGTATTCCACCAGCTTCTCGGCTTTCTCATCCCTTTCAATCGGTTTCGTTGCTTTGCTTTATTCATCTTGCCCTTTATGAACGCAATCATTTCGTCATAATTCCAATTCTTGTCTGGGTATTTACTGATTTCATCTTCCATTCTATCAGCGATGATCTTTAACTGCTCATTGGACATATTCTTATTGCAATCCTTGTGTACAATACAAGGATTGTGTAAAACATGCAATTCTTCAAGCTTCACTGCAATGATTGCCTGTTTGGGTCGGCTTTGTCGCAGGATACCTTAGCCTTGCAAGAAAGCCTAATGCAAGCAACGCCTTGCTCAAAGCTAGTGTGTTAACTCTGGTGTACCTTAACCGAAGTGGAATGTTACCTGTGCAAAGTGAATAACCCAGAAGGAAGTGTCTGACCAATGAAATGGCATGGACGAGAAATTGAGTTATGGTTGGCTACGTCTTGGTAGCATACTGGTCGTAGTAGGCATGCGTAGCAAGGGCCTTATTTTAAAGACTGGAGGGGCTGAAGCCCGTCAAATATACTTCTATTCACAGCGTGTTAAAGAACCCACATGTCTTCAAGAAAATGTTTACCAATTTTTTTTCTCTGCTCTACTGTCTCTCATTCACCTTATTTTGTACAATTTCTTAATCAGTGCCTACACTCTTATGTGTCAGGTCGTAATTACACAAGTTATCTTTTCTTTGTTGTTGAGCTATGCTTTCAACGCTGTATTGCACGCTAAAGCAATGATATTCACAGTCGAACATATGTTATTCAATTGTTTATTTGTACATGATTTGCGGTAGAAAAGCTGGTATTTGTACACCCCTAGCGAAACAGCGTATCGCAAAGCAGGAGTAGTAAATGTGATTTCTTTGGAGGAAGTGAAAGTTTTTTCCCAATTCGAAGCAGCATTCGCAGCGTGCTTTGTTCTGTAAAACTACATACCCTTCATCATAGAAAAAAAGGAATTTGGCAGTAGTTTGACTTACGTGTGCGAGTAACAGCGCTTGAGCGGGGGAAGCACAGTTTGATTATTGTTCTGATTTGTTTTTGTTCAGCCTGACGAGTGTGACACTGACCATTGATATCTGTCGAAATAATTTGCCTGTCCATCCGTGAGACTATTTAGCCTGCAGAGTTAATACAGTGGACAAACACGAGGCATTAAAGCTACAAAGGCTGGAACCCGGATATATATATATATATATATATATATATATATATATATATATATATATATATATATATATATATATATATATATATATATATATATATATATATATATATATATATATATATGTCGAGGGGCGGCGCTAGTTGACCGGGCTCTGAGCAGTCGTAAATACAAAACCCCGCCGTATAGTCGAGAAGGGAGTCGCCGCGGAACTAGCTCAATGGTAGAGCACCGCACACGTTATGCGGAGGTTGTGGGTTCGATTCCCGCTTCCGGAAAAAACGGCGCATTTTTTCTCGACTTGAATTTTCAGTTATTTATCCTGCAAAAAAAAATGCAATCATACCTCATTCGGCACTATAAAACACTGTTAGAACGCCAAACAGCACTGGCAATAAGGACTGCAACTTTGATATGTGTCCTTACGGAATCCCTCGTCCCGTACGTCTCTGTTCTACAAGATGCATTACGAGGGTTCTGGCTTCAGCAGTCTGAAATGCCTTTGGCTATCCCCGACTTCCGACCACGTCTTACGTGCGGCCGCTGGGAAAAGACGTTATACGTCTTCCCGCGGTGGTCGAGGGGCGGCGCTAGTTGACCGGGCTCTGAGCAGTCGTAAATACAAAACCCCGCCGTATAGTCGAGAAGGGAGTCGCCGCGGAACTAGCTCAATGGTAGAGCACCGCACGCGTTATGCGGAGGTTGTGGGTTCGATTCCCGCTTCCGGAAAAAACGGCGCAATTTTTCTCGACTTGAATTTTCAATTATTTATCCTGCAAAAAAAATGCAATCATACCTCATTCGGCACTATAAAACACTGTTAGAACGCCAAACAGCACTGGCAATAAGGACTGCAACTTTGATATATATATATATATATATATATATATATATATATATATATATATATATATATATATACATATATATATATATATACATATATATATACATATATATATATACATATATATATATACATATATATATACGCTTCGAGCTTTGCGATCGCTGCGCCACCTGCCGCCGCTTCTCCGCGGAGTTGACGGGATTAGCGCTGCGCAGCCCATTGGGGTTCATGCAGTGTTTTGGTTCTCTTTCGCTTCTTTTTGCCCTTCCAAGCGCTAGAAAACTTTTTATGGTGACGTCTGTAAGTAAACAGTACGTTTAGGTCACTTCAAAAGCCGCTGCGTCTTGGTAGGGTGCTCAAACACCAACAATAGCTATCCGGGAAGGCGGCTCTGCGTCCTTCTCGGCTCCTGTTACGGGCGTCGGCGACGGCAGCAGCATACCACCACTGTCACCTCCGAATACGTCCGGCACAAGTGAATTTTATTGTCGCCTCGTTTAAACCTGATAGTGGCACAGTGAGAGGTGTGTTTTGTTTTGTAGCGCGGACAATGAATGCGGCCTCATTACGAATATATGCGTCGTAGAAAAATATATTTCGGGGATGCGATCACCCAATACCTGATAATAACTTGGGCTTTTTATAAGAATATAAGCCACGCGAAAATGTTAAGTATATTCCAAGGCTCTGCGTCGTGAAAGATGTGCACTCATGCCTTATAGCAAGAAGCAAGAAAAGTGAGTGAAACCACTGAAAACTTAATGATCTGCAAGTCCGGAAGAAGCAAAATAGCTCGTACAGAAATGAAAAAAAAAACTCAGTGCAGCTTCTGAAATGCCAAAGACGTTCGTATAAACTTAAGCCGGGTAGGACTTACGAGACCAACTAGTGTGCGAAATGCACTGCTATTTCGCAAGACGTGAGGAGGGGGAGTGGAGGGGGACGCTTATATCGTTGTGTACGATTGCGGAGCAAAATCAAGCAAAGAACGTTTTAGTAATCACACACACAAGCTACTCGTTCACGTCACTCTAGTTTTTAGGCTTCAACTAACAGCTGATCCCTCGGCGGACGCATTTTTTGAGGTTTACAAGTTCAAAACTGATAAAAGGTGTCGTTAGAAGAGGGGGATACCTGATAGGGCCTTCTGATTTCCGTTTGTGCTAGATTCTGCAGGCTCCCTGCGTCATATGACTATGCTTCGAAGAAACGTTTAGTCGCGAACGGGCATTACTGTAGAAACCCTTCTCCGGCCTACTCGCGGAGGATATATGTAACATATATGAATGTTTGCGGGCGCTCAGCTCACGACAAGACGCCCCAGCATTATTTTTCTTGTCGTGCGCTGATCCCGCGTATAATTTTGGATTATCCATCGTACTTATTTCGTAGAATGTTCGTGAAATTTATGTCCAGGGTAGTGATCAATATCTGAGGTATGATATTGGCAAGCATAACGTGCTGTCAGGTGTAAGCGCTCCACTAGGTTATTAAGCGCACAAAACTGATTTACATCGTAGTGTATAGCCATGGCATGACCATCTGGGGATATTATGCTTACGGAGACACTGTTAGTAAATTTCAGGGCAGTGGAATCACAATCATCTCCATATGCATATCTCCGTTTCGCGACGCCGACCTGTGACGCACACTTGGTGCTTGTACAGACCGAATGTACCAGACTAAGATCGCGTCACACACATTTACACTCTTGTAAACACACCACATCTGCGAACAGAGTGACTGCTACACATAAATATGTATTTCCAACGCCTACAAACGGTAAATCTCAGTCGTGAACGGGCCCCGAAAGCAACGGTGACAGTGGGGAGCGGGCCGGCGACTCCCGCGGCTGCTTTCGAAACGGGCCGCTAGGGGGATTACAGTGGCGCCCCTACAGGCCGCGCTCGAGGCGTATATATATATATATATATATATATATATATATATATATATATATATATATATATATATACATATATATATACATGTATATATATATATATATATATATATATATATATATATATATATATATATATATATATATATATATATATATATATATATATATATATATATATACAGAAAGATAGGTCGGCCGTCTACAACGCCAAAGGACGCATAGGGGTGTGGTTAGGCTCTACTTTTTACTACGGTTAATGCAGTTAAGATTTTTTTTAATATAAGAAAGAAAGAAAGAAAGAAAAACACGCGCCCAGAGTGGGGACCGAACCCACGCCTTTCGATCAGATCTCGAATGCCTTACCAATTCGGCGTTGCCTTACCAATTTGGCGTTGTAGACTGCCGACCTATCTTTCTGTATTTCCTCAACGAGCCCCTCATTTCCTTACTATATATATATATATATATATATATATATATATATATATATATATATATATATATATATATATATATATATATATATATATAGCGAATCAGAAAATGGAACATGAGGGGCTCCGTGAAATAAGACAGAAAATAAGGGTTGGCAGTCAAGAAAACCTCGGAAAGCAAAGGGGAGGTTGTGGTGGGTCATAGAAAGAGATGAAGAATTTTTTTTAGTCCTCGTCCCCGTAGCGACACAGCGGCAGCTCCATCGACAGTGTGTCGGCGCAAGACCTGCGCGCGGACGCCAGACCTCGTTTGGACTCTGAAACGGCCAGACCTCGTTGGTGCCTCTTGCAAGACCTGCCCATAAACCCCATTATATTTTGGTGAAGGTCCTAGTCTTCACGCGATCCCCAGCCTTGAACTACGGAGCAGGCGCGTGCTCCCGCCCCTGCATCGAGAAATCGACGACGAAATGGCGTCGCCACAGCAGGCACCCATCGTGTGCTCCGGGTCTCTTCGCCAATGCGACCCCGCCTTTTTCAATGGCAACGACGACACCGATGTTGAGGATTGGCTGTCTGCCTACGAAAAGGTGAGCGCCTACAACCGATGGGATGATGGGATGAAGCTGAACAACGTCGGGTTTTACCTCACCGAGCTCGCCAACACGTGGTTTCATAACCACGAACCGCGCATGAAAACCTGGCCTGAATTCACGACCGAGTTCATTAAGGCGTTTGGTCAACCCGCTGTGCGCAAGCTTCTCGCTGAACAGCGGCTTCGCGTGCGAGCACAGCGAGACGACGAGGGTTACACCAGTTACATTGAGGACGACGTGGACCTCTGCAAGCGGGTGGATCCTGCGATGCCTGAGTCCGACAAGATCACGAACATCTTCAAGGGCATCGAGGATTATGCATTTCAGATGCCCTTGGGCAAGAACCCGCAGACTGTTGACGAAGTCCTCAATTGGTGCCTCAGCTATGACGAGCTGCGCAAACAGCGTGTTGTGACTCGCCAACGCACACTGCCCAACGAAGACGTTTCACGAGGGTCACTGTCATCATTGGCTGTACCTTCTCTTCTGCCGCACATCGAGGCGTTCGGGCGTACAGAAGTTTCGCGGCAGCTGGCCCTGCTTCCTAGCGCTCGAGAGACTGCCTTTCCGCTGCCCCCGACTGTGCGGCGAGTGATTCAAGAACAGGTCGCCGAGGCGCTTCCCTCAGCCTGCCAACCGCCACATGTGCCTGTATCCGTGGCTTCACCCTCGACCTCACACTTAGCGTTAGCAGTGGCACCGCCCTTTTAAATGCAGAGCATTTCAGTAACTCACGATGTCACCCGCGTTGGCGTCCGTAGTCCGCGTCCGCATCGCTCCCCCTACACTATATTAAAAAATAATACTTGCCGGCGCCAGGTTTCGATCCTACGACTCTGCGGGCGGAACGCAAGGTGCACGGTACTCTGCCAACTGAGCCACAAAGCCGACTTTTTTTTTTCTTTATTGCCGAAAAGGACAAAACAACACATATACAAAAATACCAGCCACAATGACTGATAAAACAAGAAAGGAAAGAAGGAAAAGAAAAAGGGGGGACTGCATCGCTTTGAGCGAGCAGTTAAAAGAAATGTACTTTCATGACAGCCAAGTCATCCATTAGAGACAATATTTCTTCATCATAGCCTGCTCTGTGGAACACCTCGCGTAATTTGCATATGCTTTCTACAAAATAACAACATACAGATCGAGCATTTACATCTGCATTACGCACATCCATACGGCTTCTTCATATAGCATGTAGGCCCAGGAGGAAGAACAGGTCGTTGGGCAAAACATCTGCACCTATAGCGAGGTATCGAATTCCATGGGGCGTCAAAGGCAGTTCTTTCTTTAAGGTGCGCTGCAGGACATCCCAAAAAAAAAACTGCGTCCCAGCAGTCCAGGAATACGTGTTCAATACTCTCCGGTTTCCTGCAGAGTGAACAGTCCGCACCCCACGGCAAGAAGAGCTCCTTGGCAGCCATCCACGTCATAACCGGAAGAGTTTCTGTGTGCATCTTAAAGAAGAAAGTCTTAATTCCCCCCGGCACTGGCATTTTCTTCACTCTCTTCAAGACATCCTAACCTGGGCCCGCATTGTAAATAGAACGATACAAGGGTTCGGGAAATAAACATTCGATCAAATCCCCCATCAATTTTTTACGTGTCACGGAAGAAAGAAAATCACGCGAGAAGCGTGCCGTGAGAAACCGATAAGAAAAAACGACTTCCTTCAAAAAACGACTAACGCTGTAACGAGCCACAACAGCAGAAGTAACCAGAAAGTCAGGCAAAGCATCACCCAGAGCAAACTGCATAAAAGTTCGCAAGAAAGGGTTAGACTGGTCCCGCAAAAAGAAAAAACGCGACACAACCTGTCTTAAAAAGAGATGGGGCAAAGCTAGCCCACCCCCTTTGAGCTTTCTAAAAAGATTAGTACGACTAGTTCTTTCGAACGTTGAATTCCAAACGAACAGGGCAAAAATGCGGTGAAACTTCTGAATATTCAAACGGGAACAAAACAAAGCCTGCATAACATACCAAATCTTGGCCACTAGAAAAACATTACAGATCGTGACACGAGCAAAGATGGACAGATTACGACCCCCCCAGTTCCCTGTCCGTTCTCGTATTTCCTGTGCCTTTTCACACCAGTAAGTCTTGTTATCACGGTAATGCTGCAGCGGTACTCCTAGATAAGACGTTGGTTTTGATGACCACGTGACACCCTTGAAGATGCGTTGAAATTGCAGCCAATCGCCATGCCAGAGGCCGACACACTTCTTGTAATTAACTGAACTTCCCGTGACATCACAGAACTCCTGTGTTATGTCCAAGGCATTTGAAACACTTTGTTTGTTAACGAAAAAAAAACAACATCATCTGCGTATGCCATTATTCTGACTTCGGACGATTCTAGTGTAAAACCCTGTATGCCGGTACTGTTGTTAATTCTTCCACATAAGGGTTCCAAGTAAAGCGCGAAAAGAAGAGAGGAAAGTGCGCAGCCTTGTCGTATTGAGGCACACACATCTATACTCTGTGTTAGTCGTCGGTTGACTAAAATCTTAGTTGTGCACTTATGGTAGGCCATTTTAACTCCGTCAAGTATAACTTTTCCAAGTCCTGCGCGTTCCAGGATTTTGAAAAGAATGGAATGGCACACCTTATCAAACGCCTTTTCAAAATCAATTTGTATCATCGCCACCCTCCTAAAATCTATGTCACATGCTTCCAGAATACTCCGTGCAACATGTATGTTGGTATAAATGGTTCGTCCTTTTATCCCGCAAGTTTGATGGGGCCCGACCAACGTTTGGATGACCCCCTGAATTCGCTTAGCCAGTACCTTCGTGAACACTTTGTAATCAGTGTTTGTCAGGGTAATGGGCCTATAGCCAGTGACTTTTGACAATTGTTCTGCATCGTCACTCTTGGGAATCAGAATTGTATGTGCTTTTGAGAAGGACGGAGGTAAAAAACCAAAGCTGAAGGATTCACGGAAAACTTCATATAAAATAGGCGCCACATCCTTCTTGAATAATTTATAGAACGCAGTACCTAACCCGTCTGGTCCCGGCGATTTCCCGTTATTTAAATTGTTTATCGCGTCTTCGAACTGAGCCACAAAGCCGACACAGAACGGAAGGTTACGAACGTGCCTTATATCCTTGACTCATTCAACCGTCGGTGAGAGGTGCGCCCTCTCCCCCGCGTCCTCCTCGCCTTCTCTCCGCTCGCAACGCCCTCTCTCGCCGCGTTCGGCTCGGGCGCACAACAGGTGGGGACGTGCGCAACACCCTCTCTCGCCGCGTTAGGTTCGCACGCAAGAACAGGTGGGGCGCTCGCATCGCGCTCTCTCGCCGCGGTCGGTTCCCGCTTAAACCACATATGTCGTTCGCGCGCGCTGCGGTCGCTAACATCTGTGGCGTGATCATGACGTCAGCATCACGCGTTCGCGTGGTGGCGATTTCGGCGCTATAACACTCTCTCGCGAGGGGCATTGGATTGGATTCGATTGAATTGGCTTCGATTGGCTTGGATTTGGATTGGATCGGATTAAAGTGGATTGTGTTGGATTGTGTTGCGTCATAGCCGCGCCACGTTGCGGCATAGCCGCTCCACGTTGCGTCATAGCCGCGGCAGGGGGTTCACGGCACGTTTCACCATCGACTTCATCGACAATGTCTACGCTGGAAGACAACAATTACAACAACAACAACCAATACGTAATTCATATGACTTGCAGGCGCGCCCCCCCGCAGAAATGCTCTGCATTTGATCGTGCCCCTCGCGAGCGGGATGTTTTTTTCCAAAGATAACTGACGGTGGCGGACTGACAGTGTAAGAACATTTCAACTACCGCCGCAGCGCCTCTCGCTTCCTCAGTAGTATCGACCCTAGCGGAACCCATGGCAGCGCCTCTCGCTTCACCGGCTGTGAAGAATTACGCTTCAGTCGTACGAGAACTGGAGCCAGGCGCCTTCCAGGCATATCAGTACACGGAACCCCCGCAGGCGACACCGTATCCTCGACCAGCACCTCAACAGCTCAATCCTTGGCGCACACCAGACAACCGCCCGATCTGTTACGCATGCTGCATGCCCGGGCACGTGGCGCGGATGTGCCGACGGCGGCCACCACTTTATCGTGATGTCCACCGTGTATCGGCCTGCGGATCTCAGCCGTATTTCGCCTCCGGTGATTCAGGACCGACACCGAGCTCCTGTACTAGTGAGCCACCACCATTTTCGAGCCGTCGCCCTTCTTCCCCGCGTCGCCGCTCCGTGTCGCCCATGCGCCCCCGACAAAATCCGGTTGCCGAGGGAAACTGACGGCTGCAGTTCCCGAGGCAAGAACTGCACGAACGTCAAAATGCCGAAGTCCTCTTATCTCACCCGCTAACATTATAGATGTGACTGTGGAAGGTGTCGCCGCACTCGCGCTTGTTGATACGGGAGCCGCAGTGTCAGTGTTGAATGAACGTATCTGCCGCTCGTTGCGTAAAGTCGCAACACCTCTCGGTGGACTTACTCTTGGGACTGCAAGTGCGCAAGAGGTTAAGCCGCTAGCCATGTGCACTGCTCGTGTCCTCATCCAAAGCATCACGTACGTCATCGAGTTCGTTGTGCTCCCGTCATGCTCTCACGATATCATTCTTGGGTGGGACTTTCTATCCCGTCATCACGCCATAATGGATTGCGCTCGTGCGCAAGTTGAACTTCTACCGTTGTGGGAGCCGCCGCAGAACGAACTGTCGATCAAGTTGCTGGTTTCCGAAGATACCGATATTCCCCCGAGCTGCTTCGTGATGGTTCCTGTTTCTTGCAATGTCGCTGCCGACACAACAGTGATTTTCACACCGTCGAGTTTATTTCTTTGGCGCAAGTTGCTCCCCTTACCCTCCGCTGTCCTTGATGTTCGCTCTGGTTCAAGCTTAATTGCGGTCTGCAACGCATCCTCTTGCCCGACAACACTGTTCCACGGGGAATGTCTGGGATTCGTGGAAGCTGTTGATTCCTCGCACGTAGAGGCCGTGCCCGACGAACCGAAGTTCTTCCCTGTGAGTGCACTTAGTCCTGAGTGTACGGACGTGTTCCTACAGTCTATCAACAAAGACCTCACCTCGGCCCAACGCGACCAGCTCATCAACCTTCTACAACGTTTTCGGGAATCGTTCGATTGCCAGCTGGCCACCTTGGGACGCACGTAGAATGTCGCCCATAAAATTGACACCGGCTCCCACGCCCCACTACGGCAGCGGCCATATCGTGTGTCACCTGCGGAGCGCCGCGTGATCGACGAGCAAGTGGCAGATATGCTTGCCCGCAACGTAATTCGGCCCTCTACCAGCCCTTGGGCCTCCCCCGTGGTACTGGTAACTAAGAAAGACGGGTCGATCCGGTTCTGGGTAGATTACCGTCGCCTGAACAAGATTACACGCAAGGACGTCTACCCGCTACCTCGTATCGACGATTGAATTGACTGCTTTCAGGGGGCCGAGTTCTTCTCCTCACTAGATCTGCGGTCAGGCTACTGGCAAGTGCCCATGGCCGATGCCGATCGCTCAAAAACAGCCTTCATTACGCCCGACAGGCTTTACGAATTCAATGTGATGCCTTTCGGTTTTTGTAATGCGCCAGCTACCTTCGAGCGAATGATGTACAATGTTTTACGGGGCCTCAAGTGGAAAACATGTCTATGTTATTTCGATGACATTGTCGTTTTTTCGCCAGATTTCCACACGCACCCTGAGCGCCTTGAACAAGTGTTGACGTGCCTTGCTTCGGCTGGCTTGCAACTAAACTTGAAAAAGTGTCGCTTTGCTGCTCAGAGGCTAACAATCTTAGGCCACGTTGTTTCTAAAGACGGCATACTTCCGGACCCCGAAAAGCTTCGTGCAGTGGCGCAGTTTCCAAAACCGACCATTCTGAAAGACCTTCGAAGCTTTATTGGCCTGTGTCCCTATTTTCGGCGAATCGTTAGAAACTTTGCCACCATTATCGCCGCTTTGACACAGCTCCTCAATGGAAGCGCTGAAATTACCGACTGGTCTCCTGCTTGTAAAAACGTATTTGTGGCTATGCGAAGCCTGCTGACGTCGCCACCCATACTACACCATTTTGACCCGATTGCACCTACTGAAGTTCACACTGACGCCAGTGGTGTCGGTCTAGGTGCCGTTCTCGCTCAGCGTAAAGCAGGCTTCCATGAATACGTTGTTGTATACGCCAGTCGCACCCTGACAAAGGCGGGGCGGAACTATTCTGTCACCGAGGAGTGTTTGGCTATCACCAAATTTCGTCCTTATTTTTACGGTCGTCTATTCCACGTTGTCACGGATCAGCACGCTCTATGCTGGCTGTCCTCACTGAAAGACCCTTCCGGTAGACTCGGACGTTGGGCTATTCGACTTCAAGAGTACGACATCCGAGTCATATACCGGTCCGGACGCAAACACAGGGATGCCGATGCCCTGTCTCGGTCACCCGTCGTGCCCGACACTGGTTGCCTGTCCACAACAGACTGCGCGGTGGCGTCACTAGCTATACAAAATATAGCCTCGGAACAGTGTAAGGATCCGTGGATTGCCGCAATCGTATACCTGTCGAGTCTATCAACAGTTCCGGCATCCCAGGCAATGCGCCGCCAGGCTTCACACTGCGCCATACGTGACGACCTGCTCTACCGCCGGAACTACTCATCTGAAGGCAGTAAGTGGCTACTCGTCATTCCTGGCCATTTGCGTTCCGAATTTTGCTCTTACCGCCACGCTGACGCACAGTGCGCCCACGCTGGAGTGCTGAAAACGTATCAGCGGCTCCGTTTGCGCTACTACTGGCGGGGGATATACACATTTGGGATCAAGTACATCCGCTCGTGCACAGAGTGTCAGCGTCGTAAGTGTCCCCCTCAACATCCCTCGGGAGCATTGCAGCCACTACCGTGTCCAGCACGACCTTTTGACCGTGTTGGTATAGATATTTACGGTACACTTCCCAGCACGGCCGCAGGCAATTGTTGGATTATTGTGGCAGTTGATCACTTGACACGGTACGCGGAAGCAGCTCCACTGTCCACTGCCACTGCTCGTGATGTCGCATCCTTCCTTCTTCAACGTTTTATTCTGCGGCACGGAGCGCCCAGGGAGCTGTTTAGCGACCGGGGACGAATCTTCTTGTCCGAAGTCGTGGAGGCGCTGCTCACTGAATGCCGCGTTGTTCAAAGGAAGACTACATCCTACCACCCCCAAACCAACGGGATGACAGAACGTTTTAACCGTACACTGGGCGACATGCTGTCGATGTATGTTTCTTGTGACAATTCGAACTAGGACTTAGTTCTTCCTTTCGTCACGTACGCGTATAATACGACCAAGCAGACAACCACCGGCTTCTCACCATTCTTTCTGCTGTACGGGCGTGAACCTTCCTGCCTACTTGACACCATCATTCCTTACCGCCCTGACATCTTGGAATGTGTTCCAGTCTAGGAAATCGCCAAGCGAGCCGAAGAGTGCCGCCAACTGGCACGCTCCTTCACGGCAGCAGACCAAGGACGTCAGCAGTATCGCCACGACGACAGTAGTGGAACGCCAACTTACGCTGCTGGCTCTTTTGTATGGCTACGGATACCGTCCACGGCCCCAGGGCTTTCAAGAAAACTTCAGACGAAATACCAAGGTCCCTACCGAGTGGTCGAAAAAACGTCTCCCGTCAATTACATCGTCGAGCCGGTCACTCCTAGTACCGATCGTCGCTTCCGTGGCCGCGAGACGGTTCACGTTCAGCGTCTCAAGCCCTATTACGACCCGCTCATCGTCGCATCGCCCTGAGTCACCAAGGATGGTTCCTTCTGTCCCCGGGAGTGAATGAAACAAAGATAGTGAGCAACAGTCAGAGCACCAGTCTCCCCGAGCGGGTATGTGTTCGGCTAAAGTGGAGGCTGACCTTCTGAGGGGCGTCAATCTCCCAGTTGGTTTATAAGTCCCCGTAGCGACACAGCGGCAGCTCCAGCGACAGTGCTTCGGCGCTAGACCTGCGCGCGGACGCCAGACCTCGTTTGGACTCTGAAACGGCCAGACCTCGTTAGCGCCGCCTCTTGCAAGACCTGCCAATAAACCCCATTATAATATATATATATATATATATATATATATATATATATATATATATATATATATATATATATATATATATATATATATATATATATATATATATATATATATATATATATATATATATATATATATATATATATATATATATATATATATATATATATATATATGTATATATATATATATATATATATATATAGAGAGAGAGAGAGAGCGAATCAGAAATGGGAAATGAGGAGCTCGGTGAATTAAGACAGAATGAGGGTTGGCAGTCAAGAAAACCTCGTAAAGCAAAGGGGAGAATGCGGTAGGTCACAGAAACAGTTGAAGAATTTTTTGAGTCAGAAAGAAAGTTGTGAAAAAATGCCCTCGGTTCTGGCAGTCTTGGTGCCAGAGGTAGCTTAAGAGGGTTCAACGTTGGTCGACCACTCTTGCATGTCGCATACACTCGAGTCACGGCCCGGGGGTTAAAAAGAAGGTCCCTTTCACACAGAGTAGTCCGACAAGCGCTGGCTACCACCCCCAAGTGCAGTAAACAAAAAATACCTTAACGTAAGTACCCGAGAAAGTGGCGGGGGAAACAGCCCCGCCGGTAGCGCAGTGGTCATCGCACCCGACCGGTATTCTGGAGGTCGTGGGTTCGGATCACACTACGCGGGCATTTCTTCACCACTTTCTTTCTGACTCAAAATATTCTTCATCTGTTTCTATGACCTACCGCATGCTCCCATTTGGTTTCCGAGGTTTTCTTGACTGCCAACCCTTATTCTGTCCTACTTCACCGAGCCCCTCATTTCCCATTTTTGATTCGCTACATGCATAGCGAGGGCCTCGGTTCTGGCAGTCTTGGTGCCAGAGGTAGCTTAAGAGGGTTCAACGCTGGTCGACCACTTTCGGCATGTCGTAGACGCTCGAGTCATGGCCCGGGGTTTAAAAAGAAGGTCCCCTTCACCCCGTGTAGTCCGAGTGGCGCTGGCTACCACCCCCAAGGGCAGTAAACAAAAAAAAACCTTAACATAAATAGACGACAAAGTGGTGGGGAAACAGCCCCGTCGGTAGCGTAGTGGTCATCGCACCAGACCGGTATTGTGGACGTCGTGGGTTCGGATCCCACCCGGTGGGAATTTTTTCACCACTTTCGTTTTGACTCTAAAAATTATTCATGTGTTTCTATGACCTACCGAATTCTCCCCTTTGCTTTCCGAGGTTTTTTTGACTGTCAACCCTTATTCTGTCTCTCCCTCTCTCTGTCTATATGTATATATATATATATATATAGGAATGTAGCGCCACCATCATCATCGGTAGAGGGGCGAACGGGGCAAGAAGGACACGCAGCACTCAGCACCGGGTCTCGGATGGGCCCCCTCGTTCTATGCGCCTCGTTCCGACCATGGCACAGCCAGCGCATCCGCAATAAACGTGGGCTCGGACGCACCGCCTCATCGGCCGCCTACAATTTGGTGACCTGGACGAGCGGCTTCGCCATGGCTTCGCAACGCTGCTTCCCCAGCCAGAACGCGGACGACGGCACGCGAAGAACGTTCCCCGCCCTCCCAGACCTTCCTTTGCTGATTCCGTTTGGCGCCATCAGAAAGCACGCTGCATGGTTCGTCATCCTGGAGAGCCATTTTTATGTTCACGACATCCAGTCCCAGGAGACCCGGTACCGCGTCACTTTAGAGAAGTTACCTGCTGACCTCACTGGGCGCATCCAGCTGCCGGCCCCAGGCCCACGTGCATACGACGATCTGAAGGCTGCGGTCCTAAACCACTATGGTATAGCACCGCCTTCGTCCGCACCACCACGCCTTTCAACGGCATCAGTGGATTGCACGTCGCCGGTCTGTCCACCCTCGCATGACCAACAAACGCGAGCCCCGACTTTGACTTGCGGCGCTTCCTAGTTGGCGTTGCACTTAGTCAACTCGACTCCACACCATGGCGCAGTCCCACACGTTGTTGTGTCTCCTGCCCAAACCCACCCGGGTGTGGACTGCTTTGCCGCTAACAACTGGGACACTTCACCGCCTTCTCCGCACGGCACGGGTGAGAATGAACTTTCAGACCCTTCTCATCCCCGCACGTGCGAGCCCTCTCCCCCGTCAGTGGTGGAACAGCTTCCAGCAGTCGACAACAGCTCGAGATCCGCACTCGAAACTGATCAGACTGCCTCCGACAGTCCTGACACCCTGGCTACGACGGAGACACCGAAGAAGCAATTGCGGGACAAACGTTCCAACAAATGTCACCGAAAGAACACTCTCGTGTCCCCATGCAGTCAGACGCGACGCAAACTGCTAACCCCACCTCGGCCGATTCCCTGCTACAGGAGCGCATTCGGTTTACGGTGTGACAGGCGCTCTGCTCTGCGACCCCGGTTGAAATCAGCGCGAGTGCACTGCACGACAAGAACCCGACCCACCGCTAGTTCGAGAGACGCTTGTCGTTGGCGCCCTCCGCTGCTCCGTCTCGCACGGCGCATGCGCACGTTGCCCAGACAGCAACATATCCCCAGAGCTCACACGACAGCACAGTCAAGCCCGCACTCCGCTCGTCATTCTGCTGCACCACGCTTCACCTTGTCGCTGTCCTTCCATTTACGCCTGCCGCTCGCTCTACCATCAATGAAAGCAGCCGCTTCGCACCCCGCAATGCGTCCGCGGCCGCACTCCCAGCCTCGTCCACCAGAGGTTCCCCACATCCCGGACGCTACCTCGCCGACGACCAGGACCATGCCGTTTAGTCAACCCCTGCCACTTGACCACTGACTGCCCACGGATTCTCCTTGACTACGGACAAATTGTACATACCTGTACATAGTGCATAGGGTATTTTCGCGCATTTTCATTTACAATCGTCACTTTACCGCGCTTCACGCTAGGGGGGGGGAGCCCTGTAGCGCCACCATCATCATCTTCGTCTGCGCCACCATCATCATCGGTAGAGGGGCCAACGTGGCAAGAAGGACACGCAGCACTAGCACCGGGTCTCGGAAGGGCCCCCTCGTTCTATGCGCCTCGGTCCGACCATGGCACAGCCAGCGCATCCGCAATAAACGTGGGCTCGGCCGCACCGCCTCATCGGCCGCCTACAGGAAAAAAAAAGAAAGACACACGTCTAAAAAGGAAAAGGTTTAACGTTTCGGCCGAGGGACCGGCCTTCGTCAGAATAACAGCAGTGGCTGTAGTCACACAGTATATAAAGGTGATCGTTGCAAGGTCACGTGAGGGGATGACAAAGTAAACAATTCAAATGCAATATACCGAAGTCCCATGCGACAATCTTTTCGGATGAATACAACATAATAATAAGTGAGGCACGTGCAGTATAGCAGATAAGCAATGTCGAGCACACACGCGCACAAAAATTAGGGGGAGAGAGAAGTGGATAGCAATAGTGATTACGGTCACTGATACAAGCAACTAAGCTCTCCTGCACTTTCATTTAAACCACGTGCTTTTGTATTGAATTTAAATATAAGAAAGGATTCGCGGACTTCCTTCTCATGATGCGTACGGAAGCCAGACTGAAGTATCGTTGCTTTGATATGGTCAAATGAGTGGCCCGCAATGTTGGCATGCTTTGATACCGGTAGGTGAGGTAGTGTAGAGATATGAGCCTTGTGGTTGTTGAACCGCTGCCGGAAGGGGGTTCTGGTCTCTCCAACATACTGCATTTTACAGAAATCGCATTCAAGCAGATAAACCACGTTGCTCGTGTCGCAAGTGTAGTTCCAATTTATCTTTACTCTGAAGTTATTTGGTGTGAAGTTATTTGCTATATATATATATATATATATATATATATATATATATATATATATATTTATATGTGTATATATATATATATATATATATATATACGAGAGGGTAGACACACGTATGAAAACGATGATCGAACTAACGTTTCGACCGGGGTCCGGTCTTCGTCAGAGTAAACTTCGGTAATTGAGCGCGCTGAATATATAGGCACGAAATGATAAAGGCTGACGAATAGTCTTGCCACTTTGCACATACAAATCAACAATAATAAAATAAGAAGAGCACGCGTGGTGTTTGTACACGTGTGAATTAACATGACGTTTTCAAATACAGAACTTGTACGGAATATCGGAACGGATCAGGGAGGATCAACAACTACCCTTTAGAAAGAAAATGATAACGTTCGGGGATTACAGCTTAGCACTTATACGCAAACACATCAGGAGCAGTTTGTAGATATAAAAAAGAAAGAAAAGATCTCATCGTTTCTGGAAACATTTCATGTCGCTTCCGTTCGCGTAACCACACAAATGAATCGGTAAAGCCTCATTGAAAAAGGTGGCTCTGCTTCTACGGTTTTAATGGGGATAATGCAATGACACCAGCACATCAGGGCAAGAGGCACGTTAACGTTCCTACACTTTCATTGATACCCCGTTTGACTGTGTTAAATTTATGAATTAAAAAATACTCACGCACTCCCCTTTCGTGATGCGAACGGAAACCTGATTCCAGTATAGTAGCCCTAATTTTTTCGAAAGAGTGACCGGGAATATTTACATGCTTAGACAAAGGAAGCCCCGGAGAGGAACGTGCGTGCGCCCGGTGATTATTAAAACGGAGCCTGAAAACGTCTCGGTTTGGCCGATATACTGGAGTGCGCAGACTGAGCATTCTAGGAGATATACTACATTCGACGTATCGCAGTTAAAATTGCCTTTCATTTTGAAGGAAAAGTCAGAAGCTGTGCTGTTTACCGTTAGTGACGTGGTCATATGGGCGCACACTTTGCAACGAGCTTTTTGGCAAGAACATCCACGCGAAGATGGCGATGCGATCGTGGAAGAGGTCAGCATGTCCCGCAGGTTTTTTGAACGGCGATAGACTACGCGCGGTGGCTCTTTAAAAATGCTTCTAAGTCGCTGACTTTGCATAAGGATATTATGATGCTTCTTTAAAATACCTGTGACTTTCGGCGCAGACGCCGAGGGGGTGAGAACGAGATTGGGTTGTGAATCAGCCGTTGTGTTATTCTGCGGTTGTCCACGGCCAAGCGTGCGCCCAGAGGCCCGTCATCCCCAAACCTGCTACCTGCGAGTAAAGTGCCTCCGGTCAAACCATCGTCAAGCAAAAGGCCTTCAAGTACCCAGCGCCCAGTCATCAAACCTCTCTCAAAGGAGCACCCCGTGACCTCCAACAGCCAGCCACTAGTCCGCGAGCCTTCAGCAGAGCCCATGCAGGAGGGACCATCGACTTCTTCGGCCAGCCAGGCCAGCCAGCCGTCAAGCCCTACTAACCTTGCTCCGCGCTACAATCTCCGTAAGGACGGCGCCAAAGCCGCGGCATCGAAGTGACTAGCCGCGCCACATCCTGGTAACACTTTGTCTTCAGTATTATCTAGCCATTTTTTACGAATACGGAAGGTTCTCGAGAAGCGAACTCGTTACGAAATGCATGCGTCAACTCTCAAGACGTACATAGACAACGGTATAGTTCCGAAAGGTTTAAGAATTTACGTAAATCCCGCTACTTCCCAAATGTCCGCAAACAACGCTTCTAAATGGGAGCAGACACTAAAGGATGCTTCTCTTGGACTAGCAGCTGTCCTTATTAATCACTACCAACAAACAGTAAAGACTTGCTTAACAAAGAGAATCAATTACGACGCGCATCTCAGCTAACGCCATTCGAATGCGACGCGCTGGAAACATATAGGCAGAAAAAATTGCACGAAATCAATGAAACTAAGGCCAGAAAGTTATCGCGCGATGGTATATTCCCTTTAAATATTGAGTACCCCCCTGCATCTGCCCCGATTGGTCGTCAACTTAATTTCAGCGCAAAACCTGATCGTCTATCTAGTGGAAACATTGTCAACTTGTCGAGCGTAGATTTATCCGACGCAGAAACTAGTGTCTTGTCGCGCGGGTTAAGTTTTTGCCCGGCCACTGGCGGTTATAACGAGTTCCAGTTACTCAAAGATTTAGATAATTTCGCACGGAGCATGCGCCTGCGAGAATTTTTTCACGACCGTCCCGCTTCAAATCCTGAACCTTCGTTACTCCCTTCCTGCAAACATTGGACCCCACCAACCCAACGGGATAAGTTCCTTGATATTTACATTAAAGGGACACTGAAGTGAATTTGTCAAGCTCCCGTTTTTGCTTGCACTGCGTAGACTGGCTCAAATTAGCGTACTTTTCATCGTTTATCCGGTTGACAAATCGGTAATTATTTTACAAAGCGCGAAAGAAGAAAAACTACCATGCGCGGTTTGCGGCGGCCGCACCAACTAAGGCTGTGACGTTGAGAGGAGGGGCGCCGTGATTGGACGATGCCCAAGGTTAGCAATCACACAAGTTTCGGTTTCGGTTCTGTAAAACATAACCAATGGCTTTGTTGGATGGGCATTCTCAATATCTCAGTAATCATCGTACCGCGCTTCTGCCATGTTGTCGGCTGTAAAATGCACAAGATAAGCCTCCCAGGACGGCTTGTAGTCGTAGCATTCACTAGCCGAGACCTACGCAGTGCATGAACGCCCTCCGCGTACCCGCAGACGCCCAAATGTCATGCGCTTTTCCCCCATATTTGGAGCTTGCCTCCCTCATGCCTGTATCGTAAAAAGCGTGTTCGCACCAGGCCAAGGGTCTGTTCATTCTGGCCTGTGCCCACTGCCTGCAAGCAGTCGGTGCTTATGGCAACAGCACGCCAACGAGAACTCGCTAGCGCGCCAGTGCCATCCTGCGCGCGTTTTGTGAACTAGTTCGTGTAGCCATGAACGTTGCGGCCCAAAAAAAGGTGAACTCAATATAGAAAACACCGGCGGAAAACAAAAAACTTACAAAAAAAAAGCACGTACCCGCGGGGATTCGAACTCGTGACTCGCAAAACATTTGCCGAGAATTCCCAGCGCCTCAGACCGCTAGGCCACGGAGCGGGACGGCAATGCCTTGCTAATATAGGGTATATATTGTATAACCGGTTTACACTTATTTAGTTTTGGCATTTCAAGCCGCTTAGGTGACTATTTGTTGTACTGCGATCGTGCAGTAAGCGTCGCCCGAGTTTCCACAGTAGCTCACGTCTAGAAATTGCATTTCGTAGACGGAAAAGCGTTCGCAGATGCGTAGTCGTGCTGCTGACCACTGTGCTTGTTCGCTCAGCGCAAAAACGTGCTTCCCGCGCCCTAGTTTTACGCTGTACGGTAAAAATATCAGTTGATTTTATTTGCTTAGTACCTATATTGACTTCGCTGACTCTTCTCCCGCCTTCATGAGGCCTTATATTTTCCTACTTGCGTACCAGTCAGCGAAGCGTCGCATGTGCAGCGCTTGTGTGAAGCGACCTTGACTTGGAGCTAGATACAGTGTACAAACAAACCAAGTAAAGAAAGGCACATTCTTCCATTCACAAACGTGTCCTGGCTTCGTTTCAACTAAGCGAACGAATTGCGACCAAGCAATTTTTTTTAACCTCCTTGATTGCGACGACCCGCCGGCGGCCGGCGGACGAAACGCTGGGCCGACTGGCTCTGTCGGCCGGGGAGCCGTGCAGTAGCGCAGCCGTGGCGCAGCCAATTGCCAGCTCATCCCCTCCTGACGTCACACGAAAACGCCACAGAAAATGGGCGAGCGTAAAGAGAGGAGGACAGCGTTTTAAAGCAAAGCTTTCTACCTCTACCCCCCAAGGGTTCTTTCGCGACCGTTGGTGTCACCAGAAAACTCCAGCCAACAAATAAAAGAATTTACTGGCACCGCCGGGAATCGAACCTGGAACTAATAGACTAGCAAAGCGAGAGCCCGTTGTCTTACCGATTTAGCTACGAGCCCACGCGAACACGGGAATACAAATGGTGGACTCACCAAGCACATCTACGGGTTTACCCCCTGTCTTCTCGCTGAATGCCACGTGAAAGCGTCACACGACCACTCACGCCCGTCTAGCGGCCCTGTGCGCACCTTGCTCATGTGCTAAGAGTTACAAAAATTAAAGGAAGCTTACACCAATCCATGGAATCTCACTTTTAGTACGCCAATGTGCTAAAGCCTGTGGCCTTCAGTGTTCACGTAAAAAATCACAGCTCCTTGTCGTCCGCCCTCACGCCAAATCAAGGAATACATTCAAATACTACTTGATGACCAGACCATCACTCCAAACCCCAGCATCAAGATCCTGGGCCTCCATTTCCAGGCCAACACGAAGAGTGACGTCTCCTTGCAGCGCCTCAAAAACAGCATTAATCTAATCATACACATGATCAGGCTAGTTGCCACCAAGAAGCGAGGCCAGAAAGAATCTGGTACCTTTCGATTAATTGAAGCTTTTGTCCTCTCGAGAGTTACTTACGACAAACCCCTATCTTCTTCTCGACGAGGAAGACACAGAGATGCTTTATATAATGATTAGAAAGGCGGTTGAGCAGGCCATTGGTCTTCTCATAAGTGCGTCCACACTGAGGCTGCTTAGCACGGCCTCCACAACACGGTGGAAGAGCTGATAGAAGGCCATCTTTCTAACCAGAAGGTCCGACTCAGAACTGCGGTGGGTAACCGCATGCTTCACCAGATTGGCTGGGCAGCCCAGAATGTCACTCGGCTTGACATACTCCCAGACTCTTGGCGACTAAAACTAAAGATGCTCCCTTTGCTTAGAAATATGAACCCGTCACATGACGAGGATCAACGAAAAGAACGGGCTCAAGCGCTAAACACCACCCTCGGTGGGGCTCCTGCAGTTATCTACACAGACTTCTCCAAACATCGAGGGCAGCAACACGTCATCATCGTGGCTACCTCCAGAACCAACCTCCTTGCGTGTACCTCGCTTAGGACCCAACAAATGACGGCAGCAGAAGAGGCAGCCTTCACCTTGGCTCTCACTCAACCAGGGATTCAGAGGGTAGTCACCGATTCCCAGCAAGCCTACTGGAATTACCAGTCGGGTTGGGTGTCCTGACCGGCACTGTGCGTGCTAAAAAACCGCTCCCCAAACGGTTCCATTCAGCTCATCTGGACACCGCCTCACGCTTCAATGGAGGGCAACAAATACGCCCACCCAACAAGCCTGCGCTTTTACCTCCCGTGCTATGGAGCTACACGAGGACAGTCACCCGCTTGTCACGTCCAGGGAGATAATCCAGCATTATCGCCTTCTGAGACAGACCGTACCTTCGCCTTACCCTGGCCTTTCCAGAGAACAACAAACTACCCTACGGCTCATACAATCCGGGCTCCTTCCCGCAGCCTACGCGTCTTCACGTAATGCATCCGAATCGCTACGACGCTGAACGTAAATTTTTCTCAGAAGTAGGAATACTCCGCCCTGTAATCGGGGTGTGCGACTTTAGCCCTGAGCACCCTCCTCTCTTTCCGTCAACTACCCAACAAGAGCAATGGGAGATGCTGCTGTCTAGGCCCTCTCTACCTACCCAGCTTCAGCGGGTGGACAGAACACATGCCGCGCGGACTGCATATGGGCCCCACAGAAGAAGGAATCGCTCCCCATGGCTGCACTCTGGGCCGTTCAGAAATCTGAACAGAAGTATTTCTTCCTCCTCCTTCTCAGCCGCAAGTCTCGTCGCCTCCGTGCGCGGCGCAGAGACGGAGAAGTCAGACCGTTTAACACCGGGTTGGAGCTTACTTTGATTTTATAAAAAAAAGTTTCCACTCTTGTGCTACACCAATACAACTCAACCAAACACCGTTCATGCATCATGCATTGATTTAACCTTACCAAGAATATCTCTTTGAAGTAATAAATGGTGTGGTTAAGTGCATTTCACTTCTCTCTGGTTTTACTGTTTGTAGAGCGATGTGAGTGATTTTAAGTGACGTCGCATGAGTAATCGTTATGGGTGCCGTTTACAGCTTTGCTTTCCAACCACATTCACGGGGTGGATTGGCGCGATTTTTTTTTGAATTAGTTTTTCTACTAAATAAAATCGCGTAAACGCGCCTAGAGTGGTCGAAACATGGCCTGGGGACTCCGGACTACAATTTGCGCTAGTAATCCCGCAATGTTTACATATCACTTCAGTGTCCCTTTAAAGCAGTACAGCAGGATGTTATCGAAAGCTACCAAGGCCGCAGATCTTTCCGCAGAAATCTTTCTAGTAATGAAACCGCAGCTATTGATAAACTGAGAGAGCGTTGTGATATTATTATTAAGCCTGCCGATAAAGGAGGCGCCATTGTTATAATGAATACCAGTGACTATGTCAATGAAGGCCACAGGCAACTTGCTGATAGTTCCTTCTACAGGCGCCTTGATTACGACCCAACCTTAGAATTCAAAGCCACAATCGAAAATACTCTTAAGAGCCTCTTAGAGACAGTGAATATAACTTCGAATCTTGCTAAATCGCTCCTCCCACTCAGCCCTGTTGCTGGTCGATTTTATCTGTTACCCAAAATTCATAAAAAAGACAACCCGGGGCGTCCCATTATTTCTGGAATAGGCACTGTGACTGAGAATCTTTCGCGCTTTGTTGATAACCTCATTAACAAAATACCTCCAACTCTGGCGTCTTTCATTAAAGACACGAATCACTTCCTATCTGATATAGCCGATCTTAAAATTCCGCATGGTTCACTTCTTGTTACTCTTGATGTGGCAATGTGGCATCGCTTTACACTAACATACCGCACGCAGACGGTATAAAGGCTGTTCTTAACTTATATGAACGCTCAGATGATGACAAACCGATTGACAGGTCCGGGCTAGCAACCATGCTCAAATTAATACTTGAACTAAACAATTTTCAATTTTCCAATGAACATTACCTTCAAATAAGTGGAACTTCTATGGGCACAAGAATAGGCCCTAATTATGCAAGTATCTTTATGGGTGTCCTGGAAGACAAATTTCTTGCCCACCGCTGCCTTCAACACTTTTTCTACAGGCGTTTTATCGATGATACCTTCTTAATTTGGCAACATGGGGAATCTGAGCTTTATTCTTTTATAGCTGATTTTAATAACGCCCACCCGTCTATTAACTTCTCGCACAATATCTCAGAATCTACAATTGACTTTCTCGACGTAACCGTGTCCCTAGTCAATGGAAAATTGTCGACTAAACTCTATAGAAAGCCCACTGACAGGCATCAGTATCTGCACTTCGAAAGCTGCCATGTTAAACACAATAAAACTAGTATACCATACAGCCACGCTCTTCGTTTCAAAAGAATATGCTCTGAGCAATCAGATTTTGTTGATAACTGAGGCAAACTCCGGGAATCTCTATCAAGCAAAACTACCCTCAAGAATTAATTGACGATGCTCGGAAGCGCGCGGATTCCCTGGACCGCAAAACGCTTCTCGAACCGCAGAATAACACAACGGCTGATTCACAACCCAATCTCGTTCTCACCCACTCGGCGTCTGCGCCGAAAGTCACAGGTATTTTAAAGAAGCATCATAATATCCTTATGCAAAGTCAGCGACTTAGAAGCATTTTTAAAGAGCCACCGCGCGTAGGGATAACAGCGAGCGATCCAGGCAGGAACGGGTCGCTGCATCAGCGCTAATCCTCTCGTCTACGCCTTGCAGGCCCCTGGAAGCAACGTTCGGGCAAGCGCAGATCAACTAGATCGGCACGTTACAGCCACAAGAGGGGCCAGAAACTGCCGCATCACAGCTCAACATCGCCCATGCGCCACGCAGCGAGGAGCCTTCAACGGCACCTATAAAAGGCCAGCAGGAACCGGGGACCTGGCATAACAGCGAGCGATCCAGGCAGGAACGGGTCGCTGCATCAGCGCTAATCCGCTCGTCTACGCCTTGCAGGCCCCTGGAAGCAACGTTCGGGCAAGCGCAGATCAACTAGATCGGCACGTTACAGCCACAAGAGGGGCCAGAAACTGCCGCATCACAGCTCAACATCGCGCATGCGCCACGCAGCGAGGAGGCTTCAACGGCACCTATAAAAGGCCAGCAGGAACCGGGGACCTGGCATAACAGCGAGCGATCCAGGCAGGAACGGGTCGCTGCATCAGCGCTAATCCGCTCGTCTACGCCTTGCAGGTTTGTTGGCTTACTCTTTTTCTGAAGCTTAGGCCAGCCTTGGATCGCTCGCTGTTTTTTGCAATGGGGGACAAAGCACCAACTTCGATAAAATAATTGTACAAGCTGATGACAGACGTTCACGAGGTGATGAAAAAAGAGATGAACGACGCGAATGATGCCTTGAAAAAGGAATTAGACGAAGTCGTTAAAAGCATGCAATTCATGAATACCACTTTTGAGGAACTTCGTGGAGCAAAAGAAGAGCTGGGGACCTTGAAAAAAGCACACGAGGCCCTTATAACCGAAAAAGAAGGTCTAACGCAGTCACTCGCCAACGCGCAAAAAGAAATCACGGAGCTCAAACAATATTCAAGGAAAAATAACATTGAAATCAAGGGCATCCCACAACTAAAAGACGAATCCCTGACAGAAGTGGTCCAGAAGATTGGAGAAAAAGTAGGAGTCAAAGTGCAACCGTCTCACATTGACGTTGTACATCGCGTGCCAACGAAGGAGCGCGGTAGTACGAACGTCATAGTACGGTTTGTGTCCAGAACAGCACGAGACAATCTAGTGCAAGCAGCAAGGAAAAAACGGTTGATCGCTAGGCAAATTGGATTCGAACATGAAACTCCAATTTATGTGAATGACCACTTGTGCCCGGAATACAAGGCCCTACTCGGCATGGCGATCGCCAAAACGAAAGAGAAAAATTGGAAATTTGTGTGGGTCGCTCAGTCAAAAATTCTTGCGCGGAAAGCTGAAAACGGAAGCGTCGTGCACATTGCCACCAGAGATGACCTCGCTAAGATTGTGTAAATTCCCCTGAGGCTGTGTCGCTGAAAATTGGTAGAAATAAGGCTAATGTGCGGTGACCAAATCAACACACTCAATCTACTTCAATGCAACGTTAGAAGTCTCAATCGAAATTACGACACGCTGGCAGCCTTGCTAACTCGGCTGAAATTTCGATTTAGGGTAATAGGTTTATCGGAAACATGGCTGAAGGGTGACGAGTTTGTGAACCTGCCAAGCTACAGGTTGTTATCATTACCAAGGGTGTCTGATTCGAGAGGCGGTGGCGTGGCGTTTTACCTATCTGAAGGAACAAGCTATGAAAAATTGGATGACATGACGGAAACAAAAAAAAATCGCGCCAATCCACCCCGTGAATGTGGTTGGAAAGCAAAGCTGTAAACGGCACCCATAACGATTACTCATGCGACGTCACTTAAAATCACTCACATCGCTCTACAAACAGTAAAACCAGAGAGAAGTGAAATGCACTTAACCACACCATTTATTACTTCAAAGAGATATTCTTGGTAAGGTTAAATCAATGCATGATGCATGAACGGTGTTTGGTTGAGTTGTATTGGTGTAGCACAAGAGTGGAAACTTTTTTTTATAAAATCAAAGTAAGCTCCAACCCGGTGTTAAACGGTCTGACTTCTCCGTCTCTGCGCCGCGCACGGAGGCGACGAGACTTGCGGCTGAGAAGGAGGAGGAAGAAATACTTCTGTTCAGATTTCTGAACGGCCCAGAGTGCAGCCATGGGGAGCGATTCCTTCTTCTGTGGGGCCCATATGCAGTCCGCGCGGCATGTGTTCTGTCCACCCGCTGAAGCTGGGTAGGTAGAGAGGGCCTAGACAGCAGCATCTCCCATTGCTCTTGTTGGGTAGTTGACGGAAAGAGAGGAGGGTGCTCAGGGCTAAAGTCGCACACCCCGATTACAGGGCGGAGTATTCCTACTTCTGAGAAAAATTTACGTTCAGCGTCGTAGCGATTCGGATGCATTACGTGAAGACGCGTAGGCTGCGGGAAGGAGCCCGGATTGTATGAGCCGTAGGGTAGTTTGTTGTTCTCTGGAAAGGCCAGGGTAAGGCGAAGGTACGGTCTGTCTCAGAAGGCGATAATGCTGGATTATCTCCCTGGACGTGACAAGCGGGTGACTGTCCTCGTGTAGCTCCATAGCACGGGAGGTAAAAGCGCAGGCTTGTTGGGTGGGCGTATTTGTTGCCCTCCATTGAAGCGTGAGGCGGTGTCCAGATGAGCTGAATGGAACCGTTTGGGGAGCGGTTTTTTAGCACGCACAGTGCCGGTCAGGACACCCAACCCGACTGGTAATTCCAGTAGGCTTGCTGGGAATCGGTGACTACCCTCTGAATCCCTGGTTGAGTGAGAGCCAAGGTGAAGGCTGCCTCTTCTGCTGCCGTCATTTGTTGGGTCCTAAGCGAGGTACACGCAAGGAGGTTGGTTCTGGAGGTAGCCACGATGATGACGTGTTGCTGCCCTCGATGTTTGGAGAAGTCTGTGTAGATAACTGCAGGAGCCCCACCGAGGGTGGTGTTTAGCGCTTGAGCCCGTTCTTTTCGTTGATCCTCGTCATGTGACGGGTTCATATTTCTAAGCAAAGGGAGCATCTTTAGTTTTAGTCGCCAAGAGTCTGGGAGTATGTCAAGCCGAGTGACATTCTGGGCTGCCCAGCCAATCTGGTGAAGCATGCGGTTACCCACCGCAGTTCTGAGTCGGACCTTCTGGTTAGAAAGATGGCCTTCTATCAGCTCTTCCACCGTGTTGTGGAGGCCGTGCTAAGCAGCCTCAGTGTGGACGCACTTATGAGAAGACCAATGGCCTGCTCAACCGCCTTTCTAATCATTATATAAAGCATCTCTGTGTCTTCCTCGTCGAGAAGAAGATAGGGGTTTGTCGTAAGTAACTCTCGAGAGGACAAAAGCTTCAATTAATCGAAAGGTACCAGATTCTTTCTGGCCTCGCTTCTTGGTGGCAACTAGCCTGATCATGTGTATGATTAGATTAATGCTGTTTTTGAGGCGCTGCAAGGAGACGTCACTCTTCGTGTTGGCCTGGAAATGGAGGCCCAGGATCTTGATGCTGGGGTTTGGAGTGATGGTCTGGTCATCAAGTAGTATTTGAATGTATTCCTTGATTTGGCGTGAGGGCGAACGACAAGGAGCTGTGATTTTTTACGTGAACACTGAAGGCCACAGGCTTTAGCACATTGGCGTACTAAAAGTGAGATTCCATGGATTGGTGTAAGCTTCCTTTAATTTTTGTAACTCTTAGCACATGAGCAAGGTGCGCACAGGGCCGCTAGACGGGCGTGAGTGGTCGTGTGACGCTTTCACGTGGCATTCAGCGAGAAGACAGGGGGTAAACCCGTAGATGTGCTTGGTGAGTCCACCATTTGTATTCCCGTGTTCGCGTGGGCTCGTAGCTAAATCGGTAAGACAACGGGCTCTCGCTTTGCTAGTCTATTAGTTCCAGGTTCGATTCCCGGCGGTGCCAGTAAATTCTTTTATTTGTTGGCTGGAGTTTTCTGGTGACACCAACGGTCGCGAAAGAACCCTTGGGGGGTAGAGGTAGAAAGCTTTGCTTTAAAACTGGCGAATACGAAATGCTATTTGTTGAACTGAATACCAAAGTCAGTGTAGGTGTAATTTACAGGCCACCAACCCCTCGGATGCAGGCGTTCTGGTTGAAACTAGAAAACACACTTCAGCGCTTTTCTGTTTCGAATAAGAAGGCAATATTATGTGGTGATTTTAACATAAACATAGCTGACAGCTCTGGAACAGAATATTTGAACCTTATAGCTTCATATGGATTTCATAGCCATATTGTCGACCCAACTCGGGTAACACAAACCTCCTCCTCTAGAATTGACCACATTTTGTCAAACTTCGATACGGAACCAATAGAAGCCGGAGTTATTCCCGAAAACGTCGCGGACCACTTTCCAGTCTATATTATCGCTGCTAACCCTAAGCCACTGCCCGATAGACCCCGTACACATAATATGCCACGAGTAAACTTCGAAAAAACTAGAGAACTCATACAGGAAATAGACTTCACTCAAACCATAGTCGGCGATGTTAACCACGCGTACGAACAGTTTTCTGAAACCTTAAAATCTAGCTGTGTTAAGGTAAACTTTAACTCGCACAGAACCTCCTATTTTACACGCCCGATCTGCCCTTGGAAGACTGCAGAAATACTGGAAGTAATAAAACTAAAAGAACACTGGCGACAAAAAATGAGGGAGCATAAAGACAGCACGTACTATAAAGAACAGTACAAAGTTACACGCAACCTATCACTCGCCTTAATGCGCAAACAAAAAAAGAAATATTACAGCACCCGCATCTTGAAAGCGAAAGGAAATTCAAAAGAAATATGGAACATCATTAATTCAGTCACGAAATCATCCCAGAAAAGGCGCGTATTGCCTGATATAGGCGTTCTTGATTGCAGTCAGGCAGCTCTTGCTGAGGAATTTAATGATTTTTTCGTTAACATAAGCAGCAGTATTACGTCCAATCTTGATCAGAAGGAGGATATTTGTCTGCCCAGTCCTTTACAAAACAGCTTTGTTTTCAAAGAAATAACTAGAGAAGAGATTATTGTTGTTACCAAACAAATGACCTCGAATAAATCCGTAGGGCATGATGAGATATCTGTTAATATTCTCAAGGCCAATATCGATATTTTGAGCGATCCACTACAGACAATATTTAATCAGTCGTTTATGAGTGGTGTTTTTCCAGAGCAATTGAAAGTTGGGAGAGTTGTCCCAATCTATAAAGGCGATGATCCCAACGACGTGGAAAATTATCGCCCAATTACAATTCTACCAGCCGTTACCATTCTATTTGAAAAATTGATAGCTCGTAGAATGATAGAATTTATTGAAAAATACCAAATATTGGCATCACAGCAACATGGCTTTCGCAAAATTTTTTCTACGAGCACCGCAGTTCATTCTGTTACCGAAATAGTTCACCAAGCACTCGATACAGGTCAGATTACCCTAGGCATATTCGTTGACATCAAAAAGGCGTTCGACTGTGTTGACCACAAAATTTTACTGAGTAAGCTAGAGCGCTATGGGTTCCGAGGCTCAGCAAGTTCATTCTTTAGAAGTTATTTAACCAGCCGTAAACAGTTTGTGGACGTTTTAGGTGAAAAGTCGACACTGAAAGACGTCAAGTCTGGAGTCCCACAAGGCTCGGTTTTGGGTCCTATTTTATTTTCTTTATTTGTTAACGACTATGTTACTTCTCTTACTTACGCGAAAGCAATCCTGTATGCTGATGACACAGCACTATTAATCAGCTGTTACTCTGTGGCCGAAGCTGAAACTCTGACAAATGAAGATCTCGCGAGAACATTAACGTGGTTCAACACAAACAAATTAGTAATAAATATTAAAAAGACAAAATTTATTATTTTTTCTTCGCGTCAAAAACAGTTATCCCACCTGTGTAACCTTCAAGTAGATGGAAAAGCAATTTGCCAAGTAGATGCATATAAATACTTAGGCGTAACACTGGACACATCAATGCACTGGGCACAGCACATAAAAACCGTTTGCGAAAAGCTATCTTTTGGATGCTTTACCCTTATCCAAGCACGGAAACACTTCACCGAGAGAACACTGCGCCAAATTTACTTCAGTATTTTTCACTCACATTTAATCTACTGTGTGGAGTCATGGGGATACACTTACACATCGTACTGCACACCTATCAACATCTTGCAAAAGAGGGCCGTGCGCATAATAGCATCAGCAGCGAGAACTGCAAAATCTTCGCCAATTTTTAAGGAGCTGAACATCATGCACTTCAATAAAGCACGAGATTACAAAACAGCAATACTGATCAAGAGGGTCATAAGTACTAACACTCCGTACCACTCATCTATCTTAAGCTTTCCTAGTAGAAATACTAGGCATGCTAACAATAATAACCTGAACCTACCGAAGATATCAAATGTATATGGGTGTCGAAGCCTTCCTTTCATTGGCACAAAAATATGGAATAGCCTCCCACCAACACTAAAATATATGACACAAAACGATCAGTCAATAAAAACCTACATGATGTCTGACACATATAGTTCACCTAGTTGAAAGTCTGCTCTGCAGCCCATAATACGTATTTTTCCTGATACCATGTACAGTTCCTAAGTGTATGTACCGTTATTCTTGTTCAAAGTTTGGCGTTTATTTTTGTAATGTATCAACACATCTTCCTTGTTACATGTATTGAACACCTGATATGTTCCTTGTTCTTGACTTGGATGAAAAAAAAAAAAAGTGAAATTTTTTGTATGGATCCAAAACTAGCCTTGGGGCTATGGATCCAGATGCTAATCACAGCACTTGTATATATGAAAATTTCTGAAAAATAAAAAAAAAACCTTCTTCTATCGCCGTTCAAAAAACCTACGGGACATGCTGACCTCTTCCACGATCGCATCGCCATCTTCGCATGGATGTTCTCCTTGCCAAAAAGCTCGTTGCAAAGTGTTCGCCCATATGACCACGTCACTAACGGTAAACAGCACAGCTTCTGACTTTTCCTTAAAAATTAAAGGCAATTTTAACTGCGATACGTCGAATGTAGTATATCTCCTGGAGTGCTCAGTCTGCGCACTCCAGTATATCGGCCAAACCGAGACGTCTTTCAGGCTCCGTTTTAATAACCACCGGGCGCACGCACGTTCCTTTCCGGGGCTTCCTTTGTCTAAGCATGTAAATATTCCCGGTCACTCTTTCGAAAAAATTAGGGCTACTATACTGGAATCAGGTTTCCGTTCGCATCACGAAAGGGAAGTGCGTGAGTCTTTTTTAATTCATAAATTTAACACAGTCAATCGGGGTATCAAGGAAAGTGTAGGAACGTTAACGTGCCTCTTGCCCTGATGTGCTGGCGTCATTGCATTATCCCCATTGGAACCGTAGAAGCAGAGCTACCTTTTTCAATGAGGCTTTACCGATTCATTTGTGTGGTTACGCGAACGGAAGCGATATGGAATGTTTCCAGAAACGATGACATCTTTTCTTTCTTTTTTATATCTACAAACTGCTCTAGATGTGTTTGCGTATTAAGTGCTAAGCTGTAATCCCCGAACGTTATCATTTTCTTTCTAAAGGTTAGTTGTTGATCCTCCCTGATCCGTTCCGATATTCCGTACAAGTTCTGTATTTGAAAACGTCATGTTAATTCACACGTGTACAAACACCACGTGGGCTATCCTTATTTTATTATTGTTGATTTGTGTCTGCAAAGTGGCAAGACTATTCGTCAGCCTTTATCATTTCGTGCCTATATATTCAGCGCGCTCAATTACCGAAGTTCACTCTGACGAAGACCGGACCCCGGTCGAAACGTTAGTTCGATCATCGTTTTCATACGTGTGTCTACCCTCTCGTGTATTTTTGAAACCGAATCCCGGAACTTATTCATCGCTATATATATATATATACATATATATATATATATATATATATATATATATATATATATATATATATATATATATACGATAGAGAAGTCAAACTGAAAAACATAACAACATTTATTCTAACGTTTCGACCGGGGGCCGGTCTTTTTCAAAGATACAAATAGTGCAGATCAGTTGGGTTTAAATACATTTCAGTTGTTGGCGGGGCAAGAAAAACGTAGGCTCTACGCGACACAAAAAAGCCGCAGAACGCACAAGGTGGACAAAAAAAAAAAAAAGGGGGGGGGGGATAGAGGGCTGTTGGAGTGCTGCCGGGGAACAGGGGGGAAAGGGGCCTAATGAAGGCAGGCGAAGCTATAGGATAAGAGGAAGGCATTGCAAGGTACTGAAGTCACGACGGGAAAGCAAGAAGGTGAGAACTAAGGAGGGGCTCGTTCTAGCTCGTTTGTTGACCTGTTTCTGGCGGCAGGTGCCAGGTAGGGCAACCTGCAGGGTGTGAGAGTTTCAAAAATACAGAAAATATGCAAAGAACCAGAGGAAATTGACTGGTGAGGAGAAAAGGGTGGGAAGCCCAGGGGTAATTACGGATGCCTAGTGCAAGCGTTAACACACATAAACAAAGGGAAAAAAGAAAAAAGAAAACGAGGGAAGGAAGAGGGGGATTGGGATTAGCGGGAGGGACGCGGAAACCGCAGAGGGAGGGGGGTGCGGGGATGAAAGAGGTTCGAAGAAAAGACCAAGCGACCATGCGGGGATGAAAGAGGTTCGAAGAAAACACGTGGTTTCACATGGCGTGAAATCGCGGAAACGCTTTCTTGCGAAAAACGTGGCAGCCGGCCACGAGGCGTCCACGAGGTCATGCAATGCAAGGACAATACAATGCAAAGTAACGCTAATTTAAGCATGATCACATAAATACCGAAAATAAATGAACATAAGGCGAAAAACATAGAAAAAAGGAGATATACAGTGCCACATGAAGTTTTTGAAGAGTATTCACGCAAGATCATATTTCTTTACATACCCGCATACAGACGCACAGAAAAAACTATAAACAGTATATCACCACAGAAAAGACAAGCCGTTTTATCTACCCGATAGCAATTGTTCAGTGCAAAAGGACACAAAATAATAATCATACAAATAAAGAAAAAATTATAAAGCAAGGGGTACTATGGTGAAATATATGTACATGTGGTATGGCAACTACACACAAGCAATACACTTACACCGTACAAAGTACAATATGTACACAAATTAAAAAAAAAAAAAGTAAGAACGTTGCTCTTTCAGAACAAAGTTTCTCAGTTGCTCGCTGCATCGGCCTTCTCCGGTGCCTGATTGGGCAGGCAAGACAATCGGCCTGTGTTTTCATTTATGCCGCTCAAGACAGTGTTAAACTTGTAAATAAGGTACGATTCACGGGCTTCACGATCATAATGCGTTTTGAAATTGGACTGAAGCACTGTGGCTGTGAATGCGTGGAAAGGGTGGCCTAGATTATTTACATGTTTAGATAGGGGAAGGTGTGGTAGGGACTTAATGTTTTCTCGGTGGTTGTTGATTCTCATTCTAAACGGATTCTCAGTTTGACCAACGTACTGGGCGTGGCATATGGTGCATTCAAGAAGGTAGACAATGTTTGCGCTGTCACAGTCAAAGTTTCCTCTTATCTGGAAAGAGAATGAAGACGTGGTGCTGGTGGCGACAGAGGCTTTAGTCATCATGGGGCATAGTTTGCACCTAGGCTTATTGCAGGGTCCGCTGCCTGTGAAGCTGGGGGTGTTGACCTTAGATGACGTTACAATATCCCTGATGTTTCTCGCACGTCGGTACACGACGCGGGGAGGCTTTTTTTTTTTTGTCCACCTTGTGCGTTCTGCGGCTTTTTTGTGTCGCGTAGAGCCTACGTTTTTCTTGCCCCGCCCACAACTGAAATGTATTTAAACCCAACTGATCTGCACTATTTGTATCTTTGAAAAAGACCGGCCCCCGGTCGAAACGTTAGAATAAATGTTATGTTTTTCAGTTTGACTTCTCTATCGTACAGCTAACCTCATAGCCAGGAACCTTTTCTCTTAACTATATATATATATATAAGGTTAGTAGAGACAGAGACAAACGAGAAAGACGTAGAAAATAAAAATAAGTTTACTGACGTTTCAGGGAAAGGACTCCCTTTCTTCAGAGTACAAAATAAGTTCGTTTCAGAGTTGTATATATACAGAAAATGTAGCCATGGCGGGGGCAAGGTAAGAGGAGGGAGAGTTTGTACAAATGGATCATGGTTGGTGGGTGGCAAAAGAATGAAGAGACAGCGGGAAAATACATTATAAAAAAGGACAATAAGAACACACAGTCACGTGGTACGAACATGGGAAAAAAAAGAGAGAGAGAAGAACCAAACACAGAGAAAAAAATAATTAAATAAAAATAAATAACAAGGTAATTTTCCCCTCCCCCGTTGCAACGGGTGTGAAAGAGGGGTCAAAACAAGATATGCCCACGTACGTGTTTGACATGGGAAAAAAGATGAGTCACGCGGAACAAAGAAGTTTCAAAGAAGATATGAAAACGCACACAACGGGTAAACAGCTGCCCATACACACCCGTTCTGAGAATCCGGGTAAGGTCATGGAAACATGAGACACGTGGCTTCTGTTGGGGGGAGGCAATGGTCACGCCAAAAAGCAGTAGGACAGGCAGTTTCGACACGAAATGAGTGTACATTGGTAAGCAAAAAAAAGTCATGAAAACAAAGAAAACAGGCAGGTGCACGCGTATGACGCGGTAGCAGGTGGTATTCATCTGGCCGGCGCATGGTGCCAGTTCAGGGAATGCCGAGGCGGTCAGCAACGAATATTAGAAAACAACAATACAAAAAATAAAGAGGACGCGAAAGCAATCACACACGCTCGCCTTTAACAAATTAATTACAAGGTGGGAATATCAAAGCGAACAATGGTACTGCAGCCTTCTAACCAGAACACAATGTCCAGACTTGTTCGTCAAATTTGGTTCAGTGAAGCCATTGTGCTAAAGAACGTCGTGCTAGCACGAAACTTTACCCAACTTTTTTTTCGCGCTCTGTGTGAGTTTTTATCTTTTCAGACTATATATGTGTATATATATATACATATATATATATATATATATATATATATATATATATATATATATATATATATATATATATATATATATATATATATATATATATATACTGTAAGAAAACTGCATCTGTCTCTCACGATGTGATGTTCATTCTCTAAGCTTGAGCTCCCCGCTTCTCAGAGTTGGCGGCTGTCCTCTTTGCTGTCTACAAACTGTAATATACCTGTTCGTTTTTGAGGTAGCATGTTGAGAGGAGTCCGTCCACCCCTAATGGGAGCAGTTTTTTTGTACGAGGGAGAAGAAAATGGTACACTTGGATGCCACTACGTGATTCGAATGTGTGTTTAAGAGAATCATACTACTCGAATCTAGAGATGCCATGATACTAAGGGGACCCCTGAAATTCTGAAGGCCACAAAATTGAAAGAAACCTCGCTAAATGTCGGCCGACCAAAGTGGGTGAGCACGACTACAGTCTCTCGAGCAAAATAGCATTTATTATGAACCTGCGGGGGTTCACTCAACGTTGTCGTCACTGGCTTCATTGTTTCTGTTATAAACGCTTCAACTCTTATAGACTGCACGCAATGGGTCCATTCTATTCAGATAGGGCACACAGAACTGTGGCAGAGAAATTTGTGCGGTGCAGTGCAACACCACTGCAGCGTCAGCAGTGCACACGTGTGCTTAGAATCGAGCGAGGTGCCGGCATAGTCGTCTGCTCATCATCGTCGCCTGTCATCCTACAGCTTGAACCCGACGACCATCGACGACGGGGTGAAGTTCAGCCACTGTGTGCTCCTGGTGCCCTCACCCCTTCTTTTGCTGCACCGTCTCTGTAGCAGGTGCAGCAGACCTCCGCACTGCCGCGGGAGCACCATGACGTATTGAGGGGTGCATTGCGCTGCACCCCATGTGCAGCATTGAATCGAGGGCATTGGTGTAGGTGTTGCCCTGAACTGTATCCGAATCGAATGGTGTCAGTGTGTAGGGCTGCCAACTGCATTTGCAATGAATAAGCCAGCGTTTGAGCTTTCTAGCACATCATCCCGGGTATGTCTCAAGATCCCCTCCATTGCGGACGTTTCTTTTATCAGCGCCGTGTTGCCACCGTGCACGGACGTTTGATAGGTTCTTGGCCACCAGCAAAATTTTCAATTTAATAGCACCAGACAGGCCAACTGGCACTGCACTGCGTCCTACACTGAGAATGACCAAAATGGTGGCCTTCCGCTCAAGCTTTTATTGGGCATGGTCGCAGCTACTAGTGGCTACGATGCTTTGGTTTATTTCAAGGCACGACTCTTTCCAGATTTAGGTGAGTAGTCGGGGAATTTTAATGTTGATCCTCGAATCTATGCTGAACCATAACTTTTCGTCTCCTGCTCTAAGTAAATGCAGTATTAAATTTAAAATTTCCTAAAAATCGAAAGAAGGAAGGCTTTCCTGTGCGTACGTTTCAGGGCTGAACAATTTTTCATTTCCAACTCTGTTGCGAAGGTTAGGTAGCTTTTCTTTGTATCTTAGCCATACAAATAGTGAGGTAAAATCAAACTCTTCATCTTTTATCGGAAGTGAAGGTTGTGACAGCAGATACAGAGAAGGGAGCATACAAATTCTTCCACAGATCGTTCAGGCCATATGGATGTAGGGAGACCTTTCAGATAGGGAAGACTGTCTAGGCCACACTCCACACTTCAGGCTTGGCAGGGTTGGTTCAGAAGGTGCTTTGGAGAAGGAATGCTTGTGCTTTGAGGAGCTTGAGCTTTGGAGGCAGCTTAAGGGATAATACTTTCGTGACCGCGCCTATTCCCATCGATAGTATGTCATCAATGAATACAAATTCACATTTTGGCGCTCCCCAAGCGCTTCTGGATAGCAAAGGCCATTCAAAAGGTAAAGGAGGAAGTATTTAATTAGTTTCACTTTCAAGTTTCCTTTCTCCGCCACGGTGGGGTTTAAAGGTCCTTCGCTTGCCGGAAGGCAAGCTCACGTGGTTTTGATTATTCGTCGACGCTGCTCGCCAGTACTTCACACAAATGGCGAATGTGAACGTATTCCGATGAATCTAAGCTGAAGCTTTGGATGATGCTAGCACCACAAATACGGAAACTGATTCCGATTTGTCAGACTACTACGGACGTCGAAAGTGCGTCAAAGCTCCCCGGAACATCAACAGGTATCCACCAGTGAGTTTCGCTTTTTTTTCCTGCCGTTTTATCGTGGATGTGCGTTGATGTAAACAGATCCAGCCTGTTCTAGAGGTCACAGCACTTATCTGCGGGCTGCCGGCTTCGTTCGGGTGAGACCATTTGGTGCTGGCTCCACAAAGAGTCGGGTTCTCTCAGCCAACACAGCCCTGAGCTTACCTTGGCGTACGTAGAACTCCTGGGTAGTGCGCGGCGGTTCGTCAGAGCCATTGATTTTGTAGGCAGTGTCCGGAAGTTCCGGAGCTGTCACGGAGCTTGCACTTCGATCAGTTCACTTTCAGACGAGCTCATTGAACGGCTGCTGGGCTGTGATAAGCGGGAACCGGCCCACTCGTCGCAGCCAACTCGTCCTAGGAAAACCGGTCATAGGGCAACTGGTCAAAGAGGGCATCTCGTTCTAGGTGATCCCGTACTAGGAAAAGTGGTAACACTGACCTTCTCGTGCTAGGAAAAGTCGTCTCGCGGTTCCATTTTTGGCCGATGTCGAGGAAATGGGGAGAGCAAGTTAGTGGCTTCTAATCTTATAATTACTCCCAGGTTGACCTCTTTAGAGTTCGGGGGGCCCTCTGCTTTTGTTAGTTTGCAGGCGGTGGTTGAAAGGGTTTTTCTATTTTTTAACACATGTTCCTCTGTCCCCTTCTTATTTCCCTTCTTGCTGCCAAAAAAAATTCAAATTTTTTTACTGGGTAAGGGTTTTCTTTTCAGGTTTATTTTTTGGTCTCCTTCCTAAAAATATTCGTCACTTTTTCTGTGGAGGGGGGGGGGTCGACTTTTTCTTTCTTTTGCGTTTTCTTTTCTTTTTTTGCGTTATCTTTTGAAGCTTTTTGCCTGCTTGTGTATATATCTATAAAAAGGGCAAAATGTTGGCATTTTGTTTGTTTGCAGGTGGCCGTTGAAATTGGCTTTTCGCTTTCAGCACAACTTCCGGTTTCTTTTTTTGCTTTTCGTCTCCTTCTAAAAAATATTCTTCACACTAATTTGTGTGAGTGTGTGTGTGTGTGGGAGGGGGGGGGGGTAAACTTTTAAGTGCAGCCTTGACTTTCGCTCCCATATATAGGTGATATGAAGACTAACAAAACGAAAGTTACCCAGCTTGACAATCATCGTTTGTCAGCAGGCATGAAAACAAAAGGTCAAAATACTAAAAAGCGAAAACACAGAACGAAATCGCAATCCCAATATAGCGCCGTCACTTAATTACCAAAAATTAAAAAAAATGGTTAGAAAAAACAGAACGGGAAACTAAATCTTACATAAAAGGCTCGCTAATTAGCTGCACAAAGAAAAAAAATAAGATACGCTGTCTGGCTGGCGCGTTCCTCGAAGGCGACAAAGGAAAGGGTAGTGAATTGAAGGAGGAGTGTAAGAATGTTTACGCATAAGATGAGGATTATACAAGCTTTTGTACTCTTTCATTTGAACATGATAGACGAAAAGCGTAAATTGTGACGAGTTGGCTGAGTGTCCAGTTGTCCTAGGTTACGAGTTCCCCTAGTGCGAGATGGCCTATGACGACTTGCCCTATGTGACGAATTCACCTACGACGAGTTGGCTGCGACGAGTTCACTTTTGACGAGTTGTCCTAGACCCGTGATAAGCAACATCTCGTGGGCCCCACTGTCCCTCCTGTTGTGTACTTTAAAACTGAAATTCAGGTTCCCCAGCACCAACAACAAAAAACTGAAAAAAGCCGGAACTGCAAACTGTACTACGAAGAAAGCAAGGTTGAGCAGAAAAGTGTCTTCGAAACATGCGCAGCCAACCTCTGTTTCACCATGTCGAGAAACTGCTTCGTGCGGTGGCATGATAAGCACTAGTGTTTATATATTTGTACGTGTGTAAATAAGTTTTGTATGTATACACAGCTCATATTTGTAGTGTTATTACATAAGGGCTTCATGTTTAAAGTGTATATTTTAACTGTTATAATATGTACCTAGGGAAAAGTAGCATTGATGTTTTCATCGATTTTTTTCTTTGTTATTTTTTGGTTCTGATAATATATTTTTGATAAAATTCCTAATGACTGTTGTTTGAAGTTATTACTGTTGGAAAGACCTATCCTTCCTCTATCATATCATACCTTACACTTTAGCATCAATCATTTTCTGTGGCAGAGAGATAGAGTGAAATAAACGTTTATTGTCTGACAATATTAGTAGGACTTGGTCATTGCAGGTCCGAGGTGGTAGGTCTCTTCAGTCCAGGAAACCTCTTCACCCTGTTCACCAGATTCTTCTGGCTCTCCGGATCCTCGTAGGCGTCCAGTGCCTCCCACTTTTCAGCGATGTCTTGTTCACCGGTTGTATGGGCGCTTGCATTATCTTGTGGTGTGGCAGTCACTGTTGTTGAGGATGCTTGGCTATCCGCTGGTGGGTCTGGGCGGCGGTCTTCGCAAGGGCCCTCAAGGATCATGTGCGGCAAGATGTTGGGCATGTTGCAGTAAGACCAGAGATAGGGAAATTGCTTGGGGTAAATGCGGTTAATGATTATTTTGTGTGCGTATGTGTTTGTTTGGAGGCGACGAAAGGTTACGCTTTCTTCCTTGGTGAGATTGGGTTGTGGTGAGGCATATCTTTTCCGCTCAAGTAGGTAGTGCTGCAAAGGTAATGGGTACATCTTTTGTGCCTGTTGCAGCACGGATGTTGGGTGGAAGGAAGGTCCTGCTGATATGTTATCAAGCTGCAGCGGTCGCTGCTTCATTTCCCGCCATCCCTTCATGCCCCGGGGTCTAGGTGACTTAGGGGTCAAGAAGTTGGGTGCACGTCTTGAAGATTTTAAGTGCTGTCGCACACACGAGTCCTTTTTGGAAGTTCTGACATGCCGCTTGAGAGTGGGTGAATATGAGTGCTCGGTCGCAGCAGGTCGTCCTTTCCAAGGCGATGGCTGCTGCTTCCGCTGTTTCGGGGTTTCGAGCCGGTATTGTTGCCGACGTGAGTTCCCTGCCTCCTTGGTTCTTATACTTGTTTCGAAAGCAGTGTGGTCTGTGTATCGAGCAGCGTCTGGGTATCTTATGCTGTGATCTTTAGCATATTTTGAAAGGAGTGCCTTATATCTTGCCTGTCTTCTTCCTTTGTGGTAAGAGGGGTGCATGTTACGTGGTACTCATGCTATACAGATTGCCTCTCAAAGTTGCGATGGTAGTCTGGTGGTTTGGTCAGTGTTCGTGATGTAGGTTTAACTGTAATTGAGATACTGGAGTACTGCTCTACCTGTAGGAGAGAGGTCTATCTCCTCCCACGTAAATAAGTCCACCTAATTTAAAGGAGCCATGAAGAGAAAATGCAAGTTGGTTTTATTCGAAAGATTTCGTGTTTTATAGTGCCCCCAGCGCTTGTCCGGATACAAACGGTGCTTTATTCACTGAGAAATTAAACAATATAGGTTAAAATTTTGATTTTCGTGCTCAATCGTGCGTTTTCGTGGTCCCAAATGACATCACAGGAACAGACCGCTCTGCAGCCTAGAGTACCTTCATTCACGCATCCGCCGTACAGTGTAAAGACACGTATACGCTGGCGCCGCCATTTTCGGTTGCTCGCTCGCCGCCGAAGCAAGTCATTGTGTCAAAACCGCGCTAAAATTATCGCCGCAACGCGGTTTACTCAAGAAGTTTGAATCATATTGTCTGTTTCGCGTTGCTAGGTCTCGTGGGAAACGAAAAGAATAACGCGTTGAGCCCGTTGGCCCAATTGCGGCGGCACGGGACCGTTCAAAGATTGTCTCCACCCTGTACAGCAGTGTTGGTTTGTTCCCGCGGTTTTCACGTTCCGTAACCTAGATGGCGCCACCATACCGTGGCAAGCGTTTGGTTTGTTTTTGCCCGCATTTAAACCTGGCTTGTTTTTGTTTTGGGAGAAAATATTCGTTCCCTGAAACAGTCTCGCTCGACAAATAGGGTCACGTAAGACACCGTTGCTTGCGTCAATCGGCCAGTGTCGTCTGAGACAACCCCAAGCCCCGTAGTGCTGTGCAGCTAAACCGAGCATGCTGTGCGCAGTACGAACAGCAGAACGCATCAGTACTTCTATATTTACATGTGCTTTCGTAACTTCCACTGTTTGTCCCATCATTCTTATTGCTTTGTAAAGACTGTGCCCTAAATTTAAGCGCAAATCGCTCGTTCGTCTAGTTTGTAAGCTCTACCTAATTTTTGTCTGCTTCTGCCAGCCTCCGCCAATCGCAGAGCTTAGCTCATGTGACATCGTAGGTTCTGTTGCGGGAAATGAGCTGGTGGGTCGCATGACCATTCCCGTTTTTCCTAATTATGTAGCTTATTTGAGCGACGTTTACGTTAAAAGTGGTGTCAGTATGATTCTAACGAGACAATCTTTTGAATGAACCAAACTTGTGTTTTCTCTTCATGGCTCCTTTAAGCAGTTTTTCGGTGAATACCGTAAAAGGAATGCCAAGAGCAGTCTTCATTACTTCCCTAATCCTGATGCTCAATTTGTTTTATTTCAGCGTTTTTTAAGTCTACTTATGGGGTGCCGTACGTCATCCTAGTGGTTAATAATGCTTCAATGATCCGTAGGGTGTCCTGTTCTTTGAGTTCCGGCATTCCGTGTACGCAGTTCTGGTGTCCTTGCCTCTCAAGAACGCTACAGTCAACCGTTTGAGGGCTATTGATGGCAAAGAAGACTTCTTACCAATTCCCGGGATGGAAAGTTGGATTGGTGGTTTTGATAGTACCCACAGAGGATTCTGTGAAACCACCATTGGGGCGAAACCTGATGGACTTGTATGTTGATGTTGCAAAATGGCTGCCGCAAAACTACTTCTCGAGCACGTAGTAGGAAGAGCCGATAATGGATGGTGTTCATGCCTTGGAAACATCTAAGGTAGACTCGAAAGGGTTCGCACAAAAGAAGTGCGTCCATTGGAAACATATGCGCCTCGACAATTGTGCCCGCAGTAGAGGTACATCGTGGTAGCCCCAAGCATATTCTGAGGGCTTGTGCTTGCAAACCCTCCAAAGTACGCCGGGAAGAAGTTAGCAAGTTTGAAATGGCTCGCAGGCTGTAACGAAGATACCCCCAAAACGGGCTCCCGTACAACTGGAGAAGAGCGCTCTCAGATGAACCCCATCTCATTCCCGCCACGAAGCGAAGAACATGCACAAGGCTTGCAAGTTTAGTCTTCAGCGAGGCGATGTGCTTCGTCCAGGGCAGACCATGGTCTACGGTCACCCCCAAAAATCTATATGTTGCGTGACGTAAGGTATCAGTGTCTCCTAAATAACCATAGGATATCGGAGTATCGACTTTCTGGTGAATGCAAGAACGGCGCATTTTGCTGAAGTTAAACTGACGCCTTGACGGCACAAGTACCAAGACCTCGTTGTTGCAGCTCGCTGTAAACGGGCTCGCAGCTGCGGTCGAGTTACACCAGAAGTCCAGATCCAGATATTGTCAGCGTGCATAGTGACTCTGGCGCATTCAGGCATTTCGTTCACGAGACCGCTTAGGGCAATATGGAAGAGGGTGGGGCTCAGAACTCCTCTTTGTGGAACACCGCGATTAACCTGGTGGCGTCCTGTGTCGCCGGCAGACGTGGACATGCACATTGTGCGACCAGTAAGGTAACTAAAAATCCACGCATAGATTCGGCCGCCTACACCCACAATCTCTAGAGCATCCATAATAGCATAGTGGAGCACGTTGTCATAGGCGCCTTTTCGGTGACGGTTTCTTTCTCACTCCACTGAAGACACCAGATCGATGACACTGTCTATAGAGTATCATCCTCGTCGGAATCCGGTCATGACATCCGAGTAAATGTTGTTTTCTCAAGGAACCATTCGAGTCGGGCCGGTACCATTCTCTCCATAACCTTTCCGATGCAGCTTGCGAAGGTGATGGGTCTGAATGAGGAAAGCTCCAAGGGGGATTTTCCTGGCTTCAGTAGATCAACCACTCGACTGCATTTTCAGTGGTTGGGGACAGAGCTAGAGATCCATGTCGCATTTAACCATGATAAGAGAGCTTTCCGACCTTCGCTGCCAAGGTTTCGCGGCACGCAGAACCGTACACCATCAGGTCCTGGAGCAAATGAACGGCAGGAGAATGGAAAACCGGCATCCAGCTTTTGCATTGAGAATGGAATGTTGAGGCGGTCGTCTGTTGTCTGCGATGTACGCCTTTATGTACTGGGAAGCAGGGCGAGGCATCCATCAACAAGCATTTTGCAGTAGCTTCCTGCTAGCTGTACTTCGCTCTTTCCTGTGCTTACAGCCAAAGCACGAAAATGGTACAGTTGTTTCAAGTGGTACTGGAGACTTACTTCGCACCACGAGCCAAATTCTTGAAAGGGTCGTGTGCGGGTCTAATGAAGAGCAAAATCGCTTCCAGCGCTCTCTTCCCAGCTTTTAAAAATGGAGGTGCATTTTTTGTTGTACGCGGCGGTATTCTGTTAGATCTGCTGCAGTCTGGGTCCTTCTATACCTCCTCTCTGCGCGGCGTCATATGGCACGGAGTTCTTCGTAAACGGCATCTATGGGCGTTCGATGTTTGGGAGTTCATGGTGCACTCCATAGCAGACAATAGAGAGTTATAGCAGATCGGAAAAACGGTTTCGGTACGGTAACGTCTACCGTCTGGACGCCACCGCGCATGCGCAGAACCTTAGCGTAAACTGGAGCGACTTGGACGGATGGTACCGAGACGTACCGTGTCCGCCGTTCCAAGCGGACGGCCGCTTTGGAAGAGTTTCGTAGATGTACGCTTGGCTCACGCCTAGTTGAACTGGTTGTAAATATGAGATCGTTTAAGAAAAATAAGGTTTTAATAAGGGAAATCCACGCGATTCTGACCGCTCACGCAGCAAGCGAAACAAGGTCCCGACTCAACTGCCGTGGCATGTGTCGTCGAGCGACGCGTGTACGATAGCTTCTTTTAGGTTAAATAAAGGCGACCAAGCTACATAACTAGTATTAACAGCAACATGAGGCCCGTATACAAATCGCCGAGTGAGGAACAGGTGGTGTCAGTGCGACGGACTCTCAAATACACCGAAAAACTAGAAGCACCCAGCCGTATGTACTGATCGCCCAGCTTGACCTGCTGACGCCATCTGTTGAGGTGCAGTAGAGGTGAAATGCCCGCTTCAAGTTCACGCAGTCGCTAGTTCGAATCTCCGTAGGGGCGTTGGAAAAATATTTTTAATACTGCCTTTGGCGCTTTTGAGAACTGAAAACTAATGTTTCAACACAGGAAACGCCACATATTCACGAAGAATTGCCAAACGACGTACAACCCAAGTCGTTCCCAGTCATGGTAGCACGTCCGGTAGTTAAGGTCTGCTATATCTCCTAAAATGAGCCTTCCCGGTGCGGTCCGGTAGCGGGTACCGCGTACCGTACAGGAACCGTTTTTCCGATCTGCTATAACTCTCGAATATGACGCTTTCTACATTGGACTCCGACGTAAAAGTTGCGCATGACTCCTCAACCATCAGCGTAAACTTCCGCCAATGAATACAACGGATCCTAGGGCATCAGACGTGTGGAACCAGCGCAGTTGTACGTAGGTTGGAATGTGGTCACTCCCATGTGACTCAACATCACAGCACCAAGTTGCAGATGGCGACGGAATCCTTGATATGATTGCAATGTCCAAGCAACTGTGTGTACGAGAGCCAACGAAGAATGGTAGGGGAACCGTCGTTAATAACCACGAAGCTTTTGCCGTGGATAAAGTCTGCCAGGTCATTTTCTTTCTTGTTAGTAGCCGCTCTGCCACACAGGGGGTGGTGGGCATCAAAATCACCGAGCATAATGTGTGGACCGGGACAAGTGTGCACCACCTAGCTCAGGTACGTGCAGTCAACGTCCACGCGTGGAGGTATGTAAGCCACGATCACCGAAATGACTCGACGCTTGTGCGTTAACGTAACGCACATATATTCATAGAAGCATGAGCAGAAAGAGCATGTCTGACGTATGGTATCTCCTGTCGTGCGCATAATAATACCCTGCTGGGTATTCCTTCCTTCTGCCCCGCACGGGGCACCTTGAGCATTCTTGGTGACGGTATTAGCAACACTGCGGACCCCGAGCCCCCATACATAAGCTGGAACTAACCGTGGCGATGTGTTTTAAGTTGAAGGGTAGAAACCTCAAACGGTGGGCGTCGGAGCTCAGGTGAAGCTGCGGCGGATAGGCTCCATGTCTGTTTACCAGACAGGGAGCTCCGAGACCTCTCGGTATGAGGGTAACCCGAGCGGAGGAAGTACCCCCGTCCCCTGCTTTTTCCTATGACATATGGATAAATCAAAACCCCCCTCAAAACGTGATCAGTCCCTGAAAAGGGGCCGCACCTAAGTTTCCTTCCCATCCCTACCAACCATCAACGTTCCAAAACTTGACAACTATCCCAATTTTTAGGTCCTTGAATCAGTAAATAAATTGAAAGCCGTCTTCTCCCAGCCTGTATTCCTTGTCTCCAAGTTCCTTGAAGGAATCATTGGCAAATTTTTTTGAGGCAAAAAAACAACAAACGGGCGAAGTGTTGGTTGTAGTCAAGACGCAGCAGCAATCCACAATCCTCTTGAAACAAACCCGCATGGCAGATCTGGAGATCAGGGTCACACCCCACCGCAGCCTCAACAGCTCTCAGGGTGTGATCTCTGAGGTAGATCTGATTTCCGAAACCGATTCGACCTTTTGCAAGGCTTGAGCAATCAGGGCGTCATGGCTGTAGAGCGCATATCCATACGCCGCGATGACAAGCAGTTAGCAACTAAACACATTATCCTCACCTAAGATCGATCCACACTTCCAGAATAAATAAATGCCGGTTATAAACATTGTTCCGTCCACCCGTACATCCCGAATCCACGGCGCTGCTTCTAGTGCCAACGGTTCGGGCATTGCAAAAACTCTTGCCGTGGCCGACTTACCTGCGCTAAGTGCGACCAGCGTGACCATCCTTCAGAAAACTGTGAATCCGAAACCTTCACCTCTTCCATCTGCCAGGGACCTGATGCCGCGTACTCGCAAAAATGTGAAAAGTTTAAGCAGGTTATGGAGATAATCAATGTTAAGATCACCGATAACATCACCTACCCAGAGGCGCGAAAGAGGTTTGCCTCTTTCTGCCTGGGGAGGTACGCCGATGCAGCTCGCCGGGGGGCGAAGCGGAGTCTGGCTTCGGCGGGGACCCAGTACCGAGAGTCGGACTTGGTCCCGCTCCCGCCAACCCCCCCCCCCCCTGGGTGGCCTCGGTCAGCCCAACCCGCCTCCGCACCATTGGCTGAGCCAGCAGCGGCTGTGGTGGCAACAGCCACCGTCGGGACCGGTGCCCCTCCGGCCACTGCTTCCCCACCCTCCCAGCTTCCACTGGAGCATGCGGAGGAGATGAACACTGGGGGTCCCGCATCGGCTCCCACCTCTGACGCAACGCCCGTGCCACCTGGGGTACTCCCGGCACCTTTGGCGGTATGCGGCTCAGAAAACGAAAGGCACCGGAATGGGTGCCAAGTCCAAGTGGCCTGGTCCATCGGGCACCCCTAGGACATCCGAGGATGAGATTGACGTGGGACCGTTCCTGTTTACGTCACAGCGGAAGGAACGGGTCCCTGCCTCCAAACCTGTAGAGAGGCCGAAAAAGTCCCTCCAAGAGTCCAAGCCCCGCAAAACGATACATAAACAACCCACTCCAGAAGCTCCTAACACTTCATAATGGGAAGAGAAAACATAATCCAATGGAACTGCAGAGGCCTTCATAAAAAAATCTTGACAATGTATATGAAATACTGCATGCTAATCAGCCAAGTGTAATGTGTGTCCAAAGAACCCATTTGAATTCCAAACACACAAATTTCGTAAATAATTACCTGGTATACAGAAAGGAGAGGGATGGCTGCACACACTATTCTGGTGGTGTGGCCATAATCGCCCGGAAATCCGTAGCATGCCACCCTGTCTCTTTAAACGCTGTCCTTGAGTCTGTAGCAATTCGCACAATAATATTTAATAGGTTAATAACGGTATGCTTCATATACATTCCTCTCAATCTTGCACTTTTGAGCTCCGACTTCGAGGCGCTGGTTGAGCAGCTCTCGAACCACACATCCTCACAGGCGACCTTAATGCACACAATTCTCTTTGGGGATCTTCTCGCACGGATGCCCGAGGTCGCCTGATAGAGAAGTTTTTAATATCCTCGGGAGCATGCCACTTCAACAAAAATAAGCCCGCATACCTTAATATAGGACACAACACAGACTCTTATCTTTACTTGGCTATTGGCTCCACAGTTCTCATTCCTTGTCTTGAGTGGAGCATGGGCACGGACCCATATGGTAGTGACCACTTCCCCACTTCACTAACATATATTTGTAAAAGCCCATGCACTCCATCTTCCCAAAACAGGTTCAATGAAGCAAGAGCTAACTGTAATACATTTACAGAGACATCCAAACAACACCACACATCCATAGGACACCTAGACGTTGAAGAAGCTACCGAACTCGTCACGGCGCGCATCCTCGACGCCGCCGAAAAATCCATTCCCCACGCCTCTGGTGCCACGCGCAGCCAGAGGAGGGCGTGGTGGAATGAGGACTGTACAAGGTAAATATAAATGGTAGCGAAGCTTCGGGCGAAAAGCGGTTCAGAACCTATTGCCAGCGACATCAGCATGGGGGCTTGTGGGAGTGGCGATTGAAGCGCGACTAGGTGAGGAGGGAACAAACACTAGTAACAAAAAACCAAGTTTTGTTCTACAACAAAACAACATTTATATTTTACGAACGATATTTATTTCTGAATCACATTTAATTAGGCCCATTGTGGAAATAATTTATGAAAATGCTGTTCATTTTAAAAAACCTTTCTTGTAGCGCCCTCTGAAGAATAGCACATGTCATTGCTCTGTGATGCAGTCCTTGTAATGTTCGGAAAGGCGCTCCTAAAGTTCGTCTGCTGGGAAACGCCCCTCGCGTGATTTGGTGGTGCGCATTTGCATTCGTTCTTCTTGTTAATTTGGTGTGCTCTTAATTTTTGCTGTGCGTGGATTTGCGAGGTGCGTTGTATCGTCGGTGAACACGTTTAGTACCGTGCCCGCCGGGCACGGTGAACTACGGGACGATGCTGCCAACGGTTGGAGCGGAGCGCTTTCCTCGGTACCTACGGAAACGATGTGCTGCAAAAGGTTGCAACAGCAACTCCGGTACGCCTGGCGTTTTACCGCACCATTTTCCTCTCACTTCCACAGGTAACGCGAAACTACAGTGCTGTTAATACGTGCACGGGGGTTGTGTAAGAGGACGTGGTGTCGCTTCGAAAAAAAATGGGTGTAAAGCTTTGTTATGTCACAGTTATCTCTTTATTTCACCTCATGCTGGCTCGGAGCAAGTGGTGTGAATTTTTCTAGGACTTTTCAGCGTAGTACCACTCGAATTTAAACGAGTCGCTTTAATTGTCCATCTCAGTGTCTTCTCTATTGCATTACAACGCTTGTAGTAAGCTTCCTGCACTTGTATGCGCAAGCATTATTTCCATCGCAGTACTGTGTTGTGCTGCTCCGTGCTGCGCTGCTGCCAGATCTTTTCTGCTATGTGCTTTTACATACTGCCGTCGCTTTCGTTTGAATTGATCCCTTTTTCCTCTTTTTACTTATCTGTTGCGACACTTGCCTAATAATGCAACCAGGAAATTGCAGGCGTGAATGCTGAGTGAACTTCTGTAGAAACCCATGTCCACTTGATAAGATGCCGGTGCAGCTGCGGTGTGCTCGCTGCACTTTCGTGAATCGGCATTCCTGCGGCCCGGTTTTCTGCGTCAAGATGCAGTGCCTAGTTCTTTTCTCTTGTTTCGAAGTAGTTCTGCTGTGGACGCTTTCATTGCTCATAATGCTGTGTGTTACGGGTAAAGTCAATTTTTCGGCGCGTAAGGAAAATCATAATGCATGTTGTGCCCACGAACATTTTGTACTTATTGTATACGTTCTGATTTTGTGCAATGTGGTAAATTTGTTTTATGTTTATCCTGGAATAAAATTCAAATGTCTTGATTATAGCATGACTATGCGTTATTTCTTCTCTTAGAACAGAAGTACACAAAGTGTGCAAGCATTATATAACCTTTATCTATACTTGAGGCACGCACGCAACCTGCGTATGTGCGACGCAATTAAACCCAGCAGTGGCGTTGGTAGAAATTGGTATTGGGTTAAAGAGTGGTCACGTTTTTTATATGAAAGGGGGGCCGGGGAGAGTGGTCAAGTGTCATTTTGTGCTCTGTATCCCAAGGCAGGGAAAAAATTCCGGTCGGGAAGGGGGGGGGGGCGGTACGTTTGCCACCCACTGCAATCAAAATCAGCAACTGATTGCTTTTATACAGCAGTGGAAGGCATGAATACAGAATAAAGGTTCAGAGAAGATGCAATATGTTTTTATAAACAGCGAGGCGAATCATACGACAGTATCTAAAGTACGTTTCTCTAGTCACGAGTATAAGCTGGCGTTGACTTGAAGCACACACGCCAAGGGCTCGCCAACTTGCGTCAGATGGCAATGACATGAGCCCTCAGCGATCAGAGGCCTGCTAAGGCTACCTTGAAGTCAAATTTTACCGCTAATCCCACCAAAATGACGTCACTTTCTGACCGGATCTTGCGTCACATCCTGTTTATTTTTTGTTCCGCCGGAAGTGTTCCTTCCTCACACAGATGACGCTAAGCCCCATGAGCAGCTAAAGAGCCGCCATTTTCTGAACGTATGGGCTTCTATGGAAGCTTCGCTACCAGTTATATTTACCTTGGACTGTAGCGCGGGCGCGAGAGGCCCAGAACAAGGTGTGGGGTATACTTCGTCGGCATGCCACGTCGGGTAACCTTTTATTGTTCAAAAGGGCCAAGGCGATGGGAAAACGTGGGCGCAGTGAGGCAAAACGAGTTAGTTGGTGCTCATTCATAAAATCCATAAACTCATACACCGACACTCACAAAGTGTGGACACGAATACGCAGACTAAAAGGACAACAGACACACAGCCCGCCCCTGGTTAGTGCAACAGGGGAAATACTGGAAGACCAGGCTAACACGCTCGCAAAACACTTCCACCATGTGTCCAGCTCAGCACATTACACTAACACATTCATGCAACACAAAACAACTTCAGAGAAAAAGCCCTTACTTGACATAGGCAAATAAAAAGGTTCTTACAACTCTGAATTCACACTCTGAGTTGAGGGCTGCCCTGAGCACGTGTAAATCTTCAGCTCCAGGCGCAGATAAGATTACATTACCATGATACAACACCTACACCCAGACACTCTTGACACACTGCTACACCTATACAACAAAATATGGCTTTAGGGGCCGCTTCCAAGGTCTTGGAGGGAAGCCATTGTAGTGGCTTTTCTGGAGGAAGGGAAGGACCCTTCCTCTCCCGCTTGCTATCGACCCATTGCCCTGACCAGCTGCCTGAGCAAGCTTCTCGAGAAGATGATCAAAAGGAGACTCATGTACTTTTTAGAGTACAATGACCTTCTCGAGAGCTGCCAGGCTGGCTTCAGGGCGGGGAGATCCACTAACGATCAACTGGTTGCGTTGGAATCATATATAAAGGATGCCTTTGTTCACAAACAGTTCTGTCTCCCGGTGTTTTTTGACATAGCGAAGGCCTATGACACCGCATAGCGTTACAGCTTACTTAGTGACCTCAAGTCATTCGGTGTCTCGGGTAACATGTTAAATACCCTTATTAGTTACTTATTGGAGAGAACGTTTCGCGTCAGAGTCGGTAGTGCACCCTCAAAGGTTCACGTGCAAGAAAACGGCGTGCCGCAAGGTGGAGTGTTGAGCAGCACTCTTGTCATGATTAAGATGAACTCTCTTGGGAAGGCATTGCCACCTACAATCCCTTATTCCATGTATGTAGATGACGTCGACATATCCTTTAAATCATTTATATGTCAATATGCGAACTTCAATTCCAGCTGGGCGTCAAGAAACTTGCCGGCTGGGCAGACAAGAATGGTTTTACACTGAATCCTGCAAAAAGCTTTTGCGTTGTGTTCTCCAGGAAGCGTGGGGCTCATCCGGACCCAGACATTACTCTCAATGGTGTGTCGCTTCCTGTGAACAAGGAGCCCAAGTATTTAGGTGTTGTATTTGACCACAAACTCACATTCATTCCTCAAATAAAGCAACTTAGCATAAATCTCTCAAAACAATGAATATCCTTAAGGTCCTCTCACACCAATCATATGGTGCCGACAAAGAACTCCTGCTACGCCTGTATACATCTTTGGTTGGGTCTCGTTTGGACTATGGCAGTGTGGTGTATTTGTCGGCGACAAAAAAAGCATTACGAATGCTCGACTTAGTCCTACACTTGGGGCTTCGCCTAGCGTGGGGTGCTCTCCGCGCTGGGCCCGTCCAAAGTTTGTATGCTGAGTGTAACAAGTGGTGCCTTGAGGACCAACGAACGTACATGGACTTGTTCCATGCTTTTAAAATTCCATCGCTGAATTACCATCCTTTTAAACCTGTTTTTAATGAAACATCCGCATCTCCACTCTTTGTAAATCGCCCATCCGTTTCTTTGCCCTTCGCACTTATGGTGAGACAGGAAGCTTCGGGTTTCAAAATCCCCTTTTTAGACATATACACATTTTGTTTTACTGACGTTTTACCACTCCGGCAGCTTCAACCTGTATCTTGTGACTTGTCCGTTAGGAAAATTGATAAAATCAGAGTACCACAAACTGCTATTTTGCAGCACTTCTTGTCCCTGCAGTATAAGTATCAATGTGCAGAATTTTATAGTGCCGCATCGAAAACAGCAACCATGGTGTTTTGCGCTGCTCATGGGCCAAACTTTGATGCATGCAGAACCATGAACACATACACCACAATTTACTCAGCTGAGGCATATGGCATCTTACTCATTGTACAACACATTCTTGAACAAAAAATTCCAAAGTCCATCATATATACTGATTCCTTGAGTGTTGTGCGCTCATTGGCATCACACAAGCCGTGCAAAAACATAATTCTCAATATTGTTCTCAACACTATCATGCCTATATATGCCCAAAAACTCTTTCTGGTTTTCTGCTGTGTTCCAGGCCACGCTGGGATGGCTGGCAATGAGGTTGCTGATGAGAGGGCCGCCGCCGCCGCACTCAGGAACGCAGTAGACATAACACTACCACACAGTGACCTTAAGCTACAAATTCGACAACACCTTCGTAACAAATGGCAAGCACAATGGAATGAACAGACAGATAACAAACTACATTTATTACAGCCACACTTCGGACGATACACAACTGACTCACACAACAGACACACCGAAAGGACCATAGCAAGGTTGTGGATAGGCCACGCATATGCAACACGCTCGCACCTGCTCAGTGGATCTCCAAGACCCACGTGTAGCGGGTTTTGGAGAGGGCCTGTCCGTAATGCATATACTCATACAATGCAAGGCACTCGAAACAACACGACACAAACGCTTTGCAGAACTATACGGACAACACATTCCACTACACCCATCTTACTTTTTAGGGGACGACGCTATAATCACTCACAAGCCTACTTTTATGTTTCTTAGCGATGTCAAGTTTTTACACCTCATTACTTACCATTCATGTTACAACCCTGACACTTTACACCAGTCATCTTCATTGCCTTTTATTTCATTTCACGTATATTTTAGTTAAATGTTTTGCACTTACTATCACTTCGCCCTCATAAAACGTTTCCTTGGCGTTCTTTGCCCTCAGTCGGTCTTGCACTCGAAAAACCCAACCATAATCATCATTCCTTCCTTCAGTGACAACAGGAGAACGTAACCAGAGAGACGAAACGGGGCACATATAAACGCAATTCTTTCGCAAGGTCTTAAATTTAGAGAAATCAATTATAGCGTTGGTGAAGATTTCTCCCATCGCGTTCAACGCGCCCGCAAACAACAGGTCGCTTTCGCGGAAGCTAAAGCTGCGCCCTTCTTTTTACGCTATAAAACAATATTCATAGACTTAAAGCGATATGTTTTTGAGGAAGCTTCTCAAAAAGTGCAGGCACGCTCGTAGCAACCACATCGCAATAAAAAAAGATGCCGCCCCCAAACTGTTCGCAGAGCTCCCCGCTCCAGCACAACTCAGCTATCCCTTCCCGCGGTGTTCACCAATATACGAAGTTTTCTCCCTAAGCGGGAACTCGTATCTAACCTTGTCTTATCTTCCAATAGAAACATATTTATCTTACCGAAACCTAGCTCTCTAATGACATATCAGATGCAGAACCACTGAATGACCTGCCAAACTTCCGTGTAGCGGAAGGATCGCACTGGGTCATGCCGTGGTGGTGTCTTAATCGCTATGAGTGATCAGTTAATTGGTTCTGTCGTAAAAATTACCTCCAGTCTTGAGATACTATGGCTACTCGTGCATGCTTCACCTCAGTCCGTCCTTCTAGGAGTTTGCTACAGACCGCCGCATAGCAACCTAAAATGCTCCCAAGAACTTAATAACCTGATAAATCTGCTTACATCCGCCCACCCAATGCTAGTGTTCTTATATTTGGTGATTTTAATTTCCCTAGTATTGATTGGACCAGCGAAAATCTTTCAGTTGTTTCTCCCGCGGACGCCAAGAAGTTTGTAGAATTATGCCTTAATTATATTCTCACTGAACTAGTCTCTGAACCACGTGCATTGAACGCAATTGCGCGAATATCTTAAAATTTATCCTAACTAACCAGACCCAGAGATTGTCATTAATATCTTATTTGCGCCAGATGAGCGACCATTATGTCGTACATGCAGATTTTGCCTTCGCACTACCCTCCCGCAACACTCACAAAAAAAGCATTACGTTATACGAGAAGGGCTATTAATCAGGCTATTAATGACAGACTTGCTGCTTCTCTTCCGGACTTTGAATTTAATCTTGACCAAGGATCCACAAACTGAACTGTCTGATTTTTAAAGACAAAATAACCGCTCTAACGAATAAGTACATACCTAAAAAACAATTTGTGTCAACTGCCAGAAACCCTGGTTTACCAACGCATCAAAAAGGCACTGGTCTTTTTCTATAACCATCAATTGTGGAAGCTTCGGCTCGTATACACCAGTACGCGGCGTACCACAAGGATCTGTTCTGTCTCCGCTACTTTTCAAAATTGTCTCGTTACCGCTAGCTTGGCATCTTTCCACTATACAAGACTTGCATTTTCTCATGTACGTGGATGACATTACTGTATGGTCAGTTCATCCGGAGCTGCCCCGTCAAGCAGAGTGCCTCCAGCAAGCCTTAACAGACTGCCAGAAATGGTGCGAGTATGCGGGCGTAACCCGCTCTCAAGTGAAGACTACAGTAAAGCCCGCTTATATCGAAGAGAGCGAGGATTGTAAAACAGTTCGATATAGCAAAAATTTGATATAGAAAGTGAGGTGAAAAAAATGCTTATATGAGAGCAATCTTGCCGACGGAGTGACGAGCTCACGCTGAGCTCTTACCACCCTGCAGTTCACTATTGATACGACACTTCCTCGGAAAGAAAACATTTATTGGGGCGGAAGAACTGCGTGAGTGTAGCCTGCTTGTTGGAGCGCAACGCGTTGCTAGTAGCTGCTTGCTACCTGGTATCTAAACAGTCGACAAGTGCAAGACTGCTGCCCTCAATGGCACTGCATGCAGTATCGCCGTAGCAGGGCCACGGCAGCGACGGCTTCGCTCGTGCTCAGAAGCGGTACAGAGTCCTCGGCGTCTTCGGCAGGGCGGAGACAAGCATGGACACAAGTGAATAACGGTGAACCCAGCGAACCGAGCAAGTGCGGGCAGCGAGCGGCGCGGACGGGAAGTTCGGTGACACCGCAGCCCGCAGCGCCCAATGTGGCGCTTTCGGCTCCACCGGCATGCATGCGTGGAGCCGGTCCACTTTGCCACGGCCGGTTTGGACGCGCCAGAGCTCGCGCGGGAGTCGCAAGCGACACCACAGCGCGCCGATGTATTGCGGGAAAGCCTGCCGCATTCCTAAGCATAGCGAAAAATCCCGCGCGGGAGACTTCGGTATTTCCATTGTGAGCAAAATCGCGTTCGATATAAAAAGTTTTAAATGCATGTAATTTTTACCAGAATTATACAGGGGTTCGATATAGGCAATAATTCGATATATCCATGCTCGATATAAGCGGGCTTTACTGTACTGCGCTTCCCGTCGCGAACGCTTTGGGCCGTCGCTCCCTTGCGTTACCTCCGATCACACTGCAGCTGAATGTGTCCGCCATTCCCATTGTTGGATACCTTCGGGTTCTGGGATTGGAGATATCGGCTTCAGGTTCAGCGGCTCAGTGGCTCCGATCTGCTCGACAGAAAGCCGGACAAATGCTCCACCTTGTTCGCCGCATCTCCCAGAAGTCTGCCGGGCCTGCTGGACGATTGCCCGTCTCCTAGTGCGCTCCGTCCTGCAGCCAAGACTCCTGCACCAGGCACAGTTCCAGCACATGACGCGAGGGAACTTGGACCGGCTGGAGGCTATTAACAGGGCCGCCATGCGCAGTATTACTGGAATCCGTCGCCTAACACCAACTCCACAGCTTCAAGCAGAAGTCCAGCTAAACAGGCTTGATGAACTCATTAATCAGCGTCGTTCCGCACGCCTGCTGAAACGTGGACTGGTTACAGTGTTGTACATGTTCCTCTAAAACGGGAAAGAAAGCTCGTTACTTGTTCCTTGCCAGTTTTGAAACGAGTTCTAGTTACAAGTTTCTTTACTACGAAAGGAACACGTTCCAGTTACATTTCGAACATTGGAACGTGTCGTTACTTCAAAGTTACATTTCATTCTTAAATTAAAATATGGTGTCGGATAATCCGTAGGTGTAATAAAGTGACAAATTTAAAACTCACATCGAACTACGTATATTATACGAATATGAACACCGCCAGCAGCAGTTTATCTAGAGATAAAAATAATCGAAAGAAACTCTCCAAGACGATTTTTTTCAAGGAGGACCGGACAAACTGCAGACATGTCTAACTGCGATTTTGGTGCTCGTCTAATATGGGCGCTGCACATACGACACTTTCCATTTCGGTCTTACAAATGCACAGTAAGGTTACTGCGCTTTAGATGTGCAGATAGAAAGTTACTTACATGCAGGAACATAAACGTCTTGCCTAAGAAACTGTGTCGAAAGGAACAATACATAGGCCTTTATTAAATGCTGATTCAATGTTACAGTTTATTTAAAACACCTTACAGGCCTCTTTGAAGGGAATTTATTCATGATGTTACAAAAGTGAAGCTTTGCGGATCATACAGCACAAATTTGCGAGTAAAAAAGCACAGCAGAACAAGTAATGATCTCGAGGTTCACAATCCAAATTTGAAGTCGGAAGACGAAAACAAGACAAAATAAAAGTGGACATCGTAGTCACACACGAAATCTACGCAGAAGAATTACAAAGTATACCAAACACAATCCGGGTAGTAGATAAAGGAAACAACAAAACGTAGCCAAATATGTGGCCGCAACGCACAAATCAGTTGATGTGGTTAGAAATACGCTCAAGGGAAATGCACAGGAAATAACGAGGAGCCTAATCACGGGCGTAAAAAAACATTTACACTATGAAAATGTAGTCGGACACAAAGTGCAACACTAAAAAGTAAAAGAAACAACAACAACAAAATAAAAAGTAGTAAGAAAACAAGAAAACACGTGCTGTGGTAGAGAAACGACAGATTCTTTGGTTGTTCAAGCAGTTTAGTTAAGTACATTAATATGTTAACAGAATATGGCAGAAAAAAAAAGTAGAATGCATGAGAAAATGTATCAGTGAAAAAAAAATGCCCGAATGCATAGTCGCAACTAAGTACACACAGAACACAAATAAGCCGGAATGGGAGTGAATGGCTTGTAGCATAACTCAGTACCAATTCAGAGTTTTCAAAACTCCTTCTAATGGGAGTTTCGCCTTACACCAATTACTTCCGTAGTTTTTTGAGCAGCATAAGGGAGTTTCATTTTACTGCCACTACAATGGGAGTTTTCAGGGGGACCATTGGGAGTGTATTATTTCTACCAACTGGGAGTTTTCAGGGGACGCGTTGGGAGCAGTGTTGACCTGCATTCGAGGTTATTTTTTGTTTTTGTGCGTTTGATATAAGCGCTGTAGAAGAATTTATTACTGTATTTGGGAGTTCTTAATGAGCGCAGAGGCCGAATTTTCATTTTTCGTTTAGCAATACGTAATTTTTAAGTTTTTTTTCCGCTTCAAAAGTTGAATGGCGAAACCTGAAAAGTTAGGTAGTTTTCTGCACACAGTCAATTTATTGCATAAAAATTACATAAATACGATATACGTGTGAACACGTTAATAACACAATAAAAACACTGAATCAACAAAAACACCTACATAGAGAACACAAGGTATCTCGGTAAGAACTTTATCTACTACAACACTCCTCAACCAAAAACATTTGCAAACAATGAAGTCAGCATGTCGTCGGTGCGCTGTTTGCTTCCACTTGCCTCCAAACGCTGACGTTGCCGCGCCTCATGGCACGTTCCTCAGGAAGCCGCAGTAGCACATGAATTACAGGTATATCAAAACGCTTTAAATCTACGGCAACAAATAAGGAGCAGATTGGGCATCTGACCTGAAAAAAAAAATAAAAAAGAAAAGGCATTGTAATGACGCCGCACTTGTCACTCTTGCGTCCAACTTTCCGTAATGTCTGGATGTTTATTTAAAGCTACGCAAAATTGCACTTCCGTCGGAGACACCTGCGCTCACTAGTTCGTCAAAACGAAGTGCTGTTCGAAAGGTAGCGCGACCCTTGTGGCGACGAACTTCTCAAAATGCTTCCTTTCCCTTTTTCTTGCGTGTAGTGTTCTGGGAGCCAGCTTCAGATTTTACCACCCGCACTGACCCTCTCTCCCCTCACCCAAAGTTAAAACAAATTTCGGTCGGTGTGACGCCTGCGCCTGCCCCCCCCCCCCCCTCTAACCCCCCCCCCCAAAAAAAAGAAAATAAGCAGTCGTCCGTCGACTCTACAGAATGCTCACTCGAATGGCGTTTCCTGGTTATGGTTACACGCGCCTAGCGTACGGAGAGCTCCCACGGGGCCGCGACCTCCTCCCTCTCCAGTGAGGGCAATTAATCGCCGGCGGCACGCGGCAGTCACCTTCCTCGTTGCAGGCGTGGCTTGAACCACACGTACTTCTCAAGAAAAGCGGCCGCCCTGCGACGTTTGACCGGCCAACTTCAGCTTCGCCTGCCAGTACGCCACAGACACAGCCTAACAAAAACACCTACCAGCCGTTCACAGTGCGGACAGTTTTCATTCTGCACGCGAGTGTGAATAAGTGAGTGTTCTGCTCGAGACCCGCGTAAATACGCATTGCTTTCACACCGTTCGGCCTCCCCAATGAAGTTCTGTGCATGGCGCCCTCTCTCACGCACAACGCTGACCTCCAGTGGCGGAGAATCGCCCGTGCAGTGACGCGGGAAACCCTCTGAGCTTATTTGGCACTAGAAGGGGCACAAGTCTCCCAAAATGTTGGGTACAATAAAAAACTTGCCAATCTTACCTTCAACCACCTCGCAGAGGCACAACCACGTTGTTTTTAACGAGCCACCCTCCGTTAGGGATCACTGCATTTAGGCCTCGCGTCGGCTCGCTGGCGTATTCCGTCGGCTCGAAGGTCGGTGACACGGAGGCGACGTTGCAGTGTGTCGCAGGTCAGTTTAGGCTGGTTCCACAATGTTCTCAACGAGCTTCGATTGTCGGCAACCCCTTCATATCCATCCGTGTGGCCGCAAGTTCACATGGACAATAAATTTTCGGGGACGCTGGAGCTCACACGACACATGACACCAACTGGCAGCCATGTTGTAAGGAGGCGTAGAGGAGGAAGCGGTGAAGGAGGAAGAGAGGGAGATGGAGGAGGCGTGAGAGTTTTTAATACTCCCATTAGGATAAACGTAGTATTCACAGCGAGATACTGCGTTTTGTGAAGAGGTACAATCGTGGTGAATGCGCCTTTTTACGATCATACTACCACACCTGGGAGCAGGCCGCCTGCCGTGAGGAGTTTAAAAGACGTATTTCAGCCAAAAAACTCCCATTCAGGCTAACTTGTGTTTTATGCGTAGAGTCCCTTGCTTAAGCTAGCATGAGTTGCATCTCGATGTTGGAGTCAGACAGACGAAGCCGGTTTTTTCGTCAACCCTTCGTTGGGAATGTTGAAAAGCCCTTCCATGGATGCGCTCGAGGGTACTGAAGTGTTGTACTTCAGCAAAAGTTGGTTCAGTTCCTCGAACTTCTTCAATAGCGACAGCGGGTAGTCAACTGGTACTAGCAGGTACCGCGACAGCTCATCCTGTGCCGCGGCTGGTATAGGTTTGCTGCCCAAAGGAAAAGAAATTCTCGGGCGCGGACGAGGTGGCAATATCTGCGCCGGAAGGCTTGGTCACCGCAGCGAGCTCTGTCTTTATGTCGTTGGTCGCCTTGCCTCGCATATAACTGTCTGGGATCCATGATAGCTTAAACCTTGGGATTAAGCAACTGGCGACAACGAGCTCGCGCTTTCCTTTGAGGGGTCCTAACCTGCAATCCCGAACAATTCCCGGTGACCCGGTGACCCTAAAATCCCGGTGACCCATCGAATGACCAGTCTGCGAGTGCAACTCCTCCGACAACAACGCACCCGCGCGTCGCGCGCACTAATGCGGTAATTACCCCTGACAATATACGGTGGTTTCACAATGTGCCTGCAGCCCTGCTCGGATTTAGGCTACCTATGCCCGGCAGGGAACACTTCTATCGGCCAGATACGCATCCCGGCCTCCCCAGACAAACGAAGAAAGGTGACAAAAATTCTCCCAGCTGCGCTATTCACCCATCGAATGCCGCGTAAGTTCCACCGCATGAAAGCAAGCACAAGCTGCGGACCGCTGCGTGGTTATTCTTCTGCCTTTGACCTTCGAGGAAGCACATTCCGCGGAAGGGCGGGCAAATTAGCCAGCATATAGGAACAGAAAAACAGTAACGACTTGGGAATTTTCGTGCTGTAGCCTTAGCATCAAAAAAGCCAAATTCTAGCAATGTAACGTTTGCAAAAGGAACGCCGTTCCTGCCGTTTCTTCAAAAACTAACGAGTTACCGTTACAGTTCCACCGACCCTTAATGGAACGATGGCGTTTCTGCGTTCCTCCAAAAAACAACTAATTCCAGGAACGCCGTGCCTTGGAACGCTGTTCCATACAAGACTGACAGTGTTGTACACGTTCCTCCAAAATAGGAACAAAATCTCGTTCCTCGTTCCTCCCTAATTTTGAAAAGAGTTCCCGTTACAAGTTCCTATATTGATAAAGGAACGCGTTCCAGTTACAATTCGACCATTGTAACACGTCGTTACATTAACGTTACATTTGATTTCTTTTAAATTAAAATATGCCACCGGATGATCCTGAGGCGAAATGAATTGGGCAATTTAACACAAATCGAACTACGTACATGATACAAATTGAACATCACTGGCAGCAGATTATGTGGAAAAACGCTCCTAGACGATTTTTTTCGGGAGCACTGGACATATTCCAGACATGTTTAACTGCACGTGTGGTGCTCCTCTATTACAAGTTCAACACAGACGGTGCTTTTAACTTGAGTTTCAAATGAGCAGTCAGATGTGCAAATCGTAAGTTACATGCAGGCACATAAATGTCTTGCACAAAGGGAACACATAGGCGTTTAATAAATGCTGACGAAATATTACAGTATGAGTGAAAAACGAATGTCCAGAATAGATATTACCAAGTTAGTAGATTCCTTTGTTTGAACTCAGCAAGAGTTTCGTCGGTCCGACGTTGGTATCGTAGAGACGATCCCATTTTTGTTTGCAAACACTTCATTGTTAATGTTGAAGAGCCGTTCCACCAAAGCTTTTGGGGGTTCTACAGTGTTCTACTTGAGGATAAGTTGGTTCCATCTCTCAGGCTCAGGAGACTACCTCCGCATGCTCTCATAGGTGTTGGCTAGCATACAACCCGTATTTTCCACAGACAGTGGTTGTTTTATGTATATTTTCTTTGACGCCCATTGAAAGACTTTGTGCGTATAACTTTGACCATTGTAGTGTGCTCGTTAAATTCTCACAAGCGTGAGCATTAGACCCAGTGCGCCAACAACACAGCTTCAGAGCGTTACTTTGCAGGATTGAGACTTCATGGTCGCCTTTTTGCCGCAGCCTTGTCTGCTGTAACTGTATGCTACAGTTTTCAAGTTTGGCCTCCGGCATCTCGTTGTCGGAATGGAGGAACTCTGCGAACGGCAGCAGGCACCAGCTTAGGGTTACCGACTCTTCAATGAAGGAAGTAGGGACGGGGGAAGATGGTGAGGCAAAGAACATACCGTAAAATCCCGAGAGATAGCCCACCTAAGATTGAGAGCAAATCAAGTGAAACTATGACGTGGGCTAACTTTCGGTGGGCAGTAAAAAAAGTTGAGAAATGTATCGCAGCCAAAGAACGAACACGCGTTTATTATGAGCACTGTATTCATTCGTCGTCAAAACGGCCGAACGAACAATCACTCTCGCTGCCAAACAAGAGGTCGACCAGCTCCTCACGGACGGAGTTCGACGTGGTTGGCAGGGCAGCAGAAGGAGGGACCGCCGAAGCGAGCCGCTGATAAAGCTCTCCGTCTTCTAATCCATCGAGGGCTGTTGATTTACCGCACCGTTTGAAGGAGCGGACGACAACTTCCTCGCTCACGGCCGCCTTACTCACCTCTTACTCATGTTGCTGCCGGCCTTTCGGTGCCATCGGACAACCTCCACTTTCTTCGCCACGGTGAAGCTTTGCCGTATCCTTCCGTTCTTGCTTCGCGACGAAAGACGAATGACCGGAATGTGCAAGGATGCGTGGTGGTCGCGTTTCGGGTTCGGGATTTCGCTACGGTTCTGCATGTGTACGGGCTGCATTGCCAACCTAAACGTGCACACGTTATTTTTTTTGAGATCCTGTGACCTGTTATCGCAGCCGGGTTTCAGGTTCCTGTGACCTGTTATCGCACCCTACCTACACTAGCTAACCTCGTTTCCGCGGGTATCATCCCCGGCTATTGTCAGGGGTGGGTTATCTTTCGGTGTTTTTGAAAAAAAAAACAGAAAATCCTGCCAAAAACAGGGGTGGGTTATCTTTCGGGGCTGGGGCAACTCTCGGGATTTTACGGTAGGGAGGCAACGAAATCGGTTTTCTTTAAGGCGGTACTTTTCAGACGAATATATTGTTTCATTATTGTTTCCGCCTTTTGAATAGGTACTTTAGTAGGCTACACTGCTCGCAATAACTTCTCTTGCTGTAGAATGTACTCGTAAAAGTTGTCGCACTTCCGTGGAAGTTAAGCTGTACATGAAGCTCTGGCTCGACAAGTTTGGGCTGACTATGTGTCTCGAAGCGTGACGTGCCTTGTTGAGCGTGCTTTGGATCGCAAAAAACAAATTCCTACCTGTGCGGTTCGGAACAAATCCGGGAAATATAGCTGCCCCGACAGGGACGGCGCGGAACTCGGGACGTGTATGAGAAGTCTGAACAGTCCCGCAAAATCCGGGATGGTGAGTAACTACGTTAGTATGCGCTACTCGGCTGGCCATCGGTGCCCGGATGAAGGACTTGCCGAAACCGCGGTCCGTAACAATATACCACAGTCGCTACAATGATGATGTGAAGGAAAGGGGGCGCAATAACTCCCAGCCAAATTTGTAAACCAATCGTCAAAGCAAGTCTGGCAGTGGCCACATCCCGAAACCGATGGTTCGCTCGGTGCGTGAGAAAGTTTACGGTGGCGTTGTTGTATTTTATTGTAAGGAGCTGCAGCCAACGCGAGATACGAGACAGGAGAAGCGTCGGCGCCACACGCAGACGAAGTTCACATAAGCTTGCCTGCCTCTAGTGAATCACCTAACGCGCCTGGGTCCCGTCACCCGATACCTAGTACGATCGCCGTGGGCGCCTTCGGAACGGCCTCCGTGGCTCGGGGAGGCCCATTCGAAGAGCATCTGTTGCCCCGAAAACGCCGCCGCACGAGTGTTATGTCTGTGCTGCGACCTGCGAGGTCAGTGTGTGTGTGTGTGTGTGTGTGTGTGTGTGTGTGTGTGTGTGTGTGTGTGTGTGTGTGTGTGTGTGTGTGTGTGTGTGTGTGTGTGTGTGTGTGCGTGTGTGTGCGTGTGCGTGTGCGTGTGTGTGTGCGTGCGCGTGCGCGTGCGTGTGCGTGTGTGTGTGTGTGTGTGTGTGTGTGTGTGTGTGTGTGTGTGTGTGTGTGTGTGTGTGTGTGTGTGTGTGTGTGTGTGTGTGTGTGTGTGTGTGTGTGTGTGTGTGTGTGTGTGTGTGTGTGTGCGCTGTGCGCACTGAGTGAACGCTACGAAATGAACACGACTCCCCCACGCCGCCCGCTCCGAAAAGGCGCTTGCGTTGAGGAGCTTGCGTTGCCGTGGAGAAGATCACCAGCTCTAACGCGCTTGTCTTGAGCTCTGCATTGGACAAAGAATAGTTGTGTAAACGCGTTCTCAGTGCAATTTCTGTGGTGCCATCGGATTGAACCATGTGAGCGGCACCCGGCGACGCCAAAATTACTCTGGTAAGTGCGATTTTCCCGAATTGAGAGGCACTCTTGAGATCGTGCGGACTAAGCCTAGCGCTAGCTGAGGGTCAGGCCCCACCTGGGGCAGACGACGCGTCCCCTGCGTGCGTGGGGAATAACAATCAAGACATGGCAGCAGAAGACAACCAAATGCAACACGACGACATCGAGGAAAACCAGGAATCGCCGGCGGCAGGCGAGTGGATCATGAACATCTCGAAGGCGCAACGCCGAAGAGACCGACGACAGCTAAGTCAGATCAACCGGCAGCCGCCGCCTTCCTCGCCCCAGGAAGAGAACCCAAGACTCCCAAGGACAAAGCGAGCACGCAGACCAGTGCCTCTTCCCCTGGGCGATTACAAATTAGTTCTCCGGCCGCGAAACGGACTCAACGTGGGCAAGCTCGCACCGCCTGAATTGTCGCTGGCTCTGCTACAGGCCCCCAACACAACGTGGCGGCAAGCGAACTTCAAACTACGGGTCGACCCGAACCAAAACACGGCAACCGTCAGCACTCCGGCCAAAGAAGTGGCGGAGAAGTTGTTCCGAGTGGCCAAGATCATGATCGAAGGAACAGAACATCTTGTGGAATTGTACGGGCTGGCCCCCGACGATGCTGTGAAGGGAGTGATTCAAGGCGTGCCAAAGCGACTGACTATCCAACAGATCAAGGAGAATATACTTCAGGACGTCTTCGAAATCTACACGGCGAGACGAATGAGAAACGACTCGACCACCGTTCTTTTAACGTTCTCGGGGCCCAAAGTGCCGCACTACAGCTGGCTGTATGGAGCGGAGTATCGGTGCACCCGGCACAAGAAGACCGTGGCCGTGTGTGAGATATGCTACGAAGTGGGTCACCGTAGCACTGCCTGCCCACAGCCAGGAATACGAACTTGCCACGGGTGCGGCTTACGAGACGCGGCCCCAGATCACCCCTGCGTGGCCAAGTGCACGCTGTGCGGGGGAGATCACGTCACGGGTGCCAAAGGTTGCCCAGAACGATACCTGACGCCGTACGTCATCAGGAAGAGGCAGTGGCAGCAACAGCGCCGGACGGAGTCGACTCGAGACCAGACCCCAAGCCGTGGGCAGAGGGACCGGTCGGAAACGCCAAGCAGGGGTGCGAGAAGAAGCTCCAGGGATGCCACCATGGACGGTAGCAGCCAGAGGAGGCGACAATCAAGATCAAGCTCGCGAATCAACGCAGCCGAACATAATCGCCACCACTCTCGAAGCAAGTCGGCTACCCGCCCACAAGACCAGAACGAGCCCAAACAAGTAAGCTGGGCCCAACGGGTCTCTCCCTCAGCTCGTTCCCAAACTACCCCTCCAACACCCCCACCTTACCCCAAAACCCTACTTCTTGTGTGGATTGCAAACATCTGTCTCAACTACTTGAGCAACAAAACACACTAATAGCGTCACTCAAGGCTCGCTTAGATTTACTTGAGCAAACACAGGCAACACCCAATGAAAAACGCAAGAAACCGAATCCGGCCACAACAGAGGCCCCTCCCTCTCCTTCTGTGACGAAAACACAATCGCCTCCCCCACCTCAGATCTAAGACAAATTTTCTGAATTAGCTAGTCGGTTGACTTCCATCACCCAAGAACTCCAAAACATCCGCCAAGAAAATCAGTTGCTACAGCAAGAATTCCGGTACCTACGTTCCGATCACACTTCCCTCCGACAGGAAATTACCACCGCCGGTAATTCAACCGATCACAATTATGAACTGGGAACCACGCGTCAAGAGAGGTCTTCTACAGGGCCTATGAGAGCCCATAGCCGAAGCGTCCCATACTCACGCACTCCCGACAACTGCATCACCGCATCTCTTCCAGATGGCCGGGACCCAGTCTAATATTACGACCATCCTTCAATGGAACTGCCGCGGTCTTAAACAAAAAGCAGCTGCCTTAAATCAGTTCATTAGCACTCTGGACCCAAAGCCGGCGGTTGTCGCCTTGCAGGAGGCTAATTCATCTGTCAAACTACCTGGCTACGTCCCTTATGGTTCCATTGACACGTTCCCTACGCTTACTCTAGTGCATAAAACAATCTCAGCGATTCATCACGTCACCCCACAACGGGGATGCAATCAAGTTCTCATCGAGCTCCTCTCCCCTTGGGCTAAAACTAAGTCTAGCCTTTTCATCCTGAATTTATATTGTCGCCCTTCTCAAAAGACAGTTGATATCGACACCACTATAAGAGATACAAATCTCCTTGTAAATGGCAGACCATTGATCATAGCGGGCGACTTCAACGCCGCCCACCCGCAGTGGGGTTACACGTACAAAACAAAAAGAGGTGCCCTGCTGGCCCAGGCCGCAGACAATTTTCAGCTTATCTTGCCCAATCACCCGGATTCACCCACCCGTACGGGCACAAGTACTGCCAGGGACACAACTCCCGACTTATCTTTTTTAGCCGGGAATCTCGATATCATCTGAACTTCAACTCATGAAAATTTGGGCTGTGATCACGACATTGTTCAACTCACCATCCGGAATAGGCATTACAACGCCAAAACAGGTGTAGCCCGTATTACTAATTGGGACGCCTTCCGAAAGGCTACATCCTCGCGCTCAATTCACACCACTCAACCTTTTAGCGCTTGAACTGGCGACATCGTCCAAACAGTACGGACGCACACCAAAAGCATCGCCACGTCCTATCAAACACCCAGCGTCGACCCCAAGCTCCTTCACATTTGGGAAGCCCGTCGAAGCCTCACTAAGCGGTGGAAACGCAAACGCCACAATCGCCGAATTCGCCATAAAATTGCCGCACTAAATCAAACCGCCACTGAATATGGCAAACAACTATCGAAAGAAAATTGGCTTCAACTATGCGATAGTCTTCAAGGGACCCTGACCATACGTAATACAGTGCGCTTACTTAGACATCTGATCAACCCTCTAACTAGCAAGTGTGAATCCCAATGAAGCATGATTCGGACCATACATTCGTTTCAAGGTTCCCCAAAAGCCCTTCTACAAGCCTTAACAGATCGATACCTCAACACCAGCAAGACCTTTTCCCCGCCCCCATACACAGGACTGCCGAATGACCTACTTGACAGGGACTTTCAAATTTACGAATTGGAATCAACTCTCTCAGAATGCACGAAGAATAGCGCTCCCGGACCAGACCAAGTAACTTACAGGCTTCTGACAAACCTGGACGGCAACTCCCTTGATCATCTACTTCACCACATTAACACCCACTGGTCATCTGGTCGCCTGCCTCCCCAATGGAAAACCGCGGAGATACGCTTGATGCCTAAGACCAACAAGTCACCTCATCTGGACACCTTGCGCCCGATATCCCTCACATCCTGTGTGGGTAAGCTGGTAGAACGGCTTATACTGAGGCGTCTTCAACCATTTTTGGAGGACAGAGGCCTATTCCCTAATACCATGTATGGGTTCCGCAAACACCTCAGTACCCACGACATCCTCCTTCATTTCAAGGAAGAAGTCTTGGCGCCGGCTACCCGTCATTCACCGAGGGCCATCCTAGCACTTGATCTTAAAGGCGCCTTCGATAACGTTTTACATTCAGCTATTCTCTCCCGGCTCAATCAGACTGGATGTGGCCATCGCGTCTACTCCTACATTTTAGATTTTTTAACCCAACGCCAGGCTATCCTGAAAGTTCAATTCAATTCAATTCAATTTTTATTTTTCCAGAAAAAACAACAACAACATTCTGGAAGGGTTCACGGGCTAAAAGGTGAGTATGAACAGCTTGACTGGGCCCTAGAACCCTAACCAAGGCATCACGATTCCGCACTAAAAAACAAAACATGGTCGCAATACATTGGAAGTACAACAAAAGCGGTATACAAATATAATGCAAGCATGTAATTTTAAAAACAGCACCAAAGAATACGTTTTACAGTGGTACATTGAGAGAAAAAAAACAATATGATAGGTCATGTCTCAATTTTGAAAATCACCATCCACAATACAATGAAATACAAAAACAGTTAAGAGGAGAATACAAAATACACCCACTTAAAGAAAAATACAGTACCAACAAATATTTATTGTTTACAAACAAAAAACGTTCTTAGTTCCTGTTTTGAGAACTTAGAAGTGCATTGATATTTATTGAGTAGAGATGGGAGGTTATGTTGCAATGACTGCAGTTTGTAATTATTGCAAAACTTCGGAAGAAACCAGGGCTCACTGCTTCGTGTGTTTAATGCGTTAACTTTAGATGTTAATACAGAAATACTCATCAAAAAATATCTAAAGGCACAATGCGAGAAATAAAAGGAGTGAAGAATACGGAAATCATATATATATATATTCAACTCTGATAATGTTATGTTGTAAAAAAAGTAGCATGCGTTGGAGAGAGATAATCAAGATTTGCAATATAACGGAGAACTTTTTTTAACTTAAGTACCTTTTCTAAGTTACCTTTACTAGTTGTTAACCAAACTAAACTACAATAATTGACCACAGAATGAAAAAGCGCGTAGTAGACTTGGAGTTTCGCTTTCAGAGGGAGTAACTGTCGACAGCGTGACAACACTCCGGCTACAAGAGAGAGCTTACTACATGTATTTTTTACATGCGTGTCCCAATTAAGGTGAGAAGAAAATGTGACACCAAGGATTTTATGTTCGTTCACTATTTCAATATCCTGTTCAGCATATTTAATACTTTCGTGAAGTCCGACTACTCTATTTTTTGCTCTAAATATAATTACTTTTGTTTTTAATGGATTTATTCTAAGAAAGTGGGACCTTGACCAAGTTTGTAGCTTACTGAGAATTTCGTTGCATTTTCTTGTTACACTAATTGAATCGGAACCAGGAATAAGTATTGTGCTGTCGTCGGCATATATCACAAATTTTGCAACTGAATCAATATGCACAAGGTCATTTATATATACATTAAAAAGCACAGGACCCAACACGCTTCCTTGGGGCACGCCATTCGATATGGGCACAAGGCTGGACTTGTGGTTTTTAATATATACTGATTGACTCCTGTTCTGTAAATATGATTGGAGAAGAGATAGAGGCTTACCACGAATGCCACACCAGTGCAATTTACGTGCTAGAACATAATGGTTAAGACAATCAAAAGCCTTACTAAAATCAATAAAAAGACCTAGAGTAAACATATTCTTTTCAATATTTTGTAATATGTATTCTTTAATTGTTAGTAAGGCTGTTTCTGTTGACCTGCCCTTTCGAAAACCGAATTGAGCGTCAGATAGAATATTTTTGGAATCAAAGAATATTGATATCCGAAAAAAAATTACTTTTTCTAATCCCTTTGAGAAGACAGGCAATACTGATATCGGTCTATAATTGTTAACATTATTTTTATCTCCACCTTTAAATATTAGAGTTACTCTACTTTTCTTCATCTCGTTAGGAAATATGCCAGATTCAAAAACCAAATTGAATATGTGAGTAAGTGCAGGTACAATTACTGGCAAAATATACTTAACTGGTTTTATTTGCATGTTATTAATATCTAGAGATTTGCTGTTCTTTAAATTCATAAATGTGCTGAATATTTCCTGTTCATCAACGGGATTTAAAAATATGGTATCGACACAAGCGTTAGCAGAAGTTAGCCCACTCGATGATCCGCTGACAGAGATGTTAGCGTTCACTAAATGATTGTTGAAATGATCGGCAAGTGCCCTACCGGAGAGTTCACAGCCATTGTGAATTATCTTTTCAGGCGGCACATTTTTCTTTCCACGGCCTAGTACATCATTTATAACCTTCCCAACCGCTCCGGGTTGCTTGCCACCAACATGGTCGAAAATTCACTGATAATATGCTATCTTGGCCCGCTTGAGCTCGGCATTCAATTTGTTTCTCGTTTTTTTAAACATTTTCAGCACTTCTAGTGATCGCGTGCGCAGAAATTTATGATAAAGCTTGTTTTTGTTTTTTATCATCTTTGCATGCAGAGCCGTGATCCACGGTTTTCTTATTTTTTTTGACAGCTTAATGGTTGTGAGAGGAAAGTGTGTAGCATATATTTGTTCAAAGGCTTTGATGAATTCACCGTAAGCGATATTTGCATCTGATATATTAAACAATGGAGACCAATCATGCGCACTAATGTCATTTTTAAATGATTCCAAGGCTTCGTCAGATACATACTGCATAGTAAATGGTTCATCGCGATCATTGGAATTATAGGATTCTAGATTATATGACATGAACACAGGACAGTGGTCACTTACATCAGAAACTATTGTACCAGCTTGCGAGACGAAGGTGTGATATTGGTTATTAATAGGTCAAGACAAGAGGAAGTATAAGTGGTAACACGTGTTGGTGTGGTAATCAAATTTGTGAAGCCGTTAGAGTGAATAGTGCTCATAAAGTCGTTGGTTACATCGCAATCTTCTAAAATGTTTACATTGAAATCACCTCCACAAATTAGGCGGAAATTGTTTTTGTTGACATATTCCAAAAACCTCTCAAAGAATTGAATAAATTGGGACGGGTTTCCATTCGGGGGCTTATATACGACAGATAGAACGCCTAAATTGTATTTCAAAGTCAAAATTTCAAAATCAGTGGTTATAACAGAGAATTCTGGAACTATATCGTAAGTGTAGCATCCTTTCACATATACAGCGACGCCGCCTCCACGTTTGTTAGGTCGGTTTATAAAATAATTTCTATAATCACTAAGACGCAGCATATTACTGTAATTATTATACCATGTTTCTGTTAGCATGATTATATCAAACTGGGAGGTAAACTCGCTAAGAAAATATACTATGTGGTCATTTTTATTACACGCGGAACGAGCGTTAATGTGCAAAACAGAGTTTTGTGGTTTGCATGGAAAATGAACAGAATGAGGCAAAACAAATTCAAGATAATTCATCACAGAGAATCGAGTGTAACATCAACAGCACTACTCTAGAGCCAGTTAATCTACTGGCGGCGTAATAGCACGCGGAGCCGAGCTTATCTTTGCAAGGTCTGCTTCACAAGAAATGCGCACAGCATCAGAATCTTCAGTCTGCTTTGCGAAAACTTTTCCATTATACGTCCACACAGACTTCCAGTGATTGTCATGTTTTCTTTTGACTGCCATTTCGAGCAACAACTTCACTGCTGGACAGAAATGCTCGTTCACATATACCGGTGTCGTGTTATCTAGCCCGATGTCTTCATTTGTGAGCCTCTTTTTCTTTGCTTTTCTGAGGGTTGTGTCACGCTTTGCTCTAGACTTAAACTGAACAATGATGCTGTTCTTACCGGGGTTACGGCTGGGTACACGATGGCAGAATTCAATGTCTGTTTCGGCGATAGGCTCTTCGATTGCGTCTCCAATTTTAGAGAGAATCGCAGCTACGCTTTCACCTTCCTTCTTTACCACACCTTGAATTTCCAGATTTTCGTTTCTGGAGTACTGCTCAGAGTGAACCAGACGACTTTCGAGGTCAGCAGTTGTCCTTTCTAGATTTGCGCATCTTTCCAGTAGCTTTTCGTGCTCGCTCACGTATTTAGCGTTCGCTGCTTGCTCTGTGTTTGGCGACCTCACGTCGGATGCTGTATTGCTTGGTGATCGAGGCACGCCGCAAGGTTCCGTATTATCCCCACTTCTGTTCAATATGGCCTTAATCGACTTGCCAAAACAACTAGATGCCATCCCCAAGATACATCATGCTCTATATGCAGATGATATCGCCATATGGACAGATACAGACTCTATAGGAAACATACAAGATGCTCTCCAAGAAGCCACGGACATTGTGCAGTCTTACGCATTGTCAGTGGGTCTTCAATGCACACCTCATCAGTCAGAAATAATAATTGTGCGCAAGCACTCACCTGCTCGAACTATTGAGCCCATCTCCTTACAATTGGAAGGCCAGGACATCAAACCCAGCTCTTCAATCATAATTCTCGGTCTCACCATACAAGCAAATACGCGGAACGATCTGACCTTATCCAAATTATCCAAGACATTCACTCAAGTTACGCACATGCTCCGACGCATCTCTAATCGCCATCAGGGCCTCAAAGAACAAGATATGATTAGACTGATTCGAGCACTTCTGATCTCTAGAGTCAAATACGTTGCTCCATACCTCTGCCTCACGAAAGTAGACTTGGACGCCCTTGACAAGTTCATACGCAAGGCATTCAAACAGGCATTGGGCCTGCCTATGAACACCTCTACTCAGCGGCTCCTACAACTTGGTCTTCATAATACGGTTTCAGAATTAATTGAAGGCCACGTTGCCAGCCACCGTGTCCGGCTCACTCAAACACCTGCGGGCCTTGGGTTACTCAAACGCCTACGTCTCGCGTACCCAGCATCTCCTCCTGCTCTTCTTGTCCTCCCCGAGGCTTGGAAATCTGCTGTACAGGTTCGCCCAATACCGAAGAACATGCACCCTGATCCCCACCCGGGCAGAAGACAAGCATGGAGTCAAGCCGACGAGAACATCTATGGGAACCATCTGTACGTTGCGTATACAGACAGACGCTAGCACGTATCCAGGCGGGCACCACAAGGTTGCAACCGTCACCACCAAATCGGCCCTTATAACCTGTGCTTCAATTGCCACGACATCCACGCAGATTGCTGAGGTACTGGCGATCGCACTCGCACTTATTCACACCAAGAGCGCGGTCATCTACCGACTCACAAGCTGCCTCTCGGAGCTTCTTGGCGGGGAGGGTGTCCCCACCAACTTTCCGACTCCTCTCACAACATCAGCCACAAAGAAACGTCGCCCTCGTCTGGACACCTGCCCACTGTACATTGACAGACAATAATTTTGCCCATCATCAAGCCTGCGCACTCTCCTCCCGCGCCCCAAAAGAGCAAGCGTAGTACACACCACTGGTTACGTTTCAGGACATTACACAGTACTATCGACTCGAGAGGCAACAATTCCCTCAACCTCACTCCAAGCTGTCCAAATCAGAAGAAACGACTTTTCGTCGCATCCAAACGAATACCTTCCTCCATCCAATTCGCTTACACCACATGTTTCCCACTCAATTTCCTGCCCAATGCACTTTTTGCTCTAAGCCTGGCACACTCGTCCACATTTTATTAGAGTGTACGCATAACCCTGACCTCCCACCCTTTCCTTCCCCCCTCCCCCTCCATGAGCTGTGGGAGAACCTGATAACCTGCGACCACCTGGACGTCCAGCAACTACTGGCATCTAGGGCGTCGGTCGCCCGGTCGTCACTTGGATTCCCGGACTAGGGAACCACTCCTACTTTATAAGGCTCATTAAAGTTTCATACTACTACTACTACTACTTGCGGTGGATGCCTGCAGCAACCCTCCCCATTATTTTTATGTATACTTCTTTTTCCTTCTCTCGAGATTCCCCCAATCAACTCACTCTGGAAACGGAACCCAAAGTAGACGCATCTTCTCTTTAAGCTCCTGCACGCGTGGCCTCGCCACCCCTAACGATACTTGCAGTAGAGTGGTACCTTGTTTTCGAATAGATTATGCCTCTAAGCAAGTTATCAGCAAGCTCGTAAGAAAGAGAAGAAGAAGAAGAAGAAAAATGTTCTGGTGCCGAAACCAGGGAGGAGAGCTTTAAAAAAAAGATGGACGTCAGCCGCCTCAAACGAAAGCCGACCATTGTGCGATGGCCGACTACAAAGCTAATCAACGACATCACCGACAAGAAGCACTCCGCATCAATTGGTGAGCTAGAATCCAATTTTTACCTTCTCTCTCTTAAGAAAGATCTGTAAAAGAACTGGATCAAGGAATCCATAAATTCATTGAAGTGACTGAGCTAGAAGACGATGTAAAAACCTCTGAATCCTACGCGGAGACAATCATCGTAGCCAAGAGCTAAGTCAGAAGCTGGATAAAAGATGTGAAGTCCGCCAACGAAAAGGCAGCAGCTACTGCAGCAATGCGGTAGACAGATACCAGGCAGCGAGCAAGAACGAGCACAACTCCGGTTACCCCTCTCCAAGTCGTGAGGCTGCCAAAGTTTAAATTTTTAAATTTGGAGGGAAAGTGAGAAAGTGGCAGGGGTTTTGGAGCCAATTCTATTCTACAACCCACAGCAACCCCACTTTGTCAAAAACTGACAAGTTTAAGTATCTGAACAGCTATATGACAGCAAAGGCAGCGGCGGCCATAGCAGGGCTTGACCTATCAGAGGCAAATTATGCCGTAGCCCTTACCATCCTTCAGGAAAGATTCGGCCGAAGGGAAATGATAATCGAGGAGCACATGTCACGTTTGCTTCATGTGAAGCCAGTTCAGGATGCACGAAACCTCGACAAACTGCGTTGCCTCGTCGACGAAGTGCAGACGGAAGTCAGGAGTCGAGATGCATTGGGAGTGAGTGCTAGCACATACGGCCTCCTATTGCTGGCTGTACTCAAAAAAGCTGTGCCAACTGATCTTTCCCTCGAATACTGCCAAAAGCACGATGCAACAAAAGAGGGCAGCGAGGGGGAAACGTTCTTGCTTTTCCTAAGAAAAGAGGTAGAAACGCGCAAAAATATGCAAGCAGCCGAATACAAACACCGCGACCCTGCCGGTGCTCCCAAGAGACACAAGAATGGCTTCAAAAGATCGCATGGCCTTCTGCTGCTTTACTGAACGCTGTAACGGACAAAGACAGCAGAGGATGCGTGTTCTGCCACTCTTCCAACCACGACGCTGGGAGCTGTTATTCTCGGATGTCGGATTCGGAAAACCGGGAAGTTCTAAGCATGACAATCATTGCTTTCGCTGCACAAGGAAAGGACACAGGTCTAAAGAATGCCGAATAGCCAGATGGTTGAAGTGCGCAAGTTGCGGAGGGAAACATCTCAACACGTTGTGTCACCCCAACATGTCGGGCGCTGACAACACGCCCAAAGAGAATACAACCATAACAACAGCGAAAGAGCCAAAGACAGAGTGGCGGTCGTCACTGGGTGCTCGTAATCACGGGTCACAGGTGTTTCTTCAGAGAGCAAAGGCTTGGGTTCAGGGTCAACAAAAGCGTACACTGGTGAGACTTCTCCCTGATGGAGGTAGCCAACGTACATTCATACGAAGTGACCTGTCCAAGAATCTGCAGTTGAAGGTCATGGGCGAAGAGGAGCTTCGGAGGCGCGGAGACTGGGAGGCATACCAAGTCACGTCGTGTGGAGCTCTCGCTCCGAAGCCAGCATGACAGAACAGAGGTGCACGTTGAAGCTCTCGAGGTGCCCTGCATATTTGCAGATCCCATGCCTGCTCCATCGGACGCAGATGTTTTGCGAATGGTAGAGAAAAGTGTGAATGTCGAAGACGTTTCACACGGTGACCACAGTGACGAAGGGATTGGTCTCTTGATTGGGGCTGATTTCTACTGGGCAGTGGTCACGGGATCGGTCAGGTGACTGGCCCTTAAGATACTGCTTTTGTGAGGACTCTACAAGGCGACGTTGGTACGACCCGATCTACGGCAATTTTTTCCACTGGGACAAGTGTGATGAGAGCGAGCGTGAGTGAAGAAACAGACAGAGATAGCTTCACAACTCCGGTCTTTTTGGGAGCTTGAGCACCTTGGTATCAACGAAACCGAACGAGTTTGCCCCGCAGATGCCGTTCTTCAGCATCATAAAGAAACGGTCTGGTACGAGGACAGCCGCTTAAGGTATCGTTCCCGTGGAAGCCATCAGCAACGGAATTTAACGACAACCAAGAATGTGCTTCTAGGCGTCTAAAGTCTCTCACAACACGCCTAAGCAAGAGCGAGCACCTAATAGAAGAGTACGATGCCTCCATCCATGACTACATTAAGAAGGCTTCGCGGAGGAGGTCAAAGAAAAAGGCAGTACAAGTCCGGTGTACTATATGCAACATCAAGCTGTTGTACGTCATGGCAGCCAAACAACTAAGCTGAGGGTTGTTTTCGATGCCTCGTCAAGCACCAACAATCGCCCCTCTCTGAACGACGTTTTGGAGAGTGGGTCAAATTTGAATCCTGAACTCATTGACGTACTGACCAGATTCCGCACCCATAACATCAGCATTGTTGCAGATATCGAGAAGGCTTTCTTGCAGATATATTTGGGCGATACGGATAGGAGCGCAGTGCGCTCCCTGTGGTACAACAGAGCGCCAAAGATCGGGGAAGAACTTCCTTAGTCGTGACCTGCGAAATGACAAGAGTGCCCTTCGGCGTAACTTCAAGCCCATTTCTTTTGGCAGCGACGTTGAACCATCACCTTGGAAACCTGCCTGAGCAGTACGACGGAACAACGGATATCCTACGCAGTCACCTTTATGTTGATGACCTCGTGACTGGAGTGGACAGCCGAGAACAAGCGACGAAGCAGGAATGAAACTGCACAAGTGGATGTCCAACGATACCGAGCTACTAAACTGATTGGAAGGAGGTGCTGTTCAGCAGCAAAACGACGACTTCGTACATGCTGCGGCCGCAAAGGTGTTGGGAGTGGGCTGGAACTCCCAAAGCGACGTGTGCGAATACAGGTTGACCGCCCTCATCGATTTACTCCCAAAGCGACGTGTTCGAATACAGGTTGACCGCCCTCATCAATTTTCTCTCCCCACCCGCCGCGGTGGCTCAGTGGCTAAGGCGTTGCGCTGCTGAGCACGAGGTCGCGGGTTCGATTCCCGGCCGCGGCGGCCGCTTTTCTGATGGAGGCGAAAAGCTAAAACGCCCGTGTGTACGAGATTTCGGCGCACGTTAAAGATACCCAGGTGGTCAAAATTAATCCGGAGCCCTCCACTACGGCGCGCCTCATCGCCTGTGTTGCGTCGGCGCGTTAAACCCTACAATCAATCAATTTTCTCTCCCCAAGAATGGACAATAACAGATTTGTGCTCCAAATGTCAGCGGGAATTTTTGATCCATTTGGATTTCTGTCACCCACCACAGTAAATGTTAAGATGATGCTTCAACGACCGTGGCAGCTAGGATTTAAATGGGACGAATCTTTGCCAAGTAGTTTGCAAACCGAGTGGGATTAGTGGTGCAGCGAGCTTCCGCGCATTCAACAGATTACAGTGCCACGCATGATCGCCGCGGATTTCGGAGACGATCAAACAAAGAAAGTGCTGCATGTTTTCTGTGATTCAAGCCCCAAGGCCTACGGCGCCGTTGCATACATCGTAACTACATCAGCGGAGGGAGAGGTAGGCGTCAGCTTGATAATAGCCAGAACCCGAGTGGCACCTCTCAAACGACTCTCTTTGCCCCGACTCGAATTAATGGGAGCCCTAATAGGCATGCGACTGTGCCAATACCTCGCAAAGACGTTGCAATTAGAGCACGTCGGGTACGACTCTGGAGGGACTCTACAGTGGCTATATACTGGATCAGGGGTTCCGCCAGCCGATGGAAACCATTCGTGGCCGAAAGAATTACAGAGTTGCAAACACTGACCAACCCTGAAGAATCGGGGCATTGCCCTGGAGCGGACAGCCCTGCGGATCTCTTAATACGCGGCATTCTGCCCTCCGCCTTGGTGCAGAGCACACTATGGTGGAGAGAGCCCCAGTGGCTACTTAATGATGAGTCATGCTGGCCGATGCTGGGTGATCAAGCGTCACAACAAGCGGATTCCTACAAAGATGAAATGAGAGTTGCTGCAATGCCAGTGATGTCTCCATCGCATGACCCGATCCTGAATCTCAAGGATTATAGTTCGTTCAACAGGATACTTAGAGTGACTGCTTGGGTCCTCCGTTTTGTGGACAACTCCTGGAAGAAAGATGAAAAAATAGAGGGGTCACTCACAGCTGAAGAAATAATCCCCCCTGAAAGGTACTGGTGGGCGAACATCCCAAAAGAAGCCATTGGCGACGACATCTCGAACCTGCTCCCTCAGAGACCGCTTTCGAAGAAATCTTCTGTGTCCCTATTTAAGCCTTTCATCGATGACGACGGGTTTATGAGGGTAGGGGGGCGATTACACTACAGCCAGAACAGCGAAAATACGAAGCATCCAATAGTGCTTTCCGGTAACCACATGTTCACTTTCCTGCTCATACAGAAAGAACACCTATACCGCCGCGGTGGGTGAGTGCCTAAGGCGTTGTGCTCCTGAGCACGAGGTCGCGGGCTAGGCCCCCGGCCGCGGCGGCCGCTTTTGTGATGGAGGCGAAAAGCAAAAACACCCGTGTGTTCGAGATTTCGGCGCACGTTAAAGATCCCCAGGTGGTCAAAATTAACCCGGAGCCCTCCACTACGGCGCGCGGCATCGCCTGCGTTGCGTCGGCGCGTTAAACACTACAATCAATCAATCAATCAATCAATCAATCAATCAATCAATCAATCAATCAATCAATCAATCAATCAATCAATCAGAGAGAACACCTACGGCTACACTCTTAGTCGCGTCCCGGATGGCGTCCTATTTATACACTCTTAGTCGCGTCCCGGATAGCGTCCTATTTATATGCGGTTGGCAGCCTCAATACCGTGATATAAGAGGCCCTGACAGACTTCTTTTCCGTGACAAAACCTCAGGTGGTTACAGCATGCTTATATGCTGCGCCAACGACCCGTGTCACGGCTATATACTAGCGGACAGCCTGACGCCAGGAAATAAATAAAAAGAGGGGGTCAATCGCGACGCTGAGAGCGATATGTGTGGCTTGCGGCGCATGCGCGTATTCCCCCTCACACAATGGCCCGCAACCTTCCTTTGCGGCGGCCGACGACACGCGCCCGACGACGCGGTGACAGCCGAAAAACATTAAAAAAAAACTTGCGCGCACATGCGCAGTAGGAGTGGAAAAAAGTTCGTGCGTGGCGAGTTGTGGTCCGGTAATTTGTCTTTAGCGCGCGTGCGCAGTATGGAGTAATTTCAGCGCGGAGCAAGTTGGGGTCCCGCGCTTTGACTCATGCTCTGTATAGTTCATACTCAGTTCCGAGCGTTCACACTTGACCACGTTCGCTTCCGCTGACATCAAATGTGTGCATCGAAATCAGTGTAACAGGAGAAGCAAGTGCGAATGCAGTTGCTTCCATAGGCCTTCTACATCATCGGAAGGGGTGTATTTCTACCCCCTCGTTTTCCCTTTCTCTCCCTGCGATACATATGTGGTGCAGGCTGGGAACCTCTTTCCCTCTCACAGTCACCTCACCTCACCTGAACCATAATTGAAGCCCGGAAAAAGTACTTTTTTTTTGTTTGGTAATATATTACATTAGGACATGAGGTATACCCGTCAGCTTTAGGCCAAACATTGGGCTTTATACAGTCAGCAGCCTGCAAAAAAGATGAGTTTCCTCCCTGTTCAGCAAGCTGCTGAAAATTCCATAAATGAAAGAATAATTTTATCTTGACAGGTCCTTATTTGCTCTTCCACAAAAGAATATTTTCATTTGTGTGCTCCATAAGGGCAATCTGCTAATATTTGTATTTGTTATTTCAGTATAAGTATTTCGTGTTCGTATTTGTATTTTTGATATCAAATAAAAAGAAAACATCGTTCCTTCGACATGGTGTCATTCATGTAATTTTAATCTCACACTTGTGCATGGTCATGAATTCGAAAATGACAAAATACTTAAAATTTACATACCCAACTCAGCTCTCTGCTCATGTCCCAAGCTTGTATGAGTAGACTATCACTTCAAGATCCGGATAGGTTTAAGGTATACAGATATTTGCTTTACAGCTTTGCTTGTAACATGGCATTATAAATATAGGGAGTTTTTTTTTAATTCGTGGTATGTGCATTGAGGCCTGATAGATCAGGTGGCAAAACACTGAGATTATAAAGGTAAAACCTCATTGCATCATAACTGAGGTCATGAAGGTGTTCCAGAAGTGCACAAGTCACAAATGTGTTAGCGCAATTGCAGCCATAGTAACACATTTATTGGTGGCAATGTTTTATACGGTCTAAACTTCAGATGCACAAGTGTGCATTCATTACCAAGTGCTATGGTTTTGGTGAACGACCTTGAAAATGTTGAAAATGCTCAACCGCGACCTTGCGCTTCCGCGTACAATAATATAACTCGTTAATAACTGAAGCGCGAGTTAAATGAGGCCACTTAAAAAAATTGCAGAAACTAATGCTCAGCATTCTTATAACGCTTCTCTTGAGTGTGAGTCTTTTAGAGCCAAATTTCTTGAATATTCAAAGTCCTGTCCGTCAAATAATCTCCATTTACAATATTATAACGATCACAGGTGTTACTGGCGCCAAATCTGTATTTTTTGTAAATGAAGGGCGTTACACGGCTCACCATTTCTCGTATTTTCTTATATTTTTCTTGGTTTTTCGTTTTTCAAAGTTATGTTCGGCCAATTCTCTCGATCTACGCTATGATAACAATTCCAAGTTTCCGCAAAATCTGCATTATTGTGGAAATGCAGGGTGTTATACTGTTTACCAGTTTGTCATTTTTTTATATTTTTTTATTTTTTGGTTTCTCAAAATTTGGTTCGACAAATGATCTTCACGATACTATAACGATTAAAGGTAGAACTTCCGCGAAAACTGCATTTTTATGGAAATGCAGGGGGTTACAAGTTACACGGCCGAGCGCCTATCCGGTCTGCGCGAGAAAACGCTAAGATATTCTTTGTGTGCTCGCGATCACCAATTCTTCAGGCGACGCGGCAATTCTGCAGGCGTCGCGACACAATGTTATATAGAATGAGTAATTTTTTATTGGTTCATTACATTACCAGAGACGTAATTTACTACCGCCCCCTATTTTAAAAATAAAGGTGAAGGCATGTAACAGCACCATCAGAAGAGCTACGACGAGCAGAAAAAATTAAGTACACCATTTAATGCTGGGTATACTTGCCACTCGTGACCAAACAGCTCTTACGTTCAGCACGACAGTGTGCCTTACGTGCTAGTTATTTGCATGCATTGTCATAGGAGGCACTTTCCGCCAATGGCCAAGAATACTTTTGGTTACAAGTCAGAAGAACTGTTATCAATTCCGTTTGCATCGATGGAATAAATCACCGCATGGCGCATCATACTGTTGAAACGGGCACACAGCATGACAAAAGGTTTCCGCTCGTAACAATGTACTTAAAGCCCTCCAAACCATAGTATTATGCCTCTTTGGTAGAGTGATTCGAAAACGGTGGTCTAAAGATAAAAATAAAAAATAAAAGATCTAAAAATAACACATTCCACTCGAAGCGGAATGTGTTATTTAATAGCATCCTCGATTAACCGCACCGGTGCACACCGGGGCACACCGGTGCGCCTTTTCATCCTCGATAAACCGCACCGGTGTGCACCGTCCGTCCTCGATAAACCGGGGTGCACCGTCGCGGGGCAATTTTTGGTTGCACCGCCGCGCACCGAGAGAGTCGACGGTGCGCCAGCGTGCAGTCCCGAGATGCATCGCGGACGATGCCGGCGAAGGAGCTTCCTCCGCCGTCTGCTGCAGCGACGGCGCATCGCCGCACTCGTGTCAAGGCGGACGGAGCTGTGTATTGTTGCTGACAAGGATGGCGTGCTTGTGAATTCATCGGGCAACGATGCGACAGTCTCCTAACGGGTGGTAACAACGGCCAGTGATTGTAAATGAGGACGCGAACTTTGTGTACTTCAAAGACGGCTGCATGCATTGCCAGAAAGTTGGGGATTGGCATTCGTTTCGTTCGATCGAATTATCATGAACTGTTACCGGAGTGCCCAGACGGTGAAGACCTACTTGTTTTGCTGTAACGGAAGGGCGGAACAAAACAGGCACTCGCATTATGGCTCAAACGAAGATTAGAAGCAGCTTGTATGTAGCTGTTTAGTGGAAGCGGTGGCGGTACGTTGTTCCGCATGTGTGACGGATTTAAGTTGTGCGTACATATAATCATTGGCCTTCAATAAATACCACTTTCAAATAGCGCTGTGTCTCATTACAGTGCTGTATTGTTACTTGTGAACGTTTTATGAGTTGATTTCTTAGATTAAGAGATGGCGCCTGTGTAGAACCGCCCCGTTTGTCCTCGATCAACGCTCCGTGCCGGTACGCACCGTCGTGGGGCACTGTGCACCGCGCCGGTTTTGGGGGCAACACCGGTGCGTGTTTATCGAGGACGCTATAAGACTCCTGCTTGACGCGCAACAGCATGCAGAATACTTATAAGCCCATGTTTGCACTCCCCAGCAACCCGTCGGTCGTGGAGCAGTGGTTATGGTACCCGCCTCTTCATGTGTTGTAGTAGACCCAGGTTCGAGTCTCCGTAGGGGTGTGTATATGTGCCTATGTGCGCTTTGTGTGTCTCGTATGATGTAACATGTGTTAGAGCATTCGTCACGGGATGCTGACGTTGACCTGGCAATGCGAGCAAAAAAAAAACGGATAAACTCGATTCTGGCCGATTGGCTGGTTTTTTTCTTCTTTTTTTGGTGAAAAGCAACAAGGCCGCTTATTTGAGGGGCCGTATGATTTGGGGGCCGCTTCGTAAGCGGGAATAGATTAGCATAACGGGCCGCGTAAAAAAATTACGGCCAGTGGCCTGCCGAACACACGGCCCGGTGTTTAGGTGGCCCGCTGGTTAGGTGGCCCGCTGGTTAGGCGGCCCTCAATACGGCCGCTTAAACGCCGGGCCGCGTGTTCGGTGGGCCGCATGTTTGGCGGGCCGCTTGCGCGCGAGGCCGCCTGAACCACCGCTTTATAAGCGGCTTTAAAATGACGTGGCGGCCCGCCTGCATGCGGGTCGTATAACCAGGAATTGACTAAGAGTGTATGCGGTGGGCAGTCTAAATACCGTGGTATAAGAGGCCCTGACAGACTTCTTTTCCGTGACAAAACCTCAGTTTGTTACATCACGCTTATATTCTGCGCCAACGGCCCGTGTCACGGCTATAAACTAGCAGACAGCCTGACGACAGGAATAAAATAAAAAAAGAGGGCAATCGTGAAGCTCGGAGCGATATGCGTGGCTTGCGGCGCATGCGCGCATTTCTCCTCACACAATCGCCCGCGAGCTTCTTTTGCGGTGGCCGACGACGCGCGCCCGACGACGCGGCGAAAGCCGAAAAAAGTTAAAAAATATCGCGCGCGCACATGCGCAGTATGAGTGGAAAAAAATTTCGCGCGCGGCGACTTGTGGTACGGTGACTTGTCTCTGTCCCGCACGTGCGAGGAATTTCACCACGGAGCAAGTTGGGGTCCCGCGCTTTGACTCTTTCTCTGTGTAGTTCATACTTAGTTCCGAGCATTCACACTTTCTTGAGCACGTTCGGTTCAACTGACGTCAAATGTGTGCTTCGAGGTCGGTGTAACAGTGGAAACAACTGCAAATGCGATGGGTTTATTAGGGCCACCGGTCACGCAAGCCAAGCAGCGGCGCCAAGTCAAGCCGGCTGGTGTGTCTATTGCGGGCATAGCCCGGTTGAACACGAAAAGATAGGTAAGTCCCTGAATTTCTTGTTTTTTTTTTTTTCGAGGAGGGTGGGCGCAGACTGTAAGAATTAGTGTTTGCTGACAACTAGTAAGGGCCATGAAATTATGTCTTTTTCGACGTCGTAAGAAGCCCGCGCCAAAACAGTTCTCCGATACCCGGGGCCGTACGGTAAATTTGACGTGTTTTACAGAGGGGATTCGGTTTCCCTGTGCCGAGGCCGTTTTGGGATCCAGGCGAAAAATGAAAACGCTTGCACATGTGTGGTACTTCCGTTGCCGCAATGAGTACCGTGGTGTCATAAAGAAATTGCATTTTTCCACGCGTTTCATTCTCCAGGTCAAGGCACATAAAACCCAATTTTGAATTTTGTATTTTTTAATATTCCATGGCCACTGCTTGTCATTTTCGGTAGGCGTAGCAAAAAGTTATGTAACGTTTTTTCGTAACTAGGTTTTCGCATCGTCGTTTCGGCTAGTGAATTTTCTGGCGCGTCGAGTAGCCTGGATTATGTGGCGATTAGTAAACGTCATTACGGTGGGTTTAAGTAGTAAAGTTTTCACATAAAGCAGCATTCATGAGTAACACCAGCCCCCATCTGGTTGTGTTCGCAACAGCTGTCGTCTGTCTGGAGTGTCAACTCGCGGTTTGCAGAAACACGATAGCATTGGCAGCGCAAACTCTGCGCGGCGCCGGCGTGGAGGTCGCTCGAAGCGGTGGCTTCTAATGTTGTTACAGATGCGCTGGCTGTTGCTCGGTGCGCGCAGTTTACCTATGCTTTAGCTAAAGATATTGCTAGCAATTTTGTTCCATCTTTATAAAATGTTTTGCGCCATACAATTGGTGGAAATTGTTTCATAAAAAGAAACTATGGCACATTACCCTCCGCATGTTACAGCGAACCGAGTTGCGCCATACAATTGGTGGAAATTGTTTCATAAAAAGAAACTATGGCACATTACCCTCCGCATGTTACAGCGAACCGAGTTTATTTACGCCGTCAAATAAAATTATGGCAACGTCTTCTCGCACGCCTTTGCACTGAAAAAGCGCTCGGCCTTGCTATGTATATGAAGAAAACGTCCTCTTGGAGAGCGTTTGCATTTACAAGCAGTAAGAAAGAAATAATTGCCTAAACTACAGCGATTCACTTGCCTGATTTATGATATTTTCACATATCTTCTAACACGTTGGTGATACTTCTGCTGCGCCCCTTCAGGCTATGCGGCTATACCACCGATAAATAACGCCACCACTATTAACTGGTCACTTTTTCACCGGCCGTTTTTCTTCACGCAGTGCCAACACAACAGATTGCTACCCGTGACTCAACGTTTTTGAAATGTTTACAACGCTGTTTCCATTACAGTGCGACGAAAACTCCAGAAGCAGCAGCTCCCGGTCCAAAGATTGCTTGGGGCGATTCTACAAAGGCCATCTACATCATCGGAAGTGGTGTACCTGGACCCTAATTGAAGCCCGGAGATTGTACTTTTTCTTTGTTTGGTAATATATTACATTAAGCACATGAGATACCCGTCCGCTTTAGGCCAAACATTGGGCGTTATACAGACAGTAGCCTGCAAAAAAGACGAGTTTCCTCTCTGTTTTGTAAGCAGCAAGGTGCTGAAAATTCCATAAATGAAAACAATACTTTTATCATGACAGGCCTTTATTTGCTCTTCCACAAACAAGATTTTCATTTGTGTGTTCCATAAGGGCAATCTGCTAATACTTCTATTTGTTATTTCAGTATGTCTTTGGTGTTCACATTTGTGTTTTGGATATCAAATAAAAAGAAAACAGTGTTCCTTCGACATGGTGTCATTTATGTAATTTTCATCTCACACTTGTGCATGCTTATGAATTCGAGAATGACAAAATACTTAACATTTACATACCCTACTCACTTCTCTGTTCGTGTCCCAAGCTTGTATGAGTAGACTATCACTTCAACATCCGGATAGGTTTAAAGTATACACATACTTGGTTTGCAGCTATGCTTGTAACATGGCATTATGAATATAGGGATTTTTCTTTATTTCGTGGTATGTGCATTGAGGCCTGATACATCAGGTGGCAAAACACTCAGATTATGAAGCTAAAACTTCATTGCATGAAAACTGAGGTCATGAAGATGTCCCAGAAGGGCACAAATTAAAACTGTTTTAGGGCAATTGCAGCCATTGCAACGCGTTTATGGTGGCATTGTTTTATACGGTCTAAACTTCAGATGCACAAGAGTGCGTTCATGCCCAAGTACTATGGTTCTAGTGAACGGCCTTGAAAAAGTTGAAAATGCTGACCCGCGACCTTGCGCTTCCGCGTACAATAATATAACTGTTTAATAACGGAAGCGTGAATGAAATGAGGCCACTTAAAAAATTGCAGAAATTCAGAAAATTGTCTACTATTGCGCAGCATTCTTATGGCGCTTCTCTTGAGTGTGAGTCTTTCAGAGCCAGTTTTCTTGTTTTTTCCAAGTCCTGTCCGTCCAATTATCTCCCTTTACCCTAGTATAACGATCACAGGTGTTACTTGCGCCATATCTGCATTTTTTTTTGTAAATGAAGGGCGTTACAGTTAAGGCTCAGCATTTTCTGTATTTTTTATACTTTCCTTGTTTAGTTTTTCAAAACTTTGTTCGACCAATTATCTCCATCTACGCTATAACGATCACAAGTTGAATTTACGCTTAATCTGCATTATTGTGGAAATGCAGGGCGTTATGCGGTTCGCCATTTTCCGTCATTTTTTTTATGTTTCTTAATTTTTAGTTTCTCGAAATTTCGTTTTACCAATGATATTCATTTACGATGTTATAACGATTAAAGGTGGGACTTTCGCGAAACCTGCATTTTTCTGGAAATGCAGGGTGTTACAAGTTATACGGCCGAGCGCTTATCCGGTCTGCGTGAGAAAACCCTAAGATATTCTTTGTGTGCTCGCGATCTATAAACTAAAGCGCAGTATCTGCCTTCCGACAGCTCTTTACCTGGGCATCAACGCAGCAATTCTGCAGGCGCCGCGACACAATGTTAGGTAGAGTGAGTGATTTAATATTGGTTTATTACATTACCAGATGCGTATTTTACTACCGCCCCCTACTACAAAAAGAAAGGTCAAGGCATGTAACCGCATTATCAGAAAAGCTACGACGAGCAGAAAAAATTCAGTACACCATTTCATGCTTGGTATACTTGTGATTTGTGACGAGACAGCTCTTATTTTCAGTACAACAGTGTGCCTTACGTGTTAGTTATTTGCAAGCATTGTCATACGGGCACGTTCCGCCAATGGTCAAGAATACTTTTGGTAACCATGGCAGAATAACTGTTATCAATTCTGTTTGCATAGATGGAATAAATCCCCGCCCGGCGCATCATACTGTTGGAACGGGCACACAGCATGACAAAAGGTTTCCGCTCGTACCAGTGTACCTAAATTCCCGCAAACCTAGTATTATGCCTCTTTGGTAGAGCGATTAAAAAACGGTGGTCTAAAGAAAGCCACTCGCCGCCGAATGTGTTATTAAAGACTCCTGCTTGACGCGCAACAGCATGCAGAATACTGATAAGCTCATGTTTGCACTCCCCAGCGGCGCGTGGGTCGTGGCGCAGTGGTTATGGTATCCGCTTCTTGATGTATTGTAGTAGACCCAGGTTCGATTCCCCGTAGGGTTACGTCTATGTGCTTATATGTCTCGCATGATGTAACATGGGTTAGAGCATTGGTCACGGGGTGCTGGCGTTGGACTTATCAACGCGAGTGAAAAAAAAAACGGATCAGGTCGATTGTGGCCGAGTGGTTTTCTTTTTTTTTTTTTTTGTGAAAACCAAGAAGGCCGCTTATTTCAGGGGCCGTATGATTTGGCGGCCGCTTCGTAAGCGGAACTAGACTAGCATAACGGGCCGCGTAGAAAAAGTACGGCCAGCGGCCCGCCGAACGTATGGCCCATGTTTTAGTTGGCCCTCTGGTTAGGCGGCCCTCAAGAGGGCCGCTTAAACGCCGGGCCGAGTGTTCGGTGGGCCGCGTGTTTGGCGGGCCGCTTGCGGTCGAGGCCGCCGGAACCACCGCTTTATAAGCGGCTTTAAATTGACGCGGCGACCCGCCTGCATGCGGGTCGTATAACCAGGAATCGACTAAGAGTGTATTGCACTCCGGCGTGCGGGACACCCTCGCTCAATTAGGAGAGTCATGCTGGATCCTCAGCGGGTGGCAGGTCGTGAAGAAAGTTGTAAATCAATGCTTGAAGTGTCGGAAACAAAGTTGTCCCCCGGCGTCCGAGAAAGTGGCACCGCTTCCTGCCGATAGAGTAACACAGGGTAACCCGTCGATGTCGTTGGAGTCCACTGCACTGGCCCGCTAATATGTCGGGAGAGCGGTGGGACGAAGAAATGTTACATCGTCCTCTTCACATGTGCCGTAACGCGTGCAGTGCACCTCGTGCTTGTCAGCGATCTTTCGGATGCCGCCTTAAATTTCTATTGGCCTTTAAGCGCTTTTAAGCGCTTCGGATACCGCCTTTCTATTGGCCTTTAAGAAATACACACTACGGTCTACTCTGACAATGCTGTCGCGAAGCCGAGGTCTGTTGATGTTTGGTTGTTTTGAGTATTGTGCCCGCCGCAAAGGCTCTTGCTTCCCAGTGTTTTATGTGCAAACGGCTCGGACGCGGCGGTGCCCTGGCCCCTTTTTTTTTTTTAGAAACGCATGTAGAGTGTGTATTTGCGCTCTAACTGACCGAAGGACGCGGCTGTTGAGGGGAGCGAGCCATCGGCCCGGCCCGGCTTGGGTTTCAGCGCGGCCGCGGCGTTCCACACCCCCCGTTGCGTCTGCGTAGGCCGCTCTGCGCTCCGAACCCTCGGTCTAGTTCAAACGACCGCCTGTCTTTTTCCCTTTGGAGTTTGTATACACTACGTTAGTCTCACCAGTAATTCTTTTGCCGGAAACGGGCGCCTTCGAGTTTGAACTTTGTGTCTTCTATGATTGGTTCGTTTTTCCTTTCGAAAATGTATCTGATTGGAGCTAAGAAGCGTCTCGCGGATTGGCTGCAGAAAGTCCTACTCCCCGCGGCCCGCACGCTCCAGAATACACTTTTTCCCCCAATTCGTCTCCCACCGGACTGCTTGACGCGGATATAACGCGGCTCCGCCGGCTATTGAGAGCGGAGGGCGGCCTGCACCAGTACTCACTTCAGAAACTCCGCCGCCCGTCGTCGGGCCCTTCCACCGGGAGACCGCGATACAGTCAGCGATGTCCCGTTAAGTACTCTTAATCTTTTGACAGTCTTTCTCATTTATGTAAAAAGTGTACTCCGTCTATTTATAAGTGTTAAAGATCAACCAATGTCACCAGTAAAGTAAATAAGTTAACCTTAAACCTTTCTTCGACGTCTCGACTTCTTCGCTGCGATCATTATGCTACCGTAGCGGCAGAAATTGGACCAAATTTCGCCGTTACAATGCGCTCACATACAAAAGATCTTCAAGAGACCTCAAGTTGATGTTCGACTCGGTGCAGTCGGAAGAAACTTTATCTTACTTCGCCGACCACAGAATTAGGTGGAAATACATAGTTGAAAGGGCCGCTTGATGAGGTGGATTTTGAAAGCGCCTGGTGAGATAAGTGAAAGTGTGGCTCCGCAGGGTGCTGGGTCGGCGCAGCCTAAACTTTGAAGAGTTGACAACAATTCTCAACGAGGAGGAGGCAGTAATCAACTCATGTCCATTGACGTTCGTTTATTCCGACGATGAGGAGCCTGAGCCGCTGTCGCCGGGTCACTTCCTCGTGGGGCGAAACCTCACTACGCTCCTACCGCATCGTCTTCCGGCCGAAGCATCGTCACGCGGCCAGCAACTTGTTCGGCACTGGAGAAACCGCAGCACCATCGCGGACAACTTCTGGCGAAGGTGGTGCAAAGAGTACCTGTTAGAGCTGAGATCCGCACACCTCAGCAAGCCTACCGTGTCAAGTGGACTACAAGGTGGTGACTTGGTACTCTTAAAGGAAGATCACCTAAAAAGGCATCTATGGAAAACCGGTCTCATCACGGAAAGCGTCAAGGCTCGTGCGATCTTGCAAGCTCAGGCTACCCGGGAGAGCAGACGTCAGACGGCCCGTAGAGTTGCTGCATCCCTTGCAAATTAAAAAAACCATGAGCGGTAGAAAACATTCATCCAGGGGAGATTGTTGTATTTTATTGTAAGCAGCTGCAGCCAACGCCAGAAAACATAAGAAGCGTCGGCGCCACACGCAGACGAATGTCACATCAGCTTGGCTGCCTCCAGTGAATTAAGTACAGCGCCTGGGTCCCGCCACCCGACACCTAGTATGATCGCCATGGGCGCCTTCGGAACGGCCTCCAGGGTTCGGGGAGGCCCATTCGAAGAGCGTCTGCTCCTGCAAGCGTGGCCTCGCCACCCCAAAACGATAGGTGCAGTAGAGTGGTAACTTGTTTTCGAATAGATTATGCCTCTAAGCAAGTTATCAGCCAGCTCGTAAGAAAGAGAAGAAGAACAACAACAGGCGCGTTCGAGCGTGTCCGTGCCTTAGGGCGGTAGAATGTGCACGGCTTGCAACTCTTAGGGATGGTTGCTGTTGCGCATGAGGTCAGATAGATCTCGACTTGCTTTGGGCGGCAGCGGAAATATTTCAAGAATCTAAGGCTCAGAACTTGACGCCTTGTTTTTACACGCCATGAGCGCAACGCTGGCAATCCACGTGTCCATTAACAGACAGCCGAGAAATCTCGTACGGTCCCTTCGGCTGGCACGGCTGCCTGTTATTCAGATAACACTTGTGCGGTGAACACGACACAGTCACGTCTTCTCCTGCTCGGCTTTCTCGTTCCACTCTCATGCACAAACGAGGAGGTCATGGCTGAAGACGAATCAACGGAGCGCCGAATTATCTGTCTCATGCGCATCTGAAGCAGACGTAGCGACAAGGCCGTGCACTGCCGGTGTAGCCTGCCCAACAGGCTGCGGCCCGCTGCGTGGTCATTCTTCTCTCTTTGATCTTCGAGGAAGCACGTTCTGCAGAAGGGCTGCCAATTGGGCAGCTTATAGGAAAATAAACACAGCGGCCTGTGGCTTTTTGTTCTAGCTTCGGCGCACTAAAGCCTTGGCATCAAAAACAGCAAAATCCTAGCCATGGAACGTTTACAGTAGGAACGCCGTTCTCTCAGCCGTTCCTTCTTAAACGTAACGAGTTACCTTTACAGTTCCCCTCACCCTTAACCCATTAGGTACCAGCGTGACCATATGGTCACGCACATCCCCGCGGCACGTTTCAATTTATGCAGGTTTAAAAAATCGCGCCAAAATTACGGCGCAATGCTTTTTTTATAGGTTAGGGTTACCCTTACAGACACCAGGTGGCGAAAGTTGTCCATGTTTAGGTGGTAGCTGCTAAAAAGAGGCGCGAAACAGTGGTTCATGTTTTTTTTCGTGTCGACATGCAACGCTCCCGAGGGCAAGCGGATTTTTTGTACTATTCTTTCTTGCAATAGCGTGATGTACATGTCCATGTAGAGCACTTGCTGTGTGCAATCTCCGGTGACAATTCGAGAGAGATTGATCGACGTGTTGTTAGTGAAAAAGCGTGTTATTTTACGTGTTGCCATATGGTCCCGCTGGGCCTTTAGCCTCCGTATTTTGTCTAATTTAATTGCATGAAATTACGCTCCATGTAGGGTAATCCCGCACCACTCATGCGTCAATCTGTTCTCTGCCTAGGTTGACTTCAGAAGAAATAGCCAGAATACTCGAAGAGGATGATGAAGATGTGTCGGCTATTTACATTGAGCCACCGGAGGCTACCATTTACTCGGACGAAGATTCCGCAGATGACGATTCTGGCGGCATCATAGACAACCTTAGTAGTAGGCAGCTTAGAGCAGGTGCTGAAACGGTTCTTGCTGACGGCCGTCGTATTGGTGGATGCGATTGTGATGATCGAAGATGAAGCAGAGTGTGAAGAACAATGCGATGAATCACCAAATGGCTCCTCATGCGTAAAAAAGGAAAGCGCTGACGCGAATTCATCTTCAAGTACCAAGTCGAAGAATAGTGACCTTGTGAAAAATTCCGAAATATTTCCGGAACCAGACTTCACCGTTTATTGAGACCTTTCGCCTGTAGAATTGTTTGAGCTCTTTTTTGACGGAAGCGTCATAGATCTCTTGGTCGAACAAACAAGGAGATACGCTTTGTTTTTAAATATGCCAGACCCCGAAGTCACAAAGGAAGAGATGAAGTGTTTTCTTGGTGTACTGGTTCTCTCCGGTTACAACCGCTTGCCAGGAAAGACGTGCTACTGGGACAGTGGAACCGACATGCACAATGAAATGGTATACAACGCCATGCAAAGAAACCGTTTCGTAGAAATCATGAGGTTTCTTCACTGTGCCGACAATACGAGCCTTACTCTAAGCGACAAACTCACAAAGTTGCGGCCCCTGATGACATTACTAAAGGCAAAGCTCTAGCACCACTTTCAGCCTGTGCGTCAATTGAGTTATTGATTGATTGTAGGGTTTAACGCGCCGACGCAACGCAGGCGAGGATGCGCGCCGTAGTGGAGCGCTCCGGATTAATTTTGACCACCTGGGAATCTTTAACGTGCGCCGAAATCTCGTACACACGGGCGTTTTTGCTTTTCGCTTCCATCAGAAAAGCGGCCGCCGCGGCCGGGAATCGAACCCGCGACCTCGTGGTCAGCAGCACAACGCCTTAGCCACTGAGCCACCGCGGCGGGTGTCAATTGAGTTATGGCGAAAGCATGATAGAATATTATGGACGCCATGGCTGCACGCAATTCATACGCGGCAAACCAATTCGCTTCGGGTACAAGGTGTGGTGCTTGAATGCGAAAAATGGCTACCTTGAAAACTGTGAAGTCTACCAAGGACAGCAGAAAGACAGTGGAACAAGCACGCAGTATGAAAAGGAATTCCGAAAAGCCGCTGCACCACTCCTCGAAATGGTGTATGAACTTCCCGTCAAAGTTCGTGATCTGCCTTATCACATTTATTTCGCCAACCTCTTCACCAGCCTGCATCTACTGAGGCACCTGAAAGAAAAAAAACTATGAAGCCACAGGCACAGTGAGGAAAAAGCGTGCGCCGAAAGAATGACCTATCGCTCGGCCTGATACCATCAAACGCAAGACCCGTGGGTACGAAGAGCACGCGCTTTCGGATGACGGGATAATAATTGTGCGCTGGATGGACAACTCGGTTGTCACAATTGCAAGCACCGTGCACGGCATAGAGCTCATGTCCTAAGCATACAGGTATTCGCGTGCACAGAAAAAGAGGATCAAAGTGCCTCGCCCTAATGCCGTTACCCACTATAACTGCTTTATGGGAGGCACTGACCAGATGGACGCAAACGTGGGCGCCTACCGAAATGCAGTTCGCGGCAAGAAATGGTGGTGGCCAATATTCACTTGGCTTTGCGACGTAGGCATAAGCAACGTTTGGGCGCTTATCCACAGCACCGAATCCAAAATCACTCAACTTGAATTCTGGAGGCAAATCGCTCAAAGCTACCTGGACAACAAGCCAAAAGGACCAGGTCATCGACGAACGGCGGCGCTCGGAAACAGTGCGCTTTGCGGTCCACGGTATGACCAAACAGCCCACTTCATTGGGACTGTGCCTAACGGCAAAAGGTGCAGGTGCGCTGGAGGCAACTGCAACAGTACAGTGCGCACACAGTGCACTAAATGCGACGTCGGCATGTGCATCCCGTGCTTCATACCATATCACACTAAATAGGTGCCCGACAAATCCATAATCAAGGCCTGAAATAAAATTTGTCGATTTGGGATTTTTACTGTAGCCTAAGAGCCCAGCGTGACCATGTGGTTACGGGCCATATTTTGAAAACGAAGAGCACGTTCACAATGATAATTTCACAGTAACTTATTTGGACGCATATACGTTGAAAAATGACCTCAGGTTTGCCAAATTTCGTAAAAAAAGAAACCGGTCCCTCATGGGTTAAGGTAACGGTGGCGTTCCTAAAAAAAGGAACCTGTTCCAGGAACGCCGTTCCGTACAACACTGCCTCGGGACCATCCTCCTCGGTACGGGTAGAGCATTGTAGTACGGGGGTTACGTTTGTGCCTCTCCAATTTGTAAAGAGGGCTCTGAAACCTGAACGACGACTGTCGCAGCCCTTGTCACACGAGCCTATTCAATTGTTCTTCCTGTCAAAACGAAAGACGGCAAGGAGAATTCTGCATCAGGCTGCGTCCTGAGGGTCGATATGCTCCACTTGAAGAGTTCATGGCCGATGGGGTGACCAGGGGCGTACAAAGAGCGATATTCGTGGAGAGGAGCACCGTAGGTACACTCTTAGTCGTGTCCCGGATAGCGTCCTATTTATATGCGGTGGGCAGCCTCAATACCGTGATATAAGAGGCCCTGACAGACTTCTTTTCCGTGACAAAACCTCAGGTGGTTACAGCACGCTTATATGCTGCACCAACGACCCGTGTCATGGCTATATACTAGCGGACAGCCTGACGCCAGAAAATAAATAAAAAGAGAGGGGCAATCGTGAAGCTCCGAGCGATATGTGTGGCTTGCGGCGCATGCGCGTATTCTCCCTCACACAGTGACCCGCAACGTTCCTTTGCGGCGGCCGACGACACGCGCCCGACGACGCGGCGAAAGCCGAAAAACATAAAAAAAAAAAAAACTTGCGCGCACATGTGCAGTAGGAATGGAAAAAAGTTCGCGCGTGGCAGTTGTGGTCCGGTGATTTGTCTTTAGCGCGCGTGCGCAGTATGGAGTAATTTCAGCGCGGAGCAAGTTGGTGTCCCGCGCTTTGACACATGCTCTGTATAGTTCATACTCAGTTCCGAGCGCTCACACTTTCTTGACCACGTTCGCTTCCGCTGACATCAAATGTGTGCACCGAAATCAGTGTAACAGGGGAAGCAACTGCAGTTGCTTCCCCTGTTACACCGACCCTGTTACACCGCCCACCGGGAACGCAAGCCAAGCAGCGGCGCCATGTCAAGCCGGCTGGTGTGTGTATTACGGGCATAGCCCGGTTGAACACGAGCGGATAGGTAAGTCCCTGGATTTCTTTTTTTTCCGAGGGGTGGGGGAGAAAGACTGTAAGAATTTGTGTTTGCAGACAATGTAGCAAGTACCATGAAATTATGCCTTTTGCGTCGTCGTAAGAAGCCCGCGCCAGAACTGTTCTCCGATACCCGGGATCGTACGGTAAATTTGACGTGTTTATAGAGAGGATTCGGTTTCCCAGTGCGGCGGCCGTTTTGGGATCCAGGAGAAAAACGAAAACGCTTGCACATGTGGGGTACTTCCGTTGCCGTAATGAGTATACCGCGGTGCCATAAAGAATTTGCATTTTTACACGCCTCCCATTGTCGAGGTCAAGCCACATAAAACCCAGTTTGAATTTTGTATTTTTCAATATTCTATGGCCACTGCTTGCCATTTTCGGTAAGAGTAGCAAAAAGTTAGTTATAACGTTTTATCGTAACTAGGTTTTCGCGTCGTCGTTTCGGCTAGTGAATTTTCTGGCACGTTGAGTAGTCTGGATCCTGTGGCGATTTGGAAAGTTTCTTACGGTGCGTTTAAATGGTAAAGTTTTCACATGAAGCAACATTCATGAGTAACACCAGCCCCCATCTTGTTGTGTTCGGCGCGGCTGTCGTCTGTCTGGAGTGTCAACTCGCGGTTTCCAGAAACGTGATGCATTGGCAGCGCAAACGCGGCGCGGCGCCGGCGTGGAGGTTGCTCATAGCCGTGGCTTCTAATGTTGTTACTCAGCCTCCTGTAAAGGCGTTATACAGGAGGCTATGGTTACAGATGCGTTGGCTGTTGGTCGGTGCGCGCAGTTTACCTATGCTTTAGCAAAAGATATTGCTAGCAGTTTTATTCGATCTTTCATAAAATGTTTTGCGCCATACTATTGGTGGAAATTGTTTCATAAAAAGAAACTAGGGCACATTACCCTCCGCGTGTAACAGCGAACAGGGTTTTTTTACGACGTCTAATTGACGTGCCGGCGTCAAATAAAATTATGCCAAAGTTTTCTCGCACGCCTTTGCACTGAAAAAGCGCACGGCCTTCCTATGTATATGAAGAAAACGTCCTTTTGGAGAGCTTTTGTATATAAAGCAGTAAGAAAGAAATAATTGCCTAAACTACAGCGATGCACTTACCTGATTTATATTTTCGCGTATCTGCTAACGCGTTGGTAATACTTCTGCTGCGCCCCTTCAGGCTATACTGTTTTACCACCGATAAATAACGCCACCCTTTTGTACCTGGTCACTTATTCACCTGCCGTTTCTTCACGCAGTGCCAACACAACAGAATGCTACCCGTAACTCGAGGTTTTTGAAATGTTTACAATGCTGTTTTCATTACAGTGCGACGAAATCCCAGAAGCAGCAGCTCCCGGGCCAAAGATTGCTGGGGGGGATTCTACAAAGGCCTTCTACATCATCGGAAGTGGTGTATTTCTATCCCCTCCTCTTCCCTTTCTCTCCCTGCGATACATATGTGGTGCAGGCTGGGAACCTCTTTCCCTCTCACAGGCACCTCACCTCACCTGGACCATAATTGAAGCCCGGAGAAAGTACTTTTTCTTTGTTTGGTAATATATTACATTAGGACATGAGGTATACCCGTCAGCTTTAGGCCAAACATTGGGCTTTATACAGTCAGCAGCATGCAAAAAAGATGAGTTTCCTCCCTGTTCAGCAAGCTGCTGAAAATTCCATAAATTAAAAAAATAATTTTATCTTGACAGGTACTTTTTTGCCCTTCCACAAAAGAATATTTTCATTTGTGTGTTCCATAAGGGCAATCTGCTAATATTTGTATTTGTTATTTCAGTATAAGTATTTCGTGTTCGCATTTGTATTTTTGATATCAAATAAAAAGAAAACATCGTTCCTTCGACATGGTGTCATTCATGTCATTTTAATCTCACACTTGTGCATGCTCATGAATTCGAGAATGACAAAATACTTAAAATTTACATACCCAACTCAGCTCTCTGTTCATGTCCCAAGCTCGTATGAGTAGACTATCACTTCAAGATCCGGATAGGTTTAAGGTATGCAGATATTTGCTTTACAGCTTTGCTTGTAACATGGCATTATAAATATAGGGAGTTTTTTTTTTTAATTCGTGGTATGTGCATTGAGGCCTGATAGATCAGGTGGCAAAACACTGAGATTATAAAGGTAAAACCTCATTGCATGAAAACTGAGGTCATGAACGTGTTCCAGAAGTGCACAAATCACGAATGTGTTAGTGCTATTGCAGCCATTGTAACCCATTTATTGGTGGCATTGTTTTATGCGGCCTAAACTTCAGATGCACAAGTATGCGTTCATTACCAAGTGCAATGGTTTTGGTGAACGGCCTTGAAAATGTTGAAAATGCTTAACCGCGACCTTGCGCTTCCGCGTACAATAATATAACTCGCTAATAACGGAAGCGCGAGTTAAATGAGGCCACTTAAAAAAATTGCAGGAATTAAGAGAATTGTCTACTAATGCTCAGCATTCTTAGGGCGCTTCTCTTGAGTGTGAGTCTTTTAGAGCCAAATTTCTTGATTTTTCTAAGTCCTGTGCGTCCAATTATCTCCATTTACACTATTATAACGATCACAGGTGTTACTCGCGCCAAATCTGCATTTTTTTGTAAATGAAGGGCGTTACACGGCTCACCATTTTCCGTATTTTTTATATTTTTCTTGATTTTTCGTTTTTCAAAATTATGTTCGGCCAATTTTCTCGATCTACGCTATGATAACAATTACAAGTGGAATTTCCGCAAAATCTGCATTATTGTGGAAGTGCAGGGTGTTATACTGTTCGCCAGTTTCCGTCATTTTTTATATTTTTTTATTTTTTTGGTTTCTCAAAATTTGGTTCGACCAATGATCTTTACGATATTATAACGATTAAAGGTGGAACTTCCACGAAAACTGCATTTTTTTGGAAATGCAGGGGGTTACAAGTTACACGGCCGAGCGCCTATCCGGTCTGCGCGAGAAAACGCTAAGATATTCTTTGTGTGCTCGCGATCACCAATTCTTCAGGCGACGCAGCAATTCTGCTGGCGTCGCGACACAATGTTATATAGAATGAGTAATTTATTATTGGTTCCTTACATTACCACAGACGTAATTTACTGCCGCCCCCTCTTACAAAAATAAAGGTGAAGGCATGTAACCGCACCATCAGAAGAGCTACGACGAGCAGAAAAAATTCAGTACACCATTTAATGCTTGGTATACTTGCCACTCGTGACCAAACAGCTCTTATGTTCAGCACGACAGTGTGCCTTACGTGCTAGTTATTTGCATGCTTTGTCATAGGAGGCACTTTCCGCCAATGGCCAAGAATACTTTTGGTTACAAGGCAGAAGAACTGTTATCAATTCCGTTTTTATCGATGGAATAAATCACCGCATGGCGCATCATACTGTTGAAACGGGCACACAGCATGACAACAGGTTTCCGCTCGTAACAATGTACTTAAAGCCCTCCAAACCGTAGTATTATGCCTCTTTGGTAGCGTGATTCGAAAACGGTGGTCTAAAGAAAGTCACTCGCAGCGGAATGTGTTATTTAAGACTCCTGCTTGACGCGCAACAGCAAGCAGAATACTTATAAGCCCATGTTTGCACTCCACAGCAACCCGTGGAGCAGTGGTTATGATACCCGCCTCTTCATGTGTTGTAGTAGACCCAGGTTCGAGTCTCCGTAGGGTTGTGTGTATGTGCCTATGTGCACTTTGTGTGTCTCGTATGATGCAACATGTGTTAGAGCATTCGTCACGGTATGCTGACGTTGACCTGGCAATGTGAGCGAAGAAAAAAAACTGGATAGACTCAATTCTGGCCGATCGGCTAGTTTTTTCTTCTTTTTTTGGTGGAAAGCAACAAGGCCGCTTATTTGAGGGGCCGTATGATTTGGGGGCCGCTTCGTAAGCGGGAATAGATTAGCATAACGGGCCGCGTAAAAAAATTACGGCCAGTGGCCTGCCGAACACACGGCCCGGTGTTTAGGTGGCCCGCTGGTTAGGTGGCCCGCTGGTTAGGCGGCCCTCAATACGGCCGCTTAAACGCCGGGCCGCGTGTTCGGTGAGCCGCATGTTTGGCGGGCCGCTTGCGCGCGAGGCCCCCTGAACCGCCGCTTTATAAGTGGCTTTAAAATGACGCGGCGGCCCGCCTGCATGCGGGTCGTATAACCAGGAATTGACTAAGAGTGTACGTGAGCCAATATTTCTTGTTCAGATTGAAGGGGTTTCAGAGCGACAATTTTTGCGATGCCTTTCACTTCTAAGCACGCGCACATGAATGCTTGCTGGTTTATCAGTGTTAGTGATGGTGGTGATTTATTAACAAAGGATGCAAGAGTTCAGAGCTTGGGATATTGGTGAACTCAATAGGGAGTTAACCCTCATACAACCTAGTTCAGGGAAGGGGAGTGGCGTTTCCAAAGATAGGAAGTGAGAGAAGGAAGAAAGATGAGAGAGGGCGGAGAGTGGGAGACAGTCTATGTCGCATTCGTCTCGTCCATGGCTCGACGGCTACAAACGCAGCGCTATAGTCCTGTCCCAACCAGGAAGTTGAGAAGGTGCTGGAAGACTTTTCGTCGGATGGCGTCGGGTCCCGTGGGGAACAGGAAGTCTTCCAGCTGGTGGCTTGGTGCACCGGGTCGCTGGAATGCGGCCAGGAGTTCCTCCCTCGCAGTGTCATGCTGGCGGCAAGAGCACAGTCACCAGGTGGGAGTGGAGGGAAAGGAAAGGGCGCATCCACGCGCAGATATAGGTTTCATACCCTCAGTGATGACATGTCCGTTGTGCTGGCCCGAGGCTTAAACGTGTACGTCCACCACCCGAGTGCAAACTTTCCGGTGACCTCAGTGGTCGAGTGGATTGGGTTGGTGTGTTCATAGACCGTATCCTACGATGCAGGAGGGAAACAGACAGCTCCATGTTTGTCCACTACAATTATTCCCGAGTCGCGGAAAATTTAATTGGACTCAGTGCTAATTGCTCGACCGCAAATTACGAGCAAACGTGTTTTCTTTCGGGCATTTCGTGTACTTCGTCCAGCTTCGCAGATCATGCTTCTTCACAGAGTGGATGATGTTAAGTTCGGGCTCCTCATTTAATTAATGAAAGCCACCTAGGGCTCATGTATCGGCGTTGCCTCCGTTTGTAGCTGCCATGCTGGGTTCCTTTCATGCAGCTTCTGGGACACGAAGTTGGGGGCCGCCGAGCCATGCTTTGTGTTTCTTGCTTTTGTGTGGTAAAAGACGGGGGTACTTAGACTGAGCACCTTTGTTGCATTGGTATGAGGTCTCAGTGAACGGCGGATGGGTGCGCAGCAGTGAAAACAGTTTCGGCGCGGGGTTCCCTCGGACAGCGCGCACGCCTCTATTATGGCTTGCTGACATTGCGAGGTGGCTCGGTTGTTCGTCATGACAGTAAGCGAAAGGATGGTGTCTATTAGTGTCGAAAAGGCGCGCGGCCTAGTTTTTGAGGATTTGCGAAGCCGTCGTCGGTGCTGTTCATTGATGGGTCATTCGCCTCGGGAATACTCACCTGGGGTTGAAGGAGCTCTTCCCGGTAGTCAGGCGGCGGGCAGTGGCGACCCTTAGTCTGGGGAAGGGATTAGCTTGCGACTCTCTGTGTGCCGGCGCGCGCGCGGACAAGTGCGAGGCGACAAGGCGAGGACGCTGTAAGATGTTAGCCGCGCGAAGACCGCTCTAAGCGTTCGGCTTTGGCTTTGAGTAGGCGCCACCCGATTAACGTAATGGTTCGACCATTCCACACGGTCAGCGACTTTACGTGGCAGATGTCTTGTATTTGCTTGTACGTTGCAATAACGTACGCGGGAAACGTACTAGGAGTTGCATGAGAGACAGCGTTGGGTCATGTGACTGCAGATGGGGATTGGTTGGTTCTTGTGGCCAATCTGTGCTACGTATGAATCATGTGGAAAAGGGTTTTCGCTCTATCTTGAACACCCCCTTTGGAGGCGTGGTTTTTGGGTTTTTGGGATCAAAACCAGAGTGTTGGGTTTTGTCCGGGAGTGGGGCGAGGGGATCTAGTTCAGGAAAGATCTTGGCCGAACAGGATGCTGCGGGCAGAGTGACAATAGCCCCGGATACATGGACTCGACGAGGGAGGGTCGAGACGACTGGCGGGTTCAACTACAGTCAAACCCGTTTATAGCGAACTGCAATATGCACCGGGATTAGTTCGATATATCCAATAGTTATTTATAGCCAAACCCGCCTATAACGAGCTCATTGTTACGAGTTCGCAATCCACGGGAGCCCCCCGCCCCCTCCCCAACTCCGCCATCCGCGTATGCAGAAACGAGCACAGTACAGTAGCCATTACCAGACCAAAATAATCCATTTATTGCTAGTATCAAACCTACTTTCCGCCTTAACTGCCCACGTTACAAAAAAAAACTGTGATTTTTGTTTTCACTTTCGTTTTGGCGGCTTCAACTAGCGTAGCATTCTCTACACGAAACATTGTTTGCACCAGTTCGAGTCCGTGTCCTCAAAAATCTAAGCACTGGCGGAGCACATCGACTACCGAAAGCGCTTCATTATAAACGTCGGACGGATTTCATTGGCGACGTCATCGGGAACGTTGGCGAGCTCTTCCCACAGTTCACCGATGCTGCTGTCTTGGTCCGCACTCACTGACTGGACGGGTTCCGTCGCGAGTCTCGCGCATCGGAAACAGTTCCGGAAAGTATTGGGCGTCACGTCGCTCTGTGCGAGGCGCAATGTATCAGTCGCGGCTCTTCCTCCGTGGTCGCGGCCAATCCCCATCTCAATCGCCGCTCCGAGATCATGCATTTCGGCGGCCATTCTAGGCGCCCAGAGTTCGATATATCGGATGTGAATTTCGTTATAAGGAATATGTTTCCCATGTATTTCCGTAACTGAATTATTTTTGTTCGATATATAGCATAATTCGCTCTAACCGGGTTCATTATAGCCGGGTTTGACTGTACCTCGACCCCTCCCGCATATAGACCGTTCCATCAGGCGAGGGGGAAACGTACTCTGGCATGCAGCGGTCGCGGTGCGCGGCCGCCTTTCCCCCTCTCTGGAGTGTGCGCACCGATCACGGCGGGCCTGGCCGGCCTGACGCAGCTGCTCCTTTCCCTTGACTACGCTCTGTAGGCATCGTACGTGCGGGTTTACCACTAGGTTACACATTATTTTAATGAAATGTAAATAAATGAGCAAGACTAGGAGCTTTTAAGTTGCTTGTGTGCTTTAACACGCAAGATGCTTGGCAATTTTGTTCTGCTGAGCTGTTTCTGTACACCTACTTTGGAGTAGTTGCAGAAAATTCTTCTACCTTCTTTCCGAACTAAAATAGGTCACTGAAGCTCGCCTCTGCCGCAGATGGTATTAGTGCCATCTCCACCGTTGCTTCGGTCACATTGCGGCAAACCCAGCTCCAAGTATTACGTGGGCTGGCCTTGGCGATTTTCACAGTGACTACCACCTCCCAAGATTGTCCCTTTCCCCATAAAATCTGAGGGAAAGGGGAAGAGGGGCTACTGAAGGGGATTACACCTCTGTTCTCCCCCCATCCCCGATTCGGGCAAAATAAAGTTCACTCACTCACTCCAGCCAAAACTGCAGTGATGTCTCTTTGTCGGCAACATCAAACTAAGCAACGCAAAAGCGAACGCTTGTCTGGTTGCCCAGCGGCGGATGCTTAATAAATCCTTATATGACGCTCTCCAGGAGCTGTGTTGTTTATTTTATTTATGTTGTAGATTAGTTGCACGGCTAAATTGTTCTGTAGAGCAGCTCGAAATTCTAGAGAGAGGAAGTTTTGTTTATAGTTAGCGGCAGTGCTGGCTGAGGGTAAGGTGTTTATATATCGATGAGATGAAATACAAACTATGTAATGTGCCAAATACTTGCAAAGTTCACCCAAAACTGCCTGTATTAACCCCTGCAGGGATATGAAGCCTGAAGTCTGTTACACTGACACGCGCTTCTGCTTGTTGCCCATGGGCGCCGAGCGAATAACGGTTAGATCGTTTTAACAAACATCAGTTTTTGCAGTAAAGCGATCGAAATACCTGCTATACGCTATCCCGGACGCACACCCGCAAACAAAAAAAAATTGTGACGAAGTATTGCAAACATATGTTCGACACGGCATCGTTTACCCACCGTTGACCACGCTACCTCGAGGCAAATTGCAGCTCCCCCGCGCCCCAAAAAGCCACCAATTTAAACCAGATCGCTTAAACTGGTCCTACGCAACAACTTTCCTATTTAAAGTACATTACGAAAATGAACGTACAACGCGCTACAACGCAAAATTCACCGAGCCGCCGTTGGCGCCCATGCACCGCGGAGCAAACGCCCAAGCCAGCAAATCGGCCAGCTACGAGAGGGCGCTGCGCACGCAAGATGGCTGCGCCCTCGTTGGAATGGTCTATATATGAGCTCCATTCAAAGCGTCGAGGCGAGGTGACCGGGGGAATTCCCTGAAAAGGACCTACTGTATTTGTACGATTCTATCGCGCACCTTCTTTTGCTAAAAAGTAGCCTTAAAATTGGTGTCCGCGTTACTATCGGGGTCAAAACCAAAACAAGCTTTAAATCGGCAGTAGAATTGCCTTAGACACGAGGTCCTCTAAAAATCCAACTCATTCTAATAAAAAAATCCGTCAAGACCGCGTGAATGAATTCCAGCGCACTAATTCTTGAATGACACACCTTGGTCAGCTGTTAAACATTTTTCTACTGCTGAAATTAGCCCGTCACACGTAGAATTATGAAGTTCAAGACACTTGAAATCGCAAACAGCTTGAATGTTCCCCACTATAGTTTTATTTACTGCAGGAGCTGGATGAGCAAGTTTACGAAGCACAATAGATTTTTGGCGGCCACCGTTGCATACGTAAAATAAAATCTCCTTCTTCCAGATACGTGGTGTCAAGTCATTTACATTTACGCGGTAGAGCCGGGGTCAAATTATTTCTTTTTCGAATGTTACTGCATGAACGTACCGGTGCGTTAAAATCGGTGGCGCCTTATAATCGTGCAAATATAGTATTCAGCTCCCCACGGCCCGCCGACTCAGCGCGACGAGCGCGTCAACCCACCCCCTGCTTCGGAGTCGAACGGGCTCGCCCCAACGGCTTTTGAACTCACCCCGTCCGCTTATACATGGGTGCGTTGAGTCGAAAACACCAGTTTTTCTCAACTCAATTCTCCCTCGTCGGGTAAATGTAAACGGGGCTAATGTAACCGTCATTCTGTCCTGATGTAAATACTTAATTTAATTTAAATTTAAATAGTAATTTAAATAGGGTAAATAAACCTAATATCCAGCAAGCAAGGCAGTCCTCATCCCTCACCGGCTTCAAGCATCGGACGTCGGTCATCGGAGCGAGTCGAGATCGTCCTCTTGGCTCGAGCACCGAAAGAATTTCATTATTTCGTCTTCATCATTCACCAAGACGATGGAGAGGCGAAATCTAGCTGAAGGGCACTCATTTTTGTCTGATTTCGTAACTAATCGTTACATTTAGGTTTGCTAGTTCCTGGTCCTGCATGGTATCATTTGTAGTGTATACATGATGGCATATTACAAAAAGCGACAGAAATTTAAACTGCACGAGGACTCATTCGTTAGGAGACCTAAATATACATGTTTGCGGGTTCCTTGTTGGCCGACGCTAGAAACGTGCTATTCGCCGCGAGATCGACATGTAGGTGGCGGCAGCGTCGCGCTGCTAGTTTGGATGCTCCACTGAGCGGCCCGGGAGAATGCACACTGGGGGTGCGCTTTAGTGCCTTTCTCTCGCCGTATGTGCGAATGAAAGGCGCAGACAAGAGTGGTATGCTGTAGTTCAGCGCCTCCACGTTCAATGAATAGCATGGAAGAGGCAATAAGTTTTCATTATTGCGCCAAAAAAGCGGCGACCCATCGGGAACCTCAGAATGACCGCAATAATGACAATGAACTTGTCCCGCCGTGGTTCGTAGGAAGCTCGATCTTTCCAGACTATGGCTTTGAGCCTTCAAAAAAATCACAAATAGAAGCAAACAAGGAAGCCTAGATCGTCGAAATTCAGTTTACAACAGCAGCTTCAATCGCTTTCACATGTAGCATGACACATTCTTCCATTTGTTGGATGCCCTGAAATGGTAACACCACTTAACTGCCCGACATTTTTAAAGCAAAGCTTTTTACCTCTACCCCCCAAGGGTTCTTTCGCGACCGTTGGCGTCACCAGAAAACTCCAGCGAACAAATAAAAGAATATACCAGCACCGCCGGGAATCGAACCTGCAACTAATAGTCTAACAAAGTGAAAGCCCGTCGTCTTACCGATTTAGCTACGAGCCCAGGCGAAGACGGGGAAGACGGGGAAGACATATGGTGTACTCACCACGCACATCTACGGGTTTACCCCCTGCGTTCTCGTTGAATGCCACGTGAAAGCGTCACGCGACCACTCACGCCCGTCTAGCGGCCCGGTGCGCACCTTGCTCATGTGCTAAGAGTTACAAAAATTAAAGGAAGCTCACACCAATGCATGGCATCTCACTTCTAGTACACCAATGTGCTAGAGCCTGTGGCCTCCAGTGTTCGCGTTAAAAATCAAAGCTCCTTGTCGTCCGCCCTCACGCCAAATAAAGGAATACTATCAATTACTCCTTGATGGCCAGGCCATCACTCCAAGCAACAGCATCAAGATCCTGGGCCTACATCTCGACGATAACAGCAAGAGTAACGTCTCCTTGCAGCGCCTCAAAAACAGCATTAATCAAATCATACACATGATCAGGCAAATTGCCACCAAGAAGCGAGGCCTAAAAGAATCCGGTACCTTTCGATTAATTGAAGATTTTGTCCTCTCGAGAGTCACTTACGTAAACCCCCTGTCTTCTTCTCGACAAGGAAGACATAGAGATGTTTTATATAATTAGAAAGGCGGTCGAGCAGGCCATTGGTCTTCTCATGAGTGCGTCCACACAGAGGCTGCTTAGCACGGGGCTCCACAACACGGTGGAAGAGCTGACAGAAGGCCATCTTTCTAACCAGAAGGTCCGACTCAGAACTGCGGTGTGTAACCGCATGCTTCACCAGATTGGCTTGGCAGCCCAGAATGTCACTCCCCTTGACGTACTCCCAGACTCTTGGCGACTAAAACTAAAGATGCTCCCTTTGCTTAGAAATATGAACCCCTGACATAACGAGGGTCACCGAAAAGCACGGGCTCAAGCGCTAAACACTACCCTCGGTGGGGAGCATGCAGTTATCTACACACACGCCTCCAAACATCGAGGGCAGCAATACGCCATCATTGTAGCTACCTCTAGAACCAACCTGCTTGCGTGTACCTCGCTCAGGACCCAAGAAATGACAGCAGCAGAAGAGGCCGCCATCACCTTGGCTCTCGCTCAACCAGGGGTTCGGAGGATAGTCACCTATTCCCAGCAAGCCTACTGGAATTACCAGTCGGGTTGAGTGTCCTGACCTGCACTGCGCGTGCTAAAAAACCACTCCCCAAACGGTTCCATTCAGCTCATGTGGACACCCCCTCACGCTTCAATGGAAGGAAACAAATATGCCCACCCAACAAGCCTGCGCTTTTACCTTCCGTGCTATGGTGCTGCACGAGGACAGTCACCCGCTTGTCACAATGAGGGAGATACCCCAGCATTATCTCCTTCTGAGACAGACCGTACCTTCGCCTTACCCTGACCTTTCGAGAGAACAACAAACTACCCTACGGCTCATATAATCCGGGCTCCTTCCCACAGACTACGCGTCTTCACTTAATGCATCCGAATCACTACGACGCTGAATGTAAATTTTGCTCAGAAGTAGGAACACTCCGCCCCGTAATCGGGGTGTGCGACTTTAGCCTTGAGCACCCTCCTCTCTTACCGTCAACTACCCAACAAGAGCAATGGGAGATACTGCTGTCCAGGCCCTCTCTACCTACCCAGCTTCAGCGGGTGGAGAGAACACAGGCCGCGCGGACTGCATATGGGCCCCACAGAAGAAGGAATCACTCCCCAGGGTTGCACTCTGGGCCGTTCAGAAATCTGAACAGAAGTATTTCCTCCTCGTCCTCCTCCTTCTCTGCCGCAAATCTCGTCGCCTCCGTCCGCGGCGCAGAGACGGAGAAGTCAGATCGGCTAACACCGGGTTGGAGCTTACTTTAACTTTATAAAAAAAGTTTCCACTCTTGCGCTACACCAATACAACTCAACCAAACACCGTTCATGCATCATGCCTTGATTTAAGCTTACCAAGAATATCTCTTTGAAGTAATAAATGGTGTTGTTAATGCATTTCACTTCTCTCTGGTTTTACTATTTGTAGAGCGATGTGAGGGACTTTAAGTTACGTCGCATGGGTAATCGTTATGGGTGCCGTTTACAGCTTTGCTTTCCAACCACATTCACGGGGTGGATTGGCGCAATTTTTTTTCTAAGAGCTTACAGTATTTTTTGTGTATTCGAAGGTAACATAAAATTACTGAATTTTAACCAGCATTGAGCTACACCCAACTGTTCTAACAGGTCTTTTGTGCGCAAGTTTAGTTAAAAGAAATTTTAGGAGCTCTGATGGCAGGTTTGATGAATAACAGTGTCGGATAACTTATTTATGGCTTCCGTCGCTAGTGAACTTGCAAATTAAATTGATAACGCACGCAGTACAATCAACGCCTCATGTTTAGCTAGACTTGCCAATTGACAAGCCCACAAGTTACAAGTGACAAGTGTGTAAACCAAGCTTCTGGGACCTCACTGTGAGCACAGATTTTCTGTTACGGGCGCACTGTTGACCATTTGCGTTCCTTTTAAAATCTAACAGGTGCCTAGAACAGCGAGATGTGTTTGCATTTTTGCGCAATGTCGCTTACCAACCATCAAGATGGCAATGAAGTTTCCCTGGTGCAGATGTAGTAAAACGTTCCCTTTTTATTTCTCCTTATGAAACACCGCAACGGGTTCTCGGTAACTACTTCGTGTTGAAAACTGATTTCTTGGGGATGATTTCTTGAGGATTGGCTAAAAAAGGCACGGATAAAAGTTTTCTGTGCATTTCGTTTTTTTTTTTTTCTTTTTTTTTGGGGGGGGGGGGGAGGGGGGGGGGCTGTTCTGCCAACGTTTCAAGCGCAGCGAGAAGAGAACGCATGTAACGTGACAAGCCAAACGTTGGTTATCAGTATTACTGGGCGTCGTGTTCCGTAGCGGTGAAAAAGCGTAGACGCCAGTATTTTCAACGAGTAGACGCCAGTATTTTCAAAACGGATTGACCCCCCTTTTTGCACGAGATTGTCCAGGAATTGTGGCTCGCCTTTTTCAAAATTGTATTAAAAGCGGGCTTTGTGGGGAAAATAAAAAAAAAATTCAGTGAGTCACGGCGCACACCCTCCACAAATGTGGCCAACAACGTGCAATATATTACGCGATTTTTCCTCCTTCTTTAAACTTATGTCCACCTTAAGAGGCTACGACGTGACAATATTAGGCATCCGGTTATGCTGAGTGAAACACGTTTCTGGACAAGGTGGTTCATGTCGGGATTTGAAAATGGGATGTATGAAAATGGCGCACGAAATGCCACAGGACGGGCGCAAACTCACAACTGCTTAATTTTGCCGAGAATCCCTCCGAAATACTCTTGCGCATCCACAGAAACGTATTTTAAATAATACGTAAAATTAGCAACAGTGTATAAGCAAGGACTGTCCCAAAATTGTATTTATTTTCGAAAAGGTAGGGGAAGAATTCGATCACACAGGCGCTTGCGGGTGCAAAATACGTCGCCGGTAATGTATGGGCGATAACTCATGCGTCGTGTGCAGTCTAATTGTTTTTGTTTGTTTCTTCTTTCTATAAGCACACAGCGCAATTTTCCAAGGGTGTGGCAAATGCACGGGTATGCGCATATCTTGTCGCTTCTTACCCGTTTCATGTATTAAATTTTTTATCTTTTAGATATGACGCATCTCTTTCACTCGCCTTGTCCCTCCGGCGTCGTCCGGCGTAGTCCGCATCCCTCCCCATTCTTCTCGCTGCGCCAGCTGCGCGCTAGCGTCGCTCTCACCGCAGCGCCATCTGCGTGTTAGCGCTCGCCGGCGCTCGCTCCGTCGCCGTGCCAGCTGTGCGTGGGTGCGGGTTAGCGCGCAGCTTGCGCGCAGCTTGCGCTCGGTTAACACATGCGCATGCGCTGCTTAACGCTGCTCTCTCTCATGCCGCTGCATATAAACGCGGTAACTGCACCGCTCCGCCATAGAGAAATAAAAAATTAGAAGAGTGGACACACGGGCTTATCGCGGCCGAGTGGCCTGACTCGCGCGCCGTCCGGCAGTCGGCGCAAGTGGTAAAAAACTATATATTTAAAATTAAGCTCACAGACAATACTTTTACACAATACAATACTAAAATACAATACAATACTAAAACACACAATACAATACTAAAATTAAGCTAACACACAATACACACAATACTATACTTTTAAAATTTTGTTACACATTAGAATACACATTTTTATTTGTGTAATAAGTTGAATGGTTGTCAATGTAAATTTTTGTGGCTTCTTTGCGCCAAGCCTGGCCAAGCCGCAAGCGCAAGCTGCCATTTGGCTCTTTCGGCAGAGCGGGCCGGACACGTGGGGTCCACTGCCAGATGCCCATCCTTTTTACATGCCACGCAATAAAGTGTGCGCTCGCAAGGTTCAGCTTCGGCATGTACGCGCCCACATTTACGACACACAGGTTCATGCGGGCAGTACTTCGCCATGTGCCTGATGTTGTGGCATGCGAAGCAAACCATTCGCTTGGGCTCATAAGGAGATACTTTAACTATAGCCATATAGTATTTGACGACGTTCGGAATCGTTGGAGAGGCAAAGGTTAGAACAGCTCGATTCGTCTTGCCTATCAGTTGCGCAGCCAAGACCTCAGCTTGCTCACAGCGAATCCAATTCAAAATTGTTTCATTTGAATCTCCAGGTTCCACTGTGATGACTCCACGTGAAGTATTCGCACGGCTGGGGGAGTGTTTAACCTCGATAGGAAGAGTGACCACACGGTTGTCGTGCTGAAAGCAGAGACTTGTAGTTGCAAGGAGGCGGTTAGCGTGCTCCTGGTCATATAAGGTAACCTGTATGCAGTTTCCGGCGACGTCGTAGCGGTGCGTTGCGAGTTCGGCCATTTCGGGAGTAGGCGCAAGAGCGCCTAACAGATGTGCGAGGGCGTTTTTGGGTATAGCGCGCACACTGATTTTTGTGAGTGGTCTCATCAAGAAGAGTGCTCGGGGCCTACTTACCCGATCTAGGCGAGTGATTGCAGTCTTCCGATTGGGCTTGACTCGAGTCTAGATCTTCCAGGGGCCGTCGTTGTCCCGGTTGCTGCAGTCTTGATCCATAACTTGACCATCCGGGTCATCAGGGGACTGAGTTGCAGGGGTGGAGGCTGTAGCTTGTGAGAGCGTCATCGGCGGAGAAGCCAGGACCAGTTGAGCGGGGGCCAGCAGGGAACCACTGGGAGCATGAAGCGCCGACCTTGGAAGTTGTGGGAGCGTTGAAGAAGACGATGTTGCCGCCGACATTGTGCGCGAGCATGCAGGCAGGAGGAGGGAGCACGAGGTGTCCGAGCACGTGCGAGGGAGTGCCACCGCAGCCGGCCGCCTCACTGCCGGGCAAGAGGCTTAGCTGGCGGGCACAGTTCAAGTCGCCAGTAATGCGTCGCCACGCGGTCAGATCTGAGTCTGAAGGGAACCCCTGTGTCGTCTTCATGGACGCATCATCTTTTTAACTGGGCTACTCATCCCTTCCCCTCCTTCCCCTACACCTATTTTGGCCGCATGGCCTTCCCTCGCCTAATAAAGGACTACAACAACAACAACAACTTTCGGCAGCGTTTGCACGTGCGTTTCTGCAGCCTCGTGCTAACCTCTGTTGTTGAGAAGGAAACGCCTAGCGCTTTATTTGCGACATCGGTTTTGCATCCTGAACGAAAGGTGAGACTTTCTTTTTTAAAGTGCTGGTGTGGCGTATCATATTTACATTTCCTTGTACTGCAAACGCTGCGAGCACTGCGTAACCTCAGGGAATCAGGCATAGCTAGTGCTGCGTCTTTAAGATAAGCGCTTTGGGAACGCCCCGGAAAGGCGTAAGACACCATTTTTAAAGCAAAGCTTTTTACCTTTACCCCCCAAGGGTTCTTTCGCGACCGTTGGTGTCACCAGAAAACTCCAGCGAACAAATAAAAGAATTTGGTGGCACCGCCGGGAATCGAACCTGGAACTAATAGACTAACAAAGCGAGAGACCGTTGTCTTACCGATTTAGCTACGAGCCCACGCGAAGACGAGGAAGACAGGTGGTGTACTCACCAAGCACATCTACGGGTTTACCCCCTGCGTTCTCGCTGAATGCCACGTGAAAGTGTCACGTGACCACTCACACCCGTCTAGCGGCCCTCTGCGCACCTTGCTCATGTGCTAACAGTTACAAAAATTAAAGGAAGGTCACACCAATGCATGGCATCTCACTTCTAGTACGCCAATGTGCTAAAGCCTGTGGCCTCCAGTGTTCACGTAAAAAATCACAGCTCCTTGTCGTCCGCCCTCCCCCCAAATCAAGGAATACATTCAAATTGTACTCCTCGATGGCCAGGCCATCACTCCAAGCCCCAGCATCAAGATCCTGGGCCTACATCTCGAGGTTAACCCCAAGAGTGACGTCTCCTTGCAGCGCCTCAAAAACAGCATTAATCAAATCATATGCATGATCAGGCGAGTTGCCACCAAGAAGCGAGACCTAAAGGAATCCGGTACCTTTCGATTAATTGAAGCTTTTGCCCTCTCGAGAGTCACTTACGTCAACCCCCTGTCTTCTTCTCGACAAGGAAGAGAGAGATGCTTTATATAAGAATAGAAAGGCGGTCGAGCAGGCCATTGGTCTTCTCATCAGTGCGTCCACACAGAGGCTGCTTAGCACGGGGCTTCACAACATGGTGGAATAGTTGATAAGGTTATCTTTCTAACCGGAAGGTCTGACTCAGAACTGCGGTGGGTAACCGCATACTTCACCAGATTGGCTGTGCAGCCCAGAATGTCACTCCGCTTGACGTACTCCCAGACTCTTGGCGACTAAAACTAAAGATGCTCCTTTTGCTTAGAAATATGCACCCCTCACATGACGAGGGTCAGCGAAAAGCACGGCCTAAAACGCTAAACACCACCCTCGGTGGGGATCATGCAGTAATCTACACAGACGCCTCCAAACATCGAGGCCAGCAATACGCCATCATCGTGGCTACCTCCAGAACCAACCTCCTTGCGTGTACGTCGCTTAGGACCCAAGAAATGACGGCAGCAGAAGAGGCAGCCATCATCTTGGCTCTCATTCAACCAGGGTTTCGGAGGTAGTCACCGATTCCCAGCAAGCCTACTGGAATTACCAGTGGGGTTAAGTGTCCTGACCTGCATTGCGCGTGCTAAAATACCACTCCCCAAACGGTTCCATTCAGCTCATCTGGACACACCCTCACGCTTCAATGGAGGGCAAAAAATACGCCCATCCAACAATCCTGCGCTTTTACCTCCCGTGCTATGGAGCTGCACCAGGACAGTCACCCGCTTTAACGTTCAGGGAGATAACCCAGCATTATCGCCTTCTGAGACAGACCGTACCTTCGCCTTACCCTGACCTTTCCAGAGAACAACAAACTACCCTACGGCTCTTACAATCCGGGCTCCTTCCCACAGCCTACGCGTCTTCACTTAATGCATCGGAATCGCTACGACGCTGAATGTAAATTTTGCTTAGAAGTAGGAACACTCCGCCCCGTAATCGGGGTGTGTGACTTTAGCCCTGAGCACCCTCCTCTTTTTCCGTCAACTACCCAACAAGAGCAATGGGAGATGCTGCTCTCCAGGCCCTCTCTACCTACCCAGTTTCAGCGCGTGGACAGAACACAGGCCGCGCGAACTGCATATGGGCCCCACAGAAGAAGGAATCACTCCCCAGAACTGCACTCTGGGCCGTTCAGAAATCTGAACAGAAGTATTTCTTCCGTCTCCTCCTCCTTCTCTGCCGGAAATCTCGTCGCCTCCGTCCGCGGCGCAGAGACGGAGGAGTCAGATCGTCTAACACCGGGTTGGAGCTGACTTTAATTTTATAAAAAAATGTTTCCACTCTTGTGCTACACCAATACAACTCAACCAATCACCGTTCATGCATCATTCATTGATTTAACCTTACCAAGAATATATCTTTGAAGTAATAAATGGTGTTGTTAAGTGCATTTCACTTCTCTCTGGTTTTACTATTTGTAGAACGATGTGATTGAATTTAAGTGACGTCACATGGGTAGTCGTTATGGGTGCCGTTTACAGCTTTGCTTTCCAACAACATTCACGGGGTGGATTGGCGCGATTTTTTTTTTAGCTGGACGTAATGGTATTTTAGGCTGGTTGTGCCGTTTTATCTAGCGCTGAGGGATGCCAGCGGTACGCGCCCGTCGTCGCACGTAGCGTTTACGTGCTGCCAACGACGGCTGTGAGTTGCGGAAGTGGCCGGCCGGCCGGTGGTCCGTAGGCGAAGCAGGCGTTGTGCGCTGTCGGTGCACTGAATTGCGTGAGCCGCAGGCTGCGTTGTATTATACTATCTAGCCATTGCTAGCTTGGCCAACTGTTACTGCTATTATGGCCGTGATGCGCTGCAAAGCCGTCCGGGCTAACGTACACGGCGAAGTAGCCGTATCTGCATTAATTTGGCTTATCTGGGCATAACCAGCAGCCATACACTCATCGTAAGTTTTACACATGGGTGCATACCAAGCTGCCTGCGTACTAAGCGAACCCGCTCGCCGACGCCGACAACGCGCGCTCGTCGCTTCGCTTTGGCGCGCCAGGTACGGTAAAAACGCGTCTTTCGTCGGCAGATAACAGCTTTGCTCGAGGCGGGGTGAGTGCGCAGTGCATTGAAACCTTCAAATTTGGTCTTCGTTCTACATCGTATATCAATTCCGGTATCGCAGGCATTGCATACAACTGTTCCACACTTGCCGTTTTTTCAAGCGTTTGCTCTCTTTTCTCTGGTCATATTTTGGCTAGTTTCATTAAACACGTATTGCGCAGATTGCACCTATTCAGTCGGAACTGTGTGTTTCTTGTCATATCTTTTTAAGGCATGGCCTTTGGCGGTCAGTAGTACTCAGTACGACGCTCACTGCTGCTTGCCATGGTGTCCACACAGCGCCCAAATATACTTTCGCCAGGTGCCCGTTCTCGGGATGCGTTTCTTTCGCGAGCCCGTGGGGCAACAGGTTTGTTTAAGCTTTGTATTACGTTCAGCTCGCTCTCGCTCTTCGTCCTGATTTTACAAAAAAAGACAAAGGGGTTCAGGCTATGTGAGCCGCATTATCATTTTTGTTAACCCAAACAATAGCTGAATTGCATTAAGAATGTGCCTAACCAGTGTTGCGAAATTACAAAGACCCACATTTTAAGTGTTGCTAATAGCTTGACCGCATGATTGGTGAATAGAATAAGAGAACTTGTGTTTTAAATAGGTGGCATGCACTGGAGGCAATACTTGAGTACTAGTTGCAGTGAAATTTACAGGCTATTCGCATATCATCTGTCATTGCAAGCAGTTTGTGTACTGTATCACCTATCACCCGTGCAGGTCTACAGGTGCCCTCAAGACAGAGCCAACCAGCCAGCTGCATTCGTCATACCAAACATGGTGCAAGCACTTTATAAATCGTGCCCTCACAGGACTCACAAAAGTGGCCTTGCCAACTGTTCTCCCAGAGTTATTCAGTTGTATTGATGACTGCCTGCAATGCTTCTTGCTACCTTATTGACGCTTCTGATGGATACCGCAACTGTATTCCATCTATTGAACCTTGCCATTAGCACCTAAAATCTAACGCAAGTCTCGGCACTCAATAAGGCGTGACCACTGAAAAGACTATCGTTGACTCAAGGAACAAATGGTTTTTTATCACTGACATGCCTCATATCATTAAAACCACTAACAACAGCGTATACAGTCTCCAAACTCCACTCGCAAGTTATTGTTGCTGCTAGTTGTAATATTGTGAAAACAGTACATTCACAAAAACCCTTTTACATTATGAAGACTGCCAGGGTAAGAGGTCATGCTAAATGTCGTTTGCCACCATACGTGCTGCCTGTTGTCGGACTGGCCTAGATGAAGAGAACCATGTTGGGACCTACGTTGTCAAATGCTTATGGGATTCTGTAATGTGCCACCATTGTCTCGTACACGAGAAGCATATACTGCTTCCCTGTTTCTTATATTACACTGTTCGTATTGACAGCGGAAGGCATGAATTTGTGTGCCTTAATCGAGCCTGGAACCTGTCGGTTGACTACGTGCACGTACCTAAAATATCCCCGCCTGGCCCTTTGCCTTTACTGGGAAGGCAACGCTTTCGGAAGGTAACCCGGCTTCTTGGGAAAATGCACCCTTGCAAGGAACCAATAGGAAGGTGATTTTTTTTCTCTTAACCTTTTGCGTGTGCATCTCCACATGAATGGGATTTCTGTTCAATTACTACTACTGATTTGAAGTTGCCCCGAGGCAATAGATCTCATTAGCGTTCATCAAATAAGCGAGGCCATCAAAGCCAAAGTTTTTCCCTTCTTTCACATCCTAACTGGAAAAAATTGCCAGACTAAGAAAATTATCTGCGGAGATAGTGGTTGTAAACAGTTGCAAGTATCCGAGTGTCTAGATTGTTATGGTTGATATTTTTGTATGACTGCAACAGCGCACAGAGTCTGAGGGTGTCGTAGATACAAGTAAACCTGTGGATGGCTGAGTTTCTGGGTTTTCTGCATTTTCAATTACCGTGGAGAAAAAATCCTTTGTGTGGTTGTGATACCTTTACTTGTGCTTTTTTTTTTCATTCCTGGAAACGTATTTTCCTCTCACTACTGTGTATTGTATATGTTGTGTATTACTCACTGTTTATTATTATACGTGTGTTGCAAAGAATGATGACAATTTGAACGTGTTCCGTTCAGTGCCATGCAATAAATATTTCTTCATTTATGGTGTGTCTCTTTTATGTGGCTGCAACATGTGAACACGCGACAGAATTTTTAACCAAGTGTGAGTGGTACTGTAAATTCCAATTTCACGTTTTCAGAAAAAGGTTTTTTTTTTTTGTAAAAGCATACGGGCACTAAGCCTGAGAATGATATATTCAAATAAACACTAATTATTGCATGAAAGCGTCCGAATACCGTACCGATGCCCGTCGCTGTGAGCAGCGCTTTCCAGTCCTTCAAACTACCCGCCAAAATCGGTGTCCACGAAACCGAAACCGAAAGTTAACGTACGAAAGTATGGTTAGTAGTTTGGCTCTCCGTCCGCTCGGTGCGCTACACTACAGTACAGTCATTCGGTCGCAGGGCTCTATGGGAGTGTCCACTCTTGCCAGTATTTCTTTCTCTATGGCTCCGCTCAGTCGTTCCGCCGCCGCTCCGCCGATGACATCCTCTGATGACCACCGATGATTTTATTGGAGACTAACAGGCCTGCTATCGCGATGGTCGGCGCAACCGTAACAAGCACCGGCCACCCCGACAAGAATTTACACCATCTTCCCGCGAGGGGAGCTATGGGGTAGATGCGACGCATCGGGGGTGAACATGCTGCATAAAATATGGACACACAACAACAATGGACGCGCTAACATAACGGAAACGCAAGGGAAACCCCCGATGCGTCGCATCTACCCCATGGTTCCCCTCGCGGGAAGATGGTGTAAATTTTAAATAACCACCACGCCACCTTCGAGAGGCATCATTTGACGTTCCCGAAATGGCAGACGACTGCACTCATCAAAAAGAAAAAATGCAATGTGTCGAAGCAATGCTTGTAACACGTTTCACATGAATAACAAGTTTCACCACGGCGAAGATGTTTCGTGGAATTCAACCGCTGATTATTGCGTCTCTAAAGGAAATGCGCAAGCAGAGGTAATCATGTCATTGCTTACTGCCAAACAAGTACGCATATTGGTTGTTTTATCGTGTGCAGCACGAGTCTTGCGCCGCGCGCAACGTGAACGAGCAGACGACGCCAGAGCTCCTTCCAGCGGTTCGTCCCGCCGCCGCCAGGGGCCGACTTTGTTCGATCTCGGTGCGAATAGTGTTCTATTTATTGTGGACTGCAGTGCGACCGCCGAACCTTTTATAGCATAACAAAGCTAAAAATATTACGTCTTGCGAGAAAAGAACCATGTGGTAATTCTGAATATCATAAATAGGCCGCAGTCCTCCCTCTTCCTCCAAAAGGAATAAATCTCAGGGTGTCCATGCCGTTCACGTAGTATAGTGCATTGTAAGGCTGGGTGTCGATTAAAAATTTATTCTGTTTAATCTATTAATCGGTTGGTGTGGTTTATAGAAACAAAACAAAATTAGCGCCCTTCCACTCTGTGAGGAAGGATGACTTGCAAACCTGGAAGCAGTCCACGGAGTGCACGAGACAAACCACGTGTATCGTAATTTTCGATTGAGCATATTTCCTAGCCAATTAGCTGAAAGAACCTCTGAAGGATGCAAGCTTTGTTCTTGCAGATAAGCATGGTACTGCCTGTGTCCCTACCGCGTTGTAATCATCTTAGTGTTTGTGTAAGGCTGGGTTCAGACTGTTGTCGCAACTGTCGTAATATCTTTAAGTATTGACGTCATTTGACGTCTCAGGCTATGTTCAGACTACCGATGTAACAGCCATATCGTGCGCTATGGACGTAAAAGAAACGGCGTTTCACGCAGTACGATTGGTTGAGATGTGAAATTACGTCATTATTTAAAGAAATTACGACCGTTGCGACAAAAGTCTGAACCCGGCCTCAGCCAACCAAACTGCATGAAACGCCGTTTTTTTACGTCCCTAGCGCATGATACGGCTGTTACGTCGGTAGTCTGAACATAGCCTAAGGCCGGGTTCAGACTGCTGCCGCCACTGTCGTAATAACGTTAAAGAATGACGTCATTTCGCGTCTCAGCCAAACAAACTGCGTGACATGCCATTTTGTTATGTCCATACATCACGATGCGGCTTTTGCGTCGGTAGTCTGAACATAGCCTAAAACACAAATCCCATCCGCTCTACCGCTAAGGAAATCGGGACAGTTTCCTTTGAGCTGTTACCCACCGGCGGATACCCACCGGTTTCTTTAAAGGGTACAGGCGTCCCGGTACCGTAGCTTTTCTCGACGGTGGAACAAACGCTTGGAGCTTGACCACAAGCAGCCAAGTGAGGCCATGTGGTAGGTCCCTCGAACCCCTTCGGGCGCGGTCTGGAACCTCTGGGCACCCACCAGTTCAGTGGATGAAGGGTTAGGACACGCACCACCACTGCGGCAGACGTGGTAGGTTCCTCTGGAGCCGCTGCTCAGCCACCAGAATAAAAATGGGGACAGGCGCCCCCCGTACGGGGCATCCAATGTACTGGAAACCGTTCCACCACGTCGGTTTGTACAATGGGGGGTACGAGAATGTGGGAGGCACTTCGGTACCGCTGGGCACCAACCAGTAAAAAATTGGTACAAGCACCCCCTGAATAGTGGATCTCGTGCTTGGGAAGTTACCCGACTTTGTCGGGAAATGCCCCGGACATGCGCCATTCATCAGCACGGGCATGAAACCTATAGGCGAGCGCGTGCACTCGCCCTCCTCCATCCCACTATTTCCCACTACAAACATGCGCACGCACAAACCGGCAACCAGCCGCTGTTCCATTCTCTGCTAATCCAAACCACGTGATGTTTGCTCGGGCTGTTCAAACAAGATATGCAACAGCATGCTCGCTGCTCCCTTGTGCGGGGTTTATCGGAACCACGTGACATTTGCGCGGGAGGTTCAAACACGATGTTAAGATGTCGGCCGGCGGCGGCGGCGCACTGCGAGGTAGCCGCAGAGTAGCGCACGCGCCGTACGTTCGCTGATCACGCGAACACTCCCTGAGACGCAGCACAAATATGCGCCGTGTCCGAGAAGACTGCGGCGCACGCTGCGCACAAATTTTATATTAGGGATTGTAGTAATCGTCAGTACATTTTTTACGCCCATCCGTGCTTCTATTTATGTTTCGCAATCCTCTGATAACCGCACTGCTGCGGTTAGCTGTCGACTGCGCAACTCGCCCAAGGGGCATCGTTGGAGGCGAGGGGGAAAATAGTTGTGAAAGAGGTGTCAGCAGTGGTGAGGAGGGGCCCCGGAGCGGCACCGAGTAAATCGATGAAATCGGAATGAAAACCAAGGGGGGGGGGGGGGGGGGGGTAGGGGGTTAGACATATACTGCTTTGCAGTAAAACAGTTTTGAGTTCCAAGTGTTTTTGTTGCCGTCAAGTCATCAACAGGGTGGCGTCAATTGCAGTTTCCCATTTTGAGACAATATCGTGGGGGGGGTTCCAGTCTGTCAAACTGGGGGTAAACAGACCCTCTCGTGTAACAGATGTGGCGGGAACGCATTTTGAACTGGCGCCTCTCTTCGTTGCCTCTACATGAGGTTCTGGTTCTAACCGTGCTATTTAAGCGGCTTGTTGCTATGCCAGTAGATGCCCAAGATTACCCAGAGCTTTAGGAGGCAGGATATCTGGTCTATTTAGATCACGACGTCGAACCTAATGACCGGGTAAAAAATTACATGCATTTATCGCAGGGCTGATCGATCAATCACACAGGTCCACACTATTATTGAAAAGAGGTGTTCCGTTTAGAATGAAGCAAACTATTGCAGACAAGGGTCATTTTAGAAATCAGCAATAACATCGGGAATAAGTCGACTGAAGCTTGACCGCGGAAGAACGAGCACTTTCGGTACATACAGAGCAACGCAAAAGGCAGAAGAGCGTTTATACGGCCAGCTTTTGACAAAACGCGGCGGAGCAGCTCTGCAACTCCCGACAGGTCGGCTTCAGCACCAACTTGATTGTCGAAATGGCGGATGGCTGCAGAACCCTAGATTCCTACGGGAGTTCTACGGAAGAACCCCCAGGTGCAAAGATACTCAAGAAAAACGCAAGAGAAGAGTGTAGGATAAAAATTGCCCCTTTTCTTTTTTTATTTTCATGAAGAAATTAACCGGCCGTCATGCAGTGCAAAAAAAGAACTGCCAGTATACATATATAAAAAAAGACATGGAAATACGCGTGGAAGCTGCGAGCAATCCTAGGCTCGAGTGCACCCCTCATCGCTGGAAACCACGGAGGTCAACGCCTCTAAACATCGCCTGGGCCGAGTGCCATTCAGCAGGCATTGTTCATACAAGTAGCAAAGCCGTCGGCGGAACCCTGGCTCGCACCGTATCGTCAGTAGCATGCATAGTTCTGGTGTTGAAGGTGTGCTCTGCGCCCTGGGAGTGAGCTGGAACAGGGGTTCCGCTTGAGTGGAGCTGGGCGCTGAATTAACAGTGGTCGGAGGCTGGGTTGTGAAGACAGGAGCGGACTGCACAGATATCGCTTCGGAGGCAGATGGAGCGACAGATGAAGGAATCTCGCTGGACGGTGACTGTTCAGTAGATGAATTAGACGCGCCGAAAGTGACACAAGTGCGTGTAATGATCGCTTCAGGGGTCGGTGAAGGCTCGGTGAACAGGCGTGGGGCGGGAGCGCCGACTGTGCTCGCGAGCGCGTGCGCAGGAACTCGGGAAGGAGTTATGGGCGCAGTGGTAGCTTTACGGCCACGGCCGCACGTCTGTGTAGCCGCAACTGTAGTGGGGGTAAACCGGTCAGGAGAGCCTGTAGCAGTGGCGTGGGCCACCGGACTGCGACCGAAGCCCGGGTGCATGGGGTTCTTGTGCATCGTGAGTGCCATGACCTTCTGGTGCACGGCAGCCACCGAAGAAGTATGGGAGTGGTGCTGGTGCGCGTGGTTGCTGTGACCGGGGTGGCAGTGGGCGGTGCGGTTGAGCCACACCGAAGCGTTGTGCAGCAGGGCCACGACCGGGTCCATGACCCTGCCTAACACGGTCTCCAGCGAAGTGGAGAGGTTCTCGAAGAAGACGGGTGGCCTAACAGAACCGGCACCCGAGGACGAAGGGGCTGGAACGTGGGCAACCCGGCAGACGAGCTCAGGAACAGTGTTGGCGTTGCCCGTGGCAGGTGACGGTCGATTAATGCTCATGTTTGTTATGGTGCTCAGGAACAACGTGGCCGGGATCGCCGTGGACGGAAACCTGATGGGCGTGTCCTGCCCCGATGGGACTGGGGTGTGGTGCCCCTGTGCCTGGGCGACGTTGCTTCCGTGCTGGTGCGGGTGAGCGTTGTGGTAGCCCTGCTGATCGGCAAAATGGCTGGGGAAGAACCCGAACGTCCGCGGAGACAGGTCCTGGCCTTGGACGCCGAACGCGAAGGCTACCAGCAGCATTACCGGGACTGGCTTCAAGTTAACTGTGCTGAGCACGAAAACGAAAGAAACGCAAGGCAATCGCACAATCATACAAACAAGAGGGAAAATTATGACCCAATATTTCCTAGCGTCAAAACATCAGCGTAACTGCGTGCGGCTTAGGTGGTACCAGGAATGGGCTCAGTGCAGCCAAGGAGCTCGCTTAATAGTGGCCGGCAGAATATCTTGCTGCACTTTTATTGGTTATTCCCTAGGGCATAGCCGCTGTTGTGACGGCACGTTGCCTCCTTCCCAAGATGAAGAAAAGGTGTGCTGGTGTCCTCCTCTCTTCCACGCATTTAATAAAACATTTGTGAAAGGTTCCCTTTATTGGAGACGTTCGTCTATAGTTCTAGTGATTAGGAAGCGCTCGGGTGGTGGTATGCTGATGGTGAAGCGGCGAGCAGTCACTCTTATTTACCAACCAGTGAGAGGGAACATGTTTGCATCGTAAGAAGGAAACAAAAGAAACAACTGCGCCACTGATGCTCTTTTTGATACATGGGAAATAAAAAATATTTCCCACTCATTGCGAAACAGTTATGTGCCCATGAGCAATGAATTGTTGCGGCTTGTTCGAATGGGCTATACACAGTTGCAGTTGATATTTTCAACTGCATTAATTCTGCGTGACTTTTTGACAATCTTTTTTTTTTGTTTCCGTCGTCAGACACTTTGTTCTGTTGCTAAATTATTTTACAGACTGTTGCCCCTCTCAAGCTATGATGCACGCGGTCGGGGAACATACACATGAGTAGGGCAATCACTAGGCGCTGACTGCACTCTCATAAAAGATTTCAATTTCAATAGTGAAGAAACATGCTCCTTTGTGTTGCACGATTTGTCGACGGCGACAAACTTTTTTTTTCTGTCGCTGTTGAGCCTGTTGCCTTCTTCGTCCGACATGTTGGATCGAACAAGTGGGCCGTGTCGGACTAGCGTCTTCTTTTGCATTCGAGAGCAGCCCTCCCACAGGAGTGTCGGCCCAACTACGGCACTTGATTCGAGCGTTGTGATTGATTCATCGGACCTTTTAGTACTTTTTGTTTACGATCAACCAACTATTGAGATAATTTGAGTTTATTTCCCTCAGCATATATGAAGTTAGCGTACCGATGGCGTGAATGCTGATCTCGCTAGACATAATCAGCCAGCAGCCGTAACGTTTATATTACGGCTTCTTGCCGTAACATAAATCGGTGCATGCCCGGCGATGCTGCAGCTTGGCCCGGGCAGGATCAGCCTGGATCGGGTTATAAAGTGGCGACGACACAAAATCTATTCTTCCCGCTTTTCTGAATTTCAGTAGCAAGATCACTCTTACTTTGAATCATAATCGCACTCATTGCAATGTAACGTGCGTCCACGTAGCAGTGCCCTCAGATTATGCAGAAATAAGCTCTCCCTCGGCGCATCGCATTCTGATATGGTGTGTACAGGCGGTCTGCTTGCATTGTGGCGGCAAATGTTAGCGCTTCTTTCGTCAACTGGAATGAGCGCTTGCATTTGAAATTCTGCGACGCAGGATGCAAAACATGGCACGGGAATATTTACCGCATACTTGTTTTGTTAGAGTAACATAATTAAGTGTCACTGTCCACATTTTTAAACACTTTGTGTAGTCTGTTTTACGACCTAATTTTGTTACTACGTGCCTCTGCAACTGCTGCAGCCCGGCATCGTATGTGAATGGCAAAAACAGGATTAGTTCCACCGACCGGTGCCGGTGTGATTTTTTTTTTTCATATTTTAATAGCCGATGCCGACTTTTAGATCGTTCTTTGTGTTCTACAACGACATCAACTTTTCTGGACGACTTCACAAAGACTATCATCCAGGTCTGTAGTTTTAGTTAGTAAATAACTTTGGAAGAGAACCGATGGAGGCGAAAAGCAAAAACGCCCGTGCGTACGAAATTTCGGCGCACGTTAAAGATCTCTAGGTGGTCAAAATTAATCCAGAGCCCTCCACTACGGCGCGCCTCATCGCCTGCGCTGCGTCGGCACGTTAAACCATAAAATCAATCATTCAATCGACAGAAAACCTAACCAGGGGAATTTTTACACTGTCATTTGCTGCATGTTTCCAGTGCAGTTGTTTACAGTTGATTATGCTGATTTCAACACTACCAAATCTCATTTGCAATACGCAAAGGCTTCTATCTTGGTTAAGGGAATATAAAAACAGGTGCCCGTACACAATGTTGCATACAATGGGATGGAAGTTTTTTGCTTTAATCACTCACACAGGCAAGTCATACCCACCACTTGCACTGAGTGTTGGAACCTGTTATCTCACCAAATTATTTCAGAAAACTTGGTCCACAAACTGCGTCCCACCCTTCCCACTCCTTTGTTGTACCCTGGGTTACTGCTTGTTTGCCATATTGGAGCGAATAAGACACTTTTCTTATACTTTTATTTGACCCCATGGTAGTGCCCTTGGTTCATTATTTCAACTTTCTGTAATGAAATGTTGCCATTGTAAACGAGCCCATCCAGATTCATCTATTGACACGCAATTTCACCATTTGTGATAACATCCCCTCCTGCAGTCATGAATGGGCCAAGGCGCTAAAACCGGATTACCCCGCCTTCCTTGGTATCCGCTCAGTGGCTAAGGCGTTTTGCTGCTGAGAACGAGGACATAGGTTCGATTCCCGGCGGTGGCGGCTGCTTTTCTGTGGGAGGCGAAAAGCAAAAACCCCCGTGTGTACTTGTTTTCGGCGCAAGTTAAAGATTCCCAGTTGGTCAAAATTAAACCGGAGCACTCCCCTACGGCGCACCTCATCGCCTGTGTTGCCTAGGCGCGTTGAACCCTGCAATCCATCGATTAAACCTTCATATCCTCGACGAAAAGAATCCACTAACAATTTTATCCTTTTTCAGAAAATATATTAAGTGAAGCTCAGGAATATACCTATTTAGCTATTGCATAAACAAACAACTTGAGCTGGAAGTCGCATATAACCAATGTCTCCTCATCTTGTGATGAAGTGTGTATAACTTAGGCATAAACACACTGACGCTCCAGCAAAAGTTAGACCAATTTTGTGCCCTATAAATTTGACAGAAACTTCAGTATGCCTGCACGGCTTCAGACCCCTATAGAATAAATGATATTGAATTGCTTGAAAAGGTTCTAAGAAAGGCTGTTGACTTATATTCTAAATATAAGTGCAAAAATTCTGTTTGTGAGTTCATGACAGCAAATGAGATTGAAATGTTAGTCAGGGATAAAATTTTTACACATTACATTTAGCGCAAGTTGATAATTCGAAATACAGTCGCACGGAGTTTGTTTCGGAGCTGATGCGAACTCGTGAGATTAAAGCATAAGAAAAAAGGAAGTGTTAATGCCTTAAATTTTTTGCTGTTATTATGCTACAAACTAGCCTTATATAGAAGAACGCAGCATACCTCAAAATACTATTCGTCATTACCATTTCCGCTCTTCCACCCGTTCTACCAACCTGTCTAAATTTTCTTTTTCACAGGCTATTATCGACGGGACCAAAACACCTGAGCATGTCTCGATTCAACTGAATAGCAAATGTTTAGTTTATTTTAACCTTTTCTTGTTTCTCATTGCTGTTACATGTAATATCCTGAACTATTGGTATCCGACATTGCTCACACCTTTATGTCCCTCTTTCTTTGGACTCTGGTTTGCAGTATGTGTTTCGATAAAAATTTAAAAAGATGAGTGACAAGGGTAGCTCGAGGCGGGGTCAATTCCCGGCCGCGGCGGCAGCTTTTCTGATGGAGGCGAAAAGCGAAAATGCCCGTGCGTTCGAGATTTCGGCGCACGTTTACGACACGCAGGTAGTAAAAGTTAATCCGGAGCTCTACACACGGCGTGCCTCATCGCCTGTGTAGCATCGGTGCGTTAAATATAATCAGTGGAGGTGAGCTCGTGGTGCTGAAGACAAATTGACTTCACATTAATTACTCAAGACTCACGGCATGAGCACAACGTGTGTACCCCACACAAAATGAAACTCGCAGCTCAAATTTTGTTTCAAAACAAGACAGCTATGTACGAAAACAGATAGGCCCCAGAGATCTATAGGTACACGAATTAAGCCTTCGTTATAAACTAAGATGGCTACGTTTTGTTAAGAGCCGCGATGCCTTAATGATTTACCGAGATCAAGTCCATTCCCATAATTTCCACTTTTAACTACGACTTCTGGTTTGAAATGAATCCTCTTTCTGCCAACGTTAGGCATGTATAGGCACAACAAAGAGAGCTTGGTTGTTAAATGTTACCAAATGTACTACCTATTACAGCTTCGAACACACAAGGTTAAGTGAACGAGACTACGTGCAAAAATATAGTCTATGCGGAATTTTAAGAAAACAATAAAATCTGCACACGCTGACCATAAACTGTCGCAATGGTTTATTGCAATTTTATCGATGGGCATACAACTAGTAACGTATAAATAGTCCTATAGGACATCTTCACAGAACATTATTGCCTTTAAACATGCCACATGGGCATGACTTGTAAGAAAACTTTACCTCAAAATTATGATGTATTGGGATAACGCTGTGTTATTGGGTACCTCGGGCTCAATTGCTTGCACACTTATGAGTATACATGCCGAAATTTAGGCAAAGGCCTGTTATGTTCCTTGTGCTCCTATCGCGCCATTTTGATATATGAGCATGAATTTGGTGTTAAGGAGTGCTTTTATGGGGTTCTTATAGCACCTATACATGTCTCTTTTGGCGTTTCTGCCTAAATGATCGTAAATGACTCTTTTCAATACTTATTTTCAATATCTTCGCCTTTATCAACACTATTTAGCCTCAAGTTTCGGTTTCGGGAGCAGTTTAAGGCGTTATTCACGTTACAGATCAGCATTGATGTTCAGAGCTCTAGTAGGGTTTAACCTAATAGAGTCCTTCAGTTCAACCAACCCCCGGAAAGCAACCGCTAGCAACAATAGAATGGACGCTCACTCTCGGGGACAAGAGGCACAATTTTGAATTTAAAAATCTGGAGATTGTGGTAGTTTGCAATTGTTTCCACAATTTTCACAGATTTTTTACTACGTTTCGCGTGCTTTACAAACAGATCTCTTCGAACGTGAGCAGACTCATCCTCGTTCCTAGAAGCACACTCAAACCCAACTCCCTTTTCAACGGAATGGTACAGCATCGAACTCTTCTTTGCTAGCAGATCTCGCCCATACTGAAGAGCCAACGGCTAAACATCACTGCGCAGCTGAGTTTCATTACGCCTTAAAACTCACACTGCCGATGGGCTCTAAGACACAGATTTCCATCAAAAATCTGTTCGGGTCCTGAACACCTTTTTAAAAACGCTCAAGTGTGTGGAAGTGTATTTGGAAGTGCTGGGACGTCTTCATTGTTTAATGCGAATATCATAGTGATTGAAAAAATTGCTAGAGTTGTACCTAACAGCCCTCGTGTAAGAGCATATAATGTTTTGATAAATCGCAGTCTTTCTTACATTTATTATTTGTATCTGTTTCTGTTGCGTCGTAAATGAATTACGTGATGCAGCATCAACTATACTGGAGTGCAACATAAGAATGATAAAGGAAGCTACCGTTGCGCCTCATCACCGCAGCCGGCTGTTCCTCCGTGCGGCGCAATAAAAGCGCGCCTTACTGCGAGTATTTTTAACATGATGCCATCTATTTCAGGGAATTTATCAACTTGATCGGCTCATAAATTACTGCAGCGACGACAAACAAACAACGTGAGACAAAGCAGGTGATACCACGCTCTAAGCGCCATCTCCTTTGAAAACGCGTGCCCGCGCTGACATCCGGGGCTGTCTCTTCGGCGGAGTGAAACACTGCATTAGCTATTGCTGTTCTCGACTTTTACCCGAGTATAGAACATTTTTAAATCACTAACCCCAGCTCTGACGCATTCTTTTTCATTCCTGTTCCACATTCTGCGACCCTCAAACAAGCGTCAGTGGCCATTGAACATGAATGTAAGCAGCGCGCTTGTTGACTAAAGCCAATGGGTCGACATTAGTGTAGCATGGTTTTCCTGCCCTATGTACAGGTCACGCATGTCTTGGTTTAAAATTATTTGCATTTATTTAAAAATTTGTGATGCCTATATTTCCGTCTTTGGCAGTCTAAAACGTTGTTTTGCCGGTCGGTTTTTGGCGCCTAAAACGCGCTTTTTAATGCTCAAAATCAGGCCTCTACTTTTGAGGTTTCAAAGTATAGCTCAGCAGAGTTGGGGATGCGCAATCATGTTTTACACATGCGACCAACTGCTGCCAGCCTGGTTCGTCATGTCCTTGCCCTTTCTTCTTTTTTTTTTTTTTTTTTGCGGCTGTTCAGTGAACGATTCCACCTATGGCACTAGTTAATCTTCTATGCTTTCCCGTCTACAAATGCACAAAAAGACATAACTGCGATGAAATACAAATGGGCACGCCAAGGCCCATCGTCAAACTCGTCTTTCACGCACAGCAACCTCACTCTCACGAAGCATTCAAGTCAACTCAATGATCAAGCAACGAGTGTTTTTCCAGACCCCTTCGATTTAGCTTGTGCGCGCTCATCACCCCCTTGGTGTGGAGTCTTCTGAACCGAATGTTGTGGGAGCCGGATGATATCTTGCTCGCGTGCCTCCGTTTGGAGGCTTTCTCAAATAAATACGCCCTTCACATGCATGACGCAGAATATTTAAGGAGGCCCTTTGTATTTGCAAGAGTACCTACCGTTTTATACGTTCGCAGCAGCAGGCTTACAGATGAGTACCATATCATTTTAAATTCTTTTTCACGACGTGACTGCTTATTAACGGACCTCTCGTTTATAAAATGGCTGCGGTTAGGTTTTATGTGTCGGTGCCGTCTAGTGAGGGATCGCGAAAGTATAGCTTTTTGTTTCAGAAGGCGGGGGGTGAGTGGTGCAGTGGCGAGCCTTAAGTATGCATGCAATAAATTTGAGAGTATCTGAGTTGGTGGCAGAAATGTAACGACTCGCTCAGTCGCGGCATCGTCGTTACGCTTTGCCGCACCGTGAAAACTGTTCAGTGTCTCGACTGCCGGCTCTGCCACAGCGCCCCTCGGTTTTGAACTCGCGCCTGGAGAAACACCTTTCGTTTCAGCGGACACGTGTTGCCTCCTTTCGCTAGCTTCACCGTTTACACTTTCCTGGAAAACATGGTTAGCTCGCGAACTGCACGCGTTTGGGTCGGTAGCCGTGTTTATTTAAGGCTTTCCGTGAATCTAGCACTTCGAACCCGACACTGACACATAAGGCTCTGCTCTCAGTGGACTTACGCTGCCCTCTGTCGTGAGCCTCCGGAAATGCGCTATCTTCGCTATCATTTTCAGTCTCCCCGTTCGTCCCAGAGGTGGCGACGCGATCCTTACTTGCGTCTTTCGCAGTCAGCTCAGTTCGCGTCCGCGGCAGCGCTTCGAAATTATAACCATTGTCGCGTAATTAACAGCTGATCGGACCTGTCCGAAAATAGGTGCCTGTATTCCGGAAGAAGTTGTGGGGATACCGCCACCTGGGTGACAAGTTCACCAAACGGACCTCTAATGCTGACTTTAACAATCGGCAGGCACACGTTCCGCGCTGCTACGGCGTGTTTCCCCCAAACACTTTGTCCCGTCATCTCATACGGTTCTACATAGGAAGGGCGGATCATGTCTACCACTGCCGCGGAGTCGCGAAGAACTCGGCACGGTTTACGGTAGACCACGAGCTATACGTGCGATTCCAGAAACTGCCCGCTGTCCTCACTCTGGTCTATTACGTAAAAGACGAGCTTGCCTTTTTTGCAAGTCGCATCAAAATGCCCTGTACCGCCGCACTTGTAACAAGCAGCTTGTTTGCGCGCTTGAAAAGTTTTCTTTCGGCGCTACTCATCAGCGTCTGCGCCCTTCTTGTTTTCCCGACTGGTTTCACTATCCGACAAAACGACTTTGCTAGTTCCACCATCTTCCTGGGAAGCTCTGCCTTTCGGTCCTCAGTTGTCAGGCCTCTGCCTGAACCATTTTTGCCGTGTTTCGGCTCTTGTGCACCTCGACGTGCGACGAACGCGTTAAATTACTAAGCTGCGCATGATCCACAGTACTTACCCCAATCCGGTTTTGCATTTAAAGCCTCGCGGTTTGCGCTAGACGGCGGTAAAACTGTTCGACGCCGAAGCACTCAACTATACGTCGTCGTGCTCTCCGAAAGCTTTTGCCTCTTTGGGCCACTTTTCCATGTTAGCCCTCGGCTTATAAGCGAACTCCGAGTGCGACTCGCCCTTAGCACTCTCGACTTCACGGAATTTCTGGCGAAATGCCTGTGCCGACACCCTGTAGTAACGCAGGAGGCTCGACTTGACTTTCTCCTTGTCCCCCGCCTCCTCTTTTGGCAAGCGGGTCATCTCGTCGAATGCCTCACCTGGCAAAAGCGTATGCAGCTTTCGGGTAAAGTGCCTCGGCTAAACTCGGCCTTCTCGTACGTACTCTCGAAATTGACAAAAAAAAAACAACTCTGATGTGTTCTCCTACCTTGCATGGTCAAATTAGGTCACTCAATCGCAACCTAGGTCACTCAGTTGCCTCAGAGTGCACTGCACGCTGCTGTCACTCTCACGTCTAGATCGAGATGCCTCTAGCTCGATACGCTTTATCTACAGCTCATGCTGCCGCTTTTCGCGATCGAGTTGGAGCTCATGCTTACGCTTTTGTCGCTCGCGTTGGAGCTCCTGTTCTCTCTCCTGCTGACGTTCCTGTTTCTGCTTCTCGAGCTCCTGTTCTCGATTTATTTCCTTGCGTTGGAGTTCCTGCTCTCGCTTTTTTTTCGTCAAGTTCAAGCTTTTCTCGCTGGCGCTTAGCCTCTGGAGACTGACGCTTAGCGATGTCCCTGTAATTGATCCGCTCAATGAATTCCGACAGCTCATCATCGTCAGCCCCAACAACAAGTATAGCCTGTATCAGTTCTGGCTTCCTTAGCGCATCCGAAACATCCAAGCGCAACTCTTTTGCAAGCTCCAACAACTGTTGTTTTTTCAACGTTTTCAAATTCATGGTCGGTCTAGAGTACTGCTTTCCCACCGTACCAAAATGGTTTCGCGCGAATAACCCACGCGGCAAAAACACACGCCCTTCCAGCTATCCCCAGAATCATTGTAAAACTCATTGAGGAAAGGTGCCGCACTCACTATTGACCGCCGTGAATTCTGCGAAGTCTGAAGCCGCTTTGACGTCCGTGGTGTTGGATCTGTTACGATTCTGCGCACGCAACCATATTCGTGCGTCCTGCAAAGTTTTGCGAGTGCAAGCGGGCTTCGGACAAGATCGCAACATTCCGCAGAACGGCCGGCGCAAGAGCGCCTCGATGACCGTGTGATTCAAGTGAGTGAGTGAGTGAAAGAACTTTATTGAGGGTCCGGCGATGACGCCAGCTCGTCGCGCACCCGGCTAGTCCCACGTCGGGACCGGCAGGTCTAGCCCACCGGTCCGGTCGCGGGCACGCTGGACTGCCAGTATTCAAACTTCGGCCGCGGCAAAGGCCGCAGCACATGCCGGAACGCGGGCGCCGCAGCGGAGAACTCCTCTATCTCCTCTCTCAGAGTCAACATGCGCCGCTACTACCGACCCCTCACGAACTCTGCAAAGAGTGTTGTGTGTGTCTGTACTATGTTCGCGCCGTGTGCAAAGGCAGGGGAACACTTTTTTGACCGTTAGAACTTTGCGTATAAATACAGAATCCCAACGCCGAAGTGTATTCGTTTTGGAGCAGCGAATCAATGCTGTCACTCTGCTCGAGTCCTGTACTGTAACCTCGCCCGGAAGGGTATTCTTCCTGTATTTCTTCGGCTCATATCTCGCCATGCAGTAAACAAGTGAACTTTGCCTTCGGCTTCTGGTTGTCGTCTCCAAGGCAGCAACATTTGCTGGTCGCTCACCACCACGCTACCACACGCATGACTGAAGCGACGAAGCCCGACAGTGGAACACCTTCCCGATTGTGAGAAGTGGTTGCCAGCGGTCGGATGGCAACTCCGTAACACCTGGAGCCAGCGGCGCGAGATCCAACCCCACGGACGTCAAGGCCGCTTTGGACTTCGCAGAATTCACGACGTTCAATGGTGAGCGCGGGACTTTTCTTCACGGAGTTTCACCAGGCTTTTGAGGATAGCTGCTAGGGCGTGTGTTTTTGTCGCGTGGGTTATTCGCGCAAAACAATTTTGGAGCACTGGGAAAGCAGTACTCTAGACCGGCCATGGATTTGAAGGCGTTGAAAAAACGCAGTAATTGGAGCTTGATAAAGAGTTGCGCTTGGATGTTTCGGACGCGCTGAGAAAGCCAGAGCTGATACAGGCTGTACTCGCTGTTGGGGCTGACGATGATGAGCTGTCGGAATGCATTAAGCGGATCAGTGCATGGGAGACCACTAAACGTCAGGCTGCAGACGCAGAACGCCAAGAGAAAAAAATCGCGCCAATCCACCCCGTGAATGTGGTTGGAAAGCAAAGCTGTAAACGGCACCCATGGCGATTTCCCATGCGACGTCACTTAAATTCACTCACATTGCTCTACAAATAGTAAAACCAGAGAAAAGTGAATTGCACTTAACAACACCATTTATTACTTCAAAGAGATATTCTTGGTAAGGTTAAATTAATGCATGATGCATGAACGGTGTTTGGTTGAGTTGTATTTGTGTAGCACAAGCGTGGACACTTTTTTTCATAAAATTAAAGCTCCAACCCGCTGTTAGACGATCTGACTTCTCCGTCTCTGCGCCGCGGACGGAGGCGGCGAGATTGGCGGCAGAGAAGGAGGTGGAGGTGGAAGAAATACTTCTGTTCAGGTTTCTGAACGGCCCAGAGTGCAGCCCTGGGGAGTGATTCCTTCTTCTGTGGGGCCCATATTCATTCCGCGCGGACTGTGTTCTGTCCACCCGCTGGAGCTGGGTAGGTAGACAGGGCCTGGACAGCAGCATCTCCTATTGCTCTTGTTGGGTAGTTGACGGAAAGAGAGGAGGTTGCTCAGGGCTAAAGTCGCACACCCCGATTACGCGGCCGAGTGTTCCTACTTCTGAGCAAAATTTACATTCAGCGTCGTAGCGATTCGGATACATTAAGTGAAGACGCGTAGGCTGTGGGAAGGAGCCCGGATTGTATGAGCCGTAGGGTAGTTTGTTGTTCCCTGGAAAGGTCAGGGTAAGGCGAAGCTACGGTCTGTATCAGAAGGCGATAATGCTGTGTTATCTCCCTGAGCGTGACAAGCAGATGACTGTCGTCGTGCAGCTCCATAGCACGGTAGGTAAAAGCGCAGGCTTGTCGGGTGGGCATATTTGTTGCCCTCCATTGAAGCGTGAGGGGGTGTCCAGATGATCTGTATGTAACCGTTTGGGGAGTGGTTTTTTAGCCCGCGCAGTGCAGGTCAGGACACCCAACTCGACTGGTTATTCCAGTAGGCTTGCATGGAATCGGTGACTACCCTCCGAATTACTCTCCGGTTGAGTGAGAGCCAAGGTGATGGCTGTCTGTTCTGCTGCCGTCATTTCTTGGGTCCTAAGCGAGGTACACGCGAGGAGGTTGGTTCTGGAGGTAGCTCTGATGACGGCGTATTGCTGCCCTCGATGTTTGGAGGCGTCTGTGTAGATAACTGCATGATCCCCACCGAGGGTGGTGTTTAGCGCTTGAGCCCGTGTTTTTCGGTGACCCTCGTCGTGTGAGGGGTTCATATTTCTAAGCAAAGAGAGCATCTTTAGTTTTGGTCGCCAAGAGTCTGGTAGTACGTCAAGCGGAGTGACATTCTGGGCTGCCCAGCCAATCTGGTGAAGCATGCAGTTACGCACCGCAGTTCTGAGTCGGATGTTCTGGTTAGAAACATGGCCTTCTATCAGCTCTTCCACCGTGTTGTGGATCCCCGTGCTAAGCAGCCTCTATGTGGGCGCACTCATAAGAAGACCAATGGTCTGCTCTACCGCCTTTCTAATCATTATTTAGTCTTCCTTGTCGAGAAGAAGACAGGGAATTGACGTAAGTGACTCTCGAGAGGACAAAAGCTTGAATTAATTGAAAGGTACCGGATTCCTTTAGGCCTCGCTTCTCGTTGGCAACTAGCCTGATCATGTGTATAATTTGATTGATACAGTTTTAGAGATGCTGGAAGGAGACGTCACTCTTGGTGTTAGCCTTGAGATGTAGGCCCAGGATCTTGATGCTGGGGCTTGGAGTGATGGCCTGGCCATCAAGGAGTATTTGAATGTATTCCTTTATTTGGCGTGAGGACGGACGACAAGGAGCTGCGATTTTTTACGTGAACACTGGAGGCCGCAGGCTTTAGCTCATTGGCATACTACAAGTGAGAACCCATGCATTGGTGCCAGCTTCCTTTAATTTTTGTAACTCTTAGCACATGAGCAACGTGCACACAGGGCCGCTAGACGGGCATGAGTGGTCGCGTGACGCTTTCACGTGGCATTCAGCGAGAACGCAGGGGGTAAACCCGTAGATGTGGTTGGTGAGTACACCACCTGTATTCCCCGTCTTCGCGTGGTCTCGTAGCTAAATCGGTAAGACGACGGACTCTCACTTTGTTAGCCTATTAGTTCCAGGTTCGATTCCCGGCGGTGCCAGTAAATTCTTTTATTGTTCGCTGGAGTTTTCTGGTGACACCAACGGTCGCGAAAGAAGCCTTGGGGGGTAGAGGTAAAAAGCTTTGCTTTAAAAGGGAGCAATGAAGCTTGAGAGGCACAAGCAGGCACGCGAGAACAGGTTCTCGAGAGGCAGAAACAGGGACGCGAGGAAAGAAAATAAGAACAGGAACGCGAGGATAGAAAGCGAGAACAGGAGCGACAGCATGAGTTGGAAATGAAGCGTCTCGAGGTCGAGGCATCTTGATTTACGTGTGAGAGTGTAGTAACTTTATTTTGCCCAAAAGTTGTGGTGATTGCACCACTGAGCTGTTCGCTCAGTCATCTAGACAGCGGGGCTCCCGGTATTTTGGGAGCTCGGTGTCTTCAGCCAACTGGGCGAGGGCTTCTTGCACGTAGGGAGCTGGGCTAGAGATGGCAGCCTCCCACTCTGTTAGGGATGATATGTTATGAAGGATGGGATGATTTCTTCTACGTGATGCGGGTATTAATGGGCATGACCAAATGATGTAGTGAAGTGATGCTCGTTCCACAGAACAAAAGGGGCAAGCGTCCTTATATTCGCCAGGATATATGATGGACATGAGTTGCGGAGTGGGGAATGATAATGTTTGGAGCTGCCTGAGAAGGACTGCATGCCTTCGACTGAGCGATGGATGCGGTGGTGGAAAAATTGCCCGATCCTGGCGGAAATGATCAAGGATATCGCCGAAAGTATGGAGGCGGTCCTTATAGCCGAAATGTTGCGGTATATCTTCAGGGGTCCTATGAGGCTCTCGGAGAACCATATCTCGAGCAGTCTCATTGGCTCTCTCATTTCCTATCAGGTCAGAATGTGCCGGTGACCAGATGATGCGGAAGATCCGGCTATGAGGTGTGGGCCCTTGCGAGAGGGTTGCCAAGGTTCTAGATGATACCCTGCCGTTTAAAAAATTTAGTACGGCCGATTTAGAATCGGTTATGATGTTAAGATGCGGAGACCGGCTGTGGGCTATGGCTAGACCGATTGCCATTTCCTCTGCCTCTGTGCAGGAAGTGCAGCTTAAGATGCTGTAGCGATGGGGCTCCCCTTGGAGTCGACCACCGCTAGTACCGATGCGTTCCTGTGTTGATATGGGGCGGCATCGGTGTATACCACAGGAGACCCCGGTGGGTGTTGTTTGGCAAGGGCCTTGAACGATTTAATGTAGTTGTACGTGCGCTCTCCAAAGGCATTCTGTGCGACACTCGGCCATACTACAGATGGTGAGAGTGACAGCAGCGCGTAGTCTGAGGCGACTTAGCTACCTACGGTGCGAATGAGTGACCTAATGCGACCCTACAGGGTGCGGGAAGACATCGGTCTTTTCTTAGTCAATTTCAGGCGTACGTGCGAGGAGGCCAGTTTAGCCGAGACACATGGCCGCAAAAGCTGCTTACGCTTTTGCCAGGCAAGAAATCCGACCCGGGGCCGCTTGCCAAAAGAAGAGGCCAGGCGTGTAGCCAAGATTTTTTTTTGCAGGGGTGGGGGGCTAAGGCGGTTATCAAACTTCCCCACCGCTGCCCCCCCCCCCACCCCCCTCCGAATAAAAAGAGCACTAGTTTGCGAGCGCCCTTAAATTATAAACATAAAATACATGTTTGGTTCATTAAAAAAAGACTACATTATCCCGATAATAATGATACCTATTTTTCGTTAACTTTAAAGGAATAGTTGAGATATAAAATAAAACATATCAAGCAGTGGCAACCACCCTCCCACTTCCCGGCGATTTCTCTATGACATCACCGGATCTTCTTCTCTACGATTGGCGCCAAACCACCCAAAACACCGCCAAGGAACATGGTTGCGTGATTGTAGAAGGGTCCTCTAGTTCCATTGATCCTATCATTTTAATTGTAACGTGCAGTTAACACACTCACAAGTACCTTTTAGGGATGGCGTATACTAAATCACTCCTGCCCATATTACGTCACTGGAGCGCAAAATTTTAAAATTTATTTATTTATTTATTTATTTATTTATTTATTTATTTATTTATTTATTTATTTATTTATTTATTTATTTATTTATTTATTTATTTATTTATTTATTTATTTATTTATTTATTTATTTTCAATACTGTCAGTCTCATTCCGAGACCATAGCAGGTGGGCGTAACGATTGTACATTCACGTGGTACATAAATAAATATCAGCACAGAAAAGAGAAACAGGAATGGAATGGAATGACAGTCTTCACAAATATACAAAGTTTCTTTTACTTATAGTTAGGACGAATAAGGAGCTGAAGTTCTTGAACACCACATTTGTAACACTTACAACATATCCAAACAAATAACAAGAAGCATACCTCAAATCACACCTATTAACCTCAAACAACAACAAAAAACCAATAGCAAAAAGTAGTGAAATTGTACAACATGAAATGTAGTGGTACAGATGAAAATAGCAGCAAACCTGCAAATATTCATGTTACCACGAATATACGCCACTAATATGCTTCCGCTGGTGGCGTAGTACCTCTGGGAATGCGAGTGTTACCGCGTTAAGAGAACATACTTCAGGCAAAGTTGGATAACGATTTCGCATTAGTAAAGGAGGAATCTAAACAATTTCATTCTCTTATAGCAAGTGGAAAAAAGAATGCTTGAAGGTGTCATTGCGGTAGGAATATTCTTTGCGGTAGTCTGATGGACGGATGTACCATGATGCGCGAATTCTTTTTGCTTGTGAAGTAGCTGGAAAAGAAATTTAAGGCGCGCTTGTTTTGCTCTAATCGCTAGTGTTCGGAGGCCAGAGCTTGCTAACATATTTGTGGGATAATCAGTGCGCTTATATTTTTTGCAGATGAATCTTGCTGCCTTCCTCTCTACATTTGCGAGTTTTCAAATGTTAGTGATTGTATAAGGAAACCATACTGTACTTTAAGGGTATTTTCTTTTATTTCCCTCGCTCCTCAATTCGAACTCCGCTTAATTCGAACAACTGTATGGTCCTCTTCGAGTTGTAATTAACGAACTTTTACGGTATTGGAAATGTGCGCATCCTATGTGGGGTTTGACGTAATCGTGACACCTATACTTTTTTTAGATGCGACGCTGAGAGCATCTGTTGTCGGCGGCCCTGTTCATCCTGCGTGCGTCCATTGTTGTCCTCAGCCTTTCCACTCTCCCCCTCTCCTCTCCGATAGCGAACACACTCTCGCGAGGGGCATTGGATTGGATTCGGTTGGATTGGCTTGGCTTGACTTGGATTGGATTGGATTTGGATTGGATTGGATTAAAATGGATTGTGTTGGATTGTGTTGCGTCATAGCCGCGGCAGACGCACTGGCACCGGCGCGTGCCCAGGTAAGAGCGAACACACTCTCTCAACATCTGCGGGTGTGCGGCCCAGCGCGCTCTCACTCCGCCGGTGGGCGGCGCTGCGCGCGGTGCTGCGCATGTGCAGTACTCTCTCTCTCCGCGGTCTCCTCTCCTTCGGGCGCGCTGCGCATATAACCGGTTTGCCGCTCTCCGGCGGCCTTTCGGTCGACGGTTGCTCTCCGCTTGCGCTTGAACCCCACTCAGCGTGGCATCACACCAGGGTTCCCGCGAGGGGAGGTGGGCGTAATTTTTTTCATTCACTTTTAAAGCCAGGCGACTCTAATGCGGGAATCATACTGGATAGCTTGCTTCTTTCGGGTTATCGTCATGCATACTGTTTTTTGGGGGTTAATTGACATGTGCCACATGTCGCACCAGTTGGAAAGATGTGGTTTAAGGAATCAGTGATTGCAAGGTGATCTGGATGAATGACTGTTGATTTCTTTGTAAATAGTGCAGTCGTCTGCGAAGAGCCTAATGTTGCAAAAGATATTGTATGCGATATCGTTAATAAAAACAAGAACTAACGAAGGCCCCAAAACGAAGCCTTGTGATACACCGTACTTGTGGTACCATTAATTTGTTGTGACATACGGAATCAAATGCTTTCTCAAAGTCAAGTAGTATGATATTCGTTCGCGCGCAGTTGTAATAGACAGTGCTAAATCATAAACAACTTGCTGGGTAAATATATTGGTCTAAAATTTGAAGGGTTATCGCTATTTCCTGCTTGGGGAATCGGTGTTACTTTAGCTTTTTTCCAGTCGTATGGAAGTTTTGATGCGGCGAGAGATTTACGGATATGCCTAATGGTGCGGATTTGCTGCACCATTCGGCATATCGCTTAAGAAAAGTATTGGGGACGTCGTCGGGTCCAGAAGATTTTTTGGGGTCTAGGTCGAGCAAAAGACATAATATTCCTTTGTCACCTACATCTTAGGGCTAATAACAGTATTATCGATAGGTATAAGCTGTGGAAGTTTTTCCGTTATCTTTTACAAACACAGAGCGTAAAAAGTTGGAGTACATTATAATCTTCGCCCTTTTCTGTAGCAATGAAAGTCCAGGACTGCCTCTTTTTCTAGGGCGGAAATGCTTCCAGCACCTTTGTAGGTTCCCAGGAATGAATGACGGCAGCGTTACTTCAAAGTAATGTTCTTTCGCTTGTTTTCTTTTGGTCTTAAAGTTTGAAATAGCTGTTTTTACTTTTGATGCATTCGCACTGCAGCACTGTTTTTTTACCACCTTCCGTAGTCGTTTAACTATTCGCTTTGCCACTGCGGAATAAATTTACTCGTGCAGTACAAAACAATGTGCTTCAATCTTAGCCAAAGGTAATTTAAAGTTGTGGCGAGATCACAGTTCAATTCCACAAACTCGTAGAATTGATGAGGTAATTAAATTAGAACACTGGCGTCATCTGCTTTATTGAAGTCTGGAACATGATTTACTGTTGATTGAAGGGGTAATCTGTAATTGAGTGTTAACCGGAAAATAGACACTCTGTGGTCTGAAATACCCTCTACAACATCAACTGGAGTGTCGATATGGCTAAGGTGACTACTAATAAGTATTCGGTCTAATATACTTGTGGCTGTTCCTTGAACACGAGTTGGGCACGAAAAAATTTGATGCAGATTGAAATTTAACATTAAATCGAATAAATCCTCTGAACCCCGTGAGGTGGTGTGCATGCCACTCCAGTTTATATCAGCAAGGTTAAAATCACCCATTACCACGGCAGCAGACCGATGGACCTGCAGCTGAAGAAACTTGTGCATGGAACCTATGCATACCAGAGGATGGGCTACGGTAAACGCAACCCGCCACTACACTTGTACTCTTGCACATAATTTTGTACTCTTGCACATAACCGCCTCTGTGTCCGGAACGTGAGTCAGTAGTGTATATGAAATAGAACGTCGAATTAACAACGCCACGCCTCTGCCAGGAGGCGGTGTGTCTTTTCTGGTGGCAGCGTAGTTAGGGGGAGCGAATTCGTGGTCGAGTATATACATCTGATAAGAGCCACGTTTCCGTGATTGCGACAATTTCTGGTTCATGAAATATTAAAAAGTCTTCACTGTGGCTGCACTTTATTCAGAAAATTTTGAGCGTTCCCATTTAGTAATGTTATTTCTTTGTTTTGTGTGGTACTCCCAGTGCTCGGCCGAGTTTATATTAGTTTTTTGGTTTCTTTAGTGGCACCCTTTCTTCTTTCTCGTCGTCCCAAACGAACGCGTAGACATTTATGTACAGCTTCTCAAAAGCCAGCGCCACTTTTTTCTTTTTCGCCTCGCTTTGGTTTCGCGCTGTTTCAAAGCTTTTTTCCGAATTCGCGTGTTTTGCGACAAAAATCTTCGCCAATGGCGTTATTGGTGCCCTTGAGATTCTTTCCATTCTTTCATATGGCGTCCTTCTGCCACGAATTCGCAAGTTCTGAAATAACTGGTCTGGTTTTATTGGGAGCGGACTTACCTAGTTGGTGGATACGTTTGATCGCAATAGGTTGTAGCTTAAGTTTATCTTGCATGACGTCCTTGTTTACTGCTTGTTCGAGGGTTTCACTGGACTTAGATTGCGCTTCCGGCAATCCATATATAATTAGATTGGATCTTCTGCTCCTATTCTCGAGGTCGTCAATTCTCTTTTCTAATGTTTGTATTACCCTAGTCATTGAATTAGGTTGCGTTTTGGAGTGCCCTTGCTCTACTTCAAGCACTGACAAAGCGTCAAGTTTGTTATCGATGTCCACAAGCCGTTTTCATTTTATTTCCTTAATGTCGCTTGCAATGTCCTTCGGTTGGTTAAACCCTTCTTCAAGAGTGGGGCCCGGGTTGATTTGAACGTCTCCTCCCAACAATAACAGTTTTTTAAGAAAATTTGCATTGTAGAACGCCATGCTAAACAGCCATGAGCACGGCAACACCAACACGAAGCGGTCACTTCAGCGAAAGCATTTACCGTAGTTCCTGCTCACCTGCATAATTAAGACAAACGGGTTAACGAACCCCGTTGCCCTGATAAAGCCATGCCCAGTGGCCGTCGCATCGGCGAGGCTGGTATTAAGGGGGGCGCGGTGAGTTGGTTCTCCGCACCGAGATGCGCCGATGTCGCCTTGACGGGGGAAATTTCCATTCAGCAGGCGCGGCACGTCTAGGTCGCTCTTACTCGATATTAGTATCGTTCCGTTGATCCTCAGCCATCCGGTGTTGCCATTGCTAGCGGTACACAGCTGGACGAACCAGAACCGTAGAATGAAAACAAACGGGTTAACGAACCTTATTCCTCTGGTGAAGCTGTGCCCAGTCATATTTGTTGCCTTGCTCCGGTTGAAAAAACATCTTTTGTGACTGGAATGTAGCTGAATGAGTTACGAATGGCTAGTTCTTTCAAATTGAAAAAGGTCGTATTTTGTCTTCATACCGCCCTTTAGGGTCTGTCTCATAATATTGGTGTTGATTATGATGGCATTAAAGGAGTACTGACACCACATTTTGACGCCTAAAAAATGATATAATTGGCTTCAGTTGTTTGTACAGATGCCTCACAGAAATTTTTGCAGCGATCCGAGGCCGGAATCACATGTAAAATCGATTTTGATTGTTTAGGCCGCGAGCTTCCCCAAATCGGCAGCACTAGCGAAATCGCTTTCGGCGTGACGAAACACCAGCCTGCGTGTCTGGCCGGTTCAGGGTGACTTCATATAGTCGTTTTCGGAACCGGAAACGATATCCTGCGCTGCTGTTGTCGGTGGTATTCGTTTGGCCAGGAGACGTGGGCGTAGCTGTGTGAGCAATGCTTGTAAACGTTGCGTTTTCGACGTCTTTGCTCTTCAGTTCGTGGCCGGCGCATGGTGTTCCCTTGCACTGGTGCCGAAAACTGCGCGGTGCCGGCACCGCGCAGTGCGCGATGTCGACGGGCACCGCGGCGACGCGGCGGTGCGCGTCGCCGAGCTCGCCCAAGTTGTGCTATGGCAAGCTCGCGGTATGCGAAGTACCGCTCGTGGAAGCCTGTCCGAGCAAATCGACGACGACGCCAAGATGCATTATTTTCTACGCGACGACATGCAGCGCTAAACGCGGACTGAGTTCGTGCGCGGAGGCGGCCGCAAGAACTGTCGCCCAAGCCAGCGGGCTCGAGGTTGCACGGGTCACCTTGGGTGTTGGGAACTTTAGGCTTAGTATCGTGGCGACTATTTGATCGCTGGTATCTGAACAACTGCGAATGACCATCCCTTACACAACTTTTCACCACACTATCATCCCCTTTTTCGCATATGGAGCTTTATTTTGGCAATAATTTCCGTTTCAGCGATCGGTGACCAAGACATCTACCACGGCCTGTTTTGATTCTAGCGCGCAGGTGGCGCCATCTTTCGGCCGCTCGCCGCACCGCGGTGCCGGCAGTGCTGGGTGGAGCGCCGAACCTCCGCTGCCGGTCAGAGTAGGCTTACTATCGCGGCAAATATCTGAACGCCACTTTTAAATTCAGCGCTGATAACAACCCCTAGCACAATTTTTCAACACACTAACATCTACTTTCTCGCATGTGGAACTTCTTTTTCGCGATCAGATTGATTAGAAGAGTGGCGACAAGCTGTTGCTATCACGGTCTGCGCCGGTTCGAGCCGCAGTGATACTAAAAAACGGACGACGGCGAAGATATCGCCGGCCTAATCGCCTGGCCAAATAAAGTTGTTCTGTCTGCCGGGTGGCAGCGGCTCATCCGAGTTTGACTTTTCAGACGACATGTCGACTGCGCGGGCGAGTGCGGACCATGCATGTGCAATCGTAGCAGACGATGCGGCGAACGCATGGAGGAAAGAAAAACGTCCCTGACGTCACGGGTGAGACCGGGACGTAAGGCTGGCCCGCTTGCAGGCTGGCCTTCGAACGGCCATTTTCTCGCGCGGCGACCAAATTTGAAATTGGTTGCAATAAACGTGCTATAATTAGTTCTGTGTTGGCTGACGGCAGCTTGTGCAGGCATTGCATTATATGGCTGTAGCTCCATGTGATTACTTGCTTCATTTTAATGTGTGTAGTATGATGAGTGCGACATCGAAAATAAAATGCCGTAGGCCATAACAAGGACATTTTTTTATTTATTTGGTCTTGTCGAAAATGCAGAAAAAATGGGCATATAAGCGTTCTACACCAGTACAGCAGCGTCCAGAACTATTCTGAGCAGTCTACATCGAATATATGCACTTACGTTGTGTAGCGCAGATCTTACCTAAAAACACGACAGGCTAAATTATTCCTACAAGGAGCGTTATGTCACAAGCAATAATTTCAGCAAATATCAACCCTAAACACAGACGTCACTCTGAAGAACAGCTCTCTAACGGCGAAAATTATACGAATATAATAGGATTAGCACTCGCGCAAAGCGGGATGATTCGACCATCGGTATTTGTCAAGCCAGGCAGTAGAAATTTGCGCTTCTGTTTTGAGTCTCTAACACAGTCCATCTTGTAGCTTTTATCAGGACTCCGGGCGGACTTGAGGAGCTTCGGATTTGTAACATCGCCAATCCGGTTGACATTTCCGTAGAGCCGAAATGTCGAGCCTGCTGTAATGAGGTGCCCCTTAGTGTTCTGAAATAGTTGAATTATTCCATGTCCAGTTTAAAATGCGTCGTTCATAAATGCCCCATAGCCCGCTGCCTGAAGGCGTTTACAATCCAGTAACTTTTTTGGGACGGCCATCCTCTTTAAGTGTAGGTAGCACTCCTGGATAAGGCAGAGCAAGTCACTGCGAAGCTCAGTATTCAATGCTATATCGAACTTTAAATTTAGCAAGAAAAAATAATAAAACAACATACATTTCCGGTTAGGCATGTTCTGTGTAATTGGAGCAAAATCTTGCTGCGTTTACAATTTTGGCGTGAGATCTGATGAACGAATGGTAATGAGATCCTGCCGTCTAGTTTCAAACATTATTGAAAGGACATACTTTTTAGCGGATTCCTGCGCTACAATTTTCCAGCCTTCTACATACTACCGGTTTAAAAAGCTAAAGAATAAAACAGTCTTTGCAGTGTATGAGCGTGGGCGGCTCTGGAATATATAGGGCGCATAGGATTTTTTTAGTTTTTGTTAGTGGCGCGGGAATTTTAAATTATGTTGGAAAGCTCCTTGGTCCACCAGAAAACGGAGTACTGGGCCATTTTACAGGGCCAGCATGACCTTACGGGGGTGGTGCGATGCTCGAAACAAGTCATCATTTTGTTTCCCGGAGTGCCCCAAGAAAAAACGCGTAATGGCATGGCCTCGCATACATAAATGCTACAGACTACCGTGTTTCAGCGTTAAACGGATAATAATAGTATTCCCTTGGTTGAAAGCGTCCACGGTGTTCAGACTGAAGCATGGTTTCATGCTACGACATGATGGATTAGCTAAAAATGGCAAATTTGTTAGGGTGATAATTCCTCGGTATATACTTTTGGTAATTAAGTAATGCTGACGATTGCTCAAAATTCCTTTCCTACGACATTTTAGAATGTATGAGTAACAGTTGCGAATCCAGGCAGAATCACATCAGCGCGCATCCGTAAGGGGAGGGGAGGGTGGGAGAGCGGAGGTGTGCTGGTGCTCTTGATAGGGCCTGTGGTCTGTAGCCTGTTTAGTTACGACATTCGTTCGCCGTGCCCGACCTAATGAGCATTGCAAGAACGATAGTCTCGCGCACACAAAATTTCAAAGAGGGCTGGAAGGCGCGTTCGTTCCTTCGCCACCAGCACGAAGGTCCTTTGCTTGCGCACGCTGCTATAATGATATTAAAATTTTTGTAGCAGTGGATGCACGCGCCGGTATAAAACGTGGTAACAAAAGCAACGATAATGGGCCCATCATGCGATAGCGGTTGCCTCGCATGGAGTAGCGTGCCTGTAAAAGCAAACAACTAAAACTGTAGCGAGAACATATATATTTTAAATCTTCATTTACTGATACGAACGCTGCCCAGATACACTCTGAGTACCCCTCTACAACTTCGTGCATCATAAACTATTTAGGTCTTTATATGAGTTGAATTTACGTTTTCCCTCATTCAAAGTTACCTTTTGCTTCATCGCGGGCGCTTGTTTCAACAACCAATTCAAACTCAAATATTCCATTCAGAATAAAACGAGATACAGTTTTTTTTTTTTGTCTAGCAGACACAAATCTACTGCGACATCGTGTAAATATTAGGAAGTGATTATTTAAATCTCAAAGAATTCACGATTGATCGACACCGCACACCTTAAGGCACAAAGCAATCGTCAAAAGACATCAGTGATCATGCAAGGATAGATCAGTGGAAGGTACTTGACTCACAATTCGAGGCCTCTTCTGTGTGTAGGCACTTCGAGCGTAAGCTTTCCAAAGCAAGGGGCGCTTCTGTCCTTACGCCCCTGAATATGCACTGCGCTTGGCAGCCACCGACCAGAAGAACAGCGGCCGTGGACGCAATTGAGGGGCTTTAGTTGTGATCCAGGTCAAAGATGGCCACCAGGTCACGACTGCCGTCACGACCCCTGTCCCGACCGCCGTCAAGTCAAGTCAAGTAAAGTCAAGGCAAGTCAAGTCAAGTCAAGTCACGTCAAGTCAAGGCTTGAACGTGGGTGCTTCCCTTCCACTGGTAGGCTCGAACATGGGTAGTCGCCAGTACAGGGGCCGTTACTACGGCGCTGCCCTTGGTACGATTGAACATGGGCTGTCGCCTCCGTGTTTGCCTTCGGAATGGGCGTACGGAAGTGTCAAGTCCGGACTGTACGTCTTATGGACGTACACTCTTTGTCGAAATTTTCTAAGCCATGACGAAAGTGCACAGTCCGCGAAAAATTCAATGCACAAGCTTACATCTCGAGCGAGGCTAAAACGTTTTATGCCGGAAAGCTACACAAAACACATTTATTTCCTACTCTCAGAAAATAATTTGCTCACCAATAAAGGTTACGTTTATTCTCTGCATTCTTTGTGGCCCGGAAGGCTTAGGTTTGGCCTAAAAAATTTGACAAAAACTATACACGGTAATGCCACCGGTTCTAAAACGGACGCCCTGCGGACGTCCGCTAGATCTGTAATGGACGTACATTGGACGGGAGGCGGACGTCCGGTTGCTGCTTGGGTTGTCATTGTCAGACTGTGTTTCGTTCTCGGCAATGTTCAAGCCAGCCCATGTAGGCACGGTGCTTCAAATCTATTACAAATTGTTATCTAAATTATGTGCACGCTTATTCACGGACTGTGTAGCGCCTTCCCAGCCACACGTACGCGACTGGGAGGGATGAGGAGGCAGCGATACAGTTCCGATGCGATGTGAAAATAGCTGCGGTACAAAGGAAACCTTTGACTTGGAAGTGCTGTAATCTAAATTTTTAATTGTTCATGTTTGATTGCCTGACCTCAACAGAAACTGTGCGCACTGTTGTGTAGCAAGCTATTTAAAATGATTTGTTGATTGATTGATTTTAGGGTTTAACGCGCCGACGCAACGCAGACGACGAGGCACGCCGTATTGCAGGGCTCCTCTGCGGATTAATTTTGACGTCCTGGGGATCTTTAACGTGCGCCGAAATCTCGTACACATGGGAGTTCTTGTTTATCGCCTCCATCAGAAAAGTGGCCGCCGCGGCCGCGAGTCGAACCCGTGACCTCGTGTTCAGCATTCGAAATGATTCTACTTTACAGCATAAAAATGTGAAGTGGAAAAGAAAGGCAACATTGAAAAGGGTTTCACGCTTGGTAGTAGCCAAATTCGGCGTCATGCCAGTTTAGGTAAAAATAATTACACCATCTTCCCGTGGGTAACCCTGATGAGGATGCGAAGCATCATGGGGGTTCCGTGTGGTTCCATTGTATTGCCGTTATGTTGAGTGATCTGGTGTTTAGTAGCGCCAGAGGGAATTCCGCGTCCGGGTCCACACCGGTGGCAAAGGCACGCAAGTACTGTTGTGTTACGGTGAGGGTGGCTCTCGAGGCGCCCAAACTCGTCCATCGTGTTCCTGTTGATGTTGTTGTCGCTGTGGTAGAGTCGGTAGTCTCCGTCAGCGTTGGTGAGGTAAAGGTTGTTGACGTTGGTGCACCAGCTGAGGTCAACGTACAGGCCATCCTCTTCGCAGCTTTGTCTTCTTCTCCTTCTTCTTCAGCGGTTCCCCTACGAGAAGAGGACGACGGTGTTTGAACGCGAAGCTATCTCTTGATGGACTCTTTGGTTGGCGAATCCTTCGGCGCATCCTGCCACAATCATCATCAGAGGCGCTGCGGACGGGGCACGGACGTGGGACATACCCCCGAGCAACAGATGCTTCGCATCTAATCTTCTTCTTCTTCAGCGGTTCCCCTACGGGAAGATGACGATAGGGGTTAACGCGAAGCTATCTCGTGATGGATTCTGTGGTTGGCCAATCTCTAGGGGCATCCTGCCACAATCATCATAAGAGGCGCTGCGGATGGGGCACGGACGCGGGACATCCTCCCGAGCAAGAGATACTTCGCATCTAAAACAGTTATTAAAGGGGCCATGAAGACAAAATGTAACTTTGGTTCACTCAAAAGATTGCCTCGTCAGAATCATGCTGACACCACTTTTAACGTAAAGTTCGTCAAATAAGGTGTATAATTACGCCATGCGACCCACTAGCTCATTTCCCGCAACAGAACCTATGATGTCATACCAGCCAGCTCTGAGATTGGCGGAGGCCGAAAAATCAAACGCAAATTAGGCAGAACTGATAAGTTGCCGAACGAGCTATTTGCGCTTAAATTTAGGGCACATTATTTTTATATCAGTAAGAATCGTAGGACAAGCAGTGGAAGTTACGAAAGCACACGTAAACATGGAACTGCCGATGCGTACTGCTGTTGGTACTGCTGCACAGCACCGCGGGGCTTTGGGTTTGTCTGAGACAACACTAGCCGATTGACGTAAGCGACGGTGTCTTACGTTACCATATTTGTCGAGCGGGCATCATGTTTTACGAAACGATTATTTTCTTCATGAACAAAACAAGTCAGGCTTCAATACGGTCACAAACAAACCAAAGGCAGAAAACGGCTTGTCGCGGTGTGGTGGCGCCATCTAGGTTGACTAACAGTAAGCAAGTCTCCGCTCCACACCAAGTTTAGCTGAAAGACCTGTTCTTATGATGTGATTGCAAACCTCGTTCAAACACACGTCTTGGCGCGAGAATCAGAATGTTAGGTTAAAGTGATTGATTTCGCAGTGAAAAAAGCATGGTTTGGTTTCAGACAACTGCTCGGGGCACAATAGAACACAAAATCGATTCGAATAAAACAGACTTGTATTTTTGTATTCATGACCCCTTTAGGGACCTCCAATCACCTGTCGTTCGTTGAACAGGCGCGGCTCGTTTACTGTGCTGCAAAGCTATTTTTCAAAAATGGTTTGCTTCAGCTTGCCCACTCAGGCAACTGTGCAAGTTCCTTCCAAGCTTGTTTGCATAGCGTTATGTAATCTGCAAAACAAAAATTAGTGCCTCTACACTCCCTGGAGAAGGATTTCCTGCGGAGCTAGGCGCAGTACACGAAATGCAGCAAACAAAACGCGTTTGTAATTTTCGGTCGAGCAATTAGCACTTACCCCAATGAAACTTTGAAGGACACGAGATTTATTCTACTGGAGAAACATGGAGGTGCCTGTTTCCTTCCCGCGTCGTAGGCATCTTACTGTCTGCGTAACACACCAACCGGATCCACTCGTCCACTGACGCCACCGGAAAGTTCGCATTGGGGCGGTGAAGATACACGTTTAATCCTCCCGCCAGCACAACGGACATGCCATCAGTGAAGGCATGAGACCTATGTCTGGGCGTGTACACCCCCCCCCCCCCCTACCCTTCCTTTCACTCCGAACTCGTGCCTGATAAACCGGCAACCAGTTATGTGAGCGTGCATACAAGTGAGAAACACCACCAAAATTGCCTCTCTGAAAGCCGTTTAAGCTGAACGAGAAATATTGGCTCACGTCGACGTTGCAGTTTTTCTGGGAGAGATTCCCAGCTACTCGGCGAGCTGGAACTTGCAGTGGAAACGGCGGCGGCAACGGTTTCCTGCTGATTCAGGCCCCATTCGCGCTTCGGTTCCTGCAGACGCTCCTTCGATTTCCGCTCTTCTTACTCAGTGCGAACGAGCTCGCCTGTCCATAGGGAGTTAAAACCTGGAAGGACTCAAGTTTTATTCTAGTGGGCAAACATGTGGCTGTCCATTTCCAGCCCGTGTCGTAGGCATCTCAATGTCTGTGTAATACACCAACCCAAACCCAAGCCGCTCGACCATTAAAGACAGCTGACAGGTCCCATTGAACCGCGAGACTTCCATGTTTAAATTTCCCCCCAGCACATCGCACATGTCATCGGTAGCGGCCTACTGTGCATGCACGTCCCCCCCTGCTTCCACCCCCAACCAGTGTACGCATAAACCGGCAACCGGTGATGGGCACGGGCTTGGGCGTGAAATATACGGTCGAAAATGTCGCGCGGAAAGCCTTTCATGCTGACAAGAAATTGTGGACTTACGTTGGCGTTCAAAGCGTGCACGTTGCTTTGGTAACGCCTTATAGGGCGCTACCGCCGTTATTAGCCGATTGCGTAGCTTGTGAAAGAGGCATCGGTGCTGGTGAGGGGAATAACAGTTATCAAAGCAGTGTCGGCGGTGGTGAGGAGGAGCGCCTCGGCGGCGCCGAGTAAATCGGTAAATCGGGTTAGACATATACTGCTTCGCAGTAAAACAATCTTCCATCATGCATTTGATGGCACTGCATCCAAGTTATTCCTAACGTGATGCTTACTGGATAAGGAAAAACCAGGAACAAGCACAAATAAGCTGTATCAGCAAAGCTGTTTCACGTGAGGATAGCTGTTCCCCGCAATGCAGCTGAAAAGGCAGGTTCGAGTGCTGCTCCTGTAGCAAATCTCGATAAGCACTTTGCAAAAGAGAACAGTTCGGCATGCTTTTAATCATGGCCCAACGCACGTAAGAATATGTACACGAAGTGTAAAATTTTGCACACACTGAAAAAAAACTACGCAGTGCAGCCCATCATCCCTGATGAGGTGGTGCCTCAGGGAGTGCAGCCAGGTTCGGACAGCGTTTGTACTGTCGCCGCTGCAAGTCAGTTTGCACCACAAATTGCATCCTGTCCAGTTTTGAGTGATATTAAACTATTTTTTCCATCTCTTATTGCACCAAAAACAAACCGACTTGAGAAATTGTATTTTGCTTCCCTTGCTCCTACATTTCCGAACAGGAGGAGGAGGAGGAGTAAACATTTATTGAGCAAAAGGGTGGGAGTGAGCGGTGGTGGTCAGCTTCCTACGTCCAGGAGGCCGCGAGCCTTTGCTGATTCCAGGGCCCGTTGCACAAGCGCTTTTTGGCGCTCCCGTGCCCAGCTGGTCAGCGCAGACTCCCACTGCTCAGGGGAAGGGGAGGGGACGGGGTCAGGGTTGCGTGGGCAGGAGTAGACGAGGTGATAGGTTGTGAGAGGAGTGTCGCAATGCGGGCAGTTGTAGGGGTATGTGGATGGAGATATGTGTGCTAGGATGGTGTGGTTGTAAAAGGTGCCAGTTTGTAGTCGGCGGTAGATATATGCCTCGTAGTTAGATAACGTGTGGTGGGGGGGAGGATATGTTCTGCTCGTGTGGGTGTAATGTGACAAGAGTGAGCTGTAGCTGTTGTCGAGGGGTGCCAGGTGGGTAGCTCCACTCTCCGTGCCCCTCAGGGTAGCTTGCATTGAGGATGGGAATGCCCGGGAGTGGAGTTCTCGGGCGGAAGCGTGTGCCGCTTCGTTCCCAGCAAGACCCGAGTGACCAGGAGTCCACACAATGGATACTTCTATGTCTTCAGGCAATCGCTGTAGGATCGGGATGGCCTGGGATGGTGCCAGCCCAGCTTGGTACATTCGGCAGGCTTCCTGACAGTCCGAGATGATGGTAAGATAGGGTTGATTGTGGTGAGTAGTGGTTGCATGGGCTATAGCTAGAGCTTCTGCCGATCTTGTGAATAAATCAAAGTACGTTGCTGCAGTGGCAATTTCTCCTTTGGAATCGACCGTGACCAGGGTGGTGCCGGGTATCTTGGGATTCTGAGCGATATCCGTGTATCGGGTATGACAGTCGTCTGCATATTTCTTCGTAAGCTAGAGGACCCTTGCCTCACGGCGGCCTCGATTAAAGGCTGGGTGCATATGCTTGGGAATGGGAGCAACCTTGAGTTTCTTGCGTATGTGTAGCGGGATTCGTTGAGGTAAGTCGTTGGTGGTTGGGCTTTGTCTTCCGATGTCATGAAGCACCTTCCTCCCTGTAGGAGTAAGTGTTAGGCGATGAAGTTGTGAATTTCGCTGGGCTTCAATTAGCTCTTGAAGAGTTGTGTAGCCCCAACCGGAGTAGTTTTTCATTGGAGGTGTAAGTGGGGAGGCCTAAGGCCGTTTTGTATGTTTTCCGTATGAGGACGTCCAGCTTGCTGATCTCTTGAGGTTTGAGTTCAATAAAGGGAGTCGCATATGTTATCCGGCTAAGTAGAAGGGCTTGTACCAATCGGCATGTGTCAGTTTCGGTGAGACCATGCTTTTGGCCTCGTATTCGGCGTATGAGGTGGGTAAGTTGGGTCACGGTTCTGTGAAGTTGCGGTAACAGGGCCGAACCCGAACCATCATGGTGGAAAGGCACGCCAAGAATTCTAAGTGTTCGCACTTTGGGAACAGGCTGCCCGAAAATTGTGACGTCTGGGTCCGGAGTGTGAGGGGGTGGGCGTCCTCGCGTTCTTGCCCTGAGGATGAGGAGTGCTGATTTAGAAGGCTCACATGTCAGTCCCCTTGGTTGAAGGTATGAAATAGTTTCATCCACTGCCTGTTGGAGGGCGTCCTGCTGCTCCCCGCTGGAACCTTTGACTGTCCAGAGGGTTAAATCGTCGGCATAGAATGCATGCTTGAGATTTGCTATTGCGTTAAGTTTTTCGGGAAGTGCCAGTAGCGCAATATTAAAAAGTAGAGGGGAAATTACAGAGCCTTGAGGCGTGCCTTTGGCAGGCGTATTAAATGTAGGTGACACAAGCTGCCCAAGTTTGATGGTGGCTGTACGGTTGCCAAGGAAGGCTTTCACATAGTTGAAAGCCTTGGATCCGCAGTGAGTCTGGTTAAGATTTTCGAGGATAGCTTGATGGGTGACGTTATCGAATGCACCCTTGACGTCGAGTGCCAGTATGCTTTAGGGGTGGTGCGGCTAAGATGATCAATGACCTGTTCCTTCAGTTGCAGGAGTACATCTTGAGCGGAGAGTTTCTGCCGAAATCCGAACATTGTTAGAGGATATAAGTTTTGTTCTTCAAGAAAGTTGACCAATCGTTGATGCACGAGGTGCTCGAAAAGCTTGCCTACGCATGAGGTCAGAGATATTGGCCGTAGTGACGTAGGCGAGATGGGTTTGTTCGGTTTCGGTATAAGCGTTATATCAGAGTGCCTCCACTGTGCCGGTAGCGTGCCCTCGTCCCAATGGCAATTGAAGAGCTCAAGTATCGATTCCAGTGTTTCATGATCCAGGTTGCGAAGAATGCGGTTAGTGATTCGATCCCTGCCGGGTGTGGTGTTACGAGTGAGATTAGTAAGGATTGATTGCAGTTCTTCAAAGGTGAAAGGAGCATCAAGTTCTTGATTTGGTCGGCCTGTGTAACACAGTGTTGGGGGAGCTGGCTGTGTTGTGGGAGTTCCAAACAGGTTGTTGCGGATAGTTCGAAGTAGCTCTATGGGGTGGAGGTCACAGTTTCTTATTAGTTGCTGTATCTTGTGGTTGACTTGAGTCCGAGAGCTGGAGCTGTCCAGGAGATGGCGAAGAAGGTGCCAGGCTTTTTTGGTGTTTAGGGTGCCTTTGAGTTTGTCACAGAACGAATGCCAATTTTGTCTTTGTAAGGTGACGGCATATTCTTGCGCTTGTTGGTTGAGGAGGGCTATACGTTTCTTAAGCGTTCTATTGTGTTTTTGGTGCTTCCATCTCTTTGTCAAGCTCCTTCGCGCTTCCCATATGTTTAGGAGATGTGTCTCTGCAGCTGGCGTATCCTCAGTAAGAGCGATTTCTTGCGTGTATTTTTGCACCCGCTGCTCCAATGCCTGTGCTCATTCGGTTAGGTCTGTTTGTATGGGCGGGAGCGGGGGGATATCCTCGCGGAAAGCGGACCAGTTTGTTAGTGTGGCTACTCCTATTTTTGTGGTTTTCTTCTTCATGTATAGTCGCAGAGAGATAATGTGATGGTCGCTCCCTAATGTTTCCGGCAGGCATAACCATTGAACATTTCGGCAATTTCTCGTGAAACTCAGGTCGGGGATAGTATCTCGGTTTACGCTGTTGCCAATTCTGGTCAGAACGGTGAGATCATTTTGAAGCGTAAGGGGGTGGTTTTGTGTGGCGCGCAGTAATTGCGTTCCTTTTTTTGAGGCGTGCACGTACCCCCATGCATAGTGCGGGGCATTGAAGTCACCAACCAGGAGGAAAGGTTCGTTTTTCGTCTTCTGTGTGGCTTCGTGGATTAAGGCGTCAATTGCGTGAAGACTACCGTTGGGAGGGCTGTATATGTTAAGTATGTATGTACTTGGACAGGAGGGTTGTGCAGATATGAGTTCCACAAATGTGTTGGGTATTTCTTGGCTCAGCTGGTGTGGTTGGGCGGCGTGCGCGTTGTGAACAAAAATAGCTGTCCGATGTTGCGCGTCCTGTGTGAATGCGGCGTAGTATGGAAGGCGTGGAGTCGGGGTGTTCGTTTCTTGAAGTGCAATAATGTCCGGAAATGAAGATGCAGCGAGGAGGGCCAGTTGACTTCGTTTGCTATTCAAGGAGCGACAGTTCCATTGGTAAATGTTGATTGCATCGCCACTGTCCTTAGTCATGGTAAGGGTGATGTTTCATCTTTTTTGAAGGGTGGCTAGAGTGAATAGTTTTGTAGAGGCTTTGGATGGATTTTTCTAGCTTATTTTGCCGATCGGCGAGCCCTTTGAGGCTTTCGCAGAGGGGAGCGATGTTTGCTGCGTGCGAGTCAGCAATTTTCTTCACAATCTGTGCGATTTTGTCGTCAATTACAGCGTGGATTGGCGCGGGTTCGAGTGTGTTGGTTGGTGGACACGGAAGGGGAGACGTGATGATAGCGTTAATTTTCGTCGTAATTTCTGTTAGTTGGCGTTGAAACTCTTTTTGTTGTTGTTGGAGTTGAGTTATGGCGTGGGCATAGGAGGGGGACGTGTGGCTGGTTGTGAGGGAGGTGGGGAATCATGGGACCTGCGAGCAGTGGGAGCATTTGAAACTGCATCTGACCAGCTCACCTGTGGTGGGGTTATCGGGCAGTCCTTAGGTCGGGTGGTTGTAGGGACGGGCGGTAGAGCTGGATACTCGTTGTCGTAAAACTTGGGTTGTTGCTTCTTTTGCTGGGCAGAGGATTGCTTGGGCTTCGTTGATGCAGGTGTCGGGAGATGTCGCCTTGGGCAGTCTTTCCCCGCCATGACGTGAGGTTCTTCGCAGAGTTTGCAACGGGGTGTGCAGACGTGGTCTTCCTGGGGGTCCGAGAGGCCGCAGACCGGGCAATGGGGCTTTTCCGGATGCGGGCAGACGTCTTGGCGGTGGCCGACGTCTCCGCACCGCTTGCAAACTTGAATGGTGCGTCGATATGGACGGCAGCGTATGAGCTCACAGTTCACTTTTACATAGTATGGGACGCGTGTGCCGTTGAATGTGAGGAGGGCTGATTTGGTACGGCCCATTAGCCTAGCGTGGATGAGGTACGGGCGATTGTTCTCGGTGTATTCCAGGAGCTTCTCCGGAGTCATGTCGTCCGGCAGGCCGTGAATGACGCCACGGGACGTGCCCGGTGGAGGCTTCATGTAGGCGGTGATGTCATAGTTGACGTTGCGGAGAGGGATGCTTGTCAGTTGTGAGAGCCTGTCAGCGACGTAGGGGTCAGGTGTACCGATGACGAAGAGATTGTTTGCCGGTTGCACTTGGGTAGTAATTAAAGCTCGGAAGTGTTTTTCTGGAATCCCGCTGGCCAGAATGAGCGCCTGGAAAAGCTCTTGGTTGGTCCAATCATGAACGCGGAGGCCGTTGAGTGGCCGGAAGACTGTGACATAGTGGTTAGCAGGAATGCGTGGCGGCGGAATGGCGCGCGTCGGCGGAGTAGGCTTTGGAGAAGTGGTAATGCTTGCCTGTTTGTCGGTGCGCTTGCTTTTGTTGCGGGAGGATATGACCTGTAGCCATGGGTTTGGTGGGTGGATGGCGCGGCCGCTTAGGGCGTCATATTCTATCGGTGCGGCGCTTGTTGAGGGCGGTGGTTCTGCTTGCGCGGCGCAGTCGACTGTTGTAGCTTGGGGAGGCCGAGAATCGCCTTCTCGAGCGGCATTTTCGTCTCCTAGCACGAGCGGAGTCGGTTGTGAGTGCAGCTGTGAGGCTTGCATGGTCGGGCTGCGCCGTCGTGGCGGGAGAACTGCTGTGCTCGCTAGGCCTGACGGTGAGGCCTAGCAGCGAGCCGGCGTGGTCGGTCGTTCAGGCGGCTGTAGTTTCGCCCCCCGATTGTCCTGGGGGGCAATTCCGCTGTCCTGCGATTCCTCTGGACGTCAGGAATCCGTTGCTCCGTGTGGCGTCGTGGTCGTTGGACAGCAGTCGCGTCTTGAAAGACAAAAAGCGGAAGCCGAAACAGTACACATCCTACTGTGTCGGCCCCCTGGTGGCGAATCTCCGAAGAGTTGTAGAAAAATATTTAAAAATTCTTTAAAAATTTTAAGCGAGTTTTCTGTGCCTTCAGAAGACACGTTGGGCGCTGCGTGTAGTTGTTGTTGAAAATGTTTATTGAGAAAAGAGGAGAAAGTGGGTTAAAAAGTGGAGAAATCGTGGCCGTCCTATTCCGGTAGTCCACGGGGCCATGGCTGCAGTCTTCGCCCGGAGAATCGGGGCTTCCTGTTCCTCGAGCTGGCTGCAACGCAGCATGCGCTCCCAATGTTCAGGAGAGGGGAGGGGGGTTTGGACGGACATGTCCAAACTAGGTGGCTGGTGGTGTTGGGAGATTTGCAGGATTAGCAATTGAATAGGTAGAGGGTGTCCGAGAAGTGAAGACGAGTGTGATTGTGGTATACGCCTCGAGCTTCGCGATCGCTGCGTCGCCTGCCGCGAGTTTACGGGATGAGCGCTGCGTGGCTGATAGGGGCTCATGCAGTGTTTTTGTTCTGTTTCGCTTCTTTCCTGCCTTATGGTTATGGTGATGTCTGTAAGCAGATAGTAAGTTTGGGCCACTTCAAAATTATCTGCGTTTAGTAGAGGGCTCGAACGCCAACAAGAGCTATCCGGGGACGCGGTGCGGCGCGCTTCGAGGCCTCTGTTATGGGGTCGGCAGCAGCATATCATCAGTGTCACCTGCGAATACGTCTGGCACAAGCGAATTCTATTGTCGCCTCGTTTATACCTGATGCTGGCACAGTGAGAGGTTGCTTCGTTTTGCAGCGCGGGCAACGTATGCGGCTTCGTTTAGAATACACATGCGTAGTAGAAAAAGATGATTTTGGGAAGTGATTACCCAATACCGGACAATAACTTGGGCATTTTATAAATATATACGCATACGAAATTTTTAAGTATATTCCAAGGCTCTGTGTCGTTAAATATGTGTCCACTCATGCCTTATAGCAAGAACCAAGGAAAGTTAATTAAACCACGGAAAAATACTCCGCTCGGATGGAACAGAATAGCTGTAGCGTGGATGAAAAAACAGAGTGCGGCTTCGGACATGTTCAAGACGTTCGTCGAAACTGAAAACTAGATGCGAAATGCACTGCTATTTCGCGAGACATGGAGATGGGGGTAGCGTGGGGACGCTGTGTAGAGATGCGGAGAAAATCAAGCAATGAACGTTTTATTAATCCCACACACAATCTGCGGGTTCATTTTCCTTTTATTTTTCGACTTCAACGAACAGCTGATCACTCAGCGGACGTATGTTTGGAAGTATACAGGGTAGGCAGTTCACAAGCGATAAAAGTTGTCGTTGGAAGAGTGCGGTATCTGATAAGGCCTCCTGATTTCAGTTTGTGCTAGATGCTGCCTTCTCTCTGTGCCGTATGATGATGTTTCGAAGGCGCGTTTAGTCGCGGATGCGGATTACTCTATAATCCCGTCGCCGCGCTGCTCGCACAGGATATATGTAGCTGATGAATGTTTGCGGGCGCTCACCTCACGACAAGACTTCCTTTTGTCGTGTGCTGATCCCCGAGTATAATTTTGCATTATCCCTCGTACTTTTTCCGTAGAATGTTCGCGAACGTAGGACACACTGGTTTGTCCAGGGTAACGATCAATCCCCTAGGTATCTTATTGAAAACGCAACTGGCGTACTGTCAGGTATGAGTGATGGGCTAGATTATTTAAGCGCACGTGCACATAACCGATTTACATCGAAGTGTATATCCGTGTGTATGTGTATATGTATACACGGTACATTTTTCATATGTAGTGTGTATATGGTGCATTTACGACAGCGTAAACGTTTCTGACGCGACCTTAGTGCGGTACAGTCGGTACATATAGGCGTCGGGTCTGTGCTACAGCCCGGTATCGCAAAACCGGCATATTCATGGAGCTCATCTTAATTCCACTGCCCTGAAATTTGAAAGCTGTCGGCAGTGCAGAGCAGTGAGTCGCCAGAGAGGCTGTGGCGCCGTTATCCGCTCATTGCTACCACCGCAAACGCTATTTCCCTCCCTGTCTCACTCTTCTGCTGAATTGAACAGAGGTTTGTCTATCGCAATGCAAATTTCTAGCCTTCGAAGTGCTACCACGTCCTCTGCACGGGACGACACAAGCGGGAGTTCTCCTCTTTTTGTGCTTGCTTTCATGCCACGTGCCGTAGTCTCACTGCGCACTTTTGAACACGTGTCTTCGCGGCCACTTCTTTCGCTTACTGTCGTAAAAACCAACCCAACGGCTGTTCCTAACTAAATGAAAGCGGGGGCTGGCGGTTAATTTCACAGATTTTGCCTCAAATGCACCTGCCGCTTTCGTTCGCTAAATAATGGGGAGATGTATGAAGGGTGCCAGTGGTTCAGGAGTTTCGAACAGGTATGCCCATATATACCGCTTGTGTTTCGAAGCTTCTGTGTTACGGCGTGGGGCTCTGTTTGGGCCCATTATGTCGTTACATCGCCTGATTTCGGCGGTGGCTAGACATCGTGACAGCGAACGAGCTACGATGACAAGGCGGGACCGCAACGTACTCCGCACTTAATAAGGATTCGTGGTTTTACCGGGGCGATGGCGGTAGGAGTTCGTGAGTACGTCGTTTAGACACAACCGGTAGAAAAGTGTCTCAAGCCCACGTGGAATCCGCAATGGCAGCCTCCTTCTGAGGCCAGAGTCTATACGGTGCAGTAAAGGGTGTTGAGTTTCAGGGTGAGATCAAAGGCGGTATCGTTCCTCTAACGCTAGCTCCTTCGCTAGTGCTGCCGCCTCTTGCTTTGTGAAAAAAAAATTTTCCTTACATATCACAGCTATAGCCCTCTGCGAGCTGCCTCATCCCATTTCTCGTTGCCGAGAACGCCGCCATGTGAAGGTATGCACTGTATGGTCACACGGTGCACGGCGACGTAGACTAGATGTTGCTGGTAGGTGACGTCGCTGGATACATGCTCGTGAAGGCTGAAGCAGCTGGCACGCCATAACGCTTGTAGCACCCTCTCCGAGTCCGCGAATATAGCCCATTCTGCTGGTGGCTGACGAAGAATGTGGCGGAGGACTTGCGTAATTGCATGAGGCTCGGCAGATGTCGATGAGGATGCACGTTCATGGCGGTAGGACCGCGCTTTACCTGTTGACAAAAATAAGACGCCAGATGAACTGCCGTGAGGCCTCGATTCTGCGATGAGGCTTCGAAAGCTCTGATTCTGCGCCGTCATTTCTTCTATCATTCTCTCTCACTCTTCCTTCTATTTTGGCTGAAAATTTTACGTTTTTTTTTCGCCGCGAAGTTGTTGCGCTCTCGGTACACACGCGACGTTTTCCATTCGTACTCCCACGCTTTAATGCAACTTAACTGCACGAAGAGCTAGAGCTCTGATGCGTTCGCGAGATTTACGCTATCGAACACGCATAATTACGTTCTAGGTACTGCATTTCACACAGCCCGGACTGCGCTTCGGGGAGTAGATGCCACCGGTTCGATCAGCCTTGTGCAATGTTACGGGATCCTACACAAAAGGAAGAACAATGAAACGATTGAAATTGCAGCCAGAGTGTGTGGGGTCATAGAGTCGTAATGTGAATTTAGCGTGTGCTGCACACTTCAACGAGAAACAGGGTCAGTGGGAAAACACAAACTACGCGTTGGATACACGAAGCATGTATTGGTTCGCCCACCAACGTCTGGTTTATCCTTCTCCACTGACTCTGTTACGCGTCCAAGTATGGAGCGCTGGCTTGATTGTACAAGTGTTGACATCGTAATACCATCTGCAACGAGAGTGACAGCTAGGGGGCAGAGGCGTCCACGTAAACAGAAAGAATTCACCCAGCTTTAACTACACAGTACAGTGGTGTAAACACAAAAACTATAACAAACATAAAATAACGATGTTACTAACCTTGCTAGGAAAATATGCGCATAGTTGTTCTCTTTCCTACTCTTCAGTGTCTGTGACATCGGAGACCAGCCTGACCGAGCTACGCTCTGCGCATGCTGCAAATCTCTCTTGAAATGTCGTAAGTACACCTCTTCAGATAGTGAGCTCGCTCAATTCTAACACTCATGGTATATTCACGCAGCGGCAGCTTCCTTTGGTCATACTTAGGTGGCAATCAGCACAAATTGACCCGCTGGATACTCATGGCGCAACGCGTTCCCTCTGGGACCCAGGGAAACACTGCTCTTGTTCCGTCGTTGTCCCTAAGCGCTCCAAGTGACGTCACGTTTTGCTCACGTGACCTAAGGATTTTCTTCCTCCAGGCCGCTACGCCGGTGATCGGCCACGCGCGTTACTTTGTTTCAAAACCGGTTGCGAGTTCGCTGGTACCCGCCGGACTCCTGAGAGGTCCGCGGGGAGAAAAGATTTCGACATTTGGGCCTGGAGGATCCGCGGTCTATTCCTGTCGAGGAGTGAGACCTAAATCTTCTCACGTGACAGAATAAGACAGACCCGAGGAAATATGTTCTCTACATCTATAGTGTGACTGTGCTAGGTACCCTATAACGGAAACGGAGGTCGTCATCGACGAACTTCAAATTTAATAGGTGCCTGGCCTTATTGGACAGCCAGGTGTATACAGTCGAACACGGATATATCGAACTCCAAGGGGATCGCGAATTAGTTCGATGTATGAAAAATTCGATATAAAAAATATGGGCTCTGAGACCTCACCTATGGCGGACGAGCATTTACCGATCGTCGCATTCAAGAATGACAACTAATTCCGCACTCACGACGCAACAGGACGCTTTATTTCCGTGAAAAAAAAATCACTGATCTTGGCCTGCTCCTTCGCCCAGGAAATGAAATTAAAGACGCTGGTCTCGATCTTCTCGAGGCTGCACAACTAGAAAATTCCAGCAGTACGCTGCGCCTTCGCACACCATGCACAACACGCACGCAAAAGAAGAACAACGTGCACGTACCACAATAACTTTGAAGGTAACAATTCCAAGGCTCTCTGAACGGACTTCAACAAAGCGTTCGCGATGGTCATCTCCGAGAGAAACAGTGATCTCCGAAAGGTGCGGGACAACTCGCCAAACAGCAGCGACAGCAGCAAAATGCAAAAGAAGGAGGATTCCGCCAGCGCCTTCGTTCCCTCTTCCCTTTCGGAGACGACATCGGGGGAAGACAGACCCAGAGAAACAGAGAAAAAAAAAACTCTTTTTCGGCAATCCGGGAACGTACGCAGCCGAAAAAAAAAAGGACGTGCGCAGTCGGGGCATTCCTACCTCGCACTGTCACATTTTCTGAGCGTTCGGGCTTGTGTGCCTAGAGAGATTTAGCATACCGGGCTCCGTCCACTAACGCTACGGCGGCCGGTAGCGGGGCACGACTAGGCAAGCGCAAATTCGTTCCGGTAGGGGGGATTAGTTACGCGAGCCAGTCTTCGCCATGCCCGCGCATTCCTCCACATCCTCCTCAACCTAAATCGGGGGTGCAGCGACCGCCGAAGAGCACTTTCCAGCTCGCGCGGCGTTCGATATACCCAATGTCGGGAAAAATACGGTTCGATATAAACGTACGAATTCCTATACTTTTACACAGAATTTTCAAGGGGATAATTTATGAGTTTGATATAGGCAATAATTCGATATACCCGTGTTCGATATATCCGTGTTCGACTGTATAAGGCCTTCAAATCTCTTTTGCGCCAAGTTCTGTTTGGGATGATGGGTTGTTGCCTACATATAACCTTCCTTCCCCAGTTATTCACCAAACGCTGCGGGTTATTAATTCTCGAATGTAAAGACCCAGAAAAATTGCTCTATATAGATGGGTATGGAACAATCAATTCTTAAAATACTGACTACACAATTTTATAGATTTTATCTGACGAGTTGAAATTTTCGATGTCCTCGTTGTTTTCAATTGCGTGGGATTAGTAAAGTTTGTTCAACCGATTTCCAGGGATTACGTCTCTGCGGCAGCAACTGTTCTACCCGGCAAATTATTATTTGGTCAGCTCTTGAAGTCCGTGCCCTTGTATTCTTTGGTAAAACAGGGTCGCCTGTTATCCCCATTGCTTTCGCAGTATACTTGGAGCTGATATGCTTGAGTGCATTGGTGTGGGAAGTTACCATTTCTTTCCCCAAGATGTAGTTTCTCTGCATGTTGCAGAGAGACCAGCTCGAACACTGGGTTTGGGAAGCATTTATGCCTCCTGACCTGGCGGAAGGGGATGAGGGAGAGAGGAGGAAGCACACGGTGCCCCAAGTTTCCCCCATGGTAACTTGCCCTTCTCTACATCTTGCCCTTCTCCACATGCCGCGTGAAAGTGGGGATCAAAAATGCGTGTGGGTGGTGGCTCAGTGGCTAAGGCGTTGCGCCGCTGAGCACGTGGTCGCGGGTTCAATTCCCGGCCACTGTGGCCGCTTTTCTGATGCAGGCGAAAAGCAAAAACGCTCTGTGCGCGAGATTTCGGCGCACGTTAAAGATCACCAGGTGGTCAAAATTAATCCGTAGCCCTCCACTAGGGCGCGCCTCATGGCCTGCGTTACGTCGGCACGTTAAACCCTGCAATCAATCAGTGCGTGTGGGTGTGAGGTTGGGCCCTCACGGACTCACAGTGGACACGGAAATGATAAAGAAGACTGCTTGTCGTCACAATCATCTTCATTTATAACCACAGCCTCCCCTCTAATCAGTGCACACACCATTTCCCCACTCGCATTGAAATCTTTGGTGATGTGTAACAAGTTTCAGCGTAAAATATTTATAAATTATGACGATTCAGCGAAAGGTGTGTCCTTTATCGGCTTTATACTTCAACGTGCGTGCGTGTACTGTGAACTGAAACAGACGAAGCGAGGACCTAACTATCTGTCTAATACCGTAAACGAACAAGCCGTCAAACGAAAAGGAGAGTGAGAGTACGCAGAGGCTGTGTAGTATAAGCTGCACTACTTGCGACGGCCGAGAAGTAATTTATTACCCGTATACGCATAGCCTTAAGGAAGGTTGCCTTTCAACGGTGGCCGGGCAAGAGATAGACATCACCTTGTTGTTTAGCTAAGGACGCAAATAAGGTGACTCGATTGAGCTTTGCAGCGCTTGCTTTAATAGGTCCTAATTGCATAGCCTCCACCCACTCGTATTCTGTACTTAAATCGGGACTTTGCCGCCCAATGCTTCCCGGCAACGGCGAATGTGCAGAAAAGAGGGTATTGGCACGAGTTACTTGGGTGTGAAACACCCAACCACATGAAGGGGCATTCTTGGAGATTTGACGCGTCGGCATCGCGGAAATGAATGTAAACTCGCTCGTTCACGGGCGATATGCCAGTTTCAGTTCTCCAGAGATTGCTTCGGTGCCGGAAGTTGTGCAGTTAGTGAACAAAGGAAAGCGAGCGGTTGCGACCAGGTTTGCCAGTCTGTCTCGATGTTTGTTGTCGTGATTTAGTGTTCAGGGGAGCCCATCCGTTCAACAAGAAAAAAATCACCCTTTTTTTAGCGGCACTTACCGGCGTTGAGATGGATTAAACCAACCTGTGCGATAGTCCGCTATTTCTTGAATGGTGTAGTTCTTTGCACACTTGTCCGCTTACTATAATGACGCTCATGTACAAGATCGGTCTGTGAGGAGCAAGAGTTATCACTAAGAGAATGTGTCAAACACCACAAACACCAGGCACAAATTACAATATTTACTCACAGTTTAGGTTTGTATGCTCAGTGCTGTGTGCGGAGTTAGTTTTGAAAAGCTAAGCCTCTGAGGTAATTGGTTATTATTTATCGCGGTGACGGTGTGTTAGCTTTTTGTTTCACAGGGATATACCCATCTTTCTTGTCGCAACACAGACGTGACGTTCGACTGAAACCCACGCACGAAGGCAGCACTGAACATAACTCCACGCTTTCAATTAAAGGAGGAGTCGGTAATTTACCGCAAAATGATTGTATTTATGTTATGAGCCTCCCCGATCCACGCTGAATTCCTTTTTTTGCTAAAGATGCGGGCAGGGATGGGTTAACGCGCCAAAGCTGCACCTAGGCAATGAGGCGCCGAAATAACCACGCCAAATCAAGTAGTAGGAAAGTTGTTAGCAAAGTTCGCTCGTGTTGTTTATGATGCCTGATTTTGTTTATATTTGCTGTTTGGACTTGGAATTCCAAAATCGGCCGGCAAACAACCTTAGCCTTGATGAAAGAAGGACAAATATGTTTTATGGCTAAGTCTCATCAGCGTTTACATGGGCATTAAATTTAGGGTACTGATAACTGCAGTTCCGCAATCAAACTTAACTGCTCATAAACACTGGAAACTGACTTGAAGAGGACAGAAACGCCAGACCAACAAGTCTAGCAATACACAGCGGCTGCCGCGTGACAATGCTGGTCTCATGTGGTTGCTGCATATGCCCGTACAACCATCTAAAAAGAGGACTACGACCATGACTTGAACGTTAAACAGTGATCTTGGCACCATAAACTTTATTTTTTTCTTGTTCTTTTCCCTGACCCGACCCCAAACAGGAGCCTACGGCCTCCAGTTTAATAGAGACATTCATTCATTCATACTGACCCTCTCCTGTATGTCGGCGCGGAGCCGCCGAACGACTCCTTCTCTCGCCGCCGGGCGCGTGTTTACGCCTCCAAGTGGTAGGCCCTTCAGGAAAGGTAAACAACGTGCGCAGAAAACAAGATCACTTCGAAGGTTGAGTAGAGCTTGTACAAAACGAGGTTGCCGAAAGCTACGCCGCGTTCGCTCCTTCGAGGCCGACCCGCCTATTCTTACTTTTCGTTGTCCTTGTTTGCTATTTCGGCGCGTCGCTGCGGGCGTATAGCGGGTTAGAAAGCTAGCACTTTCTCAATAATCTGTACGAGCATCTGCTCTTCTGGATACAGTTTCTGTGCATGGAAATGTAAACGAAAATAGCCGGGTTAATCGGCGTTATAAACAATTGCTCGAGACAATGAACGGTAGGACACCCAACCCGTATTACGCAAACACACACATCCACACACACATATATATATATATATATATATATATATATATATATATATATATATATATATATATATATATATATATATATATATATATATATATATATATAGCAGTAAAAGAAACTTCCCGAGGAGCCAGAAGAAATAGTTGAGAAAATGGTACACGCACGATTAAAGACAAAAACAGTGGTTTACCGACATTTCGACTGGAGGACCAGTCTTCCTCTTGAGGTTACTCAAGATGAAGACTGGCCCTCCAGTCGAAACGTCAGTAAACCACTGTTTTTGTTTTTAATCGTGCGTCTACCATTTTCTCAACTATATATATATATATATATATATATATATATATATATATATATATATATATATATATATATATATATATATATATATTCGCGAAGCGGAGGTCTTTTGATGTTTTCTGGGTGTTTTGAGTTCTGTACCCGCCGCCGGGGCTCTTCCTCCAAGGTGTTTTGTGTGAAAACGGTTCGGACGCGGTGATGCCCTGGCCCCCTTTTTTTCTAAAAAGCGCATACGAAGTGTGTCTCTGCGCGCTGACCGACCGAGAGGGAGAGAGAAACCTAGAGTCGCGGCTCTTGAGGGGAGCGAGCCATCGTCTCGGCTTCTGTTACCGCGGCCGCGGCGTTCCATTCCCCCCGTGACGTGTGCGCTGGTCGCGTTCGGGCTCCGTGTTCCCAGTGTTCTTCAGATGACCTTCCTGTTTTTTCCCCCTGTTTATTTTAGTGCGTTTTGTCTAAACTACTTTCTTTACACCCATGGTTCTCCAAGCACGCGTTTTCGGGTTCGGGCTTGTGTCTGTGTTTGATTTTTCCTTTTCACTTTGGCGGGAGCATGGCTGATTGGAGCTAAGAAGCGTCTCGCGGATTGGCTGCAGAAAGCCTTGTTCCATTCGGTCCGCACGCTCCAGGATGCACTTTTTCCCCCAATACGTCCCCCACCGGACCGCTTGAAGCGAATATAACGGGGCTCCGCTGGCTATTGAAGGCAGCGGGTGACGTGCACCAGGACAAACTTCAGAAACTCTGCCGCCCGTCGTCGTGCCCTCCCGCCGGGAGACCGAGATCCAGTTAGCCATGTCCCGCTAAGTACTCTTGATATATTGAGATATATTGACTGTCTTTCTCATTTATGTGACAAGTGTATTCGTTGTGATTCTTATGTGCTAAATGTCATCAATGTCACCAGTAAATTAAATCAGTTAACTCTAAACCTTCTTCAACGCCTTGACTGCTTCACTCCGATCGGCATGCTACCATAACGGCAGGTATTGGACCAAATTACGCCGTTACAATATATATACAGTAATCCATCGTCATAACGAAGTCAGCGGGACAGCAAAAAAATTTGTTGTAAGCGGTATTTCGATGTTCGAAAAAAGGTAAAGTAGTTAAACTTAAATTGCGCCACAACTACGAGAAATCCAAGCACAATGTATTCAGTGAAGCAAAACTTCATTCAGGTGCAAAACAGGCAGTGAGCTCTGGCTGCTTCCTTTTCTTTCAGGGCGCGAGCAACCCCTTCTCCAATTTGACCAAGCAGTGACTGGCGTCCGAACGCCTCGTAGACTGCAAAGCGAATGAACAGAAGGCAGTGGTAACTTTTGTAGGGGAGGGGGTCGGCGCGGGCGTCACGGAACGCTACTACAGTTTCCCGCTGGAAAGCGTTGGAAATTTCGAGGATCGAGTCCGAGGTTATATTTATTAACCGCTTTTGTGGGTGCACGGCGCAGTCATTAAAACTGACCAGTTTTGCACTAGGGTTTTGCATGATCACTGGGCAATTTTTCCCCTAGGTGTCCAGCCGTGAAATTTGCAAAACAAAAGTTTTTCGGCACCCCGCTGTCGATGACACTGCTAATTCTAAGCTTCAACTGTCAGCGTTGGCACACCAATGTCTAAGAACAAAATTTAATCACTCTATTACGCAATTGGGCCGTTTGTCTAAAGTCGGATTGCGCGAATCGCGCATGACCGGCTCGAGAAAATCGCCGGGAAAACACCAGCTTGTTTACTCGCCATGTTGAAAGCCTGACTTGCTGCTGGGTCTCCGCCGCTCGGCGACGCCTCCACTCGCAACTTCGCTCTAAGCGGGTCCAGCTCTTCGTGCGCTTCGAGTAATGCGGCCTAAAATGCATGCGTTTGGGTTGGGACCAGAAGAAATTTTGAATGAAGCGATATTTCGAGTAATGCAATTTATAACGCAGGCCGGATTACTGTATATAAGACAGAAATAAAGGTTGGCAGACAAGAAAACCTCTGAAAGCAAAGGGGAGGATGTGGTAGGTCACTCAAACAGATAAAGGATTTGGAAAGATAGAAAGTGGAGAAAAAATGGTATTCTGTAGGTCGTGGGTTCGGATCCCACCTGGCGGGCATTTTTTCTCCACTTTCTTTCTTTCCAAATTCTTTATCTGTTTCAATTACCTACCACATCCTTCCCTTTGCTTTCCGAGGTTTTCTTGACTGCCAACCATTATTTTTGTTTTATTTCAGCCTCATTTCCTATTCTGATTCGCTACGTGCATAGCGAGGGCCTCTGTTCTGGCAGTCTTGGTGCCATAGGAAGCTTAAGAGCGTTCAACGCTGGTCGACCACTCTCGACATGTCGTAGACACTCGAGTCCCGGCCCGGGGGTTAAAAAGAAGGTCCACTTCACCCCGAGAAGTCGGAGTGGCGCTGGGTACCTCCCCCAAGCACAGGAAAAAATTACATTGATATAAATACCCCAGAAAGTGGAGGGGAAAGTAGCCCCGCCTTTCCTATTCTGATTCGCTATAACTATATGTATATCTATCTATCTATCTATCTATCTATCTATCTATCTATCTATCTATCTATCTATCTATCTATCTATCTATCTATCTATCTATCTATCTATCTATCTATCTATCTATCTATCTATCTATCTATCTATCTATCTATGTATCTATCTATCTATCTATCTATATATATATATATATATATATATATATATATATATATATGAGAAGAAAAACTTCGAACAAGGTAAACGCACAATCGTGCTTTTACCTAGTTCGAAGTTTTTCTTCTCTTGTGTTCTCTACCATCTTCAAAGTTCTACTACTCCCTATATATATATATATATATATATATATATATATATATATATATATATATATATATAAAAATACCTTACAGGCCCTTGTTGCAGGGCATTGTGTAAGGGGGGTAACAAAGGGTGAGTGTCGCGACAGAACTGTAAGGGCACATCAAACTTTGAATGAACTTTGAAAGAACGGAACAGCAAATAACAGGATATATGTCACTAAAGAGAAAAAGAAGAGAATGTACAAAAAAAGTTACTTGAAGTGACACATACATGGGAACATTGCAGGTGGGAAGGAATGCAAATATGCGCAATACAACATAGTAAAAAACACCTACTACACAAGAAGTTAAAAATATTCTATAACAAAGCGCAGAAAGCAACTTGTTCTTGTTTCGAAAACACAGGATAATAAAGGGCGATAACAGAGTTTTACTCGTGTGTATAAGGACATTATAAACTACAAAAATGCGGCGGTCACAAAGTGTGAAGCGGTAAGAAAAAAGAAAGAAAAAGAAGAGCGCGATGCTGTTTTACCTAACACAAGGCCTTAATCTGTAAGCGGGAGGAACCGGAGTAAAAACGAATGGATATAATTACACTGGGGCGATACAGGAGGTGGCACAAATACTTGTAAAAAGAACCAGTCGAAGTTTCTATCACTGAAAGAAAGAGTGGAGAAGTTGTCTGAATTTTTCGGGGTCTGATTGATATGCGATGTCATTCGAGAGATCATTCCACAAGCGGATGGCGCGAGGAAGAGCCGATGAGTTAAAGGCGTCGGTTGACCCATATAATCGCGTGAAACTTAAGTTATTATGCAACCTGCGAGATGTAACGGAAGGTATATCGAGTTGAAATGGGAATGGTTTATTACTGTAAACATACTTCTGGAAGAGGCATAGAAGAGAAATATCCCGCCGAGTACTCATCAATTGAATAGAAAGGCAGAGCTTAATTTCCGTTATGCTGCTATGGTAGTCGTAAGTTCTCGAGATAAAACGGGCTGCTCTATTTTGAATCGCTTCAAGCATGTTGATTAGGCAATTTTGGTAAGGGGACCCGATGGTAGCGGCGAATTCAAGGTGTGGGCGAACGAAGGTCTGATAAGCTAGTTGACGAACATGGGATGGACAGCTATGCAAGTTTCGGCGTAAGTATCCCAAAGATATATATATATATATATATATATATATATATATATATATATATATATATATATATATATATATATATATATATATATATATATATATATATATATATATATATATATATATTTATCATGGTGTCGAACCGGAAGTGAACAGAAAGACTAAATAACGGTTACTTGTTCCCGACGAAATGGTGCGACCATCTGTTGTTTCAAAGGGTGGTCAGTGTTGTTCGGGGATTTTTTCTTTCGTGCATTATCACCTTCGCAACCTTTCGCGAACTTCATTGTTCAGATGAATCAAAATTCTTTAAGAGCTCTCTTCGTGGCCACAACAGGGAGAAAGGGCTGCGCATCAGTATTACAATTGTATGTTGCTGCTGGTTGAATAAGCAGGGTGCAAGGCTGGGCAAAAGAAATGTAAATGAAACTCACCGCTGGGCCTGCGCAGGGGCAATCAGGGCGTGAGATTGCTGAACTGTGCGCCAACCAAGGTTGAAAGTTACCCCCGTATTCTGAGTCCCTCCTCCACTCGAGCCTCCGCTCGAGAGGACCCTTGAAAGAGAGTTTCGGTTTCATAAACTAACCTCCACTCGAGTGTCTCCTCAAACGGAGGAGCCGCTCGGCGATTTGGAGGAGCCGCTCACGATTTGGAAGAGCAACTCCAAGGTGTCGTCTGTGCTACCTTGAAGCAGCCCTCCAGTACTATTTTCAAGATGGCCGCCTACGCTCCTCTCGGTTCGAGCCGGCTGTGCTCGCTCGCCTCTTTCGCGGAGCATGTATCCCGCATTGACGAGGCATATAATGAAGGTTTAGGGGATTTCCGCACCGTGAATTTGCCATGTCAGCGCATAAGGTACTGGCTGAATACGCTTGAGCACTTCAGCAAGGGCGAATTCGTGTCGCGGTGCCTCTTTACCAAATCGGTCACTGCTGGAGCGGCCGAGGTGGCTACCCTTCAAGCCAAACGCCAGCAACCGCGGCCACCCACTGCTCCCTGCGTTCCGGCTGCTGGTTACGTTGCGATTTTATGGCGCCGGGACATTTCAAGTTGTGATGGGTGCCTTCGTCAACGTTTCGCCGCCAACAAGCCGCGTCGTCAGGCGTTGGTTGGAACTCGTAATTCGAAGCGTCGTGATGTTTTCTGCGACGGCGGGCGAGCTCCGAGATATCTGTGCGGACTTGTCTTTATCCTCGCAATGACAAGGTTGTCGCTGTCATGTACCGAAAGTCATCGCTCTGTAATGAAGGTGTCACACTAACCTATGACACGGCTACCGTAAGCTGCTTACAGTACGTATGAAGCAGGCGATCGCCGTAGGGAAGCGAGCGAGCGTGTCGTCTGCTCCAAAGCCCAGTTTTCTTTTTTTATTTTTTCTTCGAGCCGCCTGCGCTGCGAGGCTCCGCCCCTCTCCAAGTGCCCGTCACTTTGTGCTCGCCTGCTACCTCGCGCTTGCGTGCTGTCGAAGGGGGACATTTCTACCGGGTTCACCGTGGTGCCTGTAAAATTACACACGCACTACATTGTAATTTGAACATTATGTCGGCTTTGAGCTGCCGATAGTGGCGTGAACCGAAAAGAACAAATAATTAAGCGTTCACTGTGTCGGCAATTCCGGTCTATGATATGCGCTCGTCACGCATGGACGCAAACCGCCAGCCCTTCCGCTGACATATCGTTATCTTGACTGTCATCCCGAGGCGGGGCCCTGAAACTTATAGTAATCGATAGGATCAGAAAGAACATGAGACACAACGGGATACGTCAAGACATGGAGCAGCGTGCACAAAAACAAAACAGATTTATCGTCTGCTACCTACAGTGAACTAGAATGTCTTGATCCAGTGGCGCGAACGGGAGCGCTCTGCCGCGTTCGGCTGAAGCAAAGCGCGTCTACCGCCGCCAGGGGCGCCACTGCGCCTTCTCCGAAAACGGTACCGCGGTTGAACGGGCCGTTGCTTGGGGCGCTCGCCAGCTATTGCCGCTGCCGTTTTTTAGTGTGGTACAGTAATTAACCTTTAGGGAAGAAAGATGCTCACTTTTGTTGTCCCTGTACCTTTCTAGGAACGTTTTGTTGCTTATCAGACCAGTTTGAGCCATCGGGAAACGGCTACAAACAAAGTAGCGCTGTGTCGTCTGCTAGCGGCGCAGACGACACGAGGGGATGTGCGATGCGTTGGCGGCGCTCGGTCGGGCAGACTCTCCGTCTGTTTATGGTCGAGGCCGGCCTTTCATTTTCTGCGTGTTTTACGTTTCCGTGATGTTCCCCTACAGAAGCAAGGGGTATCTAATCGTCAGAAAAACAGTTATTGCGAGTGCTGTCGAATAGAGGTTGGACAGGCGCCGGGTAGCCGCGATGTCAAAACGAAGTGCGGACACCTATTCCTTTGCTCCGGGTTGTCACAGTGGTTACCCAGGTGCTCCCAAGGCGTCTTTGTTCGCCGCTCCAATGGACGATGAACTGCGCAAAAAGTGGGAACAAAATTGGGGAAGACTGGACAAACTCTTGACCATATCTTTAGCCGTCGGTGAGCGCCACTTTGGGCCCGAGTGCATATATATTGCGGGATTAAATCCACGTAATAAACGGCTGTGAAGTGCGACTTGCACGCGGGAAGCTGTCACTGGCTCCAGGTGCTGTACCTACCATCCTGCCTACTGTGCGTCGAATTCTGTACGGAGCATGCAGGCGGAAGCCGCAAAGAAAAAGGCGGGCACAAAAAAAAAAGAGTTCCAGTTTCGGCAGTCAGCAAGAAGCGACAAAGCTGAAGAGCCGAAAAAGATGAGGTGCGCCAGCCACCGAGACTTCACTCTCTCCGCAGGGCTCATCAAATGAAGGCGCAAGTTCTGTGGAATGGGATGCTTTCACAATTAGCCATCTTCAAGAAGTCAAGCTTCCTTCAAAGCTCTGATGCCGGCTAAATTTTGCCGGCGATCAAAACGTTCTTGGTGAAATAGATTCCCCAGCTGTTGCAAACAGTGTGCTGCAAGAAGCTGACAGCAGTTCGGCCTGCAAAGGGGCTATGACGGCTACGGCGTTTAGTGATGTATTGCACGTGCTAACGCCGCATTCAGCCCTAAGTGCCTGCGGAAAGCTTCCTCTAAAGGTAATTTGTTCATTGCAAACTTTGCTGCTGAAAAAAATCAGCCGGGTGCTACGACGCGTGAATACTGGGTATAATTTGCTTCTGTAGAGGCAAATTCACGAGTAGGTTCATGCCGGGACTCTATTACAGTAAATACAAAAATAGTAAATCCATTCGTAAAGAATTAAACATACCAGTTGTCCGCCGGCAGCACATCGAACGCGTACGCTCGTATCGATCATCTGCGCAGGTAGCAGACGACACCAAACAACACGATTTATAGCCGTTTCCCTACCGCTCAAACGGGCAGATTTGCAATAAAACGTTCCTAGCAAGGTACGGAGATGCCAGACGCGAGTAGCTTTTTTTTTGTAAAGGTTAATTACTACCCAACATCGGAACAACGACAGCCACAACAACTGCAGATCGCCTGAAGTACAGCGACTGCCGCGGCGGCGCCTTTCGAAGAGAGCGCAGCAGCGCCACCTGGTGTTTTCTACACAGAAGAGCACACCTCTTCCTCGCCGTTCGCGCCACTAGATTATTCTAGTTCACTATACTGCTACCGAAGTGCGTGTGCAGTGTGGCCAGACCAGAAAACAGTTATTTCTAGTTGTGTCCACCTGGTTCATGTTATTTTCGTGCTCCTCTCAACCATAGAAACTATTATTTCTTAAAACACCGGTATAATTCCTTAACAAAAAATAAAAACATTAAAAAGTTATACTTCTTAAGCGTACTTTCATGTCTTGCATAAAAAAATTTGCCATAACCTCGCCCCCAGATGCCTTTCGCTGCTCCTCCAAAAGTGCGATCTCGAGGGTGCCTCCAAACGAAGGATTTCCTCGGAGGGTCGGTGTCACCACGTTTATTCAATGCGTGGAGACCTCGAGTGGAGGTGTTGCCCTATCCTCCACTCGACGGAGTGGAGGAGGGATTCAGAATACGGGGGTAAGTGTGCCTGGTTGTAGCGCCTCTAAAGCGTTTAGAGTTTGGCTCGTTGGTACATAATCGTCAGGATGAAAATAACAGCACGCCGGACGGGACGAAGGATGAGAGAGACGGACACTTGCGCTGATTATAGAAACCATATGTTTTAATAGTTGGCTGCTTAAATAAGCGTCTTATGATTAGACGTACGAATGCAAAATTTTGAATGTCAATTCAAAATTCGAGAGATTTTAACCTTTCTAACTGAGAGGTGCGCCCAGCGTTGGGCACTATAGTCGTTCCAGTTCACTGATTACCACTATGTCTTTCGTAGAGTCTTTCGATTGCCGGCTGTACAGAAAAAAAATTCCCCCGCATTTCCCCGAAGGGGAGTATGAGGAAGTGCGAAGCACGGGGTGATGCTATGAGGGGGAGTTTGTTGAAGTTTGGTGGCATTTTGCCCGTTAGTTACATTAACACCCCCTCGTGATCACGTTCGGCTTAACACGCCTCGTTTGTCCCTCTGCGGAAATCTTGGTGAATTAACGTGTATGTTCGAGAGGAGGAGCGCACCGCACCGCAGCGCACCGCAGCTGCGAAGCGCCGACCGGAGTGAAGGGAGAGGAGGCGCAGTCACGTGAGAGAATGCAGAACTAGCGGGTTTGTAGTATCACGTGTACACCACGCAGTTATCAAGCCGCTATAACGCCGCTGAGTCGCCAACGCACGCCGCTGACGACGTAGTTTGAATGCGTTAAAGATATAAGGCGCGTTACTAACATTGATATCTACGTCGCGTCCGTGGCTTAATCGGTAAAGCGTCGCGCTGCGGCCGCAAAGTCCGCAGATCGAAACCTGGCGCCGGATGCTGTTTTTTTATATAGTGTAGTGGCCTGGCTGGCGCGCCGAGAGGGTGTTGCGAGCTGGAGAGTAGTAAAGGTGCTTTAGGAGAGTAGGTGAGGGGGGAGAGGAGGCGCTATGCGAGCGCGACGATTCAGGCTCGCTTAAGAAGTGCATTCGCACTTATTCCTGGCCAATCTCCCACGTGGGTATGTGCCATGTCAGCGGCCAGGCAGCGCGCGCGCCCATCTCCCCCCGTTGCTAAGGAAGACGAAAAGCGCGCGCACCCGCAGCTGTTGCTATGCGGACGGCGGAAGGTTCGGGGTCGCTTATAAAGTGCATTCGCACTTAAAAGCTGCTCTTCACAGACGGGTGGAACACCCTGTTGTGAGTGCGCGCGTTCGCGCGCTTTATATGGAACTTTTTTGTCAGCTGCTTTGGTATAAGAAAGCAGCCGTAACAGCAAGCACGATACCGAACGTGCCGCAGCCTGTGGTCGGCGCTATTTCTTTGCTGCGTTTCGCTATACCAGGGGTTTCAACCACGGCGACCGCGGTTTGCATGGGGCCCGACCCGCTCATGGGCGTCTTCGTTCATTTATTTTTATTTGTTTTTTTAGAGCGAATGCATGATTGCGCGCCTTGCTCGCGTAGCCAAGAAGTCCTGACGCCAAAGAATTCGAATGAATTCTCGAATACTCACGGCAAATTCCATTCAGAACTGCCCCGGAAGATTTACAAGATGAGGAAAAGGACTTGTTTTTTTTTTTGTTTTTTTTTTCAGATAACACTGTTCGCTGACTTTGTGTTACCACCCGCTTTTGTTTGAACCTTCTTCGCTGTCCCGGCCCTTGCGGAACCAAAGTTTGTGACTGAGGCCCGCTCACTGATGTGAGTTTTAGACCCCTGCTCTATACGATTGGCTTGGAACGCTCAATTGACCATAGGAACAGAGATTCGCGTTGCCTTATTTAAAACAACCAGCCTTTGATAACTCTCTCAACTCCATTATGGCCTCAATGATGTTGTTTTCGTCAGAAATGATGAGAAACATGGTAAAAAAATTCAGAGTTTCGGCTGGCTATCACTCCCAAGGGCGCTGGCTACCACTCCCAAGCGTAGAATACAAATAAAGTCAGATAAATACCCAAGAAAGTGGAGGGAAGGGGGAGGAAGCACAGCCTCCCCGATAACCTAGTGTGCATAGTATCAGAAGCATATTCGTAAGGTTTTTTCCGGGCCTGACGCGGGGAGCGTTTCAAAATTTTTTTTTCCACACGAAACAAAATTACGAACACGTTTTAGCTCCCTGACCCAGATTACGGGATTTAAGACGCCGAAGCTACACATAGGCTGTATGCGCGTCGTAGTGGAGGGCCCTGGATTAATTTTTGGGTGTGTAGGGATTTTTAACGTGCGCCGATATATTTCGAGACACGGGCGTTTTCGCTTTCCGCCGCCATCAGAACACCAGCCACCACGACCGCGATCAAACCCATGTCTTTGGGCTCAGCAGCACAATGCCTTAGCCACTGAGCCACCGCGGCGGCTGTTTGAGTTTGACTGCTGCATTTAATTTCTGTAATACGTTTGTTTGTTCACGTGGGTGTACGTCGGTGTATGTACGTGGGCGCACCACTGACCAGTGCTGTAGGCGCTACGGCAGCGCCCACAATGTCGGCATATCTGTTCGGGTATCAAATTCTAATACTTTCGAATTCACTACATCTTAAGGAGTGCTTAGGTGTCCTCGTAAGTGTTTTTTTATATTAAAATGTCTTCAGGGCACTCAGGTAAGCTTACGTGCTTTAAAGGCGAAAGACTGGCGATACTTCTCAAGACAGGAGGTAACTTCATGAAAGTTGGATGTCTTCATGTCTACTTCTTCGGGTACACTTAAGGACCTCAAGCTCACCATGTGAGGTGCGGTTGAGGGGAGGTCAAAGACTGTAACCTGCTGAGTGATTGTGGCCGAGGTTGAGGACCTGAACCTTAACCGACGAGTGAGGTTGGTAGTAAAACCGCTGTCGAAGTGAGGTAAAAAATAGTGCGCTCTCGTTTTCCGAGCGTGCTTCGACCTGTTACGGTTTAACATTAAATATGATGTGCGCCAAGCTCCTAGTGAACATTTGCTCCTGCGTACATTATTGTTCGATTGATTGATTGTAGGGTTTAACGCGCCGACGCAACGCAGGCGATGAGGCGCGCCGTAGTGGAGGGCTCCGGATTAATTTTGACCACCTGGGGATCTTTAACGTGCGCCGAAATCTCGTACACACGGGCGTTTTTGCTTTTCGCCTCCATCAGAAAAGCGGCCGCCGCGGCCGGGAATCGAACCCGCGACCTCGTGCTGAGCAGCGCAACGCCTTAGCCACTGAGCCACCGCGGCGGGTACATTATTGTTCGCCTACGTACACTCTTAATCTGGATCCACATAAGATCCACTTAGTAACTGGAACTTTTTTGCAAAAACGTTCCACTTATATATTTGGAACCGTGTTCCACATATCCTGAAAATGTAAGTGGAACAGTGCACCACATATTTTTGCAGCTATATTATCTGGATCGGCGTTCCAAATAAAAATATACGGATCACTGTTCCAAATAAACTGGTAGTGTAAGTTACTGGAACACTGATCCACGTAAAATGATTATGGATTTATCCGGTGCGCCGTTCCAGGTACCTTCAGACCAGCTGTTTATATAAAACGGTGTTCCGATAGACGTTGAGAAGCTGTCTATGGGACTCCACTTTTCCAACATATCTGCTTTCCTGTTGGTATAAACTGAGGTCATTTGCCAGGCTGGCGGATGCATTGGTTTCAGAAGGAAACCGCAAGCACCATTCTAACGCAGCTTTGACATATGGCCCACAGTGATACCAACAATTGGAAAACAGAAACCGCCGCAGCAGTGTGGTCCCTGACAGTTCCCAACAGTTGCCTATCGGAGCACAGTTCTATATAAAAGTTGGTCTGAGATACCTGGAGCGGCACACAGAGACTTTGGCTTCATCCGCCGAATCCTGTTCTGGGTTTTGGCTGCATGTAAAAGAAACAAGACTCGCATTAAAATACACACCAAACCAACTATTAGCACTGATACAATGCTTTTGAAAACACTAAGGAAATTTTATTCGCTCGTATTATTGCGTACATTTGAGATACGGAGACATATCTGTTTCCACTTGGGCAGAAAATGACCAGCGTACAGGATCAAATACCAAAACGATATCAAGTAGCCAAAACGATCTAAGTGGCATTTTCCTATTTTTGCTAATATCTACTATTCTTTTTTGCTAAAAACACGTGGGTAATAAAGATGGCTTTAAGCGCAACAGCGTCACAAACAGACTTGTACATCTACCCTCGCAGTAACTCAAAAAGCATTACACAAAAGTGAGCATAAAATATGCTGTTTTATGACATGAAATCAGGTACCGCAAATGCGGAAGTACCCACAGCGCTTGCCATACCATGTTTACGCATCCCGGTTCCAAAAAATGCAGTTTGCTATTAAATTGTAGGGAAAAGCCAAAAATACAAGCCATACACGGTTGGATTATCACAAGACCTGCAAGAGTGTAGGAAAAGAACACCGGAGCCAATACTAACAATTCAACATTTGCACAGAAAAAATTACCGGAAGCATGTGGCACTATTGCACAACTAAAACATACACCATATATCAATATCAAGCTAACTGTAGCCAAAACCGACTATATACGCGCCCTGAAAAAGCCTTTCACTGAAGCCGCGTTCTTTCCCACACAATTTGTAGCTATTTAAAATAACTTATCCAAAAAAAGCTCATTGCACCCAGTGTGAATCTTGCAAAATTTTACAAACCAGATAGCTCGGAGCATGTTACGCATTTTAAAATTTATCAAGCAGCCTAACTCTAAAGACGTTATTAGTTCCCTCAAGAACAATTCAGACATCCCAAATAACCAAGCCAGGTAGCGTTGAAACATACAGGTGACCAATTTTACCAAGCGAACTTGGAAGCATTTTTCCAGCCGAAACATTTATCTGAGGTAAAATTCAGTTGCGTGCTATACAAACCCTACTATCATGACGACAGTATGCTTGTGACCAAAGCACTGCCTCTAACAAGCGAGAAATCTAACTTTGTCCAAAGTAAACAACTTTTTCAAGCCAAATATGTATATTTCGCATTCTTCTAGGGCTTAGGTGTCAGCTAAGATACAGTACAAAAATTGATTAATAAAACCCCAAACCGTCTGTGTAAATAATTACTCTCACGTTTGCATCCATCAACAGCAGCACTGCCATGGAAAAAAATTTCGAGCTGCACTTGAATAATAAAAACGTTACAGTGCAGTGCCATTAGCTACATTAACAGAGTAACAGAGCAGCGGCAAAGGCAGCCTGCGCTTTGTGCCAATAATGAAAAATTGCAAAGGAAAGCACGACTTCACTTTTGCAGTTGACATGCCGCTTGCATCTACCATTCATTTGAACCACGACATATCTTTCCGAATAGGCTTAAACGTCTAACAATAATTTAAAAACCCAAGTAGAGTGACCACATCGTCTTTCAACAGAGCTTTAAACTTAAATGACATCAGGCCACTGTTAAATGGCCAAGAACTCTCTGCAAAAGTCCCAAGAACTCTCCAAAGTCGCATAAGTTTCAGGAGATTAAGATGAAATATACGGCGAGGAGGATGACCACATCTTGATGCGAAAATGCAGGCGGAAAATCCATGACGTGTTTCTTGCAGACAATATTTACGCTGCCATTCTCTTCTCTCAAAATAACTGGACGTCGAGAATAACTGGACCACGTCATGTACCTTTAAGGAAGGAACAAGAAAATTTTGTTAGACGATGGCTTTAAATGAGTGAGTCGCTTAGCATACCCCTTTTATAGCACAGTAGTTGATTGAAATATCAGCGATTTCTTGGTTTCTTTTCTGGGAATGCTGCTAACAATGTACAAAAAATACTAGCACAGACTGTCAATGGCAGTTCTCTAATTTTGGAAAGCAACCGCATTGGGCGTGGCCGTGGCGCCGTATTATCACAGCAGCAACTCTCAATGTGAAAGCAAAATGTTTGCAAAACTTGAATGCAAAATAATAGACTTTTTGTCCACATGTTGCAGCATCCGAAACAGGCTGAATGTGAAGGTATTTCCCAATTTGGAGTTCACGATTTATTCTTAACAGTAAGATTTTGCTACAAAGAAAACTACCACAAATTCAGTCCTGCAAAAATAAAATGCCAGCTTCAATAAACACTACCATAAATTGAGTCCCACAAAAATAACATGCCAGCTTACCCAACTAAAATTAAGATGCAGGCGTTCCTGGCAGGGCCTCCTCGGAGTGCATTTCCAGGAAAGTTTTGCCAACGTGTTCCCAAAAGCTCTTACTGACGTTTTCACCTACAGGTCAAGTTGTCACTGAAATGGTGTTCCGAAGCCATTACGTATAATGCAACTACCTAAAAAGGGACCATCAAAGTTCCAGAACTGGGAGTGCGTACTTACTTGTAGAATGCAATGATTTCATCCCGTACAACGGCTTTCACGTGTTTCCTTTTTGTGAACACACGACTTCAAGAACGGTGAACACACGCCTTCAAGAACCAGGAAAATGGCAGTATGCATTCCTTGTTTCATTGTTTTAAGTCCCGGTCCGCCCTATTTCCTAGAAATAAAAACAGTATAAAAATATCGAAGCATAAATTTAGGCTTCCCTCTAAGAAGGGAGTACTACAAGATCTCGTACAAGGCCTGATTAGTTGTGCTAAAATTTATTTTGCATCACGAGCCCTGGTAACGTTTTCAGGCGAAACAATTTTAAATATAAAAATATTTGAACATTTTTAGGCTCACCTGTCATTGCTCCATGCGGAGTGGTGAACGTCTGTATAATACGCAACACTCAAGAGGCACTCTTTCGCGGCTTTATGACTTCCACAATGCATTCACGATCTGTCACACTTGTCACGACGACGCCTCGGCGTGCCGAAGATGTCTTCAGCCACAGTGAATGCCACAGCCATGATTTCACAGGTATATGTAAGGAATGGAAATAATTCGTTTTAATTTTTGTTCTTCAGACAAAGGAAAACAATTGTCGCAAACTACCAGTGTAGAGACAAATTTCTCCACAGTCAGCCATAGTCTGGATCTGGACAGGTTACACAGATCGAATACAGAATGTAGCAATCTGCTTTCGCAGTATATTTTCTAAGTTCAAGGAAGCACAGAAATGGGTTAATGTTGGGTGCACATAGTGATGCAAGAACTTATCACCGGAGCGTTGTCGGAAATTATTTCGACTCTCGGGTTGCCACCGACATTGACGGCATAAAAATGCAAGAGTGGCTTATTTCTAACGCGGTTCGTGAAGTAGCAACCACTAATTATGGATATTGGATAATTATCCTGAAGTCTCAAGTTACCACTGACATTAACAGCATAGAAACGGCAGCACACTTTCTATATACCCGCTGCGTGTTTCCACATATTTCTTCCCCTCTACAAAAGAAACGTTTGTTACTGCGGTACTGCTACGACAACCACTGTCCCTTCCATTTCTCTACACTTCAGGCAATGTAAAATAGATCATCTCAATTGGTCAAAGGAATTGGAAGAAACATGGAACTGCATAACACACTGCACAGATAAACGTAAGCTGACGCCTTGAAAGCACATCAACACAACTCGAAATAGCGTCTACCTTGCGCGCAACGGGCAAGGTCGAAGACTCCCGGTCTGGTAAGCACAGTAAATGGCATTCAACTCATCAGACTAACACAACGCCGCAATTACCACGCAAGTTTTAAAAACACCAATAAATCTAAGGACGGACGCTCCGACAAACTTGCTTGGAAGTTGTACACGTGTGCACGCGCGATTATCGCGAGCGACTAACCCGAGAAGATTCGCTACCGCAGACATACACAGCTTCCGTCAATATACAACTAAGCAAAGCCACACAGTAAGGGAACATCCACTCATGAAACGCGCAAACCAGGAACTTCTGACGTACGCAGTCAGAAATGTCCAGCCGACTCTGACCCACGAACACGGGAGTTTTGGTAAGTTACGGCTGCAAACGTTTCTCCAACACAAAATGTTACACGCCGCGACCACAAGCATGAACGACACACCGGACGCAGTTAACAAGGATGTCACTGAACAACCGTTACCAGCACATAAATAAGCAGCACTGACCTTTTTTGCGCCTCCTGGCAAAACTCCACATCGTCGAGCAGGAAATACAGCCCAGGGATATGAAAAAATTCGCAGTTGCACGCCGCAATCAACCCAATTTAAACTGCTAACGGCGCTAACGGTTCTCGCCAGCGTGACCGAGAATTTCTTTAGTAAATATCAGGCGCATCGCGCGAGCAATTGAGAAACCCGCTTGGGAGTGCCACTGGTGGCGCTGCATGCGGAAGACCGTAAAATTAGCGGAGGGAATCCCGGAAGATGGGAGCGCTGCTGTCGTTTAAAGTGTTGACGCAGTCCCGATTTTCATCCGTCGTCATCGTACCCGTTGCAGCCCCACTGTACCGTGAATCAACGCAAAAACAGCTCTGCCGTGCTGCTGCTGACGCATGCGCATTGAATGCGCTACTGGAGTGGCGGTCTTTTCCTCATGGCTTCGGCGTACTTTCGTTCTCGCGGAGGCTTTGGCGATGCGCCCGCATAAGAACTCATACAAACTCGGCACACGTGATGGCTTTTATTGGATTCGGAAAACGGGCGTATGCGTCTAAGCGGACGTTTACGCCCGCTGAGGCCGAAACAAAGCTCAGATAATAGCCGCGTTAGCGCGTTAGTACTGGCTAAAGTTGTTTCTCGCGGAGGGCCGTGAGTGCGTGCGATATCCGAGCTTAACTTTGGATGACAATTTCTCCGTTACTGTTTACAATGAATGCAGAAGGGCGTGGCTTCATTTACTGCTTTTCTAGGCAACAAGCCTTTCCGTAGTCAATAAAATATACTGCGACGCTCTTAGATACCCACGTTATATAAAGCTACTTACAGCTAATTAGTAAGTAATAATACATCGGCCCGTTTCCCAGCCCTTTTCCCTCCTGAACACCAATACTACAGGAAAACAGCAACTGGGGAAGCAGCTGGAGAAGGCGGGTCATTCAATGAACTTCAATTACTATGACAAGACACAACAACAGCAAGTTAACTCTGCGTATTTTTGCCGTTACTGCACAGCATAATTAGGAATTACAATGTCATTTCAGCATTAATACATACAAAATAATGCAGGTATCACGTGGTATATCTAGGTTTAGTTCCGTTCACCCAGTCAACCGCTCTTTGCAAAGAGGCTCTTGTTTTTGCTTGTGGAAATTAAAAGGGACTCACATGTTAGCATTCCTATCGGACTTACTACGTCATGACCAACGGACTTAAAAACCATCGTGCACCAATACGAATAGTTTTACAAATACACACCGATATTCACAACAGCCTAGTTTGCTTATTTTAGATCTATGTCGCTTCTCTACTGAAACAAAGAAATAAAACTCTCGCATTGTGAGACCGCTAGCACCTTCCAGTGAAGACTGGATAAACCAAAATGCGTTTCTTGTTTTTTTTTATCTCTGCAAAGAAATGATATGCAGCAGACTCCCGTTAAGACGAACCCGAACGGACCGTAAAAATGTGTGCGTATTATCCGAAATTCGTCTTAAGCGGAGGTGTATTGCATTGTGGACGTTACAAGAGAAAAATGTTGTGGTTCTTAATCAGTGTTCGTTTTAACCAAGTTCGTCTTAACGAGGGTCTACTGTATTTCTAGAAGAAGCAAACCAGGTCGTTAGTGTCATTTCTGTGAATTTGTAAAACTTCTTGTATCGGTACATGGTGCTTTTAAATTAGTAAGTCTCATGAATTTGCGTCATGAATTAGTGAGTCCCATATGAATTGGATCAGGTGAGTCACCCTTAACAGCATGCACGAGACGAAAAATGCTAACGAACATCCAAGCATATATAACTGCATTCGTGACATGCTGCGTGCAGTGTAAAATGCGGCACAGTCGGTTAACACTATGTATATACCGCATCAGGGCATAAATAAAGTGGACTAAGTACCTATTTTACAGTAGATTGTAGCCATTCATACGTTCCTGTAAAGCACTTAAAATTGTGCACGTACTACAACACAGCGAGCTGATGGCTGAGCATTGAGCAAAAAACAATGTTTCTGCGACGCTTTGTGAACCAAATGCAGAACTTGCAATAGTCTCAACAACTATATATATTTCTTTATGAGGTATCCACAAAAGCCCAATGAATTCTTCAGCACTACCACGGCTCTATCCCAAACGCAGAAGGAGAACCTGGGGACACCTGGGCCTTCTGAAATTCAAGTCATTGGTGATTTCAGACGTACTGCGCGTCTGCCATTAGCAAAAGACGATATTCACTAAAGCGGTCTGAGCGCCGCAGACAACCTGAAAGGGGTTCGTGAAATTTTTATTTTCGCTAAGATACCCTTTTCTCACACCTTTCATGCTTTCTACGGTGTTGTTATAGGAGTGGACATATTGTTTTCTGTCAAACAACGTCACTAAAAATACGACTTAGCCGTCTTATATAAGTAAACTGCTCTAAGACAGTTCCATAGATATCGACGAAGTTTATTATATTTTATGTAGTGCGTGCGTGTGTGACTGCATGTATAGGGACCGGGCAGCTGGACGGGTGGCGCCACCACTCGGCGCTCCCCTCGTCAGTGGAATGAGCCGGTGCATTGGACTACACAGCCTCCCGTTGTTTTTGTCGTTATTGCTTCGGTGCTTTGTATGTTTTGGTGGCGTTGTGAGCAGACATGTGAGATGAAAACAAGTCTAAACAGATGTGTTGGGTTCTTAGATGCAGTAATGACTACGTAAACTTGTCGGACGCGTCTAAAGTTGGGTATCGGCTGCAATGGCATGAGCGCTTTTTGCACCGATGTGCGCTTGGCTCCACCCGTTCGGAGTACGAATAAAACTACTATTATTAGTATTATTTTCTTCTTAAATGCACTCACGGCTACGGATGCTTGTAAGGTTGGGGAAGGGCTACATTGACGCGAGCGCTTTTTGCAGCGCTCTGCGCCTGTCTCCGCGCGATCTGAGTAGGAATAAAACTACTAGCAATATTAGAATTAATTTCTACCACTTTAAATTATCTTCACTGGTTTCAATGACTACGGTTTCCACGCCAGCCTTAGGGTTGGGGTACCTCGATACGTGTGCTTTAAATAGAAAGGCACCTGCATACGAGATGGATTATTGTGTAGCCATAGAAATGTTGCGGTAGTTTACACTTTCTGTAACGGTGATCTTTGTACCTTCGGTTTTGGTGAGCGACACTGTGACAGCATGGGAGCCTGAAAGCCGAAGTGGAAATTCCACGTTTGTGGTGGTCATTTTATCAAGAGCCAAAGTTATTCACCAACTCAACAGCGCAAGCTACAAACCATCCCTCCTCCCCTTCCCGTTTTATCACCTGCGTAGAATAAAGGCTGGCACCGATAGTTAAAAAATGTGGCAGTGTTAACATCAGACGGTGTTTTTTAATGCTTAAGTATTCTTTACAGAGTACCTAAAAAATCGTGTAATGCCTGGTGAAGACACCAAAAACGCGCGATTAGTTGCCTCAAATAATGGTGCATGAGCCCGAGTCCTCCACCACAGACACATTTACGACACGCTGGAAAAAGTTTAGATTTGGAGAGGGAGCATGGAAGTTTAAAATTAAACAGCAAAATCATCTAGCCCTCCGTCTAATGATTATGATGGTTGAACACAAAGCTTTCTTCGTGCGAAATCGAATGGGAAATGGTCAAAGTCAAAGACGCTGCGATCAAAAGACCAAACTGCGTGCTGGTCAAATTCGATGCTTATCTAGTCAAAGTTTAAATCCAGAAGGCAACCAAGGAAACCCATACGATAGAGCTTTGCGATAAACCTTCATCGTCGTTAGACGGAGGTGTGCATGATTTTTCAAGCGTAGGTGGCAGCTTGTAAACCGACCGCAGCATTCAGTTGTGAAGCTGAGTACAGATTTCGGGCACCCTCCTGTCTTGCGTCCTTCAGCAACGCAGGAATTGGTTTTTGAAAAACCACTTACCAACTAGCCAGCAACCATTGAAATTCTTGTAAAGCAATGCTTCTCCACGATAAGCAATAACATTCTACTATCATGCGGTATTTATTCTATCAGCGATTCCCAATGACTGTAGTAAGACCATTTCTGTGAAATTAAACACGTTTCAGCCGTAGGTAATGAAGATACGGAAGCGTCGCCCGTCACAATTTCTGTTTTGAGGTAAATCTTCGAAGACACCCTCCAACTTTTCCTTTCGCTTATGCACGACGTCGGCGCCGTTTCGTCATCAACTGCCAAGGGCCAGCGCCGCAGCATTCCTAGATCGGTTGCACACACCGGCTTTGTGGGAGCATTTAGCGGCAATATACTCCTCGATTCGCGAAACTGCATGCAGGCATGAAAAAATTGCGTGAAGCAACAAACTTCCACTTCCAGCTGGACTTCCAGCTTGGCGCATTGAGCGTCGTCTGCTATTTGTAAATACTGAGTATGGGCGTAAATAACACACAAGGCATGCCTCGTAAACGTCACATCCACACTCAAGATTTACCGATCTGAAAAATGCACGTGGGGTTACGTTCGCTTTGCAAGCCGCACCGCAGAAAAACGACGGAAAGCCATGCACAACTACGCTGCGCTGACCGCCACCGGCATTCCACTGACGAGCGGTTCGCCACGGGCGGCGCTGTTCGCTGAAACGACGGTGGTGCCATACAACAGCCGCCCGGTCCCTATGTGTGTGTGTATGTGTGGGTGCGCGGGTGTGCGTTCGTGTCTGTATCTATGTCTGTGGGCGTGTGCGTGCAAGTGCTTGTGCGTGCGCTTGTGCGCCAAAGCGCGTCAAATATATATGTGGTTCATTGTTCCAGTTAATGCACGATTCAGTGCATACTTCACTGCAGCGCACAAGTTATGTGGAACAAGACACGAGCAAAAAATATACAAAAGCACTGTCCAAAATTTTTACTGGGACATAAGTGGAAGAGTAACTGGAACGGCCGACAGCGCATCCCCTCATTTATTCGGTTCCACATAATAAACACAAACCTAAAGAAAACAAATGGACAGTTCCAGATAAGATCCACTTATATCTCTCGTTCCAGTTATTCTTCGTTTGGATCCAGATAGAAATATGTGGATGGCCCCGTTTAACTGGAACTTACATGGAACCAGATTAAGAGTGTAGGTCTGTCACAGCGTTCGCATGACCATCAACTTCCTCCCCGTAATCAAAGTGAAGAGCCCAGCGGAATTCGTTTCCTATGATGTGAATTTTTTGGGTGAACTTCTTACTAACTGCACAGACATTTTAGATTGATTTTCCAAAGCTCTGAGCAGGGGAGGAAATTGTTGGCAACGTGAAAACTTGGGTGAGTTGGTGATGCATGTTGAACCACAACGCAAACGACAAGACAAACGACCAAAGCAAAAGTACACACGAAGCGCTTCGTGTGTCTTCTTGCTATCGTCCTGTGTCTTGTTGTTGGCGCTGTGGTTCAACAATTTGGAGGGCGGAGTAAAGAGTGCGGCCGCGTACGGTAAGAACGGAACTGAGGAGTGAAAAGGAGGCGAGATTAAAAAGCGACCTGCTCCACGTTTATATGTGTGGAAGGTTTTTGAATTTTCAATACGGTGTACATAGATTCGCTCGTCAGAGTACCAATAAAACCATGCGTAATCCTCTGTCATGTTCCGTTTTCTTCCCGCTTCATTTCAAGAAGAAATAACCACGAGATTTTTTTGTGTATCAAATTGGTAAATGTTTTTCAAGGCCACACCCTCTAAGTTCGTATCAGAAACTGCGTGATATATAGCTCCCAAACGTTAATTAACAATGCACATCAAGCTACGAAAGTCCAACACTAACGCCGCATTAAGGCGGTGTTAGTTCACACTGCTGTGGCACTACGCACGCAAAATTTCCTTTCCGCGGCGGAAGGAGCAGGTCGTTTCTCCCCTTCCCCCCTCAACCTGCAAGAAAGGAGGCAGGACATAAAGAGAAGTAGAGAACATAAAAGAACACATAAATAAGTAGAGAAGTAACCAAATTCAGAATTTAAATAAAGAACTTCGGGATGCGGTGGACGAGCAGTACATAACCTCGAACGTGTCTTTTGTTTTTCTTTTTCTTAAAGGTTATTTTAAACTGGTTCACCTTCGTGGGGAGTGCAGACGTCGTAGCCGCGTAAGCTTGCTGCATAGCGCTCGTGACAAGAAAAATAGTTATCGGCCATGGTTCTTAGAGGACAGAGTCAGTGGCTTCGTTCGTGCCTTCTCCTACCCAACAAATGGTGAAATTTCGAATCGTGGCGAGAGAGAGAGAGAGAGCTTTAATAAATACTGAAGAGGTTAGCCCCATAAACGGAAGGGCTTGGCACTTCAGATAGAGTGAACATAGTGAGGCGAAAAAAAGATAACAAAGGCTCAAGCAGTACGCAATAACAATGAGTAGGATGGACGGGCGGCTGGGGGAGTATCGTTCTAGTTGCCTCTCCTCTCCATCCCTCTTGCGTACACCGCTGCCACATGCATATGTCACCGACAAGAAGATAGAAGTTACGTTTGCTGTGACAATTTATTAATATTCGTAATCAATTCGTTTACTTTATTTCATACAGGGAATGAATTACTGCCGATATTGTTAGTGCTACACCTCTAGTTTCTTACCCGTGTTTGTTAAGATGTTTTGCGCGAACATGTTTTTCGAAGGAATGCGGGTTAAGTGTATTGTATCAGTAAGAGCTTCGTCGTAAAAAGCTGCAATATAAATAAATAAATAAATAAATAAATAAATAAATAAATAAATAAATAAATAAATAAATAAAGTTGAGGTGAGGACACGTTAGAGGTGCAGTCAGGGGTGACGTAAGGTTGAATTGAGGTCTGAGGTGCTTAACGCATGCTGATGTGAGTTTGCGTACCATAACATCAACCACAACAGTCAGGTTGAAGGTAACAAGAGGTTGAAAAAGCAGATTTGAGTTTGAGATGAGGTCGAAGCTGGCAACTTCATAAACTTCATTTGCCCACCTCTGCTTCCTAATGACTTAACTACTAAAGTGTATTCGCGCCTATTTCTTCGATTTCGCTGCTTCGTCTCTGGCGCAAATTACTTGGAGAGGCTCGTTTACTTCTACTTCGCGTTTGCATTTGTTTCCTGGCATTCCTTTCTTCATCTTCTGGCGTGAGTTACTTCAACAACCAGACGGTTAACACACGCCACAGCTTCCACAGAATCAGAGTTGTGCGAGACAGTGGTGCATATGGGGTCCTCACGTGCCGTGCCATGACGTTCAGGTATCCCACAGTATGAACTATGTAACTTTTGTTCCACCGCTTCCAACAATGCCGAGTAATCGCCGTAAATAGCGAATGACAAGCGGAGATAGCGCGGAGGTAATGCACTTAACCCCTGCTCTGGTGACTGGGGTTTAAATCCCATACGAACTCAGATGTGTTTTTTATTTATTATTTACTGTGGCAGCCACGAATTTTTTCTTCCAAACAAAATCTGCAACAAGAGCAAGGGCGGCTAAAGCGGCACTAGAGTTAAAAAGCAAGTTTGCCGGTAACGCTGGGTTAGAGTGTTCTGAATACAAAATATCGTGCACTCGTGGCAGCAGCTGCTGCTTTTTAACACAGGAAATTTGGAAAGTGTGAAAACATGCGTTGACGCCCCGAACACTTTCCCAAATTACAATTTGTGACATCACAAATTGTGAATGAATGGTGAATCCAGATTGGTGGAGCTTGACGCGAAGCGATTTTCTGGAGCAAACATGGGGCAGCAGGGACATGTAAATGTAAAATTAATTCTTCCCGTAACTTTTGCTGCTCAGGCGGATTTTAGAACCCACAACCTCAGCAAGCAAACATCATGAAATATCTTGCTTCCATCCAGTCTGTAGCCCTTGTTTCAGTTTCGATTTTGTTGAAATGTTTCGCCTCGCCTGCAAGCGCGGTCAACATATGCCTGCATGTAGGTGAACGCAAGAGACTGCTCCACCTACTCACGCATGTATATGAAACAGCCAGTGGCAAATGCAGATATTATTAGCACAATCGACTTGAAACAAGATGGATGTCAACTAAATTTATGAACTGAATGGGTAGTTTCAACACCTGCTGCCCGGTAGCAGCCCGCTTTGGGCATTTCGGGTAAAGCTTCGTATACTTGATCAATTCCTGCCCATAAGGCCCGACACAAAGCGCGGGGCTTTGTGGCTGGCTTTTCCTGCACGCAGTTAAAATGGCGTAAAAAAAGACTCTTTCTAATCGGATGCGAGGAAAAAGAAACCTTATGAGCAAAGGCGTTCAGGAAGGTGGCGACGAGCGAGTAAAATCCGTGTCGGCTCGCTCTGGGCTCCGTGGGACGTGCTCTAAACGTCCAAGAAAAAATTCCCGCGGAGGCGAATGCCGGACGGAAATGCCAGCTGTATATATTTATTTCACAGCAAACAAGGAATCGTTGCCCGTCCTACAAAAATGAGCAACGAAACGCGTAATCTTTCAATTAAAACAAAAATTTTGTTCAGCCTTCAGGGCCCCGTCAAGGCCTTCGCCTCCTTAAGAAAAAATATATATATGCACATCCTGTTTCGCATACATAGACACATTGAGAATGAATGTGGAAAGGTAAATTGAATAGCCCTGCATGGGACAATGACGAGGTCGACTCGCGGGGCTCGAGTAAGAGATTAAGACTAAGCCAGAAACATTAACTAAAAATAATGCCTGCCCTATTGCAGAAATATTATCTCAGCAGCCCGAAGGGCGAGCGAAGGCTGGCTGCCGCACTTTAAACCTGCTTTCTGTGTTCGTTGCGCCCCTCTTTAGTTTGGTGTGACAAGATCGTTGTCTCCTCAGCATTTACCTGGCGTCTGCATCAGAATGTACGCCATACAAGACAAATGTCGAGTTGTTTCGCGCGGCGTCCACGGCGCGAATAAAAGTGTGTTAACCTGCTATAGTAGAAAAAAAGCTGCAATCCGAATAACCGCTTCATAGACAGTGACAACTTTTAATGTCCGTTCCGTCGCAATAATATTAACGAGCCGCCGGTGTTAGTAACACATCCAAAACAAGTGAGAAACACTCGATTACATCCTCCGTGCCGGCTTATTTCCCTATCGTTAGACGGAGCGCTCATTGGCGCCTTTCATGTGCCGGGTTATCTATAGATTGTACACTTGTGATCAGTTATATCTCAGCGAACGATGCGTTTTGACCTAGACGGTGTTACCGATTGGCGCATCACCATTCACATTCGCTCCTCCTTGCACCTTCTTGTCCGACTTCCCGTTCCTGTTGAGTTTATTACCCTTGCGAGTTTCCGAGAAGCCGCCGTGCCGGATACGAGTTTATTAAAAAGCCTTAGGAGGTGTAGCTGGCCGTGCGTTGCACTCCGAAGGTGATGTTGAACGTCAATTGACGTATTTTGTTGACGTAAAGAGCCGCAAACCGCCATCATGAAACGGAACGAGCCGCAGAAGAGACGTGCAGCTCTGATTCCCTATCTTCGGGTAACAGGAAGGCAAAACCTGGCGGAAATAGCGTTCGTGCAGAGGCCCCTTTCTCAGCTGTGCAGCGCTTTGCCGCTATTCCCTCGCCCCGCGATACGTGTCGCACACCTTGCCTTGAGCTGCGCCGCATGGCTCGACAGGAAGTTTCTCGTAAGACGTTCCTATTCCGTTTAATAAAACTTGTTGCTGGGCTGGTTGGTTCAAGGTCATCGTAACGGAGGTTAGCGCTTCAAGAAACAAGACACACCACGGAAAACTAACAGGACGGGTGCTACTTTAACTGATTTATTTCCAAGCTAGATGTTCGCATATATAGCACAAAGAAACCCGAGCATGTGCAGCGGGAACCATTCAATACACGCCCCCCAAACAATCATTGTAACAAATAAATAGATAACATTAAGTCATACTAGGTAAAAAGTCTACCTCAGAGGAAAAGGGAGCAATGGAAGTGTCACTGACACCGTCATGACCATATTTCTTGATATAATAAGCTTCCAGTATTTCACGTGCTTTTTCATTGCGACTTGTGCCCAAAATCTTGATTTCACTTAGCCGTGCAACACAATCCTTACAGTTCCCGCAATGTGCAGGCAAGTGCGCAGTCCCCCCGTTCTGTAATTCCAATTCATGTTCCCGTGCTGATCATTGATATACTGTAAGCTTGAAATACTGAAAGCATTTTATATAAAAAAATATGGTAATGACTGCGTCAGTGATACTAACGTTGCTCTTATTTCCTCTGAGATGGATTTTTTATCTAGTATGACTTTATGTTATCTATGTATTTGTTGCGATGATTGTTTCGGAGGTGCGTAATTAATGGTTCGTTTTTTTTGTGCTTTTTTGTTCGTTTTTTCGGGGTTTTTTTTGTGCTATATATGCGAAGATGTAGCTTGGAAGTAAATCAGTTGATGTAGCGCCCGCCCTGTTCATTTTCAGTTGTGTGTCTTGTTTCTTGAAGCGCTAACATCCGTTATGATGACCTTGACCAACTAGCGCAGAGGCAAGTTTTATTAAGCCATCTTTTTTTCTACAACAGGCTCTTTTCCTTTCAATTGTGTCTGCCCTTCTCCTTCTCGAGCCTACGTCTCCGCAAGCTACATGACAATCTCAACATGCCGGTCACGTTCCTACAGTTATTGCCTACGGAAAAGCCGGATGCCGAAGGAGGTTGCGGACCTGTTTGGCCAGGTGAAGCCGTCGTTGGGGCACGCAAATCGGATTTGCAGAATTTTAATGTCAGAGTTGAGACAGAAGGTGCGATTTTTTTTAAGACTGCCTAACCCCTGGTTGGCCGGCATCAAGCTTTCCTCGTTTCGATGGTTTATCGCCCATTTGACGGAAGATTTTTGGGCGATTCACATTCGTGAAGCGCTCAGTACCTTCAAAGAAGGACGCAAGCAAAGGCAAGCAGGCGGTCTTCTGGTGCTGGATGATATCTTGGAAGTGCCAGAAGAGGTATCTCAGGTTTCAAATAATGGTCCCAAGTTCAGCTATGAGCGCCACATTCCTGCCCACTATCTGCTAGACCTGAACCGTCGCATCGCAAGAATGGCTCCGTAGGAGGACAAAGAGCGGTGTGTTGGAGGGTGTTGACGTGATCGCCAGTTGCGTAACGAGTGTGCCTCCCAGTCGTACAACAGACCCCACAAGGAAGGCGGTCGCCTTCTTTAAGGACAACAACCTGCAGCTAATGCAGCCCGACAAAGAGGAAAGATTTATTGTCATGCCAAGCGGGACTTTCTTAGAAAAGCCTTACAGCTGTAGAAAATAACTTTGTTCCTGTGAAAAAAAGTGCCACGAGGATGAAAAGCCAGGCGTCTGCTATCTGCAAGGAGCTGCAGCTTACCAGGTTAGTGAAGTGTGTTACTGACAGCAAAAGTAGTGCCCTAAAGGTCTTCTTCTCAGAGTGCCATTCGGTACAATTGTTAGCGAGAGGGGCACTTGGCAGAATTGTGTCGGCAGTTTTCTAGCAAACCATTTGAATGCGTTAGCTGTCAAGGACCCGCACGCCTCAAAGAATTCAGAAGTGGTCACTTGTTTCTTGCAAAGTGATTGCTCTGTCAGCTATGGGTTCTCAGTGGACGTAGAAGTACTGTTTTACTCTGTGCCTCGGGGAGAGTTATGTGCCTGTGTGAGGGAAATTATTGACGAGAACGGTGCTGTTAAGTTTCAGAATGTAGCTTGTGTGTCGGTCGATGGCTTCATTTCCTTACTGGAATTTTATCTTAAGAATGGATTCATTACTATTAGCGACGGCTTTTACCTTCAACGACAAGGCATACGCATAGGGTCGTGTGTTGCCTCTGTTTTATGTAACATTCTTTTAGCTTTTGTTGATCGAGTGTTCGAAAGCGCCTTCGGAGGGGGAATTTTCCGTAAGGTGCTTAGGTATGTTGTCGACTTTGTAGTCTCATTTAACGATTTGGGATTAACGACGCGCGCACAAACAATTAACCAGGTTTTATGCACCTTTGTAAAGGCTTAAATTTCACACATGAACTACCGTTAAACGGTGCGTTGCAGTTTTTAGATATTAAATTACACTTTCAGAAGGACCACACCTGATGTTTTTTTCACCCCGGGCAAAAAAAAAAAAAAAGCACAGCTCCTCACTCTCGAAGAGAGTGAAGCGCGCAATTCCAGGTTTATGCCTACAGTCTGCACTCACGGGATCGTGTGCACCAAGCCTTACTAAAACAGGTGGAAAGGTTGTTTGCAGCTGGGTTTCCGTGCTCGGTGATTACAGCGGTTGCTAAATTCTTGCTTCAGAATATAAAAATTGGTGGGAGAAAGGAAAGGGCGAGTTTCGAGCGCACGAAAATAAGGCCTTAAGTGGTGCCTTATGTGCGCAAGGTATCCTACCACATCAAGAAGGTGGAAAAAAAAACACGGCATCCCCGTTGTCTTTTCTGCACCTAGGAAGCTCTCGGCCCTGTTCCCTCGCATTTCTGCCGTGCAAAAGCGAGCATGCGAATAGAAGCACGCCAGGCCATTTGTGAAATGCTGCACCGGTGTGGTGTATGAGATTCCGCTTTCGTGCGGGAAGGCCTATATCGGCCATACGGGGTGGTGTATTAATGATCGAGCACGGGAATATGAATTGGCATTAAGGAACGGGGGGGGGGGGGGGGGGGGGGGGGACTGCGCCCATGCCTGCACATTGCGGGAACTGTGAGGATTTGGTTGCACGGCTAAGTGAAATCAAGATTTTGGGCAGAAGCCACAATCAAAAAGCGCGTGAAATACTGGAAGCTCTTTATATCAAGAAATCTGGTAATGACTGCGTCAGTGATACTTCCGTTGCTTTCTTTCCTTCTGAGGTAGAGGTTTTTTATGTAGTACGACTTAGTGTTATCTATGTATTTGTTGCGACGATTGTTTGGGAGGTGTGTATTGAATGGTTCCCGCTGCTCATTCTCGGGTTTTTTGTTCTATATATGCGAAGATGTAGCTTGGAAATTAATCAGTTGACTTAGCACCCGTCCTGTTCGTTTTCTGTCGTGTGTCTTGTTTCTTGAAACGCTAACCTCCGTTATGATGTCCTATTGCGTTGTTGCTCTAATTTTCTCTAATAACAAGCTGCGACGGAAACTATGTTGCGAACCCTTTACTCAAACGTTAAGGAAGTTGAGAAGCTTCTGCAGAGTTTGGTTTCTTCAGCATTTCAATTTGAAGGTGCAAAATCCAGTCTAACACAGCCTGAATAATCTGTTGCACAACTGTCTGAAAAACTACTTGACATTACTGCAGCCGCCAGTCAAACGTAGTTGTGAACGGTCCCTCAGGAGAAAAAAGTGAAACGGAAGAGCTAGCAAAAAAGAAGTACTGGATGATGTGTTCAAGCAGCAGCTTAACGTAGAGTGCCACTGGCTCGACAAGTAGAACGCAGACTTGGGAAACGGTTAGGAAAGTGCCCAATCATCCTATTCCTGCAGGACTACAACGAAAATCAGGCCATTTTAGAAAATGCAAAACAAACTAATAGCAGCAACATATCTATTTCAAATGATTACTCTAGACGTACACTCCAAAGGTGCAAACTGTTGTGCGAGAGTGTGAAGGCTGATAAAGACAGCGGAAAGAAAGTTTATTTCGTCAACGAAAAGCTGCGCATCGACGACGACACTTTTGTGCGGGATTTGAGTACTAGCTCGCGAGTACAGATTCTGTCCGTGGGCACAACTCCGCAGAATCCATGACAATGCCATCTCCCCTCACAGGCATGTTTGCGTCTCCTGAATATCAATTCAAGTAGTATGAGTAACAACAATCATGACGGAAACATGGCTTCACAGCAATGTTTCCGACGAAGATATAGCGCCGAATGTCTCCAAGCTCTATGGAAGAGACCGACAGTCGCATGGCGGGGGCGCCTCCATTATCTTAAAGGAGGAAATACCAGTTGTAGTACTTGACCAAATTGAAGATCATGAAAGCTTCTGCGTCCAGGTAGATTGTTTTGGCAATAAGCTAATTGTTTTCGCTGCATATTGAGCTCCCTCTTCAAATCCGTATTTATTGCCTAAACTTTATGATAATGCTATCAAGTTCTCGAAAAATTGCTTGTTAATTGCTGATGATTTTAATTTGCCTAGCATTAATAGGTCAAAATTATAATCCGCCTGTCGTACTGATCATACTGTCTTTGAAATGATGCTAGCATGTAATCTCGCCGAGGAGTCAATACCCCTACATGTAAAATTCTAAACACGTCCTCCATTTTATATCTAGTCTTTAATTTAGATCCTTTAACGATACATGCGCCACGGTCAAGGACGGTTTAGCTGACCCCAAACTGTGCGTTTTGCATGCCGTCTAAACAGTCAGTGCTCCCCGATTAAAGAAAAAGAAAAAAATAGTGAGACTTTTGGAGTTAGGCAGCTCCAACCATTCTATAGGCCAGTTACCCTTGCACAACAATGTTGGCGGCCCGAATTTTTCATTTTCGTTTCGCAGGCACCTCAGTGCTTGTAGAAATCACCCAAACAGGCAGCGCTGAACATGGTTTTTGGCGTGACCTAGGTGTCCATCGTTATTTGCTCAACTTACTGCTCCACACACGCAAAGCCATGTCGGCAATATGAAGCCGGCACACGGTGAGCGGGCGCTCGCGGGCGCGAAGCACGCAGTGCTCGCAGTTATCAGCGAGTCTTAGCAGTTTTAGCTGACCGTTTCTGACGGTCCGCGCCGCTCCTATAGCAAGCGGGAGCGCCATTCCGCATGCGAGGCACGCTAGGGCGCCAGCGGCGATACGGGAGCGGGACCCATTCCGCTAGCCGGGGCCTCGGACGGTCGGACCATCGCGGGCCGTGAGAGCTTACGCCACCGCGCAGAATTCCAACATGACTGCCCCCCACGAGGCGAGCGCGCTAGGGCGAACTGCGTTTCGTAAGTTTAAACACGAGCGACGAAACTGCGAAAGCGCCTCCTAATAGGCGAAGGTGCCACACACCTCAAGGAGGTTTAGAACGGAAGCAAAAAATGTCGACACAAGTGAGAGCCACCTTCTGTTCAGCCCCGAGAAAGACAGCCTTGTCTTGCCTATTCCAACGTTGAACGGCTTCTTTTAAATTATTTAGGATCATTGTACCTTTTCAGCGACTACACTATATTAAAAAAGCGGAATTAAGGCACTAAACACGGTATTTTACCTTATTTTAGTGACCAAAATAACAATTAGTCTCTTTTCCTTGGATGAAGTTTTGGTTTACATTTGCAGAGGCAAAGACCAGTGGCTCAAATGATTCCCCGTTGAGGGAGATACAGTTATCGCTTGGCTAAAAACCTTTCTGCTGCTGACACTCCGATGGTGCTGCGCGGGCCGACGGGAGCACAGCGATCCGCCAAAAACGGTCAGCTAAAGCTCCCTATTATATCGCGCCGCATCGCTAACAGTTGTTTTGAGCGCTTTTGTGGCATGGCGACAAGGCAAGCATGTGAGCGGGGAGAGGGCAACATACCTTAGTGGGACACACACCCTCGTTCCCGACATCTCAACTGCGCACGTACGTGTCTTTTCCACGGCCGCCGCCAGGTGACGGCGCCAGTGTCTTCGGCCGTGCGTTCCGTGGTTCGTATTTCAATTGCCCATGACAGTACGTATCTTTGTATTGTATCTCGTTTATATTGTGGCGGCCTGCTGGGCTTCTTTCTGTTCGTAAAGCGCGCTTTGTTGGCTACTCTACCGCGATAATGTGTTCAACTCTTGATCTTAGAGTGCCCCAAGGTATCGCTCCGTGTCAATCACTACTAGTTTTTAGGTGCGGAGTACCTTAGGACCGCACAATGTCCGTCCGCGTCCGTGTGCATAGCACTTACAATCGCAAAAAATCACACAGGCACCGGCAGGATTCGAGCTTGTGTCTGGTAGCAAGACATAGTTAGTGAGTGATTGTAGGGTTTAACTCGCCGACGCAACGCAGGCGATGAGGCGCACCGTAGTGGAGGTCTCCGGATTAATTTTGACCACCTGGGGATCTTTAACGTGCGCCGAAATCTCGTACACACGGACGTTTTTGCTTTTCGCCTCCATGAGAAAAGCGGCCGCCGCAGCCGGTAATCGAACCCGCGACCTCGTGCTCAGCAGGGCAAGACATAGTGCAACGCGACCTCGTGCAACGCAGACAAGACATAGTTAGTGTCACTCGTCTTACCCATTTGGCTACGACCGTGAGTTAGCACCCGAAAGTCAAACGGCTTACTCCCTCGCCTGTAACGGTGCGGAGTACCTTAGGACCTCCCAATGTCCGTCCGCGTCCATCCGTCCGCACACCACCATCAAACGAAAATCAAACGAAATTCGGTTTGAGCCGTGAGTTGCAGTTTCATTTCGGGGATAATGAAGGTGCAACTCACGGCTCGAATCGTATGACGGTCGGGGCGCAAATCGGATGTCACTCGGGGCGCAACTTGGATGTCAGTTCGAGTCCCCATATCCGGCACCCTCGCCATCTCCCACGCATTGGAGGTGCTGCCATTTTTCCTTTACGGAACTGATGTCGTCCGTAAATGCCCCCGGCTACGCACATTCAATTTCCAGCAGTGATTCTGTATTATCACGGAAAATTCTTTCGTGCTTCTCTTTTTCGTGCTTCACCAACGTTGCTCGTTCTAGCGCTTTCATTTTTACGTTTTGCTTGAATAGCTCCTATTTGATTTCCATTTAATTTCCACGGGCTAGGGTATGCCTTTCATAAAACATTCAAATCTGTCTTGGCACCTGTCTTGCACAATGTTTTTAGGGTATCCTTCCACAAAGGGGACCTTTCCATCAACTTTCTCGAAAACGCACGCGATCCTCATACTTAAGAGCAACGACACAGAACTGCTCGCTAGAGTTGCGGGTCACAGGACTTAACTTACCTTAACTAACACGGACTACACCATGTTCGTGATGGTTTTAGCTAAGAGGTTCCAGTCTGTCATGAAGATTCTTGGGGGCCAGCGTCAAACAAGCAGTATAAGGGGAAAGAGCATCTTTACTAGCATCTACATGGTATGAAATAGACTTCATACTATGCGATAACCCTGCCGTCGTGCAGGATGTGGAAGTGCTCGGAAGGGTAAGGTGTAGTGACCACCGTATGGTAAGATCTCGAATTAGGCTAGATTTCAGGAGGGACCGCAACAAGCTAGTACGAAAGAAGCCGATAAACGAACTAACAGTAAGACGTAAAGTAGAAGAATTCAGGATCGCGCTGCAGAACCGATATTCCGCCCTTAACGAGGAAGCCGAGCTTACGACACAGGAAGCCAGCGACAACCTTACAAGCATCATCACGGAGTGCGCAATAGAAGTCGGGGGCACTATGGCTAGACAGGATACTGGTAAGCTTTCACAGGAGACGAAAGATCTAATCAGGAAACGGCAAACCATGAGAATCTCTACCGCAGCTGACAGAATAGAACTAGCCGAGCTCTCGAAGTTCATCAATAAGCGTAAGACAGCTGACATACGGAAGTATAATATGGAGAGGATCGAATACGCTGTAAAGAACGGAGGTAGCCTGAAAGCAGTGAAGAGACGTCTTGGCGTGGGGAAAAATCAGATGTATGCACTTAAGGATAAGCAAGGCAATGTCACCACAAATAGGGATAAAATAATCACAGTGGCCGAGGAGTTCTATAGGGATCTGTACAGTAGCCGGGACATACAGGATAATGCCGAACGGGACAGAAGTTCAGAGGATATAGACATCCCACCAGTAACGACCGAAGAAGTAAGGAAGGCTTTGAAAGAAATGAAAGGGGGCAAAGCACCTCGTGAGGATCAGATAACAGCAGACCTCTTGAAGGATGGCGGAGAAATTGTATTTGAAAAACTGGCAAACCTGTATACGCAATGCCTAATGACCGCAATGGTACCGGAATCTTGGAAGAACGCGAACATCATCCTAATCCATAAGAAAGGCGACATGAAGGACTTGAAAAATTACAGGCCGATCAGCTTACTGTCAGTCGTCTACAAGGTATTTACCAAGGTAATCGCTAACCGAATCTCTGCAACCTTAGATTTCAGTCAACCTAAAGAACAAGCAGGGTTCCGTAAAGGTTATTCAACAATGGACCATATTCACACGATCAATCAGGTGATAGAGAAGTGCGCTGAGTATACTGAACCCTTATATATTGCCTTCATAGATTATGAGAAAGCATTTGACTCGGTCGAAACCCTAGCAGTCATTCAGGCATTACGGAACCAGGGGGTAGATGAGCATTATGTAAGAATACTAGAGGATATCTACAATGGGTCTACAGCTACCATCATCCTCCATAGGGAGAGCAGTAAAATACCTATAAGGAAGGGTGTCAGACAAGGAGACACAATCTCTCCAACGTTATTCACAGCATACACGCTACACGTTAGTCTGTTACTAAGTTTTTTGGAGGAGTTGTTTTTTTTGTCGTTTTTTTCATGACGCGTTTTCTAGAGAATTTTTGTAAACTGTAAATCGTAAAAAAATTGTCGCATCACCTGATCAATTGTATATTCCCTGAGTCGATCTACAGCTCCTTGTATAAAGTGGGCTCCGTATACGATGTTCTACGGAGAGTGAAGAGAATGCCAGTGCCCGGCGCTGAAAAAACTTTATTTTTTAAAATACATAATAATGCTCTTCCAGTCAAAACGTGGATGTTAGAGAAAGGTTTATGTTTTCCGTTGGATCCCGAATATTCACTATGTAAAAATCCGGAAATTGTCGAACACGCCTTCATCGACTGTAGGGAAGCCGTATTTTTGGGGGATGTCTGGCAACGTACCGTGAAAAAATTGGCTGTCGATTAACTCAGTTATGCCCGGGTTTGCGTACTGAGAGGTAGGGTTAATGTCATTGTTTGGCTTCTTTCTCTTTACGGTTACATCTTTATCGTTTAGCTTCGTACGTCTTAGTGTTTAGGTCTGGTTGTTACCTCCCGTTAAGTTATGGTTACATTAAACACTCGAGGCGTGCGGATCGTTCTTCCTGCGTCTCCTCGGCTCGCTGCCTCCTCTTGGTTTCGTTCTGACGACGAAGCCTGGCTTCTTTCAGTCTCTCCTACTCACTTTCCATATCTGACGACGAAGCCCACCGAGCCACCACTTCTACATATATCATGCAACGCCGGCTCCTCCTGTCATACCTCCTGTACGTTCCAAAAACAGTTGAAACGCGGTTTCACCGGCTCTTCCTCTGACGCCATGCCAAATGGCGCGGCGTGTGGCGCTGCCAGCTACGGCGGTTGCCAGGCAACCACTCAGCTCACGTTGCGGCCACCGACCACAGCAAAACGGCGAGAATATGGCCAATATAGCCCTCGCTACAAAAGTCCTTCCACTTAGGCCACATGGAACTCGCTTTCTTGATGTCAAAGATGATGTTCTACTATATGATTTGTTTTTTTTTTTCTTTTTGGTTTACACAGCATATGGAAGAGCAGAATGGATGTTAAAAATGCAGATGTCAGTGCAAAGCATGTGGGCCACACTTTGTTGAACACATGTGTAAACTCCACGAAGTGTTATTGAAACTAGAGTATGAAGTTTAAGTAATCTCTGTTATGAATGAACTTCCAGTATTACAAGCTCACAAAACGTAACCGCCAGCTAAAAGCGTGGCGGTTTTTCAGCTATGCTTTTTACCACGCCCTGCCCTTAAGGCTTTCTTTGTTGTATTTGTGTTGTTGTGCCCAAAACAGCAATAAAGAAAAAATACTGACTTGGCGAAAAGGTTGGTTGTTGGGCTTCTGTTATAAAGCCAAACAGCCCAACTCTCTGCGACGTCAGGATTTTTTTATTTAATTATTGCCATTTTGGGTACAACACACGACACCCATGAAGAAATCCTAAGGGGCCTATAGATGACCGCCTTTGACAGGCTTTGAGTTCCTTGCGTGCCGACGACTAAGCCAGTCAAGCTCAGTTGTCTTTACCATCCTTGGCATTAAAGTTCCCTTCTACATCTATTACAAAGGACTATAAACACGCTGCAACCTCTACAAGAAGACACTACCCTACTGCTGCAGGTGTTACCCGCACGGCCACTGCACTGACGTGTGCCCTACGCCTAACATTAAGGCAGCGAAAGGCGCGGACTCCGGGGCCCACAGTCTAATAATCTCTGATGCCCCAAGTGTGACCTGTGCCAAGGCGATCGCCTCACCGCCAGCAAGGCCTGCAAGCAGCGGTTTCGTGAACCCTACCTCCTACGGAAAAAAGAAATGCGAAAGAGAAACGACTTAATAGGAGACTACCAGCAAATCCCGCAGCAACACCAGAGGGAGTGGACCGGCCGGGCGCTCCGCATCAAGATCAGCCAGGACTGAGCGGAGCCGTTCCAGATCGAGGTCCAAGCCGCCAGGCTAGAAGCGACATTTCAAAGATCAATGTGCAGATCGTAGTCAAGTGAGCTGGCTAAACGTGTTTTCTCCCACTACTCAGTCCCCCAAACCCCAGTGCAGCGAATGCGATAAACTGCAACACGAAATCAAAACACTTAGAGCAGAGTTACAATCGCTTGAAGCTCTCGTGACACAACGAATCAAGTCGGCCAACAGCCACAATCCGCCTACACAAGCCGCCACACCCTCCAAACCCACACCGGACGTGTTCCTTGGGAGCCCCCACACCAGGAAATGCCACAGAAAAGAAAATAATATTATATCAGACCCCTCCAAAGTGGGAAGCAAAGATCCAAAATATCATCACCTAGGCAAATTTTCAGAGCAGTTTCGAGGAGCCCACCAGTCCTATGCGCGATGAATTGCACAAAATCAAGAGTCAGATTAAACGACGAATGAAATCACGCAGTTATCATCGCCGATGCAAAACACGCAGATCAGAATCCAGCGCCTCGAGCTACACCAGCCCACAGCAGCCGGACGCCATTTCATAAAAGAAAAGACATACCTTCGTCCTGTACATACTGCTAAGACCACGGAAAACTCTGCAAGCAGCAATGAACGCTAGCGCTACTGTTAGAGAGATTGGTTTGGTTATAAGAGCACACACATTTTTCACTCCTTAATCTTTTTCTTCTCTGCATTAGAAAAATCTTAACCGGACAAAAAGGTCTTCTAATTTTATTAAGAGGAATACACATAAAAAGAAGGCTTTTAGCTAAGACTTTAAGCCCATTATTTACACAAACGTTCTCTGTGCCCCATGGAAGCACGTCAATCTTATGAATGAATGAAATCCTCAATGAACAGCAACATATTACGAGCTATTTTTCTCCCTGTTTGGCTTCATCACGAATAATGCAAAAGAAGCGAAGTTGCACTGTATTTTTTAGAGCGTTTATTTCATCACAGGGCATAGATAAGGAGTATGAGTTGATGATGAGGAAAGTTGATTACATGAACATGAAAATGTTCGCTTCGCGGATAAAGTCTAGGAGACAACCATGATGGGGCCCATATATCCTTGCGTTGTATGCGGATGCGTCGTTACGCGGAGGTCCGTCGCCGCAAGATGTCGCAGTGTCGTAGGACGCAAAGCGAGGCAAGACCACAGCAAGTGGTGTATGTCGGCTATTGTATCGCTGCGGTGGCAGACTGCGCAACCGGGATTGGTAAAACAATCTTGGGAAGTGAGCGTATTGGCTGGCCGGATTCTCCTCAGCGCAACCTCTTCGGTACGGGTAAGACCCGGCGGGAGGGTGGCAGCACACGGTGGAATTAGAGCACGTGTGCGGCGTCGGAGGTGTTCCTTTCCAGTCAGCAGGAGAGTCGCCTCATCCAGCTCTAATGGGGAAGTCAGAATTGAATGGAGGCTGCTAGCCGGGCTGCTACGTCTGCCTTGCAGTGGGCCGTCAGTAGGTCACGCGGAGCCCATTTAATCAGAATCTTGTGAGCAATTCATGCCGCAAGGTGGTGAATACTCTGGGCCAGCATAGGGCTACGGCTGCCTAACCGCTGTATTTATTTAGTGAAACGCCAGTATAACGAGTCGTGTGGGACTGTGATAATTGTTCGTTATACACGTCTTTTCGTTAAATGCGTCGCGAACTTCAGATCAGCATACTGAGAGAAACAGTCATCAGATTTAAACTGCGAAAAAGGCAACAATTTTCTTCTGCGCACCCGTATACGACGTACCCAATGCGCAACCACCGCCAACGTGATGCTGTCGAGGTTGACGGCATGACAGCCTCTACGTTTTAGTCAGTTGTCAGGCCAGAGTAGACCAGGACCTGGTCGTCCACCGAGACGTTTTCGTCGGCCGTCACAACCGATGCTGCGCCGCAACACGCACTGTACGTGTTTATCGATTCCTGCAGCTACGTGGCTGAAATAGATGACTCACGGTCGTCGGCTCACCTATCAGCTGCGCGTTACCATGTGTGCGGCTAGGCGTATTCGTTGTCAAACAACAATTCAGCGATTGCAAACAGGCAAATTCGCTGTAATGGTCTTCGCTGCAGTGGCGCTCACAATACATATGAAACATAGGAATCTGGCCAGGCCATACGGCATGCTTCGTTGTACACGCTATTTCGAAGTAGAAGCGCTCGTTTTAGCGGCGTTTGACTGTAATGGGACAGCTACAGATGGTGGCCGGAGTTATCCACCCATAGCGTACATTGAAGTGAACGAGGAAACAACTGTAGTAACCGCAAGCTCTGAAAAAACGTTTTGTAACATGCTAGTTGGGATCAGGCGTTGCAGGGCTACACTTCGTAAGATTTACACTGCGTGTAAAATTACGCGAGCGCGTAGCCTCGTTGCCATATGTGCAGCTAGAGCGGCAGAAATACGGAGGTAGCTGCAGGGACATTTTGTCAGTTTCTTTATGTTTGTCACTAGTTTCTCTAGTTTGTCAATAGTCTGTTTATGCGCTGCCCCTTTGATATCGCTGCAGGGTCTCCGTAATTGTTTTTCGCTCCCCCCGTCGCAGTTTTTACTGCTTGCGTGCGTTCAAGGTCTTCTGCGTATGCAGAAATTTTTAAGCGCCGTCATAGCAATGCGGGGATGCCTAAGGGGCTCCGAAACAAGAAAATACGAGTACGATACCGACGGCCCTTGTCCTGAGCACGAATAAATAGCGACCTGTAGAGTAAATAAACAGTAGTATAAAGCAGAAACTTATATTTAACCTTCCCTTGGAAAGGTAATTCGGAGGACACGTCATACAAGAAGGTAACGCCAGTTGTACATGGCGCACGCAACTGCGTGCGGGGGGAGCGGGTGGGGCAAAATTTGAACCGCCACGGCCGCGTTCGTTATAACACGAAACGACCTGGCGGACACCGGTACCATGGGTGCGGCCTCTTTACTGGGAGGGAAGTGGGGAGCCATCTCAGCAAACATCTATGGCTCCAAATTTTCCACTGACCCACAATCGGCACGGGTACAACAAACGCCGCTGCGCTGTCCTCGCCGCCGAACACTCGCCAAGGGCGGCAGGGCGCCGGCAGTTAGAGTTGCGGAAGTGGCGCTTCGTGCATTCCCGGAGGCCGTCATAGCCGATGGGCACCGAAAAGTAGTCTTCTTCTTCTTGTTTAGTTTAACGGCAGTTGTTTACTTCCACGCAGGGTGACTTTACGTGTGGCTTTGGCGATTATTCTCCTGGCCAGTACAGTTGCCTACACCATTTTCTTCAAGATTCTTTGACAAAGGGCCAAATCTCCCCGCCTTTTTACCCACTGTACAGGTTCTCACTTGTTTGTTATATTTCACAGTTCAAGATTCACAAAGCTGTTCGCACGTAAGGCATTGTAACAGCAGTGTGTGGTTGCTTCCCCGCGAAAAGCGAGGTGATGCCCAAGGTGCTGGCAAATCCCAAGCTGCTCTGTGGTGTTCTACGTTAGAACAGTTTTGCGACTAAGCGACAAGACCTTTTCAGAATGAGAACCTTTTTGCATAGTCAGCCACCACAGTAGCCAAAATGAGCTTACCCATGCATGTAAAAAGAGTTTTGATCTGAACTATCACCCGATGAGTGAAATTATGCACCCTCCGTCTAACGACGACGATGGTTGAACGCGAAGATTTCTCGTGATGGATTCTTTGGTTGTCGTCCAGGTGTGGACTGAGTTTCTGCCATGTTTAAGTGGAGCATTTGGATAGACGCCGGCTTAGATAGATAGGGACCGAAGTTCGATTCAGGCCACTGAAGCGTTTTTTTTCTTTCACTCCATTCGCGATCATTCATCATCATCGTCAGATAAAGTTGGCTTTTCTGCGGGCGTTTTCGCGTTACGGGCGCCATCAGTGAGAACACCAAAGCTTTGCTTTAATAGCCAACTGTAATAAACAACAGAAAGGCCAGAATAAAAATGGTTCACCCCACTACGACGGACAGCTCAGTCACGGCTGAATGTATGTTACGGACGAAACGTCGCGACACAACTGAACGTTACGTTACGGCGAAAGGGGCCTTTCGCGGATCGTCGTGACACGATGGAGAGTAGCCCTACGACTGAAGTTGCCTTTCGGAGGAACGTCGAGGTAAGTAGAACAGACGGGAAACTGCTACGCTACGGCCGAACGTGCCCTATGGCGGAGCGTCTCCATGCAACTGAGAAACCCGTTGCCAAATGTAGGCAGTTGAATAAACATGGGCTTTGCGCGAAAAAACAACACACACAGAAGGGCGGGACAAGCTCAATCACTTCCTGCTTGTCCCGTCCTTTCTGTATGTGTTGTTTTTTCGCGCAAAGCCCATGTTTATTCAACTAGATGCACCAACTCGCCCAACAACAAGTGCTACCAGATGTAAGTAGTTGCGGAACACTTGTGGTGTTAAGTTGGAGTAGCTCAAAACAAAATAAGTTCATAGGCCAAGGTCATCTTGTTTGGTATCTCCTTGTTTGAGCTTAATTAATATTAAATTACTAATTGATTGATCTGTAACGGGGAGGTTGCGATAGTACCTCAGCAGGCTTGAAAGTTTTGCAAAGCTGTTGGCATCCACTCGAGTGAGAGCATTGACGGATAGCCACATCCCTGTTAACATAATTCGGATACCCCCGTATAAGAAGTGCCGTATCAGATAAGTAATAAACTCAGGATTGTTTGATAAAACTATCTTTAAATAGCACCGATAACACGCAGAATTAGGAGTTCCGCTGCCTGCACTTAGAATCATTGGCACATGCGTATCCTGCACTGAGCAGGAAAAGAGGAATATTAGCAAATTACCAACGGCGCTCTTAATCTCGCGGGATCAAGAATTTACAGAGAGACTCATACAATGTCATTGTCCCTACAATAGTCCGCCACCACAGCTTCCTTGTGAATTGAAGGGTGCGAATATAGATTTTAATCAACAGGAAAACACTCAACTGAATGAACAGTACGTTATGTCAGCAACGCCTTGGTGCTGAGGAAAATTTCCTTGTTGCTTGCAACAATGTGTTTATCATAATGACAGCTTAACCACCAAATTTAAACACAACTGTTAATACACTTACAGCGTGACAAGTATGGTGAATGTTTACATTTCAATGAATTATAATTACATAGGGGCCGTGGACCCTGTCAAGCCCTTTCTGAGGCTTTTTGTTCCCGGTCCTCAGCACTTCGTGTTGGAATAAACTGATTGATTGATTGATTGATTGATTGATTGATTGATTGATTGATTGATTGATTGATTGATTGATTGATGCAGCAATGAAGAGAACAACAGGCTCTTACGCGTATAGGTGATAACGGCAGAATAAACCTCGAATTTAAAACAAATATTTACACGCAGTAAGAGCATTTCAAACAAGGCTATTACATTAATGCAAAAAATGAATGCGTGAATAAACAAAACAAGGGGCCTTACACGACATAGCTACTGGGCTATTATTCGCGATTACGACGGGAATATGGACGCGAATAAAACCTATCGACTCATTTAGACCCAATGGCGCTCTTTACATACGTGACGCTGAATCCTTCCACACAGTCTCGTCGCCGTAATGAGACTCTCCGCCGAGTCGCCCTCTTCAGTCGCGATGTGACTTTCCAGCTTAGCCGTACCGCCGCATTCAGTCGTAAAGGGACTCCTTGCCCAATCACAACATCAGCCGTGATGCGGCTCTACGTCGTAGGGCACATTTAGTAGTGCCGCTATATGCTGCCGGGGGCGCCGTCAAAACAGCGCACGACGAAAGGGCACGCGACAGAAGAGCACCGACAAAACAGCACGGACTCAAAAGGGCACGCGGCAAAACAGCCCGCGACGAAACAGCACGGCGTCTACCTGCCGGGGGCGCCGTCAAAACAGCGCACGACGAAAGGGCACGCGACAGAAGAGCACCGACAAAACAGCACGGCGTCAAAAGGGGACGCGACAAAACAGCACGCGACGAAACAGCACGGCGTCAAAAGCGCACGCGACAGAAGACCACACCGACAAAACAGCACAGCGTCAAAACAGCACAACGTCAAAACAGCACAGCGACAGAAGGGCACGATTTTATAGAATGCCTAACTGGGCAATTGTTTAGATTTAAAAGCGTATAAAAATGTTATAGAGGGCGCAAGATGCTCTGTAGGAGTTCCTCTTCACGTTCCGCTACTCTTTCTTGTACAGAACCAAAAAATTCAAAATAAAAAAACGAAAGGTTGGGATATATGAAAGTCAAAATGGCTTTTGTTTCCTTTTCAACATCAAGGTTTATAGCAACTATCCCTTACACTAATCGTTTTTGAAGTAGCCCTTCAATTTTTGGGTGGTAATATCAGAGTATAATAATAATAAAAGTTATTATAATAACAAGATATTGCCTTGAGACCCCCTTACAAAACTTTTGGGAAGTCTCTGCGTATCACAGTTCTTTCGATTCTATTCAAATATTTTCCAGACTTGCAGTTCCGATTGAATGTAGAGGTGCCACAATATGTGGAAGCTCTCTTCCACCTTATGTGACTCGGCGTTGCCTACACATTTTTTCTTGTTTAAAAAAATTGCGCAGCTTGCACTGCAAGAGAAAAAGCAGAGCTGGCGGCCCCCTCTCTTCGTCGGAGACCAGTCTGTTGCATCTCACATTTATTTTCGAACTTGCCACTGAAAGGTCTCCAAGACTGGCAGATCCGGATCGTTTCGTCCGCAGGCTTCCACATCTTTCCCAAAGTGGGCCGCCCGCGCTAGAACTGGCGGCCGGGTCTAAAGTCAACGCCCGCGCTACAAACCAAAAGGAAATGCGGTGCGCCCGGAATGCGATGCTCAATCAGTATCCATAACGCGAGGATCCCAGGTTCGATACCGACCGCGGGCAGGCCCCTTTGGGGCTGGGGATGTTGGCGTCTCCTGTCGTCGTCTTCGTCGTCGTAATCGTCGGCTCATGTAGTGAGGGTGCTAAAACACAGGAAAAGTCGTTTACGCCTCACGCTAGAACGTAACGCGTAATAAAAAAACCGGGACACTCGTTTACCCCTCGCGCTGGAGCGCTTCGAAACGATTACTAAAAAAAACACGGGACACTAGTTTACGCCTCGCGCAAGAGAGCTTCGTGCTTCAAAGACAAAAGACTTTTACAGAAAAACTGTATACCTCTACCCCCAGTGGTTTCATCTCCGCTGGCAAAAACGCCAAGGCGACAAAATATACTTATACACTGCATGTATCGCCCTACCTCAGGTTTCATGTTAGTGGAGATGGCCCAGGATTTTTTCTTTCCAATTATTGTTATTGTATTGTTCACTGCCGCCGCTACAACCGTGCCACCCTCGGGCCTTTGGGGAGGCACAGTGTTAGGTTTCCGGTTTCATGGCATTTCGGGTTTGTGGTTTCATGCCCTGCCGAACCACAGTTATTTCTCAGGCTTCGAGGCTTTTTGGTGAGACTGACGAACAAAGTTTGGCCTAACGAGTTCTGGTATTAAAATAACTGTGAAAATTCACCATCCGGCGCATGCGGAGAGCACAAGGACAATGTTTCCAGCGTGTTATTTTAGACTGCCTAATATACTCCAGGCTAAAACGTGAACTGTACCACAAACAATAGCAGTAGCTAACCATATTATGGTGGGTCCAGAAACTATTAGGTATATGGCCTGACGGTGGACGTCAAAATAAGGTTGTCCGTGCCTTCAATGCATTCTGTAACTCAACACGTATCCCTTCAAACTAATGACGGATAGTTCAAGCCTTTCACCGCGAATTCCTGAATACGAACCCAGAAGGACCAACTAAACCTCGGGAACCTTGTGGACGTTGTCGTATACTTGTGATATCTTTAATTGGGTCTATGGCCCTTCGTTCAGCGAAATCGAGTAGCCGGGGTTTACTGGCTTCCAACCCTTCTTCTGAATAAACCAGTTAACCCAGCTACCTACCTATTTTCTAAAAGACCTAGATGGGTTCCTAGGCAAAAAAGCTTTAAACATAGCTTGACTGGGACCAAGGATTCAATACATGGCATGGCTTAAACTGCGTAAACCTACAGTGTCGAAATATTTACACTATAAACAATAGGATGTTCCCTCGAATGTGTGCCTTGTAGAAGTTGGAAAGTTTAAAGTTGCTAGATAGGAGGATGAGAATTTATAGCAACCACCACACAAAGTTTGAACATAATAGCGAACACTATTTGAGAAAGAAGAAAAAATCCCGTACCATCTCCACTCACGTGATACCTGGGGAGGGGCAAATCATGCAGTGTAAAACAGTATTCTAGCCGCCTTGGCGTTTTTGCCCACGGAGATGAATCCTTTGGGGGGTAGAGCCTAGAGGTATACAGCTTTGCTGAAAAAGTCTCGTTTCTTTAAAGCAGGAAGCGTACTAGAGCTAGGCGTTGGAAAACGAGTGTCCCGGTGGGTTTTTTAGTACGCGTTTTTTCCCATGGTGATGTTACTTTCTAGCGCGAGTCGTTGGAAAACGAGTGTTCGGGTGCTTTAGCACCGTGACTACAATGACGGCAATGACAGGAGACGCAGAAAGCCCGATCCCCCCAAAAAACATCCAGCAAATTTCCTAGTTCGATGAAGTGGAGACTGATGATTGGCTTAACCACGGGGCGGCCTCTCTCGCATCCACCGCGGTCCCACGTAATTCGCGCCAGCAGCGCCAAATCCTCCCCTAGTAGTACGTGGCCTCTGAGAAACGTTGCATTAATCGCCATGGCAACGAGTGGCGAGGGGGGAAAGGGCGTTTGCTGACGTCGCGGACGCTGGTGACGTCATTTATCCCGCGGCAGCTAGGCCGTGCCGCCGCGCGCCGGCCCCTGAAACCGACGCTCGCGGCGCCGATGACTCGAAATGGCCGCCGCCCGTCATTTGTTATGTGTGCAGTAACGTGTTGAATAATTGAACGAAGAAAACATGTAGGTAACAGTACGTTTTCTGGTGTCAAATTGTTGTCTTTGTGGCGATAATAATTGGAGTGTTACACAAACATTATTTTTGCTATGCATTTATTGAAAATTCATATGAGGACGTCTTTGATTCGAAGTCATGAAGACACATGTACTACACCAATATATTGCACATACATTTTATGTACACAGTATTGGACTAAGCAAAAATATCACATATGCAAATTTAGGCATACAACATTGTACAATAGGGAAAAAACGTCCTACATACACATTTACAATAACACGGTTAGGCGGGCTAGTTGGTATTCTGAATTCATGGCTGTAACTTTTGCGCAACTTTACACGGCGACAGGTACAGGTCTTCGAGTCCCTTTTTGTATCGGTCTCCGTCTAAAGTTGCGCAAAAGTTACAGCCATGAATACACATTTAGGTACACAATACTTGATTACGAAAGAACAACTTCGAAAGTTCTAGTCCCTACACAGATTTTTTTTTTCGCGCACATCGCGGCGGGAGAAGAAAAGAACTTGAAAGTTCCACTCAATGTATACTTATTTCTTGGGCTCACCTCGAGACAGGAATGTTCGTTAGACATTAAAAAAATTCGTTTCAGTTCAGAGACACAATAATTGGGAATCTATATGTTAAAAGAAAGCACGCACACGTATGCTTCAAGCCCTGCCTTTCGGGCGAGTTAACGCAAACTCTGAAAGAAAGCGTTGACCCGCCCATTAACCTGCATACACTTACGAGAAATCATGTTCACACCAACAAAATGCAGCCATAAAAAACTGTTGCAACACAATGACCGCACTGTAGACACTCTTTGCTGGATTATATCTACGTACAAAAACAATGCCCAACCATGTGCACGTCGTAGAACACAGAACACAAATCGAACGCACCCGTCTTTTCTTTTAATGTCGCGTGAATTAATAACAGTCTGCGTACCGGGGGTGGGAGGGAAGGCGGGGGGGAGAAGACACCCAGAAAAAAAAAGAAGCTTTCTTGTATTTTAAGCCGCAGATATCGGCCAGGTTGTTACAAGCTACCCTCTAACTCGTGTCTGGGCAGCGCCTCTTATCTCATCCTGTCCGATACGGCATGACCATTCTAACTTCAGAACTATGGAACACCAAACCCATTCGCGATAAGATGACAAGGCGCGGGAGCGCAGTTTAGATTGAACAGCAAAGCCGGCAATGCTACTTGGTTTTATTTATTTTTTAATGAGCGAAACGCTTGCAATGGCGGCTGCAGAGAACGCATGTATTTAGGTTTGGCCTTCCACTTGCATTGAACACCGCGGAGTTACGTCAGATTTTTCGGAGCTCTGAAGCAATGCTTGGCAGTAGTTTCGCCGCAAATATACGTTTTGGAGCAAGACGGGGGAGAAAAAATGCTTAGGGCGCAGCACCTCCACGCCATCAATCGATGTGGTAGTATGTACGCCATGAAAGGCAAGAAGCGCGTACAGTTGAGCTTGCCTTCTTTGTGAGCAGGTGCGTCGTGATGACATTGGATGTATTGAGGAGAGTCACCGGAGGAAACGTCCAATGAAGTCGCAAACCATCCTCGACTTTGGGCCCAAACCTAGACTCATACCTGGTGCACGAAACAACAAAAAAAAATCGCGCCAATCCACCCCGTGAATGTGGTTGGAAAGCAAAGCTGTAAACGGCACCCATAACGATTACTCATGCGACGTCACTTAAAATCACTCACATCGCTCTACAAATAGTAAAACCAGAGAGAAGTGAAATGCACTTAACCACACCATTTATTACTTCAAAGAGATATTCTTGGGAAGTTTAAATCAATACATGATGCATGAACGGTATTTGGTTGAGTTGTATTGGTGTAGCACAATAGTGGTAACGTTTTTTGTAAAATTAAAGTAAGCTCAGACCCGGTGTTAGACGATCTGACTTCTCCGTCTCTGCGCCGTGGACGGAGGCGACGAGACTTGTGGCTGAGAAGGAGGAGGAAGAAATACTTCTGTTCAGATTTCTGAACGTCCCAGAGTGCAGCCTTGGGGAGTGATTTTTTCTTCTGTGGGGCCCATATGCAGTCCGCGCGGCCTGTGTTCTGTCCACTCGCTGAAGCTGGGTAGGTAGAGAGGGCCTGGACAGCAGCATCTCCCATTGCTCTTGTTGGGTAGTTGACGGAAAGAGAGGAGGGTGCTCAGGGCTAAAGTCGAACACCCCGATTACGGGGCGGAGTATTCCTACTTCTGAGAAAAATTTACATTCAGCGTCGTAGCGATTCGGATGCACTACGTGAAGACGCGTAGGCTGTGGGAAGGAGCCCGGATTGAATGAGCCGTAGGGTAGTTTGTTGTTCTCTGGAAAGGTCAGGGTAAGGCGAAGGTACGATCTGTCTCAGAAGGCGATAATGCTGGATTATCTCCCTGGACGTGACAAGCGGGTGACTGTCCTCGTTCAGCTCCATAGCACGGGAGGTAAAAGCGCAGGCTTGTTGGGTGGGCGTATTTGTTGCCTTCCATTGAAGCGTGAGGCGGTGTCCAGATGAGCTGAATGGAACCGTTTGGGGAGTGGTTTTTTAGCACGCACAGTGCAGGTCAGGACACCCAACTGGACTGGTAATTCCAGTAGGCTTGCTGGGAATCGGTGACTACCCTCCGAACCCCTGGTTGAGTGAGAGCCAAGGTGATGGCTGCCTCTTCTGCTTCCGTCATTTGTTGGGTCCTAAGCGAGGTACACGCAAGGAGGCTGGTTCTGGAGGTAGCCACGATGATGGCGTATTGCTGCCCTCGATGTTTGGAGGTGTCTGTGTAGATAACTGCATGAGCCCCACCGAGGGTGCTGTTTAGCGCTTGAGCCCGTGCTTTTCGTTGACCCTCGTCATGTGAGGGGTTCATATTTCTAAGCAAAGGGAGCATCTTTAGTTTTAGTCGCCAAGAGTCTGGGAGTACGTCAAGCGGAGTGACATTTTGGGCTGCCCAGCCAATCTGGTGAAGCATGCGGTTACCCACCGCAGTTCTGAGTCGGACCTTCTGGTTAGAAAGATGGCCTTCTATCAGCTCTTCCACCGTGTTGTGGAGCCCGTGCTAAGCAGCCTCAGTGTGGACGCACTCATTAGAAGACCAATGGCCTGCTCAACCGCCTTTGTAATCATTATGTAAAGCATCTCTATGTCTTCCTCGTCGAGAAGGAGATAGGGGTTTGTGGTAAGTAACTCTGGAGAGGACAAAAGCTTCAATTAATCGAAAGGTACCGGATTCTTTTAGGCCTCGCTTCTTGGTGGCAACTCGCCTGATCATGTGTATGATTAGATTAATGCTGTTTTTGAGGCGCTGCAAGGAGACGTCACTCTTGGTGTTGGCCTGGAAATGTAGGCCCAGGATCTTGATGCTGGGGTGTGGAGTGATGGCCTGGTCATCAAGGAGTATTTGAATGTATTCCTTGATTTGGCGTGAGGGCGGACGACAAGGAGCTGTGATTTTTTACGTGAACACTGGAGGCCACAGGCTTTAGCACATTGGCGTACTGAAAATGAGATCCCATGGATTGGTGTGAGCTTCCTTTAATATTTTTAACTCTTAGCACATGAGCCAGGTGCGCACAGGGCCGCTAGACAGGCGTGAGTGGTCGTGTGACGCTTTCACGTATCATTCAGCGAGAAGGCAGGGGGTAAACCCGTAGATGTGCTTGGTGAGTACACCATTTGTCTTCTCGTGTTCGCCTGGGCTCGTAGCTGAATCGGTAAGACAGCGGGCTCTCGCTTTGTTAGTCTATTAGTTCCAGGTTCGATTCCCGGCGGTGCCAGTAAATTCTTTTATTTGTTCGCTGGAGTTTTCTGGTGACACCAACGGTCGCGAAAGAACCCTTGGGGGGTAGAGGTAGAAAGCTTTGCTTTAAAAATACCTTGATAAGTATACTGAATCGACGTTCCAGCAGTTACTAAGGCAATCATCAAAAAGCGGCAATGCCACCACAAATTGATCTTGCGAGCAAGTGTGTGCGTGCCAAAGACGCGTTTACTTCTACTAAAACTTTGCGTACCTGCACAGCTGGGATATATTTGCACATTAGTTTCCACTCCAAGACGAGTGACATGTCTCATTAACTTCACGTTACATGCGCGAATTATTTTGAAAACAGAAGAGTGCAATCAGTCGGCTTTTAAGGAATTCACTATAACTTGTACAAAGCTAATTTGCTTACCTGTCGTCTTTGGAGAAGGCGAGAAACTTGGTCGAACTGTACCGCCCTGTGTTGCTGCACCACAGAGCTGCGCAGGAGTGGTAACACTCCTTCCTCCGGTGCCCCATATTTAGAATACATTCGAATGTATTTTATAATGCAGCGAAACTTTCCGCCCGTGGAAGCGTTTAGGCAACCCGCGCAACCCTTCGCACGCCGGCTCGCTCACGCACGTACCGAACGGGCCCGCCTTGCGCGCCGAGAGAAAGAAAAAAAAAAAATATTGGCGCCGGTGAGCTGTTGCGCATGCGTGAGGAGGCGCGGAAGCGTTGACGGTGTGGAAAGAAAGAAACACTGAGGGAAAGGGAAGGGCCACGCCGCAGCACCGTGCCGCTAGGATCGCCACAATTTCGGAAACCGAAACTAGCCAAAGTCGCCGACCAGTGGCTTAACGTACAGGACAGCGATTGCGAATAAAACAGAATCATATCATTGGCTCCAACCTACCATAAATGGCATTCAGTGTAGCAGGTTGCAAACTAAACAGTATATACGCAGACACTGCAGGAAGCAATGTAGTTATTCAATTCAAAGCAAAATATTCTTGCACAGCTCATATTCAAGGCGAAACCCTTCCACCGTGCGCATAAAACCGTAGCGGTGGCTTTAAACAAGTAAACCTACAATCAGTTAACGCGCTGAAATAAACTGTTACCAAATAATGCCTTTCTTAGCGAACGGCGTTTCGTAGAAGGATGATTCTGTCAAGACGTTTCGTTGAAATAAATAGCACACATCTAGAGAAGCGTCTTTCGCGTGGATGGACAAAAGATAAGCGAGGGGGTATTATATTCACGCTTACTGCGTTTAAAGTTGGTATTTCGACAGCAATCTTAATTTCTTGAAGGTAGCGCACTTAAAGGAGCCATGAAGACAAAATACAAGTTGGGTTTATTAGAAAGACTGCTTAGTCCCCATAACAATGATACCAATATCATCGCAATCTTCGAACAAATAACGGAGATATGAAAGAAAACGTGTGAAGCAGTCGCGACCCCCTAGCCAATTTCCCGCAACTTTTATATGACGTCACGGAACCTTGTTTGTGCGATTGGCGGCCGCCTAACTGACCTGTCGCGACGACACATGACTGGACGTCTGTAATGGGGCCTCTAGTTCCATTTGAGCGCATCGCTTGAATGCTAACGTGCAGTTAACGCACTGAAAATTATGTTTTATTGTTGGCCCGTATGACGTCATTCTTGCTCATAACACGTCACTGTGGCGCAAAATTTGAAAGTTTTTAAATACTTCTTGCTTTTTTTTCGTTAAAAAACATCTTTTGTGGCTGTAATGGAGCTGAGTGAGATACTGAATCCTAGTTCTTCCAAATTAAACGAAGTTGTATTTTCTCTTCATGGCTCCTTTAAACACGGACACTAGCGAAAGAAACGACAAACCACAGCGCTGGTTTGTTGTTTCTTTCGCTAGTATCCGTGTTTAAGTGCGCTACCTTCAACATGTCCCATATGCATTACCAACTAGCCCAGTTGTCACTTCTTCTACAGTATATTGTTCCTAATTTGTTGTACACTCAGTATCCATGCCGCTGATTTATTTCTTTCAAAACAAATTTATAACTATGAAGGGCTTAGCTCTTTGGGCTTCTGCGGGATAGTTGCATGCATTTTTCTTAACATGGCAAAAATGTATGCCTTGTTTCAGTTGCTGCCTTTCAAATGCTACATGCAAAGACGGCTCCAGGACGAAAAAAATAATTAAATTCATTTAATAAGGAAGGCGGCTGAAACACCAAGCTTTCTCTGGTTTAAATGAAGAAAGTGGGCGCTTACGATTCGTTCTTTGAATTCGATTTATTCAGGTGTTAGAGCGGCTTGGAGTATAATTCGATGGAGAAAGCACGCCATTCTGAACTATCTATTAGAGATGTTCTTGCTCGCAATTTTGCGTTATTTTAGGCCAGCGGATGGTTATGTGGCTTTTCCAAAAATGTACATTTATTTGTGGAATATGAGCCGACATATTTAAAGCTTTCAGTCAATTTTGTTCGTTATTTTTTTTTTTGTAGGGACTTGTTTTATAGAGCTAATCACTGACAGTATAATCGTGTATTTTTTTTCACTGGTTTCTTGTAAGACTTATTGCAGTATTTCTTTTTTTTTTGAGCAAAGCTTTGAGCAACCTGCGGCAACAGCTCAGTAGCGCCACGGCCTGCGTAATTGAAGTGAGTGCGTGTTGAAATACCATTTAAAAGAAAGTTCAACCAATTAAAAAGGATCGATGAGCGATTATCATTAAATAATCGCAGAAGACATTGTTTCAAAAAACACGCGCAATTATAATTTCGCGATTTCAATCGTGTTTTTATTGTTATTTTCCGGGATTTTCTATTTCAGTCTTTGTTACTTTTAGAATATGCATAAGATGCAATTTTTGTAAGCTTGTTCTTTCTATTCTTCGGCGTTCAAAACTTTATAGGACCATCTGCCTCCAGTCACGCTGTTATAAAGATGAAATGTGTCAGCTTGTTTTGCGTTAGTTTGTGCGTATGTTTTCGTAGTACCTGCGAAAGTCTCTGTAGGTTATTTCTGCCAGGAATGCCGCAGATGAGAGGGGGGAGGGGGGCTAAGGGAGTGTAGGTGGCGGCCGAAAAGCCCCAGGAAAATAATTGAGACGCTATTGTACAGGACACTTTAGACTCGCCAACTTCACGTGCGTGCCTCGGCTCGCGGGGGAAAGGTCGACGAACCCAAATTCCAAGGAAGGAGTTCCGGGCGCCCCGTAGGCCAGTGACGGTCGTTATTGCATTGGCGTTGGTCGTCATCTTTTGGAGAGGAAAAACCTGATGCGGTGGGAAAATGGGAGTGTAGACGAAGACTTTGACCAGAGAGGCCAGCCGGGTTGCCAGAGAGTAGTTATCGCCTTGCAATATACGCAAAGTTGTAATAAACGAGTGATGGCACAAGCAATTATAATATAAGGAGCCGGAGAGTTCAGTCTCATCTACATCGTCGGTGCAGCCGCAACGAGTCCCAGTGTCCCCACGCAAACAACGTTGTAATAATCTAGTGATGGCACAAGCAATCATGATATAATGGGCCGGAGAGTTCAATCTCGTCTGCATCGTCGGTGCAGCCGCAACGAGTACCAGTGTCCCCCTCGGGGGTCACGGAATCCGCACAAAAAACAAAAAAGAACGCGAATGATATGACGCGAGTAAATCAACGCAGCCGCTGCTTGAGCTGGCGAATATGGGTATGTCGTGCACGCTAATTACAGTGATGAAAATGACTACAAATACCGCGGTGGTAAGCCTAAACTGAAGTCCCTTCATCTGATCGAGGGAGTTAAGCCTAAACACCTCTGGCGCGGCTAGCCGGCTCGGGGCGCTTCGAATCTCCCGCCATTAGGTGCGCGTCTTTCCATTGGTGCAAGTCGTCAGGCTCCTCCCACTGCCACGCGAAAAAGCCACCCCTACCGCGGAATCGTAGACGCGAGCATGAAAAAAAAAAAACGCACGCGCAACGCCGATGTGCACAATTCGTGTGCGAAAACGGGCCATGCGGTTCACGATTAATAGAAACAACTTGCCACGCGCGGACGGGCAGTCGATCGCTATCTTCCGAGGTGCATCAAGCAAGGACAGCTGTGGTTATCACGTACGCGCGATCTAAAGGGTGCCTATTTTTTAAATGCAGAGCATTTCAGTAACTCACGATGTCACCCGCGTTGTCCCGTCGTAGTCCGCCCCGTCGCTGTCCGCACCCCTCCCCCTACACTATATAAAAGAAATATCTATGTTTTATACTCTTCCTTTATTTCTAGCGCTGCTCTTTATTATGGAGAGTGCTTTGTATATGTGTACTTTTCGGGGCCGTGCGCAATACGCTGAAAGGCTGAGGACCGTTGGAACTCCTGGTTATAAAAAGGGCTTTGAACGAGCACCCAGCAGTTCGCATTTCAGTATGCCTGCGGCGTAGAACTGCGGGAAGGTGTCTGTGGCGTGCCGGGGCCGTGGCGTGCCGGGACACTTATTTCCAAACGCTTCGCTGCACGGAGCACCCACGTGACATGTCTGTTCGCGCGATGGAGAACGGTAATTAACGTGGTCATTGGCTGCGCCCCAAACCTAAAGTAACCTAAAACAAACCAAATCACCATTATCAACAAAAACAACAAGTAGATTTGAGTTTAGAGACGCAATTAGAAAAAATGAGCCCCGGGCGCTCGTCGATCTACACATTATCTTTCTTGGCGCGAGCTGCGGCTCTGCTCTGGCGGCCGCGATGCCCTGACGTCAGAACAGAGAAAATTTTGTAGAATTCAAATTTGGCGCCCTTCGAAGACCGCCTCATATTCTCTACAATGGCAGAAAGAGGGCGCCAGGAGTCCGCTAGAAGTAGGAGTTCCTGTATAAACATCCCCCTCGCGAGGGGCACGATCAAATGCAAAGCATTTCCGGGGGCGCACGACGTTAAGTAGTTTGCGTTACGTTAATGTTGTTGCACTTGTGGCAACTGCTGTAAGTAGTAATTTGAATTAGTCAACGATATAAGGCGCGTCCGTAGCGTCCCATTCTGTGTCGGCTCTGTGGCGCAGTGGTAGAGTACCATGTACATTGCGTTCCGCCCGCAGGGTCGAGGGATCGAAACCTGGCGCCGGATAGTATTTTCTTTTATATAGTGTACGGGGAGGGGTGAGGACAGCGACGATGCGGACTACGACGGGACAACGCGGGTGACATCGTGAGTTACTGAAATGCTCTGCATTTAAAAAACAAGCAAGAAGGGGACCCTCCAGCCGGTATCCGGACATTTCGTTGTAGGAGGACATGTCGGTGCATGACGTTTCGGTGCGGACATTGCGGTGGGTGGACCACGAAATACCCGAACTCCTTTTGCCAGTCTAAGAATTACCCCTCTCAAAACAACCGCGCTATTTGCACTCGTATTCACAATCACTCCTCTCAAATACACACGTCAGCATTTGCCCCCGTCCGTGTAACTTCGACTGCGTCCTCTCCCCAGTGAAAACGATGGGAGGGTCGGCTTTTGATGCACCCAAGAGGAACAAAGGGGCAGTGCCATTTCTGCGCGGGACTATACAATGGCCTGCCCCTCCCCTCCGACACAACAGCAACAAACGGGTATTACAGAGCATGCGCGGGGACGTACAATGCGTGCACGTGTTCTCAAAAAGGTCCGTTCTTCCTCCATGACAATATCGCAGGCTTGTCTGGAGAAAAAAACAAGGGACAACAGTGTTTGAAAATTCAGTTTATTGTGACAACGCAGTTTACTTAAAACTTTTCATAAGATTTTCTGCATTTTTGGGGGCAAATGCATGTTTGTAAAGCTGCTTTACTTGTAAAGGTAGAGTGCCTTTTATTTTCAGCAAACATCATTAAGAATGCATTATACCGTAGTGAACACGGACCAAATGCCTTAGCTGATTTGCTTGCCATAAAAACTTATGGTCCCTATATGGAACTTATGGTGCCGGAACTTATGGCCCCGGAACAAATGATCCCGGGCACCTCATCGGGCAAAATGATTCCACAAAACCTTACGTTGGCTCTTTGTTTAAATTTGTTGCATCTTGCTGAAGCAGTGTATCGTCTTCTGTAACAAAAACTGTCAGTAAACCATCGCTTCATTTTAGTATGCATTTTTTTCGGAAATGCAATTGCATGGCATAACACAGTTGGCCTGTTTCTTGTTATTTTTATTTGTGTTTCCGCCATTATTTTCCGGCTTTCCATTTCATTCCTTGTTGTAGATGTTTGAAAATACATTTTTATTTCTTTTGTTTTCTGTAAAATCTTTACTTTCGTATTTATTTCGTATTATTTATTTATTTACTTTGTATTTACAAAAGTTCCGCACTACAATTTATTTATATTTACGCTATAATAACTATTAAACCGTTACATACGCTAATTATATATTTTCGCTAGTTTTTCCCACCCCTCTCCGAGGTTTTCCTTGTCACAGCAACTGCACTAACAGCAACTACGTCCAGGCGCGGCCAGACTCCACACTCCTTTCTCACTCAGGAAGGCAGTTTTTGAGTCCGGCTGTGTTCAAGAAAGCCGCACCTGTCGCGAGCAACCGCCGCGAGTAAGAGAGGTTGGTGACAGGCAGAGCTCCGAGACATATGCAAGCCTTATTACGACTACCTCGCGCCATCGGCTGGGCCGCTGGTCCAACGTGGCTATCACGACATTCAGCACCATGACAAATTTCTTCTAAAGAGGGCAAAAGAAATATTCAAAAGAAAAAAGCAAAAGTCTGGCGGCGTGGTGCATCAACTTGCATCAATCGTTGGCTTTTCATTGAGCCATGACAAGTGACTGTCTTTGGTTCTCGCAATTTCTGGGCAAGTAAAGCCGTCAGAAAGACGAGCGAAAACATGTTTTCGTGTTTGCGCAAATAAACTGCATATATATTTGTGCTCAAATGCACTTCCGAACAATAAAGTTTGTTGTTGATGGTGGGTGACCAGTTTCGATGAGCTCACCTGCTGCCCTTAGCAAATGTTACGCTCCTGCAACACGCCGGCAAAATTAACAAATCATGTTAGCAGCAGTCTTCTAAACCTTGCAGCAAGATACGAGGCCTATTAATAGCTACATTGCATATTTTTAGAGAAAAACAAAAGTATCTAAGCTGCAAGCTGCCAAATTATCAAGGCCGAAAATCTTTATTAGCGCCGCTTCGCTTGATCCGAACGCCAGATATCCAAGCCTTTCATGTGAAGAGCGCCGTAACGCAGCTTAGCTAACGAAATATACCATTCATCGTGTAAAACTCTTTTTTGAAATAGCGATAAAGCGGCGAGCATGATGCACTAGTACAGCTCTATGTTGTCCGACATTCAGCAGTACCGGCCCACTCACATTTTAGATACTTCACGTAACCTAAATAATACTACCACTGTAAATAGGCTCCCCGCACAGGCTCAAGTGGCACTCGCTTCACAAGCTTTAATAAACAGAAGAACAAAGCAAAGGAAGCACGGGAGAACATACACGTACGACGACAAATTTGTATGCAGCATTTAACTCAAGTAAATTCAGCCTTAGCAAATATATTATACAGGGTGATCAAAGTTAAGTCGACAGATCTGTTTTTATTATGCGTTTAATTTTACGTGAAGACCACCTCTACAGTGAGGATATGCGTCCAGGGGGACACAGAATGAGGTGCTAAATTTTGATGTCGGTGGCTAATTAACTAAAATTGATAAATTAATTTTTTGTGGCTGCAGTAAGCAGGCATGTTGGTATTGAGAAGTTCCATGTAGTTTCATTTGGCAGAATTCTTCTAGCGCATGCGCACTCCGAGATATCAAACTGCGAAGTTTAATTACCGTTCGCATGAATACGCATGGCAGACAGTGACGACCGGCGCAAAGCTCCTCCCCTTTGTTCTGTTTCGATTGCGGTTCTAAGTACTGCAGATTGCGTTAACGCCAGCCAAGAATGAAAGGGTGCAAGTTATCACTTTAAAGTACGAATGCACTTTATAAGCGACCCCAAACCATCCACCGCCGGCGGCGGCGGCGTCCGCAATGCTCCTCTATATTTAAAAAAGAAACAGCATCCGGCGCCAGGTTTCGATCCGAGGACTTTGCGGGCCGCAGCCCGACGCTCTACCGAATAAGCCACGGACGCGACGCTGATATCGGTGTCAGTAACGCGCCTTATATCTTTAACGCATTCAAACTACGTCGTCAGCGGCGTGCGTTGGCGACTCAGCGGCGTTATAGCGGCTTGATAACTGCGTGGTGTACACGTGATACTACAAACCCGATGGAAGAGAAGGCGGCGAGGCGGTGGGCTGCGGGGGCCGAGCGCAAGCGCCGCAAGCGGGCCGACAACCGTGCATTCGCACTTTCACATTCTCCCCCTCGGGGAAATGCGGGGGAATTTTTTCTTATGCCTCCTCCACGTTGTCGAACTAAACAGCGTACACAGCAGGCGTGTTACAAAAGGGAGGAGCTTTGCGCTGGTCTTCACTGTCTTGCATGCATAATCATACGAACGGCAATTAAACTTCACGGTTCGACATCTCAGAGTACGAATGCGCTAAAAGAATTCTGTCAAATGGAACTTCGTGGAAACACGATCGCCTCTAAATTTTTAATACAAACAGGCCTGCTTACTGCAGCCGCTAAAAAGCTAATGAAACAATTTAAGTTAATTAAGCCACGGACATCTATAGTTACCACCTGACTGTGTGTTCCCCTTGGTGCATAACCTCACTGTAGCGGTGGGCTTCACGTGTATCTAAGCATATAATTTTAAAAATAAATGTCGGCTTAACTTTGATCACCCTGCATATAGAGAGATGCAAAATACATTGTACACAAATACAGATTAATAAATATAAATACAATGACCCCCTCCCTTCTTCTCTCATAGAGGCGCGCTGATGCATAGGTGGAGTAGTGGTGGGACCATTGTCCTACTTTGAAGTTGGGACCATTTCTTCCTGGACTATTTCTTCCGGAACCTTTAGTTCCGGAGCCATTTGTTTCGGGGCCATTTGTTCCGGGACCATTTTTTCCGCCCCGGTCTATGGTGCGAGAAAATCAACACGGCCGCTGTTTGATTCGGCGCGCTCATTCCCGTGAATTCAAGCGTTGAAAAAAAAAAAAACAAATTGAACAAACGCGTGCCTCAAACGACCGCGTAATTCGCGGGTCGAGCGGGAGAGGGCAGCAATCGTTGGATGCTGTGCGGGGGCCGGAATTTCTGGGCCCGAGCCCGACAAAACATTAAGATAAAAGTCCGAGCCCGGCCCGAGCCCGACAGCATTTAATAAAAAAAACCCGAGCCCGCGCACTGTGTTAAGCTCAGCCCGAGTCCGCCAGACTCCAAACATGAGCCCTCAAGGTATGGTTTTTTAAGCCTAAAATGAGCCTAGAGGGAGTATATTGAATTTACACTTTCTGAATACTTAGACCTATATCTTTACAACATAAATATCCTGACCTAAAAAATGTATCTTTAGGAAAAATGTTGGTAAAACAGGCGCTGCATTTGGGACAGTCGCCGAACTTAAAGCACAATGAGGATCGTTGAAATGATGCTGATAAAAGTGGATATTTTTATTTATGCATTTCTTGGACAGATATGCCACGTTTCGTTATTTCATTCAATTCGTTTCCCAAAGAACTATTTTCCTACTTGTTTTTGACGCTAGAACACTCTGCCCAGAGCAAGTTTAACTTGTACTTCTCTCAATTTAATTTGCCAAGGTTCGTTGTCCGTTTGCACCAGGTGTCTATCCAAGTAGACCCAAGTTCCTCTCATGCTCACAATGTTTTCTACACAAAAAGTCGCTTTATGGGCAAAAAGGTATGTGCATAAAAAGCTTTAAGAAAGGCACAAGGGTACGTAAGCTAATCTTTGGTGTTATGGTCTGCACAAAGTGAAATGTCCAGGTCACATTTGTTCTTTTTTTTAGTTTGAAAAACAGAGGAAAGAGACAATCAAGTACTCTACTACCAGAGTACTCTCATTTTCTGACCCCTTCTCTCCCACTATGCTGATGAAGCCTATAGGCTTTCTTTTGTTGGCTTGAAGGCTTTCCAAGTGCAATACGTCATTTTTTGTTTTTTAGCATCGCCAAGGTGACAGACTGACAGCACTACGCTTTTTTGTTTTCATTTCACCCAAACGATCAATGAGCCGATTTTTTTGTTGTCAAAATTCTAAATTTGCGGCACACGACTGCCGGGATTCAGGGTCTGCGCGGGCCGGCTCGGCCCAAAAAAAATTCCCCCGCATTTCCCCGAGGGGGAGAATGTGAAAGTGCGAATGCACGGTTGTCGGCCCGCTTGCGGCGCTTGCGCTCGGCCCCCGCAGCCCACCGCCTCGCCGCCTTCTCTTCCATCTCTTCCATCGGGTTTGTAGTATCACGTGTACACCACGCAGTTATCAAGCCGCTATAACGCCGCTGAGTCGCCAACGCACGCCGCTGACGACGTAGTTTGAATGCGTTAAAGATATAAGGCGCGTTACTGACAATATCAGCGTCGCGTCCGTAGCTTATTCGGTAGAGCGTCGGGCTGCGGCCCGCAAAGTCCTCGGATCGAAACCTGGCGCCGGACGCTGTTTCTTCTTTAAAGAGCGCTGCGGACGCCGCCGACGCCGGCGGTGGATGGTTTGGGGTCGCTTATAAAGTGGTATTCACACTTAAAAGTGTTTTCGTTCAAGCCCAAGCCCCGCACGGGCCCGCGAAAATGCGTGCTGCCCGTCCCGAGCACGGCCCGCGGGCCAAACCGGGCTCGTCCTTTTGGACCGTCCCGGGCCCGAGCTGTCCCCTAACTAGAGCACTACCCGGGCCGCAATTTCTAGGCCTGGCCCGAACCTGCTCGATAGAGACACGGCCCGGGCCCGGCAAACTTCTAAAATTTTTTTCTTCTTCTAAACTCCTAAAAGGCTTTCTAAGTGCAATCGCTTTTATCATGTCTTTCAACAGCGCCATAATGAATTTACACTTCGCTTCTCTTTGTTCTCACTTAACCTGAAAGATCAACAAAAATCTTTTTGTTGTCAACAATTTATAATTTGCGGCACAGGATTGCCGGGCCTCACGGATGTCCACGGCGGCTCGGGCTGGCACGGCCCGAAAATTTTGATTCAAGCGCCAGCCCGGCCCGGGCCCGAGAAAATGCGTGCTACCCGGCCCGAGCCTGCCCCGCCAGTGCACTACGTCAGACTACCTAGCTACGCCACCGCACCCAACTGTTTGAGGGCTGTGCCCTTGTGGTGTGCTTTTAAATGCAAAGCATTTTAGTAACTCACGATGTCACCCGCGTTGGCGTCCGTAGTCCGCATCACTACGTAGTCCGCACCCTACACTATATAAAGAAATAATACCTTCCGGCGCCAGGTTTCGATCCCACGACTCTGCGGGCGGAACGCAAGGTGCACGGCACTTTACCGACTGCTCCACGGAGCCGACACAGAATGGAAGGTTACGCACGCGCCTTATATCCTTGACTCATTCAACCGTCGGCCACAGGTGCGCCCTCTCCCCCGCGTCCTCCTCGCCTTCTCTCCGCTCGCAACACCCTCTCTCGCCGCGTTCGGTTCGCGTTCATGTGGTGGCGCGATTTCGGCGCTATAACACTCTCTCGCGAAGGGCATTGGATTGGCTTGGCTTGGCTTGGCTTGGCTTGGCTTGGCTTGGCTTGGATTGGATTTGGATTGGGTTGGATTAAAGGGGATTGTGTTGGATTGTGTTGCGTCATAGCCGCGCCACGTTGCGTCGTAGCCTCTCCACGTTGCGTAATAGCCTCGGCAGGGGGTTCACGGCACGTTTCACGTTTCACCATCGACTTCATCGACAATGTCTACGCTGGAAGACAACAATTACAACAACAACAACCAATACGTAATCCATAAGACTTGCAGGCACGCCGCCCGCGGAAATGCTCTGCATTTGATCGTGCCCCTCACGAGGGGGATGTTTTTCTTTAATACTTCAAATGCAGTCAAAGTAGTCAAACAGTAGCGTACGCTACAATCAAATGCGGCGTTACACAGTTAGACGATGGAAAAGTTGAGATGTTTTGTCGTGTGCTGTTTTGACGCCGTGCTATTTTGTCGCGTGCGCTTTTGTCGCTGTGCTCTTTCGTCGCTGTGCTTTTCTGTCGTGTGCGCTTTTGACGCTGTGCCCTTCTGACGCTGCGCTGTTCTGTCGCGTGCTGTTTTGTAGCGTGCCCTTTTGACGCCGTGCTGTTATGGCGGTGCTTTTCTGTCGCGTGCCCTTTCGTCGCGTGCTGTTGTGTCGGTATACCCTGCTGCCGTAATGCCACCCTCCACCGTAGTATACACACTTCGTCGAAATGCAACTGTGCGCTGTATAGTGGCAGAAGGGTCAAGCCGTGAGGGCCTGCTTTTATTGGTTTATTTTCGTAGCGTTTGGGTGCAGTCAGGGTGAATAGGCGACGCCATCTAGGAGTTGATTTTTTTCCCTTTCTTTTGTGGTCTTTCATTTGAGGACTACGTTTCAATCTGAGCGCTGGAACACTAATGCACTGTTCGGGCAATGTTTTCAGGAAGCTTGTCCCTTTGCGTGAAGCAGTGATTATTTTTGTTTTAAAGCAAAGCTTTCTACCTCTACCCCCCAAGGGTTCTTTCGCGACCGTTGGTGTCACCAGAAAACTCCAGCGAACAAATAAAAGAATTTACCGGCACCGCCGGGAATCGAACCTGGAACTAATAGACTAACAAAGCGAGAGCCCGTTGTCTTACCGATTTAACTACGAGCCCACGCGAACACGGGAAGACAAATGGTGTACTGACCAAGCACATCTACGGGTTTACCCCCTGCCTTCTCGCTGAATGCCACGTGAAAGCGTCACACGACCACTCACGCCCGTCTAGCGGCCCTGTGCGCACCTTGCTCATGTGCTAAGAGTTACAAAAATTAAAGGAAGCGCACACCAATCCATGGAATCTCACTTTTAGTACGCCAATGTGCTAAATCCTGTGGCCTCCAGTGTTCACGTAAAAAATCACAGCTCCTTGTCGTCCGCCCTCACGCCAAATCAAGGAATACATTCAAATACTCCTTGATGACCAGGCCATCACTCCAAACCCCAGCATCAAGATCCTGGGCCTACATTTCCAGACCAACACCAAGAGCGACGTCTCCTTGCAGCGCCTCAAAAACAGCATTAATCTAATCATACACATGATCAGGCGAGTTGCCACCAAGAAGCGAGGCCTAAAACAACCCGGTACCTTTCGATTAATTGAAGCTTTTGTCCTCTCGAGAGTTACTTACGGCAAACCCCTATCTTCTTCTCGACGAGGAAGACATAGAGATGCTTTATATAATTATTAGAAAGGTGGTTGAGCAGGCCATTGGTCTTCTCATGAGCGCGTCCACACTGAGGCTGCTTAGCACGGGCTCCACAACACGGTGGAAGAGCTGATAGAAGGCCATCTTTCTAACCAGAAGGTCCGACTCAGAACTGCGGTGGGTAACCGCATGCTTCACCAGATTGGCTGGGCAGACTACAATGTCACTTCGCTTGACGTACTCCCAGACTCTTGGCGACTAAAACTAAAGATGCTCCCTTTGCTTAGAAATATGAACCCCTCACATGACGAGGGTCAACGAAAAGCACGGGCTCAAGCGCTAAACACCACCCTCGGTGGGGCTCATGCAGTTATCTAGACAGACTTCTCCAAATATCGAGGGCAGCAACACGCCATCATCGCGGCTACCTCCAGAACCAACCTCCTTGCATGTACCTCGCTTAGGACCCAACAAATGACGGCAGCAGAATAGGCAGCCATCACCTTGGCTCTCACTCAACCAGGGGTTCGGAGGGTAGTCACCGATTCCCAGCAAGCCTACTGGAATTACCAGTCGGGTTGGGTGTCCTGACCTGCACTGTGCGTGCTAAAAAACCACTCCCCAAACGGTTCCATTCAGCTCATCTGGACACCGCCTCACGCTTCAATGGAGGGCAACAAATACGCCCACCCAACAAGCCTGCGCTTTTACCTCCCGTGCTATGGAGCTGCACGAGGACAGTCACCCGCTTGTCACGTCCAGGGAGATAATCAGCATTATCGCCTTTTGAGACATACCATACCTTCGCCTTACCCTGACCTTTACAGAGAACAACAAACTACCCTACGGCTCATATAATCCGGGCTAAGTTCCCACAGCCTACGCGTCTTCACGTAATGCATCCGAATCGCTACGACGCTGAATGTAAATTTTTCTCAGAAGTAAGAATACTCCACCCCGTAATCGGGGTGTGCGACTTTAGCCCTGAGCACCCTCCTCTCTTTCCGTCAACTACCCAACAAGAGCAATGGGATGTGTTGCTGTCCAGGCCCTCTCTACCTACCCAGCTTCAGCGGGTGGACAGAACACAGGCCGCGCGGACTGCATATGGGCCCCACAGAAGAAGGAATCACTCCCCAGGGCTGCACTCTGGGCCGTTCAGAAATCTGAACAGAAGTATTTCTTCCTCCTCCTTCTCAGCCGCAAGTCTCGTCGCCTCCGTCCGCGGCGCAGAGACGGAGAAGTCAGATCGTCTAACACCGGGTTGGAGCTTACTTTGATTTTATAAAAAAAAAGTTTCCACTCTTGTGCTACACCAATACAACTCAACCAAACACCGTTCATGCATCATGCATTCATTTAACCTTACCAAGAATATCTCTTTGAAGTAATAAATGGTGTGGTGAAGTGCATTTCACTTCTCTCTGATTTTACTATTTGTAGAGCGATGTGAGTGATTTTAAGTGACGTCGCATGAGTAATCGTTATGGGTGCCGTTTACAGCTTTGCTTTCCAACCACATTCACGGGGTGGATTGGCGCGATTTTTTTTCAGAGCATATGAGCGTCAAAGATGAGCATAAGCGCCTTTATTTGTACGTAGCCTTATCACGCTGCTGTTTTGCCTCACCACGGCGGCGTTTTTTGTTTTTTGTTTTTTTGTTTTTTAGTGGGGCGATAAATCCCGAGTGTTCAGTGTGAAAAGACGACGGAGGAAAGGGTAAATAGCGCTTCGTGTGGGCTCTGCTACGACTCAGTATGCCCTGGGATGTTATCATTTGGTCTTGGTGTGTACATCCCGCTAGATTAACGTTAATCTCGAATGAGATCGCCGTTAAATCAAGTGCTTTCAATCAGCGAGGCATCGAGTTGGGGAAGTCCACTTTGCGTCTCAGATCTCCTATCTACGCTGCGATTTTCCTCGTAAACACTACGGGCGGTCCTGTCATATCTTAACGAAGCAGTGGGCAGGATGGATCACATCTTAAACTAACTGGCGTTGAACGATAATTCATGCAATAATTCGCTATCAGGGTTTACGCAGTTGAACCTGGCTTTGTGGGATCATCACGCCGGAAAATCATTGGAATTACAGACTTTAAATTTCGGAAGGGTTTTCGCCGGGACGTCGATGATCAAGAAATCCGAAGTTACGGACATTTTAGCACGAAAAGATTTAACATATTTCTAAAGAAAGGTTGAATGTAAACCTTTTACTATTCCTAAGGTACTTTAAGTGTTCGAACTTTTTTCCCACACTTTAGCATCGCTCGCACAAAAGCCAAAAGATTCTATCTAGGATTTTACTGTAACAGGTTCCGAACGGGTCAAAACCAGTGTGTCGAACCGAAAAAAATACCGGTTAGGTTACGGTTCTTCAGGCGAAATTATTTCGTACCGGTTAAGTTCCGGTTCTACAAAATCACGCACCGAACCGGTTCAATGAGTTGAATTATCACTGACATTAGAAAAAAAAAAAACATAGTTTAAAAGGACAGTCAAATCAAAATACAAACAAAAATTCAAAATGCGGCTGTTCCCCCGGGGAACAGCTGCATTTTGGTACTGGCGGAATTGCAAAGCAAACATTAAACAATTACGATATTAGAAAAACAGATGAAGTGGCGACGATTTACCACCTACTTTATCGCCCAGACTTTATGTTGTCGTAGTGACTATTCATAAAGCCACCGCCAAGAGATATGACGGTGGGGTATATTTTCTGCCCTTCCCTGTTTTGTTGAAATCGCAATCGTCGCTATGGAATCACCCATCACGCTAACCTTGAAGCCTTAAATTTAGGCTTGCGTACTGGCGCGTTCAAAACCAGCGCCTGATACCAATGGCGCACATTTTTTATATTTGTAGCAAAACAGAAAAATCCTACAACAGGCACATAAATACTACCAATGAATTAGATTATTTGGTCACCCTGAATAATTTGTTAGCTGTCACCTTATCGAATGTGTTAGCCACGCTTTTGTTAAAAGTAAGCTTTAGTTAACACTCAGTAACGCCATTATTGCTCTGACCGCTGCAATTCCTTTTGCGATAGCTATACCGGATGTGTGCATTACAATCAGTATGTCACCGTACAGCCTGATCTTCGTACAGACTTTGCTGTTACAAAATGAAAGGGAAATCTGACGCGCGGAGCATGAGCTTGGACTTTTCTGGGTAGACGCTCTTTAATTCGTCCACAGCAGTACTCCCCTCCGGAAGGAGTAGTAATGTAGCGAGTTGGGCCGTCAGTACAAGTGTACCTTCGGAAAAAAGCCGATCTGAAAGAGACAAAACTGCAGAACAAGCAGAAAAGATGATCGATGAGCGAATCCGGCTGTGTGAGGTACCGGCCTGCCTTTGGGCACGTGCCATCTGCATTATTACTGTTTCTGCTTCCAAGACAAGGTCGAGGGCTGCAGTTTCTTCCCAAGAGATTAAGTCCGCACCTTAACAGTTTTCCCTGACATATCTATTGCTATTTGTATCTGTCAAAAACGCAACTTGTTCAGTGTACTGTCCTGAAAAACTAACCCCGGAACTCACTTCCTTCGCATTGGTTACACGTTTGGTTGTGAAAGGCAGGGAAAAGAAAAGTATAGAGCAATATCCACGTTTTGGTGCTTTTTTTACTGATTCGGTTTAACTTAGTTTTTGCATAATATTTTAAACCAAGTGCATAGCCTTTTCTTTTTTGTTGTTTTTCGTGTATACACATTTAAAAAAACTGGCGCATTTGATGCCCCGTGCTACATCTCTGCTCCGAGGCGCAGCTTGTGTTGCAGGCCGGCAGACTTATTTTAACCAGCTGGGGATATTAAACGTGAATGAAAATCTCGATCCACGGACGTTCTCGATTTCCATCTACTTCAGAAAAACGGTCGTGGGGAAGGAGAGATCGAGGAGACTTGTGGTCAGCAGCAAACACTTAGCCACTGAGCAGCTCCTGTGGTCACCCTTGTCAAGTATTAGCAATTTTTTATGAAATGAAACAACTTATGAAACATAAGTTGTTTCATTTATTGTTTCATTATAAGTTATGAAACAACTTATGAAATGCAAAAAGTTTGCACACAGGGGGGTGGGCTTTCGCTGTTGAGCAGTAGGGCACTCCTGAAGCCTGATTGCTCCGATAAAGTCGGAGCTAGGGAAGGGCAAAGTCGTTTTATATCCCCTGCAAGCTACAGAGATTGACATTTTGTTTGGTCAGCTTGCGTGCTACATTGGTGCTCATTCATTTCCCCTGTTGTTACATAGAGCCTTATAGTGTTCAGTTGTCTGGATGGGAAACTGCTCGAGCGGGTACGAAGTTGATGGTACGTGAAAAAAAAGGTTCGAATTGCATTGACTGTGCAATAATATCAACGGAGGGTCGAACCGTTTCGGTATGAACCGGTAACCGTTATTTCTTTTTCGGTTCAGTTCGGGTTCGGATTCAGCGTGCTCAAAGAATAACGGTTTGGGCTCGGGTTCAGTTCCAACAAAAATAATAGTTCAGTTCCGGTTTTAAAGCAAAGCTTTCTACCTCTACCCCCCAAGGGTTCTTTCGCGACCGTTGGTGTCACCAGAAAACTCCAGCGAACAAATAAAAGAATTTACCGGCACCGCCGGGAATCGAACCTGGAACTAATAGACTAACAAAGCGAGAGCCCGTTGTCTTACCGATTTAACTACGAGCCCACGCGAACACGGGAAGACAAATGGTGTACTGACCAAGCACATCTACGGGTTTACCCCCTGCCTTCTCGCTGAATGCCACGTGAAAGCGTCACACGACCACTCACGCCCGTCTAGCGGCCCTGTGCGCACCTTGCTCATGTGCTAAGAGTTACAAAAATTAAAGGAAGCGCACACCAATCCATGGAATCTCACTTTTAGTACGCCAATGTGCTAAATCCTGTGGCCTCCAGTGTTCACGTAAAAAATCACAGCTCCTTGTCGTCCGCCCTCACGCCAAATCAAGGAATACATTCAAATACTCCTTGATGACCAGGCCATCACTCCAAACCCCAGCATCAAGATCCTGGGCCTACATTTCCAGACCAACACCAAGAGCGACGTCTCCTTGCAGCGCCTCAAAAACAGCATTAATCTAATCATACACATGATCAGGCGAGTTGCCACCAAGAAGCGAGGCCTAAAACAACCCGGTACCTTTCGATTAATTGAAGCTTTTGTCCTCTCGAGAGTTACTTACGGCAAACCCCTATCTTCTTCTCGACGAGGAAGACATAGAGATGCTTTATATAATTATTAGAAAGGTGGTTGAGCAGGCCATTGGTCTTCTCATGAGCGCGTCCACACTGAGGCTGCTTAGCACGGGCTCCACAACACGGTGGAAGAGCTGATAGAAGGCCATCTTTCTAACCAGAAGGTCCGACTCAGAACTGCGGTGGGTAACCGCATGCTTCACCAGATTGGCTGGGCAGACTACAATGTCACTTCGCTTGACGTACTCCCAGACTCTTGGCGACTAAAACTAAAGATGCTCCCTTTGCTTAGAAATATGAACCCCTCACATGACGAGGGTCAACGAAAAGCACGGGCTCAAGCGCTAAACACCACCCTCGGTGGGGCTCATGCAGTTATCTAGACAGACTTCTCCAAATATCGAGGGCAGCAACACGCCATCATCGCGGCTACCTCCAGAACCAACCTCCTTGCATGTACCTCGCTTAGGACCCAACAAATGACGGCAGCAGAATAGGCAGCCATCACCTTGGCTCTCACTCAACCAGGGGTTCGGAGGGTAGTCACCGATTCCCAGCAAGCCTACTGGAATTACCAGTCGGGTTGGGTGTCCTGACCTGCACTGTGCGTGCTAAAAAACCACTCCCCAAACGGTTCCATTCAGCTCATCTGGACACCGCCTCACGCTTCAATGGAGGGCAACAAATACGCCCACCCAACAAGCCTGCGCTTTTACCTCCCGTGCTATGGAGCTGCACGAGGACAGTCACCCGCTTGTCACGTCCAGGGAGATAATCAGCATTATCGCCTTTTGAGACATACCATACCTTCGCCTTACCCTGACCTTTACAGAGAACAACAAACTACCCTACGGCTCATATAATCCGGGCTAAGTTCCCACAGCCTACGCGTCTTCACGTAATGCATCCGAATCGCTACGACGCTGAATGTAAATTTTTCTCAGAAGTAAGAATACTCCACCCCGTAATCGGGGTGTGCGACTTTAGCCCTGAGCACCCTCCTCTCTTTCCGTCAACTACCCAACAAGAGCAATGGGATGTGTTGCTGTCCAGGCCCTCTCTACCTACCCAGCTTCAGCGGGTGGACAGAACACAGGCCGCGCGGACTGCATATGGGCCCCACAGAAGAAGGAATCACTCCCCAGGGCTGCACTCTGGGCCGTTCAGAAATCTGAACAGAAGTATTTCTTCCTCCTCCTTCTCAGCCGCAAGTCTCGTCGCCTCCGTCCGCGGCGCAGAGACGGAGAAGTCAGATCGTCTAACACCGGGTTGGAGCTTACTTTGATTTTATAAAAAAAAAGTTTCCACTCTTGTGCTACACCAATACAACTCAACCAAACACCGTTCATGCATCATGCATTCATTTAACCTTACCAAGAATATCTCTTTGAAGTAATAAATGGTGTGGTGAAGTGCATTTCACTTCTCTCTGATTTTACTATTTGTAGAGCGATGTGAGTGATTTTAAGTGACGTCGCATGAGTAATCGTTATGGGTGCCGTTTACAGCTTTGCTTTCCAACCACATTCACGGGGTGGATTGGCGCGATTTTTTTTGGTTCAGCTTTCTGTTGGGTTATTTTTTGAGCACGGTGAACCCGAACTGGAACTGAACCAAAAAAAGAAATAACGGTTACCGGTTCTTCCCGAAACGGTTCGACCCTCCGTTCTTGATATTGCACAGTCAATGCAATTCAGTCCTTTTTTCTTTCACGTACCATTAACTTCGTACCCGCTCGCGCACTTTCCCCTCCAGACAATTGAACATTATCACGCTCTATGTAACAACAGGCGAAATGAATGAGAACCAATGTAGCAATGGTCTAAGCATTGCAATAGCAATGGCTGGTGATCTAAGCCTCATGGAGACGTGGTGCCTGGGATGTGATGCCTGCAGATGTCTTAGGGACACTACGGTGACTCCAACTTGACTGTTCGATTGTGGGGTTGGTTTAAAGCGCTGACGCAGCCCAGGCGATAAAGCGCGCCGTAGTGGAGGGCTCCGGATTAATTTTCATAACCTGCGGATCTTCAACGAGCCCCGAAATCTCGAACACCCTGGCATTTTCGCTTTTCAGCTCCATCAGAAAAGCGGCCGCCGCGGCCGGGAATCGAACCCACCTCCTTGGGCTCAGCAGCACAAGGCCATAGCCACTGAGCCACCGCGGCGGGTGGTGACTCCAGTGCATTTCACTGCTTTCCCACCCGTTTTCAACATGTGCCTTTATATAATAAGTCTACTGTTGAAGATTCGCGTCGCTGTGTATGAACCCTGTCAATCAGGGAACAACTGAACATCACTCAGAGCGAAGTAATACGTAGGCACAGACTAGCACATAGCAGCAGGGATGCATCTGACCGCGTCTTGTTAGACGGATGAGGATACCAACCATCTCAGCAAGTCAGCAAGTTCTATTGATCAATCATTTAATTACTCAATAAGTTCCCAGGGCGAGTGGCATCGGAAAAAGCGGCGGTATTACGGCCGTCGGCATGCTTCGGTGGCAGCCGAGAAAAAGCGCTGTAGACAACGTCGTTTTGTGGAAGTGTTAAGCGTTTTTAATCGAGGTTATAGAAAGAAAGAAAACTTGTTAAGCAACTCCTAAGGCAGCTGGTGTGTGGCGCAGTACGTAGGGGCGCTCGAAGCGCATCGTCTGCTACCGCACATAACAACGGCGCTCTCACCACTCGAACCATGCAACTCGTATTTCCTTTAAACGACCTTCTTTTGGTGTTACGCCTGACCGCACGTGGCCTAACTTTTTTTTATAACTCTTTTTTTTATAAAATGAAAGGAAGCTCAAATACGGTGTTGGGCGGTCTCACTTCTCCTCCGTCTCTGCCACCGCGGACGTACGCGACGGGATTGGCGGCAGAGACGGGAAAGTGAGATGTAATGCGTTGGTGTGAGCTTCCTTTAATTTTTACTAACTCTTAGCGCATGCGCAAGGCGCGCACACACACCGCTACACGTGCCATGGGCGGAGCGCACTGCGGCGCGAGAGGTGGCGTGACGTTCTCACGTGGCATTTAGCTAGAACTGGGGGGTAAACCCGCCGCGGTGCTCGGTGAGTACACCGTCTGTCTCTCTCATCTCTGCGTGCGTTCGTAGCTCAGTTGGTAAGACAACTGGCTGTTGCTCCGTATCTCTATTCGTTCCAGGTTGGATTCCTGGCGTTGCTAGTAGTTTATTGTATTTGTTCGCGGGAGTTTTTTCCTGATGCCAAGGGTCGCGACAGAAACCTTGGCTGGCAGAGGTAGAAAGCTTCGCTTTAAAATCATGGGTCGAGCTGGGTTAAAGTACGAGTTCAGCAATTACTTTTAGTAGCTGATGTACGGGTTTTAGTGCGTAATTAGTAGAAACCCACGATCCTGGATTTCGCATAGTCAGTACGAAGCCTCAACTTATCTAGTGAAAATAAACAAAAGACGCTGCTAGAACCACTGTCAAAGGCGAGTCCTCTCGGTTAAGAAGCCAATGCCTTACCGACTCTGTTACGCGAATAAAATATGGCCTAAAAGCAAAGTGCTGGGCGTAATATCTACAGATGCTGCAGCCTCTCCTTGCGCACAACAACGCTCGCGTGTGTACGTGGGAAATAAATATGGTACGTCAATCGGGATCGTTGTCGAATATGTCAGAATAGATTTGTTGCGCCAAGAGCGCGAGGAATAGGGAGCTTCCCGACACGGGTCCATACCTGCAGATGGATGCTGGGCATCATCATCATCATCGTCGTCGTCGTCATCATCATCGTCGTCACCATCGTCAGCCTACTCAGGTCCACTGCAGGGCGAAGGCCTTTGCCATTGACCTCCAACCGCTCCTGTCTTGCGCTGCTCGAGACTACAGTTTACCCCTGAAATTCTTTATTTCACCCCTCCATCTGGTTATTGGTCTTCCCCTTCTTCTAGACCTACCTCTTGGAATCCACTCTTATACCCTAATTGACCACCGGTTGTCGGCTTGTCTCACTGCAAGGCCAGCCCGAATCCATTTCCTTTTCTTTATTTTAACTCTGATATTTTCTACTCTAGTTTGTTCTCTGATTCAGGTAGCTCGTTTCCTGTTCCTGAGTATTATTCCTAATATTATTCGTTCAATGGCCCGTTGAGCCGACCTAAGATTGCTTTCTTGTTGTTTAGTAAGGTACCAAGTTTCAGCTCCGTATGTCATGCCGTCAGTATGTACTCGTTGTAGATTTTTCTTTTGAGGGACATAGGTAGCTTACTTTTCATTATTTGGGAGTGCTTGCTAAGTGCTCTCCAGCTAATATCTATTCTGAGCCTGATTTCTCCCTCGTGGTTGGGGATGCGTATTACTTATTACTTTAGATTTATTCATATTTATTTTTAACCCCACGGCCGTGCTTTCTGATTGAAGTTCCTCAAGTATTGTTAGCATGTGTTGTGAAATCTCACAAAGCAAGCCTGTGTCGTCGGCAAACCTTAAATGGCTCAAGTATTTCCCGTCTACCGTTAATACCATGTTTTCCCAGTCCTGCTTTCAGAGATGCTGTGAATGGGTTTTGGTGAATGGTTTGGCTGTCTTACTCACTTTCAAATCGGAAGTTTATCGCTTTGCTTGTGGAGGGTTATCCTGCGCGTGCATTCCTTATATGTATATGTCTTCTAGAAATCTTATGTACAATACTTCTATTCCTTGTTCGTTTTGTGCTTGTATCATGGCTTCGGTGGGCACGGAATCAAATGCTTTCTCATGTTCTATAAATGACATGTGAAGAGGTTTAGTGTAGTCTGCGAATTTTTCTATCACTTGATTGACGACATGGATGTGGCCCATGGTTGAGCACCCTTTCCTAACCCCAGCCTGCATGCTCTCTGGGTTATTCGGAATCCAGGCTGTCACCTATGCGGCTAACTATAACTTTGGTAAACGCCTCGTAAACAACTGAGAGTAGGCTGCTAGGTCTGTAATTCTTGAGGTCTCTTGGATCTCCCTTCTTATGAATCAGAATAATGTGAGTGTTTTTTCAGGATATGGGCATTTTTGAATCTTGAAATGTTCCGAAAATACTACAGAAAGCTTTTCAGTAAAATATTTCCGCATTCCTTCAAAAGATCCACGGCTATGCCATCGTTACAGGCAGTTTTTACAATTTTCATGCCATTGACAGCCTTTCCAAATTCTTCTTTAATTACTAGTGGGACATCGCAAGTTGAGCTTGTACTTTCAGTTGTTTCCCCTGGTCTAACGTCGCTGGCATACAGCCTGGTGTAGAATCGTTCCTCTACCTGTATTATCTCGTCCAAGTTATGCTACTCTGCTCGTTTCTGAGTGCGTGCATCCTGTCTTTGCCGATGGCTAGCTTGCTTTCAAGCTTCCCCCCTATTTGCAGCGTCTCGTCGATTACTGCCATGTTATATGTACGAATGTCGTTTCTATTACTTCTGTTAATCGCAAAGAGTGGAACAGCGCAACGCAGACCAAACACAACAAGACGAAAGTGACAACCACGAGCGCTGACTTACAACTGACTATTTTTCGGCATGTCACTAAAATATGGTGACAGTCAAAAGATACAAGAAAAGCAGAAATAACACGAAAGCTTGAGATAACCAAGCCGGTAGTCACGCTGCACCGACGCCATGTGCCACAAACACGTGCTGAACTATCTGTGAGACAGAAAATTAATCTCTTTCTGCAAAATGGAAAACGAGGCTACGCTAGCACATTTTTCTTTTCGGCGCTCTATTTCTGCGGCTTCAGTAATTTCTCTAGTTATTCTATCTTTGTGTTTTGCAATGACCTGTGTTTTTGAAAGATTGGGATGCAGCCGCGGCAATCCCGACAGTGGACACATAAGTGGCCACTAATCGCCTTATGTACGTTATAGTTATGTTATTTTAGTCTGTCATTGAGACATCGTCCCGTTTGGCCTACGTACGCTTTCCCACAGGACAGCGGAACTGAATAGACGAGGCCTTTAACGCCTTCTACAAAATGGTTATCGTGCTTTACAGAACAAGACTGCATTGTTTTTTTGGTTTTGTTTACTTTCAAACACATGGAGGAAAGCTTGTTTGGTGCAGAAAATACAACATTTACACCAACTCTTTTCCTGTCTTTTTCAAATTGTCCGCTATCCGGTGCAGTTAGAAGGAATAACAGTTAGTTTATCCCCTTTGTTGCCTTCTACGGCTGCTTGTATGTCCCGTTCCTCTCTTTTTAATCTCTGCATTATTGATTCTGCTACCGATACTAACAGCTGCTTGGGGTACCACCCTATCAGAAGCATTTAAATCTGTTTACGAAAGCTTTCTTGTATCGAGTGAAAACAATACTTGTTAAGGGCATTTTTGAAACACGTTGTTATGATAGACCTTTTTCACAAGCTTAGTCTGGGCTAAGTCAGAAGGTAGAAGCGGTTTGCTGGCACGTGGAGCGTACGCCCAGCATAAAGCCTAATGAAGCTTAAGATTTAAAACCCGGAGAGGTCTGTACGGTAATCTCAAAAGTTAAAACCAAAGGCTTAAAACATTGACGAAAATGACGTAAAATCTTAAACATTAACGATTCTAGACCCGCTTCGTCGGCGTTAAAAACTACTAAAAAGTCGTCAACGTAACGGAAAATTTTGCTTACTTGTGGGATCTTCAGTTGGTAATGCAGAACGTGCTCAAGGTGCGCTAAAAAGAGGTCACTCAAAATTGGCGCAATGCAAGATCCGATACAAATTCCGTTAGACTGAATATAAAGCTTGTGATCCCAAGTTGTTAAAGTCGAGTTTAGCTACACCGTCAACAGCTCTAAAACTCCTTGTACTGGCACACCTGAACTATTTTGAAACGCAACTAAACCGTACTTGTCGATGCAATCCTCAACACAAAGTAACAGTTCACGATGTGGCAAAGAGTAATACAAATCTTTTACGTCAAAAGAGCACGCCATATAGCTTTTGCCATTACATTCCTTTAAAAACTCAACGACGTCATCCGATTTCCGTACAAGGAACGGGTCTTTGGCTCTTAAGAGGTTCAAACGTTTCTGGAAAAAGAACGCAATGCACATTTGCGTTTAAAGCTCAGCTGGCCAGAAGGCCGCAGAATTTGTATTAGAATCCTTCCTCGCCTTTTTAGAACTATACTAAGCCGAAAAACTGTTCATGGTGCGCTGCGCCAACAACGGTGACCTTTCGGCAGGGACGCGCAAAGGTTAGACAATGCGGCCACCCCCGAGCAGTAAAAAGTAAAACGTTTATATCTGTAAAACCATCGGTGCTAGGAACGCTTTACTAACGGCTTGCCAACTTTATCTTTTCAGTAAATCAAGAAAATCAATCAACGAATAAATAAATAAATAAATAAATAAATAAATAAATAAATAAATAAATAAATAAATAAATAAATAAATAAATAAATAAATAAATAAATAAATAAATAAATAAATAAATAAATAAATAAATAAATAAATAAATAAATAAATAAATAAATAAATAAATAAATAAAAAAATAAATAAATGCGCAAAGGGAAATAAGTGTGAGCCACCTTGATTGGAAAAAAGCCGAGCAAAAGGTTTCCCCCAAGAGAGCAGTGGGCCCGGACGATATACCAATGCAACTGATAAACCTGCTTGGACCTAAAAGTAAGGAATCGTTTATGAGGGCAATAGATAAGGTCATAGAAACCAAACAAATACCAGAGGACTGGCTGGAAAGTAGGATGAATTTAATATGTAAATACAGAGGAGACAAAGCCAGTATTGATTCATACAGACCACTCAAAGTAACGTCAATGGTGCATAGATTCGCAATGCAGGCGATAAAACCAGAAATTCAAGCATGGATGGAAGAAAATCAAATACTTGGGGAACTGCAGAATGGATGTAGACAAGACAGGCGACTGGATGGCAATTTGTTGGTGACAACGCAATGTATTGAAATTGCGAAAGCACAGAATACACCTCTATAGATAGAGAACGGCTGTGGAGAATGCTGAAACTCCAGGGATTAGATGACGAGTTAATAGAGTTCCTTATGGCGATCTATAAAGACAATAGAGTACACCTTAGATGGGAAGGACAGAAATGTGCCCAGCAGGTCAACATCCATCGGGGACTGAAACAGGGATGCCCTTTGAGCCCATACTGTTCATGCTTTAGATGGCAGGATTGGAAAAGAAACTGGAAGAAAGTCAAACCCTTATGCTGCAAGGCGAAGTGGTACAACAGCATATTACGGGAATGTTATACGCAGACGACATTGTTCTTTTACCTGATAACCAAACCGATATGCAGCGACTAATAAATATTAGCGAGCAGGAAGCCACCGACCTCGGGTTAAATTTCAGAGCAGAAAAATCAGGAATAATGGTTTTCAATGACGCTACCACTGACGTAGTGTCTCTTCAGCAAGGGGAATTACCTAGAGTGAAGGATTATAAATATTTGGGAGTGTGGATAAACCAAGGGGATAACTACTTAAGAACTCACGAGGAGCAACTGAAGGTTAAGGGAAAGCGAAACGCAGCTATAAAGAAGCATATAGCTCTGTGGGGGTATAACAAATATGAAGTAGTAAGAGGAATGTGGAAAAGAGTAATGGTTCCGGATCTCACATTTGCGAATGCTGTACTCTGCTTAAAATCAGACGTTCTATCAGACCTTGAAGTAAACCACAGAACGGCAGGACGTTTGGCCTTAGGGGCGCATGGAAAAACAAGTAACGAAGCAGTTCAGGGAGATATGGGCTGGGCGTCGTTTGAAGTTAGAGAAGCACAGAGTAAAATATGCTTTGAGATGAGGTTGAGGGCAATGGATCAACGAAGGTGGGCAGCTAAGATTTTTAGGTACCTATACTTGAAAAGCATGGACACGCAGTGGTTAAGAAAGACTAGAAGGCTAACGATGAAATATGGAAAGAACAGTGGAGGATCCAAAACAGCCAAAATAACCAAAAAAGAGGCAAGGCAGATTGAAACGAATAAATGGAGGGGAAAAATGGAAGCTAAAACGTCGTTAGAGATGTACAGGGCTGAGAAATTGAACATCAGAAAGGAAAATTTCTACGATAATTCCCACGGCAGTGCTTTGCTTTTTGAGGCTAGAGCAGCTTGCCTGCGAACTAAGAGTTTTGTGGGGAAGTATTCACAAAATGATGGGGTATGTGTGGTCTGCGGAAAAGAAACAGAAACTATGCGGCACATAGTGTTAGAATGTGAGGGTATCCATCCAAATCTACATGAAGGGAATATTGGGCTTCGAGAAGCCCTAGGATTTAAGGGTATCACAGAGGAAGTTAATTTCAAGGCTGTCGAGGGGACGAAAAGAAGATTAGAATGCTGGTGGACGAAAAGCAGAGAGACGAATATTGCCTAGGACAGTTACCACGTGTCACAGGGAAAAAAAAGTATTTTGTGCCTAATAAGCTTTTGTGCCTGCCGTAAGCGGCGCTAGTATTAAACGAAGAGTGCAAACCATGGGTATATTAGTCGTTTTCGGTAAGATGACATGTCATCACCCCGCTACAAAGGGGAAACCAATAGCAATCATCATCATCATAATCATAAAAAACAATAAATAAATAAATAAATAAATTCAATAAACAAGTTCAATTATTCAATGAAAAAAATTGGCCTCGTATCTGCTCCTTTCGTTGCAAATGTCGTCAAAAGACGATAGTCCTTGTAGACATTTGCCAAGGAAATTCCTCCCTTTGCTTTCCCGCTCACCTCTCATGCTGTTACTGTACCGTCGCGCTCATCCCAAGGTAAACACACTGAAGGTTTGCTCCAGGCGATTGGAATTTACTGCGCTCCAGTGCTACAGGCCGGGTTCCTCGATGCCAGCGCTGCAGTACGACGGAGATGCGCGTGTACTGAGGCGGCCGACATCAAGGTTTATAGAACCGCCTGACTGTGCACCACGTGCGTTCCAAGCAGAACGGGGAACCTAGCTAGCGGAACCTTTCGTTGCTGTTGCCGCGTGATTTTGTATATGCCGCCAGGAGGTGACGCGGGCAACAGGAGGCGGCGGTTTTCTGCAGTAGATGTAGAATATCATTTGCTATCGAAAGACCAAGCATCCAGGAATTTTTTAATGAAGGAACACTGTAAATATCCCTTGTGTACTAATTTCCTGTCTTATATTTGCGTAATGTCTGTATTTGTTCAACAAAGTTTACAAGTATGAACATATAAACCGGGCTTAGACGTTTACATTTGGCTGAGAGTATATAAGACTATTGCGAAATATCTAGTTTACTTTGGCCGGGTGGCTGAATCGAGCCACAGACAGACAAACAGACAGACCGACAGACATACAGACATACAGAAAGACCAAAATTTCTTGGTTTAAGTAGCCCAAGAAAGACTATCGTCTTTAAAAAATTCTGTAAGCACTTTGATGCTCGACCACAATTAACCTGTGCGCGTGCTCTGAATCCTAGTACAGCGTTACCCGTTCACAGAGACGCACACGTACATGTAAAGGACAACATCTTGTCAACAGGAATTCGTACGCCTTCGCACGACATTCCGCGGTTGGCGCAGCCAAGCGGCCTCATATTTCTATTTCTTTTTTTTTGACACAAAGTTTATGAGATTTTTATATCCCTGAAGGTAAAGACATAGCAGCGTTTGTCCAGGATCGCCTAAATCAGCTGAATACTAGAGAAGGAAAAAGTGCTTGCAGATGCGCCAGCTGTAGGACTTTTCATGGACGTGGTTGAACTCACTAGCCACGAGATACGAAACGTGTTTTAAAGGCAAGTCTTTGAGTACCAGTCACTGTTTTAAACATTTTGAAGGCAACGAACTCCTGGTGATTTCTTTAGTTGATAATGACGCGTAGTGTTTCCCGCACCGCTATGGCGAAACTTTCCTTTTACTTGCAGTGCTTAATAGCGAGCAAAACCCTTGTCCTTGAGCAAAATAAGCGATGAGTTTATGTGTGACGGGGCGCATATAACGCGTCCCGCTGCTGTACATACTGGCTATGTGAAACCAATCTGATGAAGCTGCTTTCAGTGAAGTACACCTGCGGAATATAAGCCTAATGTTGTGCACGTTAAACGGAATTGACCCGAGGCTGAAGATGTCCTCAAATTTTTCTCGTTTCGTGGAACTTGGAAGCAAAGGGAAAGCTTTGCCGTTGCCTGCTGAAAGATGTTATTTGCTGGTGGCTCAATGCAGAAGAAATCTGACGTACGATTTATATTCTAATGCATCTTGATAAGTTTATATTTCTATAGCGGTTATCAAACCTTTCTATAGCGGCAAACGAAAATAAACCTGTTTTTTTACTCCTATCATGTCTTTGAGCGTGCATGAGACACTTTCAGGGCACTGAAAGGCGGCGATGATTTGAAGAAAATTCAGTTCTTAAGGAGGAAGGACACATTAAACCAAGATTTGGGGGTCCTCTAAGGAGCCAAGCTCCTTCTAAATTATTCGGCAGCAGTTTCTCATAGAACCAGCATTCCGCAAATTTTCAGTGGCTGTGATAGTATACTAGGTTGAGGTCTGGAAAGGATCACAAAACTGTTTTTTTGTGGAACTGGTGATTACTACGTAACGCGTAATTATTCTTTACCCACCAGATTCACAGGCAGATAGTAGCCTGAAGCCTATGTGACATCGGCGACCTCGAAAAACATCCGAAGTAGTGTTCTTAATTCGACCGCTGAAGTATGATGGGACCGCCAGGGATGAGCACAGAAACTGTGCTTGCAGACCTCCGGAGGGATGCTATACTCCTGTTATACTTGTCACCTTTAGAGGCAGGGCGTGTATCTATTGCACGCTTCAGTATTATTAACTCTGCATTGTTGATGATGAATATGCGGAAAATGTTGATAATCTTCTGCAGTCTCGGGTGTTATTTTTAATGCGGCTACAAGAAATTTCTGTGCGCCTAAACATGCGGCTATAATATAATTCTGCTATATCAGTGACATGCTAAAGTTTTGCCTACACATTGGCAAGGCAAATATACCGGAAACTCATAGCGCTAAAAACATGGTAGCATGGGGAACTAGAAAAACTAATACGATATAAAAGGGCTGACCAGCCAGACAAACTTTTTATCGCTTAGATAACAGACGCCAGAAATAATAAGCCTGAACCCGGACATTCTATCGCCTTGAGCTGCTCCATGCCTAATATCGCAAGTGGCACGGGGTTCCCCTGGTCCCGGGTTTCTTGCACCAAAGTGTTGAGAAATGAATGGGCTGCCGAGACGATCCCGATGATGTCATTAATAGAACAAGCATATAAGGGAAGTAATGATTGGCACGAGGGAGATAAGGTGTCTTCGTTTTCAGCACCTCCTTCTGCTGGTGTAAGCATACTTGTTTCTGAGGTCACGCTTGCCCCCCTCCGCCGGAAAAGAGTAAACGCAGCTTTATAAAGTGGTGCGATGCCGCTAATATAACAATGCCTAAACCAGTAAGATAACTTGAAGTGCATAAAACGTAGTGTTGGGCAGTGTTGCGGAATGAGAAGCCCAAATGTATTCAGATTTCATTCCGACGAATTAAAGCTTACTGCAATTCTATTCTTTTCAATTCCATTCTTTTCACTCAGTGTTCCGCGGGATGTAAAAAAATCGCGCCAATCCACCCCGTGAATGTGGTTGGAAAGCAAAGCTGTAAACGGCACCCATAACGATTACTCATGCGACGTCACTTAAAATCACTCACATCGCTCTACAAATAGTAAAATCAGAGAGAAGTGAAATGCACTTCACCACACCATTTATTACTTCAAAGAGATATTCTTGGTAAGGTTAAATGAATGCATGATGCATGAACGGTGTTTGGTTGAGTTGTATTGGTGTAGCACAAGAGTGGAAACTTTTTTTTTATAAAATCAAAGTAAGCTCCAACCCGGTGTTAGACGATCTGACTTCTCCGTCTCTGCGCCGCGGACGGAGGCGACGAGACTTGCGGCTGAGAAGGAGGAGGAAGAAATACTTCTGTTCAGATTTCTGAACGGCCCAGAGTGCAGCCCTGGGGAGTGATTCCTTCTTCTGTGGGGCCCATATGCAGTCCGCGCGGCCTGTGTTCTGTCCACCCGCTGAAGCTGGGTAGGTAGAGAGGGCCTGGACAGCAACACATCCCATTGCTCTTGTTGGGTAGTTGACGGAAAGAGAGGAGGGTGCTCAGGGCTAAAGTCGCACACCCCGATTACGGGGTGGAGTATTCTTACTTCTGAGAAAAATTTACATTCAGCGTCGTAGCGATTCGGATGCATTACGTGAAGACGCGTAGGCTGTGGGAACTTAGCCCGGATTATATGAGCCGTAGGGTAGTTTGTTGTTCTCTGTAAAGGTCAGGGTAAGGCGAAGGTATGGTATGTCTCAAAAGGCGATAATGCTGATTATCTCCCTGGACGTGACAAGCGGGTGACTGTCCTCGTGCAGCTCCATAGCACGGGAGGTAAAAGCGCAGGCTTGTTGGGTGGGCGTATTTGTTGCCCTCCATTGAAGCGTGAGGCGGTGTCCAGATGAGCTGAATGGAACCGTTTGGGGAGTGGTTTTTTAGCACGCACAGTGCAGGTCAGGACACCCAACCCGACTGGTAATTCCAGTAGGCTTGCTGGGAATCGGTGACTACCCTCCGAACCCCTGGTTGAGTGAGAGCCAAGGTGATGGCTGCCTATTCTGCTGCCGTCATTTGTTGGGTCCTAAGCGAGGTACATGCAAGGAGGTTGGTTCTGGAGGTAGCCGCGATGATGGCGTGTTGCTGCCCTCGATATTTGGAGAAGTCTGTCTAGATAACTGCATGAGCCCCACCGAGGGTGGTGTTTAGCGCTTGAGCCCGTGCTTTTCGTTGACCCTCGTCATGTGAGGGGTTCATATTTCTAAGCAAAGGGAGCATCTTTAGTTTTAGTCGCCAAGAGTCTGGGAGTACGTCAAGCGAAGTGACATTGTAGTCTGCCCAGCCAATCTGGTGAAGCATGCGGTTACCCACCGCAGTTCTGAGTCGGACCTTCTGGTTAGAAAGATGGCCTTCTATCAGCTCTTCCACCGTGTTGTGGAGCCCGTGCTAAGCAGCCTCAGTGTGGACGCGCTCATGAGAAGACCAATGGCCTGCTCAACCACCTTTCTAATAATTATATAAAGCATCTCTATGTCTTCCTCGTCGAGAAGAAGATAGGGGTTTGCCGTAAGTAACTCTCGAGAGGACAAAAGCTTCAATTAATCGAAAGGTACCGGGTTGTTTTAGGCCTCGCTTCTTGGTGGCAACTCGCCTGATCATGTGTATGATTAGATTAATGCTGTTTTTGAGGCGCTGCAAGGAGACGTCGCTCTTGGTGTTGGTCTGGAAATGTAGGCCCAGGATCTTGATGCTGGGGTTTGGAGTGATGGCCTGGTCATCAAGGAGTATTTGAATGTATTCCTTGATTTGGCGTGAGGGCGGACGACAAGGAGCTGTGATTTTTTACGTGAACACTGGAGGCCACAGGATTTAGCACATTGGCGTACTAAAAGTGAGATTCCATGGATTGGTGTGCGCTTCCTTTAATTTTTGTAACTCTTAGCACATGAGCAAGGTGCGCACAGGGCCGCTAGACGGGCGTGAGTGGTCGTGTGACGCTTTCACGTGGCATTCAGCGAGAAGGCAGGGGGTAAACCCGTAGATGTGCTTGGTCAGTACACCATTTGTCTTCCCGTGTTCGCGTGGGCTCGTAGTTAAATCGGTAAGACAACGGGCTCTCGCTTTGTTAGTCTATTAGTTCCAGGTTCGATTCCCGGCGGTGCCGGTAAATTCTTTTATTTGTTCGCTGGAGTTTTCTGGTGACACCAACGGTCGCGAAAGAACCCTTGGGGGGTAGAGGTAGAAAGCTTTGCTTTAAAACTTCGCCCATTTCCATTCCTGGATTGGCTGGGCAGTATAGTTCCATTCCTGTAATTCCGCAGCGTGGAAACAGCCTCTTCGTGGCTATATATAGTTATCAATGAACGCGACAAAAAATGGCGTTTTCACACGCATTGAAAAATATATACGAGCCGTCGAAGTCAAGTGATGGCAGCATCGTGGTGACATCTCGTGCAGAACAACATCTCGCAATTCATGAATGGCCAGTATTCCAGATAAGTGTTTACCTAACTGTTTAATTACTTCCTGTTGGCGGTGCTGAAGGAAGAACACGTTGCGTCTTATTGTTCGGCTCTCTGCACGGCCTGTCGCGTGTTATGCTATGTACTACTCATATTATAAAACCAACCAGTGCCATTAGACTGCTGCAGCTCAGGGGCCCGAATTGCGCACTCACGTTGCTCCCGTGTACATGCACGCAAGATCCTTACCCTAATCATATCAAGTGCAAGCGTGCATGTAGAGCTCTATAAGCAGGAATGCTATCATGTCAACGTGAGAGCTCTATAAACAGAAATGCTATCATGCCAACGTGAGGGACAGTACGCAGGCTTTACGAGACAACGTTAACAGTTCGGCATTCACGGTAAGAAAACTGCCACCTCTTCCACATTAACCTCATTTAGTTTCTTGATTTTTCTGGAATTGAGGAGTTTGTTGAACAGAGGAACATCACATAACCTTTTTTTTGTATTTACTTACTGCTTTTCACCGCTTTTCGTAGCATAATTTGACTCTTCGTTTCAATGTTAACTTGAAAACTGTATTTTTTATCGTTTTCGACGACTTCACCACCAATCCGATCTCATCTGCTTCTCTGATGCACGAAGCTTAATGCGTCGCCTAAGACAAAGAATGCCGTTAATGTCTGTTCTGTGATGTGGTAATGGCAATTAGACGTTTCACCTGATAATTCAGGGCCATAATGCCGTCCTTTCACTTGTTCCTCGATCATGGAACGTGATAATCGCGGTAATAAATAAAAAAAACATTTTGCTGTTTTTTTTCCTCTCGTTTCAAGTCACATGACCCACAAGCCTGCTAAAAGAAGTGCGGAAGAATGCAGTGCGTTGGGTTCTTTGCGCTGGACAGGCATACGCTGCCTCTTGGGAGGCTGTTACGCCATAGACGTAACTAAGTATTAACTGGCAAAAACAAACTGGAAAGTTATTTTTCTGCACTTCTTTCTATGAGTTCAAAGTCATAAAAATTTCTATTTCTTTTTCTAGCAACCATTTTTACCCAACTCTCCGTGGAAAGCGGTTACCGCCAGAAATTCACGAAGAGCGTACATTCCTATACAATCCTATCCTTTTTTCCCGTGCTTTTTGCTGCTCTTTGTATAGGAATGTACGCTCATTCCTGTCGAAACTCCCTGTCTGACTGCTTTTGTGCGCGCTACCCTTTCCTCCCACCACCAGTGGTCTCTCATGTTTCAATCCCGTGACCATGATTCTTAGAACGGATGCGTATGGTTAGATGTACGCCATATGCGTGCATGAGCATATCTTCATTTGATCCTTCTCTTGCCCCTGTTGCCACGGGAAATTGAAAACACAAATTACGTTGTTAAAATTGATTTTTTTTTGTTATTCTTTCTCATGTTCGAACCACGAGATTGGGATTGGTTACTTTTTGCGTCTTTTCTTTTTTTCTCCCCTCATCCACTTCTCTCATTTTTTCGCTGCCCTCCTAACATGATTCGATTGCACGAACTCCCCCTTCCCTGGCCCTGCCCTCTCCCTTCCTACATTCTCTCTATACATATAACACTGAAACCAGCTTACCCTGTACTCTGAAGAAAGGAAGTCCTCTTCATGAAACGCCAGTAAACTTTCATTGTTAAATGTTTTTCTCGTGTATCTCTGTCTTTACTTACCGTATTTTCTCGCGCTCTTTGTGAGTTTTTTGGTTCCAGATAAATATATATATATATATATATATATATATATATATATATATAGTTGAGAAAAATGTTTACTGACGTTTCGACTGGTGGACCAGTCACTGGTCCACCAGTCGAAACGTCACTAAACCACGCTTTTTGTTTTTAATTGTACGTCTACCATTTTCTCAACTATTTCTTGTGGCTCCTCGAGAAGTTTCTTGTACTGCTTATATATATATATATATATATATATATATATATATATATATATATATATATATATATATATATATATATATATATATATATATATAATACGGGTTGGCAGTCAAGAAAACCTCGGAAAGCAAAGGGGGGAATGCGTTAGGTCATAGAAAGACATGAATAATTTTTTGAGTCAAAAAGAAAGTGGTACCCGCCGCGGTGGCTCAGTGGCTAAGGCGTTGCGCTGCTGAGCACGAGGTTGCGGGCTCGATTCCCGGCCGCGGCGGCCGCTTTTCTGATGGAGGCGAAAAGCAAAAACTCCCGTGTGTACGAGATTTCGGCGCACGATAAAGATCCCCAGGTGGTCAAAATTAATCCGGAGCCCTCCACTACGGCGCGCCTCATCGCCTGCGTTGTGTCGGCGCGTTAAACCCCACAATCAATCAATCAAAAAGAAAGTGGTGAAAAATGTCCGCCGGGTGGGATCCGAACCCACGAACTCCAGAATACCGGTCTGGTGCGATAACCACTACGCTACCAGTGGGGCTGTTTCCCCACCACTTTCTCAGGTATTTATGTGAAGGTATTTTTTGTTTACTGCCCTTGGGGGTGGTAGCCAGCGCCACTCGGACTACTCGGGGTGAAGGTGACCTTCTTTTTAAACCCCGGGCCATGACTCGAGTGTCTACGACATCTCCAGAGTGGTCGACCAGCGTTGAATCCTCTTAAGCTACCTTTGGCACCAAGACTGCCACAACAGAGGCCCTCGCTATGCATGTAGCGAATCAGAAATGGGAAATGAGTGGCTCAGTGAATTAAGACAGAATAAGGTTTGGCAGTCAAAAAAACCTCGGAAAGCAAAGGGGGGTGTCGCGGAAAGGACCAAGCCGGGACACGAACGGGATCCGCCGCTTTAATGGGACAGGATAGAACACTATGTACAATGATAATGATAGTAGTGCACGCTCCGTTCGAGCGCATGGTCTCTTCTTCTTCCTCCTCGCTACTATTTCCAACATCCTCCCTATCTCAAAGAAAGGAGGCAAACTATAATATCAAGCACAGCGTTGTAGTTCCAATGTTCGGGGTTAACACAAAGCCGAGTCGGGCAGTCCTATATCAGTCCGGGCCACGCCGAGCGCACTTCCTCCTCCACCGATGCTTGTATCGTCTGCCCAAATGACGGAGTGTAGAGGCGAGCCACGTGAGGTAGGGCACATAGCTCGCTCTGTCAGGAAAACAGTGCATAGGAAGCTCTTCGCGCGCAGAGTACGCCTGAAGTCGTTTAGACGCCTTGAGGCGGTGTAGGATCTGGCCTGCATATCGTTGGTTGGAATGTTTCCCCGTTTTTCGTCTGGGCGCCTTCTTTGCTGCCGTTGTGCGAGCAGTTCTTTTTTGCCAGAAAATCAAGAAGATGCCCCTCTTCTGCCTTTCTTCTTGGTGTTTGGTGCTTCTCCCTTTATATCCCGGTTTGCGCTTTCGTTGCGTCCTGTATTTTTCTTGGGTAGTAGTTTTCGCACGCCCTCTACAATTAGTAACGTTAGCATTCCTTGAAGCCTTTCTGTTCGCGACGACAGGAGATACGGTGCGGGGTAGCCTATTTTGGGTGGCGTGGTCGTTTCCTGGGTTGGATTCGGGTAATTCACTTTTGTGGTTGTGGCAGTTCAAAGTTTCCGGCAGTGCTGCAGGCAATAAAACGCTATTTGTAAAATTACCAGTGTCACATTCTGGCTTAAGGTCTTGTTCCGGTTCGCCAATCAAGCTTATGCTGGGATTATGGTTGCATGCTTCGTCAGTTACACCCGTCAGTAATGCTGCCGACCCATCGACAGACGTGCTCTCACTGTTTGAGCCGTAATCTGGAAACGAAGGTACGCCTCCATGGTTCAGATTGCGTCTCATTCGTTCGCGATTCGTGCTTTTTAGAGACGCCCGCAAATCCTTAATAACTCCTCCTAACTTCCATTTTGTCGTTACGATGGTGTTATTCCATGTTTCGGCCCTTTCGATTTCCTCGGCAATCTTGTCAATTGCAACTAGGTCTTCGATTTTGCCGTCGATTTCCTTGAGAGCTTGCTCTTTCTCTACCAAAGACTGGTTCCAGCTAGAGAGCTGCACTGGCGAGGGCGGTCCATATGAAAGATGCAGCTCAACTCGTTTGATAATCGCCGATACTTCTTCACGTACCTGGAGTCGTTGATAAAGAATATTCTCCATCGTTTTCCTCGGCGTTGGTAAGTCCTAAAGATCGTTGGGAGCAAGTCCAGGAAAAGCCGCTAGGCGTTCCTTGTGGTGGCTACGATCAAGTACGCGCCGTTACATGGCAGGAATGTGATGCCTTGATCGCGATTGCCTTTTGTTCATGTGTTTGAAGCTCGTTCCCCTCGGGTCGTTGCTTTGTGCTTCACGCTCGTTCTGCGTCAGGTTCCACGGTCCTCGCCCCACGGCTCACGTTGTCGTTGGTTGGTAGCCCGCTCGGACCTTCCACCGTTGAGTTCCCCTGGCGCGGCTGCAGGCGCGGACATAAATGCACCGGCGGAAACTTCTTCTCGAAGGTCGGTGGGGCCGGCGCTCGTTAGGGTGTCTCACGTTTGTGAAAGCCCCTTTTCAAGTCGTTTCGGCACCATGTCCCGGAAAGGACCGAGCCGGGACACGAACGGGAGCCGCCGCTTTAATCGGACGGGATGGAACACTGTGTACAATGATAATGATAGCAGTGCACACTCCGTTCGAGCGCACGGTCTCTTCTTCTTCCTCCTCGCTACTATTTCCAACAGGGGGAATGCCTTAGGTCATAGAAAGATATGAAGGATTTTCTGAGTCAGAATAAAAGTGGTGAAAAAATTCTTTAGATCTTTCTATGACCTAACGCATTCCCCCCTTTGCTTTGCCTTCGGAGGTTTTCGTGACTGCCAACCCTTATTTGTCTTAATTTACTAAGCCCCTCATTTCCCATTTCTGATTCCTATATATATATATATATATATATATATATATATATATATATATATATATATATATATATATATATATATATATATATATATATATATATATATGCGAGGAGGGCTGTCTTAGGTTGCCGTAACAAATAGTAAAAAATGGGTATAGCTTCTAACAAAACTGTTTATTGGTCGACGTTTCGGTCGTATGCCGACCTTTATCAAGATCTGTTAAAGGTCTTGATAAAGGTCGGCATCCGACCGTAACGTCGACCAATAAACAAACTGTTTATTGGTCGACGTTACGGTCGGATGCCGACCTTTATCAAGACCTTTAACAGATCTTGATAAAGGTCGGCATACGACCGAAACGTCGACCAATAAACAGTTTTGTTAGAAGCTCTACCATATATATATATATATATATATATAACACAGACGTAAGGGTTGGCAGCCAAGAAAACCTCGGAAAGCAAAGGAAAGGTTGTGGTAGGTCATTGAAACAGATAAAGAATTTGGAAAGAAAGAAAGAAAGCGGAGAAAAAATGCCCGCTAGGTGGGATCCGAACCCACGAGCCCCTTTCTACGAGCCCCTCATTTCCTATTTTGATTCAACAGCGAAAGCCCACACCCGATGTGTGCAAACTTTCTGCATTTCATAATTTGTTTAAAAGGTCCGACACCTGCAAATTGTTAATACTTGACAAGTGTGGCTGCAGGACTAAGTGGCTAAGCCATTTGCTGCTGTCCACAAGTGGTCTCTATCTTCCTTCCCCACAACCGTTTTTCTGAAGTAGATGGAAATCGAAAATGTCCCTGTATCGAGATTTTGATCCACGTTTAATATCACCATCTGGTTAAAGTAAGTCTGCCGGCCTGCAAAATAAGCTGTGCCTGTGAGCTGAGATATAGCACCAGGCATCAAATGCGCCAGTTTTTTTAAATATGTTTACATGGAAATCAACAAAAAATAAAAGGCGAATCACGTTGTTTTAAAATATTACGCAAAAAGTAAGTAAAGCCGAATAAGTAAAAAAAGCAGGGAAACGTGGATATTGCTCTATACTTTTCTTTGCCCTGCCTTTCACAACCACACGTGTCATCAATGCGGAGGAAGTGAGTTCCGTGGTCAGTTTCTGAGGACAGTACAGTGGACAAGTTCCATTTTTTACCGATACAAATAACAACAGATATGTCAGGGAAAACTGTTAAGATGCGCACTTAATCCCTTGGCAAGAAACTGCAGCCCTCGACCTTGTCTTGGAAGCAGAAACAGTAATAAAGCAGATGACACGTGCGGAAAGGCCGGCCGGTACCTCACGCTGTCCCATTCGCCGAGCGATCATCTTTTCTGCTTGTTCGGCTGCTTTTTCGCTTTCGGACTGGCTTATTTTCGAAGGTGCACTTGTACTGAGTGCCCAACTCGCTACATTACTTCTACTGCTACTCGTTCCGAAGGAGAGTACTGCTGTAGACGAATTAAAGGGCGTCTACCTAAAAAAGTCCCATCTCATGCTCCGCGCGTCAAATTTCCCTTTCATTTTGTAACAGCATAATCTGTTACAAGATTTCGCAATATAGCACACGGAACGATGGCCGGGGGCCAGGCGGTACGATGACATACTGATCGTAATGCACACATCCGGTATAACTTTTCGCAAAAGGAATTACAGTGGTCAGAGCAATAATGCAGTGACTGAGCATTAACTAAAGCTTACTTTTAACAAAAGCTTGGCTAACACATTCGATAAGGTGACAGCTAACAAATTATTCAGGGTGACTAAATAATCCAATTCATTGGTAGTATTTATGTGCGTGTTGTACGATTTTCCTGTTATGTCACAAATATAAAAAAATGTGCGCCATTGGTATTAAGCGCTGTTATTTGAACGCGCCAGTACGCATGCCGAAATTTAAGGCTTCAAGGTTAGCGTGATGGGTGATTCCATAGCGACAATTGCGATTTCAACAAAAAAGGAAAGAGCAAAAAATATATTCCACCGTCATATCTCTTGGCGGTGGCTTTATGAATAGTGGCTAGGACAACATGAAGTCTGAGCGAAAAAGTAGGTGGTAAATCGTCACCACTACGTCTGTTTTTCTAATATCACGTAATTGTTTGCTTTGTAACTGCGCCACTGCCCTTGCGGAGCAGTAGCATTTTGAATTTTTGTTTCTATTTTATTTGACTATCGTTTTAAACTACTGAATGTTTTTTTTTCTAATTCAACTCATTTTTCTAATTCAACTCATCGAACCGGTTCAGGAGCTTGAACCGGTTGGCGTCGAACCGGAACGGAACCGGAACGAAATGATTTCGCCTGAACCAGAACCGTAACCGAACCGGTAGTTTTTTCGGTTCGACATACTGATGTATATATATCAGTATACATACTGATTTGTACAAACTCCCGTTTCTTACGTTGCCCTCGCCCTTGCTACATTTTCTGTGTATATACAACTCTGAAACGAACTTATTCTGTACTCTGAAGAAAGGAAGTCCTCTTCCTGAAACGTCAGTAAACTTATTTCTATTTTCTACGTCTTTCTCGTGTGTCTCTGTCTCTACTAACCTTATATATATATATATATATATATATATATATATATATATATATATATACATATATATATATATATATATATATCGTAACGTGGCGGCAGAGCCACTGACTTGAACGATGGTTGAATAAGGAACCACCTACTTACAGAATTTACAATGCGGCTATAACAGCGCGCGCTGGGACCCAGCCACTTATTCGTCCTCTAATAATAATTTATATATATATATATATATATATATATATATATATAGACAGAGAGAGAGAGAGAGAGAGAGAGAGAGAGAGAGAGAGAGAGAGAGAGAGAAAGAGAGAGACAGACAGACAGAACAAATAAGGGTAGCCAGTCAAGAAAGACAAGGAAAGCAAAGGTGAAAATGTGGTAATTCATTTATTATCCTGCAAAGTGATGTAGTTTTTCTATAACGACGGAAAGAAACTGGTGAGAAACATGCCAGCCGGGTGGGATCCGAACCCACGACCTCCAAAATATGCGTCTGGTGCGACGACCACTATGCTACAGGGGGGGCTGTGCTCCCCTCCTGTTTCGCGGGTATTTATTTTAAGGTCATTATTTCTTGAGCTTGGAAGTGGTAGCCAGCGCCAGTCTTTTTTTCTTTAGCAGAGACACGTCTGACAGCGTCATTGGCACACTTCCTGCGCACGCTAGCAGCGGGAGAAGCAGCGCTCTCACAGGGATCTGTAGTGACATTTTCTTTTCTTCAAATATTTTTAGGTGTGTATGCTATCAGTGCCATCGCCGATACCAGTATGCTGGGAAGAATTCTCGAATACAGGTTAAAAGAAGTGTTTTGAGATGTATTGGTAGGCTGTCACCGTCGCGAGGAGCGCATGCGTGTTCTCGTCCTTCCGTTTGCCGCCGGTGCAGCTACGCGGCGTTCCAATGCGGTTCGGCTAAAGCTCCCCTGCTCCAATTACTTCTGACAGCACCATTACAAATACACTGGTGCAGAGCTCCAGTTTGTCTGAATTAATTCGGTACCCGCTAAGGCGTTACTTGTAATGGCTTCTTTATTATGTTAAACACCAAAATATAAAATCATGACACCCGCCGCGGTGGCTCAGTGGCTAAGGCGTTGCGCTGCTGAGCACGAGGTCGCGGGCTCGATTCCCGGCCGTGGCGGCCGCTTTTCTGATGGAGGCGAAAAGCAAAAACGCCCGTGTGTACGAGATTTCGGCGCACGTTAAAGATCCCTAGGTGGTCAAAATCAATCCGGAGCCCTCCACTACGGCGCGCCTCATCGCCTGCGTTGCGTCGGCGCGTTAAACCGTACAATCAATCAATCAATCAATCAATCAATCAATCAATCAATCAATCAATCAATCAATCAATCAATCAATCAATCAATCAATCAATAAAATCATGATGCAGTACATGAAATGCCATCATAATAACAGTACATTGGCTATCAGAATTAGCAAAACACGTTTTTAAAACAATACGCACAACTAACATCAACGAACGTGTGATTGTAAACTGGGAACATTATTTTTAATGCTCTTTTTCAGATTTCACGCCCAAAATAATAAAAGCCAGGCCCATGGCTTCAAGCCCGATCGCGGCCCGGGACCGCGGCATTGAGCCCGAGCCCGGCCCGGGCTTGATGATGATGATGATCGTTAGAGTTTTTTGGCGCAAGGCCAGCTGGGGCAAAGAGCGCTAAACAAAAGTATCTAAAATAAAACAGTGGCTACTAAAGCCAAAATAACAATAAAATCGGGCCGGGCTTTCGGGTAAGCCCGGGCCCGTGCAGTGCTCTAATACATTGCACTATCGGAAGCATGTTACGCGCTCTGCACGATAAGCATGGCGTTACCATGACCTCTGCCTCAAGAGTGTCGAAACGGGCCGAAATATTTTTTTCCTTCTTTCCTTTAGCATTCGAATGGCATAGCTTTCGAAGAAAGGATGATATTTAGTTTGTGATAGCGAATGATAGCTTCGCATCTAGTGAAAACCGGGTCAAAAACCGGGTCACTTGCTCGGATACCGCGACAGAACTAGCCGGGCTAGTACTTCTGGCTTCCAGAAGCCCGGAAGACTTTCTTGTTTCCAACGAGGCACTAAGAGCCTAAAGCCACGAGTGTTGATGTGGCTAATCATCCGCGGAAAAGAACTAACCAGTACACAGGTGCACTTAGCCGACAAAGGAGAGAGAAAGAAGAAAGAAACGGTGCTTTCGTCGAACCGTGAGTCAGCAGCTGCATTAAGCTGAAGAAATTACGCAAGTTAGAAGTTAGGCACGTCGTCTCCGTACGGTATAAAAACGGGTAAAAATCACTTCACGGCTGTCGTAAGCTGGCGTGTTTGGGAACGTGTGCGTGCCTATATGAGGACCACTAAATTTGCAGCCGTGTTCACGGCGATGAGAGCGTATACAACCGGTTGGCTTGGGTGACCCTCCGGCTAGGGGGACGACGACTGTCTTGCGGAATGACGGAGCCAGCTAACAGAGGACGGGTGAGCGGCGGTCTTACGGACAGTGTGGGGGAGAGAACCGCGTCCTCCACAGTCAGCCTTACCCTACCGGACGAAGGTGAAGTGCGCGCGCCTTCAGTTTAGATACTGGCGAGAATTAATGAGCCCCGCCGAGATACGGCGCAGGCTTCGTTCCTCCGCAGGCTTCTCTTCGAGATGAATGGACGATTGGCATCAGCGCCCTGGGCTATAGTTTTCCTGCTCATGAGTGAAAGTCTTCAAGCAAGGGCAGCTTTGGGGTGGCGGCTTGACGCCCTTACGACAGTCCCCCTCCCTCGACGCCGGGAAAAGACAGTGGCGAGGGTCGCTTAAAAGGCGATTCTCGTGCAGCGGCGAGCGCTCTTTGATCAAACGCCTGCAACTGAGGGGCACACACCACTCGTCAAAACAGCAGTAATTAAATAAGTTCATTATGAGAAAAAACATCTGGAGCTTCCCAGAGATGCTGCGGGTCGCACCGTTGCTTGTCTCCGTGATTCTCGCGCGTGCACTTGTGCCTGCACTCTGCGCGGATAGTGAAGCCGTCGCTGCAGTCGGGTCGTCCGATGGCGGGATGCAGGAACCAGATGAATTTGAGAGGTACGGCAACAGTATGCGGAAACTGATCGGCGAAGCGATCGCCAAAGTGCCGCCCGACTTCATTCGGAAGCTGCAGCAGGCCGAGGTGTCGACCCAGTGCACACTGGGCTTGCTCAAGTTGGTGCGCGGCTTCAAGAACCTTGAGTCATGGGCTTTGAGACGTGAGTGTGACTCTATTTGTTGCTCTGCCTTTGTTACTCCAGTGCGCGCACGTGCAAGAGGTTCTGTAGCGCAGAAGCTCTGGCACTATTTGCCGCCCTCTGGATAGTAATCGAGCTGTATGACAAAGACTAAAAAGTAACATTTATTTGTGTGAAAATCTATGTTGAAAGGGCAATTTTAATGTTTTGAATACGGTTAATTAAATTTTATCAGGCCCCATGCACTGGCATGAGAATGAAGATGAATTATTTGATTTGATTGACCATGAGGTTTAACGCGCTGACGATACACAGGCAATGAGGCCTGCCGTAGTGGAGGGCTCTGAATTAATTTTTACCAGCACGCTATCTTTAACGTGCGCCTAAATCTCGAGCACACGGGAATTTTCAATTCTCGCCTCCATCACAAAAGCGACCGCCGCGGCCGAGACTCGGACCCGCGTCCTTCGGGAGGAGGAGGAATAAATGTTTATTTGACGGTCGTTTGTGCTGTTGTTAGGGCAGCCGCCCAGTGAGGGTCGTCCCTTGTCCGGAATGCCCTGGACAATGGCAAGGTGTAAAAACACTAACAGTGGAAACAGCAATGAATGAGTGAAAGAACTGCTTCTGTACATTACTTAGTGTTCGCGACGCGTTGTTCAAATTTTGGACTTTACAAGCACATATGCTAATCTTAAAGGAGCCATGAAGACAAAATACAAGTTGGGTTTATTAGAAAGACTGCTTAGTCCCTATAACAATGATACCAATATCATCGCAATCTTCGAACAAATAATGGAGATATTAAAGAAAACGTGTGAAGCCGTGGCGACCCCCTAGGCAATTTCCCGCAACTTTTCTATGACGTCACGGAACCTTGTTTGTGCGATTGGCGGCCGCCTAACTGACTTGTCGCGACGACACATGACTGGACGTCCGTAATGGGGCCTCTAGTTCCATTTGACCGCATCACTTGAATGCTAACGTGCAGTTAACGCACTAAAAATTATATTTTATTGTTGGCCCGTATGACGTCATTCTTGCTCATAACACGTCACTGTGGCGCAAAATTTGAAAGTTTTTAAATACTTCTTGCTTTTTTTTTGTTAAAAAACACCTTTTGTGGCTCTAATGGAGCTGAGTGAGATACTGAGTCCTAGTGCTTTCAAATTAAACGAACTTTTATTTTCTCTTCATGGCTCCTTTAAGGGTTAAGACACAATAACATGTGAAAAACCTCGAGGCTAGTATTGTGGGCCTGCCAATTCGTGCTTAAATTAAGAAGTTTTGATCTGATATTTTTCTTGAGAAGCATGTGAAAGCACCATGCGGAGTTACCGTTGCAGCAACTCAGTTTACCCTGCTTTTTGTAGGCTTAGTAAATAGCCTTGACCTCAACCATATGAGGGCCCTTAATGCGTGCATTTTTAGTGCTACTCTAACATATTCTCGCCTATTTATGGTGGGGCACCAAAATATTGCTTTCACTAAACACGTGATTTGCATGTGACAGTCTCACTTCATAGTATGAAGATGAGTGCACTGTTTCAAAGGAACGTTCCGTGGAAAACAATACGGAATTAGCACCTACGGTTATTTTCCACCATTGGTTTCGCTCAATTGTAGCAGCATTTTGTTGCAGGAAGATCCTCGTGGGTAATTCCCTCTTGCATACATAAACTTTTACTTGTGACTGTCCTGCTCTACTTGAGTGCTTGATGATTTTGTACTATTCCTAACATACACAACAAGGCCAGCCACAAAGCTATCACAAAACACATGGCCAGAAAATCAAATCTGCGGGCTTTAAACACGCCTCACTGGGATTACAAGAGGATGTTGTGTCGCGGATAGAATAAAGAATATATTATTTCAGAGTACCCAGCTAGTAATTACTGCGTTAAAGCGCACAGAATTACGAAGCTGCACTGCTAATACGTCATCCACACACTATCACACCGAGTCAAGAGAATCTCTCCTTTGTTCACGAATTCCCTGATATACTCACGCAGTCGTGTTCCTCCCTGTTCTTCAGATGCAGTTCCCAGATGATCATATTTCCTCCGTCATTTGCATTACGTGCCCGGCTCAATTAGGCTCCGACAAATACCACACATTCAAAGCACTACATATCCCCATAATATTACGATTTGGATTTACCCCCGTAAGACAGACCTAACCCAACATTAAGTGCAGGTATATATGCAAACTGCACTTGATATTCTCGCCGACACCCTCCAACATACTGGGAGGATGCAGCCTTCGCCTGACAAAAGCACATATGTGGTGTTTGGCGGCACACAGCACCAGAACGCCTACACATTTCAGTTTGCACGGGTACACCTTAAGCCGTCCCCCTAGAAGTGGGTTAAAGTTTTTGGCATCCCCGTCCCCGAGGATGGCGGCTGCAGTGTGTGGCTTGACCAAATAAAAAAAAAACATGGCATCAACAGCTTCACATAATCAAACGCAGAAGCAACCGGTTTGGAGGGGATACAAGGGAGACACTCAAACTTTTGACCCAGGCTGTATGGGCCAGTATGCTTCGATTTCACTAAGGCTCAATTGCAGCAGCTGGAGGTGCTACATCGTGAGTGCCTTCGAGTCATCACTGGCCTTCCCAATCGTGCCAAGCTCGAGGAGCTATCCAAATACGCCCAACTCCCACCTCTCACTGAAATCATTCGAACCCGTCAGGACGGCCACGACTTCCGACGAGCATCCACTTTCGCCGGCCGTACGCTACTTGCGCTACTGCCGCAATGCGCGGCACCACAACGTCCCAGCCCTTTGCCGCTTCCACCATGGGACGACTTCATCGTCGTTAACCCACAGCCACTCCCAGTCACCGGTCCTAGGCTTCGCCATGCTAACAAACACATACGCACGGCTCAAATTACCGAGCGGCTTCCGCATAGTGCTGTTTATACCGATGCCACTTGGGGTCCAACAACGAATACTCCCGGATTAGCGGCCATGCGCTCGACATTTCATGCCACCTGTCAACAAGAATACTCAACAGGGCCTTCGTCTACCCACCTCCAACTTAAAGCAATATTACTCGCTATCCGACAACTTCAAATTTCTCACTCGCCTTACACCCCTTACGCCTTACTTCATGCACCCAAAATACAAATACATTGCCGCACATGTACAAGCGCACCAAATAACACATATTTTTGCACCTATGCGAAGATACACATATCTATGCAAAGTACACATATCGAAGTTAATAAAGGAGGAACAGATTAGTTCTTTTCAAGTTATGCAAGAAATTTATTTGATGGAAGGGAACGCAGACTTACTCGTAATGAATTCGATATTTATATGGTGCGAGAAAAAGATATAAATTTTAACGTGGTGATGCATGGGTGGAACGAGGAAACAGCCGTTCCCCTTGACAGCCATTCACGGGATTGCTGTTTCTTGTTGATGATGACTCGGCCACGGTCATATGCGCCGCAGATGGCCGGCGATACGTAGAGTGAACCACTCGGGGAAAAAAATAATGCATCTATGTTTTGGTGCGCAGAAAGTGTGCTTAGACTCAGTGACGACAGGGCGTTGTTGAGGGAAAGTTACGGTTGTATCGGCGAAAATACACCGGAGGCTTTATTTTGTACGGCTTAGATGCGGTTGATGTCACATCGCTGGTGCCGATTGTGTACGATGAAGCGTATTCCAGTATCGGGCGTATTAGTGTTGTGTACATGAGTAGTTTTGGGTCTTGTGAGGCTTGGCTCAGTGTGCGTTTCAGGCAGCCAAGTTGTTTTTTGTGCTTTAAAGTAGATGAAATCGATACGGTTGTATCATGACAAATTAATTAAGAAGTACAGTCCAAGATACGGGAATATTGGTGGTTATGAAGTATTGTGATAAACGGTACAACCTGCAAGTTTTAGAACCCGGATAATCTACTTCGTCTGGATATGCACTCAATAATCATCACATCATCTTCATCTTCTCAACTGCACGAGTCATCATCAGTGCTCCCTCGGCTCTTCGAATAAAGATCCTCGGCTCTTAGAATAAACCATTCTCCATCGCGAGTCCTCGACTTTCTCAAGTAGTGGAGGGTGCTCTTGATTTTCCACGATAGACACAATAGCGTTAGAAGAAACTTTTATTTACACGGGTGAACTTGTGCCCACAGCGAGCTGCAACGTTTATCCTTAGGCGAACTCTCAAGCTATTCGACCTCCTCCTCTTCTCCGGCTTGCCTTCTTCGTTTTCATAGTTATTACCTGTTACCCCCCCCCCCCCCCATTGGGAATGCGCAGAAACAACAGCAGCTGTATGATGGGGGCCCAGGGGCATGGCGGTAAAGTTCAAGCAGATTAGAAGCCGTGGCACTTCAGAGAGTCGAGGACTTGCGATGATGATGACTTCATGATAACCATTACCCATGTCGCCGCACATTACTTCAGATACAAAGCCAGATTTATCTGGAGGTTTCCGTAGGAAGTGGTGGTGTATTGGCATCTCATGCACCTAATTAAACCACAAATTAACGTGCCTTCCAACGACGCTGTATTGTTGTAAAAAACAAGACAAAATTTATAGCACCACTTCACCCTCCGCCGCTCACATTTTTGTTTTGTGAGTGCTCATCTATCTCTGTATTCGCAACTTTTTAGGAGGTCTGAAAGACGGGATGTCGGAAACAACAAAAAGTTGATACCTTTTCTGTTAGTCTTTTTGCCTCTACAAACCTAAGTCTCGTCCTATAGGTTGCCTATGTTTTCGCGAGCATGAACTTTAACAACATCCTCCCCGTCGTCACTATCATTGTCACCATTTCATCTGGCGCAGCAAGATAGGCTAAGGTCGGCATCCGACCGAAACGTCGACCAATAAACCGTTTCGTTAGAAGCGATACCCATTTTTTACTTTTTTTCACGGCAACCTAAGACAGCCCTTCTCGTAATCTATATATATCTATACATATATATATATATCCTTCGCTTTTACAATATGTAAAGCCTCATTTAGGAGAACGTTTCTCTACGGAACTCACCGACAATTTTTTTTATAACTGAGGCTGCTTGTGCCAGCTCATGTCTGACTGGTACCTTCGACTGGGTTGTGGGGCTTCCGCCCTAAAAGGGTCAAGTTGTACTAGTACCTAATCTGTACTCCCACTGGGCAACACACCCACTACTATGAAACAGAGAACATCAAGGACGTCGAGTCTAAATTTTATGCCGTTTATACCTCCAACTGAGAAAAGCTACAGGCTCGGATCATGTTACGACATGTCCGTTCTTTTGACAGGGAGAGCGTGTATCCAGAGCCCCGCCTTTATTAACGCCTCCTTTGGTAAAAATAAATGAGCCATTGCACTTTTTGAAAGTGGATGACGAGCGAAGCTGAAGTGACAGAATTTAAAACAAAAGTAAGAAGTCTTGACGAGACTTATGCTGCGACTGGCCTTTCCCCGACGCCATTCAATCTCGATAGATGGTTTGGAATCGGTAGTAGACATGTTCGTTTGTTGTGGAGAATCGGGGCATAACACCTTTAAGCAGAAAACCTTTACACGCCCCGCACACTTCTGACGTCTTCGGCGCCCGGGAGTTTGAAGAATACGCAGCCTGTTTATTACGACGGTACAAAAGAAGTGAGCTTCAAAATAAAAAAACGGCGTCTTTATGTTTTCGTGGTGCGTGCTCAGCCGACAGAGCTAGGGTTTCCGCCCAAGTGTGGGTCTCATTCGGCAGCAGTCGCGCATAAGCAAGCATGCGCGCAAACAAACAAACAATCAAACAAACAAACAAACAAACAAACAAACAAACAAACAAACAAACAAACAAACAAACAAACAAACAAACAAACAAACAAACAAACAAACAAACAAACAAAAAGCAAACAAACAAACAAAAAGCAAACAAAGAAACCCCACACACGAACACTTCGCGTAATGGGACGCCTCCCACTCGAAAGCGACATGCATAAAGCTGGCTTTTCCATCAGGCGTTTCGTGAGGACCCAGAACAGTGATGAATGGGACCCTAGACATAAGTATCTTCGCTTCAAAAAGGAATGGTGTCTGCGGAAGAAAACCCGGAAGTGAAAGCCAACTGATCGTCGCAGACGCTGCAAACTTTCACTCCGCATAATGGGGACATTCCCACAGCCTGGCTGCTATTAGCAATTCTGTCCTTGAGGCTGCCGCCTCTCCACGCGCTGCCTTGAACCTTAAAAAGAAAAAAAGAAGAGCCAGCGCTATCAGGGCACAGACAAGTTGGACGCCGTCGGTGGCCATCGATCGCAGCTGGTTTTCCTACGCACTACTCGAATGCAAGGACAAAGACTAAGCTTCGGGTTTGTAGAAGCTTATGACCTTTCTGCCTTCTCGCGTACATTTACCATACGGGTTCGCATCGCCGTTGTGAAAATTTTGTAAGTGTTCGAATGGCGTACAGCTGCCGCTGGCTTCATGAGAAGGCGTTTCTTCTTCCCTCACATTGTTTCGCTAGTGAAGTTTGCAATGTTGCGCATTGATCCCCTTACACATCATTCCTCTCTTAAAGAATGCTAGGTGGCAGCTTGCCACACCTGGTTGCACTTGCAGGAAGTGTAAACGACGAACTTTGAAGGGTCGGAGGACGTCCTTCCACCTACTGTCCCGCAAAATCTTCCTCAGACTACCCTAAGCTATGTTTACCGTTTCGCAATGAAAGCGTGCCGCAGCCTCTTCACAATATAGTGGTTGTGTGCATGGCCTGTATTGAAAGCTCTCGTTTTCACGCCTTTGAAGACCGACAGCCGCTTACGAGTATCGCACGCGAACTCGTACCGCTGATATTTATTGAACCACCGGGCTTATCCGAGAAAGATGTATAACCTGCAGTCAGGATGTCACGTTAGCATCCCAATGAATTAAAAAAAAACCGATAGCCAGGCCATGGGGCATCCGATAATGGTGGTGACCTCGTTGTGAACCCTGGCGTGCATCTGAGCAATTTCGCGGTAGTTAGGTGTTATTTGCACCGAAGATACAACTGGGCTGTAAAGCATTTTAAGATAATTAAGACGAATTTGGCTCCTTTACCGCCATCCAAAATCTCAAGCAAATCTCGTGTTTTGCTTCCATAAGAAGTGCTGACTGCGTGGGAGATATCGAACTCCCGGACGTTACGAAGATTGCCGCATTCTTCGTTGGCTACAGTGACACGTTGAGACGTGATGAACCGTGTTGTGCGTTCGACTACGAATAGAAGCTAATTTCTTTCGCTGTGGCCATCGTTTAGTGTCCTCAGATTGTAATATTCTAACCTAGGAATTTTGATTTTTTTCTCTTGTTGTTCGCCTTTTTAATGAGCTGTATTGCCCAAAAAGCTATTTCTAAGGACTGAAAAAGAAAACGCACTAAACGGTCTTTATGAATTGATCAAAACCTGAGTCTATAGACGGGATCACATCGATGGCTTCATTTTCGTACAAAGATATGTGGTACAAAAGCATTATTTCTCTGGGGATAGAGTTCACTGCTGTGAGTGGTACATGCTGTAAGGGTTAATTTACCCTCCAGAAAATACATTTAAATCTGATTGTACCCCTTTTTGATTGTCCTTCATAAGTGTATTCATTACATAGCAGGACAAGTATGTGGTCAGGTGTTCGAACGAGCCTGTCACTGCTCGAGGAATGGAGTACACATTTTTGCTCCCGAGACCTCAGTGACTCAGGCATCCAATCCTTATTCTAATGTATTAGAACGCTGAATACACATAAAGTGTCACCGTTTCCCAGTGAAACTCGAGTAAAACAGTGTTATCCATCCTCAATGCCTTGTATCTTCGCTTAGGTTAGTTTATGCTTTACAGGGATGGTAAGATATCATGCTGATAAAAGCACCATGAAGCACCTTGGCCCTACCGCTTGCTTAGCCATACCCAGAATTAGTACTTCCTGGACGCTCGGACAGAGGTTTTTTCAATACAAGTAAATTTAGGCGTGTATAAAGAACAGCCAAATGTATGTTTCATGTGTGCACAAAACACACATACAACAAAGCAATGAATAAAATACAAATAATAAAAATATACTCCGTGCAATTCTTCCGATAACCATTACAAAATATGATATTCTAGGTTTTCGTCTCGACGTATGGGAAAATATTTGCGCGATGGAATTTGAGTAGCCAACTCCATCTGTAAAATTTATGCGAATAAAAGCAGATTAACAGATTGTTCTTAAAACTGAAAGCCATCAATTCCTGACATTACGCATTAGGCAGTGTGAAGGCCGGAGGGGCCATCCTCGCAAGAGTGGGAAAATTGCGACAACAGTATCCCCAGGAAGGGGTATTAGCAATACGCTTATCAACCAATTATAAGATGTGCAGAAATAAAAACCCAAAACAGGCGAGTGCTTACTGTAGGAAATAGCGCCAGTGAAAGGGAAATGTGAGCGGGACATATTTTGTTCTTCGGTTCTGCTAGGAAGCCTCTCGTATTGTCTCCACAAAAGAAACTGTTGAATAAACTTTTTCACTGCACGTGAACGCTGGAACACGAGATGTTCCATTTGTTAGAGCTACAGCTAATTTACGATCACTACGCATGAACGGGTACTGATCGGTAAAATTACGTCATCTTACTTGGAAAAAACATAACGGGACAAATTCCATTCACCGTTTATTTCGCACTTCGAGCTCCCCATCGTAGATTGTCGCATTGAGCGTCGTCTTTGGTATGCACTTACTGAATATGCGCGTATCCTGACCTTGGAACTCCCGCATATCGTGCACGTGCAGCGCCTTGTAAAGGCTGTCCCCCATCTCGAGAATCGCTTATCTGAAGAAGTCCTCGTCATTATTTAGGCTTCGAAAGCCGAACTGTTAAACGACGGGTAGAGCCGCTCTCAAGTACGGCTCCCTCACCGCCGCCTGTATGCATTGTGAAAAGCGTCAACAAAAAATGGCCAAAAAAACCACTCTCATGTTGCTCTTTTTTACCCTTTCCCACGCGCTGGCCTTCCTGCGTGCTTTCGTGTCCGCAAACGAGCGGCGCTTCGCGGAAACTATGCGGAATAGGTGACATTTTGTCTAGCGTTCCCCAAGCAGCGCTTCTACGCGTTCTTGTTTTTCTCCATGCGTGTCTGTCTTGCTATAGCGGCTATATCGCTGATAAAATCACCCGCGCCACTGCGGACGCAAAAGCACTCCTGCTGCCACAGGCTGGTGCTGGCTTCTGCGCGCTTATACGTGGACCATGGTTCCCCCTGTTGCACAGTAAAAGTGCTATTGCTACTACTACCTGTTTGCGGAAGTAAACCGCTTTATCACGAAGCAAACCGTGTGAAGCTGCAAGGGTTACGAAGCCGTTCGAGAACGTAGGGCGCAAGCTGAGCGTCTGTTGAATTACAGCTGGTGTAGCATCTGAAACAATTGTTTTTTCTGTTTGCTTTTTGTCTACCGCAATAAATATATTCTTACCAGGATTGAAATTCTGCCTCTCTCAGTAATCCTTCGAAAAAGGAAGCAGGTATAAAACAAGCAACAGGTTGAGCGAAACCACGAGTGGCTCCGGAACTACCGCTGCGTTGCGGCGGAAATGTGAAGGAACCCACTCTTGAACCTCAAGTTACTCAACGGAAGAGCTGACAGGCATGCATCGTTGAAGTGGGCGTAGCATTTGCGATTCGCGGGCAGTGAAGTAAGGCAGGACGTCCACCGGTGCGCGCCAGATGGCGGTCGAGCGGACGAACTAAGTGTCCCTACTCACCGTCAGACTACCATAGAGAAAGAAATTTCTCTATGAGGGTACAGCCGAGGCGCCCTACGTGCGCCTGCTGCCGCTCAAGCTCGGCCGTGCTCTGTTGCCATTCGAATGCGGGCGACGCGACGAGTTAAGCAATGTTAATACAGGCGGCGTTGTCTCGCTGATAGCCACCGGCTGCGCTGTTTCGCTTTTTCCCAATTCTAGGGCCCTATTGGCGTCATCAATTCACCGTGAACTCGCCATTCCTTTTGTGAAGCAAAACGTAAGCAACCAGTGATGTGTGAACGTCCAGCTATGACAGCATGGAGTGTAATTCGACACTTGGCTTGTAAAGATCATACCCAAGCCTCCAATAACTGCGCATAAATGATATAAAACACTTGGCATGTCTTGTAAAAATTACGACGGCAGCTGAGGCTGGCAAGAAAAACACATTTTTTAGTTAAAATTGTGCGTCAACACAACAAAGCGATCAAGTAAACGTTGATTCAAAAGCTACACATTCTCGACGCCGTAAATTTACCATGAACTGCGAATTCACCAGAAGCTTTGTCTAATTGGCTTTCACTTTTCTTAACGTGCTTCCGGTCGACAAAGCGGCTGTGTGTGCGGTCATCATTTTGACGTCTCATGGCGTTTACTGGCATCAGTTCTGAAGTTTGCCTTACTTGTCTCTACAGAAAGCGCACAATTCTTGGCCAGAAGTAAAAATAAAACATGAGAACGTGGGCCTGTCTTTGCCATTCAACAACAGTGCGGTTTGTATGTCACGCCCTCTCTGTGCTTGGCTAAGAAGACGTGACGGTTGACGGGAAATAAACAGTTGACGGGAATGCTTACGTCACACATTGGCAATTTCAGCCTGCGTAAAAGTGACGTGATGTTCCGTAACAGCTTGCTAATGGCGCCTTCTATCGTCCTGAATTAGGGAAAAAAAATTGCACCGACCTTCGGCGCCGTGACATCCTCGTGAATTCGCAGCAGGCTCGAATTTGAAGCAGATGCTGGCTCGAGAAGGCTGCCGGAAGGTGCACTTAGAAATCATCGACGCGCAAGGTAGCCCTACAGGCGCGTGGTACCTCTACCGTTTTCTCGCAGGAAATTTTAGACGCCACCAGTAATTAAAAATGTATCCATTCTGACGCAAGCTTGGTAAAATGTTTGTTTATTACAGCTATTGCAGCTTCAACTTGTTACATCTGAAAACTGCGGGAACGTACTCTTTAGAAATATGTTGGAGGCTAAAGGGATGGGCATAAACATCAGAACGCCACGATGGTTTTCTTCAGATCCCGCTCGGGCCAAGCAGGATATGCAATAGACAAGAGTTTTACCGACGATACGTTTGCAGCTAACTGCAACCCAAACGCTATCCACAAAATGCCCAAGAAAATGAAAGTGAGTGGGATTAGAACCTTTCACAAACAAATGGTTTTAACAATGGTTTAAGAAAACACACCGACAGTCATTCTGTGCTCTTTGTCGTGCGTTCTAAAAGAACTGTTTACAACTGGATAGCTTAATTTTGCACTATATGCGACCTAATAAACGCTGCTAAATTCGGATTTCCCAGGGGTCTCAGCAATACCTATTTAATGAAACAGCTTAAAGATTACACCAGCAGCAGTTTTGACCATAAGAAAATTGGGCCTAACCTAATAGTTGGTTTCAAAAATCCGTGTGACAAAATTAAAAATCGTTGCTGACTAAAGTATACGCCTTGGATTTCAAAGGACCACATAAGTAGATTTTTGGAAGTTGTTCAGATTGCCCTCAGTGCGTCTTAATATTAGGTGGTAATATGCTTCCCATAAACAATGAAGTATCACAGGGGTTTGTGCTGGGCCTTTATTGTGTAATATTTATGTTAATCAACTACGATATCTTCCATTCAAATAAAAAAACATATGCGGATTATAAGGTTCTCCTAGTACAGATGTTAGTGCTGGGTTATGTTTGTGCAGATATGATGCTGATTTAACTGCACTGCTCCAAGAAGCGACAATCAAGATGCTTCAACGAAAGCCTCCAAATGGTTCCAATATTTTCTGACAAGCTAAATATCCTTCCTGAACAGCTTTATAATTTTTCTCCGAGTCTCCAGGACAGACTATTTCTCGGCCTCGCTTAGCAAGCGGTAACGGTAAGGTGCTTGGTGGCGCTTACATAGACGGTATATTTTTATCATCACCCCCTAAAAGAAGAGTGCTTGGCTGATACGAACAACTGACCAGATACTTGTCCTGCTATATAGTGCACACTATCATAGAAAACACCAAACACACAGGAATACGGCAGACGTAAACGTCAAGATTGCTATGTATACGTCAAACTAAACAGCACGTATGGCTAATGCCACTGAACTCAAACAATAGATAAATAATGGCTGCAGACACGTTTCGTTGCATGCAAAAATGAAGCAATCGGCGTAATCACGTCTATAGGTGTAAGTGTTTATTGGATAATAAAAAGTCTGTTGTGTTTGTTTTGGTTTTCAGTCCTTACAAATTTTTTTAGGTGCCGGACTGCTGATTACAACGCTTAAAAGAACTAAAAAAATACGTAATCTTTACATTAGAATATTACTATACGCGTGCACTGAATGATGGCAACCATAAGAGCAGTCAACTTTATTTCTGAGTCGAACGCACAAAAGTCTTTGTTACGTGTCACAGTTCATAACAGGCAGTGCGGCTACCGCCCTAATGGCCGCGGGCTTGATGTCGTCCTGTGAAGTGGTGGTTTTTAAGGAGACAAAACACAAGATTCGCTAGAAATTTCAGACGGCGAAAAAATACCCAATTTGTCGCAATTAACACATGGTTCTCCGTTATTTATAGCAGAGTTGTAGCGACGGGGCGAATGACACCAACCAGAATTCTGAGAAGTATTTCGCCTGGATATGCACGGACTCGTGACGAGGTGACCACAATTATCTGAGGTTCGATTGAACAACGGCAATGCGCACACTGAGAGTAAAAGCCCGCGAGAAGACAAAAGTTGAAAGTTCCTACCAACGCGAAGCTTATTCTTTGCCCGTGCATATAAGTAGTCCGTCGGACAGCCAGCTGCTATCGATGCCCATCGGCGGCTTCTTACTTGTCCATGCCATCATAGCGCTGGCTCCTCTTTTGGGGAGGTTCAAGGTGCGTGGGGCGACGGGAGCATGTTGGACCGAAGTGCTGATTGGGCCCACTCAGTGGCAATGTCGCTATACTACAAATATGCCGCGGCGGTGACAGTTATTTGGATGTCACGTGGGTATTTTTAAACGCAGGGTAATTGTTTTTGGTACAAAAGCACGCGTTAAGGATAGGAAGGGGTATAGGGGTGAGGGTGGACTTAACACACACTCGTTCGTTCGAAACGGTTTACATGTCTTAGTATGATCCGAGCCACTTTTTTTTTATGTTGGAAGTGTAAACAGAATAAGAGAAATCACTGGGTTATTAGTATTGTTCTCTGATATGCTGTTGCTGTTTTATTGCTTACACCATAAGTAGATTTATGTCTTCCCCCTTATCTAAGGGTCTCCAGGTGCGCAAAAAAATGCAGTGCCCTTCCACTTGTAGAGATGGGTCACCATCGAAGCTGTGGTGCAGATTGTTAGAGTTGTTTTAGCGGATAATTTTCTTATAACTTGTTTCTAGATAGTTCCGGTAAAACAACAGTTGCAGCCGTTTTTATGTAACCATACTTCCTGCGTAGATGGCGATGCCCTGAAAGCAGACAGTAATTCTGAAACGTTTACAACTTCACTGTTAACTAATTATGCAAATTAAATGAAACTCGGCGTAATGTAGAGCCGTCTCAGCGGCTAATTGCCATATAATTTGCCTGGAGATGCTTTAGGTAATACAACAGTTTGAGCCGTTTTCTGTAATCATGCTCCTTCCGTAGATGGCCATGCTACAGAGTGCAACACCCCGTGTGGAAAAGCCAGCTTACAAAGACCAAGCTTACGCTGATCACCTTAAATTCGGCTTCGCCTTTAAGCATTATTGCGCTGCCGGGAAGATATCCATAGTGGCAGTATAAGCCGTCTTATATGAAAATATGAAGATTCTAGGACCAATTTATTATACTTTATTATTTTTTCTTTACTGAAAACCAGTTTGTGCGAGTCAGAGAAATCTTCTCCAGAGCGAACGTGACAGGATAGCGAGTGAGACTGTCGTCAAGGCCAGGCCTAGAGCAGCTCCGTTGTTGAAAAACGAACCGATGACGTTCGTTGTTGTTGCCGTAATTGCTTCCCGGTACACAAAATGGTGAGACATATCGCGCCCGGTCGCGTATTTCCAAACGCTTCGCTGCACAGAGCACCCAGGTGAGATGCCTGTTGGCGTGATGCAGAACGGTAATTAAACGTCGTCATTGCCTAAAGCGGCTCAAAATATACCAAATCCCAGAAGAGTTTGCTGACGGGCCAGTTGGTACATTGTAACGCTAAGAAAAACAGCGCAAACGACAGGATGGAAAAAGGTTGCGGCTGCGCACCATTCTTCCATGACTGCGCAATTCTCCCGCCGTATTCTGTACGAAGAGAGCGGGAAATCTTCGAGGCGTTCAAAATCAAGAAGAAAGGAGGTGCTTGTATTATGAGCCCTCAGTTTCACTTCTAGAAAAGGAACTGCTGTACTTATCTTTATATTTGATTGATTGATTGATTGATTGATTGATTGATTGATTGATTGATTGATAGATTGATTGATTGATTGATTGATTGATTGATTGATTGATTGATTGTAGGATTTAACGCACCGACGCAACACAGACGATGAGGCGTGCCGTAGTGGAGGGATCCGGATTAATTTTGAAGACCTGGGGATCTTTAACATGCCCCGAAATCTCGTACACACGGGCGTTTTCCTTTTCCCCTCCATCAGAAAAGCGGCTGTACTTATCTTGAACATTTGACTCTGTATCGGCACGAGGCGGATTATGCTTTTTACGAGATATCGTTTTTTCGATGTGATATCTCTCTTAGGTCTTTATCGGTCCTTGTGTTGTTGTCCTTTTTCTATATATGTTTTCTCCTGCAATAAAGCGCTCAGTTGTTCATCAACGCCTGTGGTTTTGTCATACCAAATCGCTATTAATAACGAAACCAACACGTAGGTTTGAGTTTAGAAAAAAATTAAATTTAGAAAAAAAAGGTAAGCAATGAAAAAAAATCGCGCCAATCCACCTCGTGAATGTGGTATGGAAAGCAAAGCTGTAAACGGCACCCACAACGATTACCCCTGCGACGTCACTTAAATTCACTCACATCGCTCTACAAATAGCAAAACCAGGGAGAAGTCAAATGCACTTAACCACACCATTTATTACTTCAAAGAGATATTCTTGGTGAGGTTAAATAACTGCCAGATGAATGAACGGCGGTTCGCTGAGTTGTATTGCTGTAGCTCAAGAGTGGAAACTTTTTCTATAAAATTAAAGTAAGCTCCAGCCCGGTGTTAGACGATCTGACTTCTCTGTCTCTGCGCCGCGGACGGAGGCGACGAGATTTGCGGCAGAGGCGGAAGAGGCGGAGAAGGAGGAGGAGGAGGAAGAAGAAATACTTCTGTTCAGATTCTGAACGGCCCAGAGTGCAGCCCAGGGGAGTGATTCCTTCTTCTGTGGGGCCCATATGCAGTCCGCACGGCCTGTGTTCTGTTCACCCTCTGTAACTGGGTAGGTAGAGAGGGCCTGGACAACAGCATCTGCCATTGCTCTTGTCGGCTAGTTGACGGAAAGAGAGGAGGGTGCTGAGGACTAACGTCGCACACCCCAATTACGGGGCGGAGTGTTCCTACTTCTGAGCAAAATTTATATTCAGTGTCGTAGCGATTCGGATGCATTAAGTGAAGACGCGTAGCTTGTGGGAAGGAGCCCGGATTGTATGAGCCGTAGGGTAGTTTGTTGTTCTCTGGAAAAATCAGGGTAAGGTGTAGGTACGGTCGCTCTCAGAAGGCCATAATGCTGGGTTGTCTGCCTGAACGTGACAAGAGTGACTGTCCTCGTGCAGCTCCATAGCACGGGAGGTAAAAGCGCAGGCTTATTGAGTGGGCGTATTCGTTGCCCTCCATTTAAGCGTGAGGGGGTGTCCAGATGAGCTGAATGGAACCGTTTGGGGAGTGGTTTTTTCGCACGCGCAGTGCAAGTCAGGACACCCAACTCGACTGGTAATTCCAGTTGGCATGCTGGGAATCGGTGACTACCCTCTGAACCCCTGGTTGAGTGAGAACCAAGGTGATGGCTGCCTCTTCTGCTGCCGTCATTTCTTGGGTCCTAAGCGAGGTACACGCAAGGAGGTTGGTTTTGGACGTAGCCACCATGATTGCGTATTGCTGCCCTCGATGTTTGGAGGCGTCTGTGTAGATAACTGCATGATCCCCACCGAAGGTGGTGTTTAGCGCTTGAGCCCGTGCTTTTCGGTGACCCTCGTCATGTGAGGGGTTCATATTTCTAAGCAAAGGGAGCATCTGTAGTTTTAGTCGCCAAGAGTGTGGGAGTGCGTCAAGCGGAGTGACATTCTGGGCTGCCAAGCCAATCTGGTGAGGCATGCGGTTACCCACCGCAGTTCTGAGTCGGACCTTCTGGTTAGAAAGATGGCCTTCTATCATCTCTTCCACCGTGTTGTGGAGCCCCGTGCTAAGCAGCCTCTGTGTGGACGCACTTATGAGAAGACCAAATGGCCTGCTCGGCCGCCTTTCTAATCATTATATAAAGCATCTCTATGTCCTCCTTCTCGAGAAGAAGAGACGGGGTTGACGTAAGTGACTCTCAAGATGTTAAAAGCTTCAATTAATCGAAAGGTACCGGATTCCTTAGGGCCTCCCTCCTTGGTGGCAGCTCGCCTGATCATGTGTATGATTTGATTAATGCTGTTTTAAAGTAAAGCTTTTTACCTCCACCCCCCAAGGGTTCTTTCGCGACCGTTGGTGTCACCAGAAAACTCCAGAGAACAAATAAAAGAATTTCCTGGCACCGCCGGGAATCGAAACTGGAACTAGTAGACTAACAAAGCGAGAGCCCGTTGTCTTACCGATTTAGCTACGAGCCCACGCGAAGACGGGGACGACAGGTAGTGTACTCAAAAAGCACATCTACGGTTTTACCCCTTGCGTTCTCGCTGAATGCCACTTGAAAGCGTCACCCGACCACTCACGCCCGTCTAGTGGCCCTGTGAGAACCTTGCTCATGTGCTAAGAGTTACAAAAATTAAAGGAAGCTCAAAACAATGCATGGCATCTCACTTCTAGTAGGTCTCCAGTGTTCACGTAAAAAAATCAAAGCTCCTTGTCGTCCGCCCCCACGCCAAATAAAAGAATACATTCAAATACTCCTTGATCGTCGGGCCATCACTCCAAGCCCCAGCATCAAGATCGCGGGCCGACATCTCCAGACTAACACCAAGAGTGACGTCTCCTTGCAGCGCCTCAAAAACACCATTAATCAAATCATACACATGATCAGGCGAGCTGCCACCAAGGAGAGAGGCCCTAAGGAATCCGGTGTCTTTCGATTAATTGAAGCTTTTGTCCTCTTGAGAGTCACTTACGTCAACCCCCTCTCTTCTTCTCGACAAGGAGGACATAGAAATGCTTTATATAATGATTAGAAAGGCGGCCGAGCAGGCCATTGGTCTTCTCATAAGTGCGTCCACACAGAGGCTGCTTAGCGCGGGGCTCCACAACACGGTGGAAGAGCTGATGGGAGGCCATCTTTCTAACCAGAAGGTCGGACTCAGAACTTCGGTGGATAACCACATGCTTCACCAGATTGGCTGGGCAGCCCAGAATGTCACTCCGCGTGATGTACTCCCACACTCTTGGCGACTAAAACTAAAGATGCTTCCATTGCTTAGAAATATGAACCCCTCACATGACGAGGGTCACCGAAAAGCACGGGCTCAAGCGCTAAACACCACCCTCGGTGGGGATGATGCAGTTATCTACACAGACGCCTGGCGTTGCGCTGCTGAGCACGAGGTCGCGGGTTCGATTCCCGGTCGTGGCGGCCGCTTTTCTGATGGAGGCGAAAAGCAAAAACGCCCGTGTGTACGAGATTTCGGCGCACGATAAAGATCCCCAAGTGGTCAAAATTAATCTGGAGCCCTCCACTACGGCGCGCCTCATCGCCTGCGTTGCGTCGGCGCGTTAAACCCTACAATCAAATCAATACACAGACGCCTCCAAACATCGAGAGCAGCAATACACAATCATGGTGGCTACCTCCAAAACCAACCTCCTTGCGTGTACCTCGCTTAGGACCCAAGAAATGACGGCAGCAGAAGAGGCAGCCATCACCTTGGTTCTCACTCAACCAGGGGTTCGGAGGGTAGTCACCGATTCCCAGCATGCCTACTGGAATTACCAGTCGGGTTGGCTGTCCTGACTTGCACGGCGCGCGCGAAAAAACTACTCCCCAAACGGATCCATTCAGCTCATCTGGACACCCCCTCACGCTTAAATGGAGGGCAGCGAATACGCCCACTCAAGAAGCCTGCGCTTTTACCTCCCGTGCTATGGAGCTGCACGAGGACAGTCACTCTTGTCACGTTCAGGCAGATAACCCAGCATTATGGTCTTCTGAGAGCGACCGTACCTACACCTTACCCTGATTTTTCCAGAGAACAACAAACTACCCTACGGCTCATACAATCCGGGCTCCTTCCCACAAGCTACGCGTCTTCACTTAATGCATCCGAATCGCTACGACACTGAAAGTAAATTTTGCTCAGAAGTAGGAACACTCCGCCCCGTAATTGGGGTGTGCGACGTTAGCCCTCAGCACCCTCCTGTCTTTCCGTCAACTAGCCCACAAGAGGAATGGCAGATGCTGTTGTCCAGGCCCTCTCTACCTACCCAGTTACAGAGGGTGAACAGAACACAGGCCTTGCGGACTGCATATGGGCCCCACAGAAGAAGGAATCACTCCCCTGGGCTGCACTCTGGGCCGTTCAGAATCTGAACAGAAGTATTTCTTCTTCCTCCTCCTCCTCCTTCTCCGCCTCTTCCGCCTCTGCCCCAATCTCGTCGCCTCCGTCCGCGGCGCAGAGACAGAGAAGTCAGATCGTCTAACACCGGGCTGGAGTTTACTTTAATTTTATAAAAAAAAGTTTCCACTCCTGAGCTACAGCAATACAACTCAGCGAACCGCCGTTCATTCATCTGGCAGTAATTTAACCTCACCAAGAATATCTCTTTGAAGTAATAAATGGTGTGGTTAAGTGCATTTGACTTCTCTCTGGTTTTGCTATTTGTAGAGCGATGCGAGTGAATTTAAGTGACGTCGCAGGGGTAATCGTTGTGGGTGCCGTTTACAGCTTTGCTTTCCATACCACATTCACGAGGTGGATTGGCGCGATTTTTTTTAGGTAAATTCTTGCGCTGACGCTGTGGGAATCTCTATTGCGCATGTCCGGATGTGTGTATAAATGTACGTTGCTGTCGTTGCTATTAAACTGTTGGAAGTGTAGCGCCTGTCCGTTTCTTCTTTTTTTTTTGTGTTGTGTATTTGCGCCACTCAGTATCTTTGTAGACCACAAACAACACGTCAAGCAACACGTTCTCTTGGATTATTTCAAGGTTTTAATGGTTTTATGTTTAGTAGCCGGAATAATCGCACGCCACCAATCGCTGCTTACCAAAATGGTTGCATGGCATTAAAAACACGTTTTTGAATAAATAAATTCGGCCAATCACGGAGGTTGTAGAGAAAATACAGCAAGAACAATAAGGCGCTATGCTTTAGAACAAATATAGGGTTTACATCAATAAATGAGCGTCTTTAAAAATGTTTCCTGACCAACCGCTGCTCCGTTCATCAACAAACCTTACACGAACGTTGCATTTGGTGGCCTATTTTGTTTAACACCAAAAACAAAGGCAGAACTTGCATGCTTATTCATAAAATAAATACAAACGATTTTCGCCTACGGGAAAATGGCGGCAGATTTGGACTTTCATGCTGAAACTGGAAAGGCGGCGCGGCGTGCATTATGCAGAACGAAACGCGCGATGGCGGTTCTCGGGAAGGAGGCTAATGGGACGGAAAAAGACCAGGAATCCTCTTTCGTCCATTGTTTATGGTGCTCACAAATAGTTACACAAGAACTCTAACGGGTCATAGTAAAATATCCTCATGGTTCATCAGTACCAATACCAATAAACGTTTTTTTTTTCATCTGCTTCCGGACCGTGCGTCGTATACAGTGCCAGGTTAGCCGGCTTTCCGAAAACAGACTCGCAACTTCTCCTTCACAGTTTGTCCGCATTAAATTTTCTTAGATGCGGAGCATCTCTTGCTCGGGGGGTTGTCACTTGTCCGTGCCCCGTCCGCAGCGCCTCTGATGATGATTGTGGCAGGACGCCCCTAGGGATTGACAACCAAAGAATCCATCACGAGATAGCTTCGCGTTCAACCACCGTCTTCATCTTCCCGTAGGGGAACCGCTGAAGAAGAAGAAGGAGAAGAAGACCAAGGTGCGAAGAGGAGGGCGTGTACGTTGCTCTTAGCCGGTGCACCAACGTCAACAACCTTTACCTCACCAACGCTTAGATGCGAAGCATCTCTTGCTCGGGGGCATGTCACTTGTCCGTGCCCCGTCCGCAGCGCCTCTGATGATGATTGTGGCAGGATGCCCCTAGGGATTGGTCAACCAAAGAATGCATCACGAGATAGCTTCGCGTTCAACCACCGTCGTCATCTTCCCGTAGGAGAACCGCTGAAGAAGAAGAGGGAGAAGAAGACAAAGCTGCGAAGAGGAGGGCGTGTACGTTGCTAATCCATCACGAGATAGCTTCGCGTTCAACCACTGTCGTCATCTTCCTGTAGGGGAATCGCTGAAGAAGAAGAAGTAGAAGAAGACAAAGCTGCGAAGAGGAGGACGTTTACGTTGCTCTCAGCCGGTGCACCAACGTCAACAACCTTTACCTGACCAACGCTGACGGAGACTACCGATTCTACCACAGAGACGACAACATCGACAAGAACGTGACGGTCGAGTTTCGGCGCCTCGAGAACCACCGCCTACTCACCGTCACACAACAGTACTTGCGTACCTTTGCCACCGGTGTGGACCCGGACGCGGAATTCCCTCTGGCGCTACTAAACACCAGATCACTCAACATAACGGCAACACAATGGAACCACACGAAACCCCCATGATGCTTCGCATCCTCATCAGGGTTCCCCACGGGAAGATGGTGTGTTTTATTGCGTACGTCCGTGTCTGTGCTCGTGACATGCCGTTGTGCGATCCTTCTCTACACCTGAAAGGGCAGCCTGATCGTCTCCAGTGAATGATCTCTATCTCCCAGACCTCTTTTTCTCGAGTGAACTCCTAGTGGTGCAGTACAGTAACTTTATTCATTGACAGCCAAGAAACAGCCCGTTTCGATGGTTGTTGTTTCAAATCTTTATTCACTTTACTTGCCGCTCGGGCTTGCTGAGAGATGAAAAAGCGAAAAACCGTAAAATAAAAGAAGGGTAGAAACGAGCGGGAAACGTGGGCCCGAGCAGTTGCAGATCACAGGGGCCACGGCGCCGATGTCCCATTTAGGTGATTTTCCGAGGTATCCCTTACGCGGTATGCCCGAGGCACGGAGTGGTAACATTGATCACTACATTATGAACTGCTCCAAAACCAACCTTGAGCGGAGGAACTTTTTCCATGATCTCCAGAGGCTGGGAGCGCCCCAGGCTACATCGGAGGACATTATTTTTCCAAAGACCACTGGATTGTGCGAAGAGGGGTGTCTCGTCTCCTGCTGCGATTCTTGCACTCCACAGGACTAAGTGAGGTGTGGTGACATTGTGTGTCTCTGATATAATAGGACTGTGAGGTGTGGTGACATTGCGTGTCTCCGAACTAATATTGGGGGTGATTAGGCGGAGCTATTGCCGGCAGTTATGCAAGGGTAAGTCCGCCTCATCCAACATTACATGCTACTACTACTACTACTACTACTACTACTACTACTACTACTACTACTACTACCACTACTACTATTACTACTACTACTACTACTACTACTACTACTACTACTACTACTACTACTACTACTACTACCACTACTACTATTACTACTGCTGCTGCTGCTGCTGCTGCTGCTGCTACTACTACTGCTACTACTAGTGGTGCCAGTGGGCTGCGCTGCTCGATCGAAACGAAACACGTCCAGCACCTAGCTCGATGTAGGTCGCTGTTGGTATAGTTGAGTCCGGACAGGCCCAAGCTCGCACGTAGCTCTGGCTTACGTCGCATCGCAGGGTGGCCAGGGCACGAGTCCTCAGAGCTCAGCGCTCTAGTTTGTCACTTCTTCCGTCCTCGTCCCTGCGCTGTTTTAGTGTGAATAATGTGTACCCAACTAGCTCAACGTCAAGCCTTACTGAGTAGAATGAAGAGATCTGAAGCAGCTGCTGTAGCTCTGGTCGAACAAGGCCTGTCTCATGCGTACCAAAGCTGTGAGGGAATGAACCTGTGTTTTGTGACCATCGGAAACGCTGCCGGAGGAAGCGAGTTAAGAGTGCGTCAGACTGGACTGGAAACATCGTGAATTCTGCGGACGATTGACGGGATGGCAAGGAAAGGAGGGATGCTCGCTTATTAATTACGCCCGCAATACTGATTAGCTCTAACATTGGTTTCTCTAGTGCAGTAACTGGTTATGGGCGTCCATGCTTCGTACTCGATGTCGTCCTCTGTACTAGGGCGCCCTGAGTACACGGATGGGAGTAGAGCCCAAGCGAGTTGATTTGCGTTTCCGTTGCCAGGTATGTACGAGCGGGCAGGTATCCAGTGAAGTGTAGAGTTGGGACCCAGGTTGCGAAATACGTCGACATACAGATAAAAGCGCCTGCGTACAGTGGATGTGCCCCGAGCGTCGTCACAGGCTCTGTACGCTTCCTACAAGTCCGTGAATGCGACAACTGTGCGTTATAATATAGGGCCTTCTAAATTGCGCTCAGTGATCATGTGCTTGATTAAAAGCAACCTGACATGAAGTTCTGCCCCGGTGCTGGGGGCAGAACTTGCTGGGGGCAAAACAGGGGGCAGACCTCTTTTGTGAGGTGAAGTTTGTGTTTTTCTGACGTGCCGTCTTTATTAGCCTGCGTGGTGGAGAATGTGGAAAGGTGCATAACACATGCCGCATCGGTATAGATAACGTGACTTCTGTCACCTCTGCAGGGTTGGTCTCTCATACTACGAAGCCATTTTTCGTGCCGCCTAGCGTATGCGTGCCTTCTGGATTCTTGTTTCCCATGTTCCATGGTGGCGGCCTTGCATCTCTCAGGGAGATGCGGCCCCATGGACGTTACTGTTGCGTCAAGGGGGGAGAGGCTGAAAGTACGTGCAACTTTGCGTACGAGATACGTCGTTTTCGCGTCCTCCTACGATTTAGAATAATGTTTCGTCGGTTTCATGACGCAAAACGCAGTCGTCCTGCGCCATATGGTAAATCGAATGCGAAACAACGTGCTCAACTAGCTATGCAAGTGCTCAAAAACAAGTTTCTCGCTTGTGATCTAAGGCCGTTCTGTTGAACACTTTATACAACGCCGTTTTATAGGTAAACGTGGAACCCAAGCCGTTTTATTGAAAGCAGCTTCAGAGAGATACCTATGCTTCAAAAAATTTTAGTCGCTTAATTTGCAAACTTGTAGCTGTTCAATTTTATTAAATATGTGAAACGTCACCACACTCAGGCGGCACATCCTGTATGATAAAGGATGTCGTACATTAGTTATTTCATTTCTTTCTTTTATCACCAAAGGAGAAGCTAAATGAAATTAAATGAAGTTAAATTCTTAATCTTGGAACCTCAAGGCACACAATAACGGAAGACTCGTGGTTTAAGTCATGTACCAAGAAGAAAACCAAGCCATGACACCCCTTCCTTGAGACCGTTGCATACAATGATTTCGGCGTATTAGCTGCACCTTTTCTGGAAAGTTCTGTTGGAATGTCCTCGCTAATGGGAGATTAAGTAATGTCACTGTCGAACACAGTGCAATTGTGTCTGAAGAATGATATGGCAGCATTTTGTAAGTGTTTGAAATACGTTAAGTTCTCCTGGCACCATTTATGTGTAGTAAATATAAAAATGTAGTCCATTTTATCAACTACGGAAGCATAATTATGCTTTAACCACTTAAAGCAAACCTTGTCTTGAATACCAAGGCTGCCAAACCAATTTGTGGAACGCTGTAAAACTTTTGTGTAAGCTGTCTTTAAATGTTTATATCCATGTGAACACAATACAGCTAAACCTGACATTGCAAAGCAAACTGAAGCAACTTTGTGCAATCATCCTTGTCATCTTGGTTGAAAATCCCAGAAAAATAGTTAATTAGTTTCCAGATAGTCGGGCAATACAGTGATTATAACTCTCCTAACAGCACACCCAGAGAAGTACGTATTGTCAGAACCAGGCATACATTGTTCTCTGTCCTTGAGCTTCACTTTTCGGAGCTCTTACGTAAACTTTGTAAATGCAGTGTTCGACGCATCGGGGAAGTACCCCACGGGCCTTCTTCAAGGTACCCGCATGGACCCGGGTGCGTTCGACGAGTGTCTTGAAACAACGGTGCGCGGTGATTTTGGCCATGTCCATTCCCGTGGCCAGTACTGCAATTTGCTGGTCTATGTGAAAAACTCTACCGCATGGCAGAGGAAAATGGACTCCATCCTCGAAGTCATGCATCCAAAGGTATGTTAGAGTGCCATTCCTGGTAATCTGTTCGTCATAGAATCTTGTATAGACTGTGATTTTATCGGAGGGATTTAGGAGCTCCTAGTGTACGTATTGCTAAATTTTATACAAAGCAGAAATAAGGTCAGTACAAGCTTACAAAATTTGCTTCCTGATAAAGGTATGGTTACATAATTTCTCACCTAGAAAGAAATAACCTTATTCTGGGTGGCTCGAAGTGACAAAAGCCACAAGATATGTCAAAACATTTCCGGTATTCCGAAATCAAGAACGGCAAAATCGACAAAGCAGGAGCACCCTGAAAGTCATTGGAGGCGAATGAACTTTGCATCTGCTTTATTTTTAGGGCGCTGGCGGTTCACCTTGGGTAATTTGACCGCACCTCTAACTGAGTGCTATCGACAACACAGAGCCAGCCCTATTCAGCGAAGACACCTCAAAGGGAATATTTACTAGATGGTAGATTACAAAGATTGCGGGATATTGGTGGCCTGCTTACACACGTGCGGTGGTGTGTTTGTTTTGGGCATTTCATCAAACACAGCTGTTGGGCGAGTTGGTGCATTAGGATTGAAAAATAGAGCGCGACTTAGCCAACGACACGAATGAAGAACAACGGGAAAAGCGCTCACTTGCAACTAACCGGTTAGTTTACAGTGGGCGCTTGTCCCGTAGTTCTTCATTTGTGTCGTTGTCCAAGTCGCGCTCTAATTTTCAACCACTGTTTTGGGCAGTATCGCGTGCAATACCCTCGTATGAGGTGGCAGCCGATGCTCTTGTCAACGACATTTTTCTTGAAGTTAATGTTCGTATATTTTTATGTAAATGTAGCTTCACACATATAAAAGACGTATATATATTCGGTAACAATAATTATCTCTCTTGTGGATATATGCAACGTCGCCTCCAGTACTCAGAACTACCGCTCCTAGCTTTGTGACCTAAACCTAGGAGCGGTATTTGAGTGTGTTACGGCCGGAAGAACGCATATCCAAAAGAATTAAAACGGCGTTTTTTTTACGTAAGTGCACGAGAATGGTGTGAGGGAATGTAGAAAAGTACCCAGCATGATCACCCGCTGAATTGGTTGGTAGGGTGATGCTTTTGCGCGCAAGCGTAAGTGCCCTATGTGTGAAATTGGTTCGTAGTTGCGTCGGATGCCGCCAACCTGGGAGAGGGAAGCGCGCACAGGGAGGGAAGCAGCCGGGTGCCGTAAGGTGGACAGGAGGAACACGCGCCGGGGTAGATACAGATGAGCACGCCGTGGAACGTGGGAAGATTAAGGGGGCCCGATTCGCTCCGCAAAAGGTCGTAGGAGACGTGCCTTAGAAATGAAACACAAATAAAAGCACAGCAACGCACCTCGTCGTCATGTTTTCAGGAGAAGCCCGCGTGTATAACTCAAGGCTGCAACTGAAAGTCACGCCGTTGACACGTGGATAGCCCGCAGCCTATCCCGCGCACACCGCTGGCCGTGAGTGCACTGCAGCGAGCCCCGGACACGAGATGAACGATACCGGCTGAAGATCCGGCTAGAAGTGCCCAGCAGGCTTTCCGATAATTTGCGTTCAGGGAATGAAACGTCACTGAATTTTTCAAGCCATTGTTACGCATGGCGGCATAGCCCTACTCTAGAAGAAGTGACAACTGGGCTAGTTGGTAATGCATATGGGACATCTTGAAGGTAGCGCACTTAAACACGGACACTAGGGAAAGAAACGGCAGCACTGTGGTTTGTCGTTTCTTTCCCTAGTGTCCGTGTTTAAGTGCACTACCTTCAAGATGTCCCATACCCCTACTCCTCGTTAATGGTTTCTAGTATGGCGATCATGATGAGATATAGTAATGCTATTTCTGGCAGTGATCGGGCGCTGGACAGGGCTGTAGAGTGAAGTGTGTGTATAGGGAGATGGTTATTTCGCTGAGCGCGTGGCGCTCGCTGCAAAGGTACTTAGGCAGGATCAATTTCACGCGAAAGCATGATGTACAGTAAAGCCAACAATGTTCACTTAAGTAAATGACTATGAAACCTAGAATGATTGTCCATCGATCGTAACCAATGTAGACTTGCCTACTACGTATACCTTTAAAACTGCGCAAAAATGGTTATAAAATGATCTGCAGCAAAGCAAACGCCACATCCAATGCTAAAGCAAGCCAGTAATATTGCTAGGTTCAAATTACGATGCAATGTACCAATCCAGTTCGTGTGTTCGTCCCCGAGATAAAGCTTTCCGTCACGTAACCCTGATACAGTTGCGTAAGATGCCAATCAAGGCCACCGCCAAGGCGTAGAAAATTTCCCGGAAAAAAAGTTTTCATAATGAGGGAAAACGACGATGCAACTGTTTAGCAGCCGACAGGAAATAAAACCGAAAGTTATGTTACTTTTGGTGGCATCATCCCGACTGACATCAGTGAAGTGAAGCAGTATCAGGTGGAGAACGAGCGTATTGGTCCCAAAAGACTGATTGGAACGAGCTGAGAAGTCGCTTACATTGCAGAAATAATATTAAATGGGGGCTTTTTTTTTCAGAACGTTTGCTAGCGTAGTGTTGTGTATGCCACCATTTATCGCTTACGGTACGGCTAGCAGATCTTGCTTGTGTCTTACAGGCGTTCCCTGCACTGAAACCCACACTGGCCATAGGTATTTTACGCTAATGCTATGGTGGTAATGCATGATAGCCTTCGCCTTCCTTACCAGACCGATGTTTTTTAGATGCGCTACTTCAAAAGCTATTTGCTCCTGGAGGAGCTGCCTGTTCTACGCCTCGGACTGTGCTTTTTGGACGACTGCAGTCAACAAGACTTACAAGCATTAGTTGACTCTGGTATGTCTAAGCTTACGTTTCCTCACTATATAGTGCCATACTCGCGTGATCTTACATAGTTAAAACTAAATTAACAATAGCTGCAACGAGGTCGTACTGCCTTATATATATTTTGAGGCTGTCCTGGTATTAAACTGTCAATTTTCGACTATGCCTTAGGATATATGCGCACGCCTTGCCTGTTTATTCACCGTTAGGTGAAGCGCGCGCCCAATTCGATAAATTACACACTGCGGGCTTGCCAGTGTGGCGTTACGGTTGAAGTCCCCAAATGAGTTCCAGTAAAAACCTACCTGGAAGTCCGCTCAAATAACCCTGAACGATAGGTTACATTCAGCAGTTTTAGCAAATAAAGCAAATGGACATATGTGCAGCACTCTTCGTTCTCTCTATAGACCTAATGAACTAGTACGAGTGCTGCATAGAAATTCCCACGACTGAAAACTCATCATGCTCTTTCTAATGAATCCTTGTAATAACATAAATTGCTGAACGGAACGACAGTCAGACAAGTAACCGTACTTGGCCGAAATAGTTTATTGGCCCGATTGCCCATGTGTGCTACTGTGATTACGAACGCACTTTAGCCATAGCGAAACCTCCTAATTGGTTCCTCAGTATTTATACTTTGTACTCCCTGTACTTTGCCTAGCATACAGTTATTGGCGCTGTAGGGATGCTTGTACCATTGTACGCATTCATTTTGTCAACGAGTATTAAGGGGTTGCCATAGCCACGTTCTCCAGAAAGCGTTCTACTGCCTTATCTAAAGAAGGAATATTAGGTTACGATATTGCTACTCCAGATGCTTTATAAACACAAATACCAAACTAAGCTTTGCGCAGGGTAGGTCTAAACTTCCTTTTTTGTTGTTGTCTTGCAGTTAAGCCTCCTATAATTGATCTTCAAGTGTCAAACTGCATTACAGCTGAACCGGAGAACTTGGATTCAGCGCAAAAAGGAATTATGTAAGTAATTAAAGCAATCATAGAATAGAAGCGCCTATGGGTAGAATTAATTTGGACATGACATGTTATGACGATTTCTATATATAAAACCACCATTGTTGTCACCATTACGGTACATTACTATGAGGTCTCTTATCGGCTCTAACTTAAAACTGTACCCGCTGGCTCGTTGTTGCCGGGCAACTGCTGCACAGGTAAAAACCTCGGACAGATAGTTGCGACTCCAACCCGTGGAACGTGTAGAAGCTATGACGGCGGGATGCGGTCAGTAGGGATAGGCACAAGTCTCGCAGCTGGACTGTGACTTAATTGCCACAGAGTAGGTGGCAAAGAAAACAATACCCGGTTTCAACACTACACCCCAGTGGAGGAGGTACTTCCTTCCGTGCGGTGGTTGTGTGAGGAGGCTGGTGGGCTGAAGGCGGGTGTGCGAGAAGGCTGGCATTTCAAAATAAGCTCACGCAGCATGTCGTATTGTTATGCTGTGGTACGGGCCGTGGCGAAGAAGGTCAGGCGAAGAAGGTCAGGCTTCTTGTTCACGGAGGCGAGTTCGTCAAGCTGTTCCAAACGGAAGACCCTAGTGCCATCCTTACCACCACGCAGAATGAATCGGGAAAGCGGGAGTGTGTTACTTTCCGACCGAAAGGGCAGGTTTGGAGAATTCTGAAAGCGTCGGCTCCGGATTCGGGAAACGGGCAGAATGGCACAATGCTCCTTCCAGCCGGGGCGCTCTCTCCGCAAAGTGCGTGGTTTATCGGGTGCCAATTAGCGACAAACTTCATGTTCTCATGCAAGGGGTTGGTATTATCGGCACATTTAATAGTAATGTGTAACAATAAAATTTAAAATTACAAAATAATGTAATTTAAATGAAAATAATAAACACGGAATAAAATAATCCTGCTCTGTAGTAGCGCCGGAAATGTTGTGCGTTGCTTCAATAGGCGGAAGTTACTTTTGTAACACACGGTTTACTATAATACTTTAGGTCCTTAAAGAAGGAATTTATGTCTGTATTGCTAATTTTTTTTTTCATACGAGCTCACCTTCAGATGGCCGCTAAAGAACGCAGTGCAAAAGTCTTGAATGTGTGAATATTTCGTTCCGCAGGACATTTTTGTGCATTTTAGCCACCTGCATTCTTACTGGAACCTGCTGTCACCTCTTCATGCAGTCTAAGCCGAAATTCGCTGCGAAACACAGTGAGTTTTGATCTTTCCCTTCTGTGTAGCGCCTCCTGACTTTTTTTTTTCATTCTTCGAAGACTGTGTAAAGTGTAGGCATTGGTCACCCGACTGCATACGTCTAGGTGTACGTTCAATAAACTAATTCAGCTTCAAGTAGGCGATAAACTTCACTAGCGGCAATGAGCCTCAGGATGCAAACGTGCGTTGTTAAGGCGAAAGCCTTAAGCGCCACATTCTGCGAAAAAGCAGTGTTGTTGTAGTTGTTGTAGTTGTCCGGTCAAGAAAATGGCTGCATCTACAACGAGTAAATAAAACACCCGGGCCCTAGAGTAGTGGCCTGGTGCTTTACCAACTGTGCTATCTCCCCACGTGGCCTGCGTAGTACAAAAGTTGTTGTCGTAGTTGCTCTTTTCTTGGAGGCACATGCACACTTGGGGGATCATTCAGGAATCCGGAGCTTTGAGGGGCAATGGGCTCGCTTCCCAAAATTCCTAAAAAATGGGATTCAGAAACGCAGAAGCTGTAAAAGAGTGCGTGCCGCGTGACACCCGAAACTAATTGCACGTGAGTAGAACGGGTACACAACAGCCGCGCAGAACCATGACTCTAGGGAAGCTGTGGCGTATGCCAGTTGGCTTGCCGGCGTAATTCACACCAAAAGATAAAGAAACGAAAGCGAAGAAATAGGTGCAAATACAATGCAGCAATAAAGAAGCTATTAATATTTATCGGCAGGCTTTTACCTTCAAAGCAAGGGAGCAGACTTAGGTTCACCGTGGAATGCTTCGCTTCATCTGAAAAAGAGGCTGGTGTTGTTTGCCTGTATGTATACGTTTAAGTGCTACCCGTCTTGGACGTCCAGTTCATTTAAAAATTTTGTTATTTGAATAGGCGCTACAGATAAATACTTACAAAAAATACACAGGTACATTGCCGCGAAGTTGCCTGCGTTTTTAATGTTTTGTTGTCACCGCTTAGCAGCGCGTGGATATTTTATTCCTAACTTTTTTTGGAGTTTCCACTTGTTCCATTTGGTGTGAAACCACCGCAGGCTAGCTTAGTTCGTAGATAGAAAGCGTAACTCACTCGTCACTCACGTCGATGATTTTGGTTTAATCCACAATGATCCCAATCCTATAGGGTTCTTCTGGAATGGTCTGCGCTCTCAGATAAATACATCCAGACCAAACCCCCCTGCATTTTCTTTACCGACTCGCAACTGTGCATGTTACTCTTTTTGCCTGCTTGTTCGACGTTTGGTTTATCCTATGGCGCAGAGAAATAAAAATTACTCAGGAGTACGCCCTGTATACCCTAACGGCTATATGCAATGTCGCACACCAGCGGGTGGAAGCACCTTTTAACGAGATCGGCCGGTCTCGGTTCCGTTTTTATTATGGCTGATTGAAGAGCGCGCATTTCGAATGAGCATGCGAGTTATGCGTGCGAAAGTTTATATGCCGCATGAGTCGAAAATACAGTCAAACCCGGATATATCGAACTCGCAAAAAACGGTTATAAGTTCGATATTTCGTATAATTCGATATATAATGTTTAAAGAATTTGACAATGCACAGAACGTACCTCATCACTAACTGTTGTTTACTTGCAAGATACATGCTCCGCGGGCACACTAGCGCGAGAAATAGTCTCCGATCTTCTTTTGCTTCATCATTTTCGAAGCATTGTTGAGCACACACTTTTCAACATTGTCAAGTGACTCGAAACAGCTGAGCCCACAGCCTTCTAATACCGCGCAGTGGCGGCGAAGAACGCTCAGCGCGTGAAGAGCATCGGAACATGGGGGCGGGGTGGAACTCGTCGAGTCCTCACAGTTGAACACAGATGAACAAGGCGTACCGATGCATCGTCAACCGCGAAAACACGAAAAGGGAAGCATGCGTAGAAGCGAGGGGAGAGAGAGCCCGCCGCGCGAGACTGGCGAGACAGCGGGAGAGTGTGGTCCAACCACTATTTCCAGGGGGTGGCTGTCAGAGCGAGCGAGAGCGCGAGCGCTTGGGCTAAGTGATTTTTCAAACGGGGAGAGGAGGCGTAGGCAGCTCGCCCAGCTGCCGCGCGGGAAAGCCAACTTCGGGGGCAATCTTGCGCTGCCGAAGTTCGATATATAGGTTGCGGCTGCCTTTTTTGTTCGATGTAGCCGTACTTTTTGCTATATATTCTCCCGGTAACATTATAGTGCACCATAATTGTTCGATATATGGGATAATTCGATGTAAACGGGTTCGATATAGTCGGGTTTGACTGTACTACCAAAAGCCCTCGCGGAGCGCTGCGAGCGCAGAGAACACGTCACAGGATGTGAACAGGAAAGAAGGCACCCCAGACACTGCCAGCAGAATGTTATTCGCACCGTGTCTCGTGCCACAGATTCGTGGCCCTTAGGAAACCTCCACCGTGTTTATCGTGGATGGAGTGAGACGAGAGGGTAAGAGCGAGAGCGGCGGGCGGGGGAGAGAAGCGGGGCATTTACGTGCGAGGGATGGCAGAGATTATCGTCTTTCGACGACATTTGCAACGAAGTGAGACAGCCCAGCCCACGCACCCATCGAACCTTATGTGCGTCTTCTTTTAGCAGTATCCCTTGTTACTGTGTTTTACTGATCACTTCAACAAGCAGCATGGTGTTATGATGCCTGTTTCTTCCACAGAACCTACTGCATTCGTACAGAGATCAAACACCTTTTTATTCTTGTCAACGTTGGGTAAACAATCCACCAGAGCTTCATTTGCAGTATTTAACCCTAAGATAACAGAAGGTACAACGTGAACCACCTGCGACTGCAGAATGTAGCCTCCGCTTGACGGTTAATAGTTTTCTTGGCTATACGGGTTTTGTTATTCAAACTTAAGAAAAAACCGCCATTAGGAATAGCTCGCTGGTGCATTCCTTTTAAGCGAGAAATAATGCTAAATCACTTTTTGTGCCTTCAGTCTTTCTGACCAGGATAGCCACAGTATTTTCGGTGGCGGCCAACAGCGACACATTGCTAAAGGATGCGGAAGGCAACCGGCGGTACCAGTACGATCTTCGGTTCGTGCACGGCATGCGTTTCATCAGCCTGGCCTTTGTTGTGCTCGGCCACTGCTACCAAGTCATGTCAGACACGTGGTGTAAGTGTTCCCATGCTTGGCATAGTATGTGGCCTTGAATTTACGTGTTTGTTAGTTTGTGAGGACTGAAGAACGAAAGTAAGTCGATCCCTGTTTCGAAGGAAAAGTCGCCAAGGAATTGCTCTTTTTTAGGGAAGGGCAGACCCCTAGCATAGACAAACGCAAAAAAACACTGGTTTTACGATTTGAGCGCTCATTTGACGAATTGAAGCACCGGGAAGGTTGAGTTGCATAAAGCTCAAAATTTTCTGAGTACAGACGGGTGTCTGTCGTTCGCACTGGTATTGAAACCTTCGCTGCCGAAGCTTGCCGATTAGTATTTCTCTGGTATAGGCACGGCAAATTTGTGCATAATTTGTGTTCAGTTTCACAGCCTACCCTTAATGCGAATGAGCTTGACAAAAAGTGCGTTCAATATCGATATAGCTCGAAGCTCATTGTGATAAATGCTTCTCTTCATCAACCCCGAAAATTGCTTTAAAGTCATGTTCGTTTTAACACACTTCCAGAAAACCGCAATTTAAGCGCCTACGTGAAACGTATAGATCACATGCCATCGTTTGGCAAAGCATGTGCTTTGAAACAGTCAGCGTCCCGTCCGTTGAGCCATTTTTAAAATAAGGTTGCGCTAATCTAGTTTTTCTCGACATTTTGGGGATAACACTACTTGGGAGTAAGGAGCGCACATATGGCTAGTGAAGACCGATTTTGCACTCCAATTTTGACGTGCAGTTCAAAAGCCCGCAACAAGAAAAGAAGAAAATAACGATGCGAAAACATAGCTGTATATCTTGATCCTGGGGCTCCGTGTTTTACTGCGAAATCAGTGAACTTTTAATTACAAGGGCTACTATTTCGCGGCTTGAGTATGTCGCCAAGTGTGCATACCATGCTTCCATCACCATGCCGCCGTCTCCAGTATCACGGCACACGTGCGGCTGAGCACAGATCTTAAAAGCAAAGCGGTTATTTCTGTTCAGAAGTTCCGGGGATCTAACCGAGGCGTATACCTGCATCTCAAGGAGGGAATCAGCCATTCGGCTAGCACGTTTTTACCGCATTAGCGGTATCAATTCCCAGCCTGGAACTCTGTTTTCCGTCCGTGGAAGTCCCAAAATGATCATCATCAAGGCACACAACAGCCCATACCGGAAATGGTTTATTAACCAACGGTTACCCACAGTGTTTTTCATTTCGTGCTTGCGTCGCAGAAGGTGGGGCTGCGGGTATGCGACGGCTTAACACTATGCCAAACGTCACGCTTTGAATTCCAATGACGTTTAGCCTGACGAAGTTTGGCACATTGTTACGCCCCTCGTTAAAGCTAGGCAACGGCGCACATTCCAAGAGGTGGATTGGCCAACGCTAAGCACCGGTATTTTTTGTTTAGTGCCAACTCCGGAACTCGTGCGGTGTTACATATTCACAGATTATCTCGCACATCCGAGGTGTACTGGCCAAAGCTTTTTTGGGTGTTGTATGTTTTGTAGGAGTTCCAAAACTGATAAAATGTTGCTTTCTCAAGCCCTATATAAAACCAAAGGCGTTGAAACACTTTTGCAACGTGGATTGCTCCAATTTTTTTAATACATAATAAACGTACATGACTCATATGGTAAACCACCCCATACTAATTACAACGTAGCAGCCCGAGAAGAAAACCAAAGTGAGATTTCTATTCCCAAAATGTTTGCCCTCTCAAAAGTTAACATTCAAACAACCAAAAAGTTACCACCCTTAGGGCACAGACATGCGCCAATTTGTTAAATAAACCATAAGGGTTTCCCTTCGGTGTTCGCTGGTCGGGAGACATATTGCAGGTTTTGTATTCTAAATTTGTTACCACATTTAGGGCCCTGGAGTCAGAGTGAAACTGTTTTAGTTTGTGGATTTCTCCGCTGTAAGAAACAGCAATACCAGAAGTATAAGTGCCCGCCATTGTTACTCCACAGCCATGGCGGCGAACATTCGACCCATGCACGCCTGTAGACGACAGGTACTGACAGGAAATGGCGAGGCAATTTTACCATACTGCATGGTAAAACTGAACTGTGACGCACACACAAAGCTCACGTCCACCCTTGGGATTTTTTTTCTTGGTTTAAAGAGATACATTTAGGACGTTTAACGTAAAATATTGCCAGAGAACCATAACCCCATAGCCATTCTTCAGCAGTTGTAGCTGTAAGCCTGCTGTATCGCCTTCGCAGGATCCTCTTCGAATTTTTTTTTGCGCAGTGTTGGTACACAGTGTTTCACAACTAGCTCAGGCCGGCGCACTTTTGTCTGCCTGCTTGCGTTCGCGGTGATTTGAGGCGCAATTTTGAGGTCACGCTCTGGCATTTTTAACGGAGAAGGGAGGAGGCAGTAGGCCAAAAAACGTGGTTGACGCCATTTGCACGCTCGGGAAGAAAGGTGAATAGCTAAGGGCTGACAGGGGCTATCACAAATATTTTTGTGAAGTCTTCTGATTTCCCGCCAAAGCCATGGCACATGAGTTTAATAATCGCATTGAGAGTAGTGATTTCAGGTTTATTCTAAAACACGCTGACTAACTGCTCTTATATTCTTGCAGCACGTATCCTCAACATGTTCATCGGTGTCGACTACTGGCCAAACATGATGGTGGCGGCCGGATTCAGCTGTGTCGACACGTTCTTCTTCCTTAGGCAAGTTCACGTTGAGGAGGGAAATGGGGGGAGGTCTATTGTACATAGAAGAGCAGTTGGCAATAATTAAAGGAATTTGGAGTTACATGCACAGACAAGACACCTCACTAGCCACTGGATAATTGAAGCAAAACAAAGGAAAATTGTTTTCATGCACAATGCAAAAAAATTCGATTTCAGGTAAACGAAATTACACTTAGCTCCTCAGATATCAGCAACTTACGAATTAAGAACAGAAGTCAGTGGAATATTTCGAAGCTGTAAAATCAGTTTTAAAAGATAAATTTGTGCGTGAGAAAAACATACGCTACGACTCGGTAAAACATACGGAAACGGGAAGATGAAACAAACTGTATTGGTCTTTTGTGTGTAATTTATTGGCGATTTGACATCTTATGCAAATGTTTACAAGTTGATTGTTTTATGCATTCATTTGGCGATGAAATGTAACTACAGGTTGGTTTTGTTACGCGCCAAATTATCTTGCGGTTTTCTTGCAGCGGGTTCTTTCTATGCCTCACCGTAATGAAGCAAAGAACCAATGGGCCCCTCGTGTTCCTAATCGGTGCGCTCCGAAGGCTGGTGAGGTATGAAATTTTCCGCTTTGGTGTTCGCTGTGGAGTAAGGCACATGATGTCTATGTATAAAATGCTCTAGAATGTGAAAAAGCACTCTGCGTCGTCAGTGTACGTTTAGGCATATCAAAAGGCTAGTACCACATGTATTAAAATGCCAATGGTACCAAAACCTTTTACCGTATACCATTCGCACGCACCTTAGCTTATATTTTTAATATTGCAGTTAACAAGTATTGCTTCAAATAGGCACGTCGGACATGTACATGTAACATAAAATTTGCTCAGTACTTTCTTTTTACTCGGGTTGTGTATAACATAGTGTTTCATTTCAAGCAGCCATAACTGACTTCTGTTCATATCACTTCATTGGTCCAGAAAGGAAGGATAATAAAACACAGTGCTTTGAGCTAAGTGACAAAAAAGAATACCGCACACCATACAGATATGGGAGTGAAGAAACATTGTTTATCAGCGAAGCACAAGGAAATTGTATCTCTTGGAATTTGCTTACCCATTTTGTACTAAATTGCGGAACGTCGACACTGCAGAAAAGCAGCATAATAGGAGTTTAGTTACCCTCGGTCAGAATATTTTATTTCGACAAAATTTAGTCACGCCAGTAACTCATAGTGTTGCATTCCATCAAAAATACAATAACAGGAAACGCTATGATTGAACGTCTAACATACCCCAAAATCCTGCCTGATACGCATTGTCTGAGACAAAGCTAAAATAATAAAAAATTCACCACGCATGGTGCTCATGACGTATCTTCTAACAGCATTCGATTTTTATTACTTTCCGTCAAAAGCATCGTTTTTTTTTTGCAGGGTTTCTTTATTCCTAGAACAGCACCAGTTGCGGGTATCGTTTAAGATGGCACGCGAAAGGCACCGGCAATGTAGAAGCTTCAATTATCATTTCTGGAAGGTTCTCCGTCACAAACCATTTATATAGTCTCGAATGAGCCTAGTGCGCAGCTGACTAGTTCTGTAAGCGATCGTTCCACACCCAGCTGCGCTGTGTAATAATACTCCGAGAACATCGAACTGAATTGTCCAACGGAAAGGAAAGGTTGTTCTCCAGCCACAATTAAAGGCATGCTTAATGCCATACGCCTAATGAAATTTTCAGAGCCCCTGTACAATTTGTTACGGCAAGGCTTCCTGCAATATATGAGTAGGTGCCGATGACCGAGAACTGCGACTATTTTTCTCAAGTATACTAAATTTTACCTACGTCACGACAAGGCAGTTGACTATTTCAGCGCCACTCCTTAGAATACAGCTAAAGAAAACTAGATGGGCGATTTTTTGGATTGCAAGCTTTTTTTTATTTCAGTAACAGTTACCCCAATCGTTACTGTCAATTCCGTGCCTTCGATTTCTCTCTGAGCGCTGCCATTTTTTTACAGCAATGAATTGTATAATTGTTGGCCTGCGCAAAACTATGATAAAAGCAGGCCAGGCAGAGCACTAGCAGGGTAGCACCTGTTCTGCTAGTCCTCTCCCTTACGTGCTTTCGTCCTAGTTTTCCGCATTTCACTAAGTATGTATGATGACCAAGTAGCCCAAATTTACATTTTGCTGCGGCAATGTATTGATCCTGCGTTGACCATCGTTCCATTCGAAATACAAGCAGCCTACAAATTTCGCTGGAAGCCTGTACGGGTGGTCACAACCTATGCAGCTTATAATGCACTAGATGTCAGCGCACACACTGAGGGCACGGGGGTATCGGTTGTCTAATTTTGTTCACTGAACAAGGATGGTGAATTTCCACAAAATTAAACAAATAATGACACTGTGGAAGGCAGCTATACTAGCTATCGTCTTCGTTTTCTCTACCGATCGGTTGCTACCAGGGACGTAGCAAGAATTTTTTTCGGGGAGGAGGCGGGGGGGAGGTATTATGAGTTACGGGAAGGGAGAAGTTTTGCCTCAACGAACAATAGCACCCCGCAACACACTGCTTGGAAAAAATTTCGGATGTGTGTGTGCGTGGGGAGGGGGTGGGGTATTTCTTTAGCCATCTTCGCAGAGGGAAACAATACGGATTTTTACAGCGAGCCTGTATATGTCTAACCAGGCCAATTATCTGCGTCCATGCAGGTACACCGTCACATCATCAAAAAGTGAGAGCATCTAATCGCTGGATTGTCCCGGGGGGCAAAAGGGTTACGACGGAGGGTTAAGAGTGACACAAAGGTGAAAAGTGAGGGCGCGTACCATCAGAGAATATACGGTATCCACGCTTCCGCTCATTCGTATTATCCGGACCGCTGCTATGTCTTCCTTCCTCGTAATGAGCGCGCACACGCGCTCGCCCGAGAAATGACCCACCGCGTGTCAGAAGAATTGAAAGGACAGATCCTGCAACATGACTCCCAGGCATAGGTCGGCAGGCTCCCTCACGAGTGCACTCACGCACCCTCCATTCACTACTCACCAGTGAGTGGTGAGCGAGCCTCGCCATCGTTCCAGGCCGGCGAGTGCGAGTGCTAGTGAGTGCGAGAGCCACTCGCAGCGAGCCCCCCTCACCACTCGTGGGGATCCCCGCTACTACCCGCACCTGGTGAGCCCAAATCAGCACTCACGAGTGCTGAGCCCCACTCAACGCTCATGAGCGCACTCGCGCTACTCGCGCTGTTTGCGGAGCTTACCTTGGTGAGCGCCACTCGTGCGCTTGTCCTCGCTGTTGGCTATTCGCCGCAGGAGCCGGTCCCTGTGATGGTTGTTAACTATTAGAGAGTTTTAGTATAGCGTTTTAGCTGTGGCGTTAACGTTTCCGCGCCGCAATCGCAAACGGATAGCGCCTCGTTACGCGGTGGTTAGCGTGCCCGCTAACGCTATGGGCGCGCTAATGTGGTGCTTTCCGCTATACTAAAACTCTGTATTGCTTTTAGCCTAGGGTGTGTCTCCACTGCACTCCTGCTATGGGGCATCGTGCAATTAACTCTCTGGTGGCGTGTTGATTTAGAAACATGATTTGGATGAAGTGACGCCGTATTGCAAACAATACTTTTCCGTGTCACGCTATTAGAGGGACTGCTGCGCACACTCGCGTGCGGGTGGTGACGACGAGTGGTGAGCACGAGTGAGTGCGAGTAGTGATGGAGACGGGTGAGAGTGAGTGCGAGTGCGTACAAGCGGTGAGGGTGAGTAAGCGTTAGCGGGAGTGAGTGCGAGTGGTGACGGCAAGAGGTGAGCGTGAGCACGAGCGAGTGGGAGTGATGACCGCGAGATGTGAGCGTGAGAACGAGTGGCGAGTGTGAGTGAGTGACAGTGGTGACGGCGACGGGAGAGCGTGATTGTGAGTAAGTGCGGGAGGAAAAATATATTTTTCTGTGCGAGTGTGACCCAGTGCCGCCGTTTTGCTGAGGTATGCTCCCAGACAACAGTTTCCATCATGTCATCCCTTGATGGGATTGGTTGATAGAAACTGCAGTCGCCTCGGTCACGGTGCATATATGGTGCTTCTCAGGGAGTGCTCACTTGATCAGAGAACGCACAGCGGTGCGTCACCACCGCCGGCGACCATGCTCTTGCAAGTCGTGTTTGAACCACCCGCGCATATGTCACGTGGTTCGGATGAGCCACGCACGGAGTAGTAGCGCCTGGCGAAAGTGTGAGGGGGAGTCAGTGAGAGAGATGGCGCCATAGCAGCGCGTGCTGCCCTCCCTCTCAGAATTTCGCCAGTCGCTTCGACGAGCGTCTCGTGCGGCCTGACCACGCTGTCCTCCCCGCACACATTCGCCATATTTACTGCGCCGTTTTCTTTCTGCCTTCGCTCGCTCGGTTACAACGCCATGGCCGTCGCCATCGCCACCACCAAACCTCAGTAGCGGTCACCAAAGTGCTTGTGCACTAAATATGCTTCCCGTGTCTGGAAGCGAACCTAAGTGTGCAACGGTAGTGTCTATCCGCAATGATCGAAGCGAACGCCAAGCAGCAGGTATCGATTCGCGCCGTACACCCAAAACCCAAACGTTAGGCCTACGGAGCACCCACGCGAGAGTTGCAGTGGCTATTCTAGAAAAGTGGTGCGTAGCTCCATAGTTGCGCATACTCGCGGTGTTTGGTTGGCCAACCAATGAATCCATCACGAGTATGCTTCGCGTTCAACCATCATCGCAGTTAGACGGAGAGGTGCATTAGTTTGTTTTAACATTGCAGTTATGCATAGGGTTAATGGTATATAAAATTTGGGAGAAAAAAAAAATTAGCGAGAAAGTAACGTTACTGTTTTGGTAACGGGAACACGCTGCTCTCATTTCGGGGTTGAGGTAGATCAAAACCGCGTCCTTTTTGTTTGAAGATAACGAGTAAACAATTTAGTTACGTTTCAGTAACAGATACAACGCTGCACTTCATGCGCTCGACGAACTTTCAAGACAAAAAGAAGCGAATATATTTGCAGTGGTGGCTTTTATGAGGTGTTACAAAAATTTGACCTTTTTTGTCTTCGCTACTGCATAGTCCCAGTTTAGTGTACAATTGTGAGATTGCCAGACTGATAAAAACGTTTTTACGTTCGATTCGAATACGACATTTTCATTTATGATGTGTCAAAATAAAGCAACCTTGCTAGGACGCATGTGAAGATCCGCGTGTCCAGCAATACAGTATCTGATTATGTACAACATAAAGAGTTATTTTCGCTATAATTAATCAAGAGTTCAGTTATTTGGTACAAAAAAGCTGCATAATAAATTTGTGCTTGTACGGAAGGCTCCGCATCATCATTTTCGTTGCACTTTTTTTTGTCTGTGCAGAACGTGCATCCCACTCGTTTTCGTCGTCATCTGCCTTTGCATATCTCGACTCTTCGTGAATGGGCCAGACGCCAAGGCTTTTTTCCAGAAATTTGATGCCGAAATCGCCGAACACTGGTGGCATCTACTTCTCCAGATCAGAAATTTTTTCATCTTGGATGAGAAGGTAACCATTGCGCAATGTTTTGGCGAGGGTTGTGCGCAATACGTGTGACGGTATTTTGTGTCGCCTTAACAACCAGTCATGACACGACTACCGCCTTTATGAGCTTTTAGTCTGTCCTTTCAAGATCGCGTTGTCGTCGGATTTCGCTCAGTTTTCGCGTCCACCTGTCCTAGGTTTTGGCAGCGCCCAATTTATAAGTTTTAAAAGCAGCAGGCTATGCCTGGGCCTGCTCAAGCATAGCTTGCTTTAGGTTCAGGTGCCAACTAAAACAACAGTGCAAGACCGAGAGTTGAGTCTTAGTGCTGTAACGAGTTGAAAAGAGAGCATTGGTGTCTTACTAGGCGAACCCACAACCATATAATGAGGCGCACTGTAATAAAGGAAAAGTGATTACCTTAGACCTTGTCGGCATCTTTAACCAGCGTTGAAAGCTCGTGACCGGACGGGTGTTTCAATACGAAAGCATTAAATAACCGATTACACGAAAATCTGGCGTCCGCGTGACCGAACAATGGTTACAAAATTGGCCTGTGGCGCAACGAAAACAACAGCAAATAAAAGAAGACGGGGCGAATTCGCTTCTTGGTCTTCAATGTGGGGCGTGCCTAATGTTAGTTGGACCTCGCCGCAACTACACTTTGGCCGATCCTTGGCTTCAGTGCGGACCTAGTGAATGCGTGGTGGCTTTAGGCTGAGAAACATGTATTAGAGACACGTACTGAGGCTTAGTGGAGTAATTTATCGGTGTTATTCACAAAATTAGCAAAGCACGTTTACACTAATAGCGTATGAGTTTGGCTCACAAAGGCAAATATGAAAATTGAAGCAGCCGACGAAATTGGAAAAGCATCTTGATAGTGGCAATCAGAGGACACAATCGCACTACTGAAGGCCAACAGCAACAGGGGGAATTTGAGCATTTAATTACAATACAGCAAAGTACGTTTGCATACTCAGGTAAATGCAGGGATAACAAGGGCAACTGGCCAAGCCTCCGAGCGATAGTAACGGGGAGAACAAAGAAATCACGGCTTCGAAAAACTATCTGGATGGTGGTAACGAGAGGACGAAATCGCACCACGGGACCCGTTTCTGCTGTCGGTGCTGTCTCTGTTGCGATGGGCTAGGAAGCGTACGCCTCAGCGGCAGCTAGCAGGCGTGGTCTCCGTCAGAAATACGCCTCAGAAGGAGATATAAGCGAACACAAAAAAGTCACACCGCGAGCAAAGACGCAGAAGCTCGCTGCGGCTCAAACCACCACCAGCCATCAGCTCCGCAACCATTGGGACGCGAATATTGCAAAACAGAAATGAGTAACTCTTATGACGAAGACATTGTCGCAACAGGGGATGACATAATAACAACGGACCTACTATTAGGCTCAGCGTCGCGTAGCTTCAAACTGAAATGTAATGCTCTGGCATTCTTACATATAAGCGGTGTTAACTGCTTGTTTGAATTCTTTGTGTTTAACCTGTTAAAAAAAAATAAGAGTATTTTCTCAAAGCAACACGCAATATAAGACGGATTTCCGCCGAGGGGGCCCAGTGGCTAAGGCGCTGCGCTGCTGAGCACGAGGTAGTGGGTTAGATTCCCGGGTGCGGCGACCGCTTTTCTGACATAGGTGAAAAGCAAAAACGCCCATGTCTACGAGATTTCCGCGCACGTTAAAGGAGCCATGAAGAGAAAACAAAAGTTTGTTTTATTCGAAAGATTAGGTGTTTCATAGCACCCCAAGCGATTTCCCGGAAGCAAATGATGATTTATTCACTGAGAAATAAGGCAATTTAAGCCAAAATTTTAAATCTCCCGCTAAAATTGCACATTCCGTGTCGTGAACAATGGCGTCATACGAGCCGGTCCATGAAACAGATACTTAGTATGTCGACTCCATATACCACCCACACGCGGGAGTCGACCGAGACGGCGGCCATTTTAAAAATACTAGTAAAACCTAGTGCACCCGCAGACCTAGTCATGGAATCGCCTGATCCGGAGAACAAAACTCTCGCCGAGGAGCTCGGGCTTGCATTTAACCTCACACCACTTGAACGCTCAATGCTTCTAAGTGCACGAGCGGCAAGAGTTGTGGGATACGCGGTGGACGGGAAAGCGACCATTCCGCGATAGCCACAACAGACGAACGCCCTGCCGTCGGCACCGCTGCCTCGTCAGCCCCGTCGCGACGACGAATACAGACTGGTCCGTTTGTGCCGTATTTCCGTATTTTTATTACGGTTAATAATATTTCAATTTCAGTAGCAGTATCGCTTATGCCAGTTGGCTGGTGTCGTGTATGGAAAGCCGTTCGCGCGAGCTCTCTGCTTCGACCAGAAAGATACGAGCGTCAATGCGCGGTGTTTACGGCATTTTTTCCCCCCAAGGTCAGAGCGCTTTGACGAAGTCGGCGACGAGCGCCAGCATGTCCCACGAGTGAGCTAACGTAAGGGTCCCTGCCGTAATCACTTCCTCGGGAATGAAGCGAGCACACTCGTACTTCCTTTAGCTCTCTTTCTCCTCCGTTTGCAAAGTTCAGAAAACGCAGCCACTTGCTTCGCCGAGGTTCGTCGTTGGGCAGCACATGAAAGGAGATCTCCTCACCGGGGATGTCGCACTCCCTCGACGATTTGCCCGTACTACATGGGAGTTTCAAAACGTAGCAACGAAATTTCATTGTGAAGTACTCGAACAAACTGAAGTTTTGAGTGGTTGTAAACTGGAAACGAGCTCCTAACAATAGCAGCAAGCCAACACCATTCCGAAACTGCGACGACTGTCACTCTCGTCGCTGCTTTCTGTTCCTTACTCCCCTCGTTTCTATTTTTACCTTTGCTGGTTGGCGATATGACGGCAAACCTCCTCTGAAGGGATTACGATACCAAGCAAGGTCGCGGCTGTGCGTGCTGGGATGGTTCGTTGGCCCCTAAGAGCCTCGAACCCGAAAATTCGTCTGCGCGACGGCGAGATGTCGAGCTCGGCCGGCGGTATAGTTTCGTACGCATTAGCGCACACGCTTGCGTGTTTGTTCGGAACTTCAACCGTTTACTCCACCGTTCTTTGTCACAAAAAGAATGTGCAGTATGTTTCACGGGCATTTAGCTCGCTATGCAAACTGTAAGCCCTGCCTAACATGCGTTTGCTTTTGCCGGCCTCCGCCAATCGCAGAGCATTCTCGAGTGACATCATAGCTTCTGTTGCGGAAAATGAGCTGGTGGGTCGCATGGTCATTTCCTTTTTTCCTAATTATGTAGCTTATTTGAGCGAAGTTTGCGTTATAAGTGGTGTCATTATGGCTCTAACGAGGCAATCTTTCGAATGAACCAAACTTGTGTTTTCTCTTCTTGGCTCCTTTAAAGATCACCAGGTGGACAAAATTGATCCGGAGCCTACGGCTCATCGCCTGCGTGGCGTCGGCGCGTTGAACCCCACAATCAATCAATCAATCAATCAATCAATCAATCAATCAATCAATCAATCAATCAATCAATCAATCAATCAATCAATCAATCAATATGAGACGGATACAAACAAAATATGGCTTTTCGGCGCACCATGCAAATGTGCGGGTCTGTGAAATCCCATGAGCAGAAAACCATAAATAAATGGTGACATTAGCTAAAAAAAATCTAGGGAAGCTTGCACTTATGCGCAACGTTTGAATCGCGAAGCTGTTGTAGGTGAGCATTGATAGACACATAGTTTCAGTAGCACGCCGTGCCTTTCGGTTCGCGGCCTCTTCCTCGGCTATTCGAACTATCTATGGCGGGGCCATGACGAGAACTGCGAAGACGCTGCCACGTTGCGTGCGGTTTCTTGTACAATACTGAGCGCATGCGCATGACGATTCGACCTCCCGCGCGAAGGGCTCTCCTACGATACTGAGCGCATGCGCACGCTCCTCTCGGGTGTTGCGGCGGCCGCTATCACGTGTCATTCCGTTGTATAGTGGGTAATGCGACATCTGCGCGACGCTTACGCGATAACATTCCTTGCGGGGAGTTTTCGGCACGCAGAAACCGCGAACTTACGGCCAGTAACTACAGCTCCGCTGTTAAAATGCTTGGCATGATTTGGGAAGAATGCAAATTAAGTGTTGAATAACTGTTGTCGTGTATGCGCGGGAATCGTCCCGTAGTTTCAGTTAGCTAACGCATTCACGATCCTCTAAAGATCATTACCTGCCAGCACCAATGCTAATTGTACGAATTTGTCTCCGCAGGGTATTTAATGGCTGTCTTCCGCAGATTAGAGAAAAAACTGCAGTCCACACGTGCGGACACAGTGCCGCACGAACCTTCTGAGCTTATTGCCTATAGTAACGGACCAGTTTGCCGCAGTAAGACGCCGCTATCACGTTTTAGACGATAATGCCGTCTTTTAGATTCTGTAATCACGGAATTACTTGCGGACTTGCGGTAAAAAACATTTTTGTGAGTTTTTGGAAGATATTCGCTGTTTGTGGCTTGTTTCGGCGTGTTGTAGTTTATAAAAAGAATTCGTGATGTGAAAAATGTCCAGTGGCTGCAGGGGCTTATTGTATTTCTGTTTCAGCATGTACTCGTTCATATGTGGTACCTTTCGGCAGACTACCAGTTATTCTTAGTTGCTTTGCCAACCCTGCTACTGCTAAAGAGGTGAGCCTACCCCTTCCTATCAGCCGAAAAAGTATACTTATGAGCTAAATTATTCGGCAGCATGCACTAGAATTACTTGGGGGGGATCTCATGTAAAAGTGTACGTTTCTCTTGTACTGCGATCGCCATAAATACGAAGGGTCACAGTGCTCTCTAACTTGCACAGACCAGCGTGCCTTCCAACTTGCCAGGGGTTCGATTTGAAGGTTCGTGACAGCCGTAGCTTCAACTGTAGTGTCGATAAGCAATCCCAAACGACATGATGTTAATGGCCAACCAATTTAATGCCGCAGCAAACACCAGAACATATATGTAGAAACAGACAGTAACCGCCACAGGTATTAAGCAGATGAGCTTCCTGTGTCTCAGTTTAAGGTACCGTATGAGAGCAATCAAAAAGAAGTTTTCTTCATTATTTTCCCGCTATGACATGTGCATCGTGTGCTTCACAGCCGACCCAGGCTGGCTATTGGAGCATTCACCCTGCTGTCTCTGCTGGGTTCTGCTATAGCGACTTGGACATTGGCGGGCACCCAGATGACTCCATTTATCGTCTTTCCCACCCAGTCGCCACAGTAAGTAAACCTCTACCAGACATGCACTTCGGAAGCATCGTACCTAAGCGGGTCTCTTTGTATGTGAACTGTGCCTAAGGAACATAATGGCGTGTTCTCCCGTCAATGTGTCGATATTAGGCGTCGATGTGTGGAATCGAGCGACAGCAGAGCACAGAACGATAGAATGGAGACAGCGCGTGCAGCGAGCTGCCTTCAATGAAAGAGAGAACTGACATCGCAACGCTGGCGACGTTCCCAGGATTACGTCAAGCCGAAGAGCGGCTGGCCACCTGCCTCTGGAGGGGAAAAATAGGAAACCGGAGCCAGGTTTGCAGATAGGGCCGAGCCTCAAGTTTCTGAGGGAGGGGGGCGAGATGTTTACGCATTTTTAGAGATCCGTCAATGTACCTGCAATGAATTTATTACAACTGTCACTCTATTATTTAAATTAAAGCTTCAGCTTAACCAGTGCAGAAACCTTTACCCCAGTATACCTCACTGCACGTCATAAGGAATATTATTGCAAATAAAAGCAACCAATCTTGCCAATGACGGAACTGGTTGTGAGGACAACTTCTACATGAAAAGAGACCGTATATGGGAAAAATATTTCTGAGGAGTGCCATAGTTTTAAAATATTACTAAATATAACAAAATATCGATACCATGCACGCATCGCAAGTAAACCGCAGCTCTTTGGGCTATTACACAAGTAATTCACGTGACCAAATTACGGCATTAGAACCCTGGCGAAGGTGACCTGAGGTACTCTTTGCATTAACGAATATCCGTTTCCGTGTCGAATGCATTAACGAATGTCTGTTTTTGTGTCGCATGCGAAGCCTACTTAAAACATCTTGGCGCACGCAGGGAACGTTTCAAATTTTGTTTGGAACGTTTCAAGCTCCTCAGTAGGAGACAATGACCGCAATCGTGATTCATAGCTTAGCCTAATATTTTTATGTTAGTTCGCGGCGTTTGGGCATTTGAACGCGTTAAGTACGAAATTTGTTATTCTAAAACAGTATAAAATACTGTGTTAAATGCTTATCGTAAAGGCTGAATATTCCTATTCATGTTTAATATGCATTTACTGTAAACTTCCGCTTTTACTTTTATATACGCTTCACATCAGTTCAAGTACCAGTGCTTGGACATCAGCTTATTTGTTTGTGTCTGTAAAGAACTTTACGTAAATGTTTATTTTTTTGTTTTACAATAGTCAATACAGATTTAGTCATCAGTGCTTCCGTTTGCTACGTGTACATGCGAGAAGAGGGGCACAAGAATAAAATGACCCTATCAAGCAAAAATTCAGGCCCTCACCCCTGACATCTTACGGTAAAATAGGTCACTAGCGGAATTACACTGCGTGCGAGAAGCCCATCTTCGAAACCCGTTAAGAGCGGTAGCAGTCGGTGCTACTGCCGTGCTTTTTGCATCGCCATCAACTTTTCATTCCCGCAAGCCAGAATTACATAGTGTTCGGCGACTCAACAGTAGGGCCAGTAGCTCGCTAGGCGTGAATCGCTCCATCCGCTCAGTGCCATCTACACCGTTGTAGAAGCTGAAGCGAGTCGCATGGGGGAAATGTAAAGATCAAGACAACTGTGGGAACATAAGTTGTAGGACCAAACACTTCCGTGCAGAGAACGGCGACGGTGGAGATGGCATGCTTTAATGGTGATTAAGAAGGATGTAGCAGCTCGAGCGAGCCGCCGATTGATGACATCATAATTGTGCAGCAGTTGTAATTATACGAAAGTGTCTGCAGCAACGGATAAGTTGACAGGAAGCATCGCGAAAACATTTGTAGTTAACATGCTGCTGATGTAATAGATGAAATGAAATCTCTCACGGAGAAAGCTTGTGTTAAGCGCGACAGGTTTACGTTTGCTCAGCCTAGTGGACTCCTGTGCCATTACAAAAAATATCATGAAGTTTAATTGCTAAAACTGCATTCTTGGTCCAGAGTTTTTTCCTGAAGCGGTGTCCTGAGCGACGACACTTATTTTCTGGCTTTATGCCTGCTTACCTTCTGTCTCTCACAGAGTGGTCATCCGTACCGCCAATGAATACTATATCCGGCCTTTCTGCCATGCAATATGCTACTTTAGCGGATGCATAACCTTTCTCGTCATGAACGACTTCCAACAACGCAAAGCACCAAGGGTAAGTCTTGCCATTTGGTATTATGCTAATATGATATCTGCGCCATTGCATATTGCAGGCGTCATCCGTCCACATATTTTTTTTTTCTGTGAAGCGGCTGCAGCATTATTGTAAAGAAGACCAGGTGCCTAACATGAGAGCGTCGCTGCTATAAACAAGTGGGCCATTTTTAATCATGGCATTGTCGAAGCGTTCCTTTCGCGTTGTAAATGGAGAAAAGCTTCTTGCGGCCGTTTTTGCAATGCTTCTCCACAACAGAACCCGTGTATGTGAGAAGTGTGGCATGCGCTTTATTGGCTGCCATTTTTTCAGTGGTGTTACCGCTTCGGTCGTCTAATAAACATTTCAGCTCCACTGCTATGTCAGAACATCTCTAAGTGCCGCTGGTTTGAAACTACCACATCGGTCCCATACACGAAGCTATGCGTGGCGGCGAAAGCTCTAAAAATGGCTTCCTTACTACACTCGAACAAGTTCCGTCGCTATGGTTCCACAGGCAACCCTCAATGTATAATCGGTGTGCGCAAGAGATTCGCTTTCAGGAATAGTGGGGATTAAGAGACATTTATTGCCACAACGAAAGTCACATTTTTTGTGTTTTCGTGTCAAATCATACACTGCGGATTGTCATGGTCTTGCACTGCCTTTGGAATGGCAACAAGTGGTCATTATGCTGGAGTACAATCAAGCAGAATCGGGAGTGATTTCTGCAGCGCACTTAGTTTACATTTTCTCTTGAATACTTAACGAGTTTTATGAGCCCACTGTGGCATGAGATGTCCTTGCTGACACGCGTACACTTCCGGCCTTCCTTTGACCGAGAGAAACAAGATCCGAGAGATTTTACATATACACCAAGGTAAAGTTCCTCCGTACTCTTTCCGAAGCGTAAGGTGACTGAAATCTAGCATCTAGCTTTGATCGGCGGCAACGTTTTCTGCATGAAGCGGGTTGTCAAGAACGCTCTGGTGCTGGCTTTTGCATAGCCCCGATGCATAGAAGCAATTGTGAGCCAGCAATTTCTTTCTCCTAGGAAAACAGCAATCGATCTTGCCCTGGTACTTTCACATGTGTTTCACGCAATTTTGAAGGGACAGGCAAGAATATAGTACTGTAAGGAGTGGCGTGTATATCTTTTTTTGAAGACCACTGCAGAACGCCCCGGAAGTACACAGCCTCTACACTCAACGAAGTGGTAAATTATCTAGGGGGAATTGCACGAGCGGCATTCAAGAAATAAGAGGGCAAATAATGCTATACTGTGAAGCCAAGTTATATTAGACAACGTATATGCGTGCAATTCAATTTAGAAAGTTTTTACAGCCACCTGGATGCACCTACTATGGACTCGCCGCAAAACACTTACATCGAAAATGATTAGATATAGCTGACGGTAAACTCGCACTCAGGATAAACTTTGTTACGGCTTAATGGCTGTGGATAACTAAAACTAGACCTAGTCATTTAGTGGCGGCTATTGACTTAGATATGTGTTAGGGACATGCATTGAGCCGTACGTGGGTAAGTTCAACATGCTCATTACAGAAGTAGCCATCAAGCAAGGAGCAAAATACGTTTCCACAATATGAAATATTTGCTTGGCGCGTTACAGTATCGCCATTATGCAGAATCATCTGAAACCTGACTTTAGGCCTAACATTACTCTTTCAGCTCTAATATCGTCAACCGGTCACCATGGCTTTTCGCATAGTGGGTTATACCTTGCATGGAAGTTGCAAAAATCAACCTTACGTCTTCCTAATTTAAGCCTTGATATAGGCTTAAGAAGGGTGGTTGCCAAATGCCTCAGTCGCAGCAACCGAGGGAAGCAAAACATGAAAAGGGGAAATGATGACAATGATAATAAGAGGACACGACTTGAGGACGCACTGCGTCTATCTTTGCCCTCACGCCACTGTCTCACCCATAGGCGCAGCAGTCACCAGAGATCCAAGGTGCTATTTCGGCGCCCGTAATACCAGCTTCTGTGTTCAGAAGCTGGACACTACTGCTTTCACACTCGCTATCACGAGGAATTCTTATGGGTACGGGTAATCTTTCGGCATACACGAAACGCTGCAGCACTGTGAATCCCATCTCTTTTGAATTCAGGCTGTGCAGGTGATCGGCTGGTGTGTGGCCTCGTGTTCCGCCTTGTGCTGTGTCTTCATGAAGCACGCGTGGTACAAACACCCAGTGCCTACCTCGGAGGCCGGAAAGCTGCTCACGGCATTCTTCGACCGCGTCCTCTGGTCGTTGTTCCTCGCTTGGACCACGCTGGCGTGCTCGACGGGACGAGGTGGTGAGCTGCGTTTACCTTTTAGGGGTGAAGCTCCTAAAGCCATGGGTCTGTCCATCCCTTGTGTCTCGTGGTACGTGACCACCGCATGCTTTCGGAGATGTCGCAAAGTGTGCCGCGTTGCACGCGCAAGAACCGGCTGCAACCGGCAGCGCAAACTCGGCACCGGGAGCGCGAGCTTGTCTGTGTTCGCCAACGGAGGCGCGAGCGCACGTGCACTGCGAGGGGGAGATCACGCAAGAGATCACGCCACGAACGCAGGCAGTCGTTCTCGGAGATCGAACGAGACGCAAGGACCTTTGCTCGTTTCCTCTCGTCTTGTTCGGGCACAAGTTCGCCCTAAATAAAAGTTCTTTCTTTACCGTTGTGTCCCATCCTACGTGACAAATTGTGATGGAGGTGCGGGGTAGTCCTCGATGGCGCGGGGTCTTTCACCAGGTCTGGTCCTGGAAGCATTGACTCCGAAAATAAAAGTTGATTTGTACAATGTACGCACACAGTCTTACGTCTTTCTTAATGGTGTAATGGGCGAACTTTCACGGGAGAGTTACGGTTACCGATGATCTCCCCCTCTCGAGCTCCGCCCCACTTATCATCATTCATTCCGTGGATATGGCGTGATTTTTTTTTTCCAGAGTTGCGAACCGTCTGGTCATAACTTAAACCCACACGCTGCGTTCGAAAGCGTACCCTTCGCAGTGGCGTTCAGGTTTATTTGTTTTGGCATTTGTGCGTATGAGTAACAGTATAATTACGTTTCGCAGCTGAACTTCTCCCTAGTGTGACATTACTTTGTATCCCGTTGCGTATCATAAACCTCCTGGGTCAGCGGGAAACAGGACGCAGTGACACTGAACAGCCACAAAGACAAAAGTCGGAGTGTTATCTTGTATTTGAAATATTTTTATATTTAACCACTATATTTGGCGCTTTAACGCGATTTACACTAGCGCGTTCAAATCGCGGTAAGGCGCAGACCTGGCACAGAGTGCTGAGTTGTGCACGTTGTAAAATTTTCATTTCGTGTTCATTTTAAAAATGTTCAGTCGTGAAGTATTTACACTTGGGAGTGCTCTTAGCAATGACACGCAGAGGAACCGACGCCTCACCTTGCTTGCGCTGCATCACACCGGGTCGTCTGTTTCCAGCCCATCGGGATTCACTCCGAATGCTAGACTGACACGAACAGCAAAGTTCGCAACCAAAGTGCGCAAACAAACATGCATGTACGCAAATAAGCGTCGTGGGTTAGTGTGCCTTCTATTTGTGCACATAAATATCTTTCAGAAACAGAAGTGATGAAACGGCTACTTGTATAGGCTAGCCATGGCACCAGTGCTCTGCACTGCAAGAAGTCGCCATAGGGCGTCTTCACCACAATTCTTCAGAATGACCAATCGAAGCGGCCTAGTGTGCGAATTCGGCGAATGGCGAAGCCAAAGATATGATATGACTAAAAAAATCGATGTACGCAGGAACAGCCCACAAAGCTTGAATGGCGTTTTGGATTGCTCAATATCCCTGCGGGGATGCCCATTTTCATTCAAATATAATGCTCGGCCACGTAATTGGTCGAATTTGCACACTGGGCCACATCGATTGGTCATTCTGAAGCATTGTGGTGAAGACGCCCTGCGGGGACGTTTTAGGGTGAGTGACTGAGATGATAATGTTCAATGTGGCGTAGCATTATAGGTGGGATACCTAGCCGCGATCATACCTTGGCACGATCGCATACTGCTTACAGTTTTGCGCGTTCTAAACAAGTCATGGTCAGCATTTCGAAAAAATAAATTTTGTTTTTATGCATCTATGAGTTCTGCAAATTTCGTGATTAAAAAGTTCTAGGTTGTTCGGGGCACCAAAAAATCGGCTTTCATTTAAAATTACGTTTAAAGCGGAAATCGTACTTGCGTCAATCGTTCGCGAGTTAAAACAGGTCACCCGCACAGTTGCACTGAGATGGCGGTACAAGGCCTGCTGGCGACATGGCGTTTCGCTCTAGGCCGTGTGTAACAGGAGAACATCTGGGATAGCACGATTGTCCCGCGGAGCTTACTTTGGAGAGTGACCTGGTGAATTGTTCTTCAAAAGGACCGACAATTGGGCGAGTTGGTACTTATTCATCTTCCCTAACAGCGCGCACACACGAAGACTAAGGCAAAGTCTTCGTGTGTGCGCGCTCTTAGGAAAGATGAATGAATTGTTCTTTTCTGCTAAAGAGTAGGAGATGGTGAGTGAAAGGGCAGCGAACAAAGTTCGAGGCAGCATGAGACGTAGGAAATGCAGGAGCGATGGGATGAGTGGCTGCTGATGCCCCAAAGAAAATGTGTTGGAAGAGGACCGACAATTAGCAGCCCCAGTCTCCCTCCCCCCCTATTCAGTCCGGCTTGAGTGTTTTTCAGCGGCGCGTAACTAATCCAAATCAGGTTTCCTTTCTTCTATTCAGATGATGACACACACATACCTTAAAACGAAGAAAAAATGTAATTGACACTTAATCGAATAAATCCTGAAGCAGGAAAAGCTCACCCGAGGCCCAAGGAATCCTTAGAGGATTCACAGAATTAAGACTCCGAGGGGTCCGAATTATATGGGCACCAGCGAACTCTGCACTTCCGGGGAACGAAAACGCTCACGAAGCCGCTCGAGGACCGAGCTTCCGAGACTGCCCAGAAACACCTGAGGCACCGTTCCGCACGGGGGGTAGGGATTGCATGGTTACCTATAGGGACATAATCGATCTTTACAGCTTAGGGAGGGCCAGATATCCCGCAGCCCATCGCACCTTGGGAAAGTGGCAGTGAGTAGTAGCATGGCGTCCTACACTTTTCCAAACCCGGTGACGTACAGTCATTGTTACCTCGGACTGTATGAAAATAAGAGTAAGTTATGTTCAGCAAGGGCCAACCTTGAACACATTTTATGGGCCTGCCCCCTTAAAGTGAACACCACACCTGAAGCACTAGACATCACTTTCTCAGAGCAGTTGGAGACCGTGCTGCTCAGTTCAGACCCGATCGTTCAACTTCGGGCCGTCCAGATGGCAGAAGACACCGCCAGGGCGCTAGGACTCCTGGCCTCTGCCTGAGGGGGGAAGAATGAAGGGGTCCCCCATCTCACTTCTTCTCTTACCCCCGTCTTGGGCACAGTAAAGTTATGCACTCAGTCACTCACTACAAGCGGGCAGTACTGAGTGTAGTTTAGTGGTTGAGTATAGTTGACAATGAAGAATATGTTTTGGGATCGATAGTGGTTGTACAAAAGTCTCACTGTTCAAGGGAGAAATTTATGGGGACGGTTCTCTCTCCCTTTACGGCATGGTTGCGTACAGAGTCTGAAACTTTTTAATTCACTTATAATTTCAATGAACACGAGGTCAGTTGTTCGCGCAGATGCAGTGTTTGACCTCGCTTATTTCTCAGAGTTACGTCCAGCCTTTCAAACTGATCCGTTTTATGAAAAGCCTCATTTGCACGAACGGCCATCTCTACTTTTGTCGAAAGGGACATTCGGTATTTTCGACGGCAAATAAAATGGTTGGATGACGAGTGAAGACAAATGAAACGTACCCCAAATGCAGGCAAACCCTGCGTGTCAGGCTCAGTTACGCTAGCGTAGCTCATTTAGTGGCTCTAGGTTATTCTAGAACCACTAATTAAGCTACGCTTTTTAAGTGGCTATAAGTCAGGCTAGGCCACTGTCGTCCTTTCCCAGTGGGAAGCGATGCAGGCGTTTTCCAACTTCCGGCCGGTTGAAACAGCCCAGTACAGGGCAGCACGGCATCGCTACTCTGTCTGGGGGCTTAAAAACTCACTCCGAACGTGTCATACAGCCGCACTGCACTCTGAAAATCATGGCTTATCGAAGAGCGCGCGCGGCAACACAGAGGAACCAAAATGTCAGCGCCCGTGGGTCTTCCGAGGTAAACAAATGTCGCGTGGCGCGGTTAGACCAATGGCCGCTGTCGGTGGCATAGAACAATCACAGAAGAGAGCGCCGATACTCTGAAACCTCATCTACTGGCTCTAGTGAGCAGTACACACCATTCGCGAAAGAGGCGGCTGCGGTAGAGAGGAGTATAAAGCGGGGCTGTAATCATGTTTCTTCCGCAGATCACCATGCTTCACGGCTCAACCCACAGTGAAAGCCAGCTTAAAAACACCGAACCTACACCGATTTTCTTCTAGTAGGCTTCACCACTAAATACAGAGGCATGGCTAGAAAATATTTTTCTGGGGCTATAAAAGACATCTTTAGTCACAATATGAAGGCTCGAAGACTTTACGAGTTTTTAAAATTTGTGTTTACATCCGCTGTTCCCCGAGTTTTCGTTCCACACTGGAGCGAGAACTGGGGTGCTTAAACAAGCTTAGCTTCACTCCAAACAATCTATTGAATATACATCGTGTAGGCACCTTTCAATTGAAGCAGCCAGCGGTGCATCCAATTGTGAAAATTTGTAATTAAGAAACTTGTCACACACTTTCGAGCGGAGCTGGTGCACGCGATGAAAGCATCGCGTAATGCAATGTTAAATGCAGTTAGACGTAAAGCGACAACGTAATGTAGTAGTATGGTACAGAAAGAAACACCAAAGCAACAAACTGATGGCACTCAATACATTGGAATGTTGCAATTATCAAGGTCTCTTTTTGATACCTGGTTGAATGTTTGAAACGGATGCATCTCGGCTTCAAGCTCGACCCAGGTACTCGTACGTGGGGTAACGTCGATTCTGCTCCGGAATGTGGTGTTACTCAAAAATGGAATTCCTTAGACCCGCTTCTCATGTGCATAAATGAATAAGATGACGCATTCAGGATGAACAATGAGACACCTTCTCTTTATTTCTGGCATTTAGTGTCGACCCATAACTGAGAAATCACACTTTATCTGCTGCAGGAGTTGTCAACAAGTTCCTGTCCTGGAATGCATTTGTGCCCCTGAGCCGGCTGTCATTCGGCGTCTACTTAATCCACTACCCGTTCGTCGAGCTCATACTGCATACGTCCAGGGAGCGCTTGTTCTGGTCCCACTTCAATCACGTAACTATCAGCCACCTACGTCTGTGTTCTATATTGTGACAAGGGCCGCTTCTGGACATTCAAGAAGCACGCGTTGCAATAACGAACTACTGAAATTTAGGCAATATTGCCTGGCAGTCTGTGTATAGAAAACGACTGGGAGGGTCATCTTTCTGATGCGGTGCTCCCGTGACAAATTTTAAGCTTCATTTCTCCTCTGATCCTCTTGAGTGTGATAAGAAACTGGCTGCAACAACATCGCACACCCATTGTAGCGACCAACTTCTTGCTGCTGTGAAACTCGTAGCAATTTCAACCAGGTTGCCAGAGCCAGATTGAAAAAAGAAAGAGAGAGAGAGAGAGAGAGAGAGAGAGAGAGAGAGAGAGAGAGAGAGAGAGAGAGAGAGAGAAAGCTTTAGTACGGAAGAGATTACAAACGGCTGGGCTTGCTAAATTGAAAGAGTCGCTCAATTGAGGAAAGCTCTCACGAAACCTCATGCCTACCATACTTGATGGCGCGCTTTTGTAACGGATAGAAGAATACATAAATTCAAACAGGGCTCACAACCGAAACAATACAAGATTCTTCAAATTTCTTGGACACTTGTTGTCCCTACTTACACATGGCCTTCACGTAGCCCACATCAGTGAACGGCGTCTAGGCTGCTGCAGCTACGGTGTCGACGAATGAGAAGAATATAACCGACCTATGACACCACCCTACACACAACTGTCAGTAAAGCGCTAGGAACATGTGTACTCTTTTTTATGATAAAAGAAATCAAAATCCCTTTGACGCGAAATTTGAGTGCGCAAATTAGGGGAGCGTATGTTGGTTAATTAGAAGTACCCGTTGCCTTCGTTTTGTAACGAAAAGAAAACCACCGCATCTAAAGAAAGCCCAAATAAGAACGATATACCAAAGTGGACAACTAGGAGAAAAAGGGCAAGAAGCCCTATACTTAATATCTACCAAACGAATGAGTATAGTTGCCAATAGCGGCTACATTACAGATGCAGTCGTCTGTGCTCTTGCAGCTGTAAGCATGGAGAGAGTGGTGCATGGAGATGCGAAAAATGTTTCTAACTCCAGCTGTACACTGCCCCCTCTAAAACATTTTGCGTTGAACTCATTTCCAGGAATAATTTGCAAGCGAGGCTACATTCAATATACTGGCGTCGTTATAAACTTTTTAGCCACAGTTCGAAAGCGACATTTGCTTTAGTGCGGATCGCTCGTACATACAGGTGGTAAAGAGGCACACGGAGATAAAATACTTCCAGTTGAAAGGTGAACACTGTTAATTTAATACCATAATAACTAACGATGTCTCGTGCTGGTAATATTGACGTAATAGTCCCTTCGGCAGCTCTCGAAAGGAGCTCCTTAATTATTCAGGCCATTTACATATTCATAAGCAAACGGAAGAAACTTGGTTAGTTTAGTTTTGGACAATTTCGAACTGAGGATTTTCACCATGTGTATATTGTTTCACTTACTTCTGTAATGTCTTAATTTTCTCCCGCATTTTTTTTTTCATTCGGCCTTGCTAAGTTTAGTGCTCATTTCTAAGTCCAATATTCTTCCCCGTCAGACATACTCGCCATGATGGGTCAGGGCTCAGGGGCTATGCAGTTTTGCTGCTCTGAGAATGACGCCGTCCGTTGTATTTCCCGCCCCGGCGGCACTTATTCTGCTGAAGTAAAAAAAAAGCAATGTTCTACATGTCAACGCTCGTCAAAGACACCCGGGTGACTTTGTTGATTCTGGAGGAAATTTTAGAGGAACTTGAGCAAACGAGGCTATCACTAACCCTCGACTGGGGTCATCAAAACATGTTACACTAAAAGAGTGGTCAGCCATTTGTGGAGCGACAGCCATGGTAACCAAACGGCTTTTTTGTGTTATCTGCGGGGTCTGTACACTAGCGGTGAGCCCTGGAGCAGCTGATGTCACTGTCTCTTGGCGAAAACCGCTTTAAGATTCTAAAGCAAGACGTGGATTTGTGCAACCGTTGAATTGGGCATTTCTAAGCAGACAGTGCAGCTACGCAGCAGATTCCCTCTGATGAAGAGCAATGAAGGTCTAGTGCAGTGGTGAACTGGTGGACGGGGAACTAAATTGGCTTGGCACAAGGGCTGGCAAAGAGTGCATTCAGAGCTTTCTCCTTTTCCCTTAGGCCTCAACGTTTTTTTTTTCGTTGCACAGATTGCACTTCGCGTAAAAGCTAACATTACGTCGAAAGCTAACACTACAGTTAGTTTTCCCACACACCGTTCTCCGTTCATCTGTTATCAAATAACCTCTGTTCATGACACCGGAGACTGCTTGCACATGTTCGTGGGTCCGTAATCTAGATAACGTGTGTCGTACGTGCGCAACCTACATTTCCATCCTAAAATGCACACGTTCCTCTTCTTGTCCTTGTGTATGTAACAAACATGACCCGTTTACCCTGCCTACATCTTTCATCTATGTCGTATCGGTACCCGCCTGTCACACATGCACTTGTACGGGCTTCATGTCCTTTTTGAACGAAGTGTCCGCCCCGTTGTGCGTGGATGAACTGACATGCACTTCTTACGCGTTAGCAACAACCCGTCCTTCCTCGCGCGTCTGGTAGATAGAAGCCACGACATCTAAAAGATTAAACCTGGGTTAACGACTAGTTAGTTACACTGGCATTAGTTACACCCTAGTTACACTGGCACATTTAACCATGGTTAGGCGAACCGAGGTCAGACAAAACCGCAGTTTGCTGCGTTACACGACAGACGAAACTGCGGTTACCCCGCTAACTACGGTTAAGGCAAACTGAGCTTGGCCACCTCAGTTCGGTCACGCAAACCGCAGTTCCCGCAGCCGCAGTGCTCAAAATCGCACAAGTCAGTTCGGACGCAAGTGGCGGCGCATCAGCGGAGGCGAAAAAAAAAATCGCGCCAATCCACCCCGTGAATGTGGTTGGAAAGCAAAGCTGTAAACGGCCCCCATAACGATTACTCATGCGACGTCACTTAAAATCACTCACATCGCTCTACAACTGGTAAAACCAGAGGGAAGTGAAATGCACTTAACCACACCACTTCAAAGAGATATTCTTGGTAAGGTTACATCAATGCATGATGCATGAACGGTGTTTGGTTGAGTTGTATTGGTGTAGCACAATAGTGGAAACTTTTTTTTATAAAATCAAAGTAAGCTCCAACCCGGTGTTAGACGATCTGACTTCTCCGTCTCTGCGCCGCGGACGGAGGCGAGGAGACTTGCGGCTGAGAAGGAGGAGGAAGAAATACTTCTGTTCAGATTTCTGAATGGCCCGGAGTGCAGCCCTGGGGAGTGATTTCTTTTTCTGTGGTACCCATATGCAGTCCGCCCGGCCTGTGTACTGTCCACCCGCTGAAGCTGGGTAGGTAGAGAGGGCCTGGAAAGCAGCATCTCCCATTGCTCTTGTTGGGTAGTTGACGGAAAGAGAGGAGGGTGCTCAGGGCTAAAAACGCACAACCCGATTACGGGGCAGAGTATTCCTACTTCTGAGAAAAATTTACATTCAGCGTCGTAGCGATTCGGATGAATTACGTGAAGAGGCGTAGGCTGTGGGAAGGAACCCGGATTGTATGAGCCGCAGGGTAGTTTGTTGTTCTCTGGAAAGGCCAGGGTAAGGCGAAGGTGTGTTCTGTCTCAAAAGGCGATAATGCTGGATTATCTCTCTGGACGTGACAAGCGGGTGACTGTCCTCGTGCAGCTCCATAGCACGGGAGGTAAAAGCGCAGGCTTATTGGGTGGGCATATTTGTTGCGCTCCGTTGAAGCGTGAGGCGGTGTCCAGATGAGCTGAATGGAACAGTTTGGGGAGTGGTTTTTTAGCACGCACAGTGCAGGTCAGGACACCCAACCCGACTGGTAATTCCAGTAGGCTTACTGGGAATCGGTCACTACCCTCCGAACCCCTGGTTGAGTGAGAGCCAAGGTGATGGCTGCCTCTTCTGCTGCCGTCATTTGTTGGGTCCTAAGCGAGGTACACGCAAGGAGGTTGGTTCTGGAGGTAGCCATGATGATGGTGTGTTGCTGCCCTCGATGTTTGGAGAAGTCTGTGTAGATAACTGCATGAGCCCCACCGAGGGTGGTGTTTAGCGCTTGAGCCCGTGCTTTATGTTGACCCTCGTCATGTGAGGGGTTCATATTTCTAAGCAAAGGGAGCATCTTTAGTTTTAGTCGCCAAGAGTCTGGGAGTACGTCAAGTGGAGTGACATTCTGGGCTGCCCAGCCAATCTGGTGAAGCATGCGGTTACCCACCGCAGTTCTGAGTCGGACCTTCTGGTTAGAAAGATTGCCTTCTATCAGCTCTTCCACCGTGTTGTGGAGCCCGTGCTAAGCAGCATCAGTGTGGACGCACTCATGAGAAGACCAATGGCCTGCTCAACCACCTTTCTAATCATTATATAAAGCATCTCTATGTCTTCCTCGTCGAGAAGAAGATAGGGGTTTGTCCTAAGCAACTCTCGAGACGACGAAAGCTTCAATTAATCGAAAGGTACCGGATTCCTTTAGGCCTTGCTTCTTGGTGGCAACTCGCCTGATCATGTGTATGATTATATTAATGCTGTTTTTGAGGCGCTGCAAAGAGACGTCACTCTTGGTGTTGGCCTGGAAATGTAGGCCCAGGATCTTGATGCTGGGGTTTGGAGTGATGGCCTGGTCATCAAAGAGTATTTGAATGTATTCCTTGATTTGGGGTGAGGGCGAGAAGGAGCTGTGATTTTTTAAGTAAACACTGGAGGCCACAGACTTTAGTACATTGGCGTACTAAAAGTGAAATTCTATGGATTGGTGTGAGCTTCCTTTAATTTTTGTAACTCTTAGTACATGAGCAAGGTGCGCACAGGGCCGCTAGACGGGCGTGAGTGGTCGTTTGACGCTTTCGCGTGGCATTTAGCGAGAAGGCAGGGGGTAAACCCGTAGATGTGCTTGGCCAGTACACGATTTGTCTTCCTGTGCACGCGTGGACTCGTAGCTAAATCGGTAAGACCACGGGCTCTCGCTTTGTTAGTCTGTTAGTTCCAGGTTCGATTACCGGCGGTGCCAGTAAATTCTTTTATTTGTTCGCTGGAGTTTTCTGGTGACACCAACGGTCGCGAAAGAACCCTTGGGGGGTAGAGGTAGAAAGCTTTGCTTTAAAAATCACCTGGCGTTAGGAGGAGACGAAGGTTCTCAAATAGCGGGCGCCCCAAAGCTGCCCCCAAGAGGCGCTTGCGTTCTATGCGTCGCTCTCGCAATCAGCGCGACTACCCGTCAGCAGTGGCTCGTTTCCCGATCCACCTGATCAATTTCAACAAAAGCCGTGCTAAATTTGCAAATTCCGCGCATGGTCCGCAAAAAGGTGGATAACGCAGGCTATCATGAAGCGTTTTCCGCACTCGGGCACAATCGGCGCGCACGTCGGCCGTGCCTGCAAACAAGCCGGCGCGCCTGCCCGCACGGCTGTGCAAGCGGCTCGAACCGGCCCAGACCACGGCAGCAACAGCTTATCGCCGCTCTTCGAAATCAAGCTCATCGCGGAAAAGAACTTCCACGTGCGAGAAAGTGGATGTTAGTGCGGTGAAAAATTGTGCTATGGATTGTAATTCGCAGTTGTAGAGATAGCGGCGGTTAAATATCCACCGCGATGCCAATCCTGAAGTTCCCAACACCGAGCAGACCTGAGCAAACCAAGCCGGTTGCGAGCTGTTTGGGAAGCCCCTCTCTCGCTGCGCGCCAGTGCGTCGCGTTTGGGTCTGAAGCACTGTCTTAACGATATTTCCTTTTGTTTACACTGCTTCTCTCGTTTGTTGTCGTCAGGTTAAAAGTTTGCTAAATTATTTTTGTGACGCTCACAACCAAGTGACTGCTGTCGACGCACTTGGAATTTCCCGTGTAACAACCAAACCGCGGTTAAAGTTTAGTAACCACGGTTAAACGTAACTGCGGTTACTTCCACCGTGTAACTAGGGTATTAACGACTAAACATGGCAACGATTAAACCGTGCACGGTTTAGTCGTTCACAAGCAACATGAAAACTTTCGGTATCTGTTATTCGCACGGCGTTGTCCGCGCACGTACCAGTTTTAACTTGTGCGAATAGCTGACTCATCAAACCTAAACCCCTTTCTTCACTTCCAGGTTACCATGTTTTTCGGGCTGCTTGTATGGAGTCTCCTACTGGCGTACCTGGCGTTTCTCGCCTGTGAGGGACCAGTCGGTGCGTTAGACAAGCTGGTGTTCAGCAAGCTCACTGCAAAAGGGGGTGCCGGAGTGGCTGGGAAGCAGAAACAGCCGCTCAGACTGACTGAAGATGGGCTGGCGGAAATGAAAACAGCGCCGGAAGATTTTCAAGTGGACTCCATATTGGCGAATAAGAAAACGAACGCCTACGTACTTCCCGACCCAATCAACGGTACCGGGCAGGAACAAACTTGGAATTCGGAATGTGTTGTGCGTCGGCTGTGACCCTCGGTGCCTTCGTAGACACTTAGACGTCCCCGCTAGCGGTATGAGGCTTTGCTGAGGCTTGTCGCAGGTTCGACACCCAGTTGCTCCAACTGCAGCTGCGCAAATTTGGAGGCAAATCGCGAGACGACGCATCAAGCGTGTGCTGATTGGTGTGGTGAGCACTGAGGGACTGCACCTCCCTCGTGATTGCGGTGGCTGGGCCTCCACTGGGACTTGTTTCATCGTTTGTGTACAGTTTTGTTCATATATATGAAGTGTGCAACATGTTAAAAAATTACATAACCCTGACAGCTGACGAAGCAGCCGTGACTTTCCTCTATCCTACGACGTGTGGTTTACTGCGTTTCTATATCCTTTTTATTACATGTGTGATGTACCTATCCTTACACAGCGCTTCCTATACGTACGTACGTACCCGTTCCTCCGGCTTTATGCTGTACAATGAAATTGCTCTGTCTAGAAAAGACCGATGCCATGGCCGGGTTGTTCGGGTAAACACCGCGAAAAGATGCTGTGACTCTTCGGGTGTAGCCCGAAAGAACCCATTCCCGTTTGACCCCTTCCCGTTTGAACCCATTCCCGAAACGCCCTTCCCGCTTGACCCGTCCCGTGTGCGCCCGTTCCCGAAACGACCTTCCCGTTTGGGCGCTTCCTGTTTCATCCCGTTCCCAAAACGCCCTTCCCGTTACAACCCGCTCCCAAAGCGCCCTTCTCATTTGAACCCGCGTTGTTGCAAACCATTTGAATTTCTGAAAATATGCGTTACCGTCTTCGAAACTGTTCCCCAAAATGTGCTTACAAGCAACGGGTCATGCAATAAAAACTTGTATGCACCAAATTTCCCGGAATCGACCGGTATTTCCGGCCGATAAAAGTTTCCGAATGCCTTAGGTCGATACTGCCCTCTTGACACAAAATTTGTAGCGGCGAAAGTGTACTATAAAGATACCCAATATATTGAGGAATGCACGCATTGGATTTTTCTGCAGTTGGTGTTCGTACTTGCGGCTGAAATTTATTTATCAGCCGCTCTTATGCTCATTGTTTGGAGCGTAGCTTTGTCTTCGGGTTCGAGAGATCTATAGATCAAAGATGTCCGTAGGAGGGACTTTAAAAAAAGGCAAAAACATGTGCAGAAATTTGATAATTGGCTACAAATTCCTTTCCTACGTGAGTAATGGGGAGATATTTTTATTTATTTACTGATACTTTACGGCCTGGTCGGGCTCATGCAGGAGTGAACATAAAAGCACATCAGTATTGGTTAGCGTAGTTTAAAAACGCCCCACACGAATAAGTAAAATACATAAATATGTAAAAGACGCAAAGGGGTCCGAACAAGGATATGCATTCGTAATGTATTCCAATTTTAAAATACGACGATTCAACAAGAACACATATTTACAATTCTTCTAACGATACCAAGTTCACTGTTCGTTCAGTTAACGTATTCCAGTAAAAAACTGCACGAGGAAACAAAGAGAGCTTTGTAATAGTAATTGAGCTGATTGGCTGCCTAATAGTCTTACTATGATGTCTTCTGGCTGAACGTCTGAAAGACCCTTGGAGGTAGTATTCCCGCGACCATTTTAAGTTTTGAAGGTTTGCCCTATTATGCAAATTGAGTACGTTAGAGTGACGGGAATAAACAGAATCAATAAAACCCAAAGCTAAGTTTATAATTTTCGCCGCTTCTCATGACTGTAATTTTTTATAGCCAGATGTGGCCTATGTATCCAGATACATAGGGTTACTTTATTTTTATACATCTTTTTATCGTTTATAGTTTTCATCCGTTTCTTTTCGACATTGATGTACACTTGCGCTAATATAACGATTAAATGTGTTAGTCCACCAAATACGATTTCTTTCAAAGTGAGGGTGTTTTTGCGATTTTTTATTTGTGCTTCCGCGGTGCTTTTCTGGGCTTTTTGGTTTTATCATTTTTTGGTTTGTTAATTTAAAAGACTTGTTAGATAATTTAAAAGATTTGTTTATTAATTTCTTAATTGTTAATTTGTTTGTTAGGATTTGTTAATTTAAAAAATTTGTTAATTGGTATGACTTGAATTGTAACCAAATTTCGTCGTATGTAGATTCAAAAAGTGAAGCCCAGGTTTGAAAAGCAGTCAAGGGCTCTGGATGTACTGAGCATGCTATCGCAGCGACAAACGGAAATAAATGAAAAATAATATGAAAATGTTTTTTATAACGTTTCATAAACTGGGTACGTTATTCCGGGAACGGGCTAAATAAATAGGAAAATACGAAACGGGAAGGTTCTTTCGCCCCGGGTTGAAATGGGAAGGAACAAACGGGAAGGTTGAAATGGGAACGGGTTCAAACGGGAACGGGCCAAGTGGGAAAGGGCGAAACGGGAAGGTCGTTTTGCGCCGGGTTGAAACGGGAGGGAACAAGCGGGAAGGGTGAAATGGGAATGGGTTCAAACGGGAACCTCCCGACTCTTCCTGTCATTTAGCACCCTTACCGGCATGCAGTGTGAAGGTGAGCTTGAATTCAGTCGTTTTATGTTATTTTACAATGGTATGGCGAAATAGTGCAGTCATAGTCTTAGGGAAGAGTAATGCACTGGCATTCTCGTGGGACTTAAATCACGAGTCACTTGGAAAACATACCTTCAAATTATTAATATTATTTGGTGAGGATTTCTAAGCCTATCGAGGTAGTACGTCGTTTTTAGGCTGCTTCGTTTCCCATTTTGTTCTTCCCCCTGCGTGTTATGTGCTTCAGTAGCAAATTATTTTTCATCTTGCCTCTGGAGCGGCAAACAGCGCCGCTTGGAGGGCTGGTCTGGATTCAGTAACGACCTATAGACCGATCGATTGATCGATTGATCAATCAATCAATCAATCAATCAATCAATCAATCAATCAATCAATCAATCAATCAATCAATCAATGTGTCGACCTGCCTCGCCCACCCTCAAGCGGTCCTGATATAGGCTGGAGCATTTTTTACAGCCATTACCAATGTTGGGTTCCCCAGCGAGTGTTTTGGATGTTTTTATTCTCTCTGTATTACTGCTTAGACACGTTTTTATTCGATCTAACCATTTTCAATACCATCAGACGAAATTTGACCTTCAAACAAAGGAGTATTTAGGGAGTGGAGGAGGCTTGAGCGGGTAGGGAAAAGAGAGAGGGGAAATTTTCCTTCAAAGCAAAAAGCCGGAAGAGAATTGAGGGGCTGTGGACCTGATTTCGGGAGGGGGGGGGGGGGCAGAAGTGCGGGAGGTGGAAGTCCTTCAACATACTTTGATACTCAACCTGAGAAGTTCATTGGCATCATACCATGAGTAGCCATCGAAGGGGGCTTATGCCAGAATCTTGTATTCATAAGTATCACGAGAAATAATAATAAGGAATGGACGCTGCGCCATAAAAATATTGAAAACAAATTTATATCACCACTTGTTATCACGAGATATTTTTGGTCAAATTCAAATCGTGTGTATTTTGCTTAAAATAGCACGGCATCAACTTATGTAAACTGTCCTCCGTCGTGTTTAGTTGCATCGCGCGCCTATTTCTGCATCACCAATTCGTTCATGAACATGCACTTTTCATATTAAGGAATGCATGGTGGCCTTCTTTTGGGCGGCTTTCCTGCCGGCAGCTGATACGAGATGAGGAGCATATGCCAACTTTAATACCGCACAGGAGTGCCAAAAGCCAAGGAATACCAAGGAGTACCAAGTGCAACAAGGCGGTGCACTGCAAAGCCTCATAGTGCCCCTCACGTTTAGAAGCCACTAAGGTACTAAAACGGTATCTTGCCACACGCGCACTGGAAATATTCGAAGCCTGCGCGACAGAGAAGGCCGCGAGCGCTGCTTCCTCTATGAATAGGAAGTCAGCTATCTGAGCAACGGAGCAAGGATGTTCTTACTCCGTGATCTGGACCCATTAACTCCTGGGACTGTTCGGTTATACTACATATCCTGCCTATCAGCAAATGTTTGTGCTTTTGTTGTTTTAGTGTTGAAAGCGGACGTCACTTCATTTCTTTCGTTATATTGTCTGATGCAATAAAGAGGTCTTAGTTGTTGGCCAGTGCTCACGTTTGTGAATTCCTTTAGACATCTACTTCTACGCGCTTTTCTCCTCATGATACCAAAAGCAAAGGCTAAATGGGCAGAAACGCATGCACGGGAGAAGAAACGAGCACGAGACACACCTTCTCTGTCGAACTTGTTTTTTCTAAAGTCTGGTTGTTGTTGCGCCTTTTAAATATGTCCAACCAACGTGCTTGCGTGAACCTTTTGATAATACGATAATACTGGAGGTTTATTTCCATGCATTTCCTCCTAGCCTACTCATCTTGGCTGTTTTTGTTTTTAAGATAATTTCACCTTTTTTTGAAATTACAATCTCGTACGATTATTCATGTTTCTATACGTTACCCATATTTTTCGACGCTTAGCAAACTGCAGACCTCATTTCGGCGATATTAATTCCTACAAAGCCCGTTGCGTGATATTTTAACAGCCCGCTTAGCTATATTACCTCATCTATTCTGCTGCCGCTCCGTTAACTAAATTCCGTACACTGTCCTTTGTAGCAATCCTTTTTGCCATTGAATAGGCATTCGATGCAGACCCCCTGCCTATATCTCATGAATCACGATGTAAATCCTCTCACGAGTGCGTCCACTTTATTGTCTTTAAATGCCCTGTTTCTGGACAGACAAGCTCCGCTGAGGGACAATTTAACATTCACAGACAGGTTGTGGCATTGGCATCGGTCTTGACCTCGCTGATTACCAAGCTTCTTACGTTCGTTATGCGAGCGGCTTTGTTGGCCGTTTCATACCCACGTTTATGAAATTCTTCCACTTTCGCCTAACCACTGACTTCTCGATGTGAATTTGTAGTTTAGTACAACTTGTAAAAGACATGGCTTACTTGTGTTGAAGACACATTTTTCCTATATTAGGATTGATTTCAACGGTTCAATTCCCTCTTAACTTCCATGGGACTGAGATTTTGTAATGCCTAAGGTGCGTGAGTGAAAAACTTTATTAGACGAGAGGCCATGGGGCCCTTGGGGGAGCAAGGATGAGGGGAAAAGGGGAAGGTCACAGCTCGCACAATGAACACAGTTGCAGTCTTGGCGTCCTAATCACAAAATGAACACATAAAAGTCAGTCAGTGGCACTAAAACGCACAGCCCACACTTAAATGTGCAGTTCACACTGTAGACAATGCGGTGCACACTGAAAACACTGCACACTGCGGTAAGTTCACATTGTAGGTAGAACGGGGAAGTCTACCAGGCCGTTACACTAATTTGTAGAGTCCGTTTTCAAGGGCGTACTCGGTGATTGCTTCTATAGAAGCAATCACCGAGTGCCTAAGGTGTGTGCAGCCCAAGTTTTCGCGTGCCTTTTGAGTGTGACTCTTTGGCCACAGCAGCAGACTGATGCTTTGGTTTCCACGAACTAAAGTGTGCTACAGATGCCGCAGGCGGGAGGAAACAACAAAGGTGCGCCGCGAGCCCGTTGCCCTTGCTCCGTAGTTATCCGTGATTTTGCAGCATCCATTAGGCGAAGGCATGGTCGACGCTGCGCGAGCTCGGCTCCGACATTTTGATTCAGGGCATGGCGGCACGCGGGGTCCCCGTTCAAGCGGCAACTGATTGTCGCCTCAACGAAATCTTCTACACAGCGAAAATGTGTGACCAATCTTATGTCTGTGCTACTAGGTAACTTTCAATTGACAATTGGACTTTCACCAACAACTGCGCCCTATGTATTTACTATGAGGAACTCGATAGACAATTGGTCCAACAGCCTTCGGAAGGCCTTTTCAACAGCCGTGTAGCACAGGCATTAGTGCCCCGCCGGCTAATGTGTTGTGCGAGTGAGCCGAAGCACGCGGGTTCGGTCCTGGCCGCTACGACCGGTATCGCACCTACAATAGGGCAATAGGGACTTCGCTTTCCTATTCTGCAAAAAATGTGTCCCCATTCTATTTCTATTCTTACATGCTCAAGATTGGCGGCAGAGAAGCTGCCTTAGTGGTAAATTTTTGTGAGTAAATCATTCGTTGCTGAGAACGTACCCCAATGCGTAAACTTTAAGGCATTGAGTGTGAAGTAAAATGCGCAATTGCAAAGTTAGGGCGTTTAATCGTTTTTATTCTGTAACTGTAAATCAGTGTAATTAAAAACAAAAAACAAACAGAACCAAACAATGATAATTGAGCTAATTCGTCTATTGGTAGCCAAATATTGCAACCATCGTATCTCGTAGAAAACTAAAAAAGTTCAGACATTTCATAAACGCTGGTTTCGCGCGAGGATGTCGAGCGTTTCATCAATAAAGGCCTTGATTCGACGGTTTGGTGGTACCAAAAAGGAAATTCGTGTGAAAGCGGCAAATAATTTTGCTTATAAAGTGTTTTTCAGTACCTCACTTAGGGTATGCGCTATTCTGTGAGCGTGTAACTATTTTGCTACGCTTCAGAGTACGCATACAGGATGCAGAGTACGGGCCCATATTTCTTGTGGTCAATCGTCCTATACCTTGCGCTATAAGGAATTGATTGCTTTGTTTATTGTTGACTTCAGGTATGCCCCAGCAGCATCTGAACGTGCTCTGCAGCCGCATACATTCGTGTGTAAAGAGCGCCGTCTAGTACCCCGCTGCGGGGACAGAAATACATGGTCTCAGGGATGAGGAAATGTGATTATCTCTACGACGCCGATGTCGCCGATGTATCTACAACGCCGATGCGATTGTCTCTACGACACCGATGCCTGTTTTGAATTCACACCAAATATGTTAATTTTTTTGCACAGCAGTGAGAGAGTCCAGGGTGGGAAATCAGACGGCATGGCTTGTCGCGCTTGGGAGGGTGCATATATGTTTATAGAGTACGTCGTTTCTGCGAATCCAGAATTTTTTGTTGCGCAGTACAATACGGTTCAAGAAATTGGTTTTAACGCATTAGCGTTATTAGGCTCATTTTCCGATTTTGCCGTGGGTTCTAGCCGTCCGTTATCAGCCGTGTTCATCAAGCGTCCGCGGTAGTATGCCAGCTGTGCTAACGAGTAGCTACAACTGCGACAGCCAGATATGAGGACTCGCCGAATTCAGGAACACCGAGCAGCGGCAGTTGTATTGGGGAAAGGCTGTGGCAGAATGAAAAGAAAAGATGAGCCAGTTAGGCAGCCGCCGCGCCTGCGCACTGAACTTTTTTTCTGCGAGTCTTGTGTAGACGCATGCTGGGCAGACATGGTCGCCCGCCTTGCCCACAACTTACTACCACCAAAGCGTCTCTCAGATGACCGGAGATGATGCCGGCCCCAACAATGTGTCACCTAGCTAGAAAAGGGGGTGAATGATTAACGCCAGGCTCACAAAAACCGAGGAAAGCCTAGATTGTAACCAGAAACGAACTAATAGTGTCCCAGTACGAAGCAAAACCGAATATATGGCGCCTAACACGCTAAGTTTGAATAACTTCAAACTTTTAGTGGTCCTGTCACCACTACAAGCTCTTTACGGCAAGCGATGGTTGGCGCCACGCATCTAATTAAAAAACGCCAAAAATATATCAGCATGTGATCCCGGAAAACAGTCGGGGCATGGCCATTCAGAGAAGAGGAGAAGATTCAATCGCCAAAATGCCGGAAATATTTGGCCATTTGGGCCACGTTGTAAAATGCGGGCACAAGGGAAGAGCAAGAATAAAATTACACCATCTTCCCGCAGGGGAACCCTGAGTAGTATACGAAGCAGCCATGGGGTCGACTGAAGTTGCCTTAGTTTCCAGTTCGTCGTTTCCGATGACGTTCAGCTTCGCGTGCCTTCGTTGTATCAGTAGTTTCTTGACGTAGTTTGAATGAGTGAAGGACATAAGGTGCGTTCATAGCACATGCTCCCGTCTTGGTTTGTAGCGCAGTGTGAAGAGCGCCACGTACCTCCCGTTGCGGCCAGAGAGTCGTGGGATCAAAACCAGGCGCCGCCGAACTATTTGTTTTTATAGTGGACTGCGCTGACGTCAGCCCAAACGCTGATGGCGCTGAAGAGACGCGAATACCCAGTAGAGTGCGGACGGCGGACAATGACAACGATGGAAGGAGGGACACAGCCCCGAGGGTGAGATGCTTCGCATCTAAAAGACGGAATGACACAGCTTCCGCAGACACTGACCATGAACTAGGTATCGCACAGTCGGTCACCCGCCGCGGTGGCTCAGTGGCTGAGGCATTGCGCTGCTGAGCACAAGGTCGCGGGTTCGATTCCCGGCCGCGGCGGCCGCTTCTCTGATAGAGGCGAAAACTAAAAAACGGCCGTGTGTACGAGATTTAGGCGCACGTTAAAGATCCCCAGGTGGTCAAAATTAATCACGAGCCCTCCACTACGGCGCGCCTTATCGCCTGCGTTGCGTCGGTGCGTTGAATCAATGAATGAATGATTAAATCAGGCAATCAATCAATCAATCAATCAATCAATAAATCAATCAATCAATCAATCAATAAATCAATCAATCAATCAATCAATCAATCAATCAATCAATCAATCAATCAATGGATCAATCAATCAATGGATCAATCAATCAATCAATCAATCAATCAATCAATCAATCAATCAATCAATCAATGCACAACATCTCCGTATAGAGCGGGCTCGCAAAGGGTCAGATAAAGGTACATCAGCGCCACAATGAAACTGGCCCTGAAACTGAACAAAAGACGTCTCATCTCTGGTACGACTGATCAACATGGTCGAACTTTCATTCAACAACGTTTGTCAGTGGTGTAGGCATTAGTAACTGCGTTTAAAGTAAACTGGGTATTTTTAAACTGTTTACACTGTTTTGCACGGGTCTAAAGTGTCTTTCTGCTAGCTGGCATTCTTGCACAAGCATGCCGACGTCTCTCTGACATAGCCTGTAATGTGAGTGGCGCGAACGTGAAACTTCTGCCCTAAGGAGATAAATGACTGAACGCTTAAAATGAGAATTTTCTACATAAACACGTTTATTGAAGGAACTTCGAGTAGTCAGAACTTAGAACCATCCGGTCATTTACTCATTTTTAAACAAATTACGTCGTGTGGGTGCTTATAAATGGAGAACCATGATTAACAAACAACGCATACCTGTTTCGTTGCCCGATATCGGAAAAAAGAAAAAAAATGCAGTTACGGTTCCACCAAGGCTTTCCTTCGCAACTCGTGAAGTGACATCATATTAAAAAAAATACCCGTGCCTTCCCGCGAGGGGAACACGAGTAAATGCAGAGCATTGGGGCCTCAGTACTGATTGAAGGCAGTGTTACTTCCATCGCTTCTTCCATGATGCTGGAGTAGCAGACACGAGTAAACGTGGGCACGAGCGTCAGCCAAGGAAGGAAGGAGCAACGCAGTGACTGAAACACGAGCGACCGCTAGGCGCTATATTTGCAGCGCGCGCAGTAGAGGGAGAGCAGTACGGGGGGGAGAGCGCGCATGCGCAAGCAGCGCGCGCCCTTCCACGACCCACCGCGCTGCTATCACGCACCTGTTAGGCCGAGACCGCGACGGAGCGAACGGGCTGACTACGAGCATGCGCGCGCCAGCTGCTGTTGAGAGAGAGGAGGGAAGGACAGGCGCACCTGCTGCGGACGCGAAACTGTTGACACCGTCCGAAACAGGAACAGGCGAGGCTAAGAAATGCTCTGCATTTAAAAGCCAATCACAGTTCCCTCTCGTCTGCACGACATGTCGGCATAGATCGGCCTCGTAAAGGGTCAGATAAAGCTACATAATCGCCATGATGAAGCTCGCCCTGCAACTGAACGGGAGATGTCTGATTTCTGATACGACTGATCAACAAGATCGAACTTTCAGCCAACAACACCGGCGAGTGGCGCAGGCGAAGTAACCACGTTTTAGGTAAGCTGGGTATTTGTAAACTGTTTATGCGGTTTCGCACCGGCCTCCCGTCATTTACTCATCAAACGCAAAAATAACTAGCGAGAAGCAGTGACACAGCGCCGAGTCGCCGAGTCCCACCATCACGCAGTTCGATTGCTTTCCTGTTTCCTCCAGTGAACAATGCTGTTAACGCTGTTTCATTGATTGGATTGATCCCCTTTCGCTTACTGCAGAAGCGTTCAACAGTAAGTTGGCGGTTAAAGCTCTCTGGGTCTATTATAATTGATGAAAACACGCCAGAGTGCTCGGTTATAAAGGCGAAGCGAATTTTATGGCACAGTTTTCTCCCGCAGGCGCTTCTTCAAGAGGGCAGTGGCTAAGGTGTTGGACTTCAATGCAGGCTGGCCGTAACGTTGGGCTGGCCCGGCGGCCGCAAGTTGTGATGGCAGACGAGGCACTTGATTTTTTTTACTTGAGCAATTTTGTGCCATTAGATACAAAGAAGGCAATATTATGAATTGAATTCGGAAAACAACGTGAACTTCAGCAGGGAAACTGGCTACGAACCGTAGAAGCAGCAGGTAGGTCTGAGTTCTGCTACAATGGTTGCCACAAAACTGAAGCGGTCGCGACACCGCCGGCACGGGTATAAAAAACTGTTTATGGCAACGAATAAAGGACGCATTATTTTTAAAATATCGCGTTTGCAGCTGTACAGAGCAATGTACAGAAAGAGCGCTTAAGTTTCGAATGTTCTCACAGCTAGTTGCGCTGCCACATGGCGATGCGCGCATGGGCACTTGCGATGCACTTCAAAGCGAGAATTTCAAAGGCGTCTCCTAAATTCCAGAAGGAATGAATTGTAAAAATATTTGGGATTTATGGTCCTGAAAGGTCGTTCAAAAAGGCAATATTAAGCAAAGACAAAGGCATGTGCTCTTCACGACCCCTTTAAATCATTATTTGCCAGCTGCCTCTGCTGACTTACGTGCCTCTGCCGACGCTCCTGCTGCTCACTGTATCGACAAATCCCACAATGGCCGTTGCCGCTTGTGTGTGTTGTAAAATGCGTGTGGAGCTAGTTTAGGGGGGCAAAAGAGGAAGGTATGGCTATGATGGCAATGACATGCTGGATTGTGAGCAACAGGCAGCCAGTCCCACTGCTACAGCGAGCTAACGTGACCACTAAGATGGTTAGAATTGACAGCACGGTTCGGACTGTGTGTGAGGGGGGGTGCAAAAAGCACTGTGTTGTAGGCTTCGAAAACTGTAACAAGGCATACACATCGGGCTGGCCATGTCTCAAGTTCGTGAGGGTGGGATACGGCTGTCACACATCCTTGAGATTCCACTGGTGGATATTTCGCTCCCTTCTCTCTGGATAGGTATCACACCTATAGATGGTTTTCACTGCATCATCAGACATAGCATGAAAGCAGTATTCCAATTGCCACATTACAAACATTAGCAAAATTTCCTTGGAGAAACATTACCACTACATTGCTGGCCGCTTCCTCATAACTTTACAGTCTTGAGCTTGTTATTTCGAAACAAGGCATGGCTCCCGTCAACCCACCGCACGTACCATTTGGGGTAGAAAACTAGCAAAGGAGACCATATCAAAGAAAATTGCTCTACACCAGTACCCAACGATTACGCGAAGGTTGCATGTAGCGGTAAGCCAGTCTTTTCTTTATTGGTATAACAACTGGTTACTTCAATTACTTGTAACTTTTCACTCGTGGTGTTTGTCTTTCAGTGTGATTGTGTAACACAATTCCCACTGTCTAGACTGATCTTCTATAGCCTCTCTTTTCTTTGTTTCCAGGGCACCTACTCCGTTGTGCTACTTGCCGTCGTTGGCAGTGACTACAAGTTTGTCGTACATGTCGGGGCATACGGCAAGCAGAGCAAAGGAGGGGTGCTCCAAAACTCCCACTTTGGAAATTCCTCGACGAGGGCAGCCTTCAGCTCCCATGAGACCTGCCGGTTCCACGCACTAGTTGCCCGGACCCATGTGTGTTCGTTGGCGATGAAGCCTTCTAGCTGAGAACCGACTTCTTGCGGCCATACCTCGGAAGGCTGCTGGACGACTGGAAGAGGATCTTCAATTACCGTCTCAGCTGGGCGAGGTGAACTCATCTACCATCTTTGCTGTGAAATGCATTTTTCGCCACCCGATTTATTTCAAAACTAACCATTGCAAATACTAAATTTGGGACTGCAAATCGAATACTGGGAATCAAATATTTTAGACTAGGATAACGAAGGATTGTCTGCGAATCGAATCAAATATATTAAAATATGAACATATTTGCTTTAGTGTGTATCGAGCTTCTGAAACGCTGCAAAAAAAGAAATGCTTAGGCATTTGGACTACGTAACACTTTCCTGGCCCCAGGAAAATTAGTGATTTTGGACACTCTAGCAAACACTTTTTTGCTGCTCGCAAAATTTATGCACTGCATGAGTGTATGACATGGAGTTGTAGAAGATAAAATTTCCTTTGCAGTTGTAATTATTTCAAACAGAAATTTTGATTCGAAAAAGAAAAAAAAATCTTTACAGAAAAGTTTTGAGACAAACAAAAAAGAAGCAAAAAACGTCGGTGCTGTTCCACACAGAAAAAAGCACAGAAAAATTTTAAGATATACAATTTTTACATATGCTATCATTGCAACAGTCGTGCGAATATCAAATGCCTAACTTTGCAGTTTTTAGACTTGCGAGAAAAATAGTAGCAGTAGTGGGTTTTATGCCACTGTGCAAAGCAGTTCCTCGAAACATGGGTTGGCTACACATGCATCACAGAAAACTTTGGTTTTCTGCTCCAACAAGTAATAATTCTCGATTCGACATTCACTTCATTATAATGAGTGAGAGCTATGGTTCTAAATTTAATGTAAATAGCATTGAACTTCAGCTAACATGCGTCAGAGTTAGCGCAGTATTGTTCCCCACAAGGTTTGCTTCTGTTGGGCTTTGTAGCACTACTTCAGTGTCGTACTGAAAAGACAACCCCATGAAGCACGTCGCGCAGTGTAGTTTGAAAATTTGCAGTTCTTACAGCAGTCAATTTTTATGGCGCGAATTATGAATATTCCAAAGCTTCAAATACTTCAAATGGTAAAGCTGCCCCACGATTTGAATCGAATAGCAAAAAGTGTTCGCAATTCACTCAGTTTCACATATGGTGGGAGACATGAGGGGGAGACAGTGGTACCATTTGTTGAACTTTTAAAAAATAATTGTGGTAATCTGAACTCGCATGTACTGTCTAGTGGTTTCGAGTCTGCCTCAGACATCATTTGAATCTCTATATATCACATATAGCTTTTGCTCATTGATAGATTATCCGACACTACACAGGTGATGAGGCGCGCCGTAGTGGTGGACTCCGGATTAATTTTGACCACCTAGGGATCTGTGACGTGCACCGAAATATTGAGCACACGGGCGTTTTTGCCTTTTGCATCCATCAGAAACGCGGCACTTGCGATCGAAAATCGAACCAGCGACCTTGGGCCCGGCTTCTACTTCCCTTTTTTGTATACAACTAAACTTTGAACTCAAGCTAGTTGATTATGTTGCAACATTCTGGGTGAAAGTGGTTCAGAGAATCAGACAAAAAAAAAAAGAAACGACTAATGAGGGTTTTTTACCCTCATCTTCGGGCCATTTATTATATACAGACAGTACGATATAAAATTTTCAAATAGACATATATGGATAACACTTGTGTTCATGCCAATCCTTTGGGAAGCCTATCGGTGTGATCGCGCTTTATAATAACGTTGAAGCAGTTCAAGCTTTGTTCTGTCCGTGCGGATCGTTGACAGAAAACTATCATCATCGGCAAAGTGGAGAGGGGGGAAATGTTAGGCCACAAAGTGTGAGAGAAAGCGGCGATAAGGCAAGGAGCCAACGAGCAGGTGTGGGGAGTGCACGCCTAAAGAAAAAAAATGCGGTTAGGGAGGTGCCAGGAGTTGAACCGGGACCTTTAAGCCGTGAAACTGGCAACCTAACCACTGGGCCACCCCAAAGGCATGAGGGGTGCGGGCCTGAGGGGTGGCCCGCACCCCTCGGGCCTTTGGAAAGAAAAAAAAAGTTACCCGTGGATTTTGCTATCATCGCATTCAGGGTGTGCGGCGTTTTGGGGGAGTCATAGTGCGGACGTTGGCTTCAGAATGTGGCTGAGTTGAAGCTTCTAACTTTGGCAGTCTGGATTTTGGACTTGAGGAGGGTGGATTGTTAACTTCGATTTCACCCCGTTTGCACGCGGAAAGCTTCGCTTTTTAACCATCTCTCCCTTAAGGGAGACCTAAGAAAAGCCAAGTTAAGGTTAGTGAAGGCCACCAGCTCCGCTGTTTCCTAAGTCTTAACATCTCAATTGCAAAGGTGACCGAATTTTTGGTTGTAGCAATAGAAGAAGCACGCCCTGTGCGGCTTTTGTAGCCTGGTACTTGCTGCATGTGTTGTTTTATAGCTACAATCGTTGTAAGTGTGCACGGCATTAGTGACTGCAAAACCTGTACTTAAACGAACCATGAGGACAAAATACAAGTCTGTTTTATTTGAAAGATTTCGTGTTTTATAGATTCCCCAGCGCTCTTGCGAATGCAAACGATGCATTATTCATTGCGAAATTTATCAATTTAAGTTAAAATTTTGATTTTCCCGCTAAATCGTGTGTTTTTGTGGTATGCAATGACATCACAGGAACCGACTGCTCTGTAGCCCAGGGTGCCTTGTTTCACCTGTCAACCGTAGAGGGTGGAGACACGTATACGCTGCAGCCGCCATTTTGGGTCGCTCGCTCGACGCCGATGCAAGTCATTGTATCAAAACTGCGCTAAAATTATCGCCGTAACGCCGTTTGCTGGCGAAGTTTGATACATCTTATATGTGTCGGGTTGCTTGGACTCGTGGGAAACGAAAAGAACAACGTGTTGAGCACGATGACGCAATTGCTGCGGCACGGGACCGTTCAAAGGGTGTGTCCACCCTGTACGGCGGAGCTGGCATCGAGGTACCCTACTGCAGCCGATTGCGCCACGCGTTTGTTCACATTACTGAACCTAGATGGCGTCATCATACCGTGGCAAGCTGTTTTCTGCCTTTGGTTTGTTTTTGACCTTATTAAAACCTGGCTTGTTTTTGTTCTGGGAGAAAATAATCGTTTCGTGAAACACAGTGCTCACTCGACCCTCGCTCGCTTGACATGTAAGACGCCGTTGCTTGCGTCAATCGGCCAGTGTCGTCTGAGACAACCCCAAAGCCCCGCAGTGCTATGCATCTAAACCAAGCATAGTGCCCGCAGTACCAACAGCAGTACGCGTCAGTACTTCTATGTTTGCATGTGCTTTAGTAACTTCCACTGTTTGTCCCACCATTCTTATTGCTTTAAAAAGAGTGTGCCCTAAATTTAAGCACAGATAGCTCTTTCTGCAAGCTTATCAGCTCAGCCTAATTTGCGTTTCCTATTGCCGGCCTCCGCCAATCGCAGATCAGGCTGGTATGACATCATAGGTTCTGTTGCGGGAAATGAGCGAGTGGGTCGCATTGCCATTCCCTTTTTTCATCATTATAGGGCTTATTTGAGCGAAGTTTACGTTAAAACTGGTGTCAGTATGATTCTAACGAGGCCGTATTTTGAATGAACCAAACTTATGTTTTTTCTTCATGGCTCCTTTAAGAGGAACTGCAAATAAAGAGCCGGCCAGAAGTACGTGTGAAGCTTTTTCTCCTTCCCTTCTTTCAGTGCAATTTTGAAACTTCGCTGTATGGATTCCAATTTCACCCACACTGCATTTCTGGTTCATTATGTGCACAAAAATTACACTATCTTCCCGTCGGGAACCCTGATGAGGATGCGAATCATCATGGGGGTTTCATGTGATTCCATTGTGTTGCCGTTATGTTGAGTGATCTGGTGTTTAGTAGCGCCAGAGAGAATTCCGCGTCCGGGTCCACACCATTGGCAAAGGCACTCAAGTACTGTTTTGTGACAGTGAGTAGGCGGTGGTCCTCGAGGCGCCGAAACTCGTCAATCATGTGCTTGTCGATGTTGTCGTCTCTGTGGTAGAATCGGTAGTCTCCGTCAGCGTTGGTGAGGAAAAGGTTGTTGATGTTGGTGCACCGGCTGAGAGCAACGTACACGCCCTACTCTTCGCAGCTTTGTCTTCTTCTCCTTCTTCTTCAGCGGTTCCCCTACGGGAAGATGACGACGGTGGTTGAACGCAAACCTATCTCGTGATGGATTTTTGGTTGGGCAATTCCTAGGGGCATCCTGCCACAATCATTATCAGAGGCTTTGCGGACGGGGCGTGGACAAGTGACATCCCCCCGAGCAAGAGATGCTCCGCATCTAAAAAATACATCAGGTGGTTGTAGGAACTCAATGCCATTTATTCAGAGTGAACTACCCCCCCCTCCCCTCTTCAATGTTTTCAACAGGAGGTGCGCAGAAAACTCCTTTGGTATTCTGGTCACCCGGTGGGAAATCCGCGAGCAGAAAATAGGGGCACTTCCAGAGAATGCCGATGCGATGGTCAAAGCCCTCTGCGTTGTACACAACTTCTTGATAACTAAGCAACATTCTGATGATGAGAATGGATACTGCAGTGCCGGCTATGCAGACTCAATAAGTGCGATTGGTGAAAGGTGGAATGGCTCGTGGCAACACCAACTTGTCCAACTACCTTTGCAGCTCGCACATACATAAGCCACGAACTTTGCACAAATGGCACGGTATGGGCAGCGTTTGTACACATAGTATTTCTGCAGGGCCGCATACAGTGTGGCTAGGCAGCGACATGCCCTGCAGGTGTGAGAGAGAAGCCACTTTTAGTAGGAATGTTTTTTTTTTCATTTTGTATCCATTACTTTTCTTAGCAACCACATGTATGCTGAGCAATTTGTGGTATTAAGCCTTGCCCGATGATGATGTTAAAGGGGTTATGAAGAGGAAATGGACTTTCTTAATTTTCTCCCGTTGAATAATCTTTTAGTAACTTGAATGGAAACTGCTTGCGCTATTCATGGCTTCAGGAATTGAGGAGATGTCTTCGAGAGCCTCGTTTTTAGGTGCATCTTAAGTCACCATGTGATACCCTTGGTCGGCAGTGCAACTAGCAGTGACGTCATGTTAAGAACATTAGAGAGTTAAAGTGGTCATGAAGAGAAAATGCATTTCTCTTTGTTTAGTTTTGTCTGCATAAATGAGCTTTGAAGAACGTCAATCCCAAATATTTTCACAAATGATTGCTTCTCGAATTTACGAGATGATTTTTAAATTCTCGATTTCAGGTGCATCACAAGCGACCGTGCGTGCATTGTCGGTTGGCAGAGCAACTAGCAGTGACGCCACTGTAAGAACATTCCAGTCTCAAACGCTCTTTGTGTATGTTGTCCTGTACAGCTGCAAACCCGGTATTTCAAAAATATTGCATCCTTTATTCGTTACCATAAACAGCTTTCTATCGACGTAACCGGTTTCGCGACCGCTTCAGTTGCCCGGCAACCATTGTAGCGGAACTCAGACCCCCCGCTGCTTGTACACTCTTAGTCAATTCCTGGTTATACGACCCGCATGCAGGCGGGCCGCCGCGTCATTTTAAAGCCACTTATAAAGCGGCGGTTCAGGCGGCCTCGCGCGCAAGCGGCCCGCCAAACATGCGGCCCACCGAACACGCGGCCCGGCGTTTAAGCGGCCGTATTGAGGGCCGCCTAACCAGCGGGCCACCTAAACACCGGGCCGTGTGTTCGGCAGGCCACTGGCCGTAATTTTCTTACGCTGCCCGTTATGCTAATCTATTCCCGCTTACGAAGCGGCCCCCAAATCATACGGCCCTTCAAATAAGCGGCCTTGTTGCTTTCCACCAAAAAAAAGAAAAAACCAGACGATCGGCCAGAATTAAGTCTATCCAGTTTTTTTTCTTCGCTCACATTGCCAGGTCAACGTCAGCATCCCGTGACGAATGCTCTAACACATGTTACATCATACGAGACACACAAAGTGCACATAGGCACATACACACAACCCTACGGAGACTCGAACCTGGGTCTACTACAACACATGAAGAGGCGGGTATCATAACCACTGCTCCACGACCCACGGGTTGCTGGGGAGTGCAAACATGGGCTTATAAGTATTCTGCTTGCTGTTGCGCGTCAAGCAGGAGTCTTAAAATAACACATTCCGCTGCGAGTGACTTTCTTTAGACCACCGTTTTCGAATCACGCTACCAAAGAGGCATAATACTACTTTGGAGGGCTTTAAGTACATTGTTACGAGCGGAAACCTTTTGTCATGCTGTGTGCCCGTTTCAACAGTATGATGCGCCATGCGGTGATTTATTCCATCGATAAAAACGGAATTGATAGCAGTTCTTCTGCCTTGTAACCAAAAGTATTCTTGGCCATTGGCGGAAAGTGCCTCCTATGACAAAGCATGCAAATAACTAGCACGTAAGGCACACTGTCGTGCTGAACATAAGAGCTCTTTGGTCACGAGTGGCAAGTATACCAAGCATTAAATGGTGTACGGAATTTTTTCTGCTCGTCGTAGCTCTTCTGATGGTGCGGTTACATGCCTTCACCTTTATTTTTGTAAGAGGGGGCGGCAGTAAATTACGCCTGTGGTAATGTAATGAACCAATAATAAATTACTCATTCTATATAACATTGTGTCGCTACGCCAGCAGAATTGCTGCGTCGCCTGAAGAATTGGTGATCGCGAGCACACAAAGAATATCTTAGCGTTTTCTCGCGCAGACCAGATAGGCGCTCGGCCGTGTAACTTGTAACCCCCTGCATTTCCAAAAAAATGCAGTTTTGGCGGAAGTTCCACCTTTAATTGTTATAATATCGTAAAGATCATTGGTCGAACCAAATTTTGAGAAACCAAAAAATAAAAAATATATAAAAAAATGACGGAAACTGGCGAACAGTATAACACCCTGCATTTCCACAATAATGCAGATTTTGCGAAAATTCCACTTGTAATTGTTATCATAGCGTAGATCGAGAGAATTGGCCGAACATAATTTTGAAAAACGAAAAACCAAGAAAAATATAAAAAATACGGAAAATGGTGAGCCGTGTAACGCCCTTCATTTACAAAAAAATGCAGATTTGGCGCAAGCAACACCTGTGATCGTTATAATAGTGTAAATGGAGATAATTGGACGCACAGGACTTAGAAAAATCAAGAAATTTGGCTCTAAAAAACTCACACTCAAGAGAAGCGCCATAAGAATTCTGAGCATTAGTAGACAATTCTCTTAATTCCTGCAATTTTTTTAAGTGGCCTCATTTAACTCGCGCTTCCGTTATTAGCGAGTTATATTATTGTACGCGGAAGCGCAAGGTGGCGGTTAAGCATTTTCAACATTTTCGAGGCCGTTCACCAAAACCATTGCACTTGGTAATGAACGCATACTTGTGCATCTGAAGTTTAGACCGCATAAAACAATGCCACCAATAAATGGGTTACAATGGCTGCAATTGCACTAACACATTCGTGATTTGTGCACTTCTGGAACACGTTCATGACCTCAGTTTTCATGCAATGAGGTTTTACCTTTATAATCTCAGTGTTTTGCCACCTGATCTATCAGGCCTCAATGCTCATACCACGAATTAAAAAAAACTCCCTATATTTATAATGCCATGTTACAAGCAAAGCTGTAAAGCAAATATCTGCATACCTTAAACCCATCCGGATCTTGAAGTGATAGTCTACTCATACGAGCTTGGGACATGAACAGAGAGCTGAGTTGGGTATGTAAATTTTAAGTATTTTGTCATTCTCGAATTCATGAGCATGCACAAGTGCGAGATTAAAATGACATGAATGACACCATGTCGAAGGAACGATGTTTTCTTTTTATTTGATATCAAAAATACAAATACGAACACGAAATACTTATACTGAAATAACAAATACAAATATTAGCAGATTGCCCTTATGGAACACACAAATGAAAATATTCTTTTGTGGAAGGGCAAAAAAGGACCTGTCAAGATAAAATTATTTTTTTAATTTATGGAATTTTCAGCAGCTTGCTGAACAGGGAGGAAACTCATCTTTTTTGCAGGCTGCTGACTGTATAAAGCCCAATGTTTGGCCTAAAGCTGACGGGTATACCTCATGTCCTAATGTAATATATTACCAAACAAAGAAAAAGTACTTTCTCCGGGCTTCAATTAGGGTCCAGGTGAGGTGAGGTGCCTGTGAGAGGGAAAGAGGTTCCCAGCCTGCACCACATATGTATCGCAGGGAGAGAAAGGGAAGAGGAGGGGGTAGAAATACACCACTTCCGATGATGTAGAAGACCTTTGTAGAATCCCCCCCAGCAATCTTTGGCCCGGGAGCTGCTGCTTCTGGGATTTCGTCGCACTGTAATGGAAACAGCGTTATAAACATTTCAAAAACTTCGAGTTACGGGTAGCATTCTGTTGTGTTGGCACTGCGTGAAGAAAAGAAATGGCAGTTGAAAAAGTGACCAGGTACAAAATTGTGGCGTTATTTATCGGCGGTAAAACAGTATAGCCTGTAGGGGCGCAGCAGAAGTATCACCAACACCTTAGCAGATATGTGAAAATATCATTAAATCAGGCAAGTGCATCGCTGTAGTTTAGGCAATTATTTCTTTCTTACTGCTTTATATTCAAAAGCTCTCCAAAAGGACGTTTTCTTCATATACATAGGAAGGCCGAGCGCTTTTTCAGTGCAAAGGCGTGCGAGAAAACTTTGGCATAATTTTATTTGACGCCGGCACGTCAATTGGACGTCGTAAAAAAACCCTGTTCGCTGTTACACGCGGAGGGTAATGTGCCCTAGTTTCTTTTTATGAAACAATTTCCACCAATAGTATGGCGCAAAACATTTTATGAAAGGTCGAATAAAACTTCTAGCAATATCTTTTGCTAAAGCATAGGTAAACTGCGCGCACCGACCAACAGCCAACGCATCTGTAACCATAGGCTCCTGTATAACGCCTTTACAGGAGGCTGAGTAATAACATTAGAAGCCACCGCTATGAGCAACCTCCACGCCGGCGCCGCGCTGCCAATGTTTCTGCAAACCGCGAGTTGACACTCCAGACAGACGACAGCCGTGCCGGACACCACAAGATGGGGGCTGGTGTTACTCGTGAATGTTGGTTCATGTGAAAACTTTACCACTTAAACGCACCGTAAGAAACTTTCCAAATCGCCACAGGATCCAGACTACTCAACGTGCCAGAAAATTCACTAGCCGAAACGACAACGCGAAAACCTAGTTACGATAGAACGTTATAACTAACTTTTTGCTACTCTTACCGAAAATGGCAAGCAGTGGCCATAGAATATTGAAAAATACAAAATTCAAACTGTGTTTAATGTGGCTTGACCTTGACAACTGGACGCGTGTAAAAATGCAAATTCTTTATGGCACCACGGTATACTCATTACGGCAACGGAAGTACAGTCGGGATCAATTTGAAGGTTATCGCGGGAGCGCTGACCGACTGCGACGACAGCGCCTAGCGTGACACTTTTTAGCATCAGCCACAACGAGATTATGCTAGGTTTGCTTCTCCCATGGCTGTTCAAGGAAGTGCGCGCACTGCCGTCAAAAACGATAAAGGACACGCTCATTTTTTTTTCTTTATCCTTTTCTCTTGTCATCGACATACTTCACACTGATACGCAGCCTTCTCAGGGTAACTATGCCGGCATGCCGGGGAATTGTTGTGTAAAAAAAATTGTAATTTGCTTCCCCAATGCCGCAATGCCGAGGTATCTTCGGTGTTATCAGGTTGCCGAGGAACGAAACGCGGATACTTCAAGAAATAAAAAAAAAAACTGCGGCAGTCGGCTTTTGCTGAACGGGGTGAGCGAATTCTATGCAACAGCCAGGGGGTGAGGGAGGGCAGCATAATCTCGTCTTCGTGAATGAAAAAAAGTGCCACAGAACGGCGTTCTGGTCTTGCTTGCTCGGTGCTCCCCGGATAACCTTCAAATTGATCCTGACTGTACCTCACATGTGCAAGCGTTTTCGTTTTTCTCCTGGATCCCAAAACGGCCGCCGCACTGGGAAACCGAATCCTCCCTATAAGCACGTCAAATTTACCGTACGATCCCGGGTATCGGAGAATGGTTTTGGCGCGGGCTTATTACGACGACGCAAAAGGCATAAGTTCATGGTACTTGCTACGTTGTCTGCAAACACAAATTCTTACAGTCTGCGCTCCCCCACCACTCGTAAAAAAAGAAATCCAGGGACTTACCTATCCGCTCGTGTTCAACCGGGCTATGCCCATAATACACACACCATCCAGCTTGACATGGCGCCGCTGCTTGGCTTGCGTTCCCGGTGGGCGGTGTAACAGGGTCGGTGTAACAGGGGAAGCAACTGCAGTTGCTTCCCCTGTTACACTGATTTCGGTGCACACATTTGATGTCAGCGGAAGCGAACGTGGTCAAGAAAATGTGAGCGCTCGGAACTGAGTATGAAATATACAGAGCATGTGTCAAAGCGCGGGACCCCAACTTGCTCCGCGCTGAAATTACTCCATTCTGCGCACGCGCGCTAAAGACAAATCACCGGACCACAACTGCCACGCGCGAACTTTTTTCCACTCCTACTGAGCATGTGCGCGCAAGTTTTTTTAATGTTTTTCGGCTTTCACCTTTCCATCTGCACTGCAACTTTTAGCCACAGAAGAGGACAGGCCAGAATTCACTGGGTACCTGGGCACATGGGATTAGCTGGGAACGAACGAGCCAATCAACTCGCCCGTGAAGCACTCATACGGGCTCCCGCTGACCATGTATGTACCCTGAAATCTCACCCCCAACGTCGTATCAAAATGAGACAGTACCTCCACGAGAGGATGGAGTATCCACCCCCCCATCCTTTGTTGGACAGAGAAGAACAAACACTACTCAGACAAGCACAAACAAACACACTACAAACTCCGGCATGGTTACACCGCCTAAGGCATGGCACCACCAGCCCACCGCCCCAGTGCAGCCACTGCAACGCCACACTTAACCAAGAACATATATTGTGGGAATGCACTAACACCTCAGCACTCAGAACACATCACACTAAGGAGTGGCTGGCTACCGCCTGCAATCACCAAGAACAACGGGACCTAGTGGCCTTCATCCGAAGTGCTACCAGCAGCTGCCTGGACGGAGGCGGCTGACGGATGCCACCCCAACCACTGCGATAATAGACAAAAAATAAAGTTTTCTCTCTCTCTCCCTCTCTCTCTCTCGTCGGGCGCGTGTCGTCGGCCGCCGCAAAGGAACGTTGCGGGCCATTGTGTGAGCGGGAATACGCGCATGCGCCGCAAGCCACACATATCACTCGGAGCTTCACTATTGCCGCTCTCTTTTTATTTATTTTCTGGCGTTAGGCTGTCCGCTAGTATATAGCCGTGACACGGGTCGTTGGCGCAGCATATAAGCGTGCTGTAACCACCTGAGATTTTGTCACGGAAAAGAAGTCTGTCAGGGCCTCTTATATCACAGTATTGAGGCTGCCCACCGCATATAAATAGGACGCTATCCGGGACGCGACTAAGAGTGTACGGTTCGTAGCCAGTTTCCCCGCTGAAGCTCACGTTGTTCTGCCTAATTGTCTTCGGAATATTGCCTTTTTTGTATCAGATGGCACAAAATTGCTCAAGGAAAGAAAATCAAGTGCCTTGTGTGCGATTAGAACTTGCAGCCGCCGGGCCAGCCCAACGTTGCAGCCAGCCTGCACTGAAGTCCAACACCTTAGCCACTGCACTCTAGACGTGAGAAGCGCGTGCGGCAAAAAACTTATTGATTGATTGATTGATTGATTGATTGATTGATTGATTGATTGATTGATTGATTGATTGATTGATTGATTGTAGTGTTTTAACGCGCCGACGCAACGCAGGCGATGAGGCGCGCCGTAGTGGAGGGCTCCGGATTAATTTTGACCACCTGGAGATCTTTAACGTGCGCCGAAATCTCGTACACACGGGCATTTTTGCTTTTCGCCTCCATCAGAAAAGCGGCCCCCGCGGCCGGGAATCGAACCCGCGACCTCGTGCTCAGCAGCGCGACGCCTTAGCCGCGGCAGAAAACTGTGGCATAAAATCCGCTTTGCCTTTTTAACCGAGCACTCTGGCGTGTTTTCATAAATTCTATTCGACTCAGAGAGCTTTAACCGCCAACTTACTGTTGAACGCTTCTGCAGTAAGCGAAAGGGGATCAATCCAATCAATGAAACAGCGTTAACAGCATTGTTAACTGGAGGAAACAGGAAAACAATCGAATTGCGTGATGAAGGGACTCGGCGACTCGGCGCTGTGTCACTGCTTCTCGCTAGTTATTTTTGAGTTTGATGAGTAAATGACGGGAGGCCCGTGCGAAACCGCATAAACAGTTTACAAATACTCAGCTTACTTGAAACATGGTTACTTCGCCTGCGCCACTCGCCGGTGTTGTTGACTGAAAGTTCGATCTTGTTGATCAGTCGTATCAGAGATCAGACATCTCCCGTTCAGTTGCAGGGCGAGCTTCATCATGGCGATTATGTAGCTTTACCTGACCCTTTACGAGTCCGATCTATGCCGACATGTTGTGCAGACGAAAGAGAACTGTGATTGGCTTTTTAATATGATGTCACTTCACGAGTTGCGAAGGAAAGCCTTGGTGAAACCGGAACTGCATTTTTTTTTCTTTTTTCCGATATCGGGCAACGAAACAGGTATGCGTTGTTTGTTAATCATGGTTCTCCATTTATAAGCACCCACACGACGTAATTTGTTTAAAAATTTCTTATCGACCCCTTTAAAAAATTTTTCTGTGTATTATTTTGTAAAGCTGTAAATCTCATAGTTTTTAAAATAATGGATCTGTGATGAGGTGGAAGACATAGGTGGTGTGTGCCAGAGTTACTGTATCGAAAAACTCTGGTGTGTGCGCCAGCGAGGCTTCGACGACGAGGAAGTTTAATTCGAAGATCAACTGGCCGAACGTGGACAATCACCCCCTGGGGTTATGTGCCGGTAACATGTCGCCGCAAGTGAACCGACAGAATATCCGATTGCAAAAAAGTGACAGAAAAAGAAGATGGGATCATGGAGGTTGACGCAGCAGAGTGGAATCGAAGGAGCCGTGGTTCGGAAGGCTGTCTGCAAAGATGCGGTAGCCGTCGGCAGGGTACTCGGAAACTCAGGCAGGCTGCAGTGCCAGCCATTTCTGCTAGCTGATCGTTGATCGCGCATTGAATCGCCGACATTGACTGTGTGACGTGGTGTTTCCCGTGCGGATCTACCAGCGCCCGAGGACAAGTGGGACGGTTCAACGCCTCAGCATCGAGGGCTTGAGACATTTAATCTATAACGAGCAGGTTCCTAGACTGTACTCTGAACTTTCGTCATTTTTTCCGCCCTCGCAGAACTTGTGTCGTTGTTTAGTATCACATTCTGCTTGCACTGTATCGTCCATTTCCTTAACTTGTGCCGTTGCGATAAATGTTCGTCTCTGCCTTCATAGTTGTTCTCAAGCACCTGTCTCATTTCTGCAACGCGAGTTGCAATGACCAGCCACGAATACCATCACAGCATCCTTAATCTGCTTCCTTAAAATTTCCTATATTCGTGATCAGCGGCACAACCACTTAAGTTGTCTGGTAACCATTTTAACAGAACTCAGAGCTGCTGGCTGTTTGCACAGTTTTTGAGGTGAATGTCCCGATCTTTGCCAACTTCTCTTCAGAATCTTACTTTTGTACCAATGACACTGAGCCACCCGAACAAAAGAAAGACTGCATGCAATTTTAACTTGCCGGTGCACGCTGGATTGCGTGGAAGTCTGATACCTTAGCCACTCTACCACAGAAGTACATCTTTTTGTCTTTATTGCATGAAATTCAAACATCGCTCTCAAAACATGAAGCTTACACGTTTTCAGAGCGATGTATATTCGATATATGCCGTGCATAAAAAGTGATATGCTCTTTCTGCAAACGAAATTTTAAAGGGGTACTGACATTCAGCGTTAATATTATTGCACAGTTCGCTTCCTTTACACAACAGAATACCCTGGCTGAAATATGAGCGGTCTCCGACGCGAAGAACATACTTTAATTGGATCTCATTTATCGAGCCGACAGAACAGCACGCGGAGCGGCACTCAGCAAATGGACATCAGCGTGACATCATCCCGTGATAGCCAAAAGAAGTGACGCGGACAGCGCACGTCAAAAACTCGTGACGTCGCTTCACGCGCGCGAGCGGTGACAGGGCGCCGGCGCATTCACAAAAGGGTGCGCGTACCCAGAGCTACAGGCATAACCGCTGCCCAGAAAGGCACTGTTGGCAAATCAGAGCCTCGCACTTAAGCTGAAGTAAAAAAAAAAAAACGTCCAAAAATGAAAAGTTGCAATTCTACAGGTATTACATTAAAAACAACATATCTTTTTCAATGAAACACTGCTCGAGGCTTCTCTTAACGAAAGACGGGAACTCTTCACGGACTGAAGAACGATGAGAAACACTTTCATTAGGAGGGATTGGGTGGTGTGGTTGGGAGTGGGGAAAGTTCCACACACGTGAAAGGAAGCGATAATATAGCTCGGAATTGCAACAGAAGTCGCAATCAGGGCTTCTATTTAAAGCGGTCATCGAATTTCCGCAGGAATGGTAGGCCTAGCAGCTTCAGGCAGCTGAGCCCATCAGCTCCGGCGGCGGCGCGGTCGAAACAACGACCAACCGGCCTCCGCAGTGTTTTGACGTCCGCACATAGCGGTGAGGTCTTGCCGGGATTCTGTTATAGGCGCCTTGCGGACTAAAAGCGCGGGAAATTGAAACATGATTTTCAGAACGTTCAATGTAGCGAATTAACGCGCGCTGAAGTATTTAAAGTGCTGTCTCGGGTTCGCCAGACAATTAAGCATCGATGAAAGCAATAAAAACGGAACATAAAATTTTCGTGTCAGTACACTTTTTAAGTATAATGCAGAAAAAGATGTACAGTGTATTTACGATGTATGTACCCTTATTTCGCGCGTGTAACGCGCACCAAAAAGGCGGAAATTTCAGTTGCAAAGTAGGGGTGCGCATAATACGCGGGGTGTTTCCTTTAGTGCAGCTTAACGGCAGTGCGCTTTGTGTCGTGAAGCTCCTACGCAGTAACACTGACTAAACCATCCATGGCAGCGATTGTGGAAAGATACGTGGACAAGGAAGAAAAAAAGGGCGAGCGCACTCGAACAACGGAATTTTATTAGTGAATTGTGATTTTCGCCTTGGAGTCAGTGTATTCTACTTGTTAAATGTACGCCTTTTCTATTTACGTAGTATGTGATATGTTGCTTGAGCAGTGGCTTTGGTGCAGCCTTTTCTGTATGAAATGTGCGGGCAATACGCGAGGATTTTTTTCTTTTGGGTAGAAAGCGGGGGTGCGTATTATACGCCCGAACATACGGTACAACGTAAAGCACTGGCTTATACGTACATAATCCAGTATTTTAAACTTCGCTGAAGGGGCGAAAAAAAGCACATGGACTCGGGTTTTTTACGTGTATCTGTATCTGAGTCTTTGCAAGCCCCTGTGAAACCGTAACTGCACTTTTTTACATGTTTGCCGATATCATGTAACGAAACGGCTGTGCACAGTTCGTATATCAAAGGCCCACAGCTCTGAATACCCACACAGCTGAATTTTTTACCGTTTCCTCACGACCTCTTCAACTTGTAATCAAGCGCTGACAATTGTGTACGTAGTGTGAAATGTATGTTAGTAAGCATTGCACAAAGTTGAAAGTAGTATGTGGCAAAGCACTAGCAATTCTGTACTTAGTGCGAAATTTATGTTAGTAAACATATCACAAAGACAAAAATAGTATTTGAGAAGTACTAGCAATTGTGTACTAAAAGGTTTGCTTTTGGGCATTAAAAAGGAACTTGCCATAGTGGCTCAGGTGTTGTGCTGCTGAGCCCAAGGTGATGGGTTTGATCCTGGTAGCAGTGGCCACTTTTAAGATGAAGGCGAAAAGGGAAAATGCCCATTTGTCGAGATTTGGGTGCTTGTTACAGATCCCCACATGGTCAAAATTAATCCGGAGTGCTCCACTACGGCGCGCCTCAGCCCACGTGTAGCTTTGGCGTGTTAAACCCCCAATCAACCACAGTCAGCGGCCAATACTAACAATCGGCAATAATAAGGCGGGGATCAAACCCATAACCACATAGTAATGTTTGGTTCGTAGAAGAAGGTGGTTGGTGTCGCCGTGGATGGGTAGAAGTAGCCGGTGACGCTGACGCAGGAGGTAGATGATGCAGAAAAAGTCTATTTACACTTATTTACAGAGCAGACGATGAAGCATAACATAAAACAAGGAAAACTGGATTAAAATTAAAAGGCGCCGCATCGCGCGAAAGGGGGTATCGGGGCGCGATACCCCCTTTTCAGTTCCGGTTCCGGGCAAAAATTCGGGTTCGGTTCCGGTTTTCGGTTCGGTTCTGGTACCGGTTCGACACCCTGTTCGTACACGCGTATGGGAGTACCCAAATTCACGTAGACAGCTGTCACTCAGCACGCCACGGAATATTCAATGAGGCGCCGCCATCTTCGGGTCAACGGCACGCTCGCAGACGAGCAGGGGCGGGCGACCCCGCGGGGTGAAAGCGAAAGACGGCGACAGTGCCCTGCGCCGGCGGGGCGCTTTAACAATGGGTTCTCGCAGGGCGCGCGCTTCGACGCCGGTAATCCCACCACCTCCGCGTGTCACGCCGACGGTGGTTCCTGGAATCCGGCTGCGCCGTCTGCTGTCTCAATGGGGGATTAACCCTGTGGTATGCGGTGGGCCAGACAATCCGCCTCCCGTGCGCACCGTGAGGAATTGGCGTCGACTGCTCTGCAGTGTTGGCAGTGCTACGTCGTCAAACAGAGTGGAAATGCAGGGCGTTAAAAAGTCCTGCCTGTGTGGATATTTGGCAAAGCATGCTACGCATTAAAAAAAACAGTGACAAGACTGAACAGGTACGCGACGCGGAGGCGCCTGCAGGGCGATTGCGGCTGCAGCAGCCAATGACGAAGCGACTGTCTCATTGATTTTTTCTCTTTGAATCGTTCTGCTTATAAAGCGATCTCTCTCAGTAGCACAACCCGCGCATTCTAAATAATGCAATTTCGGGGGCCGGCCATTCGTTGCAAGTGCGGTGCCATCGCCGGAGACCCTTGTGTTAAACGTGTGCCAAGCTTGTTGTTGTTTTTTTTTTTTTTTTTTGAAGCTATAAGTTGGCATCGTTTAGTTGGTCAGAATGGCTTCTACCGGGCTGTCATTTGGATCATCGACTGATCAATACTCTATTTCGTTTGACAGCAACGACTTGTATTGTTTATGCACTCGTTTTATCACCCAGTCCCACTGCTTTTTGGCACTTGTTTGAACTAATGTATAAGAAAACCGTGAGTGGTTGGAATCGGGAAGATGTTTGCGCACCTGAAAAGTCGGCATGGGGAAAAGTTGCGTGGCCTCCTTTCGGTCCTGGCAAACTGCCGGGCAACAGAAAGCCATAGTGCCCAACTCCCCCAATTCCCAGACCAGGTGACATGCGCCATAGAGGACAAAGATATCTCCAAAATTTTTTCGTGTTTCCGTATTTTCGCTAGTTTAGGTTGCATGTATAGGTCCAGCATATCAACAGTAGGCTACTTCGTATTTCTGAACGGCTTCCCAATACAAGCAATTTATTTAAAAAAAAAAAACGGCGTATAGCGAGTTGTAAACAAATAACGCCAGCTGGGATTGTGGCAGTTGAATTCGCCACTAGTATCGAAGGTGACAGTAGTTTATTACCTAAAATTTATTTGGTAAGCAAATATGTGTAATAAGGGCGTAAATCTTGTCATGTGTGTTTTTCTTAGTGGTGTTACGATTCAGTGCGCCGCTACAACGTTCGCGCGTTAAGCAAGTTGGGGAGGGCTCGGGTGCTGTGTAAACAGCTGCCTGGGACAGGTTACAGCTTGCCAGAGAACGGCCAGCGCGTGGGCGCCTCGCTGTCGGTGAATCAATGTCGGTGGCTGAAAATGGTTCTTTGTGTTGAGATTTGCCCCGGCGTAGCGGACGTCGCCGCCTCCTAACCCCTCCCCCCTCTCAGACTAAGCGAGCGCCGCTACTGCCAGTTTCTCGAACTCAGGGTGTGGGTGTGTCAGTACTATTTTCGGGCCGTGTGTGCAAAAGCGCTACGAAAGGCGCGCAGCCGTTACTGCTTTGTGTATAAAAACCACATAAAAACCACGACCAACTTTATAAAAACCCACCCTCTCGGGGGATAGTTCAGTTCGTTTTGCAGCAGCGAATCTATGCTGTCGCTCTGTTCGCGCATTGGTGTAAGCTCGCCCTGAAGGGTATTGTCCCTGTATTGCTTCGGCTCATATCTCGTCATGCATGCAGTAAACCAGTTAAGTTTGCCTTCGGCTTCTTGCCATCATCACCACTACACTACCACACATGACGGACGCGGCAGAGCCTGGTTGAGGGACGCCTTCCCAATGTAACACTAGCAAGACATTTAAGTGGTTAAGGCCCACGTGAATGAGTTATCGTTTGAAAATACACCCGACACATTTTCTTGCGTTAGGTGTACAAGAGAGCAAAACTGCGCGCATTTTAAAGAAAGATAATAGAAGATTTCTATGATGGGAGTACCAATTTGTACCTGGGGAGTTAAAATTTCTACCATTATGACGGATAAGTGTTATTTCAGTCTGCTCAATTCTCTGGAGCAGAACGGCGAATTGGAAAGTGGTTTTGGGTTCACTTTTTCGGCAGAGAAATGTGTGCAGTAATGCAATAAAAGATGAGTTACTACGGGGTGTGTGATTACTGAAAAAAGGATATTGAAACGGGAAACGACCAGAAAAATTCCGCGAGTACGTTGGAGAGGAGAGAGAGAGAGAGAGAGAGAGAGAGAAGATTCCTTAATGAGACCGAAGAGGTCAGCCCTGCATAATGCTAGGCTTCCTACTTCATATGGTTGGTGAACATGTTATGGGGGTAAATGCTGACATGAAAAATACCCATAAGAAAACAAAACAACGAAAGAAAATTCACCAGACGGACATACGCACACACATTAAAAAAATCCACACAGGCATCGACAAGCTGGAGTCGAGTCCAGAGTCTCCAAGAAAACGCGCAAGAGCTTCGAAACCCCGCACCGCACTGTCTTCGGTGTTCTAGAGGCCTAAAACGTCCTTCATGCTGAAAGTTCTAGCCCGTAGTAAACCTCGCGCTGTCATTCGCGCCGATTTAAAACCTGGACAAATACAGAACAGGTGTTCAGTGTCCTATCGTACACCGCAAAGTGGACACAAATTTGATGCCACCACATCGATTTTGTTAAGAAAGCTTTTGTATAGGCTACTTTGAGACGCAGGTGATGTTTCGCACACTCTTTTTGCCTGAGTAAACTTTGAGGCATACGGAACGTACACTGCGGGTCAAGATCGTAAAGGGGGGCGCACTGTAAGTCCGGATTCCGCCAGTGCTGCAATTGCATGCGCCATCCGAGAGTTGCGACTATTCCGTTGACGTCCTCCGTGGATAAAAGGAGTTGTGTGTTGAGCTCGTAGAATGGCCCTCGCGCACGAGGCGATCAGATATTACATTGCCCGTAATTCCACAGTCTCCTGGCAACCACTGCAACGAAATAGTGTGTCCGCTGCGCAGTGCCTCTGTATATGTGGGGGGAGATGAGCTATACATACAGAACATGATGACAGTACCCACGCGTGGGCCGAAGTTGAAATTATGATTTAGGTCACTCAGCTACGCTTGGGCAACTGGGCTCGCTGTAGTGTTCGGCTGCGCAAACCGCACTTTTCATCATGGCCAACGCAAGGCGCTGTCGGCATTTGGCAACCTCCGTTATCCGTCTTTCTGTTCAAGGCACGCCTACACAAACTTCGTATACCCTACGGGTTTGGGGCTTGGATATTACGGCCACCGCTCTGCAAAATATTCGATTCGCTCTGCCAAGCATCAAGCTTCACAATCGCTGCATCTGTCACGTATTTCCAAAAAACCTGGTGTTGCGTCATCGAAGATGACCCACATGCTTGTTCGAGCCATTCTTCAGCCTCGCAGAGTTTATCAAGCAAAATTACACTATCTCACAAAGTCATACTGGGCACTATTCGAATCAATAAACAATTCGGCTATGCGAGCAATAACTGGTCTTCGCGCCCTCACCCCCTCCTTATTCTCGAACAGGAAACACAGCTGAACACATTTGGTGGGCTAGCTGATAGTGAACCTGCGTCGACAAGCCAGCCTTTAAAAACAAGCCCTCGACCCAGATGCCGTCGCTCTTGCAGCGTACATAACCGGTTCACCAGCCCCAGAACTATCAAACGCCAGTATACGGACCACAAGGAAGTTCCACCAATTAACAGATACATGACCTGCTGCCCGTATTCATCCCCGGAGGGCTGGTGCTCCGATTCCGCCTTCTATGGACATTGCTAGGCCTTCCTCTACGCTGATGCTTGTTGACACCACTGCTTCAGGTGCCCTTCTTCATACCGCTCGACGTTGTCCGGCTATGGCTCGCGATCCAGTCACGTGCACTTACATTACAACGGAGAAGTGGCCATCAACGCAGGCGAAACTCCTCGCAGTGCGGGATGCTCGGCCACACACGTTGTAACTAATCAACCCGCCTTCACCAGAATGTGCTATTTACACTGCTTCATCGGCAGCGGTACCAGAGCTTCGTAAAACTCTTATGTACAACGAACTTCTGCTAGAAATTCAGAACATAGTGAACACTTACCCATGCAGTGTTCGCGTGTCATGGCGCCAACGCAACAGCCACCCCGCAATGCAGGCTCCAGATGCGAGTACACACCACGGGCGTGTGCGATATTCTGTTACACTGGGACCTTTTAGATGCAAAGGATCTCTCAGCCGAGGCTCCGTCGTCCGGGGTCCGGCGTCCACACCTCTCCTCCTCTCCACAACAGGTATGATAACGCCACTCTCTCCCTTCTCCTCCTCTCCACACCACCTGTGCGATAGCGCGAGCGCTGCTCCTCCTCTTCCCCTCTCCACACCACCTGTGCGTGCTGCTCCTCCTCTCCACTCCTCTCCACTTCAGATAACCAGGTCCGCGCCGCTGCTCCCTTCAGTTTCTACTTTCTGTAGAGCTAACGCTGCGCCATCCGATGAGCTGACAATGGACGCACGATTCTGGCAGTGAACTGGCTGTCGGTAATTTCAAGATCGAACCGTAAATACGACAGCCGTTGACGCTGCACTTTACCGACCATAAAGCCGTTATAATAAAGGCAAAACGTCACCCACTACTTGATAAATAAAGAAGAAATTTAACACGCTAATACACGTGTCTTTACTCTAACGACCAAATAACACGCTACTACTCACAACCAAATAAATTACATCATCTTCCCACGTGGGAACCCTGGGGAACGTTGGTGGAATTCCGTGCAAACTCCGTGCAAAGTCGCGCAAACTCGTGCAAACTCGAGATGCTTTGCATCTCCTCAGGGTTCCCACGTGGGAAGACGGTGTAATTTTTTCAAGCGCTGTTCGCCTTGCCAGTGCAAAATAATGTCTACGGCGGACCACGCGCGCTCTCATACCCCCGCGTGGTAGGAATCTCCCTGGTGGGTTGTCTCCCCAAGATGAGGACCTGCTCCGGCGCCTTCGCCTGGGGGTCACCCTCACGCCGGCTGTGACATAACCTGGCCACGTCAGTACCGTTTGCCGTTTGACTCCACGTGCCCCTTTTTGCGCGCTCCTGTTGAACAGGCTACAGCAGAGCATTTGGAGTGGAGCTGCCCTGCCCTGCTAAGTCTTCGCCTTGTGTACATCTCCTCCTGCGGCCCGCGCCCCGCACGTCCGCCAGGTTTGATGGCGTAGATAAGAGGTCCACATCATTGCCCTCTGCTCCGATTTTTAAATGCAGAGCATTTCAGTAACTCACGATGTCACCCGCGTTGGCGTCCGTAGTCCGCATCACTACGTAGTCTGCACCCTACACTATATAAAGAAATAATACCTTCCGGCGCCAGGTTTCGATCCCACGACTCTGCGGGCGGAACGCAAGGTACACGGCACTTTACCGACTGCTCCACGGAGCCGACACAGAATGGAAGGTTACGCACGCGCCTTATATCCGTGACTCATTCAACCGTCGGCCACAGGTGCGCCCTCTCCGCCGCGTCCTCCTCGCCTTCTCTCCGCTCGCAACACCCTCTTTCGCCGCGTTCGGTTCGCGTTCATGTGGTGGCGCGATTTCGGCGCTATAACACTCTCTCGCGAAGGGCATTGGATTGGATTCGATTGGATTGGATTGGATTGGCTTGGCTTGGCTTGGATTGGATTTGGATTGGGTTGGATTAAAGTGGATTGTGTTGGATTGTGTTGCGTCATAGCCGCGCCACGTTGCGTCTAGCCTCTCCCCGTTGCGTAATAGCCGCAGCAGGGGGTTCACGGCACGTTTCACGTTTCACCATCGACTTCATCGACAATGTCTACGCTGGAAGACAACGATTACAACAACAACAACCAATACGTAATCCATAAGACTTGCAGGCACGCCCCCCGCGGAAATGCTCTGCATTTGATCGTGCCCCTCGCGAGGGGGATGTTTTGATTTTTTCTGGAATCCGGAGTGTATCTGTACATTTAGTTATTCCTTATGCTAAATCGCAAACTTCCGCTATAAAATAATAGCTTATACCACTCGGGGATGTTTGAACGTCCGACAGATAATCACCGCACGGGTGGCATTGCTTTCTGTCTTAAAAAAAAAAAACCTCAGCCACACTCAGCATTGGACGCGTGACATCGTGCACAGTTGCGCAGCACCTGGCGTCTTTGTGTAGTTTATCAAGGAAGTGTCATCATCAAGGAACGCTGCTAATGGGGTAATTATACACGTGTCGTTTTCTTTAGATATCGAAAAATTACAAGCTATTCTTGAGTACGCTTACGTGCATTGAACGCTAAACAATTATAGCATTTGAAATCGGTGAATCAGCCGGGAGCCCTTGACGGCAGCGGTGATCTTCACTGCCCAATCGTCCTGAGTGGGCGTATATAAATTGCAAGTTGCGTTGTCGGCGTCGCAGCCAAATGAGAATTTTTAAATCGGCGGCGAACTTCTGCCGGCAGGTCTCATCGTTTTTGACCAATCCCTTGAGGGGTATGTGAACAGTCTAAAGACCCTTCGGTGCATTGTACTGACAAGCTACAAATCTTCATTAAGGCAGCTCCATGCAACCAGCATGACACATATGCAATCTAGCAGTACAGTATCTTCCATGCGCAATGCTTTTACTGTGAAAGCACGTAGGAAGGCTTAAGTGTACCTAGAAAGCCGTGTTCCGTATGGCATAGGCGTAGAGTTATGGTAAAGTCACTCGCCTTCTATGGCCGGCGAAAAGGTTGAAGACGCCGAGTAGAACCAACGGAGTTCTGGACTAAGGACCGCGCCCACCTACCAGCTCTCTAGCCGAATAAAGTTTTCCTCCTCTTATGTTGCCGCCCCAGCCCCTAACGGCAGTGCTCATCGCCATTGGCCAATCCCTGAGTGGCTATTTGACCCGTCCGAAGACCATTCATAACTAAGAATATACGTACTTGTAAGGGAAGGATAGCTGCATGAAACCAGCTTCACATAATAAGGCTCTTTTATAGCACAATAATACCGATTTTATCATAAGCTTGAACCTAATAATCACGGTATTCAGGGAAACATAAAATACTGGCGTGCCGGTGGCGACATGGACTTGTTTGTGCGACTGGCGGCTGCCGAAGTAACCCACCATCAAGAAACATGGGCAGTTAGGCAGAGCTTCTAGTTCAGTTTGATCGTACCATCGAACCACCTGTGATTAACGCAAGGTTAATACCCTGATACCTCAGTGCTTATCATCAGACTATTACGTCCCTGCTAACGTCACGGAGCGTAAAATGTGAAAGCTATTTTAGTTTTCCTTTCATATTTTCGTAAACGGAAGTATGTGAAGGCTGCAATGGAGTTTAGTGAGTTACAAAAAGCTAGTTATTTAAAAAAAAGTTTGCACTTTGTATTCATCGCCCATTTTCTGGGCAAACCTTCTCAGGCTACTGCGGCAAAAAGTATGTTCATCTATCGAGTAACACGATTCCCTTCATAAGTATCCATAAGGTCATATGGCACAAATCAAATGACGCTAGAATAAAGTGACCAGATTCCTAGGACCCCAACGCGGGAGGGGACGGGGATGGGGGGGAGGGGGGTTAAGGAAGAACGTGGCACATATCTTGATGGGATACTAATGTTCAATGCAGTTTTGTTTTATCTGAAAGGTCATACGTTTCCTAGTTCTCTCGGCCTTTGTTCGACGAGCAATGATGGGTTATTTGCTGAATAAGTAAATGAGTATACCCACCGTTCGTCAAACGCAAGAAGGGTGTGCTGAACGGTTTGTTGGTACAGTACTGTAACTTAAAAAATAACAGCTCAGCCATTGGAACTAACCAAGAAACACACAACAGTTTGGTGCTTAGTCCAGTCGCGTGCGCTCTTTTCTTGAAGTTCCTCAAAGTGTTTCTTGTGGCTCTTTCATCCTCCAGCTTTTCATTAGTAACACTGGCTTGATACCCATTTTCCATATTTCCGGCCGAAGGCGGACAAACACCGTCCTAGAAGCAAGCTACGGGACAGTGGGACCACAGCCGAAAAAGCAGGACGTGTCCCGCCTAAATCGGGACGTCTGGTCACTTTACGCTAGATCCTTCATGTTTAGACAAAAGAGTGTATATATTGTCTCTGAAAAGTCTTCGAAGTAATGCGTCTGGCTATATATGGTAGTGAAGCTCCCTGAAGGAATTCGTGGGATCTTATGAGGACATCAAATAAATTCCTTCGGGCGTTGATATTTTGATACAGGATTGCCTATATGGCTCTTGGAAGAATGTCCTCCCAGCAAGCATTTGTTTAAAGTGTTGAAGCCGGCTTCACAGAACGCAAGCCCTGAGGGTAATCGAGCAATTTTACTAACTTTCCTCAGCCCATTATTTGTATCACAAAGCGATGTGTATCCGTGTTTCTCGCATTGCTACTGCACGGGATGCCGAATGGCTTTGTGTTGAGATGTCATTACAGCGGACCTTACAGAGAATTCTTGACGCTGAAGTCATGTCAATCCTACCTTCAGTGCACCCAAAAAATCATTTCTAAGTTAGGAAAGACACCATGCGTAAGTACATTCTAACTCGTATTCATCGCACCTTGATTTGCACGCAGATGGGAAAATATTATTCCTGCTCTTCTGGGTCATAATGACACATAAGGGCAAAAAGTAAGGGAGGAGGGGGGAGTCACTATTAGGTCGAAAACATTAAATTGCCTATTGAGCGAGAAAGCCCGCATAAGGAGTGTGTAGATGCGAAATTTGAAAAGAAAATTAAAGAAACTTCGCTATCGCTGGGAATCGCACACAGTCTTTTAGAAGGTGAGCGAAGCACGCTATCCGGATGTGCCAGTTCGAGGCCATGGCTGCACCTTCTCCTTAAAGGGGTCATGCAGACAAAACACAAGCTTGGTTCATTCGAAAGTTTGCATCGTTAGAATCATACTGACACCACTATTAACGCACACTTCACTCCAATTAGCTATATAATTAGGAAAAAAGGGAATGGCCATGCGAACCACTAGCTCATTTCCTGCAACAAAACTATGATGTGATATGCCCCGCTGTGCGATTGGCTGAGGCCGGCCAAAGCAAACGCAAATTAGGTAGGGCTTATAAGCTTGCCGAATGATCTATTTGCGCTTAAATGTAGCGCATATTCACTTTACAGCAATAAGGATGCTGGGGTAAACAATGAACGTTAAGAACATAAACATTGAAGTACCGATGCACACTGCTGTTGGTTCTGGGCGCACTATGCTTGTTTTAGCTGCACAGCATTCCACCAATTTGGGGTTGTCTCAGACGACACTGGCCGACTGGAGTAAGCGATGTTGCCTTACGTGACCCTGTTTGTCGAGCATACGCCATGTTCCACGGAACTATTACTTTCTCGAGTACCAAAAATAAGCCAGGTTCAAATACAGTAAAACATTACGCCCATCTTCCCGCGAGGGGAACCCTGATGTGATGCGACGCATCGGGGGGGTTCAATTGGTGTTTCCATTGGGTTGATTCTCTAAATCGCGTGAAACGTGTTGTGAACGCGTAGGATGCATTCCATCACATGCGGGTGTTCTCATACGCAGGAAAGATGGGCGTAATTTTCATTCTTTTACTGAGAGAGAGACTGGTTGTCATTTTCAGCGGTTGCACTTTACTTTGAGCACGACGGCTTTGTGGTCGCTGAAGTACACGGTCAGTGGATCGCGTACCAGCGCACGGAGTCGTCAATCAAATTCAGACGAAGTCGAGCCAGAGCGAGCGCTTGACTGAACCGCCACAGCGCGCTACCCGCTTTATATTCACAGCGTCTGAAGGAGAGGAGACAGCGGAGGAGAGTCACGCATGCGCGCACTTACGCGCCGGAGCAGACGCGAGAATAGCGAAGCGCGCGACGCAGCTGTTGTTTATGATAATGAGAGGAGCGAGAGTGTTGCGGAGGAGAGTCGAGCGAAGAGCGAAGGAGAGTCGCGCATGCGTAGGTGGCGTGCGGACGCCGCCGACGCCGACGCAGGAGGGACATGCCTCAGAGCAAGAGATGAGTCGCATCTAAAACAAAGCAACGACTGAGAACGGTCCTAGACAATATTCCCCTCTGCGCTTTTTGCCCACCAGCATTTTTTTCTTCATTTAGTTGCCTCGACAGCCTTGATGTTAACTCTTTCTTTACTACTCTTAAATCCTAGGGCTTCTGAAAGCCGAATATTTCCCTCATGTAGATATGGATGGATAGACTCTCATTCCAACACTAAAGGCCGCATATTTTTATATTTCCTGTTTGTTTCCCGGACACCCCTTAAACCCCACCATATTATGTATACTTCCCCACAAAGCTGTTAGTTCTCAAGCAGCTGCTCTAGCCTCAAAAAGCAAAGCACTGCCTTTAGAATTATCGTAAAAATTTTCCTTTCTGATGCCCCATTTCTCTGCCCTTTACATCTCTAAAACGATGTCTTAGCTTCCATTTTTTCTGTCCATTTATTTGTTTTTATCGGCCGTGCTTCTTTTTTGGTTACCTTTGCTGTCTATGATTCTCCACTGTTCTTTCCGTATTTCGTCTTTAACTTTCTAGTCTCCCTTAGATACTGCGTGTCCACGCTTTTCTGGTGTAGGTACCTAAAAACATTAGCTGTCCACCTACGTTGATCAGTTGCTCTCAACCTCCCCTCGAAACATTGTTTACTCTGAGCTTCTCGAACTTCAAACGACGTCCAGCACATATCTCCCTGCACTGCTTTATTAGTTCTTCTACCATGCGCTTCCAGGGCCAAACAGCCGACCGTTCTCTGGTTCACTTGAAGGCATAGTACAGCGTCTGAATTTAAGCAGATGTGAGGCCCAAATGTGAGGCTCGGGACCATTAGTCCTTTCCATTTGACTCTCACTACTTCATATTTGTGATACCACCAAAGAGCTCCATCCTTCACGGTAGCTGCGTTGCGCTTTCCTTTATTCTTCAGTTGCTTGCGGGAATTCTTAAAGGAGCCATGAAGAGAAAACACAAGTTTAGTTCATTCAAAAGATTGCCTCATTAGAACCATACGGACACCACTTTTAACGTAAACTTCGCTCAAATAAGCAACATAATTAGGAAAAAAGAGAATAGCCATACGACCCACTAACTCATTTTCCGCAACAGAACCTATGATGTCATACCAGACAGGTCTGCCATTGGCGGAGGGCGGCAAAAGCAAACGCAAATTAGGCTGATCTTATAAGCTTGCCGAGCGAGCTATTTGCGCTTGAATTTAGGGCACATTCTTTTTAAAGCCCTAAGAATGGTGGGACAAACAGTAGAAGTTACGAAAGCACACGTAAACATAGAAGTACCGATGCGTACTGCCGTTGGTACTGCTCGCACTATCCTTGGTTTAGCTGCGCAGAACTGCGGGGCTTTGGAGTTGTTTCAGACGACACTGGCCGATTGATGCAAGCGAGGATGTCTTACGTGACAGTATTTGTCGAGCCAGCACCATGTTTCACGAAACGATTGTCTCCATGAACAAAACAAGCCAGGTACAAATACGTTCACAAACAAACCAAGGGCAGAAAACTGCTTGCCGTGGTGTGGCGGCGCCATTTCGGTTCACTAATGGTAAACAAGGCCGTGTGATGTCATTGCAGACGACGAAAACTCAGGATTAAGCGGGAAAATCAAAATTTCAACCTAAATTAATTTCTCGGTGAATAAAAAATCGTTTGCCATCGGACAAGCGCGGGGGCACTATAAAACACGAAATCGTTCGAATAACACAAACTTGTGTTTTGTCTTCATGCTCCTTTAAGTAGTTGTCCCCTTCGTTTATTCGCACTCCCAAATATATATATTCCTTGACTCTGGGTAAGTCGCCATGCTGTATTGACCCTGCGCCATTGAGTCATATCGAAAACCTTTATTCCCGATTTTTCAATGCTAAAATTTAACCAGAGGTATGCGGCTTCGTAGTCCCTAATATTTATGAACTGTTTGATATCGCTCTCATTATCACCCAAAAGAACAATGTCTTCTGCGTATAATATTCCCTGAATAAGCTGTAGTGCCAGCTCGCTTTGTCATATGTGCGTTAGGTTAAACCCTAATTGTCTTTCTTACAGTTTCTTTTCTAACCCTACCATGTAAAGCATAAACAGTATTGGGCTCAAAGGGCATCCCTGCTTCAGTCCTCGTATACTGTACGCATTTGGGCCCTTCCCATATAAAGTGCAGTCTATTGTCTTTATAGAATGCTATACGGAACTGTATTAACTCGTCCTCTAAGGCCTTTAGTTTCTGCCCCTCGCCAGCAGTTCTGTGTTAACGTTGTCATATGCCCTTTTAATGTCCAAGAACGTGTAGGAGGCTGACTCGGTTGGTGGGCTCCTACATTTATTCAGCCCGCGTTGGCCCGGCCAGGAGTGGGAGCGGTGCTGACGTGCGGCCGCCCAGCTGCTCACTCGACGTTCGATCTGGGGCGCGTGGAACTGATGACGCTGGCCGGTCACCGTGATGATTGTGGCGCTGATGATTACGATGACGATGGTGTCGCTACAGGGCTCCCCCCCTAGCGCGTAGCGCGTTATGAGAAATATGTGAAACCTATGTACAGGTATATACAACACCGGTGATCGGTATGATTTGTCCACGGTCAATGTCCTTACACTGTCCTAGTCGGTCCAGGGAGGGCGTCCGGTATGTACAGTTTCCTCGGGGGGCCTTGCCTGGGAGTGGCGCAGAGGTCTCACGCAGAAACGGACGCCTTGCGACGTGGAAGCTTGCAGGCGCACCCAGAAGCAGAGGAGATGCTCCGCAGATGGCGAGAGCACTGCCCCGATCACAACGTGGTCGACTGGAGACGGCGTGTGAGGGTTTGGCGTTCCTGTGATGCAGGCAGCTCTTTCTCTGGACGGGGCACGACGACTTCTGTGGCTTAAGTAGCGGCATGTCCGTCTAAGGTCCCGGGTCTGGCGAAGTGAAATTGGCACACGTGGTGGCTTCTTCCAGGGACGGATCCTTCCACGTGTGAAGGAACATGAAGCAGGTGAGCGGGTGGAGAATGTCCTGCGGAGTCGTATGGGTAGGCGTCGGTGACAGCGGGTGAAAAGTTGCCTGCGCTTAGCTAGAGACGCCAGCGCTGTCGTGGCAGTGGCTGGTCGATACGGAGCGATGACCCGTCCGCGAGGTGCACGACGTTTGTGCGCTCGGATATGGCTTTGGCAACTCGGCGTTGAATACGCGGCGTCGGTAAGCGAACCAACAGGCGAGAGGGAACGAGGTGGATGCCTGGGACTGCGACTGTGGTCTTCTTTCTTCTCACCTAGTGGACCCGTCACAATTTTGGTCGCAGGTGGTTTGGGAATGTCCATCTTCGCTCGTTCAGAGGCTACCTTCCCGCATGTGCCCTGGTTGTCAAGCAGGTCGCTCAAATGCACAGCAGCTACGTCCACAGTCTTGTTGCAGCTGAGGGCGTCGCACAGCGTAGGGGTACGGTGCTGCCATGCATTCACGAAAACGGGAGCCGAAATTTCGTGACGGCAGCTGGTGGGTGCGATGATGACCGCTTCGTCGGGGGCACACTGTGCCTGCCGCACAGTCTGGCATCGAGCCGGCAACGCTGTGGAGCACTGGTCGTGGAGCGGTGTCAGGGGAGGGCTCGCAGCGGGTGTAGATGGCGGTGGTGCTAACCGAGGCGGAATGGAGGTCGCTGTCTCGGTGCTCTGTGGCTCACCCGCACCTTCTCGCGGTATGTTAGCAGCGGACGAGGCGGGAGGTGGTCGGTGAGCGCGTGCAATGTCGTCGGGTTCAAGTCCGGCCGGTGATGGTGGGGCTGCTGTGCTGCAGATGGAGAGCGGGTCGTCGGCCTCGTGGGTGGAGGACGTCGCCGTGCTGGGTGGCACGGAGGGTACCGTGTAGGGCGGCGTAGTGTGTGCAAGCCGTGCGGGTACCCCGTGTGCTGGAGGCGGCGGCGAAGCCGTCGTGGGCTGTATGGGTATCTCCTCTGCTGCCGGCCGAACGCGGTTGTCCCTGAAGCCGTAGTGCGCGAGCACGGCAGCACGAAGGTCATCGTAGGGTGTGGCGCTGAGCGGTGGTAGGTCGAGGACGCGGCGGAGCTCCAGCGGAAGCGTCTCCCAGAGGATGGAATGCTTCAGAGGCTGTATGCTGACGTGGTTGAGCCAGAGGGCAGCCTCGAACTTGAAGAACCATCCTCTTGGGTAGCGTGGCTCGAACGCCGGTATTGGCGGGTCCCCCCAGGTCACCATGTCGGTGTGCCGCTGGCCGAGGAACAGGCGAGGAACTCCCTGGTCACCACATGTAGGGAACATCCGGGTCACCACTTGTAGGAGGCTGACTCGGTTGGTGGGCTCCTACATTTATTCAGCCCGCGTTGGCCCGGCCAGGAGTGGGAGCGGTGCTGACGTGCGGCCGCCCAGCTGCTCACTCGACGTTCGATCTGGGGCGCGTGGAACTGATGACGCTGGCCGGTCACCGTGATGATTCTGGCGCTGATGATTACGATGACGATGGTGTCGCTACAAACGCAATCCACAATGGTATATTCTGAGCCTTCGGCAAATAAATGCACTGTATTAGCACGAACAAATTATCATTCAAGCGCCTATCTTCTCTCAATTTATTCTGCAGTTCCCAAATTATTTCATCTTCGTCCGTCCATGCTTGAATATCTGATTTTATCGCCTGCAATAGGAATCTCTACCCCACTGACGTTACTGTCAGTGGACTGTATCAGTCAATACAGCCTTGGTTGCCTCTGCCGTTAAATGTTTATCCTACTTTCTATCCAGTCCTCCGGTATTTGCTTGGTTCGTATTACCTTATGTCTTGCCCTCATAAACGATGCCTTACTTTTTGGTCCAAGCAGGTTCGTCAGCTGCATTGGCATTCCGTCCGGACCCACTGCGGTTGGAAGGGAATCCTTTTGCTCTTCTGTTTCCAATCAAGGTTGCTCAAATTTATTTTCCTTTCCGCAGTCTTCTGTGGCACTATTGTTATCGGTGTAGGCTTCACTTCCTCTGTTTCCCTAAACTTAATTCTCACTAATCACTCGATGAATACGCGCCAACACCTGATCTCCTTTGAAATGTCTCCCCTCCTTATCAATCAAAAATTTTTAGTTATCTTGCATTGTTCCAAAACTTCTCGGATGTGCTTTTGTTTTTCGTCCGTATTTGTGCTATCCATTGTCCGTTGTTTCCTTGATCATTGCTTGCACCATTTCCCGCAATTCTGCACTTCTAGTTTGTTTTTTTCTCCGTAGCTATCCCATTTTTTCTTCACGAACGGTACTCACGTGACGTCACCGGCAGCGCAGCAGCCGGTGGAAGCCATCTTGTTGTACTACTGGTAGCGCCACAGCGCGGTCCGCCGCATTGGCCGCCTTTGCGCCTCGCTATCAGGCAACGATCACGAGACCTGAGCGCCGATTTTGCGGGACGAGTTTCTTTTCTCGACAGCGCCGTTCACGTGTCTCATGAGTGTTTGTTTCCGGCTGTTTCATTTGATGTTAACGTGAATGTGATGGCAGCGTCGAGGAGCCGCGTCGATAAGACAACCTACGCCTCGTCTCTACGCGGCGACGACCGTCGCCGCTACGAAGAAAAACTCGCCCGGTGTGGCTGTGACCCGCTACATTTGCCGGCAGCGGAGTGCGTTCATGGATGCAGTGAGTGGCCCGACGTGGATTTCAACGATATTTACGAGTACCTCGTCACACGGACAAGCTTTCTGACAAGACAGCAAATCAAAAACAAGAAAAGCTTGGAGGCTTACAACTTTGTCGTCAGTGGGTGGGTGAAGGAGCCCTACGTCAAGCCTGTGAACACGGATGAAGTGATAGTTGTTGGGGAGGTTAATCACTCGCAAAGTCTGTCGCTAGGGCCGCTGACCGCTTGGCTTCTCATGAAAGCCGATGGTCGCGTTGTACATGGACACTGTTTGTGCATGGCTGGCCTCGGTGAGACGCGCTCGCACATCGCGGCTCTTTTGTTTTACATGCAGTTGCGACTAGAGGTCGAGAAAGCGAAGTCGTGCACTGACGTTAGCAACAAATGGTTGCCGGCGCACAAACGCAAGGTGGTGCCGTCGCCGATCGCCGAGGTGAATTTTTCATCCGCGCAGATGCGTCGCCGTCAACTGATGTCGGGAATTTCAAGTACAGTGCAGCAGGTGCCAAGAGACAAGGCGCTCCCGCCAACTACTGAAGAACTAAACGGGCTCTTTGACAGCCTAATCTCCAGTGGATTACGCCCTGCTGCAGCCGCTACAAACCCGAGGTACAGTGACCTGTACGTTTCAGCGACGGCCCAGTGCAACGCAGCGCACTTGCTCGACTTGTACAGTCCCAGCGCATCAAGTTTCGACAAACCTTCTCTCACAGAAAAGTGCCGGTCGATCACCTTGCAAATAACGGAAGCCGCAATTTCTGAAATTGAAGAACGCACAAGAAAACAAGCGTCCACACCAAGGTGGTTTCAGTTCAGGGCTGGCCGCATCACAGCGTCAACTCTAAAAGTTGCCTGCACCACTAATGTTACAGACCCATCGGTGAGCTTGATTAAGAAGATCTGCTATCCAGACAACAAACTCAACACTGCAGCGGTGAAGTATGGCAGAAACAATGAAGCGGCAGCGTTGGAAAGCTACAAGTCTCTCGCCGCTCAGCATCACACTAATGTAAGGTTTTCTGAAGTAGGTTTAGTGGTGTCAAGAGAGGAGCCATATTTCGGTGGAACACCTGATCATCTAGTGGAGTGCGACTGTTGTGGAAAGGGCACGGTGGAAGTCAAGTGCCCCTACACTGTGGGAGAAACGTGCCTCCGGGATCTTCTGTCGCAAACGAAAAGCCATATCGTGGAAGCTGATGGCAGCCTTGTGTTAAAAGAAGACGATGAATACTTTTACCAAGTTCAAGGACAGATGTTTGCGTGCAACGTTGAATACGCAGATTTTGTGCTCTGGAAAGAAGGAGAAATCAATGTAGAAAGGGTACGCCGAAACAACACCTTTCTAGAAAATGCACTAAAGAAGGCAAGAACATTTTTTCTACAACGTTATCTTGTTGGAGCTAGTTGGCCACTGGTTCACCCGGATGAGAGAAGCCGCAGAGGCGTTGCAGGAGAGTTTGGAAGACTGAAACTCAGTGGCCCAATTATAATGGCTCAACCATAAAGTCTGTTTTCGCCATTTATCGAGGTCTGGGCTGAAGTAACATCTGCATGCACCAGCATGATTTCATGAGGCAAGAAGACAAGCTTGCAGCAGTGTTATGCACCGTCGCAACACGTGACATAGAGGTGACTACACTACTTTGAAGTGGTACGCTTGCAAGCTACAAGTGGTGTTTAGTGTGAAATGAAGGTTGCAGCAGTGTCATAAGTTATCAACGCAGTGTGTAGCACCATCATGCACAAACTATCACAAATGTATGAGTGGATTCTTGTGAACACGACTTCATGGAAAACATGACACCAACGTTGCGTTTGGCCTAGGAACAAGGCAGGCACCCTTTGACGGAGGTAACAAATGCTATAAAGCAAAGCACAATGTTCGAGTGGGCTTTATTATGCAGGTTTTGTGCTGTTTTTATTTCTGATAATTGTGCTTTCTGCCAAGTAAAGTGTCTATCCAGCTTAAATAGAAAAGGTAGCTCTGTTTTGTGTGTAATCATGTTTGTGTTGACCCAGCTTACTGGTGTGAAAAATTTTTGTTACTTTAAAGTGTTATCTGTAACCCTTGACTGACTTCATTGAATGATTTTTCCCTTGCACCCCTTCTTTCTTTGTGTATTACGTAATATGCAGCAGCATGATTTTTGTCTTTACCGTGCGAGTACTTGGAAAAGTAACGCCTCTTGGAGTTATGGAAAAAAGCATACACCAGTTCAACAGGCACAGGGGAAACAAACAAACAGGAATCAGTTTATTCGTTGTCCCAAGTTCTGCAAAGTGGCTGATGCTTTTTTGAAAACTGTGGTAAAGATTAGTGCTCCACTATAGCTTTTCTAGTTTGTCAAGGTAGCAAAATGCAGGTTAACATCTGAAAAAAAAAACTCATTTCTTCCACAGCAGGTTTGCGTGCACAAAACCTGTGTAAATACAAAGCCTTACAGTGAACTGTCATGAATGCACTTCTTCAGAGAACGGCCGAAGCACTGAGTATGAAACATGCTTTTGCAATGACGATGCCCAGTTCGGTTGTCAGAAAAATAATGCTCCTTTCAGTTTTGTAGTTGAAGTGCAAGGGAAAACACCAGGCAAACGAAATTCAAACATGGTGCCTCTTTGTTGCCTAGGTCTCCAGTTCTGGCTCAAAATCCCATCGAAGTTATATCGCATTCTAGTTGAAGAATCCATAGTAGCATTGTTAACGTGTGACCAGTGGTGTCATCAGGCAACGTGCAAAAATTGTGAGCCACGAATTTACATGTTTACATTGAAACTTCAAGAAAGCGTGCACTTAAATGTCATGCATTGTTATGCATTTTTTTACGTGTGGCTCAAGAGTGAAATGCAGCCTGTATTAAGCAAACGTGAATGCTAAATTTTATAGTGAGCCTCGTACTAAGTAGCAACATATTAGTAGCACAAGAAATTTAGGCCTTTTGTGAGACTGCAAGATTTTATTGCTAGCCGACACATAAAATACACACAGCTTGTAAAATGCACTATGTTCTGTTCTACAGACATTTCATATGCAATGTGCCTGTTATACAGAAGAAAAAGAAAGCTGGCACAAATGAGTGCACTTTTTACCAGTGTCGGCACCAAGATGTGCGACCAATGAGCACAAGTGACAAGTTGTTAGAGACTAATCCATGGGCACCACAGAGTTGCATAAATTGGTCAGTGCACAGCAAACAACTGCAATTTTGTCGATCGGTGTTTCTCCATGGCAAGACACAGTCAACAGTTCAACTGGCAGGCAACTTTTAAGTATCAAAAACTTGTTTCTTAGCAACCCGATCACTCTCTCAACATGTATTCGGACATTGGCTAGCTCTCTGGTATGCTCAACTTCGCTAGCACTCAGTTGGCGCTTTCCCTTTGTAAAAGGGGGAATGTAGAGTTTCGCACAGCATAATCCGACACTTTCTGAAATCAAGAAGCCTCGGTCGGCCAGTACAATGTCATCGTACTCCAAGTTCCTCAGCACGCCACAGTCCTCTGTGATTAACTTGTCACTACTTCTACCGCCATAGGCCTTAGATATAAAAATGATGTTTCCTTGTGGGCAGATGCCAATCAGAAACTTTATGGTGTTATGGTGTTTGTACTGGGACCAGGTGCCAGCACGTGTGTCGAGTGCACTTGGCCTGTCCGAGAACACCTCAAAGCAGTCTAGAATGACTCGCACCTTCCTACCAAAGTTTCGCATAAATGCCAGTGGCATGGTTTTCATAACATGTTCCTTATCAGGCCATTGAATAAGTGGTCCTAATCGGTCGAAGCAGGCATCCAGCCATTTTTCACACGTTCGAGACACTGTTGCCTGTGAAACGTTGAACCTGTACGCAATATCCTGTAAACAAAGTCCAAGCCGTATGCGCATCAGAAAAACCATCATCTCCTCAAACTTGCTTAGCACGTTGTTGCTCGAGTGTGCCACATATGGCTCCACAAATTTGAAAACGGACATCAGCGCTAAAAATGACGGAAGGCCTGTGTAGAATGACACTTTGTCATCTTTGTGCTGCAGTGTCTGCTCAGTGAACCGGCTGCTCTCTACGGCGTGTCGAAGTTCATAAAGCTCGTGATTGCGAATAACGAGCTCGTCTTCCATCCTTCTGATGTCAGCACCGGTGAGATCAGTCGGGCACCCTGCAACAGCAAAGTGCAGAAGGAGACATCTCTGTGGAAATCATTCTCACATAGACGCCCATCAACTAGATCCGCACACTTCATAAAAAAGCCATTTAGTAAATTAAAAGTGGCTTAGCACAAGTACTTTGAATGCTAAGCATACACTACCAGTCGGTACCACTTTCAACACTGAAGAATTCATCACAAGGCCTGTCACGAACAATCTTCAAAGCACATACTTTCTTATATTTATTCTCACCCCCTTTCCAGGTCATCCATTAATCAAGTGAGACCACACGGCCTCCTTTTGCAGATTAAGATGGATACTTCAGTAAGCTATTCTTAAGACGAACTCCAAGGGGACGTGAAAGCTTCTTCGTATTGTAAGAAATTCGTCTTAAGTGTACGTTTTTTGCATTGCGCACATCACGAAAGAATAAAAATTTTGTTTATCTTAACCATAAAATTCCTCCCAACCGATTTTGTCTTAATAAGAGTCGACTGCATTTTCTTCATCCACATTTTCACATTTTGCAAATCTACTCGCCCACAGTGATAACAATGGAAGAACTAATTACTGGCAATTAAGTACATCATGTTATGATTTACTGCGTACACGCTCGCCGGCGCGCGGCCCGAACTCTCACTCCCTCCCCCGCGGTTCTAAGTTTCATTGTGGCACCGTTTCCTGCGCTTGCATATTATTTTATCCCCGGTCCGCTTTGTAAATTCTCACCTCCTGCGTCCTCATCTCTTGCCTAGTTTTCTTCCGGCACAACTCCACCAGCGCCCGGTCGACGCGTACGCTGTCGGGCCGGCGAGTGACGCCTGATTTTGTTGTCGAGCTTCAAGAGAAGGGCACGCATATCACGATGGCCGTCTAACTCGCCGGTCTCCCGAGCACGGTAGCTGCGAGGCGCACTGCAGGGCTAGCTATCAGGTGTTTTACTCGTTTCAGGCTTGGGTCAGCGCTGGAGCCTAGCTGGCGTCACCTGGTGATGTTCTACGGCTGCTTCAGCAACTGTAACTCAGTAACATCGCTTACGTTCACGACTGTAAAAACGCGATGAAAAAGCAATGCTTCAAAACAGGCACCTACCTTGATCGATACCTGCCGTATCGTAAACGGGTGACAACTCGTCAGCGCTGACGGCCACTGAAAAAAAGAACGGTTCACTTTTCACACATTTCCAAATGCAAATTTTCGCGTACTACGTTATCGCACCTTGCGGGGCTGCGACGTCGATTGGAGGTGGGGCTGTTTGGTGAGTGGCACGCGCGGCCAATCGTCGTCTCTTCTGGCGTTCGTAGCGGGCTTCACTGTTTTTGTCAACAGTGTCGCCGTAGCCCAAATGGAGACTCGGCGCCCAGTCTGGATTGCACTCATCGAAAAGGTGTGACGGCGACCCTGCATGATCGAACAGTTCGCGTGCTAAGTGTCAACAACTGCGGCAATCGATTGTACTAGCCGCGGCGCTATGCTACTCAAATAAACGTTGCCTCCTACCTGTAACGAAATGCCGGGAGCAGACTTTATATTTGTCCAGGTCAGGATCGAGGTATTGACGATTTATCCGAGCCACCCATTCGCGCCGACGCCGTTCTGAAAGCTCCTTCGTTTTTGCGCACTCGTTCAGGCGCACTTTGGGTAACTTGAAAAGGTGAACATCCGGCTTGTTGCTTCGTAGCTTTTGTTCCTTCGTCTGAGACCTTTCGGTGCACCCGATGATAGCGCAGGCCACCATAGTGACCAGCAACACACAATCACGACACCTCTTGTAACAAAGTTGGTTGTTTCCTCGAGAGCCCGAGTGACAGGAACGGCTCAGCTGCGCGCGAACGTACTGCCCGCAAGGATGCCCGTCCGTACCTAGTACAAAAAGATGGCGGCCACTTCCAGAATGCATCGCTCCTGTGACGTGGGTGAATACCCTTTCTATGTACTCTCGACGCCTTTTTTCGCTGGTCAAAAACCTCATTTATTGCCTGATTTCACCAACTGATCGGCATTCTCTTCCCTTTCCATCGATTTCGTTTCTTGGCTTAATCTATCTTATGCTTTATGAACCCGATCATTTCGTCGTAATCTCAATTTTCCTCTGGGTACTCACAGATTTCGTCTTCCATCAAGTCAGTGATGATCCCTAACTGTTCATTGTTCCAATTATTTCCTCTGGTTGTACCAATTTCTAAATTTGTCTGAGTTGCGTCTCCAAAGTGCAAAGTGAGCCACTTGTGGTCGCTTCCTAAGCTGTGGGTTCCGTTTTCATCTATCCTCATTTCCCACAACCTTTCGTATACTGTCTTTCAGTAGTCTTTGAGTATACTCTCTTTGAGTACTGAATATGGTAGAGTGTCTGTTACCGCTTTCCCATGTTAATTGCCCGCCACACTTGTTTGCTGTGTTTACTGTTACTAGCCTGTGCTCCTGACAGAGATCTATCACTACAGAACCATTGTAATCTGTGCATATACCCAAATCTTCTCTGTGGGCATTAATATCTACAGCTAAAATTATTTCATCCTAATCTTTGAACTTGCCATCTTGCGTGCGCAGCGCCCTCTGGTAGCTGGCCGATTTGCTGGCTTGGCCGTTTGCTCCACGAAGTATGGGCGCCAGCTGCGTCTCAGCGAAGAATTTGTTGTGGCGCGTTGTACGCTCGCTTCCGTAATACACTATAAATAAAAAAAAGGTGTTGCATAGGACAAATACAAGCAGTATGACTTAGGTTGGCTGCTTTTTGGGCCGTGGTGAAGCGAAAGTTCACCTCTAGGGTCCACGGTGGGTAAACGACGCCGAGTTTTTTTGTTTGTTCTTTTTTTGTTTGCGTGTGTGCCTGTGATCACGTATAGACCTTGTGCAAAAACTCGCGCCCTCTTGCGGGAACCACGTGCGCTTCCCCCATGTTGGGGGATTCCCGGATCTCCGGATACCGCTGTGTGCATGATTGCCCGGGGTTAGCGACGCGCACGTCGGCATTTATCGTTATCCAAGATTCCCAAATACTGCCGTGTAACTTACTGTGCACAAAGACTATACGCGGATGACCACGGAAGAAGCGTACACATCTTTTTTTTTATTTCTCAACGGAAGCATGACTCAGGCTCTGCGTGAAGTCGCTTAAGGGTGCCGACTTCACTTCGTGCAGTAATATTATATCTAGATCGCATGCATAGTCACAAAACGAATAATATGTGCAGGACTTAAAGGTCCCAAAGTGACCTATTTTCTAGCCCTGTATTTGCCGCCGAGCACTCCTGCCTGCAGGTGGTTAAAGCGGACTGCATGCATCGATCAGCTCGTAGTTTATCGTGCGGGTAGAGTTTTGAGTCAGGCGTTCGTGATTTGCGCGCCCGCGTTTTCTGTTTATTCTGGATGTTTGGTAGGCTTTTATGGAAGTACTACGCATTATTTCGTTTGCCAAACGTAACAGGAAATAAGGGATCCGCGAGAGTTGCAACCTTCACGTAGCGCCATGAGTAGCGCAAGTAACGTAAGTACGCAGTACTTCCGTGTATCTGTGATGTACCGCTCATCGCATGCTGTTCGACCGTAGCCTATTTACCGAAGAATAAATTTTTCGAGCGGAATTTTCTAAGCGGTAGTGTGCACCCAGTTTTGTTGTCCACGGCGCGAGCAAAGGACGCTCAGCGTTCGCCGCGAGGCACGGGCCGCTCACGAGCGCTCGGAATTTTCTCGCTCTCTAAAGTTTTCGCTTTTTTTTTTTGCTAAAGGCTTTGCGTGTGCTGGGGACGATCGTCGGTCGCCGCGAGGCACGCGCTCACCAGCGCTCGGCAATTTATTGGTAATTGAATTATTAATTGGCAATTTATTGATAATTTGTTGGCAATGTTTAACGCGCTACAAGCCACACCCTTTACGCACTACACATTACGGCCAGCTACAACAGCTCTGCTGTTAAAAAATGCCAGGTGTGCAATTTATTTTGGTTAGCGTTTTTTTTTTCCCTTTTGCAAGCTTCCTCGGCGTCCCAGAGGATTCTTAGCGTATAGCTATATCGGGAGTGCCCCTCCCCCTCCCCCATTTCAACCTCAGGACAGCCCGCAAGTTTCGAAGTGTTTCAGGAATGACCTACTGAGGAACCCGCAGGATGCGAACCAACACGGATGCCCTATCAATGTTTGCGTTCTCAAAGCCAAAAAAAAAAAAAAAAGGAGAAGAAACGCGACAGCCTCCAACAGCTTCCCTGCCGGTGCCTCCCTGACTGCTTTTTCGATGCATAATGCGTATTTACGAAGTCGCCCGCAAATGTGGGAAACAGAGAAAGGTCCACAGATCATTCGTCGCTCATTTTGCTGCGCTTAAAACTGAATATAAAAAGGATCGCCAAGCCGAGAAAGCCCCTCACACGCTCCGTACCAAGCAATCCCGCGACCGCCATCCCCCAACATGGCGTCGCGTGCTCGTTTCGTTTTTCTTCCGGTAGATGGCGGCACTTTTGCATGAGGTCTATAGCAGCTATTTTGAACATTTTAGTGCAAAAACGGATGTTTTTAAAACTTATGTAATCGTTAAATGCTCGGCGCCCATGGGCAACAAGCAGAAGCGCCGGAAAGTATAAAATACTGCTCGCTTGATGCAGTACAGGTAGTTTGGGGTGAGCTTATTAAGTATTTGCCATATTATATAGTTTTTATTATATCTTATCGATATGTCAATAGCCCACCCTCAGCCGCCGCCACTTCCGCTAACTACACAGTATAAACAAAACTTCCCTTCTCTACAAGTGTTAGCTCCCCTGCAGCACAATTTACCCTTGAAACTAATGCACAGCATAAATAAAATAAACGAAACGGCTCCTGGAGGGCGTTTTATAAAGACTTATAAGCAGCCGCAGTTCGGCAGCCAGACAAGCGTTCGCTTTTGCGTCGCTTAGCTTTATGTTGCCCACACACAGACATCAGGTTTTGGCTACAGAACGAACTCTAGGCTTGAGTGAGGCAGTGAACAACTTTATTTTCCCGAAACAGGGATTCTCCTCCTCCTCCCTCCACCTCTCAGATTGGCCGGAGAAAATGACAACCTGGGGAGGTAGCAGTCACTGAAAATCGCCAAGGGCAGCCCACGTAAAACTTGGAGCTGGGTCTGCCGCAATGTGATCGCAGAAAAGGTTGACATGGAACTCATACCACGCGTGGCACAGGCACGTTTCAGTGACCCATTTCAGTTTGGAACGAAGGTACGGATCAGGGCAGATAAACCACCGTTATTTAAAATTCACCTGCAGGCAGGTGCGAAACGCTACAAGCTTTCGAGCGCAGCTCCCAAGTGGTAGCGGTAATCTGAAGAGATATTACAGTTGCCGAGCTATTTTGGCGCCACTTATTCCTCTATACCGAAGATGCATTCGAACGGTGAGAAGTAGAGCTAGAACGAAGCATGATTGCGAAATTTGCGTCCGCTACCAAAAAAACCCGATTTGGTACGCGATACCCCTATGGTATATCGGAAAGGCAGAATCGGTTAAGTCTTTATCTTGATTACTAGCAGTGTGTAGCACGGCTGATCAGCTCCGACCTCTCCTCTATGGTCCCTAGAAACATAATTGTAGGGACCATATCTCCTCCCAGCGTAGCCTGGAGAAGAGATCCCGGGTGGCCAGCGCCAGCCAGGTTATCCCGCACTAGATGAAACCCCCTCCAGGCGGGTGCCCAAATATCAGCACCTAAGGCTTATCTTAATGAAGTTTCCTCCTCCCCCTCCCCCCTACCTCATTGTGGCGCCAACCTGTAGCAAATAAATTTTCCTTTCCCAGGCCCAGAGACCATGAAAGTTTGCCTAGTTTTCTGTCACTACTTCAAAGTAGGTGTATAGTAAAAAAAAAAAAAAAGAAAACTTGCGGGCTTTGAAATGCGCACATTCCAGCTGCCAGTCTCTCTCATTTAGTTGCAACATTTCATTAAAATAATGGGTAAATAATTGGCGAACCCGCCCGCGCGATGCCTACAAAGTGCAGTCAAGCAACGGAGGTGCCGCGCAGGCTCGTCGTGTCCGGCACGCACACACCAGAAAAAGGAAAGGTGGCCCGCGCGCAGCGAGCGCTGAGTGCGAGGGCAGGTAACCCCCTCGCCCGATGGAACAGTCTCTAGCTTTCCGTTGTGGCCTGACGGCAGAATTTAAGGCGGATGTCAAATTTTACTTCGCAGGAACTGACTCCACCTGATGGATCTCCCAAATCTGGTCGATTAACACCTGTACCTACAATGAGTGTTATTTTCTTTGGGTATCGGTTTGCTGAACGTCAAATTACCCAACGTTAAAGCTGCATGTAGGCATAAAAACATACCCTCTCAGGTGTATTGGCCTGTGAATTCCCCTCTGCGGCCGCCAGGAGATGACGGAAATTTCACAAATTCCTATTTCGTTGTGACGTGAAGGTATTTCTTTTTACAGTTGCCTTCATTTGATGCTCTATTTTTTCAGACTGTGGTTACAAAACATTTTTGGGAGAGTGATTTTCTTTTTCCGTTCGTCCCTATAAGACAACTCAGACACCATGACAAATTCATTACCCCGAAGTGTTATACCCGTTTTGGTCGTTATACAAGACAGTATTATGTTCCCAACATATTTATTCTTTGTCTACTGAGCTATATTATCTCTCATCAAAACATGCACTCAAACTTTACCTTGGAACCAATCATTTTTCCATGTCGTATATATAGACCAGCTCTTTTTTTTTCATGCATTGGTTTCGATTTTTGTACATCCTTGCTATTACACCACTGTGTATTTTTTGAAGTGTGCTTGTTATATGGCTTGCTTTGGTCTACTTTTGTTCTGTAGCCGGCCTTATTTTGTAGCTTGTTTGCGCAAAACGTGCTTACCATATTTTTTTACCTTTATTACTTGTCGCGGACTGCCGGGTACAGACCGACAAGCCTTCATGCCTTGGGTTGACCGGATTTTGTAATATGCACTCCTTTTCATGAAATAAAGGCTTATTATTATTATTATTATTATTATTATTATTATTATTATTATTATTATTATTATTATTATTATTATATCAACCCACGATACCCACATACCCAGTAAAAGGAATCTCCGGTGATGGTGTAAACTGCCGTCGGAAGCTCTCCGCCGTTAAACCAATTCTCATTCAACGTCTCACTACCCATTACCAACCCACATTCTCATGTACGTGGACCCACGATACGCAGAACGTTCGTGAAGAGGTGTATTGGCCAGCGCCCGACGCCCGCACTAAACACAAAGGACCAGGCGCTGTTGGGCAACGCAGGCCATGCGCCTGGCCATGCGCGGGGGTTCGATAGTGCTTGCACGGCATTCTGATGTCGAAGAGTCGTCAGCGAGCCTGCCTGCTCTGTGCCGCAGTACATATAGTAGCACTACGGAGCTCAAACGTCTACCCGACGGGCAATTAAGACATTATGGAGACAAATGAAGACATCGGAGGAATGTATCCCTCCATAGACGTTACCGAAAACACTGCAGGAGAATGAATGCACCTTAATTCTGAGCAATACTGCCTAAGCGATTCCGGTCTCGAAGCCACCGTTCCACCTTAGAAACACTGAAAAGTAATCCAAACCGATTGAACCACAAAAATCATGCACCCCTCTGTCTAACGACGACGATGGTTGAACGCGAAGCTTTCTCCTGACGGACTCTTTGGTTGTTTTCTGACTTTGGACTGAGTTTCGCCATGGCCAAATGGAGCATTTAATTAGGGCAATGAAATGCATCCACAACGTCCTTTAGAAAACCTTAAGTAGGCTTCATGTTAACTTCACCCGTAGAAACAAGGAAAAACGGTAAATGGTAACATGCACTATTGAAGTATAGTAAGGTAAAGTGGATAATCCTCCAACTTGTAGAAAAGAACAGACGCACAAGTTGGCGCGCAGACAAATGCGTTTACTCAACACCAACCCACACTAGAGGAACAAACAAATTATGGCTACGCATTGGCTCCCCTTGAGATTCTTACAGGAAGGTAGCAATTACTCTGTGTAAAGCATGGACTTTTGCCCGCGCACAGTACGATACCTGAAGCACATAAGCAAGCTTTGCTACCAAGTAGACATTGCAGACTTGCGCACGGGGAAATACAGAAAGTTCTCGCCCTATCCATACTTGCGAGGCGCGCTTGACATACGTGAGTGCTGAAGACCAGTGTGATCCGGAGTTGCTCATTTGGTGTAAAGGTATAACGACGTGCAGCGCGCAGAGCTGGATACCAGTGCGGTGACGACAGTGGTGCAGGCGTGCGCGGTAGTGACGTTGCGGCTCAGTGCGGGTGGTGCAGACATTACAGTGTGCAGTTTGTACGTGCGCCCCGGACAGCCCAGGGACGCGTGCCTCCTGGATCGGCTGGTGTCCCTGTACGCAGCCTGTGGTGACTTCAACGCACACCACACTGCGTGGGGAGATGGCCGGATGGACGCTCGCGGAGAGCACCTGTGGGATGCCATGCTGCACCTCAACCTGTCTGTGCTAAACACTGGTTAGAGCACCTTCCGGCGTGGATATTGTGCAGCTACGGAAATTGATCTCACCCTAGTGTCAGGCGGGGTTGACGCCACCTGGAGGAGGTATCCCAGCACGTGGGGCTCCAACTACTACCCGCTGCACATCGTAACACCGGACTGGACAGCCAAACGAGTCGCACTGCACCAAGTCACTCACTGGGACCGGTTCCGGCGCTGCCTTGCCGAGCAGCACCTCGCGGAAGGAGCCGGACTGTTCGGGGGCCTGGTTTTCTGCGCCAGGCAAGCGACGCCGAGCTGCACAGTAGCCGAGGCGCCACCACGCCGGACCTGAAGCTGCTGCAGCTGCGGGTGGTGCGCAACCATCTGCCATCTCTGTGGCTATGTGGGAGGCTGGCAATGCGGGCAAGCTGCGGGGCTTCGTCGAAGTGTTCCTGACAGGCCGCACGGCGCAGGTGAAGGTGGGGGACGCCCTGTCGGCCCCCGGCCGGTGGACGTGGGCACCTCACAGGGCTCCGTCATCAGCCCTTCCTCTGAAACCTGGTGATGGCAGCCCTGCCAGGCTGCCTGCCTATAGGAGGGGGCCACCGATTGTACATTTCGGTGCACGCCGATTACATCGCCCTGTGGGTGCTGGGTCCCAAGGGTCAGGTTCGAGCCATAGTATGGCAACTGCAGGCGGCCATGGATGTAGTCCGGGCAAGCTGGAGGGCGTCGGCGTACAGCTATCGGCGACAAATACAGACGCCATGCTGGTGCATCCGGACGCTGCCGCCCGTGGATGGACCCGGCGCCTCGCCATCGATTTCGAGGAGCTCCAGTGGAGGACCAGGGTGCGCTACCTGGGGCTAACCCTGGACCACGGGCTGAACTTCCGCCAGGCAGCCAACGAGCTCCGAGCATGGGCGCAGCTGGCCACCACGGCAGTGCACAAGATGGTGGCTCTGGACAGTGGCTACTCATAGCGGACGCCTCTCCAGCTGTACAGTGCCTCCGCTGTGGGTCTCCTCATGTATGCGCTGCCGCTGGTGAGCCTGCGGAAACCAACTTGGCGGAAGCAGGGAAGGGATCACCGCAAGGGGGTCCGCACTTGCCTCCACCTGCCCCAGAGCTCACCGTGCGAGAAGACGGGGGCATTGATCCTCGAGATGACAGGCTGAGCAGCGGGCGCTTGGCCAAATTGACCGTATGCTGCGCGCCGAGGGTTGGCCCGCTGCTGCAGCGACTGAGGAGCTACCACCATTCGCGCATGGGGGGCATGCTGGCGCTCTATGAAGAGGTGGTGGCCCCCGTGGATGCGGGACCTGGTGACCCGGCTCCTGCTCTGGCAGCTGATGTGAGGCTGGACATCCTAGGTCTGCGCAGCAAGCGGCGGACACCCCACTGCGGACAACTGCAGCTGGCACGGGGCGTCATCTGGGGCGACCTAGACTGCCACGGCCTTGTTTACACGGACGGCTCGGTGCGGCATCAGAAGGGGTCGGCCGCAGCGGCCGCCATGCTGGGAGAGGCCACCCGGCAGGCGCGACTGCCCTATGCCTCATCTTCGGCCACACCTGAGCTGGTGGGTGTCGGGCAGGGCCTGGACCTGCTGCTGCTGGAGATGGAGCCTTTGCCCGAGCACTGTGCCCTGGTGTGCGACTCCTGGGTGGCCCTGGCGCGTCTCCGGGATGATGACTCGCACTCCCTGTTGGTGCGGGACATCCGGGAGAAAACGGTGGAGCTGGCGAACCGGGGTACTCGGCTGTGCCTGCAGTGGGTCACCGCCCACATCGGGCTGGATGCCAACGAGCAGGCGGACAAGCTGGGCGCCGGAGCACACGCGCTGCCTCCCTCAGACATGGTGGCCCAGGCGGCAGCGGGCGACGCAGGCCTGCTCATCCAACGATACGTCCGAACTAGGCTCCCAGATCCGCGGATTCGTGTTGGAGTGGGTCTACAGCCTGTACGGGCATCACGCCAACTTCGTCGACTGCGCTCGGCCGTCCTGCGGCTCCGCGTGGGGGACGTGTCGAGGCCATAGTGGAAACACCGACTAAGGCGGGTGGCCAGCCCCGCCTGCACTCCCTGCCGAGCGCCCGTGCAGTCCCTGCCGCATGTACTGTGCGAGTGCCCCAAGTTTGCGGCAGGGCGGGCGGAGCTTCTGGCCGTGCCACGAGGAGTGCGTCCGCTCGAGGAACTGCATTGGCCAACAGGCAGTGCCAGGGAGCGGGACGAAGTGCTCCAGGCCCTGTGTGCATACCTGGGTGTCTCGGGGCTCCATAGCGCACTCTACTACAACATCATGTAACTGCCAAGGTTGCAGTGGAGTGCTGCTGCTGGTGTAGCGTTCCTGTGTGTGTATATGTGTGTGTGTGCGTGTGTATGCGTCCGGGTGTCTTTTCTGCCACACCATTGTGTCTTGTACCTTGATGTTTATTTATATGTCTAGAGTATATCTCTAATTATCCTTTGCTCCATAGCTTCACTCCTCGTTTTTTTGTATTTTTTTCACCTATACGATCATCATCCTCAGCAGGCCGAGCGGTCGTGTTCCAAACGGGCTCCCGCTTAATTGCGAATTAACGAGTCGAAATTAATTGGTATCGGAAAGTTTTAATTCCAGAAGATCTGGGAGGTCATCGCGCACACGCCGATACCGGAATTATTCAGAAGGTACGATTTCTTCGGATCTTTTTGGCGATTGTTTTCTGCGTTCGCAGCTAAGCCTAACCGATTCGGAGAGAGAGAGACAAACATTTATTATACTGGTGAGCAGGAGGATGTTCGTAGGGCCTCCACCCAGTGAGAGGCATCCTCATTCCAAGATGCCTTGGAGCTGGCTGGCCGTCCGGGCCCGTTCCACCAGTCGGCGCTGGTTCGAGAGCTCGGAGCTGGTCAGCTGCTCCACCCACTGCTCATAGGTAGGGTTGGGATTTGGGGTTAGAGTGGGGGTCCGTTGGCACTCCCATACCACGTGGTATAGAGTACCAGCAACAGGGAAGAAGTTACAGGTGGCAGGGTATTGGTTGGGGTACATAGCGTTTAGTAGTGTGTTATGGGGATACGAATTGGTTTGTAGGCGCCGGAAAGTGGTTTCTTCGTCGCGCGTTAATTGTGAATGAGGTGGCGGGAAGCGACGGCGGTCGTTTTAAAGCAAAGCTTTCTACCTCTACCCCCCAAGGGTTCTTTCGCGACCGTTGGTGTCACCAGAAAACTCCAGCGAACAAATAAAAGAATTTAGTGGCACCGCCGGGAATCGAACCTGGAACTAATAGACTAACAAAGCGAGACCCCGCTGTCTTACCGATTCAGCTACGAGCCCACGCGAACACGGGAAGACAAATGGTGTACTCACCAAGCACATCTACGGGTTTACCCCCTGCCTTCTCGCTGAATGATACGTGAAAGCGTCACACGACCACTCACGCCCGTCTAGCGGCCCTGTGCGCACCTTGCTCATGTGCTAAGAGTTACAAAAATTAAAGGAAGCTCACACCAATCCATGGAATCTCATTTTCAGTACGCCAATGTGCTAAAGCCTGTGGCCTCCAGTGTTCACGTAAAAAATCACAGCTCCTTGTCGTCCGCCCTCACGCCAAATCAAGGAATGCATTCAAATACTCCTTGATGACCAGGCCATCACTCCACACCCCAGCATCAAGATCCTGGGCCTACATTTCCAGGCCAACACCAAGAGTGACGTCTCCTTGCAGCGCCTCAAAAACAGCATTAATCTAATCATACACATGATCAGGCGAGTTGCCACCAAGAAGCGAGGCCTAAAAGAATCCGGTACCTTTCGATTAATTGAAGCTTTTGTCCTCTCCAGAGTTACTTACGACAAACCCCTATATCCTTCTCGACGAGGAAGACATTGAGATGCTTTACATAATGATTACAAAGGCGGTTGAGCAGGCCATTGGTCTTCTAATGAGTGCGTCCACACTGAGGCTGCTTAGCACGGGCTCCACAACACGGTGGAAGAGCTGATAGAATGCCATCTTTCTAACCAGAAGGTCCGACTCAGAACTGCGGTGGGTAACCGCATGCGTCACCAGATTGGCTGGGCAGCCCAAAATGTCACTCCGCTTGACGTACTCCCAGACTCTTGGCGACTAAAACTAAAGATGTTCCCTTTGCTTAGAAATATGAAGCCCTCACATGACGAGGGTCAACGAAAAGCACGGGCTCAAGCGCTAAACAGCACCCTCGGTGTGGCTCATGCAGTTATCTACACAGACGCCTCCAAACATCGAGGGCAGCAATACACCATCATCGTGGCTACCTCCAGAACCAACCTCCTTGCGTGTACCTCGCTTAGGACCCAACAAATGACGGCAGCAGAAGAGGCAGCCATCACCTTGGCTCTCACTCAACCAGGGGTTCGGAGGGTAGTCACCGATTCCCAGCAAGCCTACTGGAATTACCAGTCGAGTTGGGTGTCCTGACCTGCACTGTGCGTGCTAAAAACCACTCCCCAAACGGTTCCATTCAGCTCATCTGGACACCGCCTCACGCTTCAATGGAGGGCACCACGTACGCCCACCCAATAAGCCTGCGCTTTTACCTCCCGTGCTATGGAGCTGAACGAGGACAGTCACCGCTTGTCACGTCCAGGGAGATAATCCAGCATTATCGCCTTCTGAGACAGACCGTACCTTCGCCTTACCCTGACCTTTCCAGAGAACAACAAACTACCCTACGGCTCATTCAATCCGGGCTCCTTCCCACAGCCTACGCGTCTTCAAGTAATGCATCCGAATCGCTACGACGCTGAATGTAAATTTTTCTCAGAAGTAGAAATACTCCGCCCCGTAATCGGGGTGTTCGACTTTAGCCCTGAGCACCCTCCTCTCTTTCCGTCAACTACCCAACAAGAGCAATGGGAGATGCTGCTGTCCAGGCCCTCTCTACCTACCCAGCTTCAGCGGGTGGACAGAACACAGGCCGCGCGGACTGCATATGGGCCCCACAGATGAAGGAATCACTCCCCAAGGCTGCACTCTGGGACGTTCAGAAATCTGAACAGAAGTATTTCTTCCTCCTCCTTCTCAGCCGCAAGTCTCGTTGCCTCCGTCCATGGCGCAGAGACGGAGAAGTCAGATCGTCTAACACCGGGTTGGAGCTTACTTTGATTTTATAAAAAAAAAGTTTCCACTCTTGCTACACCAATACAACTCAACCAAACACCGTTCATGCATCATGCATTGATTTAACCTTACCAAGAATATCTCTTTGAAGTAATAAATGGTGTGGTTAAGTGCATTTCACTTCTCTCTGGTTTTACTATTTGTAGAGCGATGTGAGTGATTTTAAGTGACGTCGCATGAGTAATCGTTATGGGTGCCGTTTACAGCTTTGCTTTCCAACCACATTCACGGGGTGGATTGGCGCGATTTTTGTAGTGAGCTAAGATTTCGGTGTACGTGTGGAGTGGTGCTGGCTTTGAAGCAGTTCGGTCGTTGGTTTCTCCCTCTGAGGTAACGGCCCGGTATGTATGAGCACGGGCAGCGGCGTGTGCCGCCTCGTTCCCTTGGAGGGACTGGTGGCCGGGTGACCAGATAATATTAATTTCTGGTAGTCTTCTTACTTGACGAAGAAGGTACAGTGCGGGTTGAGATATGCGGCCAATTAAAAAGTTTCTGCAGGCAGTCTGTGAGTCAGTTATAACAGTAAGAAATTCCTCGTCTGTTGTTGCAGCAAGGGCGATGGCACACTCCTCAGCAGTCTCGATGGAAGTGGTGAGAACGGTTGCTGCTGCCAGTTCTGTACCTTGCGTGTTAACGACACAGGCTGCATGCGCTTTCTGATGAGGGTACGGCGATGCATCGGTGTATCAAGTGCATGATAGATGGTGATTGTCCTTATGAATTAATCGAGCTCGTGCCGTGCGCCGTTGTTTGTTGAAAACCGGGTGCATGTTTCGGGGTAGAGGGGCTACGCGGATGTGTTGCCGAATGTCTGCTGGGATTCGAATCTTCTGATCTTGTCGTGGTGGGACGTTGTAGTGAAGACGGAGAAGTGTCTCTCTTCCCGTGGGCGTGATCTGTAGTCGGCGTATCTGAGATGCATGGTGGGCCTCTTGTATTTCTTCCCAGGTGTTGTGGACCCCTAGCTGCAAAAGTTCCTTGTTGGCCGTGCTTATTGGGCCTGGCGTATGGTGGCATCGAGTTTCCGTATTTCTTGTGGTCTGAGGGCCAGGTATGGCGTGCCGTACGCTATCCTGCTGATAAGAATGGCTTGGACCATGCGTAGGGTGTCGTGTTCGAGAAGTCCGAAGCGACGATTGGAGGCGCGGCGGATGATGCGCATGAGCTGGTTAAGTGTGGTATGGCTTGCAAGCCAGATCCGTCTCTAGGTATTATGAGACCCAATATCCGAAGGTGGGGGACGTTAGGGACAGGGTGATTATTTATATATAATTCTGGTTCTGGTATTCCGTGTGCAGTCTTGCGGGTAGTTCTCTTGCTAAGCACAAGTAAACCGAACTTTTCGGGGGGGCACTCCAGTCCTCTGGATTGGAGATATCGTTGGGCGGTGTAAATTGCCATTTGAAGTGCCTCTTCCTGATCTCCGATTGATCCAGTGGGTGTCCATAGCGTGAGGTCGTCCGCGTAGAAAGCGTGTCGGAGATGCGGAATATTTTGGAGCAAGGGTGGGAGGTCCTTCATGGCAAGGTTAAAGAGTAGGGGTGAAATAACCGAGCCTTGAGGTGTTCCTTTGGGAATTGCTGGAAAAGGGTCAGATCGCAGATGGCCGATGCGCACAGTGGCGGTTCGGTTGTTAAGAAATGCCGCGACGTAGTTGTAAAGTCTGGGCCCGCAGTTGGTAGTAGCTAGCCCTTGTAGGATGGCTGGGTGTGTGACAGACATTGTCGAATGCCCCTTTTATATCAAGTGCGACAATGGAATATTTGTGGTTGTTTGCGAGTTTCATTAGAATGTCTTCTTTAAGGTGTAGCAGAATGTCTTGGGTGGAGAGGTGCGGCCGAAATCCATACATGGTGGTTGGAAAGTAGTTATGCTCCTCTATGTAATGGGCGAGACGATTGTGAACCATATGCTCGAGAAGTTTGCCCACGCACGATGTGAGAGAAATGGGACGGAGGTTTTTGAGTGTGAGGGGTTTTCCGGGCTTGGGAATTAGCGTGATATCGGCATGCTTCCACTGTGGCGGGAGAGTTCCTTTCGTCCAGTGTTCATTCATATATGTGAGCAGATTTTCGATGGCAATAGGGTCCAGATTGCGCAGAAGTTTGTTGGGGATCTTATCCTGTCCAGGAGTGGTGTTCCTTGTTGGGCCGTGTATCGCGGCTTCAATTTCTTGAATGGTGAAAGGCGTATCCAGCTCTGGGTTCGGTTGACCAGTGTACTGCTGTGGCGGCAGTGCCTGTGTCGTGGGCTGAGCTTCGAATGATTTCTGCAGCTCTTTCAGCAGGTCTTCATGTGTTCCGGGGTGGTTATGGATTAATTACGCAATACATGGCGTTGATAGGCAGCTAGGCCTAACGCCGCAACAGATGGCTGAAGCAGAAATGATGCCTACAGAGACCGAGGAGTCAGGGATCCTCACCACTGACGACACGGGCCGGATGTGTGTAGAGGTCACAGGAGAGGAAATGACATCGTACAATCAAGGACAGAAAGCAGGCTGGACGACGGTCGGCCGTAATAAAAAGCCAAGGGGGAGGAACGAGCTTTGGGTTCTGTGCCAGCAGCGCGAACGGAAGCCAAGACATTTGCAAGGAAGGCAGCGGCAGCAGCTACGATGGCAGCAAGGCTTGACACTAACCTACTGAGAGAGGACGGCAAAATTATAGTAAGACCGCGTGGTGGACTGTGCGTGGCGAAGATCCCGCTCCCGGCCATCGAGACGGCTATCACTAAGGCAGCAGGCATACCCATAACCGATACGGAGCAAGACGCTTTCGTGGCAAACAAGGAGCAGAACATTATCATCGTGAGTACACCAGACCATGCCCGGGAATGCAAATATTCGATGATTAAGGAGATCGAGATCAGCGGAAGGAAGTACGAGGTGAGGGCGTACGCGATGGTACCCGAGGGCACGACGAAGGGCGTTATACGAAACACGCCGCTCGACCACTCGCAAGAGACGATTTTAACCAAGCTGATCACGGATAGGAACCCAACGGTTATAGGAGCTAGGAGAATAGGCAACACCCCAACCATCATTGTCGCCTTCGAAGGAGAACGGGTACCAAGACAAGTGTATTACGGTTCCAGTATCCTAGAGTGCAGCTTATACTGGAAGCACTTTGATTTCTGCACGACGTGTGGTGAAGTCGGGCACCAGAGAGATGTCTGCCCAGCACCGAACGTGCGGGTGTGCTCCGACTGCGGGATGAAGAATCCAAATGAGGGACACGACGAGGTATGCCAGCCCAAGTGCAAGTTGTGTAACGGCCCCCACCCCACCAGGAGCAACGGTTGCAAGAATAGATACAAGACACCTTACGTGGTGACCAAAAGAAGATGGGCAAGGAAGGAAGCTGAAGAAGAACGGCGGAGGAAAGAGCAGGAGGACCTTGCGCCTAACAGTTTCTCAGAACTTGAAAGTGCTTCAACTAAGAATCAGGGAAGGCAACCACGCTCGTGGAGCAGGAGATCGGAACGAGGTACAAGTAACAGAAGAGACCAAAGCAGGGGCAGATCTAAATCGAGCGACAGAGTCTGCTGGAGCAAGGTCGTCCAAAATGACGCTGGGAAAGGGGAATCTACGAAGCGGTCCGCACACCGAACAACCACAAGGCAAGTCAAGACAAGGCGACAGAAAATGAAGTGGATGTACTCTGCAAAGAGAACGCGCCGTTACGCAGAGCAATCGAAAGCATGGCTGAACAGATCAAAATGATCAGTCAGCAGCTACAAGCTCAACAAATACAACAGGCAAGTCAGATTCGAGAACTGCAGGAAGGGCAACAAGAACACCTACAACAACAGCCGCATCAAGTGCTGGAGGAGCAGCAAGCCGAGCCGATGAATGAAGACGTGGGAACTAACGGAAAGAAGCAACAAGCTGCAGGGGCCTCGGAACCATTACCCAAGAGAAGGGCCATCGCAAGCCTAAAGGAACGCAAATTAGTAGACAGGGTGGACAAGTTAGAAGACACGGTGGCAAGCCTAGTACAGTCGTTCAACAGCTTCAAGAAAGAGATCCGCGAAGAATTCGTGGCAACAGTTAGGCAAAGTGTGGAAACGATCATGCAACAGAAGGTTACGCCGGCCCTGCAGCACAATATCAGCACGACCGTCCAGCAATACGTGCCGCCAGTGGTACAGCAGCACATGGCTGCAGCCGTAGAACCAATAGGAGTCGAATTAGGCCTCAGTCCTGCTGCCGTACGACAGATAAGAGATGAGGTACACCTTAGCATGTCACCATGGACAGGAACACCCTAAGCACAGTAGATGACAAGACCCTGGTCATCTGGCAGTGGAACTGCCACGGTTTTCATAGCAAGAAGGCAATACTCCAGGTCCAAATGATGCAGTCAACCAGAAAGCCAGACATACTAGTACTACAGGAGACCTTAAACGAGGACGTACGGTTGCCGGGATACAGGGTGCAGGCCTGTTCTCCGAGTCGAGATATCAACGGCGCAGGAAGGGGAATATGTACCTTGATAAGGAAAGGAATATTCTATGAAGAAAGGGAGGGTCTGAAGAAATCATCGGGCGAGCACATCATCACAGAAGTGGTCGTCGGAAAGAAGTGGAAACAAAGAATATACATCCTCAACGTATACAGCATCCCGAGCAACCACAGACAGCGATTCACAACTCTCATGAGTATGGTCAGCAAAATGGCAGGACACAATGCCAACCTCATTGTTTGCGGTGACTTCAATGCTCATCACAGGGAGTGGGGATACAACGAGAGTCCGATCAAGGGAAGAGACCTCCTGGAGACCACCCAAGAAGAAAGCCTAATCCTAATCACGGACCCCACACAACCAATGCGAATCGGCTCCATAAGAGATAGAAACACAACGCCAGACCTTACTTTCGTCAGGGTTACCAGCAATACCAGACTTCCAACATGGTTCAATACAGGCCTCGGTCTAGGCAGCGACCATTACATCCTAGAAATGAAGGTCCCCGTCAAATAGAAGCCGCTCGAGAAGCGAATACACAAGCTGACAGATTGGGATCTCTATCGCACCGTATTACGGGGGAAGAAGAAATCCAGGACATAGACGCGTGGACAAGTAAAATATTGGAAAGCGCCAAGGCCGCAACAAAGGAAATCGAGACGGTACCGGAGATTGAAACAATCGACAACCGCCTAGCACACATGATAGAAGCGAAGCTATCCATCCACAAGAGGTGGAAACAGCAACGTAACAACAGAAAGTTAAGGCAGAAGGTTGCCGACCTCAACCGTGCAATCCAGAAACACTGCACTGCGCTCGGCCGACAACAGTGGACAGAGATCTGCAATGCAGCAGATGGTCAACTGCATGTGGGTAAGACGTGGGCGTTACTGCGTCACCTGTTGGACGAGACCAGAACCAAGTCTCGCCTACGTGACAACTTAAGCAAAGTCTTGAACAAGGCAATAAGAGAGCTAGGGCAGGAAGAGATATACAAGCAGATTGGTAACAAATATCTACCGGCGAACCCCGAGGAAAGCCACTTCGACTACTGGGGACCGGCCAACGACAAGCTAGACAGGGACATTGAAGTCTGGGAGGTTCGCACGGCGGTTCAGGAATTGAACTGCCGCTCAGCAGCCGGCCCGGACCGAGTAACAAACAAGGTGCTCAAACACCTCAGCGAACCGGCGATAGCCAGCCTTACGGCCCTGTTCAACAGGTGCTGGAAAGAAGGCAAACTACCAAAACAATGAAAAACAGCAAAAACCATTCTAATCCCAAAGCCAGGCAAGCCACTCGGCATTGAGAACTTACGCCCAATCTCCCTGACATCGTGCGTGGGGAAGGTGCTGGAACACGTCCTCATGAATCGATGGCAAACGTACCTAGAGGAGAACAACCTATATCCGGACTCTATGCTCGGTTTCAGAAGCAAATTGAGCACTCAAGACGCTATGATACAAATCAAGGCAAAAATCATTGACAACAAGACCAAGGGCAACCAGGCCATACTTGGACTGGATTTGCAGAGTGCCTTCGACAAAGTGAAGCCCTCTGCAATCATTTTCCAAATATGCGCCCTGCGGATGGGAACACGGACGTACAACTACATACGCGACTTCCTCTCGGAGCGCACTGCACAGATACAGGCAGGTGACCAAACCCTCGAAGAAAGGAAGCTAGGAAGTGTAGGAACTCCCCAAGGGTCGGTGATTTCACCGTTACTGTTCAACCTTGTAATGATTGGCATCGCAAGACGACTGGAAACAGTACCAGAAGTGAGACATATGATATACGCTGATTATATTACACTATGGGTGCCAGGTGGATGCGACGGACACATCAAATCCTCCCTTCAACAAGCTGTAGAATCCATAGAAGATCAACTGCAAGGCGCGGGCCTGGTCTGTTCCCCGAGTAAATCAGAACTACTGATTATTCCCCCGACAACACGGCTCAAGCAAGACAGTAACATCAAGCTACGAACTAACAACGGGCCAACGATCCCTGAGGTCACAAAGATCAGAGTGCTGGCCTTCCTGATTGAGAGGAACCGTAGAAACAAGGAGACTGTCACCCAGCTCATTGGTAAAGTCACGGCAGCTACGCAGCTTAAGCGAGTGGCAAATAAAAGATCTGGTATGCAAGAGGACATCCTGCTACGGCTGATCCAATCCTTCGCAATCAGCCACATTGCTTACGTTGCGGCTTTCCACGAATGGCTACTACATGAACGTAACCGTCTCACCGCTGCCATACAAAAGGCGTACAAAGTAGCTATCGGTGTCCTCGATCTAGCAAACACGGAGAAGCTCCTAGAGCTCGGTATCCACAACACGCTAGAAGAAATCAGTGAAGCATAGAGAGTAGCACAACTCGAGCGCCTCGAGGGATCCAAGACTGGCAGGTCCATCCTTGCCAAACTAGGACTGCAAACGGTGTGAAACACTCGGCACCTCAACAAGCAAGAAGATATTCCGGCTGACATCAGGAATGCAACCAGGGTCTATCCTATCCCCCGCAACATGGACCCTACTCACAACAGGGAAAGAAGAGTGGCTAGGGCAAAAGTCATGCTTGAACAACATTCTAACGTGCCCGGTATCAGATTTGTGGACGCAGCCGAGTACAGTGACCGTAGATGCTTCCCGGCTGTGGTCATTGATGCAAAGACAGGGGAAACAATAACAGCAGCCAGCATCGCAGCGCGCGAAGCACAGAATGCCGAGGAGCTGGCCATCACCATGGTCATCGCCGACCCGGGGAAACAACAACAGTGCTGTGTGACTCAATGGATGCAGTGCGTAACATTGCCAAAGGCCGAATGTGCAGTGGAGCAGTACGGGTGCTCACCGCGGTAAACCTTAACAAACGGAGGATAACAGTGAAGTGGTTCCCCGCCCATGCAGGGAACGATGTGTCACAGACAATGGCCAACCACAACGAGACGGCTAATACTGTAGCGCGAGAATTAGCAGGCTGCGCGAGAGTAATGGATTCGTCTGCAGAGTGGTGGATGGAGACCAAAGATAGGTTTGACACCTTTCAAGGTGTAACCAAGTATTACAGAAACAATAGAAGGGTGATGGCACCGCCACACCCCGAGATAACTAGGGAGCAAGCATCAATATTCAGACAACTGCAGACCAATTCATTACTGACCCCGGTCATAATGCAGCACATATCACCAGAACTGTACCCAGACGACACGTCTGTGTTGTGCAACAACGCCAGAGCGACTGCTGCCCATTTGTTGTGGGACTGTGTGGTTAGACCAGTAGAGGCTTCAACCAGGACCGACCTCCCACCGTGGTATCAAGACGTCACGCGAAGTTACAGCAAGGAGGACCAACTTTCAGCTGTCCATGTCCAGCAGATCCTGTCGGCTCTCGAACGGCAGCACCAGAGTGAAAGCTGCGGGGCGTCATCCTGCCTCCGGGAAAGGGGACGGCCACCGCTGCAGTGAGTAGCGACGGTGCCCGTCTAGTAGAGTGTCCAAAGGACCGACGAGTGGCTCCGTCCGGGCGTAGTGGCAACACTACGTCTGTTGCCGGCATTTAATAGTCTTTTTCACTCACTCACCTATACGTTGTACATATGTTACTTTTTATTCTTGTCTATGTGTTATATATGATTCATGTAAGCCCTCTATTCTATCCCCCTATTCCTATGTGCTCTTTCCTAGCTATCCACCTCCCCTACACCAGCAGGCACTTCGGTGTCCGCCCCTAGGCGACACAATTTACGTATACTGGTGGACCTTCTTTTCTTTCTATAGTACAATAAATACAAACATACACACGTACATATATACATACATAAAATCATACATACATTCGAGCGGCGTATTGTCCCAACCCGCAAATTTGGAAGATTGAGTTCCGCCCGGGCCAAACCAAAACCCCTTAGTTTTCTTCACATTTATGGCCGCCCCAGACACGTCACAAAACTCGTTAGTTGATATAAGGGCTTCTTCTATACACTACGCTTGTCAGCACAAAAAGAGGTGAAGTCATCCGCATACGGGAGAACTTGAATTTTGCATGACACTTCAGAAAAATCATGTGCTCTTTGGCTCTGTCGTATGCTAAGACAAAGAGGCTCTTGTACAGTGCAAAAAATACAAGTGATAGTGAGCAGCCCTAACAGACAACCTGACTGAATTGGCTTCGAGCGAAAGCTATTGACGACAAGTTGTGTAGTGAAGTGTTTGTGGCCAAGCTGAATGCCTTGATAAAGCGCAACACCTACATGACCGCTTTCAAAAGTGCGAATAAAAAATCGTGAGACACCCTATCAAATGATTTTTCATGGTCAGTTTCGATAAGAGTCACGTGTTAGTCGTAATCAGACACGCCTTCTAAGACAGAGCAAGCAACATGTATATTTGTTTGAATACTTCTTTCCGGAATAGCGCATGTTTGGTGGGACCCAACTAGATTTTACATGTTGAAGACAATTAGATAAAATGTTCGCAAAAATTTTATAGTCCACATTGCAGAGGGAGATTGGCCAATGGCCCTCGACTGATCTGAGCTTGTGTTAATGCGCAGTCTTGGGTATTAACACTGAGCGCCCTAAGTGGAACGATGGCAAAACTGCATGACCATATGCGGCTGTAAATACAGGCCCTCAGAAAACTTCTGATATAATTCCCCGCTCAGTCCATCTGGTCCAGGGGTCTTGTTTGTCCTTAATGAAGAGATGGAAACTAACTTCTTGCCGTGAAATTTGGCGTGATACCCCAGCACAGTCATCTTCCGCAAGCCTTGGAATTAAGCCAATGAGAGGACGAAAGCGAAGCTCTTGAGCTAGGACATTGGGCACACCAAATAACCTGCTGTGATGAGCATATAACGCACCGGCGGCATCGGGTGCTTCGGTACACCTAGTACCATTGTATTCAATCTCAATTACCTGATTTGCAATTGACGATTAGCGCTCCTCACAAAGCGAACGTTGCGTGGGATAACTGTCAAAAAGCCTTCATATTCTAGACCGAATTAAAGCACTGTGGTATTACTTGCGGGGCCATAATAACAGTGTTTTAGATCGTGTCTAGCGTATGTGCATGCTGCGAAATGGCAAAACGTTGTTCTTTAAGCTTCATTCGCAAATGCTTCCAGTTAAAAGATGTCTGCGCGAAAAGGGGATGTCGATTCCTTGGTCAGACAATTGCCGCCTGTGCAATGAACCAGAGACTGCTTACCATTATTTTGTGCTGTGCCGTGACGCGGTGTTTTTGTGGGACGTTTTCCAACCGACACTGAAAAAGGACGTAGACATCATCCCGTACACCCTTCCCGCTTTGCCATTGCAAGATGTTAAGCGGGTGCCACATGATGGTTTTTTTCTGCGAGGATAGTTCAGATTTTGGGAGTGCCGCATGATTTACCGGCATGCGGAACCTCTTAGGCCAACCAAGCGCATTTTTCGGGAGCAGCCAGCGTTAGTGCGTAGCGCTTATGCGGTGCAAAGGGATTCACCGGAGTGGCTGTATTTTTTAAATGCGTGCGTCTTCTTGCCTGCGTTTTGAGATGATGCCAATCTGATGCGCTCGCTCTTTGTTGTCTGTTAGTTTTTTGTATAGTGTGTTCATTGTCATGTCTCAATTGGTTTAAAATTTCCATGTATTAAAGAAAAAAGTCGAAATGGAGCAATGAGACAGATGCCGGCAATCAGGCGGTCCGGCCACTGAAGCGTTTCTTTTTTTTTTAATTCAACCACGATCATTCATCATAATCGTCCAAGAAACTTGGATTTCCTGCAGGGCATTATCGCGTTACGGACGCCATCAGTGAGAACACTAAAGCTTCGCATTAAAGGTACAAAACATGACACACCGAATACCATCAAAATATTACTCACGGCGGAAAACTCGAAGGTGCCCGCAGCGGCGTTTAATTCGACATTAATGATTTTGGAGGGCTTATGTCGTCAAGTTTTCTTTTTTCCTGCTGGTGTAGGTTCTTCGATTTTCAAAACTAAAAATACGAACAGCACGAGGCGTTTTCCGTTGTGCTGCTTTGTCGTCACGCCGTTTTCTTGCTCTCTTCGTTTGTGGAGTTGCTGTCGAGGGGCTAATCAAAAATAATTTAGTAGAAAGGTATAACCAAATTTTATTTCTCTTGAGCGTTGACGATCGTTATCTCTTAAAACGGTGCATACACACACGCGCACACTTATATGTTGATTACACTGATCGTGAAAATGGTGCCTATCAGTAACTAAACTGCTCAATATGCATATGCAAGTTAAAGGCGCACAAGCTAGACGTTCAAATCAATGTTCTGACCGGCGTGAGGCATTGTTGGTGACAGCGGGATACTAGCACTCGCGCCGAGACGTACGTTTTCGAACGCTTCGTGCGTTCAACGACGAACGACTCGCACTTCAAACCCTTCCGGGGGTTTTATTCGTACTCATGAAAAATTAACCGAACCCTATCCAGATGAACTCTGATTGTCAGAGCAACGTTATGAATACATCGGGGTATACATTAGCAATACAAACTTTTCTTTAGAAATTAACTGACCGTGTTTGTAAACGGAATGCTCTTCCTTAGCCGGGTACGGTTAATAGCTGCGTGCCCATATCGTTTTTAAACCTTGCGGACTTCTGGGCTAGTCCGGCAGGTTTAAACGAGCACAGCGCCAAAAATTACACGAATGGCGAAGGACGCTTGTCTCTGTTGTGTCCGCTCGTCCTTCGTGTAATTTTTTGCGCTTTACTCGTCAGTTACACCTTGCGTCGTGTTGTACAATACGAAATCCGAGTTCGATTTGGTCATCTCAGTTTTTCAGGTCGCTTCTTCGATTTGACATTTACACCCCCTTCTACGGTCAAACTAGAAAAGGTGGCAGCAGTTAAGGGCAATCAAAATAAAACACGACACATCACCCCGATGATCTTAGCGCCATCTTTACGAGCCTCGCAGTGAAGCCGATCTCACAACAGGTGTATTTTGCAGGCCGCGAAAACTTGCGAATAGAATTTCGACCAGAAAAACTGCAAAGGCTACACATAATAGCCCAAAGAAATCCGCGAAGAACGCGAAAAGCTCTATAGTGCTTTTAGTAGAAGGGACGTCTCGCTTGCAACTCAAATCGGCATTCTTTATTAGGGACCCTTGTTCTATCGTATGCATAAACCGCCTAAAAAGCTGGACCAGTTCGGAATTTTTGCACATGGGGAATCCTGCCAAGTTCACAGTAAAGGGCTCCTTGAACTGTCCAACGTCGAGGCGGTAACCTTTAATTACACAGCTGGGAAACCGGTTGGTGTAACATACGCCATTCAGTTCGGCTGTGCAGCTCAGACAATCAGAAACGGTCTTGGTCCCAACTGGATTCTTTTTTTGGCGATTGTAGGCGACCCTGAGTTTCTGGAGCAATATTCCTGCCCCTTCTGAGGTTTCTTTCAGATTATCGTGGGCGTTCGACACTTCGACAGCGCACAGAAGGACCTTTCCCGCATCTAGGGCTTCTTCGAGTTCCTCAAGTGTGTCCAAGTAATTAGCCGGACGGCTCAATGTAATTTGGGACGTGAGCTCACTCCTAAAATAAACCGAGAAGGGCAGCATCCCAAGGATCCACACAGCGTACACTAAAATTCGGACATTCGTGCCAGTTTCCCCACGCGTCTCGCTTGAGGACGTCCCCAGCAGGGGCGCCAACAAGAACAATTCCTCTTCTACAACTTCCAGGAGGAAATCCGTTTTTGAAGTGAGCTTCCGAGTTGCAGCAGCAGTAACAGCACAGCAAGTTAAACACGCAAGTGCTACAATGACGCATGGTGAACGGCCAACAGCTTCCAGTAGTGTCACCACGCGTGTATTATTATCTGAGGCGTAGAATGTCTCGTAACGATAGTTTAAGCGAGCGAATGATAGATACGGCAGGTTATTTTCGTTGAAACCCACTGTGGCCAATCCGAGGTCCAGCTTACCTAGATAAAGATCCCAAAACAACGCATCGTAGAAAGCATACGTTGCCACCCTAAGTGAAACATTCTTCTGAGACAGAACACGCCTGAACTCAGCGTTGTACGATGCGCTGCACCAGTCAGTATAGTCGGTTTTTACGCAGCCCAGCCGGACCTCCTCGCCGGAAAAGAGTACTTTCCTGGGTGACACGTCCTTGTCTTGAGGCTTGTCGTTAAGAACCAGCTTCGAGCATCTGTTTCGATTCAGCCCTTTCTCGCACCGGATAGCCCTGTAAGGAGCCTCGTCAAGACTTACAGCACTGACATCAAGGTGATTCACTGAGTTAAGCAAATCGTTCGCCTGTGAGCGAAAATCCTTGCTTTTCATTAGCAGCACCACATGTGTCAACGGAAACGGGTCCCTGGTAGAATGGTAGTAATTTAGAAACGATTTAACGTACTTGCTCGGAACGATTTGAAAAATGACCGTCGATTTGTTCAGAATTCTGTTCTTTGCAAGAACGTGTGGCCTGGCGGAATTCCAGTAGTCCCATACAGTGAACTTCAAGGAAAGGAGATTGAGCCAGGGAAACGCTAAACATTCCTCCGGGAAGGTGACGAATTGAATCTCTGTTTCCGGTGTTATCCAGCTGTTCAGCGCTACGACTACAGTAGACCAGTTTTTCACACTTCTTGTGGGCGTTGCCAACAAGGAGAGCACAACAACCGCTGATAACAATGTGGATGTATACATTGTAAAAGTTCGTGATTGCTAATTAGCAGGTAATAATTGTAAGTTCCGAAGTCCTTTCATCTATAAGTGTCGACTTTTGAGGCACAACAGTTTTAGAAATGTAGCAAAAGAAATACTCAAAACTGCACAAAGCGGGTTTCCGAGAGCTCTGTTTCGAATTTTTGATACTGGAGGGGCACAGAGTATTAAAAAAGGGTGTTTTACATTATTAAGCACTTCCCGAAATTACAAAACACTCGCGGCTGGCGACACAATTGTTTCTCAAGTCTTAGAGTTCTTGTCACAAATGTTAGATAGCATCACGCATCTTACACCGGTCTACTTCGAGATTACTTAGAGAGATCTACTGAAGTCCCCATCATGTATCGATGTCGTTTTTTAAGCCCGTTCTATTTAAGCGAGGTTTTCGATTCGCTTTGAGGTAATAAAATCTTCCATATTAACTGGATTTTTGGTGCATTTTTAAAACATGCATTTCATTGTAACTTGAGAGGCTACTCGCATCAGAAGCTGAAAGGTTCCTAAAACGCATGCAACAGGAACAAGGTTTTAATGAGGTTTTAATAAGGAGTCTTAACTTTCTAAATTTTTCTTAAAGTGTGAGTTCTAAAAGAACTCACACTTTTGACAAGCGGCTTAATAATGCTGCGGATTCGTAAACAATTCTCTGAATTTAGGCAGAATTCTTTGGTTGAAGGGGCGAAATGATATTTCTGGTGCATGTAGACCTCCTAAACTCATCGAAAAATTACTTTTGAACTTTTGCTACTTACTGTAGAGTCCATGAGTAGATACCCTTTCCTTTCTGTAATATAACGAAAAGGTGCCTACATCATGGAAGGCGGAATTGTGGCGTCCTTGCGCAACAGAAAATACTTCATTGTGCGTCGAGGTGTTCACTGATTAAACGACACTGCGCACAGCGCAAGCTATGCAACAGTTAAGGCTGAAAGTTGGGCTAGTTGGTGTTCACTTGAACCATTTCACCAGTGAAAAAAGACCGGGATCTAGATAAAGCAAACAGGACAATCGCTAGACTTCAACTGAACAGCTTTACTTCGGACAAGCAATATAGGATAACGCTAACAGACAAGGCTATGAAAAGAACTTACAAACGAAATGAAACAATATACGGTCATAGATACGTGTCACCCCACACTACCAAGCTACGTCACGCGCTTGCACCCTTGCAAGAAGCTTCGCTCTTTTGCCGTAAGAGTGATGGAAGGCACGCTGCTACAGTTATGTCTCCCTGTGAATATGGAAGGCCTCACAAATATCTGTCTTCACGTGGTCGCGCCCGCTGCCTAAAACACGTGTGGCATCAAATGCTGGGTCACAACCAGGACACCGCTTGCAATGGTCGGCCAAATGGCCCCCCGTGTTTTAGGCACGTGTTTTCTCTTTGTGTTGTCTGTCCCTTTAAGGCCTCTCGGGCCTTTTTGACAGCATTTGAACGTGTAATGCGTATACTAAAATCGCCTATATCGCATGTAACGCGGCATCACGAAAAGGTAACGAAAAAATTGTGGCTTGCGGAATTACACTTGACTTTTGATTTTTTCGGAAAGGGAAGCAACGCCTTACACCGCTGTTAAACTTCGACGTCAACAACGGCGTAAGTACAAGTTAATTACGAGACAAAACGAATAGAGCATGGAAGACGTTTCGAGATGGTATCGTATAGCGCAGTTTTCTTTACTATATACCCGGCAGAATCGTTTCATTTGAACATGGTAACTAGAGAGAGCGAGAGAGATGAAACGTTTATTATTAGGAAAAAAGCAGGTGGCGCGATTGTCTTAGGGGTGGTGCCCTCCTTCCAGGTTCAAGCAACAATAATGACAAACATCACGCCTAGACTTAGTTTCAAACTTTCCCGTGCCGCAGAAACTGGTCGAAAACAAGTACGCCGAATACATCTGGGCGGCTCCAGATGAGGCCGTTGACAGCGCCGCGAGGAATAATGCCGCTTTTGAAATTTTTTTATCTCTTCCTTCCGACCAACAGGCCTAGCTTCTTCGCAATACAAAAGGTTTTCTTGGTGCATGCCCTATCTCATGTCGCACCTGTGGCAGACATCTCTGAAAATTAAAGGCACTCCTGAAAACATCTTTGCCTGCCGGAGACACACTTAGGTCTCTTTGCTGTGCGTGCGTAATGATTCGTCGATACTACCTTACATCAGTAAAACAAAACGCACAGATTATATTGCTCCCCTGTGAGGTGAAAAGTGGCCAGTGTTGTGCATCACATTACAAGGGTTGAGCAACACGCTGGTGACGCTCCCCAAAGAAGCGGACGAATAGCTCGTCAAGAGGGCGTTGAAATGAGTGCGGGTCTGGTGCCGACGCTCTTTCGTCTCGCTTTCGTCAAGCATGCGAGCAAGCGACAAAACAAGGCAGGGCTTAATAAACGCTGAATGCGGTAAAGAAGTCTGCAATCACGTGCAGTAAAATTAGTACATCTTGGTGCCACACGTTATTTGGTTTCGACAGCCGCGCATCACATCGCATATACCGCAGCTGCTATAGACATTGCTGGTAGCCACGGGGTGTGTTAAAAATATGTGCCCTACAACTCTGTGAAGAAGGATGACATGCAGCAGGACACAGTCCACGGAGTGCACAAAACAAAACAATTTTGTTGTAATTTGCGATGGAGCATACGTCCTAGCCAATTAGCTGAATGTACCTCTGAAGGATCCAAGCTTTGTTCTTCCAGAAAAACATGCAGATGCCTGTGTCCCTACCGCATCGTAAGCATCTTACTGTTTGTGTAACACACACCGCTCTAGCACTAAGGACTCCAAACCGGTCACATTGGTCCGTTTAACGTCAGCGTTTAAATCTCGCACAAGCACAACGGACATGCCACCCATCAGTATGGGCATGAAACCTTTAGCTGCGCGTGCACGCCTCCCCTCCTCAATCCCACAATTCTCCCCTACAAACCTGAGCACGGATAAACCGGCAAGCGGTCATGTGCGCGTCCTTAGAAGTGACAAACGCCGCCGAAAATATCCCTGAAAGCCTTCTGAAGAAGTGACATTGCCCCACGCTGGCATTCCAAGCGGGCAATTTCCTGTTCATCTGAGAGGGATTCCCCGCTAGTCCACGAGCTAAAATTGAGGCGACAACGGCGGTCCCAAAATCTTTTCGTTGTTTTTGCACCCATTCGGGATTGTGTTCGGACCAACGCTTCGAATCTCGCTCTCCCTCCAAACGAACGGCATACATCCGTCCCATAACGATTTAAAACCTGGAAGCCCTTGAGCTCTCTTCCCGCGTACAAACATGTGCCTTTCTGTTTTCCTTCCCCGTCGTGTGTGCCCTACTGTATGTGTAAGATGCTTGTGTAACACATAAACCCCCACCCGAACCAGTCGATTGAGAAGGACAGCCGAATAACCGCATTCAACCATGTAATTTAGACATCTAAATAGCAGCACAACCGGCCTTTCATCAGTAGCAGCATGAAACTTAGCTGTGCGTGCACACGCCCCGTTTTCTACCCGCCAACCGTGCACGCATAAACAGGCATCCGGTGATGACGCATACTCAGACGTAAAAGACACCGGCGAAAATGTCGCTCGGAAGGCCTTCCAAGCTGAAAAAGCAATATGGGCTCAAGCCGGCGTTCCAACTGGGGAAGTTTTTCTTCTACCGGGAGCGATTCGCAGCTACTTGGCGAAGCGAAGTTAAGTGGAAACGGCGACAGGGGGTTTAGGTCGTTTTAGGGGGCAGCCCTTTGGCAGCCGTTATCTGGGCTTTGCGGGATTGGCGTCTGTTTATGTCCGCGTATCCGAGTGAGCGAACGCAGCAACGACGAAAGAAAGAAAACGGTGAGGTGTCTAGCGAAAGGTCATGTGGAGTACGACACGTGCGGCTACAACACTATCTCTGTTACTGCATTTCCCTCACACATTTCCTGTATCGCCACAAAGGAGCGCGCTCCCGCTGACACTTCCACCAGACTATGTTCCATTCTCCGCTGATCCAAACGACGTCGCGTTTGCGCGGGAGATTCAAACCCGATATGCAACAATGCTCGGTGCTCCCTTGTGCGGGGCTAATTTTTCGCCGGAGGTTCAAACACGATTTGCAACATGCTGGCCGGCGGCGGCGACGCACTGCGAGGTAGCAGCAGAGTAGCGCACGCCGCCGTACGTTGGCTGATCACGCGAGCACTTTCTAAGACGCATCAGAAATGCGCCGTGTCTGAGAAGACTGCAGCTCGCTCTGCGCACAAATTTCAGATTAGGGAGTGTAGTAATCTTCAGTGAATTTTTTACGCCCATCCGTGCTTCTGCTTATTTTTCGCAATCATCTGATAACCGCATACCGCCGGTACCTGCCGACAGCGCAACTTGCCAAAGGGGAATCGGTGCGAGTGAGGGGGAAAAATCGCACCAATCCACCCCGTGAATGTGGTTGGTAAGCAAAGCTGTAAACGGAACGCACAACGATTACCCAAGTGACGTCACTTAAATTCACTCACAACGCTCTACAAATAGTAAAACCAGAGAGAAGTGAAATGCACTTAACCACACCATTTATTACGTCGAAGAGATATTCTTGGTAAGGTTAAATCAATGCATGATGCTTGAATCGTGGTTGGTTGAGTTGTATTGGTGTAGCACAAGAGTGGAAACTTTTAAGTGCGAATGCACTTTATAAGCGACCCCAAACCTTCCACCGCCGGCGGCGGCGGCGGCGTCCGCAGTCCTCCTCTCCCTAGCAACGGCGTAGAGCGGAGAGGAGCGTCGGTAGCAACGGCGCGGTGACGTCACTTCACCACGTGACCGCGCTCGCTCCGCCTCCTCGCCGTGGCTGCGCGGGTGCGCGCCGCTCCCCGCACCGCTCCTCGCGCCGTGACGTCATGGTATGACGTCACAGCGCGCCTCCTCTCCCCAGCAGCTGCCGCGCGCCTCTCTCTCCACCGTGACGTCACACTCTCTCCTCTCCCCCTCGCTCGGCTGCAGCTGCCGTGCGCCGCTGTCCCTCTCCCCTTGCGCTCGCCTCCTCTCTCAGCCACCTGGCTCGGCGCGCTCGGCGCGGCGTACCCCCCTATATATGCAGCGATAAACTGCCAGACCTCCGTGGGTCGGCTCGCGCGCGCTCACGGGCGAATGCCAACGAATTTTAACTTTACTCCCCCTCATAGCATCACCCCATGCATTCGCACTTAACCATGTTCACCCTCGGGGAAATGCTTGGGAGTTTTTTTTCATAAAATAAAGTAAGCTCCAACATGGTGTTAGACGATCTGACTTCTCCGTCTTTGCGCCGCGGACGGAGGCGACGAGACTTGCGGCAAAGACGGAGGAGGAGCAGGGGGAGGAAGAAATACTTCTGTTCAGATTTCTGAACGGCCCAGAGTGCAACCCAGGAGAGTGATTCCTTCTTCTGTGGGGCCCATACGCAGTCTGCGCGGCCTCTGTTCTGTCCACCCCAAGAAGCTGGGTAGGAAGAGAGAGCCTGGACAGCAGCATCTCCAATTGCTCTGGTTGCGTAGTTGACGGAAAGAGAGGAGGGTGCTGAAGGCTAAAGTCACGCACACTTCTGAGCAAAATTTACATTCAGCGTCGTAGAGATTCGGATGCATTAAGTGAAGACGCGTAGGCTGTGGGAACCAGCCCGGATTGCATGAGCCGTAGGGTGTTTGTTGTTCTCTGGAAGAGTCATGGTAACAAAGAGGTACGGTCTGTCTCAGAAGGCGATAATGTGGGTTATCTCCCTGAACGTGACAAGCGCGTGACTGTCCTCGTGCAGCTCCATAGCACGGGAGATAATAGCGCAGGCTTGTTGGGTGGGCGTATTCGTTGCCCTTCATTGAAGCCTGACGGGGTGTCAAGATGAGCTGAATGGAACCGTTTGGGGAGTGGTGTTTTAGCACGCGCAGTGCAGGTGAGGACACCCAATCCGACAGGTAATTCCAGTAGGCTTGCTGGGAATCGGTGACTACCCTCTGAACCCATGGTTGAGTGAGAGCCGGGGTGATGGCTGCCTCTTGTGCTGCCGTCATTTCTTGGGTCCTAAGCGAGGTCCACGCAAGGTTGGTTCTGGAGGTAGCCACGATGATGGCGTATTGCTGCCCTCGATGTTTGGAGGCGTCTGTGTGGATAACTGCATGATCCCCACCGAGGGTGGTGTTTAGCGCTTGAGTCTGTGCTTTCGGTGACCCTCGTCAAGTGAGCGGTTCATATTTCAAAGCGAAGCGAGCATCCTTAGTTTCAGTCGCCAAGAGTCTGGGAGTACGTCAAGCGGAGTGACATTCTCGGCTGCCCAGCCAATCTGATGAAGCATGCGGTTACCCACCCCAGTTCTGATTCGCACCTTCTGGTTAGAAAGATGGCCTTATATCAGGTCTTCCACCGTGTTGTGGAGCCCCGTGCTAAGCAGCCTCTGTGTGGACGCACTCATGAGAAGACGAATGGCCTGCTCGACTGCCTTTCTAATCGTTATATAAAGCATCTCTATGTCCTCCTTGTAAAGAAGAAGACAGTGGGTTGACGTAAGTGACTCTCGAGAAGACAAAAGCTTCAATTAATCGAAAAGTAGCGGATTCCTTTAGGCCTCGCTACTTGGTGGCAACTCGCCTGATCATGTGTACGATTGGATTAATGCTGTTTTAAAGCAAAGCTTTCTACCTCTACCCCCCAAGGGTTCTTTCGCGACCGTTGGTGTCACCAGAAAACTCCAGCGAACAAATAAAAGAATTTACTGGCACCGCCGGGAATCGAACCTGGAACTAATAGACTAACAAAGCGAGAGCCCGCTGTCTTACCGATTCAGCTACGAGCCCACACGAACACGGGAAGACAAATGGTGTACTCACCAAGCACATCTACGGGTTTACCCCCTGCCTTCTCGCTGAATGATACGTGAAAGCGTCACACGACCACTCACGCCCGTCTAGCGGCCCTGTGCGCACCTTGCTCATGTGCTAAGAGTTACAAAAATTAAAGGAAGCTCACACCAATCCATGGAATCTCATTTTCAGTACGCCAATGTGCTAAAGCCTGTGGCCTCCAGTGTTCACGTAAAAAATCACAGCTCCTTCTCGTCCGCCCTCACGCCAAATCAAGGAATACATTCAAATACTCCTTGATGACCAGGCCATCACTCCACACCCCAGCATCAAGATCCTGGGCCTACATTTCCAGGCCAACACCAAGAGTGACGTCTCCTTGCAGCGCCTCAAAAACAGCATAAATCTAATCATACACATGATCAGGCGAGTTGCCACCAAGAAGCGAGGCCTAAAAGAATCCGGTACCTTTCGATTAATTGAAGCTTTTGTCCTCTCCAGAGTTACTTACGACAAACCCCTATATCCTTCTCGACGAGGAAGACATTGAGATGCTTTACATAATGATTACAAAGGCGGTTGAGCAGGCCATTGGTCTTCTAATGAGTGCGTCCACACTGAGGCTGCTTAGCACGGGCTCCACAACACGGTGGAAGAGCTGATAGAATGCCATCTTTCTAACCAGAAGGTCCGACTCAGAACTGCGGTGGGTAACCGCATGCGTCACCAGATTGGCTGGGCAGCCCAAAATGTCACTCCGCTTGACGTACTCCCAGACTCTTGGCGACTAAAACTAAAGATGTTCCCTTTGCTTAGAAATATGAAGCCCTCACATGACGAGGGTCAACGAAAAGCACGGGCTCAAGCGCTAAACAGCACCCTCGGTGTGGCTCATGCAGTTATCTACACAGACGCCTCCAAACATCGAGGGCAGCAATACACCATCATCGTGGCTACCTCCAGAACCAACCTCCTTGCGTGTACCTCGCTTAGGACCCAACAAATGACGGCAGCAGAAGAGGCAGCCATCACCTTGGACATAGACATATGCAAAACTGCCACCTTAGACTTAGACATATGCAAAACTGCCACCGGCACGGGGAGTCCGCAAAGACCTTCGTGCTGTGGGTATTTAGCAAAACAAATTCGTGCCTTTCAACTCTGTGAAGAAGGATAACCTGCAAATCTGGACGCAGTCCACATAGTACAGAAAACAAAACACGTTTGTCGTAATTTGGGATGGAGCATACTTCTTATCCAATTAGCTGAATGAACCTCTGAAGGATCCTAGCTTGCCTGTTTCCATCGGGCCCGTGTCCATCGGGCGTCGTAAGCGTCTTACTGTTTGCGTAAGGCCGAACTAAGACTCTTGCCGCAAATGTCATAGTAACTTTATAAGAATGACGAAATTTCACGTCTCAGCCAACCGAACTGCGTGGCATGCCATTTTTTACGTCCACAGATCATGATACGGCTTTTGCGTGGGTAGTCTGAACATAGCCTAACACACAAACCCAATCAGATCTACCACTAAGGACTCCGGACTTGTCCCATTGGGCCGTTTAACATCCGCGTTTCAACATCGCACCAACACAACGGTCATGCCATCCATCAGTAGGGGCATGAAACTTACAGCTGCGCGTGCACGCTTCCCCTCTTTCCTCCCACTATTCTCCACTATAAACCTGCGCACGCATAGACCGGCAACCGGTCATGTGCGCGTGCTTCGAAGTGATAGACGCCGTCGAAAATATTACAATTACTACACTCCATTATATGAAATTTGTGCGCAGCGAGAGCTGCCGTCTTCTAGGTCACGGCGCATTTCTGCGGCGTCTCAGTAAGTGTTCACGTGATCAGCGAACATGTGGCAGCCTGCGCTACTGTGCTGCTACATCGCAGTGCACCGCCGCCGCCGGCCAGAATTTTGTTATTGTGTTTGAACCTCCCGCGCAAACGTCACGTGGTTTAGATTAGCATAGAATGGAACAGCGTATGGGGAAAGTGTCAGGGAGGGGGCGCTCCACGGTGGCGACGCAAGAGACATGACGTCATAACCGCGCGTGTCGTATTCCACTTCACCATTCGCTAGGCACTCCTTTCCGTTTTCTTTCATTCGCTGCGACGTTCGCTCACTCGGTTACGTGGGCATAAACAAACGCCGCTCCCCGCAAAGCCCAGGTAACGGCTGCCAAAGGGCTGGCCCCTAAAATGACCAGAACCCACCGTCGCCGTTTCCGCTCAAATTCCACTTCGCCAAGTAGCTGCGAATCCCTCCCGGTAGAAAGGAAACTTCCCCAGTTGAAACTCCGGCTTGAGGCCATATTTCTTTTTCACATTGTCAGGCCTTCCGAGTGACATTTTCGCCGGTGCCTCTGACCTCTAAGCACGCGCCATCGGCGGTTGCCGATTTATGCGTGCATGATTTGCGGGTAGAAATACGGGACGTGAACGCACAGCTAGGCTTGATGCCGCCAACTATGAAATGGCTGTTGTGCTGGTGGGAGATTTAGGTGTCGAAATCAGATCGCTCAATGCGATTAGTCGGCTGTCCCCAATCGTGTGGTTCGGATGTGGGTTGATGTGTTACACAGACATCTTACACGCACAGTAAGATAGATGCGAGGGGGAAGGAAAACGGACAGCCACATGTTTGTACGCGAGAATATAGCTGAAGGGCTTCCAGGTTTTAAATCTTTATGGGACGAATGCATGCCGTTCGTTTAGAGGAAGGGCAACAATATAAGTGTTGTCCCGAACACAATCGCGAATGGGCGAAAATACAGCGGAAAGCTGCTGGCACCGTCGTTACCACCTCAAGTTCAGCTCGTCAAGTAGCGGCGAATTCCTCCCGGATGAACGGCAACTTTCCCGCTTGGAACGCCGGCGTGAGCCAATATCACTTCTTCAGAGGGCTTTCAGGGGATATTTTCGAAGGCGTCTGTCACTTCTAAGCACGCGCACATGACCGGTTTCCGGTCTATGCGTGCGCAGGTTTATAGTGGAGAATAGTGGGAAGGAGGAGGGTAGGCGTGCGCGCGCAGCTATAAGTTTTATGCCCATACTGATGGATGGAATGTCTGTTGTGTTGGATCGAGGTTTAAACGCGGATGTTAAACGGCCCAATAGGACCTGTCCGGAGTCGTTATCGGTAGAGCTGATTGGGTTTGTGTGTTAGGCCATATTCAGACTACCCACGCAAAAGCCGTATCGTGATCTGTGGACGTAAAAAATGGCATGTCACGCAGTTCGGTTGGCTGAGACGTGAAATGACGTCATTATTATAAAGTTACTACGACAGTTGCGGCAAGAGTCTGAGTTCGGCCTTACACAAACAGTAATATGCTTACGATGCCAGAGGGACACAGGCACTTCCATGCTTATCTGCACGAACAAAGCTTGGATCCTTCAGAGGTTCATTCAGCAAATTGGATAAGAAGTATGCTCCATCCCAAATTACGACAAACGTGTTTTGTTTCCGGCCCTATGTGGACTGCGTCCAGCTTTGCAGGTTATCCTTCTTCACAGAGTCGAAGGGCACGAATTCTTTTGCTTCTTGTTTCTTTTTTATTTATTTCTCTTGATTCTTAGGCCGAGTTGAGACTGTTGCGGAAACTGCCGTAATAACTTTAAACAATGACGTCATTTCAAGTTTCAACCAACCGAACTGCGTGACAAGCCGTTTTTTTACGTCCACAGATCATGATGTGGCCGTTACGTCGGTAGTCTGAACATAGCCTTCGCCACCCGTTGCTTGACCAGACGATTCCTGCGTACAACCACCGTTCTAGACTGACCAGTGAAGTCATGGAAACGCTAAAAATATGATGCACAGGAGCTGAAGCCCTTAGTAGGCCTCAACTACTTTACGTAGGCCGAGTTGCGCAAGTTTCTTTCGCCTTTCTTTGTCATTTTTTTCTGTTCTTTTCCTCCTTTGCTCTTGCGTGTAGTAGGAGTTTATGTATGCGTGGATCCGCAATATACAATCTGAAAAAAAAATGAGTGCTTAGCCCGTCTTTGTGTTGTCCTCCGTCCTTTCTTCTGTATGTATTCTTTGTGAAAACTGTGTATCAACCCTTACAAAAATGGATTTTGAGTTTCAATTCAGTTCCAGTTGAGTTTTTATTGAGTCAACAGAAACCTAATTCAAACTCAATTGGCCATTGAGATGTGTCAGTAGAAACTCAAAAGGATTTGTATTGAGAAAACGCAATACAAAACCAATTGACCCCAGTCTATTGAAACTCTTTGGAGAACCAATTGACAAAACTCATCAGGCTGAAACATACACTCTGAAGGGATGCACACGGTGTCTACAGAATTAAGACTACTAGGTTACTTTTATGTTTTTTTATTCTACATTGACATTTCTATTGACTGCAGTCAATAAAAAGTCAACAAGGTTTCAATAGACAAAACTCAACAGAATATCAAATGACTTCGTTAATTGAAACTCAATAGAGTTTCTACTGACAAAAATCAAGTAAAATTGAGAGTCGAGCTAGTTGGTGAACATATGTTGTTGAAAATTATACCAGTGTCATTCTTTTTTGTCCATGTTTTATGGTTCGAGCTTAATTTTCAAAGCTGATAAAACTCCTTAGGCCAGCAGCCTTTACCAGCAGCATCTTCGTTCAAATAATAATTATACCTGCTATGTGGGGAAATCAATTATATTGGACAATTTTTGACTGCATATCCTCAAATACTGCCGCAACATGCTTTGCACAAAACAATGGAGGAAATAAACATTGACAAAATTCTAGTGACTCATCTCTTCTGGCACGTGACTCCCGCGGAATCGTTTCCTTGCTATAGCAGCGGATTTTCTTCGTTATACCTTAGCACGCATTGACATAATGGATGAGCAATCTCCACTACTGCTAAGCTTCCGCTTTAGCGGCAGTGGACATATTCGAAGTCAGTCTTCCGGGAAAGTTGGAGCGGAATCATGAAGCATGCATATCTCGGCCGGGAAAAAATGGAAAGGCGGGGGGGGGGGGGGGGGAGGCTACACGTCTCGGGTCCCAGTTCTGGGGACAAAAAAAAGTCGTCACTCCCCCTACCTCGTTTCACACATACAATGCTGTGATACCTTGTGTTCCGGGGAGGGGAGGTGGGGAGGAGGTACATTTAAAACACGATTTCATCTGCTACATATACAAAAGGCATATGTGACATCGCATCCTAGTGCGATGATTCAGTGTTTTTCTGTGACATCGCATCCTAGTGCGATGATTCAGTGTTTTTCTGTGGAGGCACGATACTAACAGCGCTGTTTTGCAGAAATGGATACTTATCTCACAAACCCAAACGCACAAGAATATTCCAGTGACGAAATTGTGCCTATAAATACTCAGAAAAAAAAACAGCAAAACTTTGGTGTAAATTCCTACACGTCGAAAAAAGGACAATTAAATTTTGTACACAGCGAACTTTTCAAACAAGCATTCAAATCAAGCGAACGCAGGCTTGGCCTCAACGTAGTTCACTCGTGAACTTCATTACTCCAGTTATCGATCGCGCACCCCGCCGTGGTCTGAGCCCAATTACGCCAGTTCTATTCCCAGTCATACATAACTTTCCTTGAGGATACCGTGAACTGTCTATGATAACAACAGAGAATCCCACAAGGAGCAAACGCGCATCTACGCTCTATTAAAACAGGTGAAAACAGTTCTTTCACTGCAAAAGAACTCCGTACGCCAGTTCAAGGCGCCGCCGCTCACACGAACTGAACGAACAAACGAAGAAAAAAAAACGAAAAAAGACAAACTGAAGCGCTGATTAACAACTCATCTTTACTGCACAGGGTCACAAAAAGAAAGAACGAGCCTGACACTGCTTCACGCCACTACAAAAAAAAAAAAAAAGAGAGAGAAACCGAACAAATTAGTGGGCTGGCGTGCCGCTTGTTACACTCCGAACCGCTCGCTCGCTAACGAAAGCATGTCTTTTAAAGATGTCAACACGTCCGCGGACTACGTTTCTCAAACACAAGCGCCTCGCAAATATCCTGCGCCCGCAAGCAGATCAAGAACGTTGAAGCTGTTTTCAAAGATTGGACTATCCAGAATTCTTCCGTCCTCTCTCCTGCTGCAGTTCGCCGAAGCGGGCGCCCGGACACAAAAGACGTGCCCAACGTGCCATCGGTGCCATCCACCTCCACATCCGGCGATAACCAGTCCTTTTGTTTCCTCTGGCACCCTCACACGCTAAGCTAAAGTGACCGCGCTGTCACGAATGTCTAGTACGCGGCGTTGTCACTGCCGCCAGTGGCGCTGATAGCCAACATCGCGTCCTCGGCGGATGCTCGGCGGAGTTCGGTTATCTGCAATATAATATTACTGCTGCTAGAGGGGTTGGTAATAATTCTATAAAAAATTATTGTAAATATTAACATAGGATTCACAAGGCGCCGTAGGTTTTTTTTTTATATCTCGTGTCAATGTTTTCACGCTCAGTTTTCACAAGAATGCGTAGCTGTGGCATAGCCATCGCAAACCGACTTGAAACCAAGCCAATGTCGCTTGTTCGCCATCCCGGATGTGCGCACCTGTTCTGTGATGTGCGGGCGCCAACGTGGTGCGGTCGTTCTCGCTGTTCTGTGCAGATTTACAGCTTTCCTCGTGTTGTTGGCGATTTATGTGCCGTGTGCGAATCTTTTCAACCAGCATCGAAGGTCAGACATTGCAGTGCAGCTGGCGATACGTCGAATTTATTGAAGGAAAAGCCATCGTATGCGCTCTTCTACCGCCGGTGAACATCCTATGTGTCGTGTTGTGTTTGTGCGCTGTGATAGTACGGTGAAGAAGCTTGCGAAGTGAGGTGTTACCATCCCTGTTAGCCACGCTTTGGAATCCGTCAAATTCACCACGCTGGGAGCCCCGCTGGGAGCGACGTTGTTATAAGGTAAGTTCATTCTTTCCGAGCGCTCCTGTACATTTCATCATGACTAATGTTGTGCAGACCTACCTGAATGGCTATACTCACGACTTGGTTATTTGTCGCTATATAAACAGTGTTTTTATGCATGCCGTCTCAAGATCGACCTAAAGGGTACGATTTCACTTCAGCTTTTCAAAAATACTGTACGTAAGTGTAACAAATTGAAGGGGGTATTGTACCGGCACACATTTTGACATCAAGCGGTAGTTTTACTGTCTTCCGCGCTGCTGTATTGCTTTCGCGTGTAATATATTTGTATGTATCTTAAGCTAAAGGTCTAACAAAACCTTTGAAGGCAAGTGACGAATGAATAAAATTGTAGACGCAGTGCTGTTACAGAACGGAGCAGCAGCCCTGTATTGCCTGGTACGAAGTGTCCTAAAAAAAGAAAGAACACCATGATTAAGGTAAATAAAATGTTTGACGAACGAAGTTAACGCAAATGAAAAAAAAATGAAGGAGGTCGAATCGAACAAGTACCTGTCGTATCAATAACAGACGCACGAATACTGCGCTATGCAAACACACCTGACAGCGCTACGCTGAGAGGCAGATCTACCAGTCACAAACAGTATAGTGTGTTCAACCAGTTAGGAGACATGGCGGTAAAATATATTTACAAGCTCAAGTGCTGGCTGCCGGCAATATATTTGCTTCCTAATTTGAACGATTGTTTGGAGAAAGAGCGTTCCCTGAGTGCAGAGCAGTGACTCAGGTGACAAACAGGGCCTAAAACGTACTTCATTCCAGCTAAAGAAATAATGCCCAAGAATATAACAAATTCATTTATTACTTTTGGGAAATAGAGACTGTGTATCCGCAGAAGCTAGGGTTTGAACCCAAAGCATCTTTACACAAGTCTGATGCGTTACCTTGACACCCTAAAGGCAAGCAGACACTTTGGTTTTAAAACCAATGACGAAAAAAATGTGCTGCATAAGGATTAGTTCGAAACAGACTGCACACTGTTATATATTAGTCTTTTAGCACAAAGTGCCAATTCTCTCCACGTATCTTTCTGGGAATTTCTCATTTGCCAATTTTTGTCTCTGGTGCTAGGCAGCTTGCGTCAAACTTTCAAACTGATGAATACCGGTTTTGACTAAGCACTTGCTCGACTTGCTAGCATAAGTTGAAATTTGCCATTGCTTATAATCACAACCTGCTGATTGCATTTCTCGGAGCAGTTTTGAATAAGTTGGGCTGAATGTGGTGTGAGTAATAGCAAAATCACTGAATAACATTTTGGCTGAACGTGGCATCAGACGTGCCACTGACTGATGCTACACCGGCATTGCGCGAGGGCTTAGTCGATCTGTTGTGACAAATGTTCTGCCTCTAGGAATTACCCAAATGATTGGTCGGCACGGTATCACTGTACTGTTTTAGTGCTGCTGCTGTATAGAAAATCTCGCCAAGCAAAGGGAAAAAAAGCTTTTACATTTTTTCTCATTTACAGCAACTCTGCTGTTTTTTCCTCTCACCAAACAAAACTGTTTCGTGTTCTCGTTGTGTGTAAACTGGCATCACGACCTTGTTTTACTGGGACACTCCTCTGGCATTGTTACGATTAAGGCAAAAATGTGGATATACCCATATCTCATATGATCCCTTCAAGCTGCTGCTTAGTGCTACTTGTTTGTTATACGTACTGCAAGGCACACACCATACTTCAGCGTTACAAGAGTGTGAAAGACTGCGAAATTCAACTTACGTATTTTTTTCTGTCACGTTCTTTCTGGCAAGTTTTTTTTTCTTTCACGGTTCATGTAATTTTTTTCCACTAGTCGGTAAGCACAAAGTATTATGCGCTCATTCATTCATAAAGCCATTTGCAATTATTGCCTGTTGTAGTAACTTTAGTTTACAGTACCATCTGACACGTTTTTTTTAAATCAAGGCTACAATTTTGTAAACCAGCTCATGCAAGTTGACAGTTATCTAATTTTGTTTTGACATTTCCAGCATTGAAATTTCACAAAACAAAATCGACAGGTTGACAGGTATGCTTTTGGACAGGTTTGGTAGTGGCTCACCCAGTCTTGATAGGCCAAGCGGATTTCTTTTTGGCCTCAAAGATGTGGAAGATAACTAGCCCATGCGGGTGATTTTGTGGCTCCCAGCGGACATAGTCGTTCCTCAAGATTTCAGGTGCTTTAATGCGGAAGGCATTCAAGTAAAGGCGTTCCACTCCCCACCCATTGTAGAATTAATTGATGTGATCAGCTTGCATTGGTGCATTAAAACCTAAAACAAGCTTATACATTTGTTGAACTGCTGTCTCCTTGCCTTGCTTTCCAAAAATACAAACCATCTAACATAAAATAACAAGCTACTTAGACCAGCATGCTTAATAAGAAGGGACGCACGCAATCATTTCGTACTATACTGGTGGAAACAAACAAGTGTGTTTCTTGTTGTATTTTGCAGGCTACACAGTCAAGTAGCCAAGTGGACCCTGCAAGGCTCCAGTCCTCCCGTGCTGCTTTCGTGAGCAATAAAGCAAGCGTTGCCATGAAACACCTCACTATTTCACCTGCTCAATGCACACCTTGATTTTTTGCATTATTGAAGGAGACTCACTATATATTTAGTACAGTCAACTGAAGTTTACGAGGCAATTGTTGAAATAACTTGATAAAAGACTAAAATGAAATCAAACGGGCTGTCTTGAATATGCTCAATAGGTTTTCATTTGACATTTCTCAACAGGAACTCAACAGGAGAATCAATAGATAGTCAACACAGACTCAACTGGAACTCCACCGACTTTTCTCAATAGACTTTCAATTGATACATCACAACAGGAACTCAACAGGAAAAGTGTATTGAGAGTCAACAGAAACTCAATTGGAAATCAACAGACATGTTGACTATAGTCAATAGACTTTCAATTGAAACACAGCGTTGAGTTTCAATTGAAACACGGCGGCCAATTTTCAACGAGAACTCAATACAATATTTCTATTCAAAGTCAATTGACTGTCAACACACTGTACTGAGTAAAGTCAATTGACTTTCAATTCAATCTCAATAACCATTTTTGTAAGGAAACACACAAAATTTCCCATCTGTAGCTGTTCATACCCATATCATACAGCGGTGATGCCATCTGCGTATGGAATGTTAGTGTACTGTGCCACCATATCAAGGGTGACGAGTAAGCAGTTTTAGGAATTTCAATTTTCATGATGTCAGAGAGAAAATATTTTGTATCGTTAGAGAAAGAGGAAAAGCTGGGCGGAATATCACGAATGACCATGTCAACATAATGCGAGAAGTTCTCGGTAACAGCACCAATGCGAGAAACAAAGGGTTAACCTGTGTCGTTTTTCTTGTGAATCTCAGGGTGAAAGTAGATTAAAGTAGTTGGATAAGTGAACAAGGGCTGGTTTCATAAATTGCGTTATTTTTAACAAGCTCCTAGAATTTATTTTTGGCGATTACCGAATAATCTTTAGTGGGATCACCGGCCAGTGTTCTGTAATGCGTTGATTCCGATCATTGCCGATGAGCTTCGTAGATAGTCTATTTCGTTCAGCATTGTTATTGCGCCCCCCTTATCGGCAGGTTTGATAACTATTTCGCCAGAGTTTGGAAGTTCCTCTGGGGCTTTCTTTTTTTAGCTTGTCATGTTACGACGGAAAGGCATTTTATTTATGTATGCTTCTCGCACAGGTCGTTGAAAGGCTTTATTGTAGTAGTCGAAGCAATTATCGCGCTGCATAGGTGATCTTCAGCGCAGCTAGGTAAAGCACTGCGAGCGACGTCCGACCACGGACGAAGCTCGCAGCCCTTGCAGCGAAGCAACATTAAAAACTGAATTCGCGCTACAGTGACGTGTTATGGGTAGGAGTGATGCAATATATTGACGTTTTATGAATAGGAGTGATGTAAAAACAGTGATCAGTGTGTTAACCACACGGTAGTATTATAGTAATTAATACGATCAAGAGAGAATAGAGGCCAGGCTACAATCGCCCAGTCTTATTTTTGGCCGTGACTTAGGTCGGCGTCCGCCAATCGCACAAACAAGATTATGTGACGTCATAGAGAAATTGCCGGAAAGTGTTCGTTGAGCCAGTCCTGCATCTGTTTTCCTTCACATACACATTATTGCTTTGATGTTTGCGAGAAAGCTGATATACCGGGGCACAGCAGTCTTTTTAATGAACCCAACTTGAGTTTTGTCTTCGTGCCCCCTTTAAGTAAGCTAGAGCAATGCAGTTGTAGTGGCGTTAGGCCGGCCTACACGTCTAGATATTCCGAGAACCGGCGTTTAGTTGAAATGCAGACTATTCAGACTAAGATTAAATAAGTATTCCTTCGACTCAACAACTTCACATTTATTCACTTTGCGGTGTCCGCAGTTATTTCAACTGTCTCTCGGACGAACCAGATTTTCGTCTTCCGGTTCAACTAATAATTTCGCCTTCTAAAAGAAAAACAAGCGCACACGCAGTCCTACTTTCTTCCCCCCAAACCCGCTAAAAAAATACAAGCACCGCCATACGTGTACGATGAACAACCAGGCGAAAACAGAAGACATAGCGAACCGGCACGCCAGTTAAGGCAAGCGGCGGACTTACCAGTACGTGCCGTGAAAAGTAAGTCTCTTCTGGTGCCGGTCTCATGTAGGCTGAACTGGCTGATGCATAAATTTGGGACTACGCGAACACGCAAATTCTCTAAGGAGATTTCTGCTTTAAATACTGACGTACTTCGTTGTTTTTATAAATAAGAAAATGTAAATGCAGTTTAATTCCACGGGCATGGAAATCCCGTAGACGTTTCGTTTTTGGTAGCCAAAAGCGATAATGGATGCGTTTGTGATCCGTTAATTCCTTGGTATAAGTGCCTCTGATTTGTCAATTGTTGCTATGAACGACAATCGGATCGGAGCGTGTTAGAATCGAGTTTTATCTCGCAGTTTCAAGTTCAATAAGCAATGGCTCCCATTAAAAGGAAGAAAAAAACGTTTTACAGAAGTCAGACACTCTCTGAATTACGTACTGCTCCTTTTTCCATTGCCAAAGTTGATGAAGTGCGTGTGGCTACGAAGGTTTTAAATATGAATAGCCATGCAGCCGTACGCGATACAAATTCACAGCCTCGTCGGATATGGGTGGTTGTTGCAGTATCTTGTGAAATGTTGAGTGTACGCGAGAGTTCTGACGTAGAAATGCTGCGTGGAAGAGGCTGCTTTGCAACCGTGCCATGATAATTAGAAGAGTTCTAAATTTATTTCCACAATTTTTACACAAGCAATCGCTAATGCTAATTAGAAAAATAATAGGTTGCACAGGTTCTTTCTTCTGTCAGACCTACGGGAAAAAAGTGCCCTATTTAAATTGTTAGGCACTTGGAAAGTGGCTCCCCCCGAACAAAATGTTGATTCGTTTATCGATTTCCCGAATTAAAAACAATATTTTCTTAACTGGATTGCTTAGAATTGCATGGGCGTTTCACATCGGCGGTGCCAGTCATGCATCCTCGCGGGATATAGACAGGATGACTTTGAGGAAGCCACTCTAAAGAGCTCGAGGAGAGATTGTGTCGGGCCCCTGACTCGGCTCCAGGACCTGATAACATTACAGTCAGCATGCTGAAACTTCTGTTTACCAAGTCTCACGCCTCTCCACTACACGTGGTTAATCATTCATTACTGCATTCCTGAGTTCAACCTTAGTGGCGGCTGTATTATCTTGTCCCCCTCCATAAAAAACAAGGTTTGGGATTTCCGATTGATAATATAACCCATTACCACGTCGAATCAAGTAAAATTGGTAGAAAGAATTCTACTCACACGAATTGAAAAGATCTTGGAATGCCGTAACATCTTGAGCCCAAACCAGGTAGGTGTTTCGCAACGGGGTGTTCAATATGGTCTGCCCACATTGATTTAGAGAGCCGCATCCAGTTGGCATGCTTACAAAGAGAAGTTGCTGTCCCGGTCACCTCGAATGTCGCCAAGCCTTACGGCAGGGTTGAGTGCAAAATTATTTTTCAGGCGCTTAAGCGTTATGCTGTCTCTAAATACATCATCGCCTGGATTACTAATTTTCTGTCTAGTAGAAATTTTTTGGTCACAGGCTACCAGCAAAGTCTTGTCTGTCCTCTCGCGCATGCAGTCAAACACGACGTGTTCCTCACGCCTCTGTTTTGTCCCCTGTGCTTTTTAGCATACTTATCAGCTTTATTCCAATACATCCATACGTTCAGATGTACGTTTACACCGACGACATTGCCTTTTCGCATCAGCCAAGGACATTCACACATTGTAACTACGTCTGCAGAACTATCTATGCACCTTAGAGGCTTGGCTAGATGGTCTATGGTTGAACCTAAATGGGGACAAATGTGCTCTTCTTGTCCTTCCGTTGTTGGCCCAGTCTCTATTTCTCTCATTTGCTGCCAACAAGCCATTTCCCAAATCAATTCCTTGAAATACTTAAGAATAATATACAAATACACTCTGAATTGGCATCCACGCATTGATTGCATTACTTCTAAGGGAGCGCGATCTGTTTCGGTATTGAGAAGCCTCAGTCACAAGAAATTTGGTATGCGCCGTGACACATTATTAATGATTCACCGAACGTACGTGCAGCCAATTCTAGAATTTTGGGTGTGGGCTCTTCTCAGAAAGCCCTCACTACAAACTTCAAGAGCTGGTAATGGTAGAACGACAAGCCCTGAGACTATGTCTGGCACTTGCACAATATGTCCCAATTAACGCTTTATACATGGAAGCTCCGATTCCCCCACTAGTCTCCCGCCTGCATGCCCTCACTGTTGATGCGTTCCTAAGAGTAATGGCGCCACCCATATTCCCGCGAACCATGTATGGGTTTGTTTATTTATTGTTTTTTTTTACTGTCCGGTCACGCCCGGCTCTGTTATCTGTGTCCCAAGCGAAGCGGGTCTTTCATTCTTTATTTTTATGCCGCACCCGCAATCTCATTCAGATAAAAAGACTGTTTCGCCCCAAGGTCACTAGCCCAGAATAATCTTCTTTGATCTACAATGTTCCGGATGTAAATCGACGGTTCCAGAAACGCTCGCGCCGGAAGATAAAAGACTGCAGAGCAGACATCGCGGCATTCGGCTCTCTACGCTTGCCTACGCACGTCACTTTTTGACTGCTGTCTCGCCGCCTGTGTATTCTTTGAGTTGTTAGGGGAGCACAAGTTCGCTCCAATAAACTCGTTTTCTTTGAAGACAACTGCGTCGCCTTTGACTTCGTGACATCTGGTGGAGGTGCGGGGTACGCACCCTTCATGCTCCCTACAACCTCTGGAAGCTGCCAAGCCAGTCCAACAAGAGCCAGCCTCCGCCTGCAAGGTTTAAAACCCGAGCTCGGTCTACTACCGGAGAAATAGAAGAAGAAAGACGTCGCAACCAGCACCATGGTCAACCAAGCCAATCTTCCCGTCGTTCTGCAGCAACATCGGGAGCCCCCATCATCCCGAGGATCCCCTGGTGAAGACCCGGAAGAGTGGCTGGAGAAGCTGTAGCGCTTCCGAAGTTTCAACCGATGGGATGATGAAGAAACTCTGAGGCTAGTGTTTCTCTACCTCGGAGACTCGGCTCAAGTGTGGTTTGAAAATCACGAGAGCTCGCTAACATCATGGAGCATGTTCAAAGCGGAATTTTTGAAAACATTCACAACTTTCGTACGGAAAGAACGAGCTGAGGTGTTGTTGCAGACGCGAATCCAACAGGCTAATGAAGGTGATGTGGTGTTTGTTGAGGAGATGAAGATGCTGTTCCGACGAGCTGACCCCGCAGTGGCAGAAGAGAATAAGGTGCGCTTTCTGATGCGGGGAGTTAAACAATGATGATGATGATGGTTGGATTTTTATGGCGCAAGGCCAACTGGGGCAAAGAGCGCCAAAACTATAGTCATCTATGAGGGGTGAAACCTTAAACACCAAGTAAAGTCAGCAAAAACAAAAGTAAAATCACAAAACGACAATGAGCATGGCTGGTGTATAGGGCCAGATTTCATGATGCGTGATAGGAAATGAGGTATAAAAACTTGACGTCCGACAAATACTCAAACACACGTTTCACAGAAACAATGGCATCGTCACCTAGGAAAAACGATGAATGTAGGGGAATATGTTGTCTGTAGAGTTCTCTGAAGTGTTTGTGTCGTGTTGTGTGAAGAGCCTTGCATGTGATTAGTATGTGCACTACGGATAGGGCCTCTCCGCACCTGCTGCACTGGGGTCTAGAAGATCCCGTCAGCAGATACGAGTGCGTCGCATGGGTGTGCCCTATCCGCAGCCTTCCCAAGGCGACATTTGTGTGTCTGTTGTGTGAGTCAGCTGTGTACCGTCCCAAGTGTGGCTTTATTACGTGTAGTTTGTTGTCTGTCTGTTCGTCCCAGTGTGTTTGCCATGTTCTGCGCAGGTGTTGTCTTATGTGAGGCTTGAGATCTGTGTAGGGTATCGTAATGTCTACAGTGTTCCTGAGTGCAGCTGCAGGGGCCCTCTCGTCTGCCAACTCATTCTAAGCGATCCCTGCGTGTCCTGGGACCCAGCAGAGGACCAGCTCGTGCTTTTGTGCATACACGGACATGATAGTGTTGAATACAAGATTAACTATGTGGTTTTTTGGGGGCTTGTGCGATGAGAGTGCGCGGATAACACTCAAAGAATCTGTATAGATGATGGAATTGCGAATTTTATTTTCTTTCAAGAATGTGTCGTACAATCAGTAAAATTCCATACGCTTCTGCTGAAAAAATTGTTGTGTGCACGCTCATGGTTCTGGCTGCATTAAAGTTTGGACCATGAGCAGCACACGACACCATACTGGAGGTTTTAGAAGCGTCACTATAAAATTCTGCACATGTGTATTTAAACTGCAACGACAGAAAGTGCTGCAGTATTGCAGCTCGTGGTACACGATTTTTGTCAAGTCTCATAAAAGAAAGGTCGCACGACACAGGGCGAACTTGCCAAGACGGTAAACTGTTACAAAAGGATGACCTGTACACATCTAAAAACAAATCACTGAGATCCGAGGCTGGCTCTCTCACTCTAAGTGAAAAGGGCAGAGGAACGGATGGGCGATTTACAAAGAGCTGAGATGTTGATGTATCGTTAAAGACAGGATAAAAAGGATGATTATTCAGCGACAAAATTTTAAAAGCATAAAGCAAGTCCATATACGTTCGTTGGTTCTCAAGGCTCCACTTATCACACTCGACATAAAGACTCTCGGCAGGGCTAGTGCAAAAAGCACCCGAAGCAAGACGAAGCCCCAAGTGTAGCACTGGGTCCAGAATTCGCAAGGTTGTCTTAGTCGCCGACCCATACACCACACTGCCATAGTCTAAACGAGACCCAACCAACGCAGTATACAAGCGAAGCAGGAGTTCTTTGTCGGAACCGTAGGATTGGTGGGAGAGAACCTTAAGTATATTCATTGTTTTGAAACATTTATTTTTAAGTTCCTTGATGTGGGGAATGAATGTGAGTTTGTGATCAAACACCACACCTAAGAACTTATGCTCCTTGATTACAGGAAGCGACACGCCATTCAGAGTAATGTCTGGGTCCGGATGGACCCCGCGCTTCCTGGAGAACACAACGCAGGAGCTTTTTACAGGATTCAATTTAAAACCATTCTTGTCTGCCCAGCCGGCAAGTTTCTTTACATCAAGCTGGACTTGACGTTCGCAGATTGACATATTGCATGATTTATATGATATCTGGACGTCATCTACATACATGGAATAAGAGATTGTAGGTGGCAGTGCCTTACCAAGAGAGTTCATTTTGACTATGAAGAGAGTGCAGCTCAACACGCCACCTTGTGGCACGCCATTTTCTTGCACGTGAACCTTTGAGAGTGCACCACCGACTCTTACTCGGAACGTTCTGTCTGACAAGTAACTGACAAGAGCGTTCAACATGTTACCCGAAACACCGAATGACTTGAGGTCCCTAAGGATCCCATAACGCCAAGCGGTGTCGTATGCCTTCTCAAGGTCGAAAAACACAGTTAAACAATACTGCTTGTGCGCGAAGGCATTCTTGATGTACGAGTCAAGAGCTAACAGTTGATCGTTCGTCGATCGTCCCACCCTGAAGCCTGCCTGGCAGCTCTCGAGAAGACCGTTGTACTCAAGGAAGTACACGAGCCTGCGATTTATCATCTTCTCGAAGAGCTTGCACAGGCAGCTCGTCAGGGCAATAGGACGGTAACTTGAGGGGGATGACGGGTCCTCTCCCTCCTTCAGGAAAGCTACAACTATAGCCTCCTTCAAAGAGTTTGGAATGTGCCCCGAAAGCCATATCTTGTTATATAGGTGTAAGAGTGTTAGAAGAGTGTCTGCGTGTAGGTGTTGTATCATTGTATATGTATTGTTGTCTGGGCCTGGAGCTGAGGGTTTACACGTGCTTAGGGCAGCCCTCAGCTCATGTAGTGAAAACAGGGAGTTGTAAGAAGTCTGTGATTTGTTGTTGTCGTGTAGTGACTTCTTTTCACTAGAGTCTTTATACCTCAGGAAAGTGTTCGTGTAGTGTGCTGAACTGGACATGTGTTGGAAGTGTGCGAGTGTGTCAGCCTGGTCTTCGAGTGTGTCCCCTGTAGTGCTGACCAGAGGCAGGCTGTGAGTTTGTTGTCCTTTGAGTTTGCATATTCTCGTCCATACTTTCCATGTGTCTGTGTAGGAGTTAATGGGTGTTATGAAGGAACGCCAACTCTCTCGTTTTGACTCACGGCGCACACGTTTTCCTAACGCCTTGGCCAGTTTGAACAAAATGAGGTTACCCGACGTGGGGTACCGACGAAGGACACCCCACGCCTTGTTCTGGGCCTCTCGCGCTCGCCTACAGTCCTCATTCCACCACGGCCTCCGCTGGTTGCGCGGGGCACCAGAGGCGTGGGGAATGGACTTTTCGGCGGCGTCGAGAATGTGCGCCGTGAGCAGTTGGGTAGCTTCTTCAACGTGTAGGTGTCCTATGGATGTGTGATGTAGTTGGGATGTCTCTGTAAATGTATTCCAGGTAGCTCTTGCTTCATTAAACCTATTATGGGAAGATGGACTGCTCGGGCCTGTACATATGTACGTTAATGAAGTAGGGAAATGGTCACTTCCATATGGGTCCGTGCCCACACCCCACTCAAGACATGGAAAGAGAACTGCAGAACCAATAGCCAAGTCAAGACATGAGTATGTGTTGTGTCCTATGTTATGATATGTAGGCTGTTTATTGTTGAAAAGGCATGCTCCAGAGGATGTAAGAGACCTCTCTATCAGGCGACCCCGGCCATCCGTACGAGAAGAGCCCCAAAGAGAATTGTGAGCATTAAGGTCGCCTGTTAGAATGTACGGTTCGGGCAGCTGATCAACCAGCGCCTCGAAGTCAGAGCTCAAAAGTGTAACATCAGGAGGAATGTATATGGGGCATACCGTTATCAACCTATTAAATATTATTAAGCGTATTGCTACAGCCTCAAGGACGGTATTCAAGGTGACAGGGTGGCATGCTAAGGATTTTCGGGCGATTATGGCCACACCGCCAGAAGAGTGTGTGCAGCCATCCCTGTCTTTTCTGTATACGAGGTAACTATTCAAGAAATTTTTGTGTTTAGAATTCAAATGTGTTTCCTGAACACACATTACACTTGGCTGATTGGTATGCAGAACCTCATACACGTCGTCAAGATTACTCAGAAGGCCTCTGCAGTTCCATTGAACAATTCTTTTTCTTCCCATTATTTAGTGTGAGAGCTACTGGAGTGTATATGTTTATGTGTCGTCTTTCGGGGCTGTGATTCTTGGATTGGGCTTTCTGGGCCTTTCTGTAGGCTTGGACGTCGGAGGCCGATCCTTGCGCTGTGTTGCAGGCAAGAATGGCACGACGTCCATCTCGTCGTCCGATGTCCTGGGTGTGCCCGTCGAACCGGGCCCCCCGTACTTGGCCCCCCTTCGAGGGCCCTTCGTTTGACCTGCCACCGCCGCAGGTATCGGAGGCACCAGAAGTGGCACGGGCGGTGCGGTGGCAGTGGGAGCCGGTGCGGGGCCCGAGGTGTCCATGGCACCCTCCAACGCACTGGACGATGGGGAGGCAGGGACGGGAGCGGCACCGGTCCCGACGGAAGAGGTTGCCACCACAACCGCCGCTGGCCCAGCGAGCGGTGCGGAGGCGGGTTGGGCTGCAAGAGGCAACCAAGGGGGGGGGGGGGGGGGGCGGGGGCGGGACCAAGTCCGACTCTCGGTACTGGGTCCCCGCCGAAACAAGACGCCGCTCCGTCCCCCGGCGAGCTGCGTCGGCGTACCTGCCCAGAGGGTAGGAGGCGAACCTCTTCCGCGCCTCTGGGAAGGTGATGTTTTTAGTGATTTTGAGGTTGAATATTTTCTTTTCCATCTGGAACCTTTCACACGTGCGGGAGTACGCAGCATGAGGTCCATGACAGTTGCTGCACATTAATTGTTGAGCCGGGCAGTTATCTGTATCATTTTGGACACGTTGTTTTGCCACGACAGGAGGTGGTGCCATGCCCAAACCGTTGGCACTTGAAACAGCGCCGCGGGTTCGGGATGTAAGGCTGGACAGAACAATGAATGAAACCCGCTTTGGTGGATTCGGGGAGTGTCGAACGATCAAATGTCAAGATTATATGCTTTGTCATGATTTGCTTATCATCTCGCCACATGGTGATGCGCCTCACTGCCGTCACGCCCTCGCCTTTCAGACCTTCGAGCAGATCGGCTTCCGTCTCATTTATCACATCTGGCTCAGAAATCACACCCTGAGAGCTATTGAGGCTACGGTGGGGTGTGACTCTGATGCCCAGATCTGCCATGCGATTCTGGGTAAGGAGGCTTGTGGCTTGCTGGTGAGAGTTCACTTCGACCAGAACTTCGCCGGTTCTCAGTTTCTTGGCTTGGAAAGACTTGCCAAGGATGCCTTCAAGGAATTTTGTGATAAGGAACACCGACTGGGAGGAGATAGGATTTGACTTGTCAAGAGATTCAACAATCAAGAAGCGCGGATAGTTATCCGGCTTTTGGGATGCCATTGTTGGCAATGGTGGGAATGAAGCTTCGGTGCGGCCCCTTTTCGGTGGCCGATCATGTTTGGGGGGGGGGGGGGTTTGGAAAATGCCATATGATACATTGGAAAGCAGGGAGACGGGGGTACTTTCTTCTTTGACCTTACCCTGGTAGTCAAAGAGGTCCCGGAGCTCCCTGCCTGGTGAACAGACAGGGAGCCCATCCGCCGGAGCTTGACCTGGGCTCCGACGGCCACCGTTCGTGGTTTCTAACCCTCCACCTATAAACACATCGCCACGGTTGGATCCAGCTCATGTTTGGGGGCTCGGGGTCCGCGGTATCGCCAGTACCGTCACCAAGATTGCTCAAGGTGCCCCGTGCGGGGGGGGGGGGGCGGGAGTTAAACAAGAGCTCTTCGTCGGACTCATTCGCAACCCATCCAAAACCGTCGCTGAGTTCGTGACAGAGGCTTCGATGATCGAGAGGACCCCGGACATGCGTTCGAGGCAATACGATCGACCACTGAACGCGTTTTGGGCGAACCCCGTCATCGCCCCTGGATTCGCGACGGAAGACTTGCGGGACAGGATCCGCGCCGTCGTTCGCGAAGAACTGAGGAGGCTTTTCCCAACCACGCCGCAACCCCAGATCGCATCCATGACCGACGTGATCCGAGAAGAACTCCAACTCACTCTGGGGACTTCTAAGCCGTTGGAAGCATCCCGCTAACTACAAGCGATGACCTACTCTGCGGCTGTTCGTCGACCCCGACCTGCTCCAACCCGTCGTCAACAAGCCCCGCCGTACCGCCATCCACTGTCGCCTGCACGACCCCCTGCAGCCCAAAACCAGACGCCGAGGAAGACCGACGTGTGGCGAACCCCCGATAATAACCCGCTCTGCTACCACTGCGGAGCGGCCGACCACATCTACCGTCGCTGCCCTTACAAGAGGCTCGGTTTGCGAGAATTCTCCGTCGACGCACCACACTCCCGACCCGGCCAGCGCCCTATTGAGATCGACGAATACCTGTCCAACACCAACCGAGGACCAGCCCGCTTCAACCGTTCCCCGTCGCCCTACCCGTACCAGTCGCCGAATCGCCGTAGCACTGCTGATTTCTCAAGTGGAAATTCCCACAGCCCACGCGGGGGAAACTAAAAGCAGCAACTTCTGGAGCTAAAGTTGCACGACCGCGGAAAAATGAAAACCTTCCAACGACGCAGCGACTGGCTGAAGACCATGCCCTCAGCCCCACGGCCCGATCTAACCCTGACGTGACTCCCGAACACGAAGACAGCAAAACCGCGCGACGCGTACCCGACATGAGCGCACCTGCTGCTGCGAATACGACGAAGACGACGAGGCGTAGTGGCCTACCGTCAACACGTACAATCAGAGATACGACGCCACGAGGCACCCGTAACTCGAGGGGGGGGGGAGAAGATAGATAAATAAACTTTATTGTGATACGTAGTTAAGAGCGGGCGGTGACCGGTAGTTGCAGTTTACCGGTGACCAAGGCAGCCCGTTCCGTCAGACTTATTTGGATCTGCGGGTCGGAGCTACCCAGCGCCGCCTCCCATTGCTCGGTGGTACGGATCAATGGGAAGGGGTCGTTGTTGCATGCCCACATGGTATGGATGATGGTGTCTTTCAAGCCACATGCGGGGCAGTTGGGGGACTGATACAGTGTGGGATGAATTAGGTGCAGTTTGGTGCGACAGGGCAAAGTGTTTGTTTGAATGAGGGGCCATAAGCGTTCTTCAGAGTGTGAGAGGGTAGGATGAGCGGTCGGGAATATGCGGCGGGCGAGGCGGTAATGCTCAGTTATTTCCCGATAGCTAAGCAAGCTGTCTCGGGCTGATCGGGCTCCGTGTAAGGGTACGAGGCTTGGGCCTGCTCGGACAGTGAGTTCTCGAGCTGCTTTGTTGGCTGCCTCGTTTCCCCCCAGCCCTGTATGGGCAGGAGTCCAGATCAGCTCCACGGGGTCGGTAGGGGGATTTTGAACAAGAATTTGGAGCGCCTGAGGAGAGGTGGTACCTCTGGCAAAGTTTTGAATGGCCGTTTTCGAATCAGTGATGGTATTGGCCGTTGCATTAGTGCTAGGGCGATTGCCGCTTCCTCCGCCGTTGGCGGATGACGGGTGCGTATTGTGAGGGAGGTGAGAGGTGGGGAGTTCGGGCTGAATATTACTGTGACAGCGTACGCGTCATGATGTCTATAGTTTATGTCATGGAGCAATTGGAGATGCACATCTTGCGTAGAGAGTCTTGCTCTAAAGGCAATCATGGTGTTGGGAAGTGCACCTGTTTGATCTATGTGTTTTATTAATCGTGCGTGAATAATGTATTCCAGCACTTTGCCCATACATGAAGTTAGAGAAATTGGCCGTAGGTGTACTAGGCTGACGGGCTTTCCCGGTTTAGGAATAAGGGATATTTTCGCATGTTTCCACGGGGGGGGGTAGGGTTCCTGAGGACCAGTAATGATTATAGTATCGGGTTTGCGTGGTAATTGAGTTGTCATCGAGGTTTCGTAACATCTTTTTGGTCACGCCATCCATACCTAGCGCATACCCTGGACGGAGACGAGTCAGGGGTGCTCTGACTTCAGCTTCAGTTATATCGAGATCCAACGCGCTATTGTCTGGTCCTCGATAAGGAGGTAAGGGCTCAGATGAGCCCTGCGCTATGTAGAGGGTTTGGATTTCTTCTATTAGTTCTTGATTGGTGCCTGTGTAGTTTTGGGTTATTTGTGTTAGGCGATGGTGATGTGCCGTTTTTGACTGCTTAGGATCGAGCATGTATCGGAGTATGGCCCATGTGCGACGCATGCCAAGATTACCCCGCATTTGGTCACAGAATTCACCCCACTGTGCTTTCGCCAGCTCTGCAGCGTGAGACTCAATCTTTTTGTGGAGCTGTGCTATTTTGAGACGAAGACGCCGATTTTGTTTTTGGCTTCGCCATCTGTGTTGCAAGCTTGTGTATGCCTCCCACAAGTGGTGTAGGTGTGCGTCCACAATTTCCGCTGGGATATCCGGGTCTAGTAGTTGGTCGTGGTGTCGTTTGGTTTCGACTATTTGGTTTACCCAGCTGTCCACTGTTGCGGTATTGATTTCAGCGGGAGGATTTTGCTCGAATGTTCGTCTAAACGTATCCCAGTTGGTGATCTATTGTTGCCTTAAACGTGGTTTCAAGTTGGAAGAGAGGCAGATGTTTAGTTGGACTATGTAATGGTCGCTGCCCAAAGTGTGGGATGTGCAACTCCATTTGGCGTTTTTGATTCTGTGTGTGAATGATAAGTCCGGGGAAGTGTCTTTCTGCGCGCTATTTCCAATTCTCGTGGGGATAGACGGAACGGACTCAATCGCGAGCCGTTGTGTCTGCGCCAGCTCCCATACCAGGCGACCTTTTCGCATAATTCTGGTATAACCCCACGCCGTGTGGGGAGCGTTGAAGTCTCCCAGGATGGCTAGAGGGTGGGGACCCGCTGTCTGCGTTGCTAGATTAAAGAGATGAGAGAAATTGTGTGCATGAGCACGAGGGTTGCTGTATACGTTTAGTATGTACATTCGGGAAGCAGTGCGTTTAGGCGGATATAGCACGACAATATCGTGGGGTATTTCTATGCTGTCGAAATGCTTACATTCTGCAGGCATGTTTCTATGCACAAGGGTGGCTGTGAATGGGTTATCAGGACGTTGAAATGTTTAATATCCTAAGAGTTTGACATTAAGGCCTGGTTCTTGAAGAGCAATTACTAAAGGGGTATCCAATGTGTTCGATAGGAGCATTTGTAGGTTTGGCCGTTTTCTGGTGTATCCCCTGCAGTTCCACTGCCAGATTGTAATCATTTCATTGAGCTTGACCATTGAGGAAGGCTAATGATGGGGGTGCGCTATTGGCAGGTGCACCGACGTTGGCCAACTGTTGCATGCAATTCTGCATTTCGGCTCTAAGTTCCTGAATGGTAGCCTGAATTGTGTTCTGATTATTTAAGAGAATTTGGTGGAGTTCAATGTATTCCTGCTTCTGTTCGGACAGAGCTTGTTTGCAGGCGTCTTCTACAGCGGCTATGCGACCCTCTACATGTATGGGAGATAGAGGAGCAGTCTCGTTAGATACTGCTTTCCTTTTGGTAGGTGGTGGTGGACTGGACCTTTCGTGAGCAGCTGCTCCTTTCGGTTCACTTTGAGGGGTAGGTTCTGTTATGCTAGCAGTAGTCTGTTTCTTGAAGGCTGCATTTTCGCGTTTGAGCGCTGCATTCTCCTGGCGTAACAGGGTGACTTCCGCGTGGATCGCTCGAAGCTCTTTGAGAAGTTCAGGATGAGGGGCGGAATGCAGTGTGGGGTGGATGGGAATTTCAAACTGTGGTGAGCTACTGGGAGGCGTGTGCGGGTAACTCGAGGAAGGCGGCGTCCGAAGTTCAGCTGTCCATCGGCGGCTTTGATGTAGTCGCCCTCATAGACACAGGAGCCAACTACTGAGCACTGAACGGATCATTCGCGTCTAAGCTGAAGAAAGTTACGACCAGATGGGACAGTCTGCACATACGCACAGCAGGTGGCCACCTCTTGTCGCAAAGTAGAACGTGCACATCGCGCGTCACCTTAGACGGCAAAACGTACCCTGCAGCGTTCATCGTTTTGCCTAACTGCTTCCGTGACGTAATTCTCGGAATGGACTTTTTGATGGACAATGGTGCAATAATGGACCTACAGGTCAAGTCTATAACATTTTCCTCAGATCACTGCATGACGCCGGAACCGAACCCCGAACAGCGTGCTGCTATAGGGATTGTCGACGATCATGTCACCCTGCCACCCCGCGCAAGCTTGACGATCAGCGTCGACTGTGAAGATGCGGTTCCTGACGTCGACACTGTCGTAAAGAGTCACCAAAGGCTGCTTCTCGGCCGCGGTTTCTCTGTCGCAAGAGGCATTGCGCGCTTTAAGCAACGCCAATCTCACGTTTTGGTCCCCAATTTCACCGACGAGTACCAGCATTTAAACAAGAGCGCTGTAATTGCGTTCCTCGAAGAAACGCAAGAACCAAGTCAGGTGATCGTGGTTGCCGAATTTGAACGCGCACCCTAAGATACCTTCAAGCTTCCCAATCCCTTCGACGTGAATCCGCCGTTACCGCAAGCAGAGCGGAACAAATTATTGGATCTGCTGCGTTGCTACAGCGAGTATTTTTCGTCGAACTCAAAACTACGTCAGACACCTGTACCGAAGCACCGAATAATACTGAAGATGGAGCCCGAACTACCAGACAGTCACCGTACCGCGTCTCTTCACACGAGCGGGAAGCCATCCGGACTCAAGTCGACAATATGCTCAGCGACGCCATTATACAGCCATCGAAAAGCCCCTGGGCGGCGCCGGTCGTTCTGGTGAAGAAAAAGACGGCACCATAAGGTTTTGCATTGACTACCGACGACTGAACAAAATCACCAACAAGGACGTGTACCTTCTGCCACGAATCGACGAAGCCCTCGACCACCTCTTCCATGCGAAGTACTTCTCATCGATGGACCTGAAGACCGGCTACTGGCAAATTGAAGTGGACGAGAGAGACCGAGAGAAAACCGCATTTATGAACCCGGATGGTCTATACAAGTTCAAGGTAATGCCGTTTGGGCTGTGCATGGCGGCAGCAACATTTCAAAGAGTAATGGGCACTGTGCTAGCTGCTCTGAAGTGGCACACCTGCCTCGTATACATCGACGCCGTTGTGGTATTCGCCCGGACCGTTGACGAACATCTTGCAAGGTTAGAGTCTGTACTCGAGGCCATTCGTACGTCGGGGTTAACCAGAGGTCGGCGAACTCACTCCTGAGTCCACTCACTCAGACTCATTTGGACTCAAACTCACGCGTGAGTTTGAGTTTGAGTGAGCGCGAGGCTAGTGTGGCATGGTGAGTTTGAGCTTGATTGAGTTTGAGCCGAGTGATCCCGACTGAGTTTGAGTCCGATTGAGTTTGAGTACGCCTGAGACCTAGTGAGTTCTGAGTCCATTTTGAGTTCTGAGTACATTTTGAGTTTGAGTCCATTTTGAGTTCTGAGTACATTTTGAGTTTGAGTCCATTTTGAGTTCTGAGTTCATTTTGAGTTTGAGTCCATTTTGAGTTCTGAGTGCATTTGGAGTTTGAGTCCATTTTGAGTTCTGAGTCCATTTTGAGTTTGAGTCCATTTTGAGTTTGAGTCCATTTTGAGTTTGAGTCCATTTTGAGTTCTGAGTACATTTTGAGTTTGAGTACATTTTGAGTTTGATTACATATTGAGTTTTGAGTGCATTTTGAGTTCTGAGTACATAGGAGTTTTGAGTCCATTTTGAGTTTGAGTACATATGAGTAGCCTAGCAGGCAGCTATGGTTGGAAGTTTCATGCGTCACTGTGGGCTCGGAATTCAGGTTACCTGCGGGTATGGCACCAATCGCGATCTGCATGATCGGTTGGGAGGGAGGGGGAGTCTGATTTTTTTAAGTGCGAATCCACTTCTTAAGCGAGCCTGAATCGTCCGCCGCCGTAGTCCGCATAGCAACAGCTGCGGGTGCGCGCGCTCCTCGTCTTCCTTAGCAGCGGGGGGAGATGGGCGCGCGCTGCCTGGCCGCTGACATGGCACACACCCACGGGGGGGATTGGCCAGGAATCGGGCGTGAGAAGGGCTAATGCACCCGCCTAAAGGAGTACTGACACGAAATTTCAAAGCTGAGATCCGCTCTAGCAATCAAGTACAACGACAACACAAATAGGTGTCTGTGAATAAATGCATCTTTCTTTCTTTGTAGTTGTGTGTGTGTGTGTGATCTCTCTTTCGCGAACATTACCGAACCGCGCAAATTCAACTCGTGCATTCGCACTTTCACATTCTTCCCCTCGGGGAAATGCGGGGAATTTTTTTAGTTTCTTGCTGAATTTTCATGGCCATAAGCACTTGCTGTATACCTAATTTTCGCGGCTGGGCGCGTGAGTGATAATTGACTGGTGAGGTCATAAAAAAGAGTTGTCTTAACTTTTCCTCCTGACGGATCCACTAAGAGCGTGGGAAAGGGTGGTGGGAAAGCACACGGCGGCGCTGGCGTGCTGGTTGTTCGCCTGCTACTGTTAACGGCTTGATATACTAGGGGTCACAAAGGAAAAGGTGAGAGTCGGGGGAAATGTGGGCGGGGGCTGTCCTTTCTGCTGTTTCAAATGAATTACCTGAATTGACTGGGCAGCGCCCCTTAAGACAGAATAATGACCACATTAGATTGGGTGAAAAGTGAAAATGATGAGGCTAGGGCGTGTAAAGTATCAAATGAAAGGTCCGGATTAACGAAATCAAGCGGAGTAAATTAAAAAAACGCTTCCTGATTGTAGTCATCAGGCAGTCATCATGAGTCATAGATTGGGTTAAAATTCAAAATGACGCTGCGAGAGCATGTGGGGAATCAAATTCAAGGTCTCGATGTGGGGAATCGTTCGGGACAAAAATGGGTTATGGGTATATCATGACGTAGTCATATTAAGTCATACATTCGGGTAAAATTCAAGTTCGTGACGCTAGGGCGTGTGGCGTATCAAATTAAAGGTCTCGATAAGGGTAATCACGTGCTTCCTGATTATTATCATGATATGGTCAAAATGGGTCATAAATTAGGTTGAAATTCACAATGATGCCACTGGGTGTCCGGGGCATCAAATTAAAGGTTCCGATAAGGGAAATCACGTGGGACAAAAATGTGGTAGGGCTATATCATGAGATAGTCATGGTTAGTCATTGATTGTTTTAATTTCAAATTGATTCCGCTAGGATGTGATGGGTGTCAAATTAATGGTCTTGATGAGCGGAATCACGTGGGAGAAATACAAAAATGCTTCCTGGTTATAACCATTAGATTGTCATGGCGAGTCTTATATTGGGGTAAAATTCGAAGTGACCCCGTTAGGGCGTGTAGGGTATCAAATTTACAGTCTTGACGAGGGGAATCACGTGGTACAAATAAAAAAAGGCTTCGTAGTTCGAAACATAAGATAGTCATTGTGAGTCATAGATTGCGTTAAATTCAAGGTGAGGCCGCTGAAGCATGTGGGGCGTCAAATTGAAGGTTCGAGTTAGGGGAATCACTCTCGGACACCTAAATAATCCGTCCTGGTTACAGCCATGAGAGTCATGGTTATTTACTGGTATGAATTCCATATGACCCTGCTAGGGTGTGTGGGGTATCAGATTGAAGGTCTCGTCGAGGGGATCACATGGGACAAATATAAAAATGTAAAATATAAAAAACTCTCCCTCACACTCTCTCTCTCTCTCTCTGACTCACACTCACACTCACACTCTCACTCTCACTCACACTCACAATCACACTCTCACTCTCACTCTCACTCTCACACTCACACTCACACTCACTCTCACTCTCACTCTCACTCTCACTCTCACTCTCACTCACACTCACACTCTCGCTCTCGCTCTCACTCTCGCTCTCGCTCTCACTCTCACACTCACGCTCACACTCACACTCTCACTCTCACTCTCACTCACACTCTCACTCTCACTCTCACACTCACACTCTCACTCTCACTCTCTCACTCTCTCTCACTCACTCTCTCACTCTCTCACTCACTCTCTCACTCACTCTCTCACTCACTCTCACTCACACTCACACTCACACTCTCACTCTCACTCTCACACACTCTCACACTCTCACTCTCACTCTCTCACTGTCTCAATCTCTGTGAGGCCATTTGAGTTCTGAATTCATTTTGAGTTATCAGCCCATTTTGAGTTCTGGGTTCATTTTGAGTTTTGAGTACATTTTGAGTTTTGAGTCCATTTTTAGTTTGAGTACATTTGAGTTTTGAGTACATTTTGAGTTTGAGTACATTTTGAGTTTTGAGTACATTTTGAGTTTTGAGTTCACTTTGAGTTTGAGTACATTTTGAGTTTTGAGTACATTTTGAGTTTGAGTACATTTTGAGTTTTGATTACATTTTGAGTTTTGAGTTCACTTTGAGTTTTGAGTCCATTTTGAGTTTGAGCACACTTTGAGTTTGAGTATATTTTGAGTTTTGAGTCCATATTGAGCTTGAGTACATTTTGAGTTTGAGTACATTTCGAGTTTTGATTACATTTTGAGTTTGAGTACATTTTGAGTTCTGAGTATATTTTGAGTTCTGAGTCCAAGTGAGTTTTGAGTTTTGCGCGCAATGTGAGTTTGAGTTTGAGTGAGCGCAGATGTGCTGCTCAGCATTGAGTCTGAGTTTTAGTGGTGATTCGAAAAAAAAATTGTGAGTGAGTCTGAGTGAGCCGCGCCACCTTTGCCGAGGTATTGGGTTAACACTGAAGACCGAAAACTGCCGTTTCACGTACGAGGAGCTCAAGTTTTTGGGCCACGTTGTTAACGCCGCGGGAGTCCTACCTGACCCGGCAAAAACTTCAGCCATTGCGTACTTCCCAAAACCGAAAGACAAGAAGGGCGTGCGAAGATTTCTCGGACTGTGCGCATACTACCGGCGCTTCGTCGCAAACTTCGCACGCATTGCCGAGCCACTCACATGCTTGATGAAAGATAGCACCCCTTTTAGCTGGGAAAGCGACCAAGAAAAAGTATTCTGCGGTCTGCAAAAACGCCTGCATAGCCCTCCCGTGCACGTTCATTTCGACGAAGGCGCCGAAACTGAAATGCATACGGGCGCCAGAGATATAAGATTGGGGGCCGACCTCGTCCAAAAACATAGCGGTTGCGAAAAAGTAATAGCCCTCGCCAGCCGTGGTCTGTCGAAGGAGAAGAAAAACTACTCAGCGTCTGAAAAAGAGTGCCTCGCTATTATATGGGCGATTTCAAAATTTCGCCCATACATGTATGGTAGACCATTTTGGGTGTGACAGACCACCATGCACTGTGTTGGCTCGCCAATATGAAGGACCCCTAAGGCCGTCTTTGGTGGTGGAGCTTGCGCCTGCAAGAGTTCCGCGTTATAATCGTCTATGAATCAGGCAGGAAACACTCTGACGCCGACTGCCTGTCCCGCGCTCCCATCGACCCACCACCAGAAGACTCTGATGAAGACAGCGCGTTCTTGGGAATCGTGACAGACAGCAACCTTGCCACCCAGCAGTGTGCTGACCCCGACTTACGCGTCATAATCGACTATCTGGAAGGATGTAACGTCGCCGGGCCTAGCACCTTCATACGCAACCTACCAGCATTCAGCCTGAAAAACTCCGTTCCCGTGAGGAAGAATTTCAGCCCAAGAATGAGAACAAATTATCTTCTTGTCATTCCTGCCGACCTTCGTGACGAAATTTCGGAAGCGTGCCACGACGACCCGTCTTCCGGACATCTCGGCAAAGCCCGTACAATTGTAAAAATCAAGCCGAAGTACTACTGGCCCCGCCTTACATTCGACGTCACCCACTACGCCCGGAGGTGCCGTGACTGCCAGCGACGAAACGAAAAGCGCCATCGACGAGTACCGCCGGACTTCCGCAGCTGATCGCCGTACTACTGAGGGCCTTCCAACAGATTGGAATGGACCTTCTGGGCCCGTTCCCTACATCCCGATCCGGGAACAAGTGGATTGTCGTAGCGACAGACTACATGACACGCTACGCAGAGTCCACCGCTCTTCCGAGGGGGACTGCACAAGAAGTCGCAAAGTTCTTTATAAGCCAAGTTGTGCTGCGATATGGCGCCCCAGAAGCCCTAATCACGGACCACGGAACGGTCTTTACTGCGGAGCTGATGCAAGGAATATTACGCTACAGCAACACGGATCACCGAAGAACGACGGCGTACGACCTCTAAACGAACTGACTAACAGGATGTCTGAACAAGACAATCGCGGACATGCTGTCGATATACGTCCACGTTGAAGATTAGACTTGGGAAGAAGTGCTCCCGTATGTCGCGTTTGCGTACAACACGGCTATCCAGAAAACTACGCAGATGACGCCGTTCGAGCTTGTCTACGGAAGACAGCCGATTACGATGCCTGACGCCATGTTTCCGCATGTAGAAGACGACTAACCTCAACCCCGCCACAGAAGGATACCTTCAGCGTGCGGAGGAGGCCCGCCAGCTCGGTCGAGGTCGTACAACGGACCAGCAGCTGGTGGATGCCGGGCGCTACAACCTCCGACGCCGAGACGCCGAGTACCACCCCGGGAATAGTGTTTGGGTTTAGACTCCCATCCGACGACGCGGATTTAGTGAGAAGCTTCTGCAACGGTATTTCGGACCCTACCATATTCTACGGCGTGTCGGTCAACTTACCCATGAGGTGATCCCCGATGGTGATTCCGGAACATCACGACGACGCACGCGGCCCGAAGTCGTCCACGTGGTTCGCTTGAAGCCTTACTATGCAGGATGACGGACGTTTTTGTTGTTTGTTCGGACTGCCTTTTTTTAGCATCGGTTCGATGCACTATTATAGGGGGGGGGGGGGTGATGCCGCGAACCATGTACGAATTTGTTTATTTATTGTTTGTTTTACTGCGCGGCCCCGCCCGGCTCTGTTATCTGTGTCCCAAGCGAAGCGCGTCTTCCATTCTTTATTTTTGTGCCGCACGGGCTGTCTCATTCAGATAAGCAGACTGTTTCGCCCTAACGTCACTAGCCCAGAATAATCTTCTTTCATCTACAATGTTCTGGATGTAAATCGACGGTTCCAGAAACACTCGCGCCGAAAGATAAAAGCCTGCAGAGCAGACGCCGCGGCATTCGACTGTCGACGCTCGCCTACCGACGTCACTTATTTGACGTCGGTTGCCGTTTCGCCGCCTGTGTATTGTTTGTGTTGTTAGGAGAGCACAAGTTAGCTCCAATAAACTCGTTTTTTAAGACAACTGCGTCGTTTTTGACTTCGTGACAATATCTAGACCGCAAGCTGTCTTTGTAACATGGCCGTTGTTTTTTTTTCAGCAGCCCATGGCCCTGGTTCAAACGCTCACAAGTGATATTCGAGGCTTTTTTTTGATAAATGAGCCAGATCAACCTAATGTGAATTTGACAAACAAGCGGAACTTTGTTATCGGGCCTAAATTCAACGCCGCCAAAGCTATTATATTATATATTTTACATGGAAGCTAGGAAATGTTTATTGCCACAGGTAATTAAAAATTATTCCGTGAATTTGAGCAATATATGGGTGATGAGTTTGAATTTGGCTCATATTGAATTGAAACGCTCAAGCTGATGCGGCATTCTTATGAAAACTTTATGTAAATTCACTATCAAGCATGGTGCGATTGAGTTTGGGTGGCAAAGGCACTAAACATATGGGACAAGGCTTCAAGAACCTTAAAACTAAACCAGGAGAGCAGGTGAGTCCCCTTGGAACAATTAGCTCTTTTGGAATTTTTTCATAGGATAATTTTCTTGGCACGCCTGAAGCACTCATGAAGTAAGAAAGTTCATTGCTCTGCCATGAATTTCGAAAACTCTCCACAAGGAGGCTCCTCATGTATTCTCTTGTACTTTTATGAAGTGGTGGGGATTTACCAGTGCTTGTAAGCGGCGGCTATTTAGTGAAGTACTAAAATGCTGAATATGCGAGTAAAAAATAAACATAATTAGAATTATTTCGTACGGACGCGTGAGACGAAATGAAATCATTGTTTGATATCTCTCAGTTTCATTTCGTTTGTTTCTTCTTCCATTCCCTGCGTCATTGACATCTGGGTCAGATATTTCGCCGATCTCGTGATGGCCGTCTGAATTCATAATAAGCCAGCTCTCAGAAGCAAAAAAAAAGAAAACTTCCGGAAACAGCCACGAAACAGTCTAAACAGTCTACCCAAAAGCAAACTCCCATTACGAACTACGATCTGCGTACAAGTCTTCCGATCGTTATCTCAACTATTTTCTTGTCACCCCTTTTTTAGGGGTAAGTTGCGGAGTTTTTTTGTCAGTGCAGTTTTATCCGCCTCAGTTTCGGTTTCGTGATCTGGGTAATCTTGAAAAAAAAAACGCCTCATTTGAACAGTCCTTACTGGACCCGTTACATGTTCCCCTCTTGTCTATTCCGTAACTAATCGTTCAGTCTCATCCTTAGACGTACCTATCGATTAAATTTTTCAGAGGAATGCTACATTACTCCCATCGAATCTCTTATCAGGCCTTTTGCAAGATCACCTATCAGGTTTCAACTCCCATGTCACCATTTGCAACATATGCTTCCATGCGGAATGCGAAGGCAGGCGTGGCTATTTTTTCTCGCGGTTTAGATTATGCCTTTTCCCTCCGATTGCCTGCTTTACTAGTTTTTTTTCGTGCAAAATATTTAGCAATTGTCCTACACCTTCGAAAACTAGATACTGCTAAGCAACATGCAACAGTGGCTACTCACTCTCTCTTTTTGCACTACTCTTTCGCCCCCCCAAAACACATCTCCTTTACGTCTAGCCCTTAATTATATATTGCCTGCAATAAAGGGAACTTCGTTTGGGGTGGGTTTCTGGGCACGCTGGCATCTGCATCGACGAATCTGCAGACACCCCGGCGGGATTTGCATTGGATGGGCCGTCGGTGGACATCCGACGGCCCATAAATTTCCTCACTTCGCCATGTTTTCGTAGATTAGGCCTCATACGATGCATGGCTGAGACTACGTACGTCAATTCAGAGCTTCAGCACCTCCGGTACTGATGGAAGTGCAGGATTAGCCAATCACGGGCACGTGAAGTTAGCCTTACTAACTTTCGCTGTGGCGTACCAAATTTAAATTATTTTTACCGCTGTGATCTGGCCCCCTCACCCCTTTGTGCATTTTGTAATTAATTAGAGACAAGAGAACATTTTTTGGTCCTCTTGCGATGGTTCTTTACCTCAACACGAAAGATATACTTGAAAAAACTGTTAACCAAATGGCCCACCCACTGCATGTTGCCCTAATGTTATCGTGGGGGCAAGAGCGCTGGGTTTTTGCCGCGGGGATCTTTGCTGAGCTGTACACTTATTAATTTCTGAATCTGGACGTCTACCGTACTAGCGTCTAGATCGCCATGGCAGGAGTAAAGTTCGTTTCCCCGAAGTCCGATGTCGATCAGGAACCCAATCGCCCGGGCTCCGGTTGATTTGGCAGGAGGCTGGCAGGGCGATGGTGTTGAAGTTCTTGGAGACGGCGGTCGAATTGACGAACTCAAGGCGTTGGGGTTTATTAAATGAAACGATGAGTTTATATACAGCTATTTACAGTAGGAAAACTGGGTACATGAATAATAAAGGAAGAACTGCTAACTTCGGCTAGACGCTAGCTCCGAGTGCGGACAAATCACTCGAGCTCCTCAACTTCGTCTAACTCTCCTATTCTCGGAGCTACACAAACCGCTCGAGAAACCACGGCCGAGACCCTGTCTCACCGCAAGATCCGTCTAGTTGCCCGGTACGGCGCTGTACCCTTAACCTCCGACGCCATCTTAACCTCGACTAGGGGGCTCACAAATCCCAACCTAGCTTTAACGGTTTAGACTCCTTGTCCCGCCGGGAACTTCCAGCTCAGCGCTCAGACAAGAACGATTTCCAACGGCCAAGTTCGGCCTTATAAAACCTCGAGATCACCCTCTCTCGGGAACGCCCCTGTAGCGTTCGTACACGCGTATGGGAGTGCCAAAATTCACGTAGACAGCTGTCACTCAGCACGCCACGGAATATTCAATGAGTCGCCGCCATCTCTGGGTCAACGGACCGCCCGCGGGCGCCAGGGGTGAGAGCGAAAGACGCGACTGTGCGTCATGCCGACCGGGCGTGTAAACAATAGACACTCGTTCGGCGCTCGTCCCGACGCCGGTAATCCCACCACCTCCGCGCGTCGAGCAGACATTCCTGGAATCCGGCGGCGCTGTCTGCTTTCTCAATGGGGGATTATCCTTGAGGTATGCGGTGGGCCAGACAATCCGTCTCCCGTGCGCGCCGTGACGAATTAGCGACGCCTGCAGTGCAGTGTTGGCAGTGCTACGTCGCTAGACAGAGCGGCGAGTTCTCACGCGCAGCCCGGGCGCCTGACCGCTAATCCCATAAGTGGACCTTACAGCGGGCTTCTCTATAAAACATACCAGCGCATGCGCTCACTGCCTTCCCGCTTACTGGTACAGCGCCTACACCGGCGTATCTTCTTGCTTTATTTCTTTACGTACTTTCTCCGGCTCTCCTTCTTTCTGTCCGTTATTCATTATAGCTTTATTTTATAGTTGGTTTACTGTCTTTCATGTCGCACCTCATTTGTTTTCCGCTTATACTGACATTTTTTTCTTAAAGGCGTACTTCAAGTGCATTTTTATGTATATTTCTTTTAATTCCAAGTACAGTTTCTTTATCTCAGTTAGCGCCCATTTCTTGGCCAATCCTCCTGAGTGGGTATGAGCCCTCTTCTAGCACCAACCAACCAACCAACTCTCCGAGCCTTACCTACTGTACCTGTATTATATACATGCCAGCCTATTTTCGTCATTTTTTTCACTATCTTACCGCGTCGCCACGTGTACATGTATTAGTATATACGCTTCTGTCGAACGAACCCAACATTTATTTGGCACTTATTTTGTCTCGTGAATTTGTGTTTCGTATGTTGTCAGGCAATGATCCACTCCCACGCAAGGGCATACGAACATAATACACCTTTGAAACAGCTGTGCCACGCCACCCTTCACTTTTCATGCAAGAAATCACCGCAGTGCTCGCGAATTCATCCAGGAGGTTCTGTAAGCGCAAGCTTTTGAAACTAATGCCATGTTACAAATCAGAGAAATGCTAATGTATAATAGAATTAACGAGAGAAAAACAATCACTGCGTTACGAGAGGATGCATGCAACGCACAAAATTAACCTCGTAAAGGCGTTTTGAGTAAGTGATCATTGTAAGTGAGACGACGGAAGTGCTGCCCGGGCAGAGGCTCAGCGCCGCCGACGTCAGGATACAGAGGCGCGGGCCGCCGACGTAGCAGCTATGCGTCGTCACCGAGAAGACTCTGCAGTTCGCGCTGCACTCAAATTTCGCATTAAGGAGTATTGTAACCATCGAAAAAAATCTTCCACAAAAGACAATCCAAGAAGTTTTTTTTTATAAAGAATTTGTGCTATTCCCGGTTGCTTAATCTTAATTTGAATCAGTAAGCCTTCAATTTTCTCAGGGATAAACCTATATTATTTACATGAACGAGCCGTGCCCCCTCTGTAGCAGTTTTGTAGGTTCGTTCCTATATCTGCTGAGTTGTCATTCTGCTTTATGATAAAAATGCTTTTTGCAACGACATACCATCCCGATCACCCAAGAACGGGTTAAATAAAGCGACGTCCTAAATTTTCATAAGGTTTCCAACATCTGCTCCTAATCGAAAAGCCTTATACTGCATTCATCAAGTGCAAGCGCAATCAACTTTTTTTTCCGATTGGCGAATAGTGGCTTCAATAAACATAAAAGCAATCAACTGATAAATACGTTAAGCCCATTTCTGACGCTTGTTTAGTACAGAGGCCCAAAACCGCCCGCTTGTTGCTGCTTCGTGCTCGTTAACGACCACGTTATCTTAACTATGCCGTAGCTTTATAGAAAAGCACGCATAACCGCAGCTCTAGTTTACGAACGTATGACACCATTTTCCTTTCACCGTTCTAATGAGCGCCGTTCAGTCCAGTAGCCTGCATTCCAGAAGTGTGTAATACATGCCAAGAAATCAGCCTAGAATATCCTGATATGAGTGAAGTGTATTTGGACGCAGTTAACTCCATTCAAAGAGAAGACGGCAGTGGCGCATTGCTTCCAGTGAACGTGCTGCCGGCCTACTGCAGATTAATCATGTTAGAGTCAACAACAATTCGCCCTCTTGATCTGGCTGATCCGTACCCCCTTGTTGGAGGTGTGCGCATGCAGAAGGCGGCGCAGAGAAGTTTCTGCGAAGTATCGTGGAGATGACTTCTGCTCCTCCTGACCAGGAATTAAGGGCTCAAGTCCGGCTGTCCCTAATGACGCCCTTCTTGCATTTAAATGAGAAATGCTTTGATGCGTGGTTCGACACAAGGTCTGGTGGCCACACCGAGTACATGATGCTGTCGTCAGCCAGTTTGAGGAAACGCTCTTATGTGGGTGACGTATCGCCGCCGTCATCCGAGTTAGGCCATTGGCTGCGCGATTCCTGGAGGCCAATGGGCGTCAATTTTGCGTATTAGTGCTTCTGGCGGCTGTGTCTGCGGTGCCGTATTCCGCTGCCAGAGGTTTTGACGCTACTAGTCCCTGGCTTGTGGGAACGGCTTCGCTCCGAAGCGCGGTTACTGGCAGTGCAGGCAGTGCGACCGGCCGTGCGGTTTCCGCAAGAACCTGCGGCCGTGGTCATGCACGAGGGCGCCGGGGCGCGTATATCAAGTGGGGCCAACTTGGATGTGGTCACGGCGTAGCGCCGGGAAGAGTGATGCTGGGAATCCGATGAGGTTGGATTGTGCTGCCGTGGAAAGGACTGCCTCTCGGGTAGTCCACCGTCGCACAAGTCCTGGCCGATCATCTGCTGGTTCCTAGTAGCCTCCGCACACTTTTTGCTCCTGTTGATAGTGTCTCTCAGCGCAATCATCCAGCCATAGAGGTCGCAGCTGGTCCGCAGCAGCACTTGGTTCTTGGTTCCCAACCGCAAGATGATAAGTCCATGACGTTTCTTGTCCCCCCACTGCACGCCCTCCACGTCTACTAGGTTCACCTTCGAAAGAAATCTTCCAATCTTAGTGGTGCCGATCATTGATTCCTTCTTGAAGCACGCCAAGTAGTCCTTGGTCAGCACGAAGAAGCGCTCCTTCCAACGGCTGAAGAACTTGTCCCGCTTCTGCCACAACAGACCATTCTTAACGATGGTGGGCTCATTCGTAGGAGCTCTCGCCGAGACGTCCTGGGTCTTGGGGGCCCCGCGGCTTTCTTCGTTGGTCATTCTATTGTCTACGGCCCGAATGCAACTATCGGGCCGGACAGCGTTGCGGGGCCTTACGCTGCCGATGCTGCTCACGGCGTCGCACCTCGCCGGTCGTTGCGTGGGGCGCAAGGAAGCCGAGCGCGCACCAGGGACTGGCGCCGGTGCCCTCCCTGGTTTAGCGCTGGCGGTGCGGGAAGCTCCAAGAGCTGCCGCCATCAACGCCGAACCCCAGGGAAGGCAGTACGTGCAGAGACAGCAGCTGAGGCAGCTGGCGTGGGAATGCTGCCATGGGAAGACGATGGGGATGATGATGGCGTTGGGATGAACAAAATTTGCTCTTTCTTACTAAGGATTTTGGCCAATTTATTGATTCTTTCAAAACAAAGCTTTGAATAAAGAATTTGCAAGATGTTTCTCTTCCTCTGCACTTGAACAAATATTATGCGCCACAACGCCCATTACCTTTCTCAGAGAGGACATCCACTCGCTCGTAACTAGCTATGCAAAAATGTGTATAGGGGATTGGTCAAGAATTTTGAAAATCTCCATATACCATGATAGGAAAGCCGGCTTTATGTAATTTAAACTCTTCCTAAATGAAGGGAACGTGCCGCGTCTTTGGTTTGGACAGATTCACGTTGAAGTCTGCGACCATTAAACGGATCGCTAAAGACTGTCATAGAAACGACTATAGCTAATTGGGCCAAATAGCTAAAGACAACCATAAAAACGATTTTCAATAGCCGACCATACGATATTTTGCATGGGCTGCAGCCAGAAGAGAATCACCACTACTTGAAACAGAGCGACAGCAGCAACCGCTGAGAAATTATTACCACGCTTATGCCGGCATATAGCCTTGCGGATCTCTATAACTTCTCGCGTGGCACTTAGGTTGTGTGCCTAGCTGCATTCTGTAATATATTCTCCGTGAACACTTCAGCGGTAAAGGGGGAGTACAAGGTTTCGATTGCACACACTGCGGCGGTTTTCATTCACAAAAGGCTTAAATACAGGCATTCAAGGAAAGTAAAACCAAGGGGTTTATTCATCCCATTCATTACATAAAGGGCTACTATCTACGCTACTTCGCCGTCAGTAAACAGTTGTTGACATACGCCCATCGAAACACACAGCATACGCATTCCAGCACTCTGGCTAACGCTTACGTTACTCGCTTGACGGCCACTTCCCGCGAACACCCATCGAGACACAAATACCTACAGGTGCTGGGTAGTCCACAGAAAAGAGAGCACTCAGAAGTCGTTCATTACACTCAGCACTCAGCGCACCTGCAATACGGTGGCTAAAATGGAAATGCACTCCTAATAAAACAATGAAGACGGTCGCACACAATGCAATAATAGAAAACGTTTTCCAAGGCCGCTCAATGAGTTCCTTGTAAGTTTTCTCAGTTCGCGAAAAAATAATTATCTTTGTCACATCCCCACGGCCAAATTTCACTTCTGTGTACGTTGCAATGCCCATGTGGTGCAGGGTAGTTTGGAAACGTTTTCTTGTACACCAAAAAATCCTGCATTTCGCCTCTTTACTTCGTAAGATCACTCACACTGGAGTTTTGCGTACGATTAAATTCCTGTTGCGGTATCGCAGGTATCCGTTTTCGCATGAATTGAAGTTGATGTTCAATTAATCGTAACACTGTCACCGTAAACACCAAAATTTACGACAGCTAAAAGCGACATATTTGCTTGGCGTCACACCATCTACCCGAATACATTAGGGTCGAATTATAAATTCCCAGCACCAGGCAACACGTGCCATGCCAGCGCGCATGAGCAAGGAGACGAAATGTGGCTGACTGAGTAACTTGTTCGCTGGTAATTTTTTTTATTTGGTAAATGCAACATCGCTTAACGTTTTGTTTTCTTCATCCGAAAAAACCATATCTGTTCTCAGTACTCAGGGAAAATAGTCGGTCTCTATCATTGCTGCGCACACGAATACTAACACAGCGCGGAACCCCTGACCCTTCTCTTTAAAGAAAGCTTTCCTTCGCAGGGCCGGGCTATAGCGGCGACGTGCGCTGCGCGCACGCCGCACCTCAAGCGCGGCCGTGTCCCCAAAACCAGTGTGCCAAACAAACAACCGAAAATAAAACAGGAAGCAGGGGTGTCGCCTCTACCTTTTCATCGCTTCCCAGAATTTCCTTTCCGGGCCTTCTTCTGTCCGGCGTGGGTCGCTCTCCCCCTTTCTCAATGACTAATCTCAAAGTGGGCTCCGCGGGAGAAGGAATGCGGTTGTTCGCAGCTGCCACCACATTTCTGACTGTGTACGCACGTACCGTGGGCCGCGTAAGTTATTTCCAATCTGCTTCGACGCTGAGAGGGCCGTTTTAAGAGAAGACCGCTTTTTTACTTGACCGCGGCAGTGAAGCGCCGCAGAGGAAGAATTCTCGTAACTTATACGTCTTTCGGTCAACGTTCATTTGCAAGCTTTGCCAATGCGCAGTATCCGAACTTGCGACTTGAATTTGAGCGTTAATGAGGAGTTGCTTAAATTGTACTTTTCCTGTATTGTTGATATAATAAGTACGTAACATTATTGAACAAATACTTTCATATAACCGGCCGATCAACCGTTATCCATTGTTATCCAATCTGTGTTGAAGATGTACCTGGGTAAATCATGAGTATGTGAATTTTGCGTCATAAGTCATATTGAAACCAGCAGAATAGGATTTAACGGTTGCTCGAATTATACCTTTATAGGCTAGAACTTTTCTATTGGCGGCTGGAAACTTGGAGCCTTATGTCACTATGTAGTTAGCTAAGAAAGCTTTTATGGATGCAGGCCGGCAAATTCTGTGCCAAACGCTTTCCTAATGCCGGCTAAATGTTGCTTAATTGGCACACATCCAAAGGTTTACAGTTATATATTGCGCTGTAGCCAGCCGCACAGCTTTTATGGCTGCCTCTCTTTAGCTTTAGGGCAAATTCTCTCCAATAGCTGGCAAAAGACAGCTGAATGGTTCGAAGTATGTAGACCTTGAGCTACACAACGGCCTATATCCCGCCAAATGAGCTTTGATGGCTTTCTCTCTTTAGCTTTAGGACGAATTCTTTTCAATAGCTGGCAAAAGGCAGCTGAATGGTTTTGAGTCTGTAGAGAGCTAAACGACGGCCCATAGTCAGCCAGAAAAGCTTTTATGGCTGTCTCTCTTTAGCTTTAGGGCAACTTTTTTCCAATAGCTGGCAAAAGACAGCTGAATGGTTTCAAGTGTGTAGACTTACAGCTAAACAATGGTCTATAACCATCCAAAAGAGCTTTGTCGCGGCTGGTCTACAGAACTAAAGCTATAAATATTTCTTAGCTGGCTACAGTAACCTGAATAGCTGTGACTCTATGGACTAAACACACTAGGATGTTCTATAATCGTCTAAGGAGAATTGTATGGTTTACATTCTTTAGTACAGGATGCGTAAAAACTTCAGTAGCTGCCGATAGACTAATTTATGCCCTTTTATGGTTGACCATAGGGACACATAGGCGGCCATAGCTCACCATAAATTTTTCCATAGACGCCCATAAGCCATTTTTGTATGGGCAATCAATTATGCAATATATATGGGTGAGTAATCATTATAAGCTAAGTGAACGAACAGCTAACGCAAAGTGACGCAAAGAAAGGAAGAAGGAAAATAAAAAAAGACAAAAGAAAAAATCACATTTTCTAGTTAATGGCAGGCATTGTCAATCAAAATACAGTTATCTAAATTATATCACCAAAAACCCAAAAACCCAAAGCCCCAAAAAGCCCGAGAACAGGCAGCTAATAACTTTAAAAGGGTCGAAAGCTGGGCGAGTTGGTAAGGTGACATCTGGAAACAGCGCAACAAGGACGAGGACGGAAGTAGACAAGACGAGCGCTACAAGACGAGCGCTGACTAACTCGTCAGCGCTTGTCTTGTCTACTTCTTCCGTCCTCGTCCGTGTTGCGCTGTTTCCAGAAGAAGCTAATAACTTAACTGAAAACATTTAAGCGATTTTTTCAATTATGACAATGTAGACATCGATTTAACTGAACGAGGCAAGTCATTCTACAAAGAAATGGCTGCGAAGGCAGAGGTCATTATCCGTAATTTGTGCGAGGCGGGTGGCAAAAAGTTAAGGTTGGTTGCAAATAGGGTCAAATTGTTGTTTGTAAACGAACTGGATCAATAAAATCAAACAGTAGCTGTACATTTCGCAATCGAAACAAGAAAATGGCTATGCTACAAAAATAACTTACGAACAGGTAGGATTTTATTGTCACGGAGTAGGTCGCTTGCACTAGAGCAAAGTGGGCTATATGTGACAATGCGGTCGGCTTGATGTTTTATGTTCTGAATGGGTGATAGATGACAGTCATACGAGTTTACCCGAGCAGCAATACCGTACATGATATGAGAATTAATCAAGGCGAAGTACAGAGACACAAGTACATCTATATGAAAAACTTGACGAGCTTTCATTCGAGCGCGGATTCCGAAGGCAGTTTTCTTTCTGAGGTTATCAGTGTGGAGATTAAACTTCAAATGGCAGTCAAGGTGTACGCCAAGAAAAATAACGGTATTACAGGAGGATATAAAGCGAGGACCTATACTTAAAGGTTGGTGATAAGGCAATCATAAGGTGATAAGGCAACCTTTGAGCACACCTAGAAATCATGTTTTTGGCTGGGTTGATAATAAATTGGTTCGCGTAGCACCATTTAGTAATATCTAGAAGTGTGTTATTCAAATGTAAAGAGCAGTTAGAGAGTCATCCGCGGCAATTGTAGTCGTGTCATCTGCGTATAGAACGCAGTGAGTTGATTTAATTACATCGACAAGACCATTCATGTAAATAATAAAGGGCCCAAAAAAGATCCCTGGGGCACACCTTGAATAATTAGTTTAGTTTAGATTTGTCTTAGAATAATTAATCCGATTACTTTTATGTAATTATTATTTAGATTAGGTTAATTAGATTAGTTTGAAATTTCGATTACTTTGATGTGGCCAGGGAGGGACTGTTGAGTGCCTTGCACATAGATGAGAATTTTCACTATCTGGCCTCGGATGCCGCACTGACCGCGGCCGTGAAAGAGGCGTTTTATGCACATAAGCGGCAAACGGGGTGCGATCAGGCTCTCCTCGACCGCGTTGAGGCGAGGGAAATGAGGCGTGCGTGGCGGATATATACGTAGCCGATGGTGGTCGCGTTCTTGGGCTTGACACTATTCAATAGGGACTCCTTGCACGTTCCGAACACAATGAACTTCTTAAAATTGGACGCTTTTGCGCGCAGTTTGCGGCCAGCACCCGAAACGCGGCCTCCTATCCGTCCGAATCTTTAACGTTTCCGATTTAGCGGACATCATTGTCAAACCAGAGTCTATCTCACACTTCGCAACTGACACGGAAATTCCGGTCGAGAGAATTCCGTTTGAATTTTGAATGGGCCCCTTTGAATGCGTTGTCCTGTCTGGAAGCGTGGTAACAAAGCGCTCTCGCGGCGTCGTCGGTGTTGCATCGTTGTGCGTCGCCTTGACGCTTCAACCTTCGACGCTTTGCTTCAGCTTTCTGTTCCTGGTCATTTCGTGATTCTCCGCGGCAACGTTGATTCTCCTTTTGGCGTTCTTGGCCTTGTTCATCGAATTATCTCTGTTCCTCCAGGGAACGAACGACTCATGACCGTCCCATGCCTCGCAGGTTCCGCACACCATGAACTATATTGAACGGTGGAAATCTTTTTTCAGGAATCGTTTGACCAGAATCCGAAGCACCACCTCCTTTCCGTTCGAATCTTTAGCGTTTCCGGTTTTGACTACGTCGTTATTGAAGCGGAGTGTATCGCACACTTCGAAACAGGCGCCGAAATGGCGATCGCCGAAATCGTGTTTGAAATCAAGTAAACCGCGCTGCATGCTCTGGTGTAGCGCCTTTGTGTAGTCTTTCCGTTCGTTCGCGCTACTGTGCGTGCCGATTCTCCTTGAATCGCCACAACTATTTCCCCGAGCTAACGTCGCGCATCCTTCCCAATGAGAGCTAAAAGTGCAGTTTCTGATTAAGCTGCTAGCGCAATTAGCAGCCGATTGGGAAACTTGTGAAGGACGCATCGGTGGTCGAGAGGGGAATAACAGTTGTAAAATACGGGTCGGCACCGTAGCATACAGGTAAATCTTCTTCACCGGAATAAAAACTGGGGGGGGGGGGGGGGGGGCGGGTTGGACATATACTGCTTCGATGTAAAAAAATCGCTGCACAGAAAAGCGCCATGTGGCAGTGACCTCTTGTGCGTTTCTCACAGCAGTGCCAGTGGCGCCACTGTTGTCAAAACAAATATCTACTCCGCTTTGTTGCGCGGTTCATGTTTTTTGCCTGTATTACGTGGCGTCGAATTTCAGTGTGTGCGGAATGCAGCATAGCTCTGGAAAGGATGGCGCCAGATACGCGATTCTTTACCCTTCAGCGACCATGGCATTGGTGATAAAGTGCCAAGTCTAAACGCGAAGGCATGCCCACAAAATGCAAGGAAAAGACCGAGGACGATATTGAGGCGGAGAAGTGCCGACATGCCAACGACCATCGTCTCAAGCGGGCCGAGGAAACGTCGTAGCAACCTCCCCAGTGGCTAGTTAAAGACCGTGCAGCGAGGCGCCCCCCGAGGCAGCACGACACACACCTGGCGCGCGACGCACGAATCGTCCGTTTCCCGATCCTCGACAACGCGATAAAAATTAAATCTCCTTAAGGAAATTACTATCCCACTTATGCCAGGATAGAAATGGTAGAGGAAGAGCATCACGGGTGCGCGGTGGAGAGAGGAGGACTGATGCAGCAGGGGCGGCAGAAAGCTACCGTTTTTCGGTGACATTTGCACCGAAGCAAGCAGATACATGGCCGTTTATTTATTTCATTTTTTGGAGGCTAAAACTGCTACTTTCAGGTGAACACTGGGTCAGGCACCTATATTTGACGCGTATTTTGCATTCTTCGCTTGTTGCTTGCTCCCTAGCTTTGCTCCCTAGCTCTCTAGCGGCCTCTTCCCCTGCCGAACTTGACGTTTTCCCACTGCGCTCCTCAATTACGACATTTTGCTTATTCCCTATTTAGGAGCGCACGTGCCCGAACGCCAGCCAACGTGTCTCGCATAGGCTCCCGGTTCACTTCGCCCAACCGTGAGTTTTGCTCAAAGGACCAGCCTTTACGAGTGACCAAGCGATTCTTCAAGTTACCGGCTACCCGTACATACCAGTTTCGACCACCCTAGATTAGAGACTGAACAATTGTAATGGTTTTTGTGAATCGCTTTCGCTAAGCCTACGTGCATCGGGGCGGCGCCAGCGCTCGAGCCAGCTACTCCGCGGGGCTCGCGGGTGAACTTGCTCGTGGCGTTCCTTTCGCGCCAGGGCTCATGTCGTACATCGGCAATATTCTCCGGCCTCCATTTCTGCAAATCGGCACCCAACAGCCCGCGATGATTCAGCCACCAGTGGGAACACAGACCAGTAACGAATACGTCGAAGAAGAAGGCTGTTCTACCCAAATGGACCACGAAGAAGTCGACGACGATCCAACCGGCGGCTGGAAAACCTGGACACGTGTCAAGCCAAACAAGAAAACGGCCATCACGAGACTGGATCGGCTAAGTAGGCCCCGCTCCTTGCTCTTGCTAAGACCGCTCTCGAAAAAAAGTGTTTAAGATATTCCAAAAAACGCACTAGCAATGCTTATCGGCGCATCAGCTCCCTCATCGGAACTAGCTGAGCTCGCAGCTCATCGATATGATGTAGCAGGTAACAGCATCCAACTGACTGTGTACGATTCTGCACATGCCTCCAAGCTAACGCCTACCACTCATGTCCTCTTTATGCATCACTCCCAAGAGATCATCGTCCCTGTTGAAATCAAGGCGTCTCCAAATCGTCCCAATACATCCCGCGGGGTTATCACAGTTGAAGCAGATGATTCGAATGAAACAATCCTTCAGTCGCTTCGCTGCGAGCAGGCGGTCATTTTGGCTGTCCAACGCATTGGAAAGACCAATCGAGCAGTCCTCACCTTCGATTCACCTACACTCCCTCGACTGGTCAAATATTACATGGGCATCGCGTACGGGTTAGTCCCATACGCCCCTAAGCGAATGGTCTGCTTCAACTGCGATAACATCGGATACATGGCTAAATACTGCCCCAAGCAACCAGTCTGTAGAAACTGCGGCCGCACCCACAGTCAGGAAGAGCCTTGTGAACGCACGCTCTCATGTGTGGCCTCTAAAGAAGATGGCCACCTGGCCCTGGACCCGAAGTGTGCCAGCAGAAAGGCAATCCCGCGACAGCACTCTCAGCGCCTTCAGGACGGGGTTTCTTGGGCGGACTGCGAACGTGGACAATCTAAATCTGCTCCAGAAAGCGGGATGCAATCCCAAACTGTGAAGTCAGACGCGACCTCAGCCGCCACCTCTATTAATGAGGCTATTTTGGCCCAGCTGGGCAGCCTGCGCTCTGAACTCCGTCAGCTGCGAGAGGAGAACGCGCAACTCAAGGGGGGGATTGCCACGCTCCGTCAGGGTGCTCCTCACCAGTCGCAGCTACAACGAAAGACTGATTCATCCAAGCTTCCTCCGAAATCAGCGCAACATATGTGTCCGAACATTTCGACGACCCAGCGCCGCAGTCGCAGTGCTAGCAATAAACGCACCCCGACATCTCAACAGCATCCAAAGGAGAGTTCGGATTTTATGCAAATCCTTAAGTTCATTCGCGCGGATCTTCAACAGGAACGGCGTGAACGCCAAACGGATATAGAAAGGTTCCGTACTCTTTCCTACAGTTACGCCAGGGAAACAAAGGCCATGCTGCAATTAATCACCAGTAAACTCCCGGGACTGCCCGACGAGGTTGAACCCCCCCCCCCCCCCCTAGAAACGTTGCACCAAGAAACGCGTTGACTCAATGAAGCACTCCCTTAAGATACTACAGTGGAACTGCCGTAGTTTTACTCAAACCAGCTCCACACTTTCAAATCGCACCCCTCACATTTCACCATTCTTATTTCTACTTCAGGAAACGCGGGTCACTCCTCAAGTTTATGGCTTTACGACTTTTACAGAACCTTCAATTACGAGAAGGGGCCCAGGCCGTAGCCCACATTGCACGCCCTCAATTATTGAACAAACGGCGAACCTGGTCAAATCAGACCTGGGTTGTTACCAAATTTTTCTCCCTGGACAAAATTCTGAACATCATGAGGCTGTCAGCGTCCACCTTCGCCTCCCGGACGGCAAACCAGTGATTGCAGCCTCGGTTTATTACAGACCAGCAACTGGCTCTAAAAAATCTATTGCGTACAACTGGCTAGGCACTTGGTATCTAAATATCCAAGAACACCGATCATTATCGGCGGGGATTTTAATGCCAAAAGTACGGCCTGGGGTTACGCTCAAACAGATGGCCGTGGTGCCCGCCTTAAGGAAACCTCGGAAGACTGTAACTTCATTATCATCAATGATCCTATGCAACACACGCAAATTGGCCTACATCCCAAGCAACACAACAGAACTCCTCTCCGGACCTTACTTTAGCGTCGCCTGGCATTGAGAGGGACTGGAGCCCCTTTACAACAACGTGGGGCAGCGATCATTATCCTATTCTTATCACTCTTAACGGAAAGCACTTCCGAACACGCCAGCGCCTACCCCGAATCAATTGGACAATCTACCGGCACATGTCCTCTTTGTCCACGCCTCAATCACTCGAACAGATCATTACTACTTTCCAGGAAGCCAAATATCTTTCTGGTGAATACATTGACTGTGACGACAAAACCCCGGCTATGGACGCCCACATGGCGAACCTGTGGAAGAGAGCTCAAACTCTAACCACCCGGTACCTTGCTAGCGGGAAACGTCACCGTGATCTCCTCAAGATGAGAAAACAATACAAGCTAATTAGGGAATGCCAACGCTCGCTCGCCAACGAACAATGGCACAGCCTCTGCGCAAGACTCGGCGAGGAACGCGGCCTCTCCAAGTTATGGCAGGTGTAACATGGGATGCCCGGCAAGCGCAAGCATAAGTGTACGCTGTTCTCCACACTCACTCTAAAGGACACCCCTGAAGCTGTTGAACAGCAGCTCATAACTACGTTTTGTCCCCACGCTTCCCTAACTCCTTATATCCCTCTACCCAACATACCAGTATCGGAGCCTGTTGAGGAGCTAGATATCTCTTTCACCTTTGCGGAGCTCCAGGCTGCCCTCCACCAAGGCAATCCACGTTCGGCGCCGGGCCATGATGGGCTCACTTGGCAGCCCCTTTGCAACCTGGATGAAGCTACCCATCTAGTGCTTCTAGACGTTAGCAATGACATTTGGGCTACAGTGACCGTTCCGGACAACCTCAAGCTCACGCTCGTCCATCCCATGCCAAAGCCTAACAAAGACCTCTCCAACATGACTAACATTCGGCGCATTTCCTTGACACCAACAATCTGGAAACTCATAGAGCTTCTCATAAATAATCGCATGAAACACTACATGGAATACGTCCGGCCATGGCTCCACCCATCACAAACTGGCTTCCGGCCACACCTGGGTACCCACGACTGTTTATGATTGCTGCGATGAGTGATCAATCGCACTTCCACAGCAGGCAACCCCGACTATGTCCTTGCCATTGACATGCGTAAAGCGTTTGATCACGTGAGCCAAACTGCAATCCTTACAGAATTGGCACAAGCATTCCCAAACCAGCGAGCCCAAAACTGCATCCGGTCCTTTCTAGACAACCGCTCCATACGTCTGAGCGCCACGCACCCGGGATGGAGCCCCAAGACCTATTACCTGGACAGGGGCGTGCCTCAACGCTCTTTCCTTGGACCTGCGCTTTTCAATTTGGCAATGGCTCGTGTAGCACGGCAACTAGAAAAGGATTCCGCTGCACGCTTCGCGATCTATGCTGAAGATCTTACTGTATGGACCGAAGCTGCAGAGTAGCCATCAACTGAAGACATATTCACTGAGTTGCAGGCCGCAGCTCACAGCCTCACGTCGAACCTTCCAACGTTAGGGCTAGACTTGGCTCCTAAAAAAATAGAGTTCTTGGTGGTGCACGGACGGCATAAGATACCTCCTGATATGCACCACACCATCTATCTGTCTGGCCCACCAATTAGGTCTATGTGCGGCAAAATTACACTGTTGGGTATCCCACTGGCCAGTCACAACAGCGCACAGTGCTGGATAAAGCAGCTTCGAGGTACCTGGAAGCCAATGCTTCATATAATCTCTAGAATGTCAAATAAGTACGGAGGGGCCCAACAAGCGGCTTGCATTACCCTAGTACGAGCAGTGGCTCTAGGCCGCCTTCTCTACGGCGCCCCTGTATATACCCTCTCAAACAGTCACAAGAAGCTGTAGGCGGCCGATGAGGCGGTGTGGCAGGGCCTACATTTATTTAGAGTTGCGTGGGGACGACAACATGGGCCGGAGAATCGGAGAGCGCCCGTGGAGTGCGGCCGAGCAGCGCGGAAGCCATGATGTTCTCTGATGCGCGTGGCTCGCCGTGTGTCGAGACCACGCGCTGCTGACGATGGCGGCAGTGGTCGATGATGATGATGGTGGGCGCTTGCTGTTGATGACGAAGTGGCCGCTACAGGGCTGCCCCCCCCCCTAGCGCGGAGCGCGACAAAAAAAAAAAGAACAGGAACAACTAACTAGCAATGAAAGCTATGTATAGGGTGTGTCCGCGGTCAAAGTTCCTTGAGTAGTCCCGTAACAGTCCAAGTTGTCGCCATGAGAACTTCCGGAGGGCATTACAGCCTCCGGTGGCCTGGGCTGGGAATGGAGTAACGGACGAGCTTTAGCACGAGTCGACGGGTTCATTCTGAGGCTGCGGCGGGCATTCACATCTATGCAAATGACGGAAGGGTTCTGGAAGGGCGGGCGTTTTAAGCGCAGAATTCCATACTGCGAGTGTTCCCGGGTAGAACCAGCACGACTGCAACGTTGAAGTCGGTGTGGATAGAGTAGAGTCGGGTGCAGAATCAAAGGGTACGCTTGACTTGGAAATGCTAGGTGTCGCCGATGATTTCCGCGGCATTTTCGTGGTGCAGAAGTCACAGTAAGCCGGCGACGATACGGGTGGAACCAACGAAGGGTCCAGCGCAGGCACCATGGGCGTCGGCGTAGTCGGAGAAAATGGCTAACTTGAGATTTTGCCCCGGGAGAAGATGGTCTTCGTGGTCGGTGCTTGCGACGTCGGCGGGGCCGTTTAAGCTTGACGGTGCAGGTGACTGCTGGTTGAGAAATGTCAGTACCACCTTCCTTGATGTCAGCGTTGCAGTAACGGTCGGTCGTGCGGGGCTGTGGCAGCAGCTCGTAGAAGAACGGGTTTTCGTCACCGTTGGTAACGAGTACAACAGTTTGCGTCTCGTGCGTGATTTGCGGCGACGGCAGGGTAACAGTAGTGGACGCGTCAGCCACAACACAGATCGTTGAAATGCGTGGCGCGGCAGCGTCTTCGACTGAAGTATCTAGGCTCGTGGACGAACATGGCGTGGTGGTTGGCGAAATCGCGCTTGGGTCCACAGGAGCCGCTTGCATAAAAGGTGGCAAACGAGGTTTCTTCAGAGGCCAGCACGGGGCTCGAGTGCTTCGGGGAGGCAGCGCAGATACATTGGGCGACGGACTGCTAGAGTGTGAGGTCTAGTTCATTGTCGTTGCCTCTGAGCTGCCGTCAACGTGGTAGAGCGTGGTCGCAGTGGCCGTGGTGTCGTCATGGGCCAGCATCGTCGATGCCGGCATGATGGAGCGAGGCAGAACGACTTCGACAGGGGTGGTAGGAGGCTCTGCGTCTGGTGCGGGTGGTTTTAGATAGCGACCATAGCGCGCGAGGAGGATGGTCCTGAGCTCGTCGTAGGGCTGGGCTCCAGGCTCCGGCAATGTGGAGGTCAAGCTGGATGGTAGGAGCTCGTACATCAGTGAGTAACGGTCCTGCTGCACTGTGACGTCGTACAAGTCATAAAAGCACTCCATCTGACAGACCCATACTTCGGGGTTCTTGGGGTAGAACGGAGGGCGGGGTGGCAATGCCGCTGAATTGAGTGGAGTGGCGTCACCAGGTGGAGTCGAGTGGCTGGGCGCAGCTGGCGTGGTGTGGCCCGTAGAATGACGTTCAGCGAAGCCGGGTGGTGGTAGAACGTCTCTTCGATTTTGGGTCGGAGAGTCGTCTTCAGGGGGCGAGGGAGGTTACAAGCCGGTCAGCACGGTTCCCATTCCATCGTGCGGTCCGTCGCGCGAGGTAACCGTGGAAGGGGGCGATGCAGCGTCCTCGTGGCGGGAAAGACTCGGCCCGAGGCGCGCCATCACGTAGGCCTGTAGGGTGTCGTAGGGTCGCTCACCATGTTTTAGCGGCTCACAGCGTAGGTCGGCCGGAAGCAGGGTGGTGGTGATGCGGTAGCGCTCGGTCTGTGAGTCGATGCGGCGGATAAAGTGCGCTTCCATTTTCAAGAACCAGGCTCGGGGGTAGGGTCGCTCGAAGGCCGGGTAGGGCGGCAGCGGGCAAGTGAAGTGGGGCTCCATGCTGCCGACATCCGGGTCACCAATTATGTAGGCGGCCGATGAGACGGTGCGACGCGGCCTACATTTATTTAGAGTTGTGTGGGGACGACAACATGGGCCGGAGAATCGGAGAGCGCCCGTGTAGTGCGGCCGAGCAGCGCGGAAGCCATGATGTTCTCTGAGGCGCTTGGCTCGCCGTGTGTCGAGACCATGCGCTGCTGACGATGGCGGCAGCGGTCGATGATGATGATGGTGGGCGCTTGCTGTTGATGACGAAGTGGCCGCTACAAAGCAATTAGCAGTACTACACAGGGCCACGCTCCGAACAATAACTGGTTTGCCGCGACATACCCGTATAGATGCCCTCGAAAAGGCGGCTTCTCTGCCTCCTGTGGAAGACCTGCTTTTTGGAGCTGCCCTCCAACACGAACAACGTCGATCTCTTACGGGTCAGGGAGCGGCGCTCGCAGCGTGGGATGCTCGAACCATGTTGCCACCACCACTGAGTCCGGCACCGCCTGCCCCCTGGGAAAGGTCACTTCTGACATCGCCACATCAGCGACCTGGCATTCCCGAAGCAAGGAGGTGTCCTCGCGAAAAATCCCTTTGTCGCATCCTGGGGGCGAAGCTCCCAGATGAAACTGACATCTTTACTGATGCCAGCCTGGACCACCGCTGAATGGGCCTCGCGTGGCATTGTCCAGCACGACACGAATTTGATGGTTCCATTACGAAACATATACTTTATCCGTCTCCCACTGAAGCCGAACGGCGTGGCATTCTCCATTCACTGGACCATCTTGGCTACAGCGTCTCTTCTCCACTACCTGCCCGCATTCGTATTCTCAATGACTCCAAAAATGCTATTGACGAGTTCAACAAGGCTTTCTCTGACCATCCTACTGTCCACCAGACTCAAGCTATGGTCAACATATTCGCTCAGAGTGGCGCTAAAACTCGCCTGGCATGGATACCGGGACACATGATGCAGGGACATGGCAACCGCAGACCGCGCACTCTGCGGCTAGGGAGAGCCTTCTCGTAACCCCTCCGCTGGATGACCAATTACCTGCTGCTGTCTCGCCCACCTCCTTTCGCCTGCAGCTGGACCACGCTCGCCACGCGCGTCGATGCCGCCTAGCATCAAGCACTCCGCTTGGCTACCTACACGGCGTCCCTTCCCTACCACGCCCAGCCGAAATTTTCCTTATTAAGACTCTTGCGAACGCTGCTGTCACTCCTCACATAATATACAAATGGATTCACCCTGGGTCGTCACTACCCCCACGTTGTCCGCACTGTTCAGCGACTTCTATCGCGGACCTAAATCATTTAATCTGGCACTGCACTGCATTCTCAGACCATCGATATATTATCGAAAATGCACTCCCAAATGGTCCTTCACCAGCTAATCCCCCATTCCATGACCCCCAATTCCTTGCCGCGCTAGGCACTTTTTCCTTTGAGAGTGGTCTGGTTCGAGCAGTGTGAGCCGGGGCCTACAACCCATTTGGTCCCTCAAACTGGACAATTAGATCCTCAATGAACAATTATATCCTCTACGGCCCTTCAAGATTCAAGAAGTGTTAATCCTCCCTCCCTGCTATTCCCATTTCCCCCCTCTGGTCAACCGGCCGTCCCTTCCCAATAAAGGACATTACTACTACTATTCCCTATTTACCTTCATTCATAACCTGGATTGTAGATATCTCCTCCCATGCACAACGTACCTGTTGCTTCAACGTATGAAAAGTAGCATTTCTTTACTCTGAAAATTGGCTTTTCTTCAAAAAATGATTTTGGCTTCTAGCCCCGTTCGTTTATTTTATATTGACTTTAAACCTGCCATGGCGCTACTGGAGTGGGTATCGTCCACCATTAGGCTATAGCGTTATTAGGCTCATTTTTCAATTTTGCTGGGGCCTACCAGGCGTCTCCTATCACACGGGGTCGTCAAGCTTCCGCGGAAGTACATCATCGGTGCTAATAGGAAACTCCAACTGAGGCAGCCAGATACGAGGGCTGGCCGTGGGTTCAGATGAGAGGCAGATTGGGCTAAGTACAATGATACTACGACCGAGACAAAATATAAGATACCCGATTTCAGCAGGCGCGGCGCCTGAGGGTGATGTTCTTTCTACGCACCATGTGCAGTCTCTTATTCGGCAGACGTGGGCGCCAGCCGTGCTCGCAACTTACGCCATCAAAAAGGCACCTCTCCGATGACCGAAAATGAAGCCGCCGCCAAAATTGTGTCACCCACGACCGGCTTTACATCTATAAAGGCGGTCGTGGTGTCACCTACCTAAAAAATGACCAAAAAACAACGCCAGGGCCTCAAGAATCAAGTAAAGCCTGCATTATATCCAAAAAATGTGTCCCAATAAGAAATAAAACCAAGTATACGGTGTCTCATTACACAAATTTGAATATCGCTTTTCGAATTTTTTTCAGCCCTCTCACCAGTGCAAGCTCTGCCTGACAAACTACGAAGGGCGCTACGCGACCAATTAAGAAATACCCTTAAACATAGGGCAGCATGTGATCCCTGAGAACACTCGCATCAGAATGCTTGGCATGGACATACCGAGAAGTGGTAAAGCCGATATCACAATCTCTAAAATACCGGAAATACTCGATGATTCAGACCACATTGCAAAACGCCTGTTCAGGGGAAGAGCAGGAATGAAAGAAAGGAAAACTTATGCAGGCACAGATCATTCGCCAGATACCGTTCAACCTGCCGTACCCGAAACCTGCCGGCACTGAAGAAGGCAGCATATCAGAACAACATATAGGACTGCTCTCAACCTCCCAATTTTCACAATCACTTCAAGGGTCTTGAAATTTTTCCATGAATCAGAGACTTCTCCTAGCCCAAAAGGAACGTCAGACAAAAAGCAGCATTAGGACTGGTCATCATATGAAATACAGGCTCCACTTCAAGAAAAAAAAACACCTTAGCGCCATTACCAATTTATCACCGATCAAGCGCATTTTTATAAAATATCTCTCCTTACCGAAAAACACAGATAAAAATTCACGCAAGTACAGGCGACAAGCCAGTATCAAATTCCTTTGAGGAAAGTTACAAAACTAAGAAGAAGCCGGGACGTGCGAAAAAACGAAGGCAATTCCCGTAGTGCCTTACCGTGAGTGAGTTAGTGAGTGAAGACCGTGAGAATTGCAGTGAAGTCATCCACCTCCTACGCACAGGAACGGAAAAAAAGTGGAAATCTTGCCCGTCCTTGCGGTGATCCGCCTAGTCTTAACCGTAATTACAAACACTCAAAAAGGCTATTAGTGTTTTGGCTGCAGGCAGAGTACATGAACGTCTGAGAAAGTTTCTCCTAACCACAATGATGAAAGTTAACAACCTATTACACCCCGCTGCTGCTGCTGTGCCGGGTGTTTAACCTAGACAATTGCTTGGCGTGTCATGCGAATGTTCCCGATGATGGCAAGTTTGTTCAGTGTACCTTCTGTCGGTATTCCTATCATCTTGGCAAGTGCTCTGGCGTAGCGTCAGCCAGTTTTCGTAGTAAGGGCGGCTCCCTTAGGTCTTCATGGGCTTGCTGAACGTGCGAGGCAGCGCGTAGAAAGTGGCATGGCTACTGAGCCTTGAGCGTCTCTTGCGGATAGTACCGATAGAAAACTGCAAGAGTTGAACGATAAGTTTGCCATGCTCCTCTCCCTTGTCGCCAAGGTTGACGCATTGTCGGAGGTGATTAAGAAAGTTAATGACATCGAAAAAGCCTTCGCTCATGTGTCTTATCAGTATGATACAATTCTAGCAAAACTCGACAAGCAAGACAACGATGTTACCGCACTGAAGAAAACGGTTGATCGTATCGAATCGGGCTCCTCATCTCAGGTCAGACAAATGAGGATCCAGCTCAACGAACTTGAGCAATACAGTCGTCGACATAACATTGAGGTTCGGGGAATTGAAGAACAGCATGAAAATCTTCCGAAAAAAATGAACGATTTGGCCTCTAAACTGGAACTACCGGAGCTTGCACAATCCGATCTTGACGCCCTGCATCGCTTACCGTCTCGTCCTGGCAAAGAACCTGTGGTGATTGCCCGTTTCGCTTTAATCGCTTTGAAGGAAAGCTGGATAAAAAAGCGCTCTGCTCTGAAGATAGCCGCCCCGTTAATACAGATAATGGACAACCTTACGCCCATGAACAAGCACCTTCTGGGGCTCGCAACAAACAAAGGGACAGAGATGGGTTATCGGTTTGTCTGGCAGAGAAACGGTCGAGTGATGGCACGAAAGTTCGATGGCGACAACGTCATTCACATTCGTGACAAAACTGACCTAGAAAAAATGACGTAAGGAGCTTCCTGTAGGCTTTCACGCAGCCTAAAACTTGTTATGGCCACCGTTAAACAGTACCAGCATTATGACGCTGACTCTTTTTCTTCTGTCACGTCAAATAGTTCTAAATTTTTTTCCTTTTATCACTTGAACGCTCGCAGCCTAAAAACCAAAGAAGTCGAGTTAACTATTTTCCTGTCCTCAATAAAACATGACTTCGATGTTCTAGCATTCGGTAAAACATGGGTTTCGAACTGGGGTGAGGCTGTTCAACTTGAAGGGTACAAGTCTGAGTCATTATTCAGGAAAGACAAACGGGGCGGAGGCGTCGCTCTCTACATTAGGAACACATTTGTTTATGATGTAATTCCAGAATACACTACTGTGAACCCTAACTTTGAATCAAACATTCTGCTTTTGACCAATTCTACTAGTCAATTCACTGAAATGGTGCTTTCTTATGGTTTTTCAAACGTTATTAAGGCACCTACCCGTATTACAGAACATAGCTATGTTTAACCAATCTAAGTGAAAGTCAAACAAAATCAGGAACAATAACAAGCGATTTGAGTGATCACCTATCCATATTTTGTTTCATTCCGAAAACCTCGCCCTTCGTTCCTAAATCGATAAACGCATGTTTACCGATTCGTGTAATGGAGGACTCCAACATTCAGTATTTCCGTCACTTGGTTGCAAATGTTAACTGGTCGGAACTATCATGCGAAAGCGATCCAAATCAATTATACAATGTATTTCTGGAAAAGGTAATAGAACCTTACGACCGTGCATTCCCGAGAAAAACAATTAAAGTAAATAAAAGAGCGAAGAAGCCTTGGATAACCGGAGAGCTGTTAAAAAGAATCAAAGAACGTAATCTACTGTTTTATAAGTTAATTATGTCTAGGGATGTTGAAATCTTCAAAAAATATAAAAAAATTCGAAATAAACTAGGATCTGACATAAAGAAGTCGCGCATTAATTACTACACATGACTTCGAGGATGTATGATTCGCAAAAAACATGGCGTATGCTTAAGAATTTATTAGGTAAATCGCGAACCGCTTTACCGGATGCAATGACAGTTTCTGAGCGAACCGTTAGAGGCAAAGCTCTTTCAGAATTAATTTAATAGGCACTTTCTGCTTTCCGGAGCCCCACCAATACAGAGCACTGGAGGTTTTGAAGATTGTGTTTCTTGCAACCTTTCTAATTCGCTGTTCCTTTATCCTGCTTCTCCCGAAGAAATTGTGACGTTAATTAAGAATATTAAAACAAATTCGTGTGGGTTTGACGACATTAGCCCAAAGCCAATTAAAGCTGTGTCTGACCTCCTTGCTGGCGTACTGTGTCATATAACCAGTTTAGTTCTCTCCACTGGTATTTTTCCTGATAAAATGAAGATTGCAAAAGTGTGTGTTTTGTATCAAGGAGGCAGCGTTGACTGCTTCAGCAATTACCGGCCGATATTTAGTCTCCCACTATTCTCAAAAATAGTGGAAAAAGTAATTAATGTGCGATTAGCAAATCATTTAAACAAACATGCATTGATATCTCCACATCAATATGGATTTTAAAAGGGCAAATCCACAGAAAGTGCATTACCTTCTTAGATTTTAGCAAAGCATTTGATTCCCTTAAGCACGACATACTTTTCGCAAAATTACCTCACTATGGCATACGAGGCATCTCTCTTGATCTGATACAAAACTTCTTTACAGGCCGTTCTCAATATGTTTTTATTAACAACGAAAAATCTGACTTAAATAAAATTTTATTCGGTGTACCACAAGAATCTATTTTAGGTCCAGTTTTATTTTTACTCTATGTTAATGATATAACAGCTATTGTTGGTACCCGAGACATTGTTCTCTATGCCGATGATACAACGGTGTTTTTTACAGCGGATGATATACCGTCTCTTCCCGGGCGGCACAGAAAGTGTGCCCCAAGACCGGCCCGTCTATGGCCGCTTTCTGGCATGTCCGGCCAGCATCCAGGTTCTGGCAGCCACTGATCATGCGTTGAACGGCCAATATTCGGCAACCAGCGCTTCGGTATTTTTCCGTCCGCCCGTGTCCGGACGCATTGCTGCTTTATAAACTGAAAGGCTTAAATTTAGACGATACCTTGTTAAAATGAATAGAATTTTTTTCTTACTAATCGTTCTTCGTTTGTTGTTGCTAATCAATATTGTTCTGGTTTTAGTCACGTTGCATCTGGCGTTCCACAGGGATCGGTGCTTGGGCCGCTATTGTTCCTTATTTATATAAACGAATTGGCTCCTCCTTTAAACTCAAATGTACTATTTGCAGACGATTGTGTTATTTTTCGTGAAACAGCTAGTGACAATGACACCACCATATTACAGTCTGACCTTAATGCTGTTGCTAACTGGTCCAAAGCCTGGTCAATGGAACTGAACATTAAGAAATGTAAAGTAATGCGTATTTCCCGCACCAAGACTCTCCCACCACCCTTTTATCTTAACAGTGTCCAATTAGAATCCATTACATGTTATAAATACCTTGGCATCCACATTACTACTAACTTAACCTGAAACCTTCACACTGAATATGTAATTAGCAACGCAAACCGCATGCTCGGTTACTTACGTCTTAGTTTCTATAAGGCGCCATCGGAACTTAAACTAATGCTCTACAAAACACTTATACATTCCAAACGTATGGAAGCTCGTCAAAATAATTCCGGTACATAAATCGGGAAACAAAACAGATGTGTCTAATTTCAGGCATATTTTTTTAACTTGTACGGTGTGCAAGATTCTTGAACATGTAATCTTAAACACATAATAACACATCTTGACCATGAGCACTTCTTGTCCCCTTGCCAACATGGTTTTCGGGAGGGTCTCTCGACGACCACTCAACTGTTAGAGCTCACCCATGATTTATCACTAAGCATTGACGGTCAGAAGCAAATAGATTTAATTTTTTTGGACCTATCCAAAGCGTTTGATCGTGTACCACATAAAAAACTAATTAAGAAACTTGAATCCCCGTTAGGCGATGGGGTCATTGTTAACTAGCTCATTGACTACTTGACCGATCGGCAGCAGTTTGTTCTAGTCCAAAAAGAAGCGTCCGAAATTGTCCTGGTCACGTCTGGCGTTCCACAGGGTAGTGTCCTGGCTCCAATTCTCTTCCTCATTTACATAAACGACCTACCTGCCCAATCCAGAACCAAAATCAGGTTCTTCGCAGATGACTGCATTATTTACCGAGAGATTCATTCCCCTGATGATCACATAATTCTAAATGAAACGTTAAAATCCATTTCCAGGTAGTGTGATGATTGGCACATGAAAATAAACGTACTCAAATCCGCTTTTTTGATCGTAAGGAGGAAAAAATGTATTTCTGAATTTTCGTACACGATAAACGACACGCCCCTTACTAGGGTGACAGAGTATAAATACTTAGGGCTCACCATAACGCATGATCTCAGGTGACGATCCCATATCAACAACATTACATCATCCGCTCTGAAACGGCTATTTTTTCTCAGGCGCTGCCTGCATCTCGCGCCACCTGAGACAAAGCTGCTTGCGTACAACACATTCGCCAGAACAATCTTAGAATACGCCAACATCGTCTGGTTCCCTTCCGAAAGAGTGCATATTAACAAAGTCAAAGCAATACAACGGAAAATACAAAATAACAGAGTCACCTTCTGAGTTATTAAAAAAAGCTGAGTTGCTGACCATGCAAAATAGGGCGAAATTATCGCGTTTAAAGTTCCTGTTCCAATTGCTTCATAATCAGATGAACATTAGTACCACAAACCTCATCTCGGTCGTACAGACACGGCCGACGCGTAATAAGCCCTCTTTTACACTCACTGAATTCCCTTGCCGCACTAACTGTCTCAGGAACTCCTTTTTCCCTCTAGCGATAAGAGAATGGAACAAACTAAGCCCATCCATCACGAGTGCCACTTCAATGACAACATTTTTAAAACTCGTGGAAAAGCAAATTGTGCAAATTTAATGTTTTTGCTATCTGGCGCAACCCGTATTATAAACTGTCGTCATCGTCTTTTTGAATGTGTTACTCTGAATCTTTTACAGTTCGATTGCTTTTATGTCTGTATGTTTTGCCTAAAGGATCAACCAAATGTATACCTTTTCAGACATGAAACTGTTTGAGTTTGCTTTTAGTGGACGTCAGAGTGTATTAATGCCAGTAATATTCACACCATGATCACTGAAACCGCTCTGTTATTATACATTGTGCGCTGTATTGCTATGCATTTAGTACTGACTATCACATTCTGTGACGCATTTTTTACACTTTAATGTACTTTTTTTGCCCACCTGCTATGATCTCTCACGGGATTGGCAGTATCTCTAAATAAATAAATAAATAAAAACTGGAATACGCATGCTCGGTATGGGACCCAAGTCAGGATTAACTTCAAAATTCCCTAGAACTTGTTCAAAATAACTCAGTTAGGTTTATTCTGTGCAACTATATTCGAACAGCCAGTATTACTGCCATGAAATCTAACCTTGCCCTCCCGTCTCTGTCAACACGCCGTCAAATTTCCCGACTAACTCTTTTACACAAACGGTATCACCACCATGTTCTGCATGACCAGTTTATCGCTACACCCCATTATCGATCTGATCGTATCGACCACAGCCACAAAGTTGGAATTGACATTTGCAACACCCAGCATTTCTTTCACTCTTTCTTGCCCAAGACTAGTACGGAATGGAATCGCCTTCCTTCTAGTGCTGTATCTATTAATGATAACGAAAAGTTCCGAAATATTATTGCTCGAATTGTATAAATAGTATAAATTGTATAATTCTGTATAATCTGTAAAAATTGTATAAATCCGTAACGTCTCTTTTTTGGTTTATGACTGTCAGTTCTTTTTATGACTGTCAGTTGCTCTTTTTTTTTCTCTCGTTGATCTCGCTAATATTGTATAATTAGCTTATATTGTACTTCATTTTTTCCTTGTTTGTTTACTGTATTCTACCACCACTCCCCTCTGTAATTCCTTTGGCCTTGAGGGTATCATAAATAAATAAAAAAAATAAATAAATAATGAAGCATAGAGCACTGCGGGGTTATAACAAATATGAAGTACTAAGAGGAATGCGGAAAGGATTTATGGTTCCGTGTCTAACATTTGCGAATGGAGTACTCTGCTTAAAATCAGACGATCTAGCAGGTCTTGAAGTGAACCAAAGAACGGTAGGCCCTTTGGACTTAAGAGCGCATATAAAACAACTAACGACGCAGTGCAAGAGATGTGTGTGCACACGAGGTAACCGCACCGCTTGCGCACGCTACGCCGCCGAACACGGTTACCTCGGTGTGCTCGCCCCAGAGCAGTCAACAAACTCAACCATCATCGTCCAACTACGTTGCTCGAGGGCCATTTGCTTGACCAGTGGTTCATGTTTAGTCCGCTGGCAGACTGGTGTATATACTGCCTTGTGACCTGGACTCGGGGCTCACTGGATTCTCAATTGCGTCCCCGCTTTCCGAGGAGAAAGAGCCAGCAGACGTCTCCTCAGAGCTGCTGCTCCCCTCGTCCCCCGAGGAATCGTTGCCGTCCACAACGGCTATTTTTTCCTTTGGGGTGTCTCGCGAGCTTCGAGATAGCTCGTCTTCTGAGCCGTCGTTCGCACTCGTGCCTGCCACGAGGTTGTGCGACTTCCTCTTATGGCGTAGCCCCTTCCTCCTGGCCGATTGCGGTGCCTCTTCGACGGATTGCATCATCTCAGCCACCACCTCCTCGGCTTGATCCTCTGTCGCCTCAGCAACAGCAGGTACCGATTGTTCTGGAGGGCTGGCTGCCAACTGGTCTTCCCGCACTGCACGCAGGGTTTCGGAACGCCCGCCGTCCCCCTCGGACTCCATGATCCCTACGCCACTATCTTGGATGGAGCTAGAGCTTCCTGTTGGACAGGAGCATAGGTCGGCAAAACAGAAAGAACTCACTCAAACTCAATCACAATTTTTTTCATTCATCAACCGTAAATCCAGAAAATGCATCCCAGATTACGTCCTCTCTTTAGATATACGCAAGGCTTTTGACAATGTTTGCCAAAACGGCATCCTACAGGAGCTGTCCCAGGCTTTTCCCAGTGCCAAGGCACAAGCCTGGATCCGAAATTTCCTGCAACATCGCCCTATACAACTGAACTCTCCAGGCCATGAAGTCACCACTTACTACGTAGACCGAGGAGTTCCTCAAGGCTCTATACTCGGACCAATTCTGTTCAACCTGGCAATGAACCGTGTGGCCCGACAGCTTGAAAAGGATACCTCCGCTCGATTCGCCCTGTACGCCGACGATGTCGTCGTCTGGACAGAAGCGGCCGACTACGGTGGCAAGGAAGCCATGCAGTCAGAACTTCAGGCTGCCGTTTTTAGCCTAGAACGCTCTTTGTCCGCCTTCAACCTGGAACTCTCACCACAGAAGACGGAATTTGTCAGCATCAACGGCAAACGCAAAACTGATCTGTCTCATATCTTGACCCTTCATTTCGGCGGTACATCAATCTCATCCCAAAACGGAACCGTCCGCCTTCTCGGTCTCCAACTGAGCAGCTGCAATAGCCCTCAAGCATGGATTCGGAGCCTTCGTACCACCTGGCGTGCTACGATGCATCTTATTACTCGTATCTCAAGCAAGTACGGTGGTTCACAACAAGCCTCTTGTCAAACTCTCGCCAGAGCAGTGGCCCATGGCCGGCTAGCATACGGTTTTCCAATATATAACTTCAGCCCCCGGCATCTGCGCGATTTGGAAATACTAAATCGTTCTATGATTCGAACCATCACGGGTCTCCCTCGACACACCAGAAATGATCTTCTAGAGTTGGCAGTTCCTCTTCCCCCGATACGACAACTCGTGGAGGAAACTCAGCTGCGTTTTCAAACGCGCCTAGAATGCTCGCCGCAAGGACAAGCAATCTTAAAATGGGACGCGTTAAACAGTGTCTTTGAGGAGGCACCCTTTCAAGGCACTATACCCCCATGGGAACGTCCACCGCTTGGACTCATCAGACGACGGCCTATACGGCGCTCCAACCCGGCGGCTAGAGAGGGTCTTGTTAGGCGTATACGGCAAGACAAAGCCATTGACGAACTAGATGTTTTCACAGACGCAGCAGTGGCCAACAATGCCGCAGCGGTAGCTTGGACTTGCCCTGAATTTCCACCCCTGGATGGGTCCTGCAATATCTCACAAATCCATGGCCTAGTAGCAGAAGCCGAACTTTTCGGAATTCTAGGTGCCCTTCAAAGCATCCAAAAGAATCGCCCGTCACTTCCCCAAACAAAGCTACGCGTTATCACAGACTCCCACGTGGCACTTCGTGAATTAAATCGTTCTTTCACCCCAAACGCAACTGCCACTACTATACTGAGAAAAATTCAGGAGCTACGGCAAGAATTCGTATCTGTTCGTTTGGTTTGGACCCCGGCGCACACCGAGGGTGACACAGGGAACCAGTTAGCCCACATGGCTGCCCGGGAGAGTCTCTCACATCCTCCCGTGGTTTCTTCTGACCCACCCCCACAGGACGCGACCTGGCCTGAAAACTACCGCAAAGCAAAGATCCTTAGTCGTCAGCGCCTCCAGGAATCCTCCCCTGTGGGTTTCCTCACACCTCTAAAACGTCTCTCCAGAAAAGGAGAAGTTATTGCAAACAAGATATACGCAAACTGTGCATATACCCCCGACATCCTCTTTAAATGGACCTATCCTCGTACAGCATATACTCCAAAGTGCATATTTTGTGGGGAATCAGTCGTTTCCAATCTTTACCACCTTATCTGGATGTGCTCTGCCTTTTCACAAGGACGATCGGATCTTTTAACTTCACACTCCATCCCGTGTGATGAACAGGACCATATTAGCCAAATGCGTGCTAATCCCTCTTTATTAGAGGCAATTGTAGAGTTCTCTCTCCAAAATGGTCTCTATAAAGCAGTTTGATTCGTGATTGACTCAGCCCTATATGGGTCAGTGATTCTGTGACAAGTGCGAACTGACTTTCTAATGGGACAAAAAGTGCAAATGTGTTATCGATTACTTTTATTTTCATATTTTTTCCCTTTCCCACTCTCCCCCATCCCCTTCAGGGTCTTATGACCTCCTCCAATAAACAGCCAATCAATCAATCAATTCATGCTGTACCCAATCAAACTCAGACTCTAAAAGTTCGTTTGTTCACAAAATCACTCGTACTGACTCATCAAATACTCATTTGTAATCATACTCACTTGTACTCAAACTCATTTGTCCTCACGAGTATTCGTACTCAATCTGTACTCATGAGTACTGAATCTGTACTCATGAGTACTGACTATATACTCATGAGTACTCAATCTTCTGTACTCATGAGTACTACTCATTCTACATTCACGAGTACTACTCATTCTGCACTGATGAGGACTACTCACTCTGCAATCATGAGTACTCAATCTGTACTCATGAGTATACAATTTCTATTACTCACGAATAATCAACTTATCTGCACTGTTAGCTAGGTCGTATCTCGAATGGAAGAATAAATAGAAAAAATAAAATGTTTAATGGATTAGAAAAACACAGGTGACATATATATCAGGACAGAGGAACGTCTGACGCTGTGCAGTGTCCTAGGGCGACGTACTGCGCGAAGGCACGTACATGTGAGAGAGTGAAACGGAACGTAAGCGCTCGCGTTGCGTCTGGCCTCTCCTCTGGTTTCAGGAATAAAACAACGAAGTCTAGGCCGGGTCGGGCTCAGGGGGGCTCGGGACTTGTCGGTGCGGCCGTGGCCGTAAAATGCGGTTTTGTGCGTGTCTTCTCGTAGCACCTTTTGTCGTCCGTTTTCGTTTCCGGGCGCGCTGCTACCCTCGTATTCGTGCTCCAAATCGGAATTGTGCCTGCCCGCAGGCACAATGAAACGTTTGCGTAGATTGACGTCCGTTCGTATCCAGATCACTGTCCGCTTATTCACAAATGCTCGATGCTGGCGTTTGTTTTTTATTGTTCCGGATACTAGAAAGTTCGTTACGAGGGTGTTCGTCTCGTTGAGTTTCGGTGAATTTCAAATCTGCTTGATTTTATTGTGTGTGTGCCGTGGGATTGCTTCGTCACACCTGAACTTGACAGTGTTTACGGCGTTGCGTTAGCCGCGCCCCTTCCGTCGGCGATTGTGTTCGTGTAGCTCGCCGCGTGCTTGATGCATGTGGGGGAAAAGACGTCGGGTTTGTCCGGTGGCGAGCTGCGTTGTGTAGGGATGGCATACTTCGACGCGTTGAGGACGTTGCTTGAATTGTCGTGTGCGTTGCGTATGATGCGGGAGCCGTTTGGCGTTTCGTTTAGTGTGGGGTAGCGTGGAGTTTTCGTAGAGTGGCATGTCTGATCGGTCAAGGTCGTTGCGGCTCCGTGCTCGCAGTCACAGTGGTTGTTTCGGTAGTGAAACCGTTGTGGTGGGGAAGCAGGCGTGGTTCATGCCGTCCGTTCGGTCCCACATTAGTTGGCGCCGCAAGCGTGACTTCATCGTTAGCGCATTCGATGCCTTCGTCTGGATCGGGTTCATTTGTTTCCTTTCTTGCCGTGTCCGTGTCGTCGCTCAAGCCCTCGTCTTTTGCCCGTTGTTTAGAGAATACTATAATCGCTATCTCTCCCATACAAGCAGGCTCCGTTCGTCCCGAGTCCGCTTGCTCGCGGTTGCGTCCTCTTGTACGAAATGGGTTTGTCATGTGAGTCTCGGTCGGAGCGTGGGTGCGGGGATCTTGTTCGTTCTAGCTCGGACATGCCGCATGCGCTGGCCGTGTCGTTGCTCGTTGACGGACCTACCTGCACGAGTGTTATGTCGTTCGTCCGCTGGACCACGGGCTGCAGCAGCGGGTGTGGAGAGCTCGTACGTTCCGGTAGGGTTGAACTGCGTGCGCTGGGTCTATTGTTGCTTGTGGCCAGGTGATTTCCGCGGTTGTAACATTCGCTGGACAAGTCCGGATAGCAGCAGTGGGAGCGGAGGATGTCGCGGATAGTAGTTTCCTCCGTGTGTGCTGGCTTGGTGACGTTCCGTGCTCTGTGCATTTCGTTCGCCGTGGTTAGCTCCACTGGTTGGATGGCGTTCGTCGCCTCTGTTGCGTTTCGTGCGCTGTGCGTCTCGTTTTATCTAGGAAACTCCTCTATAATTGGTGTGCGGTTGTTCGCCACGTATGGTGCGTTTCGGCCGCCGTGCGTCTTGTTCGCTTGTCGTGGCCATACCCACCAATCCGGATGTGATGTCGTTGGTTGCGTGGACGGGCGCCGGGACAGCAAGAGCGAAACATGTTCGTACTGGCTCCGTTGAGTTCCGTGCTCTCAGCGTTCCGTTCGTGCACGTCTGTACCGAAATAGCGGGTGCCAGGAACGTGGTGCCTTCTGGCTCGTGCACGCTGCGTACGTTGCGCGTCTCGTTGCTCTTTGCTGAAATGACCTGCGCGTGGGCGATGTAGCTCGTGGGCGATGTAGCAGAGCAACGTGTGTTCGTGATCTCGCCAGAAATGCACTGACCTTCGATGCGTCTCCGTAATCGTGGCGATTACCTGGGAGAGGTCCGGTGAGCACGCAATCACAATTTTGCATGCGTCGTCTCGTTCATGCGCGTGCCGTCATGCATTCTGCCTGTTTCCGGATCTCGTGCAGTCCAGGCACCATGGGAAACGTTTGGCCGGCTCTCGCCAGTTGTCTCTGAAAACTTTCTCGTTCATCACGCACTCTTAAAGGAGTACTGACACGAAATTTTTATGTTACGTTTTTTTCGCTGCTATGCGTGCCTACCAGCCCACTAATCATAGAATGACAGATTAGACGGTCGAGCGCAGCGTAAACATTCATTTACGGCGTCGTTTATTCGTGCCAGTTTCGGTTTCGACTGAAAAACGCCGAGCGGCCGCCATGACAGCATGTATAACATGACGTCACCATTCTTGCCGTATCGCTGCCTCTCTGGAAGCGCGCGCGATCGAGCGCACGCGCGCGCCCAGACCGGCCGAGGTTTTCGCCGTCCCCACAGGCCCGGGCAGCATGACGTCAGTCCCAAAACCATGACGTGTACACACGCCCGAGCAGCGCGCGCCAACCACAGCCAGCGCATCGGCTTCGTCACGGGAGCCCCGACGTCGGCAGTTTGGGGCACGTAGCAGATGATGTCACGTCGGCCCGCTCTGGGCTTTCTCGTGCGGGCGAAGATTAAAATGGATTTTAAATATGTTTCGCTGAACGGTTGCTGTTGAAACTTGCTGGGAGATATCTCCTGATAAAAAGGAAGCGTTTTACATAGTTATCTCAGCTTTGAAATTTCGTGTCAGTACTCCTTTAACAACTGACCTGATTATATTGTCAAGTTTCTTAAGATCGTTTTGTCGTACCGTTAGATAGGGCACTGCATATATTATGCGGCTGATGACGAAGGCCTGCACTAGGCGGAGCGTCTCGCATTCCTGGAGGCCCCCGTGTTTGCCTCATACTCGACCGATCATGCGGCTGATTTGTTCCCACGTGGATTTAAGTTGGTTAAGGGCAATGGCGTTATTGCATTTGTTATTACTCCCTTCTAAAACGTCCACCGAATGTTTAACACAGCTCCGGATGCACAATACGATCACTGAGCTCATAGAGGATCAGTACACGAGTCAAATCATGCGACTATCAATGACAACTACTGGCAGAAAGGTCCTTGAAGAACTCCGCATCGTTCTACCCCCTACCACTGAAAACAGAGCGGACATCCCTCCCCCTTGGCGCCGCAAACTAATCGTTAAACCTCTGCCCCGTAATATGCATCCTGACCGAAACTCAGGAAGAAGGCAAGCCCGAGCAACAGCCATAACAAAACAATATGGCACCCGTAAAGCTGTGTATTATGTAGACGCAGCAGGGCCCACACCGGAGGCCATCTGTACGGTTCCGGTACTGCATGAGGGAATACAGGTGGATGGACTATTGGTGAAAACGAGTAAAATTGAGTTTGCTGAAGAGACGGCTATAGCTTTGGCCGCCACTCACTCTGACTCAACGCACATAATGTCTGGCTCGCAACAAGCTTGCCGAAATTTTATCAGGGGTCGGATAGTACCCCTAGCTAGAAAAAAAAATTCTCACAAATGCCAATCCAGAAATATCCGACACCATCAAACAACTTGTATGGATACCTGGCCACCAGGGAGTAGAGGGGAACGAGGCTGCGCACACAGCCGCCCGAGCGTCTCCCCCCCGGAGTTCCTCTGACTTCCCAGGGTCTGACCGTACTCTTGTACCTTACCCGCTAACCGCATTCTCTGAGGTCACAACATACCTGCGCCACGGTAGGCGGGCGTTCCAGGCGCCTGCCAAGGGCCTGGATAGAACTGAGGAGAGCCATCTTCGCCGGCTGTAGACGGGCTCATTCAACAGCCCGCAATGTTCAAACACATCAACCCGTCCTTCTCGGGTTCGTGTAACTTCTGCGGTCAGTGGGCACACACGTATCATATGGTATGGGCCTACCAGTATAATGCAGGGTTAAAAGTCAAAGTGAAGCCAACAAGGGAGCGAAAGGAGGCGGCCCTATCCGGCTGCTCGGACGTAGAGTCTCAGCGGGCTCTCGTTCAGCGGGCACGGGCGGCGGCCTCGACCAATGGAATCCCGGACTGAGGAATACCACCTACGCAAGAAAGGCCTAACCGCCTCTCCCTCTCTTTAACTCTGTCTTGTACATTAAGAACGTTGTTCCTCCTCCTCCTCCTCCTCCTCCTCCTCCTCCTCCTCCCCACGCAGCCTCCTGCTCTCAAACAGCGCCGCTTGCAGGGTCCTCTGCCGTTTGGTGTCGGAGGCAGCCTGAAGTAGCGTTGGCACATTCGTTCGTTTGGAGAGATGGCGACGTTCTCCGTTGTCCTCTAGAAGATGCAAGACGATGTCGTCCTTACGGCAAGAGCAGGGTAGCCTTCGTAATCGTAGTGCGCTCACGAACTGCTGTTTCTTCGCAGAGCATAGGGCGTAGCGTTACGTTGAAGATTGCAGTGTGTCGACCCCCACTGACATAGAGTCCGTCGGTACCTCATGTCTGCGTGCCGCACTCTCGTAGTCGTGGTGCGGTTCGTCCACGTTGTTCGTCTCTTCGTCCGTTCGTCCTCTCATGGCCTCAAATCCTGATTCTGTCAACTGCAACATCTTAGCTAGGTCGTGGCTCGAATGAAAGGCTAAATAGAAAAAAAAATAAAATGTTTAACTAATTATCCGAGGCTAAACAAAATATGCGAGGCTAAACAAGGCGTCGCACGCGTTCAACTGGATATTGTGATGTCCGATTCACAACTCACAAACGTGCTTAGGTGTACTCGGATATTTCATTTCCATTGCTGGGGCAAATTCCACCGCCGCTCCTGTACGGTGGGGTATATGCTCACTTGTAAATGGCACTACACCAGACCATATTACTAGCGAACCTGAGCAAAATGTTTCAAAACGGGAGCCTAATAAAACCATATGGGCGCACGTACATACATCAGCCAAATTGTCGCTTGAGTACGCACAGCGGAATGGTGCGGACAATTTCGGTGACACAAACGTTACAAACCACGCAGTCGGTTTGACGCGAGTTACGTAAATTAACCGCGACTGTTGAAATGAGCGGTTTGGTTCACGAAACGACTACACAGCGTGTCATGCGTCGACTGAAACTTCTGAAGACCGAAAAAGATGGACTTCAGTACGCCTAGTGCGTGCATTGTTAGCAGCCTCCACCACCTCTCCCCTAAAACAACTGGAAGGGAGCAAGCGCAATGAAGCGGCCACGCGTTCACAGACCGCGTCAACAAAACGCACCCACCTTCCCTCGCGGGAACCCCTGTGTAGGCGCGACGCATAGGCGGAGCGGCGAAGGGACCGCGTTTTATAGCGCGCATAACGTTGAGGGGACTGCGTAAGGCGGTCCCAGTCGATGACGACGTTGGCGTACTTGTAAAGCGGCGTGGACTCTAGGTGTTTGAGCCAAGCGTGGATGTTGCTTCGCCGGAGAACGGCACACCGGTTATATGCGCACAGTGTTGTACACGTTCCTCCAAAATAGGAACTAAGGCTCGTTCCTCGTTCCTTGCCAATTTTGAAACGAGTTCCAGTTACAAGTTCCTTTATTGCGAAAGGAACGCGTTCCAGTTCCACTTCGAAAATTGGAACGTGTCGTTACATTAACGTTACAATTAGATTTTTAAATTAAAATTTAGTGTCGGATAGTCCTGGGTCGAAATTAAGTGAGACATTTAAAACACACATCGAACTACGTATATTATACGAATATTAACATCACCGGCAGTATATTATCTGGAGATGAAGATAATCAAAAGACACGCTCCTAGGCGAATTTTTTCAGGGAGCACCGGAAAAACTCCAGACGGCTGGAGGACATTTCGGTGTAGGATATTTCGGTGCGCAAATTTCGGTGTACGGACATTTCGGTGTACGGACATTTCGGCGACCAAATTACCCGGTGCTTGCCTGTTTGCGACAGCCATTATATTTTTATTTCCGCTTAACATGGGTTATGGACAACAATCTGGAGCAGTGAATTTATTTTTTTGATTGATGCCATGTTCGATCTTTGCCAGGTATTTTTAGAAATTTTACATTTATATATTTTTATTTAATACCTTTTCCTGGGGACACCTGTTAAGCAGCCTATTGAATTCTTTAGCACGCGTTTTTTTTCATTTATGACAGGTTTTTAAATTATATTCGCTCTTTTTTAGCTAAGACAATTACCCGTGTTTACGATGGTCTACCACCTCTTTTGTATTTTTTTTAAATTACACACCCTCAAATTACATAAATACATGCACACTCTCAAGATCCAAAAAGTAACAAACATTAGCTAGCCCCCCAGAATGAAGAAAACCTTATGAAGAGTATTACGTAGGCTGGGCTGCCTTGCTAAAATGAATTCGCGAACACTGGTCTAGGATATTGTCGGGGAAGAAAAACGGGCCTTTTGGAAAACAGCCGCAGGTTCTAATGTCCTAAATGCTGATTAAGCGCGTACTGGTTGTGCACACAAATTCCACCCATTGTGTTCGGGACAACCAACCTTCGTTTAATGTTTACAAGCCTACATTTACCACATTTTAATTTTTCGTTCTAGCGCCCCCCCCCCCTCCCACCTCCCGCCTGTACGCTCGAATCTCGACCAGATTTCTTTTTCAGCCATATTATTTTCAGTTTCCCCTGAAAATCCTCCTGGCGTGGTGGAGTTCACGGTCTCTGAAGCGTCACTGCAGTGATTTTTTTCATTATTATGTAGACCATACTGCTAGCCTCTTAGTGGAGGTTTTTGCAGGAATTGGGTGATACATTCAGAACAATGACATAGCACACTTCGCGTTTAAAACAGAGAAAAAGCTTGACATTCCCCATTGGCGCACGAAACCTCTATAATGTGACACAAAAAGCCACCCAAAAAGCCGCTGAGAACACAATGGCCACTATCCTTTGCTGGCTACGCCCTTCCGCGCGTCGCGGTCATATCGACGGCGCCCCCACTCCAGGAATCGATCTTTCTGCGCCTTTACTCGCCCCATTGGGAACTAACTCATCAAGTCGCGTATATCATGGATACCCCAGGTATACATCGCTTCCTCCCATTATGAGGAGCAAACCCGCTGCGGTGGCTCAGTGGCTAAGGCGTTGCGCTGCTGAGCACGAGGTCGCGGGTTCGCTTCCCGGCCGCGGCGGCCGCTTTTATGATGGAGGCGAAAAGCAAAAACGCCCGGGTGTACAAGCTTTCGCCGCACGTTAAAGATCCCCAGGTGGTCAAAATTAATCCGGAGCCCTCCACTACGGCGCGCCTCATCGCCTTCGTTGCGTCGGCGCGTTAAACCCTACAATCAATCAAATCAATTATAAGGAGCAAAACAAAATGAATAGGCTAGTGTGACGAGGGCGGCAACAGTCGTCTTATAGTTTTTGAAGTCCAGTAGACGCAATGGTGAAGCACAAGTGACAACCCCCTCTCTCTACTTAGGGGGATGATTGCCGGCGAAGCTCACCTTTCCCCTCCCCTAAATAACGCCACCGTAAGTGCGATCGTTGGTTTGTTAGTCTTAAGTAGAACTGACACCGAATGCAACGAAGGCGAGATTGATTGAGAGAATAATTAAAACGAAATGCACACGCGCCTAATCGACCTCGTTTTTCTGTTGTCTTTTCGCGGAAGTATTGCTGGGGGGGTGGGGGGGGGAGGGAGGGAAGGAATAGACTAAAAGCAGCAGCGTCTTGCACCGTTTGGGTAAAGTGAAAGGAAAGCGCTTTGGTAGCACCTAAAGTATTAGGGTCGTTCACATGAATGTTAAAATAACAAAAAATGGTTGAACGGATCCAAACTAACAACGTTAATTTTTACCATCTACTACAGAATTTGGGTTTCACGTGGCAATGCTCCGCCAGGGTTTAGCATTTGTTTCCACGAACGGCGGAACAAGCACAAGTTTCGAACGTAAAATCATATCAAGTCACGAAATTACAATATTAAAGCTAAAATGTTCAAAGAATGCCTGGGACATCCCCTCACTCAAAATGTCTGGGCCAAGACGTCGTGCACCGAGATGTCCGTGCACAGAAATGCCCACACCGAAACGTCCTGAACCGAAACGTCCTGGACCGAAATGTCCGGATCCCGTTTAGCAGTCCGTCCGTTTCGTTGGCTAAGTTGTTACCGGGTTGACCGGGACCGGTCTGCTCCTGAGCGCGCGGAAGGGGGGGTAGGAAGGGTGCGGATGCACGGACGTGGCCAAGGCAGGCCCGCGGAACTAATCCCCCTACCGCGACGAATGCCCAAGTGCCTAGGCGGGTCCCGGTCAACCCAGTAACAACGCATACGACAGAACGGACGGACTGCTAAAACTCTCTTTTCTTTCCCCGCCAGGGAACACTTCTATCGGCCAGACGCGCATTCTGGCCTCCCCAGACAAACGATGAAGGGTGGAATGCATTCTCGCGGCTACGCTATTCACCCGTCGAACGCTGCGTAAGAAACCAGCATGAAAGCAAGCACAAGCTGCGGCCTGCTGCGTGGTTATTCTTCTGCCTTTGACCTTCGAGGAAGCACGTACGGCTGAAGGGCGGGCAAACTGACCATCTTATAGGAAGAGAAACGCAGTAGCGCTGCGTGGATTCTTGTACTCGAGCCTTGGCATCAAAAACAGCCAAATCCTACCGATGTAACGGCAGGAACGCCGTTCCAACCGTTCCTCTAAAAACGTAACGAGTTACCGTTACAGTTCCACCGACCCTTAATGGAACGGTGGCGTTCCTCCGTTCCTCCAAAAAGGAACTAGTTCCAGGAACGCCGTTCCTTGTAACGCCGTTCCGTACAACACTGTATGCGCAGCGCGCCCGAAGGAGAGAAAACCGCGGAAGAGAGAGTACTGCACATGCGCCGGCCCCAGCGCGTCTGCCGCGGCTATGACGCAACGTGCCGCGGCTATGACGCAACACAATCCAACACAATCCACTTTAATCCAATCCAATCCAAATCAAATCCAAGCGAAGCCAAGGCAACCCAATCGAATCCAATCCAATGCCCCTCGCGAGAGAGTGTTCGCTATCGGAGAGGAGAGGGGGTGAGCGGCGGAGAGCGCAGCTGGTGCGGAGAGGAGATTGGGGGAGGGGTGGACAACGCCGACGACCACGACGACGACGCCGGAGGGACAAGGCGAGTGAATCAGATGCTCTGCATCTAAAAATAACTGCGGCAGTCAACAAGTGCCATAGGAGAAGCAACTGCAGCCGCGTTTCCCGCCGGGCCCTCACCCCCTCGTTTTTCCCTCTTCACCGTGACCCCTTTGCGAGCGACCGCCGAGAAACGCTTACAGCACCAAACACGGACCGGTAAAGGGGGGAGGTGCAGTTTTCGTTGTCTAATTTTGCCATCCTTGACTGTTAAGCTGCACAGCGGCACCGCTAAATGTTTGCGACTCGTACACGCCCGCCCGGACTCGAGCTCGTGACAAAACTTGTTTGCACTACTGTACTCACGAGTGCATATACTCAAGAGTGCAAGCACTCGCAAAACCAGTATTCATGAGTATTGTGCTCATGAGTACTGTGTACTCATGAGTACTGTGTACACACGAGTACTGTGTACTCATGAGTACTCATACTCATGAACTGTACTCGTGAGTACTCATAAGCATGAGTAGTGTACTCATGAGTACTGTACTCACGAGTAGTGGACTTACCCCTATACTCACTCGCCATCGTACTCACCTTTTTTTCTGGGTGTGTACTCAATCATCATCATACTCACTGGTGATTTTGAGTACAAATGAGTACAAATGAGTGTACTCATGAGTGAGTACGTCGACCTATGGGCAGGAGCTACTGAAGTACCAACCGCTCCCGCGGGAGGCGGTGGCTGCTGAGTCACCATCGCAAAATAGTGAAAATTGCACTCCGAGACAGCGTGATCGCCAGCACACGTAATGCAGGGCGCCTCTCACTGTTCGTGGCCAAACCGATCGCAGCGTTTGCACTTGGGCGTCGTGCACCCAGCCGCGTAGTGGCCGGGAAGGCCGCACCGGATGCAGAAGAGCACAACCCCCTCGTACTCACACTGCATTGTGAATCTGCCTACAGCTACCAAGTTCGGAACTGCCCTGCTCATATCCACGCGCATCCTACGCACACCTGACCAGACGCCCGGGAAACCCGACACACTTTCCTTCGAGCGGCTGCGGACCTGCCCAAACGACCCGATAGCACGCACAAAGCCTCGTCCGGTTGGTCGTTTGGGTAGTGCAACACCCTGATCACCTTTGCCTGCGACCCGCGATAGTGAAACCGAACATCCTGGTCACGAACAGTGACGACAGGGTTGTTCAGGAAACGTTCGACTGCGCTCTTGCTTTTTGAAAAAGACTTCAAACCTGCCCGCTCCAAAATCCTGCACGCCCGCAAGCTCCTGCCTCGAGAACATCTGAACAAGAATCTTCGTCAGCTCCACGTTCGTCACCCGTTTGCGGAGACGAGCGTAGAAGGTGAAAGGCCTAAGCTGCGCATCCTGAGCTGCCATGGCGAACGCGAAGGCACAGAGATAGCACTCCTACCTAAAACACGCGCCTGGCGAGCAAAAGAACCGTCACGACTCACCCGGGATGGCTATGGCGTGGTGTATCCGTGTTGGAAAGAAAAGGGTGAACACACAACACTGCAAACACAGCCCACAACGACCGCGGAGCCCCGTCTCACATCCCGACGCCCTTGCCGCGACCAGACATGACGACTGGGGCACTTCCGAGCGTGAAAATAAACCGAACAGACAACCGGCCGCACGCACGAGAGACGGCCTCTCCCCACACCAATCCTTTCAACTCTCCCAAGCAGCTCTAAAGGGGCGCTACGCCTAATTCATGCCTGTCCGACTAGCTTCGGCTGGTGGAGAGAGCTGTAGCTGCTGGCAAGGCAAGTGGGGTCTAAGACTCAAAACCTTCTGGAAACTCCATGCAAAGTTTGCGAACAATAAAGTTGTTCATCCTCCTCGTCACAAGAAGAAAACCACGCCCAACTTCAACGCAGGCAAGATTACTCGTCATGGTGTGGTGGGGGAACCCAGGAATAGTTTGCAGTAATTTGCGGCGGAAAAAATGGGGCCGCCGTCCATTGATGGGTGGAGAAAAGGGAAACGATGCTCTTTGCCTGTCTAAGGACAGCATAAGGACATTCAACGTGACACCTCTTAGTGAATACCTCATCTATACATACCTGTGCATAGTTTTTTTTGTTTCATGCAATACATGTAATCCATTTGCCATCTTAACGCGCACCGCGCTAGGGGGAAGCTCTGTAGTGCCGCATCACCCTCTGCATTCAGCGCCACCATCATCATGAGCAGCGAACGCCATCATTATCATCAGCGATGCGTTGACTGGCGCGTCAGCTTTGCCACACTGGAGATGTAACGCGACTGCGCACCTAGGCGGTGGCTCATCATTTCCGCTCGCAGTTCTGGCCGGTCCTACGCATCAGCAATAAATGTACGAAAACAAGCCCGCTCTACCGAGTTCACGCCTAGTTCCTACAGTATTATATAGGATAATAAATTGAGGTTTCGCTGGCTGGTAAAATATAAGACAAAATTCATGCATGACTGGCTGTTTATAAAGGAGGTTTTCGGGAGGGGTACGCCGTTCAGCGCTAAGGGAGGAGTAGGACTCACTGTTTGCGGCTAACAGGCCGCCTGAGCTGGGAACTCACCCGGGCTCCGTACTGGCCACGCGAGCTCTTTACCATCATCATGGGTTGCATGAACACGCACTCAGCTAGACCCGCGCCTCGTACCGTGACCACTCACAGAGATGGTCAGGCGCGAATCACAGGTCGCGCAAGAAGGGAGTCAGGTGTGGAGGCTGAAATTTATTTGAATGGAGGCTCCAACACGTGTGGGGTAACTAATTAGGTAAATGCCTGGCGTACGCAAGTCAGTGATTCAGTGAGTGTATCCATCTCTCCAAGGTGTTCTTCCACAGCCGCTCTAGACGTCAGTTTCTACCATTAATGAGTCCTCAATAATTGCCGTTGGTATCCCGTGATTAATTTTCGGTCACTAGTTACCCGAGGGTAGCCTACAGCTTAGTCATCCATCGTCACCGGTTAGTAATCACTAACACCTTAAGTGCAAGTGTGTCAGCCACCTTCACCCCGTGTTCTTCCAGAAGACGGTGAAATGTGAGGGATGGTAAGCAATGCCGATGTTGCACGTACGCGACATCATTGCGTTGCCATTAGCAACAGATTTTAAAAGCGATGCGGTTTAAGCTGGTTCTTGGGTCAGCGAATGGCCCACGAAAACCTCGTTGAGCGATGATGTCAACACGCGCGCCCGCACCACAGCTATTGACAAGAATTTCCACTGTGCAATGGGCGCCGCCATTTTTTAACGACCGGTGCGCCATCTGGCGGGCATTTCTTGGGGACTGCGCCGCGAGCAGACGACGCCGCAGTCACACGCTGTTGTTCCGTGCCACGCGTGCATACACTGTAAACGCAAACTAGCCGGAAATGGAGTTTTAATCAAGTAATGTGCCCTGAAAAGTACTTATAGCAAAAAATGTACTCCCTAGGCATGGTCTAAAAATGTGCACGAACCTCCATGGTAGTACCGTTGCCCATCCGTGTAGCAAAAGTGAGGATTTAGAACCACTTAACACCATTTGTGAGATGGCGTTCGGTTCCTTGTATAGTACCACGTCCAAAATAAACTCCCTATCTGGGATAATCATCTCAAGCGGGCGGTCGCCATGTTAGTCTTCTGTTGTTTCCGTGTATCAGCACTTCTACCGTGGCCTAATGCTAATTAGAACGAGTAAGCAGGACGCGACGGTTGCATGCAGCTACAAACCCCATACCGTACGTATACCCGTAGAGATGCTTCAGCCAGCGCGATCACAGGCAGACAGCGCGGCCGTGTTGTTTCAATCTGTTTATTTTGGCGATAGGTGTTGTCAAACTCTGCTGATAACAAAGAGACAGTTCTTGCCGTTGCAAACAATTGCAATGCTCATCTGCTTCGCTTGCTTGCGCATATATAGACGATTGAAATTCTCGTGCCAGCGCGCCAACGCACCCGACTGCAGCGACTCAACTTGCCCTGGCGGCACGACTTGCTGCCCGGATGTAACCAACCTCCGTGCGCAGCGCGGCCGGTGACTCGGAGCGGCCGGAGCTTCAAGCCTCGCCTTGGGCCATCGTTTTTTTCTTATTTGAGAAGGACTAGTAGTGCCATTTGGTGGAAAGATTTTTATGTGCCCCTGTCACACGAGGAACGGCCGCTAACAGCATTTGGATACGGCGACAGCTGTGGACAGCTCGCTGGTAAGTGGTCTGTTATCAGTCGATCCGTTTGTCAAACGTTTGGATAGGGATAACTGCGAAGTACCCGTGCCGCACACAGCACGTACACGCACGGGCAAAGAAAAAAGCGCACACTCGTTTTATTGTACTTGCTTGTGGCTTTTGGGGTATGCATTCGCATTCTTTTGTAGGCCGGTTTGTAACAGGGCATTCGAGATGAAATCGTTTGTCGCGCGCGGAGTCGTTTCAAAGCAACGTGACGGTTACTCAGGTAGCCGAATCGCCTCCGACAGCGATGCATCGTCGGGCCCGGTCGGCGAATATTGTGGGACTCTGTCTCTCATATGCATCGAACTGCTCGTGTTCTTTTTAGTTAACTGCTCTACTTTGTAATAGCTATTTGTTAACGCTCCTGATGGCTTGCCTGTCCAAATATAAGTCTTTGTGTTGTTTTCGTTCAAAGCTCTGATTCATTCTTAGCGCTTTGGTCGGCGAAAGCCGCAGATCAGACGGCCACCCCCTTCGAAAACTGTGCCCTGTAGATTCGGTGGGGTTGTTTGCTCGCTTGAGTCGACTCTTCACATCTAACAGCGTACCCTATTAAGGAAACGGTGACAGGCGTAAAAGATGCTATGAGCCTATCGAACGATTAAATGCATATAGTGTGAACCACGACGGCGACGTGGTTCGAAACCGAAATGTTTTTATTCCCTTTCGGATGATAATGAGGGGTCTGTATACAATCGGGGCCTGTCAGTCGCCAGCTAAGGCCACGTAATTAAAAACACAAATTCATGCCCTTATGGAAGAGAACCGAGTTTGCCGTAGCATGACACAAGTCTGCCGGGCATAAAAAAAGGATATCATTTTTTAGAAGAACAATGCACACACTCTTCTTTTGATGGTAATAACTTTGTCATAATCAATAGTAAGACCTTACACAAAAATTACTCGATTCATCTGACACTCGATTTTGACACGGAGCTTGCAGCTCCAAAAAGTGCACTGTGGTTTTGCGTAACGGAAACTTCTACAATCACGGTAAATTAACTAAGGCAGGTGTGTGTGGCATGCAGCGTTGGTAAGTTTGCGAGAATAGCGTTTCCATTTCAGCTGGTTTTTTTTTTGTTGCCATGCAATCACAAGTAATTTGGTGCCATGAACGAGGTTTACGTTAGCTAACAAGGCTGTAGTAACGGTTGCGGCTACAAATGACCTTATGCACCAATCATACTTGTCAGCTCGGTGACACAAAATATTACGTTGTCAGAATACGGATGACTTAGTCGCCTAGTTTATCACTACTGTAAAAAAAGAAAGTGTTTTCTGACCCACTGAAGGACTTTCCTGTATGACTAGCTGTGATATGACAGATGACCATACTTGATGAGACAAGCCGTAACAAATTAGCTTTGGATGTAACACCAGGAGGGAAATAGGTGGAGGTATCTGCAAGTATAACTGAAACAGTGGGTGCCTGTCCGGCATGAATTCATTATTTGCTGACACGATTTTCTTCTGCAGATCCTGATACATGATCGAGTTGAATGACTTCATAGATCTTAAGGCAGGATAGGCTGTGCTGTACAAGGCAAGGCTGCATTCGGAAACCAAGTTGGCCCCTCCAGCAGAAGTGAGTATTGCCACGGCTTGCAACAGCTGTCCAGCTCGAAAAAGCTGCACTTTTTCTATGAAAGTGAGCCACCATGGTAGGGGAGAGGCAGTGTAAGGGTTTGCATCTTTAACAGTGTGCCCATTCACTTGAATAGATGCAAGCTGCCATCTTAAAGCAAGAGACAGCAGTTAACAAAATCATGCAATACCAAAGTGTTTTTCAGTCAAAAACAAAAACTAATCTATCAACCTACAGAGACTTGCATTTTATCTTCACTGTCATTTAAAGTTGTGCTCGAGTGTATTGTGCGGAAGTAATATCTTTTTTATTGCTGCCAAAGCCACGACGATTAATGTACTGGCACTTGGTTTTATGAAGCCTTTGCATTCCTAATTTAGGTACTGGAATTCGCAGGGAACCTGGCCTTACAATTTTATTACTGTACCGAATTATTAAGTTCATTTACCATAGTGTCTGTTTTGAATTTTAGGTGTGGGGCATTTTTTTTTGCTCTTTCAGGCAGATGTTCCTCTGACTCCCTGCCTGCATTCCGTGAACGGGGAAGTTAGCCTCCACATCGATGGCCAGCGTGTCTTGACTGCATCATCTTTACTGGGAGGACTGTGTAGTCTGTTTGCATCGTTCTGGGTTTTCAACATTCAATATCCGAAGAAGGCACACAGAGCTCTAACGTTTGTGGAACATGCCTTTTTGGACCTTGCCAGCACCAAACCACGTGTGAAGGATTTAGAACTAATTAACTTTTATCGCATCAATATCGCTCACTAATATTTGTTTTCAATCCTGTAATCATTGGATAGTAGTCGAAAAGAATTCCGTATTATATTTCTGACTTTTTCTTTTTCTTTTTTACTGAAAAGGGGTATTTGATGGGCGGTTCTGTATGCTGATAATACAGCTATCTTTCAGTGAAGCAATAATATTAACAAACTAATTTAACTTGAAACAATTATCTAAATAATATTGGCAACTGGTGCGAAATGAATCAACTAAAAATTATCCGAAAAACACGAATTTCATGGCTTTTTGTTCTCACTCTAAAGAAGCTGTCGCGATACCACCCATTCTGTTCTATATCATTGCAATTAACCCGTCAGACTCGGTCACTTTTCTTGGCGCATTTGTGTCTATGAAGACGCACTGGTATTTTCCGCAGCATATTTTTCGTTCTTTATATTACTCATTTATCCATAGCCATCTCACTGCTGTCTGTCTCCTACATCATTTATCTTGTGTTCCTTTACCACCTACAAATTGCTTGTTACCTTTCAATATCAAATCGTTGCACAGCTCTCGCTCATTTCACCACAAATTGAAAAATTGTTTTGTTGTTGTAAACCAATGCAACCATTTTTTCTTCACTTTGTGTACTTAGTACTAATGCGTACTGATAAGTTCTGATAAATACTGACGCGTTCTCGATCCTCTAGTATTATATAATGATTTCACTTACCATGCGGTTGTGTTTGTGCCTATCTGTTTTTCAAGTATTTCCAGTTCTTGTATTATTGTTTCTACAATTTGTTCAACTAGCATCGTATTGGTGTCTTCAATTCCTAACTGGCGTGTTATTTAGCAATGTGCCATTTGTGATTTCAATATGAGGCCGCCATAAGTATTTATTTCGGAACCTCCTTGTGTACACCATGTACCATGTAAACTTGTCTGTGAAAGTTCGTTTGAAATAAACCTGAAGTCGAGAAAAACCGTGTGAAATCAGTACTCCCGCAGGGAACTAGAAATTCTCCCTTGTGGCCTTGAAAACCTCCTTTCGGAAGGCCTACAAAACTCCCCAAGCTATCGTCAAACTCCATTCAAAAGAAGTAAATGCTTCCCTTGAACCTCCTAAAAACGCCCCTAAACTAACATAAGTACTTCCAACGGGAGCCATAATAGGCTCCTATTTAACCGTCTAAAAATTCCATAAACATCACTTAAAAACGCCCTTCAGGATGTAAAGAATACTCCATTTTGACCTCCTTAAATTCTCCCGAACATTTCTTAACACTCCCTAAATACCTCCTTTCTATAACCTAAAAACGCCCTGTTTTGAGGAGGTAAACAAAACCTCCCTGTTCCATGTAGTAAAAAAACTCCTACAAGGAGGACCACTAGAGGACAGGCGAAAAAGAACCTTTAGGGAGTATATGAGAGGAAAAAAAGTTTAGAGTGATATATCAGACATCCCAGCGGCATCAAAAATCGGTAAGTGCCATTTATTCAGTGTGTCAGCAGCGCGAAGTTTAACAGTGCTCTAAGGAGAACGTTGAAAACGTCCGAGAGCTGTCAGGTTTGCCCATAAATTCCGTTCTCAACCCGCTAAGGCGGCGTGCCACCCTACGTACGCTTTGTCCGCGCGGGGGTTGCATGCAGTGTTGTACACGTTCCTCTAAAATAGAAACGAAACCTCGTTCCTCGTTACTTCCCAATTTTGAAACGAGTTACCGTTACAAGTTCCTTTATTTCGAAAGGAACGCGTTCCAGTTCCAGTTCAAAAATTGGAACGTTTCGTTACTTTAACGTTACATTCGATTTTTTAAATTCAAATATAGGGTCTGATAGGTAAAATAGAGTTCGAATTTTAAAACTATAATCGAACTACGCATATTATACGAATATGAACACCGCCGGCAGCAGATTATCTAGAAATAAAAAGAATCCAAAGGAACGCTCCCTGACAATTTTTTTTTTCAGGAAGCACCGCACAAACCCCGGACATGTCTAACTGCGTTTTTGGTGCTCGCCTATTATAGGTGCAACACATATAATAGACGCAGTAAGGTTCCTGCGCGTCAGATGTGAATACAAAGTTACTCACGTGCAGGAAGGTAATTAAATTTCTTGCATTATGTTGAATATTACAGTTTATTCAAAATACTTTACAGGACCCTTTGCAGGATTTGGTTAAGGGGGTTACAAAAGTGAAGCGTTGCGGATCGTACAGCACAAATTTGCGAGTAAGAAAACACATTGCAGCAGGCGACAGAATCTAGGTTGGTGCCGGAGCAGGCAAGATGGCGTTCGATGATTCTCAAATGTCCGGTAGACCCACGAAGACCCAACTTGCTACTTGCTCAAACTAAACGAAAAAAACCAGCTATTTCTCTCTCTTATGGTCAGTCCAGGAGCCGCGCGATTCCTGCGCCCCCGATAAACGAAGTTCACATAAAACACAGAGAAATGCTTAAATTATCTCAGCTAAACCAGAGTCTTCTCTGGCTAGACCAAGCTAACTCACGAGGGGCTCCGCGTTCGCTCTGGTTCTGTCAACCGACCGGACTCAAGCTTCTGTAAATGGACTTTATAGTTCTCGCTCTGACTGTCCAAGAACACCAAGCACTTCGGTTTTATTACACTAAAACCAAGCCTCGAGGACCTACTAAGTTCTAACTAACACACACTGGGCCGCTGATTGGCCAGGTCAACAAAACCCAAATATTTGTGCACAAACAATCACGTGATCCACACTAACACTCTCACTCAAACTTCTAGGTATTCATCAAGGCACAAGTATAACACAGGTTTAACTTGAAACCGACCAACTACAGCAACTCTGAGCGCTGGAAGTTGACCTTCGGGTGGCCTCTCTCAGGTATTGTCCATACGGCGCGCGACGAAAATATGCCCAACAGTGACAAAATTACTGCCCTTTGTCAACACGATGCTTGCAATACAAAAGCACCTTGCACTCCCGTCGGCCCATTCCCGCCAGATCGGCGACAGACCGCGCCGTGACGAACTGCGCGCGTACTCTTTAACTTCGAGCAGTACAACATCCCGAGACACTGCGGTGCGCCCAGCTCTTTTGAGAGCCGGCGACCCTTTGAATGACCTCACAGCGAGCCAGTGTTGTACGGAACGGCGTTACAAGGAACGGCGTTCCTGGAACTAGTTCCTTTTTGGAGGAACGGAGGAACGCCACCGTTCCATTAAGGGTCGGTGGAACTGTAACGGTAACTCGTTACGTTTTTAAAGGAACGGTTGGAACGGCGTTCCTGCCGTTACATCGGTAGGATTTGGCTGTTTTTGATGCCAAGGCTCGAGTACAAGAATCCACGAAGCGCTACTGCGTTTCTCTTCCTATAAGATGGTCAGTTTGCCCGCCCTTCAGCCGCACGTGCTTCCTCGAAGGTCAAAGGCAGAAGAATAACCACGCAGCAGGCCGCAGCTTGTGCTTGCTTTCATGCTGGTTTCTTACGCAGCGTTCGACGGGTGAATAGCGTAGCCGCGAGAATGCATTCCACCCTTCATCGTTTGTCTGGGGAGGCCAGAATGCGCGTCTGGCCGATAGAAGTGTTCCCTGGCGGGGAAAGAAAAGAGAGTTTTAGCAGTCCGTCCGTTCTGTCGTATGCGTTGTTACTGGGTTGACCGGGACCCGCCTAGGCACTTGGGCATTCGTCGCGGTAGGGGGATTAGTTCCGCGGGCCTGCCTTGGCCACGTCCGTGCATCCGCACCCTTCCTACCCCCCCTTCCGCGCGCTCAGGAGCAGACCGGTCCCGGTCAACCCGGTAACAACTTAGCCAACGAAACGGACGGACTGCTAAACGGGATCCGGACATTTCGGTCCAGGACGTTTCGGTTCAGGACGTTTCGGTGTGGGCATTTCTGTGCACGGACATTTCGGTGCACGACGTCTTGGCCCAGACATTTTGAGTGAGGGGATGTCCCAGGCATTCTTTGAACATTTTAGCTTTAATATTGTAATTTCGTGACTTGATATGATTTTACGTTCGAAACTTGTGCTTGTTCCGCCGTTCGTGGAAACAAATGCTGAACCCTGGCGGAGCATTGCCACGTGAAACCCAAATTCTGTAGTAGATGGTAAAAATTAACGTTGTTAGTTTGGATCCGTTCAACCATTTTTTGTTATTTTAACATTCATGTGAATGACCCTAATACTTTAGGTGCTACCAAAGCGCTTTCCTTTCACTTTACCCAACGGTGCAAGACGCTGCTGCTTTTAGTCTATTCCTTCCCTCCCTCCCCCCCACCCCCCCAGCAATACTTCCGCGAAAAGACAACAGAAAAACGAGGTCGATTAGGCGCGTGTGCATTTCGTTTTAATTATTCTCTCAATCAATCTCGCCTTCGTTGCATTCGGTGTCAGTTCTACTTAAGACTAACAAACCAACGATCGCACTTACGGTGGCGTTATTTAGGGGAGGGGAAAGGTGAGCTTCGCCGGCAATCATCCCCCTAAGTAGAGAGAGGGGCTTGTCACTTGTGCTTCACCATTGCGTCTACTGGACTTCAAAAACTATAAGACGACTGTTGCCGCCCTCGTCACACTAGCCTATTCATTTTGTTTTGCTCCTTATAATTGATTTGATTGATTGTAGGGTTTAACGCGCCGACGCAACGAAGGCGATGAGGCGCGCCGTAGTGGAGGGCTCCGGATTAATTTTGACCACCTGGGGATCTTTAACGTGCGGCGAAAGCTTGTACACCCGGGCGTTTTTGCTTTTCGCCTCCATCAGAAAAGCGGCCGCCGCGGCCGGGAAGCGAACCCGCGACCTCGTGCTCAGCAGCGCAACGCCTTAGCCACTGAGCCACCGCAGCGGGTTTGCTCCTCATAATGGGAGGAAGCGATGTATACCTGGGGTATCCATGATATACGCGACTTGATGAGTTAGTTCCCAATGGGGCGAGTAAAGGCGCAGAAAGATCGATTCCTGGAGTGGGGGCGCCGTCGATATGACCGCGACGCGCGGAAGGGCGTAGCCAGCAAAGGATAGTGGCCATTGTGTTCTCAGCGGCTTTTTGGGTGGCTTTTTGTGTCACATTATAGAGGTTTCGTGCGCCAATGGGGAATGTAAAGCTTTTTCTCTGTTTTAAACGCGAAGTGTGCTATGTCATTGTTCTGAATGTATCACCCAATTCCTGCAAAAACCTCCACTAAGAGGCTAGCAGTATGGTCTACATAATAATGAAAAAAATCACTGCAGTGACGCTTCAGAGACCGTGAACTCCACCACGCCAGGAGGATTTTCAGGGGAAACCGAAAATAATATGGCTGAAAAAGAAATCTGGTCGAGATTCGAGCGTACAGGCGGGAGGTGGGAGGGGGGGGGGTGCTAGAACGAAAAATTAAAATGTGGTAAATGTAGGCTTGTAAACATTAAACGAAGGTTGGTTGTCCCGAACACAATGGGTGGAATTTGTGTGCACAACCAGTACGCGCTTAATCAGCATTTAGGACATTAGAACCTGCGGCTGTTTTCCAAAAGGCCCGTTTTTCTTCCCCGACAATATCCTAGACCAGTGTTCGCGAATTCATTTTAGCAAGGCAGCCCAGCCTACGTAATACTCTTCATAAGGTTTTCTTCATTCTGGGGGGCTAGCTAGTGTTTGTTACTTTTTGGATCTTGAGAGTGTGCATGTATTTATGTAATTTGAGGGTGTGTAATTTAAAAAAAATACAAAAGAGGTGGTAGACCATCGTAAACACGGGTAATTGTCTTAGCTAAAAAAGAGCGAATATAATTTAAAAACCTGTCATAAATGAAAAAAAAACGCGTGCTAAAGAATTCAATAGGCTGCTTAACAGGTGTCCCCAGGAAAAGATATTAAATAAAAATATATAAATGTAAAATTTCTAAAAATACCTGGCAAAGATCGAACATGGCATCAATCAAAAAAATAAATTCACTGCTCCAGATTGTTGTCCATAACCCATGTTAAGCGGAAATAAAAATATAATGGCTGTCGCAAACAGGCAAGCACCGGATAATTTGGTCGCCGAAATGTCCGTACACCGAAATGTCCGTACACCGAAATTTGCGCACCGAAATATCCTACACCGAAATGTCCTCCAGCCGTCTGGAGTTTTTCCGGTGCTCCCTGAAAAAATTCGCCTAGGAGCGTGTCTTTTGATTATCTTCATCTCCAGATAATATACTGCCGGTGATGTTAATATTCGTATAATATACGTAGTTCGATGTGTGTTTTAAATGTCTCACTTAATTTCGACCCAGGATTATCCGACACTAAATTTTAATTTAAAAATCTAATTGTAACGTTAATGTAACGACACGTTCCAATTTTCGAAGTGGAACTGGAACGCGTTCGTTTCGCAATAAAGGAACTTGTAACGGGAACTCGTTTCAAAATTGGCAAGGAACGAGGAACGAGCCTTAGTTCCTATTGTGGAGGAACGTGTACAACACTGCAGCGAGCGCAACTGCCCCGACAACAACGCACCCGCGCCTCGCGAGCACTAATGCTGTAATTACCCCTGACAATATAGAGGAGGGGTGGTTTCACAAGGAACCTGCGGCGCCAACAATTCCATCGGCCAGACGGGCATTTGGCCACCCCAGACAAACGATGAAAGGTGAAAAGCATTCTTGCGGCAGCGCTGTTCACCCGTCGAACGCCACGTAAGCTCAACCGGCATGAAAGCAAGCCTAAGCTGCGAACCACTGCGTGGTTATTTTTCTGCCTTTAACCTTCGAGGAAGCACAATCCGCTGAAGGGCGGGCAAATTGGGCAGCTTATAGGAAGAGAAACGCAGTAGCGACTTGTGGATTTTTGTACTCGAGCTTTGGCAACAAAAACAGCCAAATCCTGGCGATGTAACGGCAGGAACGCCGTTCCTGCCGTTCCTTCAAAAATCTAACGAGTTACCGTTACAGTTCCACCGATCCTTAATGGAACGGTGGCGTTCCTTCGTTCCACCAAAAAGGAACTAGTTCCAGGAACGCCGTTCCTTGGAACGTCGTTACGTACAACACTGGTTGCATGTGAGACTACGGCTCGCCGCGCCAGCAGGACGCCCAACTTTTTATCCCCAATGATGTTTATTCTCTTAATTCTGGGCAGGTTACCGTCATTGCCTTTACTTTCGATGTAAAGAATCTGCTCGTCCTGGCGTCAATACGCCGTTGTTGGCTGCAACAACAATCAGCGTAAGCGCAAAGTGCTCATACAAGAAACGTGCGAAGTGCACCACGACAAAAGAAGTGTTTGCAGGAGTATCTATTCGAGACTCATTCGCGGCGGCACTGCGTCCCTTGAGTGCCGCCACCGCGAATGAGTCGTCACGCTGAATCGGAAAGAATTTGAACCTAGCAAATTTGCGAGGGCAAGTACGGTCGTACGCTGATTTTGGAAGCGCTGTTTCTTTACCCTCATCCTTAATCTTTATCGCACATTTCTGTGCTCTGGAGGCATTCTCTGTTCATTTTATTGACGGGCAGCCAACAAAAATCAACCCGACACATAAATGCTGCAGCGCGGGTACGCGAAAAAGGCGAGCCGAAAGCGAAATAGGTAGCAGCGTCGCGGTGCCGGAGCACGCCCCGTCGCGTCGGTAATTAAATTGCTGTTGGCGGTTCCCAGAAGTAATGGTGTAAGGTCCACTTATGAGATTAGCGGCCAGGCGCCCGAGCTGAGCGTGAGAACCCGCCGCTCTGTCTGGTGGCCCAGCACTATAGACTCTACGCTGCAGCCGTCGCCAATTCGTCACAGCGTGCACGGGAGACGGATTGTCTGGCCCACCGCATACCACAGGGATAATACCCCATTGAGAAAGCTGACGGCGCCATCGGATTCCGGGAACCACCGTCGGCGTGACGCCCGGAGGTGGGGGGATTACAGGCGTCGAAGCCCGCGCCTTGCAAGAAACCATTGTTAAAGCGCCCCCGCCGGCGCAGTGCACTGTCGCCGTCTTTGGCTTTCACCCCGCGGGTCACCCGCACCTGCTCGTCTGCGAGCGTGCCGTTGACCCGAAGACGGCGGCGCCTCATTGAATATTCCGTGGCGTGCTGAGTGACAGCTGTCTACGTGAATTTTGCACTCCCATACGCGTGTACGAACGCTACAGGGGCGTTCCCGAGAGAGGGTGATCTCGAGGTTTTATAAGGCCGAACTTGGCCTTTGGAAATCGTTATTGTCTGAGCGCTGAGCTGGGCAGTTCCCGGCGGGACAAGGAGCCTGGACCGTTAAAGCTAGGTTAGGATTTGTGAGCCCCCTAGTCGAGGTTAAGATCGCGTCGGAGGTTTAGGGTGCAGCGCCGTACCGGGCAACTAGACGGATCTTGCGGCGAGACAGAGTCTCGGCCGTCGTTTCTCGAGCGGTTTGTGTATGCTCCAAGAATTGGAGAGTTAGACGAAGTTGAGGAGCTCGATTGATTTGTGCGCACTCGGAGCTAGCGTCTAGCGGAAGTTTGATTTTTTTTCTTTTCATTACTCATGTACCCAGTTTTCCTACTGTAAATAGCTGTATATAGACTCTACGTTTCATTTAATCAACCCCAACGCCTTGAGTTCGTCAATTCGACCGCCGTCTCCAAGAACTTCAACACCATCGCCCTGCCAGCCTCCTGCCGAATCAACCGGAGCCCGGGCGATTGGATTCCTGATCGACACCGGACTTCGGGGTAACGATATTTACTAGTGGTTTGGTACACTCAGCGAATGCCACATTTCGCAGTGGTAGGCCAAATTTATAAGCTTGTTATGCGGTGGCTGATATTGTTAAAACATATTTTACTTTTGTGAGCAAGTAACGTCACCACCTGCACAGGCAAATCGAATATATCGTGGCCTGGTTTAAGAACCGACTCACGTTCGCACACCAGCAGCAGGATGTCATGCTTATAAATTTGCCCTACCGCGCGATCGGACGCATTAGCTGAATGTACCGAACCAGTGACTTCTGAGCGTGCGTGAGCGGGAGACATGTATTTGCCGCCGCATAACACAATTTCCGGCTAGAAACACAGCAGTAACGTATTAGGTTCATCAAGATTTCACGGATTGCTCAAAGGAACTTTTGCGTTTCAGCGGCGGGTGGAAACCGCCAACAGAAATTTAATTACCGATACGACCCGCCGCGGTGGCTCAGTGGCTAAGGTGTTGCGCTGCTGCGAACGAGGTCGTGGGTTCGATTCCCGGCCGCGGCGGCCGCTTTTCTGATGGAGGCGAAAAGCAAAAACGCCCGTGTGTACGATATTTCGGCGCACGTTAGAGATCCCCAGGTGGTAAAAATTAATCGGGAGCCCTCCACTACGGCGCGCCTCATCGCCTTCGTTGCGTCGGTGCGTTAAACCCTACAATCAATCAAATTAATTACCGATACGAACGGGCGTGCTCCGCCACCGCGACGCTGCTATTTCGCTTTCGGCTCGCCTTTTTTGTTCGCTTCCCGTCAATAAAATGAACAGAGAATGCCTCCGGAGCGCAGAAATGTGCGATAGGGATTGAGCATGAGGGGGAATAAACAGCGCTTCCCAAATGAGCGTACGACCGTACTTGCCCTCGCAAATTTGCTAGGTTCGAAATCTTTCCGATTCAGCGTGACGACTCATTCGCGGCGTCACTCAAGGGACGCAGGAAATTTGTGCAGCGAATAGATTCCGCTCATGCAAACACTTCTTTTGTCGTGGTGCACTTCGCACGTTTCTTGTATGAACACTTTGCGCTTACTCTGATTGTTGATGCAGCCAACAACGGCGTAGTGACGCCACGACGAGCAGATTCTTTACATCGAAAGTAAAGGCAATGACTGCAACCTGCCCAGAATTACGAAAATAAGCATCATTGGGAATAAAGTCGGGTGTCCTGCTGGCGCGGCGAAACGTAGCCTCATCGGCAACCCTCGCGAGGACAAAGCGCGCGTAGGGTGGCACGCCGCCTTAGCGGCTTGAGAACGGAATTTATGGGCAAACCTGACAGCTCTCGGACGTTTTGAACGTTCTAATTAAAGCACTATTAAACTTCGCGCTGCTCACATACTGAATGAATGGTACTTACCGATTTTAAATGCGGAGCATTTCTTAGGCTCGCGATGTCACTCGTCGATGTTGTCGGCGCCGTCCACACGCTCACTGAGCATGCGCGTCGCGTCGAGGCGCAGGTGCGCGTCTCTCCCCCGTACCCTCCTCGCTCTCAACAACAGGTGCGGCGGTGCGGGAGGAGCGCGTGTACCCCGTGCGCTCCGTCGCTCTCAACAACAGCTGCGGCGGTGCGGGGGGAGCGCGTCTGTGGCTCTGTGCGCGCATGCGTCGTAGCTACCCGTGCGCTGCGTCGCGCTCAACAGTAACGGCGGCAGGGCGTATACACGTGATAACGGCGTGGTGGGTGCGTGGAAAGTTCGCGCGCTTGTGTGCGCATGCGCGTCCCTCCCCCGTACTCCTCTCCCTCGAACGCGGGCGGTGTGTATTAAGCGGCGGAGCGCGCGTTCGGAATTCAGTCAAGGGCGTCTTTGCTTGGCTTTCGCTTGACTTGACGCTTCGCTTGACGGCACCAAGCAATAAAGACAGACTTTAACTTTACACTCCTTGCCTTCGCTTCTCCTTCATTCAATAAATAAGAATAATAAAGACGAAATAACAATTAAGCATTCCCAAACCATACCCAATTACGCAACATTCACGCGATACCCCCATCACTCTGCGACGCATTTACTCGAGTTCCCCCCGTGGGAAGATGCGGGCGGGATTTTTTTTTTTTTTTTGATGCCGCTGGGACGTCTCATATGCACGCGCGGCAAGGAACAACAGCGTGTGACTGCGGCGTCGTCTGCTCGCGGCGCAGTCCCCGAGAAATCCCCTCCAGATGGCGCACCGGTGGCCGCAAAATGGCCGACTCGGCAAAATTCTGGTCTATAGCATAGAGATAATATACTGACTCTAGAAGTCAGTCTGCGCCGCTGAGCCAATGCATTGGAACCGTACGACACACAGTGGCAGACATGATACAACGATTTGAACGTTGCCAGCTGAGCTTTTGCTTACTAAAAACGGCGAAAGCGATGGGTTGTAATCTGGCAACGTGCTACTGTGGCGTTTCCGCGTCCGGCTAGCGAAGCATGCCGGGAATAATTGTAACATGGCGGACCGCTGGCCAGGCGGATTTTGTGTAGGCGGCGTCGACAGCATTGCGTAGTTTATCTCCTGTGGGTAGGTAACCCACGTGTTTTCGGTTTAGCGTACGTGTGACTTATATGTACTGAGACTGAGCAAGATGTGGCAACGCTCACCCAACACTTGCGCGCAAGCTCAAATGCGACTGATCGCATGCGCGAGGACGCCAAGGAGTCAGCTGATCCGTACTGGGCGCGCAGAAAAATGAATCTCCGTATGAAATCTGTGCATTTTTGCGCTGTACCACTTTATTTGTCATTCTGTGACATTTTGCGAGTCGCTCAATGCTTTTGAAACGACGTGAAGTGAACTGTGGCTTTAGCTCAATGTAAAACCTTTATTGACACACACACACACACACACAAATCGCATGGACCAACGCTGATATTGCCGGTGAGTCGCGGCGCTTTGAAGCATAGAAACGAAAGAGCGCGGTCGATCGCAGGCCAACGGAGTGTAAGAATGCATGCCAAGGGAGTATGCGAAAAACAATCCGCGGCGTGTCTCGTTTTCCTTTCTGTCTGTATTCGTCAAGTTCTAGCTGCTTTCCACCACTTCAAAGGGAAAGCTTGCGGGAATGAATGCGCAGTATTGAATGGGCAGTAATTTACTGCTAAGAGCGCACGAGGAGAGAACACTGACTTATATTGTGACTGATTGAAAAAGAAACCGCATTTCGTTAACTATTTTTTCGTTCTACCTTCACGAACGATTGCGCGAAAGTTCAAAGCACGAAGAGCTGTAAGAAGTTCCATGAATAAAGCAACTGGAACCGAACGATTATAAAAGCTCCTTTTATTTGTCTTCCAACGGGAACGATCGCTGGCTGCTGCTCCTTAGCTTGTGGTGAACTTGTGGTAGTCAAGGTCATATCGGAATCGCTGTTCCGGCGTCAGTTCAGGGCACGGTGTAAGAATCAATAGATAGGTGCTTAACGTGAAGACAGAATGACAGCCTCGCAAGCGCCCGGGGAGGCACTTGCTCAGCGCGTGCATCCGAGTTGTATAACTTGTATACGTTTTGCACGCACGCAGATCTGAGCCGGAGACTGCACACACACACACTGTGCAAGTCAGGCGCAAGGGCCTCGCCACTTCCTAGCACACTTAAAAAAATCGAAACCAAAACTGAACTACGCACTTACTTTTTCTCCGCTAATTAGAGCTTATTTACACTAAAAGTTTTTTATAAAGCTAGTTTTAATTACTCAGGCAATTATTTGTAACTATTTCGCTTCAGTTTTTTGTTTTAGTTACATAATTACGGCAGCACTTTTTAGAAGGCTGAATACAATTGATCTGGCAACCATGAGAATTGTATCATGTCAGCGCCTACGATTTGTACGGTCTCGGTATAGTGCTATAGTCTCGGAGCTCGCTTTACCCCCCTGGTCTATAGCGTAGCTTTGCCTCGCCGCGCTCAGACGGTACTTGTGTCGCCATCTGTTGTAGGCGCGATACAACTTATACACGCACGGCCACCGCACGGCTTTGGAAACGCGTCACGGGGTGGCTCGTTGTATCGCTTGTTGCTAAAGCCCCTCCGTACTCGTTGCGATAGTGCATGCAGTTTGGACGGTGCAAAGCGAAGAACGAATGCCAACTAAAATTATCCAAAAGGCCGAGAAGCAATAACGTTGATCAACTTCTTGATTAGCGTCACACACGCCAGACCACAGAAGCCGAAGCCGACCACAGAAGACCACTGAATGAGTTCAAGAATTTTGAGCAAATGCTTTTCCCTCTACGCCCTCCGCTACTCTTAGAACTTAATCGCGAAGCCGGTGGCCACGCGTACATTGTACATACTTTAATTAGTATTAGAGGCCGGATTTTTAGGCACTAAAAAAGCACGCTTTAGGCGCCAAAAATAGGCGGGAAAAACAACGTTTTAGGCACTAAAAAGAATAAAATAGGCGCAATAAATTTTTAGATAAATGCTAATAATTTCAAGTGAAGACGCGAGCGAACTGTAAGCACGACAGGAAATCCAAAAATGTCTTTGCTATGAGGCCACAATGGCAGAACAGTTCAATTCAATTCAATTCAATTCTTTATTTTTCTCTCATAACAAGTTCTATACATTGACCCTAGACATGGAATTGTCCCGTAATACCTCTGGGCTAATAGCGATCAATTGGCTTAATTTCACAAGCGCATTGCTTACAAACATGTTCAGATGCGAAAGTCACTCAAGCGTCGCATATTGTGAAACAGGCAGGAGGAACAATACTTGAAATATGGTAATACTGATTTATAAAAGCGCAATGTTATGTCTGCCTGACGCAATTAAATGACAATAAAGCAAGAAAATAATAAATGCAAGATAGACAAGGTTTGTTAAGAAATTAACATGTTGGGACGTGAGAACTTAAGTACAAACTTTAACAATTTTCTACAGGTACCTTAATTATACAGGCAAGACCTTTCAACACTGCCAAATACACATATGCTCATTCGAAATATAAATATTAAGAATTGTGTTTGGACAGAACGAGGAACCTAGTTTAAGAATCACTATGAAAATTATTGAAACAATAGGTAACTACCAGCATCTCCAGATTTCCGGGTTCAAAATTGTGCCTCTTGTCGCTGAGAATGAGTTTGTACGCGGAGAACGAACGCTCGACGTCGACAGATGTGATTGGTGCGTACTTATACTTGGGAAGATTCGATGGGTTAATTCACACTGGGATCCTACAGTGCTCACCAGCAAGGACTTCTGAAGCTTCTTTAAGGACAGAAAACCACTTGTTTTTGTCCAAGACCGATTGCAGCTTCGCACGTGCCTTTTCGGCGACAGGTCCTTCGGGAACGGTGGCGATTCTTTCCTGTGCGTGGAGAATTAGCGCAACGTTCGTAACAAGAGTTTCTCCCGCGCTTTCAGGTTTTTTGATAGAATCCGCTAAGAACGCGAAGGTGGCGCAAATGTACGCGAGGTCTCCTGGAAGGCTCTTCACGGAGAGGACAGCTTGAGCCTTTGTGACTGCAACACTCTCGTCAATTGGAAGGCCGTTGATCACGGCCTTGATGTCCGAAAAGTAGCAGTTGTAGTACTCAACAGCTTCTAGCCACGTTCCCCATCGTGTGACGACGGGTTCTGGTGGAAGGGGCACATCAGGCAGCATCTCCTTGAAGACGCGCACGCGAGAGGGTGCCTTCAGGAACACGGCCTTGGCTGAACCAATACGCTCGTTGACGTCAGTGCAGTGCTTCCTCAGTTCCTCGCAAACACGATGAAGCGCATGCGCTAGGCAGGTGACATGGAGCATCTGCGGGTAGAAGGCCTTCAAGAGATGAGCGGCCTTGTGCATGTAGGCTGCAGCGTCTGTGTAGAGCAACAGAACCTTGGTGGCCTCGACTCCTGTAGGGTAAAGAACCTTTAGGGATTCGTTTACAAAGAATGCTACAGACTCCCCATTTGTTCTCTCCAAAGGTTTCGAACAGACCAAGAAAGCCCTTGTCTTCTCGTGCGCCGCAAGCTTCCCAGCAAGAAAGTGAGCGACAAAGCGCCTTTGACGTCTGTTTTTTCGTCTACGGAAATCCAAATGCAGGAGTCGCCAAGCTCTTCTCTGATTCTTGCTAATGTCTCTTCATACAAAGGCCGAAGGTAGTTCTTCCTCAAAGTAGACTAAGACGGCACGTTGTGATTGCAGTATTTCTGTAGAAATTGTTTCAGCACGGGATTTTCAATTTTGGTCCAAGGGATGTTTGCGGCCACCAGGGCCTCGCACAAATCAACGTTGAAAGCGTTCGTCCTGTCGTCCTTGAAGGCTGTTGTCAAAAAAGACTGTTTGGATGTTGAGGGCTTGTCCCGCTTAAGGTTTGCCAGGTGACCTGCCATCTTCTCATGCTGAGCTAGGTGGTACTTCTTCTCGCAAGGAATCTGCGCAAATGCGTCAGGATTTCTTAAATACGAAGCGTATATTCAACATCACAGCGCAGATAAACATGCTAGCATACTAAGCGTCTTGACATGCTACCAGAAGACAAATAAATACGATAAGCATCAATAAACATTCTAACTTCCGCAGAGAAGCGCTCGAACACCCCTGCTGCGTCCTATTTGATGGTATAACTGCACTTGAGCGCCGCGCTGCTACGCGTGTCATACCACCAAAACGTACTTGAAAAACAAGAAGATGAGATTCCATTGACGTTCTGCTCAACTGACTCGGCGCGCGCCATCAATACCCTAAATTTCACGGTGGCACGGCGGGGGAGTAAGATACCAGATTAAATTGCGTGTTAACTCAGCGTGGCGTACTTCGGTAATTCTAGCTAGCGTCTGCATGTAATTAACCGAGTAGCTGCGAGGTGGACTTCGATTTAACGGATGTCCAGTGCATATCTTAAAAACACGCTCCGTTCATCAGCGCTAGTTTTGAAACATCATCCTTCAGTACCAACCGATCAATTGCTCGTTTGATTAAGAAATTTCTGGATTTTCACTTAACGCAGCACACAGGGACGGTACATAAAAATGTGAATCTCCTTCTCAAGGTTTCTAAAATATTTCATTTCAATAATCTCAATGGTATTGAATGTTTAGAACTTATAAACAACGCTAGCAATCAAAATAACCAACGTTTGAAAAAATGCAGGCACCGAAAGGAACGCTGTCTGCCGTATTCAAAACACACAGGTGCCTCCTTTCTTTTCTCAGAAGAAGGGGCAGTATAAACAAAAAGCAATAACAGCGAATCGCGGCCATGACGCCCAGGCGCCAACCAAGGCGGCGCAATGGACAACTTTGCATAGTTCCGAGTTCGACCACGGCCCCTGGATCAAGCGCACTTGATCGAGGGGCCGGGGTTTCGAATAACACATGAAACACTCACGCCACGTAAAAACTCGTCGGCTCACCTTTTTTTCCGCACGGTTGGCAGAACACGGTCTCTCCGTCTATTCTGTAGCATGGTGAGTTAAGTGTCCACTGTCGGATCAACGTACTTCTGGGCGTCTTCCGTTTCGGCATGGCTGAAAAGGGCAACGGAGCAAGCCAGACCGTGCGCGTTGAAAGACCGGACCAGAAGGGAAGGGTGCCTCCTATTGGTCGGGTCCAATCGCCCAGAGCCAATTTCTCCCCTGGTGGTGGCGGCGGCGGCGGCGTCGGCACAGGTGCGTCTCTCCTCCACTCTCCTCCTCTCCTCTCTCCGATAGCGAACGCGGTCTCAGTCGACGGTCGTCCGTGCTCCGTTTGCACTCTCTTGCAGTACTCGACGATTGCTTGATGCGACGGTTCCTTTAGAGCAGTGGTTCTCAAATGGGGGTCCGCGGACCCCCTAGCCATTTCTAGGATCCGCAAAACCCTCATCCGCTTTTTTTTCCAGACTTGCATTCTTGAAAAGCAAATACCGAAACAGATTGGATGTGGCTGCAGATATGCAACTCTGTTTAAGCGCGACTGTACCACGTATTGATGAACTGTCCAAGATGAAGTGATGTGGCACGTTTGTTTGATGTTTTTGGTAGCAATACAAGGCACCTGTTTCACGCTCCAGTTGTGTTAATTTACCTACGTACCCCCCCTCCCTCCGCTGTAAGGGGTCCCCCATCACTTCCACCAGTCCACAAGGGGTCCCCGACACATCCATGGCTGAGAACCACTGCTTTAGAGAATCAACCCAACGGAAACACCAATGGAACCACCCAGATGCGTTGCATCCCACCAGGGTTCCCGTGAGGGGAAGTGGGCGTAATTTTCCCCCATCACTTTCTTTGCCCCTGACGGTATCATAGTTCCCCTGGGGAGTAGAGTTGTGCGTCCACCCCCAAGTCCTGCGGGAAAGCCACCCGTAAAGCATGCAGAAGCCGCCGCTCTGGTTGCACCGGCGCAAAGGGAGGGGGGGGGGGAGTGTTAAAAAGAGGACCAGGCTCAAACCCATAGAAGTCAGAACAGTAAATATTTCCAGGTAGAATGAATAAAGGTATCAAATTGCACTCGAAAGCAAAACTTGACGCTACATAGTGCTGATTTAGGCGCCAATTTGAGAAAAAAGGCATTTATAGGCATTTATCGGAGTTTAGGCACCAAAACCCAAAATAGGCATTTATAGGCACTATAAAACCACCATAAAAGCCATCCTTGACCTCCAATTCGTGCTCATATATCGAAATGGGGCGATAGGAACGCAAGGAAAAAAATAGGCATTTGCCTAAAATCCGGTCTCTATTAATTACCAGTGTTCATTGCGCTTTGGTTGGCTTACGACGGCACCACGCCGAAAACTTGGCCGAGTCTTCAAACATATCCACGCATAAGCTTAGCCAAACCAAGAACAGGCTTGGTGGGATCGCCAGCTTCTCTCTTAGCCCAGACGTCCGCCAGTAGCGCGAACCTGCCCAAATTTTAAAGCAAAGCTTTCTACCTCTACCAGCCAACGGTTCTTTCGTGGCGTGCGGGGTAGCAAACTCCCAACGCAGCGGAGGCAGTGGTGTAGGGGGTGGGGGTAGCAGAATATTTAACTCACGAATGACACTGTAGATGGCACGGCAAATTTACCCAGCTTTCGCCGCGCGGAGGAGCCTGCTCGCGAGCACGTCGGCGGGACGGCTTTGTCGTCTACTTTAGCGACGGTTGTTTTGGGCATGTTTTGGCGCAGCTTCGCGTCTATTGCGCGCTCTTTCGCACGGCTTGATTAACTTGTTCGACAGCACCTCCTGGGTAACCCAGACACGACGGAATTAAGTGGTCGGAAGGCAAAAATACGTTAAGGATTGATTTGCAGGGCTGGAAACCAAATGTTAGGACCACATACAGACATCTGGCCGCTAGAGAAGCGCTACCTTTTGCGCACTGTTTCCCACGAATTGGACTCGTTTTCTGAATAGGTTAATACCAATTCATTTGTGTTTTAAGATCTGTTACAAAAATTGAAAGGAGAAATGGTTCTGATAAATGGCGACCATAAAAGTGCCCTCAGATTTCTCGCAATGCTCAAATTTACTAAACTAACTAGTTTAAATCGGTATAATTGGGAATCACTAAGCTCACATGCCGAATTTTTCGGTGTCTGCGCTTGTGTCGTGCCGTGTTGTAGCCCCGAGCTAGCACATCAGGATCAGTAGGTTGAGGGTTCCACTGTCTCACCCTTCGCTAGATGCTCCTCTCCGTTTTCTTTCTGCTGACGCTGGTGCGTTCGGGATGCCGCCCCCGCGAATTCAAGGTAACGGCTGGCAGAATCTCTTGTTTTACTCTTTGTCGAGCCTCGCTTGTGGATTCAAAAGATATCCAGTGGGTAATTGTCGTTGCTCTCATTTAAATTTTTTGCTGTTTTCTTTTCCTTGCTCTGTAATAATAGCAGGAGCGAGAGAGAGAGAAGCTGTAATGAAAACTAAAGAAGTCAGCCCCACTAACCGTAGGGATTGGTACTCTAGATGGGGGTAAATGGACTGATATGAAAGAGCACAACGGTATAAAAGGAAAAAAAATCGCGCCAATCCACCCCGTGAATGTGGTTGGAAAGCAAAGCTGTAAACGGAACGCACAACTATTACCCATGTGACGTGACTTAAATTCACTCACAACGCTTTACAAATAGTAAAACCAGACAGAAGTGAAATGCACTTAACCACACCATTTATTACGCCAAAGAGATATTCTTGGTAAGGTTAAATCAATGCATGATGCTTGAATAGTGGTTGGTTGAGTTGTATTGGTGTAGCACAAGAGTGGAAACTTTTTTTATAAAATTAAAGTAAGCTCCAACACGGTGTTAGACTATCTGACTTCTCCGTCTTTGCACTGCGGACAGAGGCGACGAGATTTGCGGCAAAGACGGAGGAGGAGCAGGGGGAGGAAGAAATACTTCTGTTCAGATTTCTGAACGGCCGAGAGTGCAGCCCAGGAAAGTGATTCCTTCTTCTGTGGGGCCCATACGCAGTCTGTGCGGCCTCTGTTCTGTCCACCCCCTGAAGCTGGGTAGGTAGAGAGAGCCTGGACAGCAGCATCTCCAATTGCTCTGGTTGGGTAGTTGACGGAAAGAGAGAGGGTGCTCAAGGCTAAAGTCGCACACACTTCTGAGCAAAATTTACATTCAGCGTCGTAGCGATTCGGATGCATTAAGTGAAGACGCGTAGGCTGTGGGAACCAGCCCGGATTGCATGAGCCGTAGGGTAGTTTGTTGTTCTCTGGAAGGGTCATGGTAAGAAAAAGGTACAGTCTGTCTCAGAAGGCGATAATGTGGGTTACCTCCCTGAACGTGACAAGCGCGTGACTGTCCTCGTGCAGCTCCATAGCACGGGAGATAATAGCGCAGGCCTATTAGGTGGGCGTATTCGTTGCCCTCCATTGAAGCGTGACGGGGTGTCAAGATGAGCTGAATGGAACCGTTTGGGGAGTGGTGTTTTAGCACGCGCAGTGCAGGTCAGGATACCCAATCCGACTGGTAATTCCAGTAGGCTTGCTGGGAATCGGTGACTACCCTCCGAACCCATGGTTGAGTGAGAGCCAGGGTGATGGCTGCCTCCTGTGCTGCCGTCATTTCTTGGGTCCTAAGCGAGGTCCACGCAAGGTTGGTTCTGGAGGTAGCCACGATGATGGCGTATTGCTGCCCTCGATGTTTGGAGGCGTCCGTGTGGATAACTGCATGATCCCCACCGAGGGTGGTGTTTAGCGCTTGAGTCTGTGCTTTCGGTGACCCTCGTCAAGTGAGGGGTTCATATTTCAAAGCGAAGCGAGCATCCTTAGTTTCAGTCGCCAAGAGTCTGGGAGTACGTCAAGCGGAGTGACATTCTGGGCTGCCCAGCCAATCTGGTGAAGCATGCGGTTACCCACCCCAGTTCTGATTCGGACCTTCTGGTTAGAAAGATGGCCTTATATCATGTCTTCCACCGTGTTGTGGAGCCCCGTGCTAATCAGCCTCTGTGTGGACGCACTCATGAGAAGACCAATGGCCTGCTCGACTGCCTTTCTAATCGTTATATAAAGCATCTCTATGTCCTCCTTGTCAAGAAGAAGACAGTGGGTTGACGTAAGTGACTCTCGAGAAGACAAAAGCTTCAATTAATCGAAAAGTAGCGGATTCCTTTAGGTCTCGCTACTTGGTGGCAACTCGCCTGATCATGTGTACGATTTGATTAATGCTGTTTTAAAGCAAAGCTTTTTACCTCTACCCCGCAAGGGTTCTTTCGCGACCGTTGGTGTCACCAGAAAACTCCAGCGAACAAATAAAAGAATTTACTGCCACCGCTGGGAATCGAACCTGGTACTAATAGACCAACAAAGCGAGAGCTCGTTGTCTTACCGCTTAAGCTATGAGCCCACGCGAAGACGGGGAAGACAGGTGGTGTACTCACCAAGCACATCTATGGGTTTTCCCCCTGCGTTCTTGCTGAATGCCACGTGAAAGCGTCACGCGACCGCTCACGCCCATCTAGCGGCCCTGGTCGCACCTTGCTCATGTGCTAAGAGTTACAAAAATAAAAGGAAGCTCACACCAATGCATGGCATCTCACTTCTAGTACCCCAATTAATGTGCTAAAGCCTGTGGCCTCCAGTGTTCTCGTAAAAAATCACCGCTCCTTGTCGTCCGCACTCACGCCAAATCAAGGAATACATTCAAATACTCCTTGATGGTCAGGCCATCACTCCAAGCCCCAGCCACAAGATCCTGGGCCTACATCTCCAGGCTAACACCAAGAGTGACGTCTCCTTGCAGCGCCTCAAAAACAGCATTAATCAAATCGTACACATGATCAGGCGAGTTGCCACCAAGTAGCGAGACCTAAAGGAATCCGCTACTTTTCGATTAATTGAAGCTTTTGTCTTCTCGAGAGTCACTTACGTCAACCCACTGTCTTCTTCTTGACAAGGAGGACATAGAGATGCTTTATATAACGATTAGAAAGGCAGTCGAGCAGGCCATTGGTCTTCTCATGAGTGCGTCCACACAGAGGCTGATTAGCACGGGGCTCCACAACACGGTGGAAGACATGATATAAGGCCATCTTTCTAACCAGAAGGTCCGAATCAGAACTGGGGTGGGTAACCGCATGCTTCACCAGATTGGCTGGGCAGCCCAGAATGTCACTCCGCTTGACGTACTCCCAGACTCTTGGCGACTGAAACTAAGGATGCTCGCTTCGCTTTGAAATATGAACCCCTCACTTGACGAGGGTCACCGAAAGCACAGACTCAAGCGCTAAACACCACCCTCGGTGGGGATCATGCAGTTATCCACACGGACGCCTCCAAACATCGAGGGCAGCAATACGCCATCATCGTGGCTACCTCCAGAACCAACCTTGCGTGGACCTCGCTTAGGACCCAAGAAATGACGGCAGCACAGGAGGCAGCCATCACCCTGGCTCTCACTCAACCATGGGTTCGGAGGGTAGTCACCGATTCCCAGCAAGCCTACTGGAATTACCAGTCGGATTGGGTATCCTGACCTGCACTGCGCGTGCTAAAACACCACTCCCCAAACGGTTCCATTCAGCTCATCTTGACACCCCGTCACGCTTCAATGGAGGGCAACGAATACGCCCACCTAATAGGCCTGCGCTATTATCTCCCGTGCTATGGAGCTGCACGAGGACAGTCACGCGCTTGTCACGTTCAGGGAGGTAACCCACATTATCGCCTTCTGAGACAGACTGTACCTTTTTCTTACCATGACCCTTCCAGAGAACAACAAACTACCCTACGGCTCATGCAATCCGGGCTGGTTCCCACAGCCTACGCGTCTTCACTTAATGCATCCGAATCGCTACGACGCTGAATGTAAATTTTGCTCAGAAGTGTGTGCGACTTTAGCCTTGAGCACCCTCTCTCTTTCCGTCAACTACCCAACCAGAGCAATTGGAGATGCTGCTGTCCAGGCTCTCTCTACCTACCCAGCTTCAGGGGGTGGACAGAACAGAGGCCGCACAGACTGCGTATGGGCCCCACAGAAGAAGGAATCACTTTCCTGGGCTGCACTCTCGGCCGTTCAGAAATCTGAACAGAAGTATTTCTTCCTCCCCCTGCTCCTCCTCCGTCTTTGCCGCAAATCTCGTCGCCTCTGTCCGCAGTGCAAAGACGGAGAAGTCAGATAGTCTAACACCGTGTTGGAGCTTACTTTAATTTTATAAAAAAAGTTTCCACTCTTGTGCTACACCAATACAACTCAACCAACCACTATTCAAGCATCATGCATTGATTTAACCTTACCAAGAATATCTCTTTGGCGTAATAAATGGTGTGGTTAAGTGCATTTCACTTCTGTCTGGTTTTACTATTTGTAAAGCGTTGTGAGTGAATTTAAGTCACGTCACATGGGTAATAGTTGTGCGTTCCGTTTACAGCTTTGCTTTCCAACCACATTCACGGGGTGGATTGGCGCGATTTTTTTTGAGGCGCTGCAAGGAGACGTCACTCTTGGTGTTAGCCTGGAGATGTAGGCCCAGGATCTTGTGGCTGGGGCTTGGAGTGATGGCCTGACCATCAAGGAGTATTTGAATGTATTCCTTGATTTGGCGTGAGTGCGGACGACAAGGAGCGGTGATTTTTTACGAGAACACTGGAGGCCACAGGCTTTAGCACATTAATTGGGGTACTAGAAGTGAGATGCCATGCATTGGTGTGAGCTTCCTTTTATTTTTGTAACTCTTAGCACATGAGCAAGGTGCGACCAGGGCCGCTAGATGGGCGTGAGCGGTCGCGTGACGCTTTCACGTGGCATTCAGCAAGAACGCAGGGGGAAAACCCATAGATGTGCTTGGTGAGTACACCACCTGTCTTCCCCGTCTTCGCGTGGGCTCATAGCTTAAGCGGTAAGACAACGAGCTCTCGCTTTGTTGGTCTATTAGTACCAGGTTCGATTCCCAGCGGTGGCAGTAAATTCTTTTATTTGTTCGCTGGAGTTTTCTGGTGACACCAACGGTCGCGAAAGAACCCTTGCGGGGTAGAGGTAAAAAGCTTTGCTTTAAAAAAGTGGTGCGAGAGGTGTAGATGGGCTATCGCCGTCGGCAGGCGCGCATGCGTGTTCTCGTCCTTTCATTTACCGCCAGTGCAGCTACACGGCGCTCCGATACAGTTCGGCCACAGCTCCCGTGCTCCAATTACTTATGACGGCACCTGTACGTTCAATCACACCCGGTGGAGCGCGCCTTCAGTGCGCGGGGGCAGGCCCCACGGCTTTCGGAAATCGCACTTCTGGTCTACCCATGAAATGGGGCGTACCTACTCCCAGGATCCTTCCATGCGGACACCTAAAGTTTCCATCCGAGGTCAAATACAACTACTTTGCTATCCTCGTTGGAGAACGAGATTCTAACGGTGTAGTGCAGGTCGAGGGCCTCTCCGGCGGCCGCATCGGAGACGACGTTGCCCGCTATACCAGAATAACCGGCTAGCCACTGAAGCCAAATGTCATGTCCTTCGCGCACAGCAGTTATGTATATTTTATTTAAACCCCGCACGAGTTGGTTGCGGTGGTAGGGCGCCTTATTTTTGCTTGCAATTTCGGCCGGCAGTCCGAAGGAATTACACGCTGGCGAGCAGGATTTCCACTTACATAAAGGAGTGCTGCTCTGCAGCTGCTCGCTCAGTGGGGGTGGGAGATGTTTTGTCGTGAGCTTTTGTGGCTGCAGACAGACTCCATACGCGGGTTGCCGAAAAGAATCAAGTGACTAACCCATCTGCGTACATCTGGAAGCGGCCTGGGTAACCTGGTGCTGACATTCTCCAGGAGAAAATATGGCAAGCCCGACGCAGGTATACATGGCTTGTTAGATGGCTTGTTATAGAGGTATAGATAGAGGTTTGCCGTGGTTGCGGGCGCGGAAGACAAGAAGGGAGATGTCGGGGGAGCGTAGGTGAGGCCTTGTTGCTGCAGGTTGTCAAGAGTGAGGAAATAGCTTGTTGTATTCGGCCTGGTAGTTGGCCACGTGAACTGGTATTAATTCAGACAGTCAGGACGTCGGCGTAGAAGTAGTAGAGAAGACTGACGATGGAGGAAATAAAATCGCGCCAATCCACCCCGTGAATGTGGTTGGAAAGCAAAGCTGTAAGCGGCACCCATAACGATTACTCATGCGACGTCACTTAAAATCACTCACATCGCTCTACAAATAGGAAAACCAGAGAGAAGTGAAATGCACTGAACCACACCATTTACTACTTCAAAGAGATATTCTTGGTAAGGTTACATCAATGCATGATGCTTGAACGGTGTTTGGTTGAGTTGTAATGGTGTAGCAAGAGTGAAAACTTTTTTTTTATAAAATCTAAGTAAGCTGCTACCCGGTGTTAGACGATCTGACTTCTCCGTCTCTGCGCCGCGGACGGAGGCGACGAGACTTGCGGCTGAGAAGGAGGAGGAAGAAATACTTCTGTTCAGATTTCTGAACGGCCCAGGAGTGCAGCCTTGGGAGTGGTTCCTTTTTCTGTGGGGCCCATATGCAGTACGCGCGGCCTGTGTTCTGTCCACCCACTGAAGCTGGGTAGGTAGAGAGGGCCTGGACAGCAGCATCTCCCATTTCTCTTGCTGGGTAGTTGACGGAAAGAGAGGAGGGTGCTCAGGGCTAAAGTCGCACACCCCGATTACGGGGCGGAGTATTTCTACTTCTGAGAAAAATTTACATTCAGCGTCGTAGCGATTCGGATGCATTACGTGAAGACGCGTACGCTGTGGGAAGGAGCCCGGATTGTATGCGCCGTAGGGTAGTTTGTTGTTCTCTGGAAAGGTCAGGGTAAGGCGAAGGTACGGTCTGTCTCAGAAGGCGATAATGCTGGATTATCTCCCTGGACATGACAAGCGGGTGACTGTCCTCGTGCAGCTCCATAGCACGGGAGGTAAAAGCGCAGGCTTGTTGGGTGGGCGTATTTGTTGCCCTCCATTGAAGCGTGAGGCGGTGTCCAGATGAGCTGAATGGAGCCGTTTGGGGAGTGGTTTTTTAGCACGCACAGTGCAGGTCAGGACACCCAACTGGACTGGTAATTCCAGTAGGCTTGCTGGGAATCGGTTGACTACCCTCCGAACCCCTGGTTGAGTGAGAGCCAAGGTGATGGCTGCCTCTTCTGCTGTCGTCATTTGTTGGGTCCTAAGCGAGGTACACACAAGGAGGTTGGTTCTGGAGGTAGCCTCGATGATGGCGTGTTGCTGCCCTCGATGTTTGGAGGCGTCTGTGTGGATTACTGCATGATCCCCACCGAGGGTGGTGTTTAGCGCTTGAGCCCGTGCTTTTCATTGACCCTGGTCATGTGAGGGGTTCATATCTCTAAGCAAAGGGAGCATCTTTAGTTTTAGTCGCCAAGAGTCTGGGAGTACGTCAAGCGGAGTGACATTCTGGGCTGCCCAGCCAATCTGGTGAAGCATGCGGTTACCCACCGCAGTTCTGAGTCGGACCTTCTGGTTAGAAAGATGGCCTTCTATCAGCTCTTCCACCGTGTTTTGGAGCCCATGCTAAGCAGCCTCAGTGTGGACGCATTCTTGAGAAGACCAATGGCCTGCTCAACCGCCTTTGTAATCATTATATAAAGCATCTCTATGTCTTCCTCGTCGAGAAGAAGATAGGGGTTTGTCGTAAGTAACACTCGAGACGACAAAAGCTTCAATTAATCGAAAGGTACCGGATTCTTTTAGTCCTCGCTTCTTGGTGGCAACTCGCCTGATCATGTGTATGATTGGATTAATGCTGTTTTTGAGGCGCTGCAAGGAGACGTCACTCTTGGTGTTGGCCTGGAAATGTAGGCCCAGGATCTTGATGCTGGGGTTTGGAGTGATGGCCTGGTCATAAAGGAGTATTTGAATGTATTCCTTGATTTGGCGTGAGGGCGGACGACACGGAGCTGTGATTTTTTACGTGAACACTGGAGGCCACAGGCTTTAGCACATTGGCGTACTAGAAGAGAGATGCCATGGATTGGTGTGAGCTTCGTTTAATTTTTGTAACTCTTAGTACATGAGCAAGGTGCGCACAGGGCCGCTAGACGGGCGTGAGTGGTCTTGTGACGCTTTCACGTGGCATTCAGCGAGAAGGCAGGGGGTAAACCCGTAGATGTGCTTGGTGAGTACACCATTTGTCTTCCCGTGTTCACGTGGGCTCGTAGCTGAATCGGTAAGACAACGGGCTCTCGTTTTGTTAGTCTATTAGTTGCAGGTTCGATTCCCGGCGGTGCCAGTAAATTCTTTTATTTGTTCGCTGGAGTTTTCTGGTGACACCAACGGTCGCCAAAGAACCCTTGGGGGGTAGAGGTAGAAAGCTTTGCTTTAAAAAGTGACAGGAAGTTGGATAAAGAACTGGTAGAAATGACGGAGCCTTCCAGCGCTCTCTTGGCAGGTATAGGGGAGAGTCAAATGAAAGAGCCCTGGGGTTTATAGTGGCCTGTCCACTCACTAGGAAGATCTGGAGAAAGTTGTGGGGCAAAGTTGTAGCTCTGACCTCCTTCCTGCACATTTTAAACAAGTATGAGAGGGAGGCTGACGCACTCCCATCACAATGCAAGACCGCCAACATCACTGTTATTCTGACGACCAAAAATTGTTCTTATAGGCAAGCTTCGCCGCATATTCCTCGCTTCCTGCCTGGAAAAACTCTTCGAACAACTTACGCACTCTAGCCTCACGCACTAACTAGACAACAATTACTTTTACTACCACATAATCTTCGGTATCGGCGCACATTTATAAAAACTGGATGTTTCCAATAGATCAAATGAAACATACTAAATACCCTCAGCAAAACGTACTCTAATACCATCCGCACCCTGTACGTACTAATACTCTTCCACAATACCACACATTTCATCTTGCAGGGCCTCCAAGCAACCACGGCAGAGCGAAGAAACTGTCTGTCAGTTTATTCTTGCTCCTTCGCTTATAGCCAGGGTTCACCCTGGCTAAGCTTGTTATGTACACGTCCGCGATTTAAAAGCGAATATTTTTGTGAAACTCGTGTTTCGCAAAGTGAACGATCACAAGGAGGCAGGTTAATAACCACCGCACGAAAAATGAGATCGGCAAAAACATTCAACCAAAATTTCTTGAACTTCAATGAAATGCTTAAGATGTGTGCGGGAGATTGATACAATTTTTTTCGTTACCTGTTCGATCAGCATATTTGATTGTTACCAGATATTATGGCATGTTCGTGATGATTTGGCCGCTCTGCTCAAAGCTTGACTAGCGGCAAAACGATACAGCACCCGGACATCAAGGGGGCCGTTGCTTTTCTGAGCTTTGGGAGACACCGTTGACCAGCCGTTAGGTGGAGGACCAGACTCTCCTGGTGATACTGACGAAGACGGCTAGGGCAAAGCATGGATTCCCGGACTAGGGTTCCACTCTGACATTCGAGCTCATTAAAATATTTTCGCTCTCTCTCTCTCTCTATCTCCCGCTCCACAATGGGGTATGGATGAAGGAGAGCCGCAGGGGGAGGAAGAATACGGGCGCGTGGAGTTGGCGGAAGATCGGTGGACGGAACGGCCGGGGCCGTGTGTAGTTACCGTATATTCAAAGTGCCAGTGCCAGGCGAGACAATTAGTTCAAGACACGACAAGACAGGCCCGAAATTTCACTCGGCATTCCAAGGTGGGTGTGACCCTCGGTTATGGCTTCCCGGCGCCCCGCTGTCATCGCAGCTCCTGCGCCAGCAACCCGGTGCCCGTGGCCGCACCCCTCCCGCTGTCGAGAGCTACGACGAGTACGCACAACAGACAGCGAGACGACGCTTCGCCGACAGTCACCGGAAGCACCGCAAGTCCCACGTATGATGCTTGGATTTCTTGGATAAAACGAGCGCAAACTTAAACAAAGACAAAAGAAGAGGAACACAAAGACAGACGCTGTCCTTGTAATTGGATTTCCTTTGTGTATTTTGTTGACCCTTAGTGTTTCGTGGACCATCCCGTGCCGTGCCATCGTTCATTTTATAGTTTATGCGTCATGTCCATGCCTGTTCTTTTGCTCTTCAATTATAATCGCCGGCGTGTAGTCATGCCCGCCTGCCTGTCTTCTGAAAGCAAACCTAATGCGGCCCACCCCTTAACAATGTTGGAACTTTCAATGAAGGCGAGTACGAAGTGGTCGCTGAGCTGGACGGACGCTTACAGCGAGGAATGCGAAGACGACTATAGGATTGTTTATCAAGTCATGTGGGAGAACGTCCTGAGAGGTATGGAAGGAGGTCGTCGTCGATAGAAAGCAAATATATTTATACTATTTACAGAGAGCCTTGTAGTGCACAGCCATATTGCCGCCTCGTCTAGTCGTCTTGGTCTTCTTCGCCGCAAGCGTATGTACAGCTCAGCGCCCACTTCGTCCTCGCGTTCATCGTAAGTTCCAACACCATTTACACTCCGTTGCAAGGTATTACAAGCCATAATATTAGGTCACAGATACTTTTATTGCTTCTTGCTGATCGCCGTAGAACACCGAAACTGTCATTAAGTTACTTTTCTTGCTTCCTGGCAGGTTTTTTTTTTTTTTTTTAATTTTCCTTCATTCCCCAAACGTGTTCTTCTTCTTTCCGCGATTGATTTTGTACAAAATGATTTACGCCGAGCCAGCATTGCGGCACTTTGTCTTGTGTCACTTGAATATAAAACGCAGGCACGCAGGTACAGTCTTTGTGAAAACTGTGTATGCCGCGGCTACCGCGGCCTCAACAAGCGCCGGCCCAGCAGGGCCACTGCGGTTGCCGCTGTCTGCCTCTTGCGCGCCTTAATTAAGAGAACGAGGCAAACTTTCGCCCTTGCTTTCGTAGTGTGGATGGCGCGACAAGAACGGCGCGCGGCCGGTTTCTCAACGCAGGCACTTCGCCGCAGGGGCACCACGGAGGCTTGGGTTTTGTGTTAAGAGCGAAACTGGTTACCGTACTTACCCTATTCTAACGCGCACTTTTTTTTCGGAAAAATATGTCGAAAAGTCGCATGCGCGTTAGAATCGGATACGAAACCGAAACTGCCGAAACAGCGGAAATTTCGCCTCACCCATCGCCATTGCCATCTCAAGATGGCGCCAATGGTCTTAGCAAATTTTTCGGTCGCAGGAAACATAGGCGCCTAGGCTTTTCTATCGGCATTCACACAAATCGTCATATCGTTCCACTTGCGCGCTTGATAACAGCAACGGCAGCAGCGGCTCTCACGCGTTAAAAACGAGCGGTCGGCTGAAGCATGCGCCTCTGGAGAAGCTCGCGGGATGGGCGCGAACGCGCTTCACCGCAAACTGCCTTCGTTACATGGCCTTCATTGTTCTTCGGTAGTTCATGGCCGCGGTTCAAACATCCACAGGCGGTCTTTGTTCAATCTCTGCTTGGCCCATTAACTGTGGCCCTCTTGTCGGCTCCAGTACTTGACAGAGTGTCGCACTTCGATATTTCTTTTGATCAAATCTTTCCCTCTAACGCGAAATTACTCCCTCTGAACCTTTTAACAGGCCTCCTACAGGATCATCTGAACGGTTTCCCATTCCACGCCATTGTTGCAACCGATGCTTCTGTCCGGGAGGAGAGGGCAGGCGTAGGTATTTTTTCTCCCGGTCTAGATTGGGCCTTTTCCCTCCGGCTGCCTAACTTTACTACATCTTTCCACGCAGAATTTCTCGCAATAGTATTGGCCCTTCGTAAGCTTGGTTCCTCGAAACGACAGGCAATAATTCTCACGGATTCACTTTCTGTTTGTTCTGCCCTTACTTCTTCAACTTCATCCCCCCTACGTCGAGTCCTTGCTTCTTAAGCGCCTTCCTCCCTTCGTGAACTTCGCTTGGTCTGGGTACCTGGACATGCAGGTATCTGGCTTAACGAATCGGCGGATGCTCTGGCGGGAATGGCATTAAGCGGTCCAGTAGTGGAGGTTCTGCCGCCCATTTCCCTCATTACTTCGGCTCGCTTCCGAAGGCTGTGTTTACTCCAAAGTCTGCCTGACTCTACCTACGACGACTCGGAGCTCGAGCACCTCCGGTACTCATGGAAGTGCAGCATAAGCCAGTCGCGAGCTTGTGAAGTAACCCTCACTAGCTTTCGCTGTCGCGTGCCAAATTTAAATTATTACTTGCACCGCTCTAATCTGGCCCTGTCGCCGTTATGCGCCTTTTGCAAAGAACCGGAAACAATCGAACATTTCTTCTTCTCCTGCCGACGGTTCTCCTCGATAAGACGAAGATACCTAGAAAGTACATGCAGCCGGCTAAACCTCCCGCTGTCAGCTACAGTTATTTTGTCATTCGGGGCGAAGGAACTGGGATTCTGCCACGGGGATCTTTGCAGTGCGTTGCACTCATTCATCCTGGAATCAGGCCGTCTGCCGTGCTAGACAGCATTTAGCTTAACTGGATTTTCTTGTCAAGAATATACGCGCCAAGCTCACTGCTTCGTCTGTACCACTTTCTTCGTGTTTCTTACTTCCAATTTTCATTAAATGATGTTCGTTTTTACCTTTTTTTTTCTTTCTTTCTCTAATCTCCTTAATTTTATTTCTCTACTCATCTACTGCTAATCCATCCTAATAATTAAAAAATTTTCTTTCCCTTCAAAAATTACCTAATTTCTTTCGGTAAGGCGCCCATTTCCTGGCCAATCCCCCTGAGTGGGTACGCGCCATTTCACTGGAACCACCACCACCACCACCACCGAGCACGAGATGCTGTGGTCAGCGGATAGCGACGAGGAGTGAGATGAGTGAGAGAGAGAGAGAGAATACAACTTTATTGAAGCGCCTGCAGTTTCCCTGCCCCAACCTATTCAGGCGGAGGCTTGGATCGACGTGGCCTAACGTCGTCCTGGCGGCGAGGCTAGCGTCTTGCGGGCGTCGGCTTCCGGGGACTGGCCCCTTCAGCGCTCCGCCCATCCGGTCGCTGCCTCTCGACCGCCGCCAGGATCTGCTGGACGGCCTTGTGTTGCTCTTCGTAGTCATTGGATCTCTTGGCCGCCTCGAACGGCGGTGGGAGAACGTCACCTCTGTTTGTATATTCCTGGTTCACGCAGTCTCTCAGGATGTGAGCCAGTGTGGCCCGTTCACTCCCGCACAGTTTGCACACGTCAGTCACGTACACCTCCGGCCACAGGTGTTTCGCGAGCACTGGGGTAATCACTGAATTGGTTTGCAGCTGCCTAAACACAACCGCCTCGGCTCGGGTCAGCCCTGGGTGAGGTGGTGCCATCGTTCTCCTGCCTAGTTTGTACCATGAGAGCACCTCGCCGTAGCTGGTCATAGTGTCCTTGTCGGGGCAGTCCACGTCGTCGGCGGCCCTTCCCGCGGCGCGGCCGGCTAGTCCTCGCGCCACGGCGTTGGCCGTCTCGTTGTGGTTGGCGAGCCCCAGCGGGCTCGCTACCCCTTCCCCCGCGTGTGCGGGAAACCACTTAATCACGACACTGTCATTGTCACCGTCGGCTTCAGCCTTGCGCAGAATACGCGCGGCCGCACAGCACACCCGTGTTCCTCGCGAAGTTGCGCACTGCCGTCCTGGAGTCGCACAGCACCGTCGTGCATCTTGGGTCCGCGATGGCTAAGGCCACCGCCGCTTCCTCGGCCTGACACGGCGTCTTGACTCTCACGCTGGCCGTCGATCTGGTCGCGCCAGTTCTGGCCTCGATTACGCTGACGCTGTAGGCGCCGTCGATGTTCCGGTAACTCGCCGCGTCCACGAACACGGCTCCCTCGTCGTTGGCGTGGGTTGCGATGAGCGCCTTGGCTCTCGCCAACCTCCTGTCCTGGTTGTAGGTGGGATTCACGTTCCGTGGGATCGGGCACACGACGATGCGTCTGCTCGCTCCCTCCGGTATTCGCTCCTCCGTCTCGATTTCCCTTCTTACGCTGACTCCCAGGCGGCTCAGTATCGCTCGACCGGTCCTTGTCTCCGAGAGCCTCTCGAACTGCGCCGTCTGCTGGGCTTCCGCAATCTCCTCCAGGTTGTTGTGGACTCCCAGGGCTTCCAACTTCTCCGTGCTCGTGCTGCCCAAGAGTCCCAGTGCCGCCTTGTAAGCCTTGCGAAGCATCGCGTCAATCTTTCTCCGTTCGCACTGCCTCCAGTTGTGGAAGGCCGCGACGTAGGCAACGTGGCTGACGACGAAAGACTGGACGAGCCTCGTGAGCCTCTCCTCCTTCATTCCGCCTCTTCTGTTGGATACCCTCCTGATGAGTCTCACTGCCGCGCCGGTCTTTGCCGCGAGCTTGGCCACCGTTGCTCCGTTCACCCGGTTTCGCTCAATGAGCATTCCCAGGATCCGGATCTTGTCCACCTCGGGGATGACTCGTCCCCCTTGCGTTCGCACCTTGATCTTCTCGCAGTCTCTGGTGCACTGCTTCTTGCGGCCTGTTCTCTTGGGCGGAAGCACCAGCAGTTCCGATTTTGACGGGGAGCATACCAGGCCCGAGCCCTTCAGCTGATCTTCTATCGCCTCCACTGCTTCCTGCAACTTGCTTTCAATGTGACCGTCGCTGCCGCCCGTGACCCACAGCGTGACGTCGTCGGCGTAGATTGTGTGTCGCACGCCTTCGATTCGCTGCAGCCGGTTGGCAGCGCCGATCATCACCATGTTGAAAAGGAACGGCGATATGACCGCTCCTTGTGGCGTCCCCTCGCTGCCTAGCGTCTTTTCCGGCAACTTCAGGTCCCCCGCACAGATTCTGGTCGTCCGGTCCGTCAAAAAGTCTCTAATATACTCGTACGATCTTCTTCCTAGGTTCAGGCGCGACGCTTGGGCCAGGATCGCAGAGTGTCGCACTTTATCGAAGGCACTCTGCAGGTCCAGACCCAGCACCGCTCTGTTGTCCTTGGTGTTCGTCTCATCATCCACGATCTCGCGTTTCAACTGGATCATGGCGTCTTGGGTTCCCAGCTTGCCCCTAAACCCGACGAGCGAGTCTGGGTACAGCTCTGCTTCCTCTAGGTACCGCTGCCATCTGTTCATGAGCACGTGCTCCAGGAGCTTGCCCATGCACGACGTCAGGGAAATCGGTCTGAGGTTCTCGATTCCGGGCGGCTTGCCGGGCTTCGGGATCAGGATGGTCTTAGCTTCCTTCCACTGCCGTGGGAGACGTCCGGCCCTCCAGCACTTGTTGAAGTAGTCCGTGAGGGCCGCCGTCGCCGCGTCGTTCAGGTTCCTTAGCGCCTTGTTGCCGATGCGGTCCGGGCCCGCGGCAGATCTTCTGTTTAGGTCTTGCATGGCGTTCCTGACCTCCCACTCCTCGATGTCTCGGTCCAGCTCCGCGTTCTCCGCCCCCTGGTAGTCCGGGTGTTCTTCTCTCGGGGAGACCGGCAAGTACTTGGCGTCGAGTCTTGCCTTCACCTCGGCCTCCCCGTGCTCCGTCGTTGCTCTATGGATGATCTTGCTCAGTCTGTGCTGTTGCGCACCCTTGGTCTGGGTCTCGTCCAGCAGGTGTCTCAGCAGCCGCCACGTTTTGCCGACCTGGAGCTGCCCGTCCGCCTCCCGGCACGCTTGCTCCCATTGCTGCCTGCCGAGTTCTCTGCAATGGTCCTCGATGTTCCTGTTGATTTCGGCGATCTTCTTTCTGAGCCTTCTGTTCGTGCGTTGACGGCTCCATCTCATTTTCAGGGCCTTCTTGGCCTCGATGAGGTGGGCCAGTCGGCTGTCCATCTTGTGCACGTTCTCGTCAGTCTCGATCTCCGTCGTCGCCCCGTCGGTCGCCCTCGCGATCGCCTCGGACCACGATTCGATGTCTTCTATGGCTGTCTGTTGGGCAGGTAGTTTCCTTCGAAACTCCTCCCAATCTGTGTATTTGTGCTTTCTTTTGCCTCGGTCCGCGCTGTGGCCGAGCGGGATCCGCACCTCCACGATCATGTGGTCGCTTCCTAGGTCGGTCCCGGTGTTCTTCCACGTTGCGTCCCTTTCGTCGCTGATCTTTACAAACGCGAGGTCCGGGGTTGTGTCCCTGGCCACCGACGTCCCTGTTCTCGTGGGAAATGCCGGGTCTGTGATCAGGGTCAATCCCGCGTCCGTGGCATCTTGCAGCAGTTCCCTACCCTTCTGGGACGTCTTGTCATAGCCCCATTCATAGTTCGGGGCATTAAAGTCCCCGCACAGCACTATTGTCCCGTTGCCCGCGACACTCACTGCTTTCTGTATGAGCGTGCGGAAGCTTTGCTTTCTGTGCATCGGGCTGCTGTACACGTTTACGACGAGCGTGCTCTCCCTCGCCTTCTTGCCGGTGATCACCTCCACCGCGCAGTTGTCAGTCCACTCACCGGTGGCCAACTCGTGCTCGACAAAGGCAAGCCCCTTGCGGACGAAGGTGCACACCCCGCCGACCGGTCTACGGCCGCCCTTCTTGCGCTCACTGTTACCGCTCGGGACCTTTGCTGCCGTGGCGTGCGTTCGGTAGCCCGGGAGCTTTGGCGTTTCTGCACTGAGAGTCTATTGTAGCATGATGACGTCTGGTTTCCTTTCTGCGTGTTTTAGGTGCTGGATGATCGTTTCCTTCTTTCCCGCGAAGCCGTTGCAGTTCTAGTACCAGATCAGAAGATCCTTCTCTGGCTTCTGGCGCTTCATTGCGGCTGGGGTTGGCTTGTTGCTTGGTGTTGGGTCCATAGTTGTTGTAGTTTGGCGATTATCTGGACTTCCACGTTCTGCATAACTGATTGTATCTGGGCCTGCAGCTGCACCATGCCGTTCTGTATTCCTTGCATCGACTGTTCCACCGAGGTGAGTCTTTCGTCTAGCTTGTTGAATTTTTCGTTCATTGTGCGCGCCAGCTGCTCGCGCTCCTCGTCCATGCGGTCGAGTCTCGCCTGCAGCCTTCTCTCCTTGGTGTTCTCGACGACTCTCTTCTTATGGCTGGGCTCCGTCGGGCGGCCGTTGTCGCCGTCGGTGCTGCTTCTGGCAGCCTCCTCCTCGGTGACGACCTCCCTCTTCTCTTCTCTTGGTTCGTTCGGGGGCGTCGGCTCCCTTCTCGGTTCTTGGGACTCTGGCGGCTTGCTTGCCACTAGTGCTTCTAGTAGTATGGCGAGCTTTTCGTTGATTCTCTTGATCATCTCGTCGTGCTCCTTCAGCTTGGCATGGATCTTTTCGTTGTTGGCCTTGATGATTTCGATGGCTTCGCTCCTCGTCACGGGCTCTTCGTTACCTTGTCGTTGCGTGACGCTCGGCGTCTTCCCGCTACTTGCGCCCTTGGCTACTTCTGTCCACGTGATCTTTTCACCACGCTGCGACGGGGTTCTGCATCGGCTGGCGTTCCGTCCGCGACTGGCGCTACGTTGCCTGCTCTCGCTTCTCCGTCGCGACTCCCTTCTCGCGTGCCACGGCGGGAAGTCCGACGCATTGGGAAGCCTTTCCTTCTGCTGCTGTTGCTGCTCTTCTGCCTTGCGCTCCCACTGCCTCTTCGTGACAACGAAAGGCACCTTGAACTTGTTCTTGCACGCGCGTTCGCCGGTCGGGTGCGCCCCGCCGCACAGCTTACAGCGAGGTTTGCACGTGGCTTCGTGCTCCGTGTTAGGATTAGCTGCCCCGCACGCAAAGCACACCTTGGCCTCAGGGTTCGGGCACACGTCGATTCTATGTCCTACTTTACCACAGCACTTGCACACTTCGTGGTGTTTCTTGTACAGTCCACACTTTAGTAGCGCAGCTCTGTACTTCACGTACCTCGGCACTTTCGGTCCCTCGAAGAGGACGATGACCGCCGTGGTGTTGCCGATCCTGTGTGCTTCGAGCGCCAACGGGTTGTACTTCGTCACGATCGCGTCGTTGATGTCTGCTGGGGTTTCCTCGATTGAAATTCCTCTGATTACTCCCTTCACCGTTCCATCGGGCGCGGTGAGGTACGCGTAAACTTCGTACGCCATGCCCCCGAGAGTTACAGACTTGACTCTGGCGTATACGTCTGCCCTCTGCTCGCTCGGCGTGCTGACTACTAGAATGTTTTGCGCCGCGTTGACGCATACCATGTCCTCTCTCTCGGACTCCCTCGCCGTTCCTGCGGCCGCCATGACGGCGTCCGTGATGACTGAGGCCTCTATTCTAGCCACGTTTAGGCCTCCCCTAGGCCTCATCACGATTTTGAAGTCTTTTCTAGGTATCGTTGCCGGCATGCGGGCTTCTCTCTTGATATTTGCGGTAACTCTTTTGACGAAGTTAGCCTTTTCCTTCGGTCTAGATTGCCTTTCCGCGGCGAGAGGTCGCTCACCTTGCTGCTCCCTGGTCTTTCGTAGTTTTCTGCTCGCCGCGATCCAGCCGCACGACTCGCCGGGCGTCACATCGCGGCCTTCCACTTGAACGAATGTCCTACCTTCGATGCTGCCGACGGTCGTCGTCGGTCTCGTGCTGGGTTCCTCGGCATCGCACACCTCCATCGCCGGTAGCGACGCCATCTTGTTCCTTCTCGCCGGTTAGGCAGCCTTAGGCTTAACGCCGGGGCCGGGCGCCCCGGGGGCCGAACTCACAGCTAAGCCTAAGGCCTAGCAAAACGTGTTCGGCGCAGAACTTCAAAGCTCGAAAAAAAGTCGAATTCTCGTACCTCTTGGTCGATACCGGTATCGGTCGATGACCCGCACCGTTGCGCACACCCTGGTACCAATTAGAATTCGGTAACTGTTGATTACGCTGCATAAATTGCCAGAATTGCAGGAGCTGCAACGAGGCACGTCAGCTCTCTTCGGCGAGCGCAGCGCCACCGAGATGAGTGAGATTACTTTGAGAAATAAATCGCCCTATTCTCTCGCATTCGTTTTTCTTGCTCACAAAGTTCCGTGCGCGTTATAATCGGAGGTGCAAGTTTTTTCGTTTTTTTTTTTTTGCCAGAAAAATCGGGTGCGCCTTAGAATCGGGTGCGCCTTAGAATCGGGGGCGCGTTAGAATCGGGTATTTACGGTATCTCTAGGTTCTGGCGGATCTCGTCTCCGCGTAACATATTTAAGCGTGCGGAAAAAAATCTATAAAAACTCAAAAGACGTCCTAGGGCCTTCATATTTCGATATAAGACAGCTTTTATTTCCCTAGAAAAACGATTTCCCAGCAATGCATTTGTGTTCAAGCGTGAAGCCGACTTGAAGGGATCGGTCGAAGCTTTATATTTGTGAAGCTAGCTTTCATACAGTGTGCGTTGCCCAGTAAAACACGGTAATCTACTCTAAACAGGGAATATAGTTACAGCCCCACTATGTACTCCTCTCCACCGTCTCCGCGTCTCTCGAGAGTTGTGTAAACTCCTCGCACACGCACGGGGTCTATCTGCCCCCTGCGCAATGTCCCGTTCTCTTCGGCGCACCCTGTGTGGGACCCTAGAGGCTGCATTGGCTTAGCTACGCTGTAATAAAGCAGTCTTTTCTTTATCCACCAATTGTCTGCCCTTAGTAGTAACGTAGAAGTCGCGCCACTGTCCTTATAATTCAAAATAGCCGCCCCGATTTTTTTTTATTTCGAGCAAAACAATGTTTTCTGTGTGTTTTCCTAAATTTTAGGGTCCCATAAGCGCACAAACATAAAATAGAGCTGGAAGTGCTAATATACAACAGATTTATTAATGAGGCAATTAATTAGGACATTTGGCAATTAAAACTTTCGCGTTGAGTGAAAACATCACTTCTGCATATTTTCCTAAATCTCATGACTACGTGAACTTACAAACAAAAAAACGAGCTTCGTAGTGCGCGTATTTACAGATTTACAAGCTTGAGAATAAACCTCAGCCCAGCATTTTTTTCAGCCTCAATGTCTTAATTTCGTCTTCACCACAGCTCCTCCTTCTTTGTAGCGCCCAGCTCATCTAAAACGAACCAACATAGATATCTATCGCAACAGACATCATTGAAGAACAATTCCCCAGAAAAATAGCAGTTTTGGTTTCATTCTCAATGCGCCGGAGGAACTTTTCGGTGATGGCATCAATTGACACCACCAGGACCGATAGGGTTAAACCCCAACATACCCCATCCCATCAAACCCCGCAGCTTTGCTGGATTTCCCTCTTTTACTGCTCTGTCGACGCAATGCCGCTCATCGGACTAGGGTTTGTTTTCGTCTCAAAAAGGGCGCGAACGGTTTTTTAGAAGCCTGCGTTAATTCTGCCAGTTTTTCATATAGGCACGGACTACCTTTCGCAAGATCAATCTTAATTTTTTTAACGTGCCCACACATTGGAGGACACGCGATCGAGCAAATTAAGTGAAGTGGGCCAATAAATGGTTGTAATGGGAGTAACATGGCGTTAATTAGTGTTGATCAACGTTCCTGAATCACATGGCCCCAGGCCGTACGCGAAAGGTAGCAGAAAAGCATCAGCGAACGAGGGAAGATCCCACGGAACAAGTGGAATCGGCAGGGCAATGAACTCGCATTTTGGGGACTCTGCAGTGTCACTAATATCTCAGTCGTTTATTAGAAAAAGACATTTCTGAGCCACTTTCCTAGACGCGAAAGTTTGTAGACGTATCTGGAGAAGCCAGCAACTAAATGTCATACGAGAATAGAAAGAAGGGATAATATGCATTACAACTACACCAAATAAATTGTGTGCCGAATAAGTAATGGCGTGATAATGACGATGCACCTGAACTGTAACATAGGAATAATGACGTTAGGGTATTCTGCGATGAGTGATCTCACTTGGTTGGCTTACTAAATAATCGCCACCAGGTAACTGACAAATTATGATTGGCTGCTGGCGGTTGTTTAGTGCACTAGCAACGCCTGCCCGTCTCTAAACGTATACAGGGTGTCCCAGCTATCATGCACTAAGATTTAAAAAAAAGAGTAATGGCGTAACTCGAAGAAAACCTAGTGGATAATATTTGTAGTACTGTGGAGAAGCTGACAGTATTTTTTTCGTTATTGACACTTAAGTAATTCTTGTAATTAATTATCTAACTCGAAAGTACTTTCCTAATCACTAAAGTGTCAATGAGGCACTTGTAGGTACCCACGAGGGGCATCTAACTGCGGTATTTTCAGCGACGAACTAACTGCGTACACATTTATTCTGACTGATAAAGACAACCCACGAAATATGAAAAATACCACATGACGGCGCCTCCGCCATAGAGAAAGAAATACTGGTAAGAGTGGACACTCCCATAGAGCCCTGCGGCCGAATGACTGTACTGTAGTGTAGCGCACCGAGCGGACGGAGAGCCAAACTACTAACCATACTTTCGTGCGTCCACTTTCGGTTTCGGTTTCGCGGACACCGATTTTGGCGGGTAGTTTGAAAGACTGGAAAGCGCTGCTCACAGCGACGGGCATCGGCACGGTATTCGGACGCTTTCATGCAATAATTAGTGTTTATTTGAATATATCATTCTCAGGCTTAGTGCCCGTATGCTTTTACAAAAAAAAAAACCGTTTTCTGAAAACGTGAAATTGCAATTTACAGTACCACTCACACTTGGTTAACAATTCTGTCGCGTGTTCACATGTTGCCGAGCCACATAAAAGAGACACACCATAAATGAAGAAATATTTATTGCATGGCACTAAACGGAACAAGTTCAAATTGTCATCATTCTTTGCAACACACATATAATAATAAACAGTGAGCAATACACAACAGAGACAATACACAGTAGTGAGAGGAAAATACGTTTCCAGGTATGAAAAAAAATGCACAAGTAAAGGTATCACAACCACACAAAGGATTTTTTCTCCACGGTAATTGAAAATGCAGAAAACCCAGAAACTCAGCCATCCACAGGTTTACTTGTATCTACGACACCCTCAGACTCTGTGCGCTGTTGCAGTCATGGAAAAATAGCAACCATAACATAATCTAGACACTCGGATACTTGCAACTGTTTACAACCACTATCTCCGCAGATAATTTTCTTAGTCTGGCAATTTCTCCAGTTAGGATGTGAAAGAAGGGAAAAACTTTGGCTTTGATGGCCTCGCTTATTTGATGAACGCTAATGAGATCTATTGCCTCGGGGCAACTTCAAATCAGTAGCAGTAATTGAACAGAAATCCCATTTATGTGGAGATGCACACGCAAAAGGTTAAGAGGAAAAAAATCCCCTTCCTATTGGTTCCTTGCAAGGGTGCATTTTCCCAAGAAGCCGGGTTACCTTCCGAAAGCGTTGCCTTCCCAGTAAAGGAAAAGGGCCAGGCGGGGATATTTTAGGTATGCGCACGTAGTCAACCGACAGGTTCCAGGCTCGATTAAGGCACACAAATTCATGCCTTCCGCTGTCAATACGAACAGTCTAATATAAGAAACAGGGAAGCAGTATATGCTTCTCGTGTATGAGACAAATGTGGCACATTACAGAATCCCATAAGCATTTGACAACGTAGGTCCCAACATGGTTCTCTTCATCTAGGCCAGCCCGACAACAGGCAGCACGTATGGTGACAAACGACATTTAGCATGACCTCTTACCCTGGCAGTCTTCATAATGTAAAAGGGTTTTTGTGAATGTACTGTTTTCACAATATTACAACTAGCAGTTACAATAACTTGCGAGTGGAGTTTGGAGACTGTATACGCTGTTGTTAGTGGTTTTAATGATATGAGGCATGTCAGTGATAAAAAACCGTTTGTTCCTCGAGTCAACGATAGTCTTTTCAGTGGTCACGCCTTATTGAGTGCCGAGACTTGCGTTAGATTTTAGGTGCTAATGGCAAGGTTCAATAGATGGAATACAGTTGCGGTATCCATCAGAAGCATCAATAAGGTAGCAAGAAGCATTGCAGGCAGTCATCAATACAACTGAATAACTCTGGGAGAACAGTTGGCACGGCCACTTTTGTGAGTCCTGTGAGGGCACGATTCATGAAGTGCTTGCACCATGTTTGGTATGACGAATGCAGCTGGCTGGTTGGCTCTGTCTTGAGGGCACCTGTCGACCTGCACAGGTGATAGGTGTACACAAACTACTTGCAATGACAGATAATATGCGAATAGTCGGTAAATTTCACTGCAACTAGTATTCAAGTATTGCCTCCAGTGCATGCCACCTATTTAAAACACAAGTTCTCTTATTCTATTCAGCAATCATGCGGTCAAGCTATTAGCAACACTTAAAATATGGGTCTTTGTAATTTCGCAACACTGGTTATGCACATTCTTAATGCAATTCACCTATTGTTTGGGTTAACAAGAATGATAACGCTGCTCACATAGCCTGAATCCCTTTGTCTTTTTTTGTAAAATCAGGACAAAGAGCGAGAGCGAGCTGAACGTTAAACAAACCTGTTGCCCCACGGGCTCGCGAAAGAAACGCATCCCGAGAACGCGCACCTGGCGAAAGTATATTTGGGCGCTGTGTGGGCACCATGGCAAGCAGCAGTGAGCGTCGTACTGAGTACTACTGACCGCCAAAGGCCATGCCTTAAAAAGATATGACAAGAAACACACAGTTCCGACTGAATAGGTGCAATCTGCGCAATACGTGTTTAATGAAACAAGCCAAAATATGACCAGAGAAAAGAGAGCAAACGCTTGAAAAAAGGGCAAGTGTAGAACAGTTGTATGCAATGCCTGCGATACCGGAATTGATATACGATGTAGAACGAAGACCAAATTTGAAGGTTTCAATGCACTGCGCACTCACCCCGCCTCGAGCAAAGCTGTTATCTGCCGACGAAAGACGCGTTTTTACCGTACCTGGCGCGCCAAATCGAAGCGACGAGCGCGCGTTATCGGCGTCGGCGAGCGGGTTCGCTTTGTACGCAGGCAGCTTGGTATGCACCCATGTGTAAAACGTACGATGAGTGTACGGCTGCTGGTTATGCCCAGATAAGCCAAATTAATGCAGATATGGCTACTTCGCCGTGTACGTTAGCCCGGACGGATTTGCAGCGCATCACGGCCATAATAGCAGTAACAGTTGGCCAAGCTAGCAATGGCTAGCTAGTATAATACAACGCGGCCTGCGGCTCACGTAATTCAGTGCAGCGACAGCGAACAACGCCTGCTTCGCCTACGGACCGCCGGCCGGCCGGCCACTTCCGCAACTCACAGCCGTAGTTTGCGGCACGTAAACGCTACGTGCGACGACGGGTGCGTACCGCTGACATCCCTCAGCGCTAGATAAAACGGCACAACCAGCCTAAAATACCATTAAAAATACTTCAAATACTTATCTTAAAGACGGAGCACTAGCTATGCCTGATTCCCTGAGGTACGCAGTGCTCGCAGCGTTTGCGGTACAATGCAACGTAAATATGATACGCCACACCAGCACTTTAAAAAAGAAAGTCTCACCTTTCGTTCAGGATGCAAAACCGATGTCGCAAATAAAGCGCTAGGCGTTTCCTTCTCAACAACAGAGGTTAGCACGAGGCTGCAGAAACGCACGTGCAAACGCTGCCGAAAGAGCCAAATGGCGGCTTGCGCTTGCGGCTTGGCCAGGCTTGGCGCAAAGAAGCCACAAAAATCTACATTGACAGCCATTCAACTTATTACACAAATAAAAATGTGTAGTCTAATGTGTAACAAAATTTTAAAAGTATAATATTGTGTGTTAGCTTAATTTTAAATATATAGTTTTTTACCACTTGCGCCGACTGCCGGACGGCGCACGAGTCAGGCCACTCGGCCGCGATAAGCCCGTGTGTCCACTCTTCTAATTTTTTTATTTCTCTATGCCTCCGCGCGCATCGTAAAGCAACGCCCTCAGACAGGCTGCCTCTGAGTTAGCCAGAATGAAATAACAAAAGAAAGAAAAAAAGAAATCGCGACCCAGTTTGCGCCTTATCTGCAAACGCGCCTTGCGAATCTTGTTGTTGCTGCTCCGCCCATGCATGCCATTATCAAGGTGATGCGCCGTCTCTTCTGGCGGGTAACACGCGAAGCAGTTGCTGTCAATCAGCTTATTTGGGGACGCTGCTTTAGGATGCACGCGGAAGCGCCGTCACGTGGTATTTTTCATATTTCGCGGGGTTTTTTTATGAGTTAGAATAAATGAGTAAGCAAATAGTTCGTCGCTAAAAATACCGCAGTTAGATGCCCCTCGTGGATACCTACAAATGCCTCGTTGACACTTCAGTGATTAGAACAGTAATTCTCGAGTTAGATAATTAATTACATTTAATTAAGTAAGTCTTATTAACGAAAAATTACTCTCCGCTCATTCACAGTACTGCGAACATTATTCACTAGGTTTTCTTCGAGCTACGCCATTGCTCTTTTTTTAAATATTTGTGCATGATAGCTGGGACACCCTGTATATAAACTCCTGAGCATTAGACGATGCTTCACGGACTTTAAGAAGGCACAGTGAAATAACAAGTGCACTGTCTCTGCTTGTTGAAGGTTTACAATTTTGTTCAAATAAAAGGCCTCAATGACATCAAATTCGTTTCATTCAACGCAACTTATTCGTATCACGTTGTCAAGTCCTCTTTTGGCGGCGTTTTTTAAGGCTACAGCTGTCCGGGTACGTGGATTTGTGGTTTCAATTGTAAGAACGTCCGCCAAATACAAAAGAGCAAGGATTTGGCGAAGACATGTTGCAGGCGGTCCCAGAAGCTGAATATATAACGCCAGATCGGCTGGCAATAAGAGTGGAACCATGCGGTCTCTTTTTTTCGCGGTTCGCGTAGTGACATGAAACGCAAAAGTCATTCACTTCTTCTGGGAGCCGGAAAGATATATGTGGCGCCAACAAAATTTCAGGCATGCACGTAATGCAACCGTAACCGCACTCATTCCTCGCAGGTCTCAAAGATTGGAGTTACAGTGGGCTGGCCGTGCTGCCAGGGGCAATTCCTACAACCGACAAAAAAGCAATGTGCTATTTTGATTGATTGTAGGTGACTTAGAGCGCCGACACGACGCAGGCGATGAGGCGCGCCGTAGTGGAGGGCTCCGGATTAATGTTTACCACCTGGGGATCTTTGGAACTGGAAGCACCCGTAAGCTCTTAGGATCAGTGATTACAGTTCCAAAGCACATGCACCCGACTTACAATGCTGGTCGCAGGCGGCACCGCGCACGGCTTCTTACAGAGGGATATGCCGAGGACCCTGAAGCGTGCTACACGGACGCCGCGAGCTACGGCTTCCGACGTGCACATGCGGCTGCGTTAGACACGGCCGATTGTAGCCCACTGGCCACAGCAAGATTCCATACCGGCTCTACAAGTACACCTGAAGAAGCGACCATCGCATTAGCGGTGGTGCACGACCCGACGTCCAATATTACCGTGCTCACCGATTCACAAACAGCCTGCCAACGGTTTGGAACGGGGAACATCCCCGGCCTTGCAGCTGCCATCCTCCAACAACGACGAGAACTGCCAGAGACCCGCATTGTATGGATACGTCCCTACGTCCCTAACTTGGAATGAGGTGGCGCATGCCACTGCCCGCGAACTTACCCTATGGGCATTCCCAAAAGAGGAAGAAGACGAACACTTAGAGGCCCCCCGGTCCTGCAGCCACTCTCACAGAACTATTTTGACGTCCTCAATCACTACAGATCTTCCCGCAAGGCTCTACCGCCCCCACATCCATCCCTAGGTTGGCCAACGCCCACCTTTGGCGACGACTACAGACCGATACTTACCCCAACCACACCTTCCTCCATTGGATTTCCCCAACCGCATACCCCCCTCCCGCCCCCCAAATGCTTATACTGAACCGGCACCAGAAATACAACCCCTCATTTGTTTTGGATGTGCCCTGCCAACCCTCCATTCCCACAACCACACGGCCTTCAGCTGTAAAAGAGCCTGCTGCGCGGTGGCCAGCTCGCGGATCAGGAGTTTCTTGTGACGCGCGCCCGGGCCACCGCAGCACAGCGTGGACTACCGGACTTAAATGTCCACCCACCACCTACGGTACCGTCAAACCCGATTACAATGAACCCGGATAGAGCGAATTATGCTATATATCGAACAAAAAAAGATCAGTTACGAAAATACACGCGAAACATATTCCTTATAACGAAGTTCACATCTGATATATCGAACTCGGTGCGCCTAGAATTGCCGCCAAAATGCATGGTCTCGGAGCGGCGATCGAGATGCTGATTGGCTGCGATGGAGATGTTGAGTCTCCAATGGAGCGCCGTGACTCCCGGAACTGTCCGTAACTGTTTCCAACGCGCCTGAATCACGGCGGACTGTGGGAAGAGCCCGCCAACCTTCCCAATGTTGTGCTGAAAGGAGTGCCCTTCGAGGATTTCCTGAGTGCCGACGATGACGTTGTCCTCAGTGTGAGCCCCTCGGATGCAGACACCGTCGCCGATGTCATTGCTGCTAGCGCTGCTTGAAGCACCGAAGAGGCGGAGGATGTCCCGAGTCGAAGCCGTCCGATGCTTAGTGTAGCGCTTTCGGTAGTCAATGTGCTTCACCAATATTGTTTCGATATTGAAGGACACGGACTCCAAGTAATGCAAATCATGTCCCATGTAGAGAATGCTGTGCTAGTTGACGCCGCCAAAACGAAAGTGAAAAGAAGAGTCACCGCTTTTTGGGAAAGTAGGTAGTTACAGCGGAAAGTAGCTTTATTGCTTGCAATAAATAGATAGTTTTGTGTATGGTAACGGCATACTTTATTATGTGCGTTTCTGCATGCGGGGATGGCAGAAAGAGGGGAGGGGAAGGGGGGGATGGTCCTGCGTATTGCGAACTCGTAACAAAAAACTCGTTAATGGCGGGTTAGGCTATTTGGAACTATTGGATATATCGAACTAATCGTGGCGCATATTGCAGTTCGCTATAACCGGGTTTGACTATGGCACTCAATGCTATAATAAAAAAAAACGTTCTGCACTCCGCTCCACTGAGGATGTTTAACGTGCGCTGAAATCTCGTACACACGGGCGTTTTTGCTTTTCATCTCCATCAGAAAAGCGGCCGCCGCGGCCGGGAATCAAACCCGCGTCCTTGTGCTCAGCAGCCAAACGCCTTAGCCACTGAGCCCCCGCGGCGCGTGACAATTGCTATTTTTACAAGCAGGGCATTCTACCACATAAGTAGTAGCGGTATAGTGCTTTATTAAGAAAGGGAAGGCCGGTTGGCCAGAGGGGAAGGATGAGAAGAATAGATTTTATTGTCACCAAATGGAAATGGCAGAGAGGGAGAAATAAACTATTCTTAAATCTTCAAAGGTCACCTAGGCAGACTCAAACGGACGACGTAATGGTCCAGTTTGAGGAACCGAGCTGGATGTAGACCCCGGCTCACGCTACTTGTGCCAAAACGCTCTCAAGAGCAAAAGGGCACAGCGCGGCGAGGAACTGGGGGTCATGGTATGGGGGATTATCTAGGGAAGAACCATATGGGACCAAGATACAGCTATGGTCTGGGAATGCAGCGCAGTGCCATATAAAATGGTTTAGGTCCTCGACAAGATAAAAAAAAAAAACAGCGAAGTCAGTGTTGCCTGGATTGTTTATTGTTAAGTCCGACACATTGTTAAAACCAGTAATTCCGTGAGTGGGTTGAACTGCGCTTTAAATTTGTGACCCTATCGTGGAGAAGTGGACGTTAAGCCCCATAGCTCAGCTCAATGGAAGGAAAATATATGGCAACTTCAAATGCAGAGCATTTCTTAGCCTCGCCTGTTGCTGCGTCGTTCGGTGTTAACAGTTCCGCGTCCGCAGCAGGTGCGCCTCTCCTTCCCTCCTCTCTCTCAACAGCAGCTGGCGCGCGCATGCGTCGTAGTCAGCCCGTTCGCTCCGTCGCCGTCTCGGCGTAACAGGTGCGTGATAGCAGCGCGGTGGGGTGTGGAATGGCGCGCGCTGCTTGCGCATGCTCGCTCTCCCCCCCCGTACTGCTATCCCTCTACTGCGCGCGCTGCAAATATAGCGGCTAGCGGTCGCTCTTGTTTCAGTCACTGCGTTGCTCCTTCCTTCCTTGGTTGACGCTCGTGCCCACGTTTACTCGTGTCTGCTACTCCAGCATCACGGAAGAAGCGATGGAAGCAACACTGCCTTCAATCAGTACTGAGGCCCCAATGCTCTGCATTTACTCGTCTTCCCCTCGCGGGAAGGCGAGGGAATTTTTTTTATTACGTTTAGGCTTCAAGTATCGCTAAACGGCTCATATGTTCGCTGCGTCATATTCGCGATATTTGGCTACTCCCCGAAATTTTCTGCTTCCGTCATGTCGACAAAGAAAAAGGGAAAACATCTCATCGCTCGTTCATTCCACTGGGGTCCCCTCGGGGGGGGGGGGGGGGGGGGAGAGAAGGATATGGAGAGAGAATGAGGGATTGATTTGACTTGATTGATTATGGGATTTAACGCGCCGACGCAACGCAGGCGATGAGGCGCGCCGTAGTGGAGGGCTCCGGATTAATTTTGACCACCTGGGAATCTTTATCGTGCGCCGAAATCTCGTTCACACGGGCGTTTTTGCTTTTCGCCTCCATCAGAAAAGCGGCCGCCGCGGCCGGGAATCGAACCCGCGACCTCGTGCTCAGCAGCGCAACGCCTTAGCCACTGAGCCACCGCGGCGGGTGAGAATGAGGGAGCATGCCCTCAGAAAAATGTGGCGTTCAGTGCCCGCTCTCGGCGCGAAAAATAAGCTATCGCTCTACGAATTTCGCTTTCACTCCGCACTCTGCGCGTTCATTGCGCAGTTCGCTACTCGTTCGCGCCGGCGCGCCGAGAAGCGTCATAGTGTTGCCTGTGGTGAAACTGTAATGCGGTAGTTGGTGCTAACAAAGCGGCTGTCTGCCAGCCGCTCCCCCAAGACCGAGCTTATCAGTCAACAAATTTGGTCTAACTGTGTTAGACCTTGGCAAAATGTATGGCTACGGTACTCCTGAGGCACGACCGTCATTAACACCTGAGAAAAATAAAATTTCCTCACACCTTTCGCCTAAATTTAGTGTTACCTCCATGCCGCGTGCTAAAAAGCTTTGCTGGTCACCCACTTTCACAGAATTGAATGGCTGCCATTGTTGGTGAGCACAACCACGGACGGCTGTGCGAAACGCGTCTGCGTGGGGTGCCTCGATACCAGCGCCTTCGTACATGGTGGAGACATGCTTTGAAAGCTCCCGTGCGCCAAGGGCGCCATTTTAAGTGCGAATGCACTTTATAAGCGACCCTAAACCATCCACCGCCGGCGGCGGCGGCGGCGTCCGCAGTGCTCCTCTATATTTAAAAAAGAAACAGCATCCGGCGCCAGGTTTCGATCCGAGGACTTTGCGGCCGCAGCGCGACGCTCTACCGACCAAGCCACGGACGCGACGGTGATATCAGTGTTAGTGACGCGCCTTATATCTTTAACGCATTCAAACTACGTCGTCAGCGGCGTGCGTTGGCGACTCAGCGGCGTTATAGCGGCTTGATAACTGCGTGGTGTACACGTGATACTACACACCCGATGGAAGAGATGGAAGAGAAGGCGGCGAGGCGGTGGGCTGCGGGGGCCGAGCGCAAGCGCCGCAAGCGGGCCGACAACCGTGCATTCGCACTTTCACATTCTCCCCCTCGGGGAAATGCGGGGGAATTTTTATGTCAAAGTGCTCAATACTGATGGGTTAGGCCGCGTGTATTGCAGAGACGGCTTCGGGTTTTTGCGGAATCGGTACTGGTACACTACTTTGCCTGTGAGCAGTTTCGCATGAGCAGTAACAACTATCCAGACGATCAGCCATTGTATTCCGCTGTGCAGCAGATCGACAACAAAACAGCTGAGTTGTTTTCATTTCCCACAAGACCAGGCCACGCGAAATAAATTGTAAGGTTGAAACTGTCGTGACACGGCGTAAGAGCAAAGCGTCTGCGCGCTGAAGGAAGCCAGTCGTCGAGCCGCGCTGTAGGCATCTGTAGGGGACGAAAGAATTCTGCTTTATTGCGCCGGCCGATAATCCACATTTCCGAACATTACGCGTAGCCCAGCTTGGCGGACTCATTTGGCACATTCTATCTGTCGTTGTGCAATTGTCGAACGCCAGCAGGCGATAACAGCCAAAAATCTCCGGGAGTAAACCGCATCGCAGCGAAAATTAAGGCGCGCGGTCTTGATTCGGGCGCGACCGAGCCACCCAAAATGGCGGCGACAAGGTATACGTGTATCCACCCTGTACGGTGGAAATGTGTGTGCATCGAGGCATGCTACGTTTGCGTGACGTCGGCTTAGGCACACTCCAATTTGTCATCTGCTTCACTCGGGCTCGCTCTCCCTGCGGCTTCTTTGTGCTCGGTTATCCTTTGATGCTCGACTGCAATGTATTTTGCGTGCGCATAATGTTTTATCGGGAAAAATTGCTTCAAACCGCATAAACACGCTCAACACACGGCTTCAAGTAGGGTTGCTTGTTTGGGGCCAATCCGGGGGAAGCATAGTTGGCTTCACTCCATTCGTTTCAAGGCCGATCCCGTGCGAAGGGTGCAAAGTTCTATATTCTTATTGCTACGAATATTTAGGGCCAACGTCATATTCGGCCATGAGACAAGGAGATTAAGCCAGGTGCTAATAACTGTTGTTTGTAACCTTTCGGAATGCTCGAGAGTATGGTAGCATCACTTTACGTTGTCGTGGCCCGTGACTATCCCGGCATGCACCACCTAAGGTCGCAAAAAATAGGCTGAGTTTATAGCCTTTTGTTTGTTCACAAAACAATCGTGGTTTCAAACTCGCCAAAGTGGCGAGTTTTAGCGCAGAAACTGTTTCCTCGCGCAAGCTGAGTGTAGCAGACTGCAGCGGCGCGAGTCCCTGAGCAGACGACAAGAGCCAGGTGGCTCCATTTAATCATGTGATCGCCAGTTGCGGCGGAGGTGTTATCGGCTAGGTTCTAACCAAAACTGCTTGCATCGACAGGGTGCATAAAAAGAAGTCACGCCCATAAAATTGAATGTTGCGGGAACGCCATCTTACTGGCCAATGTTCGTTAGCTGTCAATCTAATATAGGTATCTCTAAATGTTCAGCGCCTTTACACTCTGTAACCGACGATGACCAGCGAAGCTTGGTGCAGTCCAAGGTGTGGGAGAAACAATACACGATTCTTTATTTGCGTTTGAGAATACTTTCTAGTATGCTCACGATTCTTTATTTATTTGCGTTTGAGCATACTTTCTAGTATGCTCTAACGCAAATAAATAAAGAATCGTGTTTTGCTTCGCTCACACCTTGGACTACACCAAGCTTCGCTGGTCATCGTCATTTACAGGATTGCAGAATTTTTGCAACATCACTGTGAACTAACTAGTTATGGAAAGTAAATTAACGTCGGCGAAATGTTAACGTTATCTCAGCGGCTAATTGTAACGTAATTTGCTTCGGGAGAGTTTCGATTAAACAAGAGCTACGACCGTTTTATGTAAATTTCCTCTGTAGATGGTCATGTACTGCGTGATAGTCATGTACCGTCCCCATTTTTATCCCCGGAAACACCTGCATCCTCGCTCCGCCGGCAGCACCATCCGCGGGCCTAGGGTGCACAGGGAAAACAGAGAGGACCGAGAACCGATTCCGAGGGCGCGCCACCAGGGACTGCCAACGACCCGCGACCGCGAGCCAGGCCGACATTGTCCAGACGCGGGCGTTCCGTAACTGCGCTGGCAAGCGTACTTTTGTGTTGCGAGTTTTTGTTGTCCCGTGTACCGCCTCCCGTCCATCGTACGTCGCTCCCGTCCCTAGTAAATGGGTGTTCCTACCGCTGCGGTGTGATCTATCCGTCCTATGCGGGTCACGCAGCACGTGCAGGCGTCGTTTGTTGGCCCGCCAGTGCAGATTATAATTCTGAAACGCTTACAACTTCGCTGTAATGTAATCCTTTATGACAAGTAACTGAAACTCGTCGTAATCATAGAGCCGATACTTGCCGGCGCCAGGTTTCGATCCTACGACTCTGCGGGCGGAACGCAAGGTGCACGGTACTCTTCCAACTGAGCCACAAAGCCAACACAGAACGGAAGGTTACGAACGTGCCTTATATCCTTGACTCATTCAACCGTCGGCCAGAGGTGCGCCCTCTCCCCCGCGTCCTCCTCGCCTTCTCTCCGCTCGCAACGCCCTCTCTCGCCGCGTTCGGTTCGGGCGCACAACAGGTGGGGACGTGCGTAACACCCTCTCTCGCCGCGTTAGGTTCGCGCGCAAGAACAGGTGGGGCGCTCGCATCGCGCTCTCTCGCCGCGGTCGGTTCGCGCTTAAACCACATATGTCGTTCGCGCGCGCTGCGGTCGCTAACATCTGTGGCGTGATCGTGACGTCAGCATCACGCGTTCGCGTGGTGGCGATTTCGGCGCTATAACACTCTCTCGCGAGGGGCATATGGATTGGATTCGATTGGATTGGCTTGGATTAGCTTGGATTTGGATTGGATTGGATTAAAGTGGATTGTATTGGATTGCGTTGCGTCATAGCCGCGCCACGTTGCGTCATAGCCGCTCCACGTTGCGTCATAGCCGCGGCAGGGGGTTCACGGCACATTTCACCATCGACTTCATCGACAATGTCTACGCTGGAAGACAACAATTACAACAACAACAACCAATACGTAATCCATACGACTTGCAGGCGCCCCCCCCCCCCCCCGCAGAAATGCTCTGCATTTGATCGTGCCCCTCGCGAGGGGGATGTTTTTAAACCGTCCACTGAAATCGCAGTAACACACGCTGCCGTCTCCTCCTGGTTCTTTGTCTCCGTGTCTTGGGACGGACTTGCAGGGGTCGCCTCCACCTTTTCCAGGTTTCCCGTGCCTTGTGCTGCTGCTTCCGCCTCGGCCACGTCCATCAAGTGCTCTGAAAACTCTTCTCTACCCGCAGGCCCCGTCACGTTGGCGTAAGTGCGGACGCAATCCGCGTCTGCATGGCCGAACCGACGGCATTTCGAGCAGCGAGGCACCTTGCAGTCACGGCGAACGTTACCACTCCCTTGCAGCACAAACACTGCATGGGCCTGCCTGGCGCCACCAAGAGAGCCAACTCGCCTGCGACCCGGATTTGATAAGGCAAATCTCCTACCGTCAACCCGGCCTTGAGCTTCAGCGTTACCGCCCGCGTCGTGGAGCCCTTGTCCTGCACTCCATGCACGCGCCATCTTTCCTTGGTGACTTCAATGACCTTGCCATAAGAAGCAAGGGCGGTACGCACGTCCTCGTCTTCAACGCCTTGCAGCAGCCAGTGAAGGGACGACGAGGCACCGGCGTCCTTTCACTTCCTGCTCGCCGGCCGCCAGCATCTTCTTTGTAGCCTCGGCACTTTTTTTCCGACGCCACACTGCCCGCTAACGTAAAAAATCTTCAGAAGGTGGCCATAGAGGGCTTCGCTGTAAACATCTGTACAAAAATTGGCCACTAGGATAACCTGACCATTGCGCGGAGTTTCATTCCCTTGTCACTAGAGAGTTTTAGTTCAGGCGCCGGTCACTCGAGTTTGCCGGGCGACCGCAGGGCCAGCCGCGGCAGACCCGCACAAAACTGGGTCGGTGGGGCCGCTCCGACCGCCTTCATCGCCCTCGAACGTGCCTTCGTAAAGGCGCCCAGCATAACTTTATTAGCGTGCATACTTACAAAATTTTGCAGCGATGGCTGAAGGAACCGTGGTAGAAGGTAGAAGCCTCCAAATAAGACGGCGCTGATGGAATAATGTCGCCTTCCTGCCGAGCCGCAGGCCGGCACACTGTTAAGGTTGCTTTGAAGGATTTGCATTTGCTCGCAGATTCTTCTCTCTCTCTCTCTCTCTCTCTCTCTCTCTCTCTCTCTCTCTCTCTCTCTCTCTCTCTCTCTCTCTCCTTTTTCTTTTTTTTTTTGCGGGTACGAAGCCATAGTTGCAGAGAGGAGATTGGGAGATAACATGCGGGGGCTGAGAGGCTGCGCTCACTGTCGCCCCCGCTTCTCTCAATGGCCGCCGCCGTAACAGGTGTTTTCTGCTGGGGAGCGCGGCTCCCGTTTGGGGCGCAACGGAGCGACGCGCCCAATTGCGGCAACAACGCGCCGTAGCGTGCCTCCAGGGCCCACCCTATTACCCTTGCAGTGACTAGGCCAGGACGGCGACTTTTGTAAGCACCACCCCCGCTTCCCTTTGTGGACACCAGCCTAATGGAATGTTGGGAAGCCCGACTCCCGCCTTAAGACGCTTCGGAAGGACGCGCGCAAATAGGGCAATAAAATGCCGTTTGGGACTTGCGTGCCTCGGGGCTACCGTAACGTTGTACGCTTAGAGTGTGAAAGCTTGGGAGGCGACTTTTGTGAGCACCGCGGCGCTTGGCCGCTCTTACCGTGAGAAACTTCAGTCTCCGACGTTCCTGCGTTTTCGTGTGTCCGCCACGTCTGGGAGAGCAGACGAGGGGCGGAATTATAGTGGGGACCGCTTGACTCCACATTTGGTGGATGTAAGAGGTCGCTTGACCAATCAAATCGGCTGCGCGGCATACAATGGGCGCGAGGAATGATATTGCCGCGCAACGTAGGGAGCAGCAGACTTAAATGGGGTTGGAGACCAGCGAGCCTCCGTGCTTAGTGCACGTAAACCTTGCCGTCTAGTGCGTAACCCCAAGTCGATCGCTAAGGTATGATACCTAGGGCGTAATTCGGAGTCTCGATCGCTAAAATAGCCATGCTTAATCACCCTTTTCTGTAACCAGCTCTTGTAAATAACCGTAAATATAGTTTTCTTCTTTTGCTCACTAAATCCTTCTGTCGACATTCCCTCGTCTCATCCCTGACCACCACCACCGCCGAGCACCCGCAGCGAAGGGCTCCTTCGCCACCGTCAACGAACCACAAACCCTGAAGGAGGGGTTTCTACTAGGTAGTTATACGGTTTGGTTAGCAGGCTGTAAATACGCATAAGTGCGCACTGCTCAGTATACTTGTTTACAACGAGGACGCTCAAACGCAGTTATCACAGGGTAGTTTATGACCAATCGGTTCCACTCTATGCATCTGTTATACCACGGGGCTGCCGCCGTATTTAATACAGGCAACAACATGTGGTGCCCTCTTTAGCCGTTGATGTTCCAAATGCTTCTTCAGCTATTGAATATCATGACATATTACTGGCTTTCCATGCAAAACAAAATATGAAAGACAATTGTCTAATCCACTGAATGGGTCAGAAAAATACAGATAACATCGGCTTCAATAAAAGTTGGACATGAGCAGAACGCAGCACCAAATGTCCGCGTTCAAAATATTTTTTTTGTTCAGAAAAAAGCTTTTGCTGCAAATTGAAGGTAAGAAAAGCGACACAATTACTTTCTAATAGACTTCTCCCGCCAGAGCCGTTAGTGTAAGCGAAAAATATCGCCAAATATGAAAGTTCTAAAATAATTCCAATATGCTTATTTGGTATCCTTCTCACCCCTTCTCCTCCCCCTCCACCATTCGACCTCCTCAAACAAATCAAAGTTCTTCGATAGCCTTCTGGCGAAGAGATTCTTTTCTTCGAGACGTGTTTTTTTACATCTGGCGTACTGGGTTGCACTAAGAAACCCGTAAAGTCTATTGGGGGAGGGGCTAAATAGACACAAGCTATGTTAAGGCTGGAGACGGTGATATCGGCCGTGCGGTGCTCCGGTAGTAGCGAACAGAGCCATGAAAAGAAGATGACACGGGTGACTGAGGGACCCTTGTAATGTTTATGTTGTTGTAATCGAAGTCATGAACTCAAAATCGGCGTTGTATTTTCAGCTCTCGAGACGTCGTATTCGATGGCGTGTTCTATTCATTAACGTCACCACTTCTCATAGGCAGACAGAAGTGTGAATTTCATACTGCTGCGTATGCCAAGTACTATATTAAAATCAAATGTAACACTCATGTTGCTCAGTCAGTAGCTCTGCAATCAACAACGTATTTCGACAAGCACACCTACGTACATGAATCGGCCAACTCGCGGAAACATCGCATAACGGTGTATATCGTATGTGCAAACGAAAGATCCTCTTTAGGAGACTCGAAAGCAATAAAGTGCTGTTTCTTTTGAACCAAGACACGCAGATCATAAGGAAGTTGTGCGCGCCAGTGAGAAAAGGCGTGAGCAATACCGCGCATGCGCTTCCCTTCTAGGAGTCACGCCAATTTGTTTCGCCCATCCATCCCATGCGCGAGTTCAACCGAGAAAATCCGTCTTCGTTATTCTGCACTGTGTACCAGAATTACTGTACAAGGGCGCAATTTATGTTAAACATAGAATGGGCTACTACTGCGATTCACCGGATGGGGCGAAAAAGGAACGCACCCCAGTCACGAACGTGCTGGCGCGCGGTGGCCGACCCAGTATTTCACGTATCTGCCGAAGGCGGCGCTGGGTGTCTCTGGGTCAGTGTCGCCCTCTGGGCAGTGACCGGTGCCTATGGCGTTTTCTGCCTTTGCGTGAGTTAAACGTTACACTATTGGCGGCACGCTACGTCGGCGCCGCGCGGAGAGTTTTAGTACAGCGTTTCGTCGGTTTTGCTTTGCGGCCGGCTAACTTTTACGTCGCCATCGGTTGAACCGAATGCGAAGAGACAATCTGGTCGAACGAGCACCCGAAATTTTGCACGACTACCCAACCAGTGGAACCAAACACCTTCCCGTTAGCATTGAATGCAAAACGTGCACAACATGATACAAATATTCTCCTACATAAGCACACTCTATAGCGGAACTATTGAAGCCCCGAGGTTGATTGTTTTGTCAATCGCACACAACGCGCAGAACCAATAGACCGCGTTTCCCCTATACATTTTATTCGACTCAAAAACAATCCAAAAATCCGGTTCGAACAAAAGCGACGTAACGGTGTAACTGATTGCACTGCGAGGCGGAAGCACAAAAATAAAATGCAATCTTTTGCCTCGTAAACATCGCACTCACGTCGCAGTGTTTGCGGGGTCGAACAGCATGTCATTTCACTCTAGCGCAAGACGAGAAGGCTTTTATCCGCACACACTGAGTTGAGTCATCGCTAGTGATCACTAATCACGAACACCGCAAGCACAGTCCACCCTGTGGAGCACACCGTCGTCATCAACCGTGAAGCGAACGCAACCGCACACACACACCATGGGACGCGGGGCTGTAGGAGCTTTGTTGGGGCAGTCAGCAATGCCACGTTAGTTTCGCTCACTGCGATAGCAACGTGCAAACCACGGGGCCCATTTAACAAGACAGGAGCAAAAAACTGTTCGCGTAAGACGCAAATTACAACTCACAGAGGAATGAAGACGCTGAGGTGATCCATCCACTTTACCTACCACCATGATGTAAAGACGGGAACAAGCAATGAGCTCAGCGTACGTACGCTACATTGCTGAAATACCGTGCGTGCAATTTACGGCCGCTAAACGCGAAACCAACTTTGCGTACTGCGCATGCGCGGTGAGACCGACGCAAGAGAATAGCGTGCGTTAACACTTTACGTAGGGCTGGAAACGCTATAGTAAAGCTCTCTATTATTATTTCACAGTGAAGTTGTAAACGTTACAAAATTCCGGATACTGTCAATAGACGGGCGTCTACGGAGAAAGTACGGTTACGGAAAATGGCTGTAACGCTTGTTGTATCGAAATAACCCCGAAACAAATTATATGGCAACTACCCGTTAAGGGGACTCTAACATTACTCTCTGCACTGCCTATTTTTTATAATTACGTAGCGTTGTAAATATTATGAAATGCCCGTTTGCTGTTACCGAATGAGTTTCTACGGGAACCAAACGAATAATCCCATGTTTTTCTGGTAGATGAAACGTGTCCGTCCAAGTTTCATCCAACTAACTGGGAAGCATGATCGATTGATTATGGGGTTCAACGCGCCGAAATATCGACACATACCCTGGTATTCTGAGACCCTCCTCCGCTCGTGCCTCCAGTAGAGGAGATCCTTGAAATCGATTTGCCCATTGCATAAGCATTGCGGAATCCTCCTCTCCTCCTCCTCCCCCCCCCCCCCCCCCCCCCAGCCGAGTGGAGGGAGCAAATGGAGTGGAGGAGGGTCTCAGAATAGGGCCCATAGATATTTACGTTTTAGCCTCAACCTCGAAAGCGGCCACACTGCCGGGAAACCCGCGTCTTTGCACTCAGTAGCACAGCGCCGTCCGGAGCATGATCAATCAAAATTACAAACGGCGTGTTTGTTCCGGGCACTTCTTCGACTGCACCCAGCTCGGCTGGTTATCTTCCTTCACAGGTTGGAAGGAAACTGATTTTGTTTCTACTTATCATATTGGAGTTCCCGGAGGACTTTCAATAGGCAAATAGGGATGGTTGACAAATTTGTCCGCTAGGTAGCTTAGCAAATATTTCAATTCATTGCACACGCCCAGTCATAACCAGCTATCCGTACGCCCAATTTTATTTCCTTGAGCGCTTTTTTTTTTTCGGGAACATGCGCGCCAGACAAAAAAAAATTTAAGGTGGACCTTGTGGAACGTATTTTGTGCATGTTAGAAACTCTGCAAAAATTAGCAACGGAGGCTTTGCAAAAACGCGTCCTGTCCTGACTGAGACAAAAAATCTCGGACGGGGAGCGCATTGCGTCAAAGAGCGCGCTACCGAATTGAGCACGAAGCCTCCATGCTTCTTCCCGCAGCGAAGTGCCTGCTTTGAGAAACCGGCCACGTGCCACACTTGTCGCGCCATACGTGCTACGAAAGCGGAGCGAACGTTTTCTTCGCTCTCTCTTCCCGCGCAACCAGCCGACTGCGGTAATTGCAGCGCATCTGCATTGCCGCACGCCTGGTCAGGCCACGGTCACCGTGGCCTTCAATATTTTAACAGAGCCTGTACATTTCCACTCTGCCTGATTAGAATGCCGGTATGTAGCTCCCGCAGGGAGGTACCATTGTGCGACCCTTTCCACGCACCGCCTTTATGACGTCGCGTGGAGAATCAAATGCCGCAGAGAAAAAAAACCCCGCCGCACTGCTGCGCACCTCATGGGTTGTCGAACCGCGGCCAGCGTGGGGCTCCTTCACCCCCGACAGGTGGCTTTCTCTGAGCAATTAGGATTCCAACATGGCAGACGACGCGCAACTCTAGCTCCCGATGGGAGCTACACAGAAGAACTATGAATATGATGAGTCAATGGCGCCCACGTCCCAAAAAGCAGCGATTCGCCTCACCAGGCATGCTGCAGACACGTGCTTTTATTTCCAGGTTCAATCTTCCGCTTCTAGTTTCGACCTCCAACCTTCTCTTTCTAGGTTCAACCTTCTCTTCCCTTTCTAGGTTTCCTTCGTAAGAAAGGGTACAGCGGCGGGCCGATAATTGCCTTGGCAGCAATTACCGGCCCGCCGCTGTAGCCCATTCATTCTGCTACTAGATTTTAATGCACACGCATTTTTCCGCTACCCGGCGGAAAATCCTCCGTTTATGTTGGACTCAATGTCACACTTCGATTGCATAAGAAAATTTACAAAATATTCTATGACCTTCATGCTTTGATACGAGACTACACATATTGCCTTGAAAGTGTCTTTCAAGCAATGTATTTGTGTGCAGTTGTGATTGAAGCCGGGTCTGAAGTGGCTCATAGCGCTCCATCCGAAAACAAGTTGTCTTCTGAAGTATTCCGTAAAAAATCATAGGGCCACCGTATTTTTAAAAAGTACCGCGTATAATGCACTAGAAAAAAAAGAAAGCCTCTTCCCACCAATTCACTTGCCAATTCTGGTAACGCTGGCTTTAAATGTTTGATTGATTGATTGATTGATTGATTGATTGATTGATTGATTGATTTATTGATTGATTGATTGATTGATTGATTGATTGATTGATTGATTGATTGATTGATTGATTGATTGATTGATTGATTGATTGATTGATTGATTGATTGTAGGGTTTAACGGGCCGACGCAGCGCAGGCGATGAGGGGCGCCGTATTGGAGGGCTCCGGATTAATTTTGACCACCTGGGGATCATTAACGTCCGCCGAAATCTCGTGCACACGGGCGTTTTTGCTTTTCACCTCCATGAGAAAAGAGGCCGCCGCGACCAGGAATAGAACCCGTGGGTTTAAATAGTTTCGGTACCATGCAAGCCACAGTAGTTCGTTGTCAAACTTGTGTTATTGTCTTACGGCAACAAACTTTTCAAGGGAAGTAACGCAAAAGTAATCGATTACATTTCTGTAATTTCTCAGCTACTTTTCTCGCGATGTAATTGACTCATGTAATCAATTACATTGAAAGGAAGCAATTGAAATTGAAATCGGTTACTTATTTTCTGTAACGTGTACAATACTGTTTGTAATGCACTGGTCGGAGTATTCACACGTTATCCTAATTGCAGAGACGACTGAACAGTGAATGTATTAAAATTCTATTGAAGTCACCGAATCTTAGTTGCCCTATTATTGATTGATTTGATTGTAGGGTTTTAACGTGCCGACGCAACGCAGGCGATGAGGCGCGCCGTAGTGGAGGGCTCCGGATTAATTTTGACCACCTGGGGATCTTTAACGTGTGCCGAAATCTCGTACACACGGGCGTTTTTGCTTTTCGCCTCCATCAGAAAAGCGGCCGCCGCGGCCGGGAATCGAAGCCCTATTATTGAGTTTTATCCTTTCAGGCACCCACGTTTCCTGCTAATTTTCGATTAATGATTTTTTTGAACCTGGATGTTTACAGTTGAAACTCGTCTACATGAATGAATGCAGCCTTCTGCTTCGCAAAAGCCAATGCCCAAAAAGCTTTTGGGGCATTGGCTTTTGCGAAGCAGAAGCTTTACAATGGTATGAAGGGGGAGAATAAGAATATTTTGAGCTTTGTTCTGACTCATCATATACGTTATGTGTTTCTTTTATGCATAACGTAATATATATTTCCGTGCTCGCCAATTTGTAACAGTACGTAAATAACAAAGCTTAATGGTACATAAATACTCAAATTCTAAGCAACACCGAAACAGCCACAAGTTATGCTGAATTTTTACACTACCCCTTTAAGGAGTACTTCAAAAATTGACCATTTTTTCACGCACGAGACGACTATGAGGTATCAAAACAACGCGTACCACATTTTTACGTTATCGAACGGAAAACCAAGCTTATTACTTCTGCCTGAATTTGTGGTTTTTACATACACTCTAAGAAGCACCCCTAGGGTAGCCTCGCTAGAATGCTCCACAATTACCGATCAAAGCGGCCTAGTATGCAAATTCGATTAATGACGTGGCCTAGCATTCAATTTGTATGAAAAAGGGTGTCTGCGCAGGTACATCGCGCAATTCAAAAGGCCACTTACGCGTGGCGTGTTGTCCCTGCGCACGTGAAATTTTTTTGTGCGAAATCATATACTGTGCTTTATCTCTCGCCGAATTCGCACACTTGGCCTCTCAAATTAGTCATTCTGGAGCGCTGTGGTGAAGGCAACTTACGGGGACCAAGTCTTTGTGTGTAGGGTAGTCAGTGTAGTGTAGCGTAGTCGTTATTCTGCATTAAGAGATGTGCGTAATGTTGCATAGAATTGTGATGTTTCAGTCGGACACTTTGCAAAGCCCGCTCGTGCTTTGAACGTAGCTGTTGCCGTCAGCGAGGAGGAGGAATAAACTTTTATTATTCAGGCCCAATCTGACTCCGTGTGTGGAGGCAGACCAGTGGGGAGACTCCTTAGTCCAGGAGTCCCTGGCTCTGGCTGGCAGTCCGGGCCCGTCTCACCAGGTTAAGCTGGGAGCCGGGTTCAGAGCTGGACAGCTGCGCCGCCCACTGTGAAGGGGAGGGGTGGGGATTGGGAGGGAGGTCGGGTGTGTGGGAGCATTCCCATACGATGTGATACAGTGTACCCCTTTCGGGGCAAAACTTGCACTGTGGTGAGTAAAAAAAAAAAAAAAAAAACGCCATCAGGGGGCTGCGGAGCCCACACCCGCTTCACATGGGCTACTGCTTTGCACCGCCCTGGCTTTGAACCTCCGTGCAGCAGCGCTCTATAATTAGTATCATCGTGTTCGCTAAGTCATCAGCTTCACCCTGATACCCGCCACAAAAGCCTTGCACGATTTCTCACCTCGCCGGAACCACTCGAAGTTTCAAGCGGTGAGCGTCTCTGCTAACCCTAACGTTCCAAAGAACACGGCTCAACTGCAATCGTGGACGCCTTCGGGCGCCCGGCCTGCCGTCAGCGAAATGGATCAAACGATACAATTGGCACGGCGGATGAAAAAAGAGAGCGAGCGCACAGCGCAGCGAAGAATGAATGACGGAAGCACGAGAACAGTGGTACGCGCGTTGATACGTACCCGCCTTCGTGTTCGTGCTGTGGCTGAGCCGCCTGCTATACGAAGGCCATTAGTATGCTTACGAGTAAAGTTTAACCATAGTTGATTAGAGCGCTTCCTGCAATAAACAGAGTGCTGCATGTCAGGAGGTCTTTCTTTGGTAATTGAGAGTGGGAGGCTGATAAGCGTGCCTCCGTATTTTCCTTCATTCACCGCTATCTATCATCAGTGTTTGCTGTTAAATGCGCCCACCCGCTTCCTGCAGCTAGCGCGGCAGTCGTGCCATTCTCCGCTTACTTTGCAGTGTGCCATACAATGCATTGCTTGCGCCAGCCACGCAACTCAAAGCATTCTCTCCACAACAATACAAAATAATGTGCTTCCATGTATACCCCAAAATCAAAACATCTCTAAAGTGGCGTTTCAGTCTCGCACGAAAAGCTATTGCAGCCCCACGGACGAACATTTTGTTCGGTTTGATGTATCATGAGGTTCAGTGCGCCGAAATTGAAATTGAAAATCAGCCTAATATAAGAAAACTGGCGCCCTTCTATTTCAAATATGTGGCAACCAAAGGAAAACTGCAAGAGTAAAAAAAAAATCCACAGTGCACTTTACGGTATAGCGGACGCAGCTCCAATTGTGAAGCCTTCACAGTTGTGCGTATTCCGGGGGGGGGGCAGTGGGTTGCTTAGTGTATACTATCCTGCATTTGTATAAAAACACCAAGGATGGGGCTAGTATAGTGATTTCGTTCCTGACAACGCAATGGGGCAAAAAATTTAAATTCAATATCTGGCGGTGCAACAATAGAAGTTTCCCACGAAAGTAAGGCTCGAAATTTAAACTTTCAATATTGATTGTTGCATAAGAGTGTAAGACGTGACACCAAATATTGGGTTCGGAGCGGGGCTTTAAAATGTTTATTTGTGGAACTCGAGAAAGGCATCCAATGTATACTCAACAATTTAATTAGAGGACGGTAGAGCAGGCTAGGCAAGTGAAATTGTCAATGCACTTGCGAGAGGGGTGTACAATGTGACGGATAGAAGACAGTCTTTCTTGAATCTCACTAAACGAAAAATAGTTTCTGTTTGTTCTTCGAACCACGGCAATTTAAACTAAATATTTGCTGGAAAATTGAATAAATTATTCGCATTTCCGGAATTGCAGCAATGGAAATCAATAAAGAGGTGCTAGAATAATACTGAGGAGAGGTAACATTCGAGCCAACGTCCTACACACGGCCCATTTGATTTTATTGGTTGAATACCACACCCATAGTTAGAGTAGTAGCTCTGGAGGCAAAGGACAGGGTTAACGGCGAGGCTGCACGGGGATTACTGAAAGAAAGGATGTGTGCTGTGAGGCGAATTCATTCGACATGGTCTGAAGAGCACCAGGGAAAAAATAGAGATACGCATGTTCCCAACGCCATGGCTTTTTTTCGAATACCTTGTCATGGTACTGGCTCCGCACAGCGATGCGAATGTCGCAAGGTTTCCGGACTGATAATTGTTACTGGGGCAGAGAGATTGTCCACAATCACCATTTCTGGATAATGGGTTCTGAATACATCTTGTGCGTTCCAGCTGGTGGGTGCCTGCCATTGGCGCTTAAGCAGCGCCTGAGGCAGTTGGCCTTTTTTTACGTTGGGGATAGTCCGCCTCTTAACTGTTCCGTTGGGCATATAGAGTAAAATTTGGATGAACAAAAATTACTACTCCTAAAAATCCTCGCAGGTGGGATTCCTCATAACACGCCACTAAGACCAATCATCGTGACCAAATGTGCGAATACCGCGCCGCCACTTACGAGTGACGTCACTTGTAGGCTGCCGGGTTATGTTGTCGTGTGCTAGAACACATAATTTGTTTATGAGACGGCGTGTTCTTTTTTTGTGTGTGGCCACCATGTGCCTCTTCCTCGTGGTTTCTATGCAAATTACACAAAAAGTGGTCGACAGACCGAATAATCCGGGCAAGCAATAAGCTACTCTCTCGTTTCCGGCGACTCCGCCGCGTCTACGTAGTTGGTACCATCGTGATCCACAGCTCGTACGCAGCTAGCTAACGCCAAGGGCGATAGAGCTGACGCCGAGAAAAGTACGCTGTTAATTAATTACGAAATACGTGTGATGTGGCCCGAACGAGGCTTTGTGTGCGACGAAAATAGACCTTGCAACAGCAACGGGAACGTGCCGTTCAGCTGTGATCTCACCAGGCGCAATGCGCGCATTGCCAGATACAATGAAACGCTTTTAGAGGAGTCAAGGGCCACGGCTGCTAAAAAAAGTGATTTAAAAATCGTTCGTCTTCAAAGCTGTCAAACTCCTGGAAAATTTTCGCAGCCTATTTAATAAACAGGACCTCCTATGCTCATTCACTGAATCATTTCCGGCGGATATTGTGCTTGGAACTGAAACGTGGCTTTCCTCCGATGTTAATGATTGCGAGTTGTCATTGGCTAAACAGTTTTCTGTATTTAGGAAAGATAGAAAAGTGTCTCGCGGTGGTGGTGTTATTGTGGCCGTTGGAAAGAGCTTGTAAGCCCATTTAGTCGATACAATTTCATGTATAGAGACCTTATGGGTGATAGTACGCGTATCTGCCTCTGTACGTTGTGCTGTTGGCGTCTACTACCGTCCGCCATATTCTTCCCCCGAATATATTGAGCACTTAAACGAATAGCTGTGCTTTATTTAAAACAAGTAGCCAATATACCCAATAATTCTTGCTGGAGACTTCAATTACCCAGGGATTGATTGGCGGTCAGGCATACCACATGGCAGCACAAAAAGGCATGAATGTCAAGAATTTCTCGATGTGTTATCTTCCTTTAGCTGGACTCAAATGGTGAGATTGCCTACGCGTATCGACACAAAATTTAGATCTTGTGCTGACCACCGAACCAAGCAATATGGTCGTACATGTTTTAGATAACATCAGCGATCACAACGTACTGCAATGTGAGGTAACATTACAAAGCTGCAAAACCGAGAATAAAAAGAAAACAATTTTTGATTACAGCCCTGCTAACCACGGCAAAATAGAAACCGAATTGTCATCATTGTCCGCGCCGTTCTTTACCTCCTTTGCCCTCAGAAATGCAAATGAAAACTGGCTAATTGTTCGCGATAAGCTTCTGGAACGGAACGAAAAATACGTTCCAAGAATCAGTATCACGTCATCGACGCAAAGCGCGTGGTTTACGAGAGGCCTTGAACGCTGCATCATAAGAAAATGCGACTTTATTCCAAGGCCAGACGATCTGATTCAGCCGGTGACTGGAAGCGCTACAAAGAACACTATAAACTGTGCAAAGCAGAAATCGAGGCAGCCAAGGAAACATTTTTCAACAACGATATAACAAACCTACTGCAGACCAACAGGAGAAAATTTTGGAAAGTGATAAATCCAAAGTACTCATAATCATCGTCCATATTATTGTCTAAAAATGGTACAGACCTTTCCTCATCAGAGGCTGCAGAGGAATTCAATTCTGTTTTTTGTTCTGTGTTTACGAATGAAAGCCCATTACCAGTCACTCTTAATACACAGTGGTTAGATTCAGCAATCGATGACTTGCTTATCCCTCAGGAGGGTATTGCTGCAGCCATTGATAGACTCCCGACCAACTCTGCCCCAGACCCCGATGAAATATGCACCAAATTACTAAAAACGACTAAAGTGGTCATATCCCCAATCTTAGCTGCTTTATTTCAACAATCGATAGACACAGGATGCGTACCGTTTGCTTGGAGAATTGCCCCTGTTATCCCCATCTTCAAGTCAGGTGACCCATCTGTGCCTCTTAATTACAGACCGATTTCCTTAACCAGCATGGTTTGCAAACTTCTAGATTACATAATATCATCTGCCGTAATGAGCTACCTAACAAAACACAGCTTATTTTTTTTCTAATCAACGTTGTTTTTTCAGAGGCCGTTCTTGTGAAACTCAGTTATTCGAATTAATGACTGATCTCCATAATGCAGTACATTCGTCCTCACAAATAGATGCTATATTCATTGATTTCGCCAAGGCCCTCGACAAGGTCCCTCACATCCGCCTAATGGAAAAACTTACTGCGCCTAATATTAACACTACGGTTAACAGGTGGATAAAGAACTTCGTAACCCATCGGTTTCAGTCAGTAACCATTAATGACCATTCCTCCTCTTTAGCTCAAGTAACTTCTGGTGTTCCGCAGGGCTCAGTCTTGGGCCCTATCTTATTTTTAATATATAACAACGACATTAACACTAATACCACTTCTACTATCCGATTATTTGCGGATGACTGCGTCATTTATAAGCAAATCAAAGACCACCAAGATTTCTTATCCTTGCAAGCAGACCTTAAATGGTGTAGGGATTGGCAGATGGAAGTACCTGTGCCCAAAACTAACGCCATAACATTTACCAAAACTAGCGTGTCTGAGCCCCGTCACTATTTTCTCAATAGTATGCCTGTACAAACCGTAACCACGGTAAAATACTTGGGGGTCCACATAACGTCTGATCTAACCTAGAATCCCCATATCGATACAATAACCAGCAAAGCTTCTAAATCACTCGGATTCATTAGGCGCAATCTGCATTCAGCTAACACATCCACAAAGCTTCTGGCCTACCACACACTTGTTCGATGAAAGATTGAATATGCAGCGCTAATCTGGAACCGCCATTAGTCGTATCTCGTAAATAAACTTGAGGCACTCCAAAATGAAGCTGCCCGATTCATTCTGAGGAACTATACTCGGTTACAACTCAAGAACGGCACCACCTCATGTAGTGTATCACTCCGCCAAAGCGCCGGACCCGTGATGACAGTGCGCGCGCGTTTTGAAAGGGGTTTGCTATGAATACGTGATATCGTCTGCCTTGTCTCACGCAGTTTGTTTGTCGTCACTGGAGTCGTTTATAAGCATATTAAGTCTAAAAAATCACGGGAATGGATCACGCCATGTTCAAAATATTCCCAGTAACACCCTACTTGCGCCGCGCGGAGAAACATTCGGTTACGGTGATAAGGCACAGCGGCAACTTCCGGTGCCGTTCTTAAGTTGTCACCGAGTATACTCACGAACATCAAGTATAACAGAAATGAAACAAGCCCTGAACTTACCACCTCTACAACAATGCCGGCTTCATAGCCTTTTATCGGTTTTTCATAGCCTATCCCACAGCCCGTCGTCTTCCGCTGCCTCACACATAAGACCCGCTGGTCGCGTTTTTTCCCGTTTTATCATGCATTGAAAGTTGAACCAATATTCGCGCGTACCAACCTATTTTTCTTCTCGCCACTCTTACTTGCTATTCGTCACTGGAATCAGCTTCCAGGTAACATCGTCACCCTCATTAACCACGACTCATTTATCAAAGAGTTACAGTTATTCCTCAATGTATAAATCATTTTTCAGTGTTTGTGTGATTTTGAACCTGGGTCACTTTCTAACCCTCGCATTTTAGAAATTGCATAACTGTTGTGCGCCTTTTTGTGTGCCCTTTTTTGGCAACTATACATTTTGACATGTATGTGTTTGTAATCGCATTTATATGGGTGCTGCTGTTTTTAATGTTACCGTGTGTTTTCTTTTTCACTGCGACCCCTATGTAACGCCCGTAAGGGCCTTAAGGGTAAATGAATAAAAAAAAAAGATTACTTCACCGCACATGCTCAAAAGTGCTGGTACGATGTGCAGTTTGGCTTAAGCAGTGCCTATTTCCCCTTCAATGTTTTCTTTAAAGTTATGCCCTTATTTAATCACCAATCACTTCCGTACTCTACATGGCTGATAGTTTTGCTTTTCGCGACAACTTGTCCGCAATGTATGAATAGTATGAAGGCGAATTTTGAACGCCTTCGAGCGTGTTTATGCGTGAATATTTTTACTCTTCGTTAGGACCTCACCGTGGGAATTCCTATTCGCAGTGTGAGCTTTGGTATGCTTACAGCGAGCCTGCTTTTCTCGAGCATCAAGTTCGAGAACTAACGACTGCTCACAGAAGGTGAGGCTGTGTACGAGGTGAAACACGTCGTGGTCATATGATTTGGGGTAATGAGGACTTTAAGAAAAGGGGAACCAAGCGTTGGCGGCCCCCAAGAAGCTAGTGGAACCCAAACGCAACACGCTCGCGTGCGACGACTTTTAGAAGAGGGTCTTCTCCACCAGCTCGCATCCGGCTTCGGATTGTAAACTTTAGGCTTGAGTGGAAGGGCTTTAATTTTTTCTATGGCTTCTATACTTGTATCAACATCACAGTTGCTCCTACGACGCTTTCTGGGATGGGCAAAACACGGTCCGCAGGGCGATCGGAACAGATATCCTCACTTTTTCGTTTTGTCTGCAGTCATTTTCTGGGAACTGGGGAGAGCATACCAGTTTTAACACGAGAGCATACTTATTTTAACACGAAAGTGTTTTACGCCCGGGTACACAAAGATTTTTATGACGTGATATCCATCACGGATATCCGTCGCCAGCAAAAGTGCCATTGACGCGGCGGCGCCCGGTTTCAAGCCCACGACTCTCTGGCCGCAATGGGAGGTACGTGGATCTCTTCCCACTGCGCTACGTGTCTTCTCTATGGCTCACTCACATCATGCTCGCCGTGCAGAAGAGGCGAAGCGAACTAGCGCATCATGACGCTAATGAATGAGCACTGACAATTGGCGCCTCGATGCCAGCGCCTTCGTGTACGGGGGACGCGCGTGAATTGAGGCACCCTCTTCTGTTTTTCGTTTCTAGCGTGTCGGTGTCACTTCGTCTTGCGAGGTCAGGCTCGCGAACCCTTTGCACAACAAGGAGGTTCCTTTAACATTAAACTGCTGCTGTGAAGGCCCCTTTTACTTTCGTGTTTTGCCAATTGCTATGAAAGAGGGATGAAACACATTTTTTCCGGTTAGTCCTTCGCAATAAATACTCTTTAACCCGCCCCACCACGCTTGCCACGCTTGTCGCAATGTGCTGGCACTCTTGCAGAAGCCGGTGCCTTGCCCCTCCCACTCCGTGCCCTACAGCGCGTGCCCTCAATCACGTCGAGCGGCTCCATAGGGCTCTAGACGGAGGCGCCCTCTTTGCACGGCTAAGAGAACGACCTCACTCTGCTCACGGCCTCCGCTACAGTGGCCGCGATCGGCTGCCGGCGGCGCGCCGTTGCTCCGGCCGTCCCATTCGGCGCGTCCCCCAGCAAAAACATGTAATTTGCCTAACTCCGCAACGCGCCGCGAGGTGGCGGTGTTAGCCGATGGTTCGGCAGCTTGCACCGACTCCCCTGGCCGGCTTTGTGGGGCCTGAGTTGCTGCGTGTTTTCACGGCCGGGATTCGCGTAACTGTGTTGCAGCTTTATTTTTGTTGAGCTGACAAACCGAACTACCGGGTCATGAAGTCCGGTTGTCTCAGAAGCTTCGAGGAACAGCACTGAAAAGTTAATCGCGCTGTGATTGCTGCGCTTGATCGGTGGAGGACATTTCCGTGCGGACATTCAGGTGCGTGGATATTTGGGTGCGAAAACTTCTCGGCTACAGAATTATCGGGTGCTTGCTTGTTGGAACAGCAGTTATATTTTTATTTCCGCATCGGGTGGGTTATGGACAACAATCCGGCGCAGTGGTTGCATTTTTATATTGGCGCCGTGTTTGATTTTGCCAGTTATTTTTAGAAGTTGAACAATTGTATATTTTTGCTTGATACCTCGTCCAAGGAACACCTGTTATGCAGCCTATTGATTTTATTCTCACACACATGCCTTTTTTTTTAATTCACAAGATTTTAATTTATATTCTTGCGGCGTGCAACTCAGCTAACAATTAGCCGCCGTTTACGATGGTGTTAATCCTTCTTTATGCAGTTTTCTCTAAACGAAAGACACACTGTCACTATCTAAAGAAAGTAGCATTCGGTTGCCCCCCAAAACGCAAAAAATCTTACTAGGAGTTTTATGCAGGTTCTGTCACACTAAAATGGTTTTGCAAACACTGTTGTCGCCACCCTTTTTTTTCATACGGACAAGTCTCGCATACTTTAGTGGGGAAGAACGGGCCTCTGAAAACAGCTGCAGTGTGTACGTCCAAAGCAAACATGAAACCTGTCATCATTGCTTTACACATGGATGGGCTTCGATATCAGTAATTGAAAATTTAAATGTCTTTAGTCTTCGGTCCAAAATAGGGAAAATTGGGCTTGCCTGTGGTCACCGAAATACGTTTAAGAATACAATGAAATCGGGGTGCATCTGACTTCAAGTTGTTTTATTTGTTGCGGCTGAAACTGAAACTGTAACTTGCTTAACGCACTTGTGCAGAACAGATTGCCATATCTTTGAGGCTATCGCTCAACGTAATACTCTTTAAATGTGTTAATACTAAAATATGACGGGTGCTTCCATCCAACAGGCATTACTTCGAAGGCCAGATAAGAGCGCAGCCATCCGTCGTGCGTATGACGCGATCGCTCCCCGCACTCTACTGAACTGCATTGACCATGCAGATTATATAAAGTATGTAAGCCCGGATATTAAATACCTGAAAAATATTCGCCTTTTAGCGAACCGAACGATATTTAAGCACCAGAAATTTTCCATTGATAGTAGGGAATATTGTCCGTGTGTCGAAGGCATCATGCGGCACATGTTAAAGAAGTCGCATAGCTGCAATCGTAGGTAAATTAAATTCATTATTATCAGGTTCTACGAGTCGCTTTGCATCCATGACATCAGCTATGCTTTCTATTTATTGCGATACGAAGCGCGAAAGTTGACGACCCGGCGTTCGTTTCAACCATCGGCTCAGCGCGCCGCGGTGCGGCGGAAAACAGCGAAACGGCCTCTTCGGAATTACGCTCTCTCCGGGCGATTGGGAAGGCCGGAGCAACGGCGCGCCGCCGGCAGCCGATCGCGGAGGCCGTGCTCTGCTCTTGACATGGCTTCCGTGATCGGCTCTTGACATGGCCTCCGTGATCGGCTGCCGGCGGCGCCGCCGGCAGCCGATCGCGGAGGCCGTGCTCTGCTCTTGACATGGCTTCCGTGATCGGCTGCCGGCAACGGCGCGCCGCCGGCAGCCGATCGCGGAGGCCGTGCTCTGCTCTTGACATGGCTTCCGTGATCGGCTCTTGACATGGCCTCCGTGATCGGCTGCCGGCGGCGCCGCCGGCAGCCGATCGCGGAGGCCGTGCTCTGCTCTTGACATGGCTTCCGTGATCGGCTGCCGGCAACGGCGCGCCGCCGGCAGCCGATCGCGGAGGCCGTGCTCTGCTCTTGACATGGCTTCCGTGATCGGCTCTTGACATGGCCTCCGTGATCGGCTCTTGACATGGCCTCCGTGATCGGCTGCCGGCGGCGCCGCCGGCAGCCGATCGCGGAGGCCGTGCTCTGCTCTTGACATGGCTTCCGTGATCGGCTGCCGGCGGCGCGCCGTTGCTCCGGCCGTCCCATTCGGCGCGTCACCCAGCAAAAACCTGTAATTTGGCTAACTCCGCAACGCACCGCGGGGTGGCGGTGTTAGCCGATGGTTCGGCAGCTTGCACCCACTCCTCTCCACGGCTTTGCGGGGCCTGAGTTGCTGCGTGTCTTCGCTGCCGGAATTCGCGTAACTGTGTTGAAGCTTTATTTTTTCTGAGCTGACCAACCAAACGACCAGGTCACGAAGTCCGCTTGTCTCAGAAGTTTCCAGGAATAGCACGGAAGCCAAGATATGTCACTGCACGGCGAAAAGTTAATCGCGTTTTGCTTGTTGGGCTTGATTTGATCGGTGCAGGACATTTCGGAGCAGGACGTTTCGGTGCGGACATTCCGGTGCGCGGACATTTGGGTGCGGAAACTTTTCGGCGACAGATTTATCGGGTGTTTGCTTGTTGGAACAGCCGTTATATTTTTTTCCGCATAGGGTGGGTTATAGACGACAATCTAGAGCAGTCATTGCATTTTTATATTGACGCCGTGTTTGATTTTTGCCAGTTATTTTTAGAAATTGACCGTTTATATATTTTTGTTTGATACCTCGTTCAGGGTACACCTACTATGCAGCCTACTGATTATGTTCTTGCGCTCATGCTTTTTTTAAATTTACTACAAGATTTTAATTTATATTCGTTTTCTTGCGGCATGCGACTCAGCTAAGACAATTAGCCGCTGTTTACGATGGTATGATTCATAATTCTTTATTCAGTTTTCTCTAAATAAAAGGTGCACTGTCACTATCCAAAGAAAGCAGCTTTACAGGCATTCGGTTGCACCCCACAACGCAGAAAATCTGATGAAGAGTTTTATGTAAGTTGTGCTGTCAAACTAAAATGATTTTGCAAACACTGTTATCGCCAGCGTTTTTTTTTTTTTTTCATACGGACAAGTCTACGATATTGCCACGGAGGAAGAACGGGCCTCTTTGAAAACAGCTGCAGCTTCTTTTAGGGCTTGCCTGTGGCCACCGAATTACGCTTAAAATACAATAAAATCGGGTACATCTGACTTCAAGTTTTTTATTTGTTGTGACTGAAATTGAAACCGTAATTTGCTTAACGCCCATGTGTAAAACAGATTGCCGCATCCTTGAGGCTATCGCACAGGGTAACACTCCTTAAACGTGTTAATCTTAAAAATGGGATGGGTCCTTCTACCCATCAGCCATTAATTCAAAGGCTAGATAAAAGCACAGCCATTCGTCACGGGTATGACGCTCTAATGAACTGCATGGACCATGCAGATTATATAAAGTACGCCGTACGTTATAACGCGTTACGTACGTTATAAAGCGAACTGAACGTTATTTAAGCGCCAGAAATTTTCTATTGGCAGCAGCGAATATTGTCCGTGTGTCGAGGGCGTCATGCGGCACATATTAAAGAAGTCGTATAGCTGCAATCCTAGCTAAAATAAATGCATTATCAGGTTCTATGAGTCGCTTTGCATCCATGACATCAGGTATACTTTGTTTTTATTCCGATACAAAGCGCGAAAGCTGACGAAACGCCATTTCGAGGAGCGCTACAGCATACACGCCATTCGTTTCAACCATCGGCTCCGCGCTCCGCGGTACGGCGGAAAACGGCGAAACGGCCTCTTCGGAATTACGCTCTCTCCGGGCGATTGGGACGGCCGGAGCAACGGCGCGCCTCCGGAAGCCGATCACGGAGGCCGTGCTCTTGAATGGGTATGATTTTCCGTACTTGCAAAACCGTGATCGGCCAGCCCCCGACAGATCACATCATACCTCCTCCACCCCACGTGACGAATGAGATCACCATAAGTGCAACTCTACCGCACGCGACTTCAAAAAGGATAACTGCACTGTGTGAATTAAGGCATGAAGCAGCGGCCTGCTTGGAGAACCTTGAGGGGCACGTGCTGATATTCACCGAAGGATCCGTGTTTCCAGATAAAGGGTGGGTGGCTGCCGCATCCATCGCGCCTGCCTTCGCTTCAGCCAGGCAATGCCGCCTGCCAGTGGCCAGCAGCTCAACAACGGCAGAAATAGCAGCCCTACACTTGACTTCGAACATCATCAAGGAGTGCGAGCAGAACCTCATCAACCGGAAAGTAGCCATCCTCTCAGATTCGTAGACTGCCCTCCTGAGGCTCGACCGGGCCCACCTCACCTGCCTCGCTGTACAAAGTCTTGCCAGCAAACTGCACAGCCTCAGCGTCCAGCTCGGAAAGTTTTCTCGTTGTTATGAAAGAAGACCTTCCATAAAATTCGGCATTGGGTTTTTTTTTAGGATGCTTCTAAAATCCATTTTAGGTTTGCAAAAAGGTCAAATGGACGAGCTTCGCGCTGGTCTAAAACAGCTCCGACAAGCTTCGGGCTTGTCTCCGCAATGCGCATGAACGCGAGCTCCCTTTGGCACCAGGAGGCCCTATCCCGACTTTTTCCCCGTTATATCTACCTTCGACATACCCGCTGAGGCTACGACTAACTTATGTGAGGACTGAGTTTTCGACGTCAGGCCAGCTGAACGGCTGAACGCTGATGCTGCCGACTGCCCCTGTCGCTGCCACCTAGCAGCAGAGAAAAAAGAGCAACAGGAGGGAGTGCGGGGGTGGGGGGCATGAATTATTTGCCTTTCGAACGGATGCCGCTAGTACGACTACAGGCGACAGAGCAAAATTGTCAGTCCAATTATGGAGCAAAAGTGGTAGCTAGAAGAGAGAGTTTGCAGGCGGTACCACTTTATTTTAACATTGGGTTAAGTTCAGGGTGTGGCAGTGGTCCAATGGGCTCTGGCAAGCGGGGCCGAAAGATTTCATCCCCATGACAGTCAGCAAAGGCTTCTGAGCAAACACCAAGACGCTGTTGCCGGAGTTACAAAACCAAGAGCGTGCATATCGGCACAATGTAACTGACGGATGCTTTTATTGTGTTTACGCTGCAGGAGCCCTCCGGCCTTTTCTGTTAACCACGGCGGGAGATTGAGGGGTAGAGACAGATTATCATATGCACCGGAGCCTCGGTCCTCTCAGTGAGGGCCTTGTAGCTTTAGCAAAGCTCTCCAGAAAAAGTAAATGTATGTTCCGACTCTAAGCAGCAGATTCCGACCAGAATGTTTCGCAGGAGCAAATGCACAGAAGCCATCCTTTCCAACATATTTGACACTCTCCTTGAGTGGCTCAGCACCTTCCGTTAGGCGAGGGGGTTGATAACAAACCGAGAAATAGCTAATGCGGGGAGGGAGAAGGTAGGTCCCGATTTCGTCCGAAGTGAAAAGTTCGGTTTTCTAGAAAAAAATTTTAGAGGCAGAATTTGCACGGTTAAGGCGTCCAGGGATGGCTGGCTTAGATCGTTGTTTGTTGTACCTGCATTCCCGTTGAAGAGACCCCGACAGAAGTGCATTCCCTCGCATCCTTTTGTCCGCATTGAACATTGGGAAAAGTTTGTGATCACCAATTTCAGAGGAAAAATAAGCAATCATGAATGGAGCAGTGGGGCTGAGGAAAGCGGTGAGAAGGGTGAGGGGCAAGTGTTTTTGCGGCTTGAGGGAGGGGGGGGGGGGAGTGGCCCGTTTGCACCCCTCTGCCGAACTCCATGCAGCGAATGATGGCGTGATGTCGGAACAAAAGCCGCAACCGAGGAGGACATCCATCGAGCGAGCATGGAGGAAAAACTACAAGCTGGGTGATTTAGACGTCTTCCTGGATTGCAATACATGCGGTGCAAATCGCCAATGTTCTTTAAAGCCTTGTTTCTTTGTTTGTTTATTTATTACCTTCCATAAACGGGCACACATACATGCAGGAAAATTGGGTAAAAAATGGCACTGGGCAACTTGACAGCGCCCTACATTCTCCACCGAGGCAGGATAACAGCTCGGTGGAAACAAACAACGCAATACATTGAAACAACTTTTGGGTAGCCATCAAAATTGCTATCACAGACATACAATATATTCTAGAGTACAATGCATAGCGCATGCTCAGAGCATTTATTGTGAAGAGCAGTAGTTATCAGAATGAATGTATGCAGCAAACCGTACAGAAAAACGAGGAGTTAACCGAAAACAACACTTTCTTTCTGAAAAAGGAAGTCATGCAGCACAGGTGTAGTACACGAGTTAATATCAAACACATTAAATACTAGCTGAATCAACAATTTCGGAAGGGTAAACCCACTCATCTACAGAGTGTAGTTTGTACGTGGGCGGGGAACGAGACCATGTTCGAACTGTCTAGTTACATAGAGTGTTTGATTAACTAAAATTAGCTAACAAGAAAAAGTACTTAAACGTTAATTTGCCTTTTACAGTATATGTGCAGGCTAAGCGGTATTTAAGTAGGTCCTGACTTTTAGGCAAAGTTTACTAAATAAAGGGGCAGTAGGGGCGTGGTAATGTGCATTGCGTAGAACCCGAATAATTCTTTTTTTGCAGCAAAAATAACCGATTAATATTAGCTGCAGAAGGTGCGCTCCGTACTACACAGCAATAATTTAAATTACCTCAAAATAATGCATTGTACAATAGTAACTTCACTTAAATAGAAAGATCACGTACTGACTATGTGCGAAAGTTGCCCGGCTCGAACGTTTGTGTGTATTCCAAGACACGTCTTATTCCAAAAAAAAAAAAAAAACGCTTAGCGTTTTAGCCCACGTTACCCGTCCAATTTTGTACTTTTTCAACATGATATCGGCCGATAAGCAGACATTCCTCTTTCTGGATTGAAAAAGCACCTACCTCGTTTTATCTACATTAACTCTCAAGCCGTTAACAGCAGGTAACCTGTGTATTTTTCAAGCACTTCATTAGTGGTTACTACGAAATGCGCGACATTGTAAAATGAAACAGGGAGAGATACATCGTCCATGTGACTTGTGTATTTTGTATCAGTATCAACGATCCCCATGTCAATGTTAACAGAAGGGGCCCTAAAATACTGTTTGTAGTACGGCTAACTGTAGTAGTCTAATTTTAAATCAGAAAGGCACTTGAAGACTGCATGCAGGGGAAGGCTAGAAAGCGGTCTTGTTACTTTTATCAACCAGCGACAAATATTTTCACGTATTACAGACACTGCGGCCCCAGCATCGACGAGGGCGAATGCGGGGACACCTTCTACGGTAACTTTAATCACGCTTTTAGGCACCAGAGGGGAGAAGTTACAGGATCTTGCTTCGGGAACTGCGGCCGCTAGTTTCCCATGGTCACCGGAGTGATACGTGGGCGCACCGGAGGCAGAAACAGGCGACGTGCCGAAGGTGAGCACCGACTTAAAGGCGTCGAGGTTGAGTGGTCAGCTGACTATAGATTTGGGGTAGGGAAAAAGCAGCGGGAGCGAAAGGTAATTGGAATTTCTTGGATGGGAATGCGAAGACGTCATCGGAATGGGCAGTTTGTGGTGGCACAAACGTGCCTTATGGCCGAGAACTTAGCAAGCGAGTAAGGTTGGTGGTTGTCGACTGTGCGCCATAATCTGCGTTCCGAGGTGCCATCCGAGGTGCCACCCGCGTGTGGTTCAAGGAACGACGCCACAGGTGGTATGACATGCGCTGCCACGGGTGAAAGAATGGGTGCGAACGTAAGTGTTGGCTGTCGTACTGATAAGATAGCCTTAGCAACCTGCTCTTGGATCATCTGTTGCATAGCATGAGGCAACGCGGAAGGCAGATGTGAAGAAAACGGAGGTAGGGGCAATTGACGCGTAATTTTTCTCGCATGAGCTGTTCGATGAGCTATAGAAGAAGGGAGAAGTCAGGTGAAGCACCCAACGGCGACAGTACCCCACGCTTCTGTTCTTCAAGCAAAAGGCGTTGGTGGGTGAAAATGCGTTGCTTACTGCGCTCAACCACTTGATGATGTCGCGTATACAGTCTGCGGATTTCTGTCCCATCGTCCTGAATGTCCCTTAGGGCATGATATTTTACGCATTCGATCATTGATTGGTTCACACGCTCACAGCGGTCGACGACACCCTCAATATAACACGTGAATGGTTCATCTGCCTACTTCGCTCCTGCGCGGGGGCGCGGCTCAACCCGGAGCTTGCGAACAACTCCACGCCCGAAGCCCACCTTGAAGGTCGACTTGAAGGAAGTCCAAGTCAAGATGTCGGATTTGTTGTTGCGAAATATCATTTTGCAGCGTCCCCAAGAAAGAAGACGACGTTGTATAGCTTTATCGTACCGTTCCACTCATTGTAATGGCTCACCCGTTCGTAAGACGAAAGCCAATAATAAATGTCGCGCTGGTCGGTGCCGCCAAAGATGGCTGAATCGCGTTGCTGGATTGCATCGCCGCAAATAACGGGCTGCATTTGTGTAGGCGCCGTGTCGTCTTTAACTGGGTGCTGTCTCCTTCGCAATTCCAGACTGTCAGGCCGTTGAGGGATAGTGATAGTACAACCCGTACCAATTGTGTGGGGATGTTTATGGGTAGTGCAGTTGGTAGGCAAGTGGTGGCGTCGTCTAGATTAGCCAAAGTCCTAGTGAACATGGTGAACCGGTGCTGTGGTCTCAGCAGGGAACGCACACTCTTCCTCTTCTGCAGGAAGTGTGAGTGAGTGAGTGAGTGAGTGAGTGAGTGAGTGAGTGAGTGAGTGAGTGAGTGTGCGCGTGTGCGGGAGTGCGCGTGCGTGCGTGTGTGCGTGTGTGTGCGCGTGCGTGCGTGTGTGTGTGTGTGTGTGCGTGCATGCGTGCGTGTGCTTGTGTGTGTGTGTTTGTGTGTGTGTGTGCGTGTGCTCGTGCGGGTGTGCGTGCGTGCGTGCGTGCAGGCGGGCGCGCGTGCGGGCGGGCGTGCGTGCGTGTGTGCGCGTGCGTGTGCGTGTGTGTGTACGTGCGTGTGCGTGCGTGCGTGCGTGTGTGTGTGTGTGTGTGTCTGTGCGCGTGCGTGCGTGTGCGTGTGCGCGTGCGCGCGCGCGTCGAGGGAATGTATAGATCGAGCCGTGAAAGGGAAAAGTTAAATATCCTGTGGAATCTACCGTTTTTTCTGTAAGCAAACTGGTTTAATTATTGTGATTCACGCAGATTCCGAGTTGCATGGTTAGTTTGCATATGCTCGGAAGAAGCACGCGCAAACGTACGGGCGGCGTGCTGTGAGAAGCTGCTCAAGTATGCCAAACACGCGCCCTCTAAGTAACAAAATCGAGCTCCGACAGACGTGCCTACTTTTGTTACTACCCAAGCATTCACCACCAAATACTCGAGTCTCCTTCTAGCAACGACAACTTGTGCGCTTCGGTCAACAATAACTAAGGTGAGCTTCTTCGTGGTGGCATATTCTGGGTAATCCGAGTTGTACAATGCCTTGTCGCTTCGACGAACACAGTCACACAAGCATAGAGAGCAGCGTGATGTAACGCATTTCCCTACTGCCTGCAAACTGTTCCATTATGAATCGCCGTTCCGTAAAAGGGAACGCACTGTCCAAAAACGTTTTATGCAAAAACGTTTTACTTCGTGCCCGCCCTATTAGGGAAGAATGTGACACAAATTACCCGTTACATTCGATTACGAAGCGTTTACGAAAAGGGCATCTTACAATATCACAACATATGTACGACTCAGGCTCAGAGCTTATAGGCCGAAGCTCAAGAACTATTAGGAATAGTTAATTTTGGCATCAAAGGCTTAAGAAATGCCACCAATTCTTTAATCTTATTGAGTCAATTACAAAATTTGTTTGCTATGTTTCTTGCTGATGTAAGCTGCGTTGCCGAGAGAAATTTCTCCCAGTTGAGATACGTTCAACGACAAGGCAGGTTCTCAACTGAAGACGTTCGCGTTGCGGATGGAGATAATAACGTAAACAAGGATGAGGGAAATATCGATGACCAGCTTTTTGTAAATAAGCTGTTTTATTTCTTAGAAGTTATCAACGTTCTTTCCTCTGATCATCACTGATTAATTTCCAAACAGATGCTAAATTTCGGAAATCATTTTCTAGAAAACCCCGATAATTACCAGCTTGCAACAAACACCCGTTTTAACGCGTTAGAGTTAAGAAGCCCGTAATACATTCGGAAATGTACGTTTAACCCGAAAAAACTCGAATATCGGAATGGTTTTACAAAAAATCCGATTTCACGCCGATAATCAGTTTGAAAAATGGAACCCGATTTTAACATTTCGTGATTTTAACACGGAATGACGTGATGCCATTTTTATCTAGCCCCACGCGCACCAAACACCGTAGTCTGTACGTTAGATTTACGGCTCGCACCACCCGCCATTGTGACCACACCTGTGGAGATTCAAGCTATGCCTCTACTCCGGTGCACTCGGGAGGCGTTAACAGCTCCGCCCGGAGCACACCGTTAAAATGTTGCCCGTGAATACAAGCTCGCGCTCCACATCCGGCTGATAGCGCGAGCATGTAATCTTGGGTGCCCATACTTAGGTGTGGTCGCACATCTCTTCATGGTGCGCTACAGCCATAGCTCACGCAGCAGCTCAAGCAGCGCTCGTTTCTGATCTCAACCTTTGTATTACAAGGTTAGGTTAACCCCGCCAACCCGTGACTCAGGGCGGAAAGAATGGGCGACTATGGGGATTCATTGCGTCTTTCTTGCGTGGTGGTCCAGGCGGAAATATCCTTTATCACCATCCGCGAGTAGTATTGGCGATGGGTCTTACAGGTCGCAAAGTAATACAGATAAGGATCGTGATGATCGGAGATGAGTGGTGGTGAGGACGGCATGTGGATGGAAGCGTTTCGCTCTGGACGACTACCGTATATCTGTGAAGAAGGTACTGGTTTGATAATAAATAATCGCAGGAACGTATTGCTTGCAATCACTCCCGCGCGATGATCTTATCTTCAGCTAAAGATTAGTTCGCCTCACCCTAGCGCGCCTCCTGCGCCAGTCACTTTAAGGCGAAAGCCATAAGTGGCCCATTGTGCGAAAAATCGTCTTTATTATTGTTGTAGTTGTTGTCCGGTACAGAATATCGCCGCCGCGGCTGTAAAGAAAAAATGAAAGAAAGATAGTGTCCTTCCACTCTGTTAAGCAGGATGACTTGCGAAGCAAAACGCAGTACACGGAGTGGACGAAACAAAACACGTTTGTTTGCAATTTGCTATTGAGAATATTTCCTAGCCAATTAACCCAATGAAACTTGGAAGGACCCGGACTGTATTCTACGGAGAAACATGGCATGGTGCTGTCTGTTTCCCTCCCGCATCGTAGACATCTTGCAATTTGTGCACACACGAACCCAATGCGCTCGACCACTGAGAACACCGGACAGGTCGCATTGGGCAGTTTGAAGTCCACGTTTAAACCTCCCTCCAGCACAGCGGACATGCCATCAGTAAGGGCATCAAAACCTCTAGCTGTGCGTGCTCGCCCCACCCCCCCCCCTTCCCTCCCTCTACTCCCAACCCTCGCATGCATAACCGGCAACCGGTTATGTGCGCGTGCTTAGAAGTGAAAGACACCGGCGAAAATGACGGTCTGAAATCCCTTTAAAGGGGCCCTAAACAGGGTTCCAAAGGTTGAGATTTTACGTGCGCAATCATTGGAGTACTATCCAAAGAACATCCTGTCGCAAAAATGATTTAAAAGCGTCGAGTATTAGCCGAGCTATCGTTCATTAAAAAAGGGCCCGCAACAAGGCCTGGCGCATTCCCTCTTTAACCGCTCCACCAAAGCACTGTGGAAGCGGAGACGCCACCGACCAGGCGCAAGGCCTGATCGGTGACACCTATAGAAACAGGGTTGGGTCGAGAAGCGCGCAGCCATTGGCTCCGCTCGGCGGTACGTCACGCTTGTAGCAGACGTAGCCAAGCTCCGCCTACTATACCGCTCAACGGGGTCGGTCGGTGGCCGGCCCGCATCGAACGGCTCCTCGCGCCGGCCGTGCTCGCGTCGGCGGAAACGAGCGCAAACGAGCGTTTCAAGGCATGATAGGGGGCTTCCTAACTCAACATGCTCGCTAACGAGAATAATTGAAGATTGCCACCGACGACTATAGACCATTTTATTTACTTCGTCCTGGTAGCTTCCATTTTATCAGTGGGCTGTGTTAGCGGCCCTAGAATTGGCGCACTTGACAGGAAGATGTAACTGCGCATGCGCAACACAGCCCAGCCCATGCTCTGATTTTATTAAAGATTAACAAATGAAAAGGTTCATAGCGGCTGGCTAGCGTTAGCGTTTCGCGGTGAACTCGCCCCACCGAGGTCGGTGAAAAGACATAGCATCGCCGCAGTTATCCAGACAGTGCTTTGCGAGGCCGCGACGACGACGACCCCCCGCGCAATCTTTCACTGCACTATCACCCCTTTTCGCGTATTTGCAAACTGATTTTCAGCAATAGTCCCGCACTGCCGGGCGGTGACAAGTTTTAGCTGCTGCGGTGTATGCGTTATCGTGCGTACACCGCACAGTGGGCTGCTTGCCTCGGTCGCACGTGTAGCGGCCGTTTGTGCCCGCAGAGATTTTCCGTGTTTTTCAGCGTTATTAATACATGTAAACGACTACAAACTTAGCTACGCTCGTGTAACGGATGGCGACGATAAACATTCGTCCGTGCCACCCGTGCAGGACGAATACGCCGTGTCACCGGTGCAGGAGCGCTGCGCGCAACCGCGTTTCTCCCAGACCCGGGAACGCTGACTGGCTACAGCACTTAAAGGGGCTTACCAATAGCGCAGCCGGACTGTTGAGAGCTTCGTGCGTCACACGGGTGCGTCACAACCGCTCTGTCGCCCGTCACAGCGCGCAAGTGTGGCGGCAAGGAAGCGGTAGGTGAGCAAGGAAGAAAGAAAACATCTTTTTTGCGTGTTTGTGCGGCCCCTGCTTTACGCAGAGGTGTAATATTTGGTATACATTGTCGTGAAGGGGTACTCTAGTTATTGCGCGATTGAAATAGCGACCTTCAGAAACCTATTTAGGGCCCCTTTAAGCTGAACAACCAATATTGGCTCACGTCGGCGCTCGAAACGGGCGAGTTGCTGCTCATCGAGGAGGAATTCACAGCTACTCGACAGGCTGGATCTTCAGGGGAAACAACGGCAGTGGCCGCGGCTTTCCGTTGTTTTCGCACGCGCTTCTCAAGGAACGGGCGCTTCAATTTCCGTTCTTCCTCCAAGCAAGCGAAGTGAGTTTAAACATGGCAGGCCTCGAGCTTTACTTTAGCGGAGAAGCATGCGGCTGTCCTTTTCCCTCTTTCGTCGTAGGCATCTTACTGTCTATGTAACACACAAACCCAGACCCAAACTCCTCGGTTACGGAAGACAGCTGAAAATGTTGGTCGGAAAGCCTTTCAAGCTGAAGAAGAAATATGGGCTCACGCCGGTGGTACCACCCGGGAAAGTTTCCCTTCAACCGGGAAGCATTCGCAGCTATTCGGTGAGGTTGAATACGGGGCGGCAACGGCGGCGGTGGCTTTCGGTCGTTTTTAGGCCTGTTCGCGCTTCTATAGATTCTTCGCAATCATCTAATAACAGCGCTACTGCCATCATTAGCAGACTGCACAACTTGTGAATGAGGCATCGGTGGTGGCGACTGAAATCACAGTTGCGAAAGGGTAGTCGGCGGGGGCGATGATGAGTCCCGGAGCGGGGCCGAGTGAAATAGCTTTACTGGAATGAAAACTAGGGTAGACCTATACTGTTTCGCAATAAAACACATTAGGGTTGGTGTAAGCCTCCAGAATAGGAGCCCAGTGGATTATAGTGGCGTTATCTCCGAACGTTGCCAGCGGTATAAGAAAAGTTATACCACTGTGCGTGGCGTGAGAAGTGAACGCCGCGGCTTATGAGTTGAACACGTGCGCCTCAGCCACTCAGAACTATTGTTCTGGGGAACCTCTGACATTCGTTATCAATCTTCTTGTTAAAATTAAGCGGTTAAGTCTTCCCGTTGAGTATCTGGCGCAAGAACCGGAATAAACAGGAAGAAAGAGACGGAAACACGGTGTTGCAGTAACACAGCGTGTTGAAGAAATTTCCGCTAAATACGACGAAAGGAAAGCGAAAGAACAGACGCAAATACTAAGCAAATAAATTTCTGTCAAGCATCACCAGGCTTTCGGCTTCAAAGGACGTCAGGAGACTTAGGTGCCTGCGAATTTAATGCTTCATGGTGAACTGTGTAGGGTGAAAAGACATTCAGCGAAAAACCATTGTTGTTGTTTTCCTTTACGGAAAATGTCCGGCGCTGTAAAGAGTAAATACTAAATAAAACAGCTTCACTCAATTTGAGAGGTGGCAAGTGCGGATCAGCGATTCGCCAGAGGGGCTGTTTAGCCCCATCTTGACGAGTTTCAGTATGAGTCGGGCGTTGATATCGAAAGTAATGAAGAGAGGGCGCCCCAGCCCCTCAAATGGCTTATAAAGGTATGCTGGATCAAGTTTTTATTAATTTAGTGTAATTACTGTATTAATTTATGATTTTTACCTTAATTTGTATTATTCTACTTACTTGCGGTTTAGCAGCGACAGCCTCCGCGGCAACGGCGGAGCGCAAAAAGAAAACCCAGTCACTTTTCATATGAGAACGTGTGCTTCTGTGGCGCACTGGCATTGACCTTGCGACGACCAGCCCCTGAAGTGCAACGTACACTAAAGCATTTTATTATGTATGCAATTTGAACGCGAGTGTCAAGAGCAGGAGACGCGTGAGTTACGACCGCACTGCCTCCTCGCGTTGGCAGCGGCGGAATAAAGGGGCGAGTAGGGCGTACAGCGTGGCACGTAAACGTGACGGCGCGTGAGGAGACCAGGGGGCCCTAGCCGCGCAGAACTGTGAAAATGGCGAAACTGTGGCGTGCGCTATCAGACCGCTGGTTGAAATAATTTGCGCCAGAAGACAAAGAAACAAAGAGAATTAAGAAACATATCATATGAGTAAATGAGCCTGTCGAAATAACTCGCGAAAGGACGAAGAAACAAAAAAGAACTGACGCAAATACAATGTAGGAATAAGGGAATCGATGACATTTACCAAGCTTTCGCCTTTAAGCAACGCAAGCAGACAGCAGTGCCGCGGTCATATTCAATTACTCATTGTTTGAATAGATTTCTCAAAAGAGGCACAGTATTTTTTGCATACTGCGGAACGCCTGCAGGCGTCCAAGCAGTCGTGTCGTGTAGGATAAAGCCGGCGTACTTATCAGCGAGGTTCAGGGATGGACAATAACGGGTAACCGGGAATCACAAGTGTTAAATTCTCGATAGCGAGATGAGGATGTATCACATCGTCGGTACTGCTCTAGCTAAGAGCGCGTAGGAATACTGCAAGAGCTAATCCTGAAAGTGGTTAAGAGAAGACGCACCCGTTTCCTGCTCAACATCTACTGTAGACCGAAGATCTTTCCCCCCGCCCTCAAGTAAGCCATTGAGCAAGCTTCCCACATGGGGTCAACCACCCCTCCTGAAAAAACAAACCCAGTGCTTCGAAACGCAGTGCGCACGAACGAGTGCTTACAAACGCAGCCCACCCGCTCTGGGGATACCTATACCAACCCCAGGGGCAGAGCGCTGCACGCGTTTACCACGAATCAAGATGTCACCGTTCTAACTGACACCAACAAAGCACAAGAATAGGTAACAGTGTCACCAGGGACACTACCCGTGACCTCACCCTGACCAAATTCGTCCCCATGCCAGCTGGTCTCACCAAGGTTAATACCTGGGAAGTGATCACGTCTTCCTGGCCACCACCATTTACGGAGCACACTATCAGGCAAGGATAGGAACAGCCCGCCTCGCGGACTGGGACAGCTGAAAGAGGTTCGGGGTCAACGAAGCCAACCCGAGGTTTCCCACACCCCACCCTCCATACAAGACTGGATCTCCCAACTCCAACACGACGTGCAGGAACACACGAAACAACTACAGACCACAACTACCACCTCGTCCATCGACGCTCGGCTTCTCCACATGTGGGAGGCCCGCCGCAGCCTCTTAACGGGGCCCTAAACAGGGTTCCAAAGGTTGCAATTTTACGTGCGCAATCGTTGGAGTACTATTCGAAGAATGACCTGCCGCAAAAATGGTTTAAACGCGTTCGGTATTAGCCGAGTTATCGTTCATTAAAAAGGGCCCGCAACAAGGCCTGGCGCATTTCCTCTTTCCCCTGGCACATTTCCTGTTTCATCGCGCCTCCAAACACTGTTGAAGCGGTGACGTCACCGACGTAACGCTTCTTTTTTTTTAGCAGACGACGGCCAAGCTTCGCCTACTACATCCGCTAACGCTCAGCGGGGTCGGTCAGTGCGCAGCCCGCATCGAACGGCTCCTCGCGCCGACTGGGCCCGCGTCGGCACGTCACTTTTTAATAGCGGAAACGAGCGTTTGAAGTCCTGATAGGGGGCTTCCAAACACAACATGCTCGCTAACGACTACAATTGAAGATTGCCATCGACCACTATAGCGGCTCGCTAGCTTTTCGGCATGCCGCGCTGTCGCGGTGAACTGGTCCCACCGAGGTCTGGGAAAAGGCTTAATATCACCGCAGTTATCCAGACACTGTTTTGCGAGGCCGCGCGACGCGACCCCCCGCGCAGTCTATCACTGCACTATCACCCTTTTCCACGTATTTGCAAATTGATTTTCAGCAACAGTCCCGCTCTGGCGGGCGGGAATAAGTTTTAGCTGCTGCGGTGTATGCCGTATCGTGCATGCACAGCACAGTGGGCTGCTTGTCGACCGTGCAGGTAGGTGCTTGCCGCAGTCGCGCGTGCAGCAGGCGTTTGTGCCAGCAGAGACGCTCCGTGTTTCCCAGCGTTATTCATACCTTGTAAACGACGCGCTATATCTACAAATTCAGCTAAGCTATACGGATGGCGGCGATCTACATTCTTCCGTGCCACCGGAGCAGGACGTATACGCCGTGCCACCGGTGCATAAGCCCGGCCGTCGGTGCTGGAGCGCCGGACGCAACCGCGTTTCCCCCAGAGCCGGGAACGCTGATTGGCTACAGCATTTAACGGGGCCCACAAATAGCAAAGCCGTACTGTTCAGAGCTTCGTGCGTCACAGGGTGCGTCACAAGCAGTCTGTCGCACGTCACAGCGGGGCACTGTAGCGGCAAGGAAGCGGTAGGTGAGCAAGGAAAGAAAGAAAGGATCTTTGTTGCGTGTTTGTGTGGCCCCTGCTTTACTCAGAGGTGTAATATTTGGTATACATTGTCGTGAAGGGCTATTCTAGCGATTGCATGATTGAAATGGTGACCTTCAAAAGCCTATTTAGAGCCCCTTTGGAGCGGTGGAAAAAACAAAAGCATAACCACAATCTTAAAGGAGTACTGACACGAAATTTCAAAGCTGAGATAAGTATGTAAAACGCTTCCTTTTTATCAGGAGATATCTCCCAGCAAGTTTCAACAGCAACCGTTCAGCGAAACATATTTAAAATCCATTTTAATCTTCGCCCGCACGAGAAAGCCCAGAGCGGGCCGACGTGACATCATCTGCTACGTGCCCCAAACTGCCGACGTCGGGGCTCCCGTGACGAAGCCGACGCACTGGCTGTGGTTGGCGCGCGCTGCTCGGGCGTGTGTACACGTCATGGTTTTGGGACTGACGTCATGCTGCCCGGGCCTGTGGGGACGGCGAAGACCTCGGCCTGTCTGGGCGCACGCGTGCGCTCGCTCGCGCGCGCTTCCAGAGAGGCAGCGATACGGCAAGAATGGTGACGCCATGTCATACATGCTGTCATGGCGGCCCCTCGGCGTTTTTTTTGTCGAAACCGAAACTGGCACGAATAAACGACGCCGTAAATGAATGTTTACGCTGCGCTCGACCGTCTAATCTGTCATTCTATGATTAGTGGGCTGGTAGGCACGCATAGCAGCGAAAAAAACGTAACATAAAAATTTCGTGTCAGTACTCCTTTAAGAAGCGAATCACACAGCTCACGGCCTTCGCAGCGCGAAAGGCATCTATGCTCTGCCTGGAGAAGTGGCTCACGATCTGCGACGGGCTAAGGGGAACGTTGAGCACCCGAAAAACCTGGCAACTGCTTCGGTACTTTATCAATCCGGGCTTCAGCAAGACGCAATCACAACACCACATGACCCGAATCATCCAACCCAGGGGATATGGCAGACCTCCTCAATGCCCTCCGGGCTCCGTGCCTTTCCACTCGCCCGTCAAAGCCACTCCCACCATACACTGGAAGTCGAAACCCCCTACTCGAGGACGACATCTATCTACATGAGGTCGGGGGAGCCGTTACCGGTCCTCGTAGGCCCATGTGCCCCGGACATGGACCAAATCTAGAACAATGTTCTGGTCAATTTGTACGATCAGACGTCGCCTCCTACCTCAACCAATTATGACGAGCTGGTATTGAATAAAAAACGGCAGAGGTACGCCTAATACCCAATCCGGGCGAATCACCCAGCATTGTAAATTTACGTCCCATTTCCCTCACGTCCTGCGCGGGAAGCATCTAGAACATATCGCCCTCAACCGGCTCCAAACGTAACCATAAGAAACAGAAAAATTTCCCGGGACCACAGTAGGCTTCCGCCAGAATCTATAGACAGCAAGATATCCTACTTCAAATGAAAGAGGAGGTGATGGCACCGGTCACACGAAATTGTCCCACCGGCATTTTGGCGCCAGGCCTAAAAGGCGCATTTGACCATGTGAAGCACACCGCCATCTTGCTGCGACTCAACTTTATCGGCTGCGGCGCAAGAACCTACCAGTACATCCGAGACTTTCTCACCAACAGACAAGTCATCTCAAGGTCGGGGCCACGTGACAGATCTCTTTCCTCTGGGTGCGCGCGGCACACCTCAGGGGGTAGTCCTATCATGCGTGCTGTTTAACATCGCCCTGCTCGGCCTTCCTTCCCTCCTAAACGACATATCGGGTATCCAACACGGCCTGCATGCGGACGACATTACGATCTGGTCTTCCACTGTATCTATAGGTGAGATTGAGAACACATTGCAGGCAGCTGCGGACATGGTGAACCGCTACGCCCAATCGTGCTGTCTTAGTCGTGGCCCGAGAAGTTTGAACTGCTACGGGTTTCCCCCCAGAAAAGACAGCCACCTGGATCCACATGGATGGCCATACCATCACCCCTCTCAACTCATCCAGATCCTTGGCATTACTTTCCAAGCAGACCGCATATACTCCATTCAAATCAACAAGCTGCAACACACCGCAGAACAAGTAACCCACATGTTCAGACGCATTTCCTCCTAAGTGCAGGCATGGGGGAGTCGGACACGCTTCGACTATACTCGGTTACAACTTAAGAACGGCACCGGAAGTTGCCGCTGTGCCTCATCACCGCAGCCGGATGTTATTCCGCACAGTACAAGTAGCACATTACTGGGAATATTTTGAACATGGCACCAGCCGTTTTCGTAACTTTTCGGACCTAATATGCCTATAAAATACTGCAGCGAGGACAAACAAACGACGTGAGAAAAGGCAGACGATATCACGCATTCGTAGCAGTCTCTTTTGAAAACGCGCGCGCCCGTTGACATCCGGGTCCGTCGCTTAGGCGGAGTGATACCGTACATGAGCTATTGCCGTTCTTAACTTGTTCCGGAGTATAGTCCAAGCATTCATAGTAGCCCTAATCACCTACTCAATATCATACGCTCTTCTCTCCACGGAAGAACTCAAGAAAGCAGATACAATATTCAGGAAAGTCTACAAGAAAGCCATCGAACTCCAAGAAAGCACCTCCACAGACCGACTCCTCAAGCTTGACATACGCAACACCGCAGAAGAATTATTCGAGGCCAACCTCTCAATCCAAAGGGAGAGGCTGGGAGCCACAGGAGTGGGCAGAGCCTATTTCCCGGCCCGGGACTTTCAGTCCCACTTCAACATTCAACTCCTGACCTAAGAAGCATCCCACCCACAATCTGTCAATGCCTAATTTGCCCCTACTGCGCAATATGAACCCTGTGCACCACGCGACCAGACGGGAGGCGAGACCCAGAGCAATTTCGGAGTAATACGCAAACGAACCCGGCATTGCCTACACGGATGCTGTCACACACCCCGGGATTCAGGCCACGGCCGCTGTTGTATTCATGAAGAAAGAACACCACACCAGCCTCACTATACCACACCACAACCCACTGCAAGCGGAGGAAGCGCAAAGCCCCTCAAGCCGTTCCATCAAGGTCATCTGGCCCCCACAAATCTCGACGTTCCGGGCAACGAGACCGCTCATCTCCTGCCTCGAGAGTTGTCCTGCGGAGCCGCTGTTGCCGGAAGGGAGCCCGAGAGAGAGATAGAGAGAATCCACTTTATTTGGAACTCTGGTTTTAGGGTGGGGGAGTGGCGGCCGCCACGATGTCGAGGGCCCGAACGGTCACCAGTTCTTGGTGGCCCCGGTCTGAGCACCCCAGAGCCTGTTCCCAGAAGGTAGGGGAGGGTAGAGGGCGGAGGGGGTCACGTGGACATTCGCAGAGCGAGTGATAGAACGTGTCTGGCGCGTCACAGAAGGGACAGTTGGGAGAGGAAGTGAGCCCGAGCGCATGCACCCGATGGTTAGAGCTCTTCGATGTAGGCAGTTGCGAAGCTCCGCCTCAAAAAAACGGCCCGCACCTGGACCCCCCGGTTTTGGATCTTGCGTACGGTGGAGCGACCACGGCCACCGCAAGCACTAACCAAAACAAAAACTAATTATACAAACTGACAATTTAAAGTTATATTTTGGTTTAAAAATGAATTTTTTGTACTCTCCTAAATTATTCATTGCTTCCTTAACTGCGTTTTTTGTTGCGATTGTTTCTGCGTCCGCGCAAGTGTCTCGGCCGACTGGCACTTGTTCAGGCCCTCCGGCACAACTCAGGTCCGACCTGGAGTACTAAATTTGCAGTTGTCGCTCTGCCTACAGCACATTGTATGTGAAAACTAATACAGTAGCTGATCAAGTGTCTCTAAATAATCCTTTCAAGATTGCTTAAAGCCATCGACGCGAATTTTTAACCACTTTTTTTGCCGCCAAAAGACCGCAGATGACGCACAGCAAACGACAACGCGCAGGCGATAACGCATCTCGCTGACCCCACGGCCACATTTTTTTACTATTGTTGGTTTAAATGCGTATAAAGCACTTGCGCGGTTCAGCACGTTGGGATTGTTCGGCACAACAAATTTACGTAAGCACCCAAATACAATTTTTCGCCCAGGTAGTCGAGCGGTGAACGACATTGTATAGTTTATTTCATCACCAACAGATGGCGCCATTGTACGGAAAATTAAAAAAAAAAAACAATGGGCCAATCGTAGGGCTACTTTTTGATGCATGGGGCCTATGGGGAGTTTCGCAACTCCTATATGAATAACTCTGCCTTATGGTCACGTACCAACAACTCACACAGCACTACCAAATAGAGCGTAACATTACCGCCCAGCACAAAAACAACTACTGAGGGAACTGGAGCGACTTGTCCGTGCCCTCGAGACGAACACCTTTCCCCACCCCACTACACCTCAATATTGGCTCCTACCTCTTTCTGCAATGCCGCCTTTTCGAGGCCCCTGGGAACCTTTATCATATTGTAGGAGTCTGCGACCCCGCCCTACTTCCCCGCCTCAATCCCTATCCCACCCATGAGTTGTGGAGAAAGCCTTGGCCAGCTCCACCCTCGAGGATCGGCACGAGCTGAAGGTTTCCTGGACGGACGAAGCCACCCCGAAGAGTCCAATTAATTTTTTTCTCCATAAAAAAGTTTGTTCTCTCCCCTATCTGTTTAGGGTGAAGTGTATGCGCACGGCGGGCTTAGCAGTTCTACGTAAAACCTGCTGTATGTATCAAGCGCCCGCTATACCTCCCACTGGATTACAAGGGGCAATCACCATGTATTACAAAGGATAAACTGTGGTAAACACACTATTATCTCTGAAAACACATCCCAGGAAATAATATTGTGGTGATAGATTGCAAGATATGTTCCTAAACTGCACCCCCAACTAGGGCGACATACATTTGTAAATTTCACCCTGATCCAATGAAGAACACCCAAATTGGACTAGCTACAAACGGTGCCGTCACCGTGCCCCAATGCCCGTATGAGGGAAGTTTAACGCGTAGGACGGTAGCATGACAATGTTGCTTAGATGCGCATGATCGAAATATACGTACCGTGTTTTTATAGTTTCTTAAGCGATCGTTTAGAACTCGCTCTTACTTACGAGTTGTACCAGGCTCATGACGTGCAGGTGTATTGCAACAAAAAAAAAAACAGAAACACGAACTAGCACTCAAAAGTAACTCAAAATACAATTCAAAAGCAATCAACGCACCCTTTGGTCTCTAGCACATAAACTGTTAAATTTGTGCAGTTGATTGTGCAGTTGAAAAATCTGAGTCGTCATTCATTCGCCCGCAACGAACGGCCTATACAGTCACTTTTTTTTGTTTTGCACCATAGAGTTACCCGAAACAGTGTACTAGAGCTTAGGAAACGTCATTTGTTTCCTTCCGTAACCTCAAATCCACCAGAAAAACTTTTCAACGTTGCCGATATTGCGCATGATGCCCCCCCCCCCCCCCCCCCCCCCCTGCCAGGACGTCTGATGCTTCAAAACGAACAGACGTCTGGCGTTGATGTTGGTGCCGCTCCAAATGATCGGAGGTTGCCTAGAGGACGGCTGCATTGATGTTATTAAGGGAGTGTTTATTATTTGTAGTAATGATTTACTCTGGCTCAATGAAACTCCGCTTTTAGATGTTCTGACGAAACATTTCAGCCAGGCAACAAAGCGAAATTGCAGTGCGCACCTACAAGCGCCAGTCACGTTGTTTGTTTCGTAATTGCTGCCGAACTGGCCACCAATTTAGAGTGCCGAATGGGCAAGCGTATTTTGGTCGGTGTATATACACACTGTTAGCGAAACTCAGGCTAACTAAGGACTTGTCGGGCCAGCCATTTAAACAAGGAATAAGTGCTAAAGGTGCCTTAAAGTTGGCGTTGATTTATCTTGCCTGTGGGAGCATTCGGTCCGATTTACCCAAGAATTCCGGAGAAAGTGCTAAAGCGGGTTTATCGTCAGTAGTTGAATACGGATAAGTTCTCAAAACTATACTTTCAGAGTAATTTTTATATCAATACTGGGTTGGATTTTCGTGAGCGCAGCTGTCGTTTGACTGCGTTTGGCTTTCGCGATTTTGTACATTACCAACGGGTAGGACCCAGGAAACAGCGCAGATGAGGAGGCAATTGTAGCAATAGGAGAGATAGTGTGATGAAAAAAGAAATGAAAGCGTTCACAGCTACACCACGAGGAGTAAAGCGGAGCAGTGGGAAACGGTCTGAAAATGAAGAAAATAAAGGTAGAATGTACGGTGGGGGTTGGCAGATGGCGTGCCTCACTTCAGCACATCATTTGGCCCTTCACTTGGGCGCTTCAGTGAAACGCGCTGCCGGAAAAGGTGCTGAGGGCTCCCACCACCTGTATCTAGTGGTTGCCGATTCGGCTAGTGGTCACTGTGGCCATTTTCCGAGGGCGTCAAAAATCAAAACCAGTCTCTTTCGAGATTTTGCCGCACGTTAAAGATGCACAGGTCGCCTGAATAACTCCGTAGCTCTTCACGACACATCGTCTCATAGGTCGGGTGTAGTTTTGTGGACCCTTTTGTATGGGCAATATTATATCCCATGTGTGAAATGATTGGGGTTGACGATTTTGTATTTTTTTCGACGATAGATTGGCTTTCTGACAAAATATTTTTCGGTGCTCTACAATGTTTATTTGGATTGGCTGGAAACCTGTTTTCATTTTTTAAATATTTGTCAGGGAAAAGCGTATTTTTTAAGGATTTAAAGGTTAAGCGCAAATTCAACTTCCGTACCACTTCATATAAAGGATTCGCCTTCACATCGATTTCGCTTTTCAAAGGTTGGCGTTGAATGAGAACGAATCTAAGAACACCGTTTCTAATTGGCTTATGTTGACAATGCAGGACAGGTTGGCGTTCAAACTCAGGAAGAACCATGACCGGCGGTGCAACTTCGTTCCTGAGCGCAGTGCTTCCTGTCCTTGTGGTCCTGGCGTGCTTTGGCAGCTTGCACGCAGCGAGCGATTCCGCCGAGAACGTTGTGGCAGCTGAGTTTGAACAATACAAGGAACAGCTGGGAAAGCTTATGGACGAGGTGTTCGCCAAAATACCACCAAGTTTCATGCGGAAGCTCCAGGCGGCGGAAATATCTACGGATTGCTCCATCGCCATGATTAAGACCATTCGCGCGATTCGTAACCTAGAACCCTGGGAATTGAGGTGTGAGTATGCATACGATATTCCCATCTGGGCACGCAGGCACATATTTTATTGTCTTCAATATGTATGCAGCTTCTTGAGCCACGCTGGCGCAAACCGCTAGCAGCCTGGTCCTATGCTATTTATGGTTATTTGTGGTTTGGGTAGTCGAATATATCTACTCTGGCCAAGTAGTGACCCCTGATCCCAACCATGAGGCAGAGATAATTAGACGGATAAGAATGGGATGCAGGGCATTCGGCGGGCATTCTCAGATAACGAATCGCAGCCATTGTCCCTGAAAAGAAAGTGTATGACAGCTGAATCTTACCGGTACTCACCTACCGGGAAAAAACTTGGAGGCTCGGTAAAAGGATTCAACTTAAAGGGGCCCTGAAATACCTTCCGCCGATGCATGGATGTACATGTAACCAAATAAGACAATGTATTAGCAATCTCCTCCCGCAAGAATTTTGTTAAAGCGATGAGTATTAGCTGAGAAATCGTAAATCAAAAACCGCGCATTATCGTCGCGCCGCGTTTCCTCCTCTTTTCAACTGTTGACGGCGCGCCAGCACTCCCTCCCATGATGCTGCGCTAGTCAGCGGTGACGTACTTCCGCATTACGCTCCTCCGACTGCCGTCTGCTACGGGCAAGTTTTGTTGACACCATGAATTCCGCACTCCGCTCAAGGATGGATAAGCGAACGAAAAATCTGGCCGCATGAGTGCGGTGGCCTGGCCTTGCGCTTTAGCGGTGTGCGTTGCTGCAGTGCAGCACGTGACTTTTAATCGGCGGCGAACTCGCAGCCGCTGGGGAGGATCTTGCGCTCGGTCCCTTTCATGCACCGCGCACTGTTTATCCAAAAAGCGCCGGATCAGATGTGGCCCCGCTGGTGCCGGGTCTTATTTTGCGGTGGTGGTAATTCCTGCCGGCGCCATGTGAAAAAGACATTTTAAACCGATTCAGAACCCGTGCACAAAACGCTTCAATCATGTGACCAGTTTAAGGTCCCTGAAAGAACTTTAGGGACCTTAGACCAGTTCAGCTTGGGGCGACGCGTGGTGGAGAGCGGCAACGTTGGCAAAACATGCTCCGGCGCGGCTCTGAGCTTTCTAGCGCTGGAGCGAGCGCCTTTCTTTGACGATCTCAAACATCGGTTGCCTTGGCAACAAGGCACAAACCACCCCAGAGGTCAGTTACGGTTGCGTGATCCCGGTTCAGCTCGGGGCCCCACCTCGCGACATGTGGGCACTGCAGACGTACCACTCACTCTCATTAGGAAGTGTGAGATGCGTTTGGCATTACAGGAGGCGATGGTGTGTGTGTTGTGGACGCCTTTGTTTCGCGATGAAATGCGACGTTGTGCTTCTGCGGGTGGATAGTGCTTCCCATGGTCTGGATTATCTTTCTCGAGCGACGTACGACTCAACCTCGCATGGGGTATGTGCAGTGTGCGTGGCTAAAAGCCATCTCGGCTTGCGCGCCAGAGTTAAGTGACTTGCTGTTCGTCCCCGCAAACCGCGCGCGAGGTGAGTGCCGAATTTACGACGGGCAGAGGAGGCAACCCATCGTCTGTCAATCGCGGTTCAGACTTGCAACGCATGTTGTGACGTTGTGTTCGTTCGAAACGCATCTCTGGATTGTTTTGAAGTGGAAAAAAATGTATCCGTCAAACCCGGGCATTCGGCTCAGGGCGTTCTCTGCGATTGCACGAAAGAAGTGCCACGGGGCTTCAACGCTTTCTTTATGGGACGTACTCCGGTAAGAGAATATCCATGTCGTGTTATGGCCGTGTTGCATTCAATACGAACGGTTAAGCGTTTGTTTACACTTGTTTCGTTTGTCGTAAAATGTCCAAGCACTCCGGCACTACGCTGGCAGATCAGCCGGCGAGTCGACGCTGAGCAGACGACTCATCTCTTTGCCGGAAGTGCGTGAAAAAGCCGCCCAATAGCAGGATGTCTAGCTCATGACGAACATCGGGGAATCGATGATGTAGACATGTGAAGATGGCGGCGTCCAAAAACACGAAGGAAAGGGTGAGAAAAAAGCGACAAACTTTGCAACAAAAGTGTGAGCTTTCCGCTGCGCGTAAGAGAGTAATACTTGGCCCAGATGACCTTGACGACCCAATCTAACGATTGCGCTACTTCATTTAGTGTGCTCAAAATGCCTTTCAGGGCCCCTTTAAATTGAGGACGACTCAGCGAGAAATGGTACGGAAGATGATAGGTGTAACATTAGGGACAAGAAGAGAACGGAATGGGTCAGGAAACAAATGCGTGTGAAGGGCATATTAGTAGAAATTAAGAAGAAGAGAAACGAGCGTGGGTAGGACATGTAATGCGAAAGCAAGATAACCGCTGGTCATTAAGGGTAACAGAGTGAATCCCTAGAGAAGGCAAGCATAGCAGGGGGTAGCAGAAGGATAGATGTGCAGATTAGATCAAGAGGTTTGCGGTGATAAATTGGTCGCAGTCCGTGCAGGACCGGCATATTTTGAGATCTATGGGAGAGGCCTTTGCCCTGCAGGGGCGTACATAGGATGATGATGATGATGACTTGGCAATGGATTATTTTGTTTGTATTTAAACGCGTCGCGATAAGGGCCCCATGTCGCAGAAAGGCCGGCGTCGTCGCCAGCGTTGCCCGTTAAAGATAAAGGTGTCGTGAGCGAAAAAAATCACTGAGCGCCACCTTGCGGCTCCCGCTGAAGCCCCCGGCATCCTAAGGCTCTGCCCAAAACATTGGCGTGCGAGCAGGACCAAAACATTTTCACCACTCAGGGGCGCCCCCGTCGGGGTACGATGACGTCAGCGCTAGGGTGTAATGCCCCGCAGCGTGCGCTCGCTCACTAATCATACACGAGTTATGAATGTGCTTCCGTAAATCTGTGCCAGGCGCACTACGGAGTCTTGTTCATCACCGATTATGACGATGCTATCGCATTCCACGCTTAAAGGCGAAGCTCAAACGTACGACAATGTTTTTTTTATTCATTCGTTAACATCATGGCAGCGGTAGACACTTTCTGTTGGGAAGGGGCTCGTCATGTTTTGTCCAAAGTGTCTGGAACCCTCCTTGAAGACGCAATTAGCTAAGCGAAAGTATAAAAAATACACCGAGATATAACTCGACGAAAGTGACCGTTCCCAATGTGTGTTCCCGCCTTCTTGACCTGTTTTTTTGTGCATAGTGATTGACGCATCAGGCAAGTACCCAACCGGCCTTCTTGACGGGTCCAAGGTCGACCTCGGCTCCTTTGATGAATGCCTCGATACGGCGGTGCACGATGAATTCGGGAGGACATCAATGGGTCAGTACTGCTCCATTATGGTCTACAACAGGAACGGAAGTGCACTAGTGGACAAGTTGGAGCCCATATTGGAAGCCCTGCACCCAGGGGTGAGTGTAGAAGGGAACATACGGTTAGGTCCACACCTAAGGTTCGTAGTTTTTGAAAACTAGGTGCATCTTTGGGTGAATTTCTCAAATAGTTGCTGGGCTGACTTGCGTAATACGGCACGGTCCTTAAATATTTTTTTGTTGGTAATAGTAAATCGGCGTACCATTGGCCAAAACTAAAGTTCATGTTACCCAATGCTTCAAAATTAATACGTTACATTTAAAAAAGCTTCAGGTTTGAAAACTAATTGAAAATGGCTACTTTGTTACAACAAACTAAGGTCAGTAAATAAGGTCAGTAAATAAGCTTACTAAACAGAACTATAAGCCGCCAACCAGACGTATGTGCACTTTGCCAACATTACCAAAAAGCAGCCGAAATATTTTTACCTGTCGCCGATGTGGCGTTCACTGCTTTATTGAATTATATCGAACATTCTTTTCTGACGTTTCTTGCTTTACTACGACTGCTCAAAATTCAGAATGTGCCCTGGTGACGACGGGAAAGTCTGCGAAGACCAAAGGCGATGATAATTCCACACTCAGTGCAAAAACGATCCGCAGCAGTTCCCTTTTGCGAGATGGAAAAGTAATATTTTATGGTTAAACCAAATTTTGAAATAAATTTTCGGACTAATTAAGCGAATTTTTTACATCTTTGTAAGACCTGTTCTTTTAATGACACTGTGGAACGGGTTGCTCATTGCGTTCATTCGTAACGATACGACAGCTGGAGTGGTGCTCTTTTGTTTCCCTGTTCCCGTAATTTCGACACTACCGAAACACTTTTGGTTTATGGCAGGCCTTTGTGGTTCCTTTTAAGGTCATTTCTGTGGAGTTTTTTCTTTTTCCTTACCAGTCGTTCTCAGTGTTTCGGGAATATATTTCTTCCGTTCAACAGTGTATACTACTTCTTTTCGTGCATCGGTGGGTGTTTTATTATTTGTTCAAAGGACAACCAGCGCTACTGTAAAAGTAGGAGCATGTGATGTCTAAGTTCCCCCTCCCCCTGTTTTAGAGATCACTTTTAGTTTCGCTTACGTTTATAACAATGAATGCTACCACTACAACAATTGCTACTACTACAATACGAGTTCTGCTGCTTGCACTATTACTACTACTAAGAAATACTTCTTAAGAAATACTTAACAAATACATTACCGCCCTTACATTACATTACCGCCATTACATTACTTCTGCTACTGCAGGATCTCTTGGTACTGCCACTGCTCTCTCTACAACCAGTACTAGTGCTGCTAACTGTTGCTACCACTGTGGCAACCGCTCTACTCTAGAGCGGTGCCGCATGAATTACTCTCTAAAATGACGTGCAGGGCAAACCAGTCGCCATCGTAGCATCAAGAAGAAGGCGGGAGGGTGTGAGCGCTCTACCCTCCAGAAAATTGCCCCCACTTCCCCGAAGGGAATCGTGAGGAAGTGCGGATGCATTTCTTGCGCCGAGAGTACACGGCGTAGTAATTGTGCCATCGCCTTGAGAGGCGCAGTACCGGCGAGGGGGAGCTGTCAGGCGAGGGGAGAGGCGCGGAAATGCAGCTTAGGTTGTTATCGAACCACAGCCGGTCGCACACGGCGCAGCTGTTGCCGAAGCTGCGGTCCAGGAAGTCTCGCTTGAAGCGTGCGTCCGGCCGATCGAATTCGAGGGCCCGCACACGCTCACGCGCCGCGCGCTCCCGGGCCAGAACGCCTTCGGGGTCATCGGCTCGCTTCGCACGCTTTCGTTCGGCGTCTCGCTGCCGGCCTTCATCACCGCAGGCGATGCGCCGCTTACGTCTCCCTTCGGCCTCCCGAGCGCGGAGTTCGGGATCCGCAGCCCGCTTCGCCCGCTTGCGCTCGGCTTCACGGGCCCTTCGCCGCACTGCCTTGTCTTCAACCGCTGCGGTATCTTCAACGACGCGTGCAGTGCTCGCATTCGGTTGCGTTGTTGCTTCCATTCGGTTGCGCGCATTCGGTTGCATTCGGAGAGCGGTGCGGGGAGTGGCGCGCGCCCGCGCAAACCGCGGTGAGGTGGCGGAGCGCGCGCAGTCATGTGGGGCCAGAAGTGCATTCGCCCTTATTCCTGGCCAATCTCCCACGTGGGTATGTGCCATGTCAGCGGCCAGGCAGCGCGCGCCCATCTCCCCCCGTTGCTAAGGAAGACGAAAAGCGCGCGCACCCGCAGCTGTTGCTATGCGGACGGCGGAAGGTTCGGGGTCGCTTATAAAGTGCATTCACACTTAAAAAGTAGCACAGAATTGAATAACACTGTTTTTAGTACTTTGACTGATTTCGTACGGCATCGAATGCGAAGAGATTGGCCACGTGGGGTTCGAGCGAGCCAAGTCAGCTCTCGCCGCGTGTACGCCAATCACTTCGATGTCGAGCGATAACTTTCACAGCAGCGGGATTTATTGCGTGGGCAAGCACGATATAAAAATAACATTGCACTCTAAACCTGGCACCTTGGTCAATCAACCGTCAGAGTCTGCCCAGCCTGCCACCGGGCGGCAGTTAGCGCCTGCACAGCACTGGAGTGACGCGTGCTGAGGGCGATACGGGGCTCACCAGACCCGCTACGCGGCAAGCCACTGAGCTTACTTAAGCAGGCGGCATTTGGACGCGCCTGCGGACCTTCAATAGCGCCAGTCGTCAAGACGCGGACGCGGGTCAACGCGGGTCAATTGCACTAATACTTCCCTCGGAAGCCATGCTGTGATTCTGAAGAAAAAATGAAGTCCACTAGATGAATTTATTGAGATCGGAAAAATGATGTGCTCCAAGATTTTGAACCGAATGCATTCGGCACGGATATTCTCTGATAATTGTGGTGTCGGGTCTGAATGTCCATCGACCAGTTTTTTTTTTTACTTAACGAACAAACGTCGAATTTCTGTGCCAAAGACGAATGGTGTTTTATATCAATATTAAATAATGCTTTCGCATTACAAAAAATACGAGCAAAGTCACTAGTGGGGATGCAAACCACGTGTTTTGCTTGGAAAGGGAAGCCCTACCTATTACCGTTACAAACCAGAAGACTACAGAGCTTTGAGAGGATGAAAGGTGTTTGGGCGCTCAAGCAAATACCGGGTACATTTTGTCGGTATACATTTCGAACACATTTACGTCATTCCCACGCCTTTCAATTTTTCCTTATGCGGATATTAAAGCGAAATGTTTTTAGGTGAACCGATATCGTCCTGTCAAAAAACTAATGTATTTCCCCATAGACCAGTTGGTAGACCCAAAAGCTCTGATAAGATCGCTGGACATATCGTCCTTGCGTACAACCAGGCTTTTATTGTGGCCAAACGGTTACTTGAAAGTCACAAAAAAGAAACGGTTCTGCATAGGACACGCACCGATCATGAAGAAAAAGGGCAACAGTATACACAAGGTAAATATAACTGGTAGCGAAGCTTCCATAGAAGCCCATACGTTCAGAAAATGGCGGCTCTTAAGCTACTCATGGGGCTTAGCGCCATCTGTGTGAGGAGGGAACACTTCCGGCGGAACAAAAAATAAACAGGATGTGACGCAAGATCCGGTCAGAAAGTGACGTCATTTTGGTGGCATTAGCGGGAACATTTGACTTCAAATAGTCTTAGCAGGCCTCTGATCGCTGAGGGCTCAAGTCATTGCCATCTGACGCAAGTTGGCGAGCCCTTGGCGTGTGTGTTTCAAGTCAACGCCAGCTTATACTCGTGACTAGAGAAACGTACTTTAGCATACTGTCGTATGATTAGCCTCGGTGTTTATAAAAACATCTTGCATCTTCTCTGAACCTTAATTCTGTATTGATGCCTTCCACTGCTGTATAAAAGCAATCAGTTGTTTATTTTGATTGCAGTGGGTGGCAAACGTACCCCCCCCCCCCCCCCGACATTTGTTTTTTCTGCCTTGGGATACAGAGCACAAAATGACACCATGACACTTTACCACTCTCCCCGGCCCCCCTTTCATATAAAAAAACGTGCCCACTCCTCACCCCGATACCAGTTTCTACCAACGCCACTGCTGGGTTTAATTGCGTCGCACATACGCAGGTTGCGTGCGTGCGTCAAGTATAGATCAAGGTTATATAATGCTTGCTCAGTTTGTGGACTTCTGTTCTAAGAGAAGAAATAACGCATAGTCATGCTATAATCAAGACATTTGAATTTTATTACAGGATAAACATAAAACAAATTTACCACACTGCACAAAATCAGCACGTATACAATAAGTACAAAAAGTTCGTGGGCACTACATGCATTATGACTTTCCTTACGCGCCGAAAAATTGACTTTACCCGTAACACATAGCATTATGAGCAATGAAAGCGTCAGCAGCAGAAATACTTCGAAACAAGAGAAAAGAACTAGGCACTGCATCTTGACGCAGAAAACCGGGCCTCAGGAATGCCGATTCACGAAAGTGCAGCGAGCACACCGCAGCTATCCCGGCGTCTTATCAAGTAGACAAGTGTTTCTACAGACGTTCACTCAGCATTCACGCCTGCAATTTCCTGGTTGCATTATTAGGCAAGTGTCGCAACAGATAAGTAAAAAGAGGAAAAATGGATCAATGCAAACGAAAGCGACGGCAGTATGTAAAAGCACATCGCAGGAAAGATCTGGCAGCAGCGCAGCACGGAGCAGCACAACACAGTACTGCGATGGAAATAATGCTTGCGCATACAATTGCGGAAAGCAACGAGCACTACAAGCATTGTAATGCAATAGAGAAAACACTGAGATAGACAATTAAAGCGACTCGTTTAAATTCGATTGATACTACGCTGAGAAGTCCTAGAGTAATTGACACCACTTGCTCCGAGCCAGCCTGAGGTGAAATCAAGAGATAACTGTTACATAACAAAGCTTTAGACCCATTTTTTTTTTTGAAGCACCACCACTTACCCTTACACAACCCCCGTGCACGTATTACCCGAACTATAGTTTCGCGTTACCTGTGGAAATGAGAGGAAAATGGTGCAGTAAAACGCCAGGTGTACGGGAGTTGCTGTTGCAACCTTGTACGGCACATCGTTTCCATAGGTACCGAGGAAAGCGCTCCGCTCCAACCGTTGGCAGCATCGTCCCGTAGTTTACCGTCCCCGCCGGGCACGGTACTAGACGTGTCCACCGACGATACAACGCACCTCGCAACTCCACGCACAGCAAAAATTAAGTGCACACCAAATTGACATGGAAAAACGAATGCAAATGCGCACCACCAAAACACGCGAGGGGCGTTTCCTAGCAGACGAACTTTAGGAGCGCCTTTCCAAACACTACAAGGACTGCATCACAGAGCAATGACATGTGCCATTCTTCAGAGGGCGCTACAAAAAAGGTTTTTGAGAATGAACAGCATTTTCATAAATTATTTAAACATTGTGCCTAAATAAATGTGATTCAGAAATAAATATTGTTCGTAAAATATTAATGTTGTTTTATTGTTGAACAAAACTTGGTTTTTTATTACTAGTGTTTGTTCCCTCCTCACCTAGTCGCGCTTCAATCGCCACTCCCATAAGCCCCCATGCTGATGTCGCTGGCAATAGGTTCTGAACCGCTTTTTGCCCGAGCCTTCGCTACCATTTATATTTACCTTGGTATACACTTATCTCATAAACCGCGTATCGGTGCACGTTTAGGTGGTTCGTAGATCCGTTTCCTTAGTGCACGAAAAATCGCTGCATCGGTTCGTTCTTCGTTTGCGCATTGTGTCTTTGTATTTGACGATCTATTGAACGCACTTTCAGCGAACGTTACCCACAATATGAAAAGGATCCGGCGCACTTCGACGCAGTTTTGGTGTTAGAAAGCTTCGTGCTTCACTAAGCTTTTTTTGTTAATTCCGTGGGCTTAAAAATGTCGCCGGTTTCACTTCAAGCTTTAAGCAAGCTTGAAACGGCGTACAACGGCACTGATGCCGTTGTACGTTGTACGCCCTATAGCAAAGCCAACTTTCTCTGACGATATCGATGAATGATCGCGGGCGAAGTGAAAGATAAAAGCTTCACGCGGCCGGAATCTAACTTCGCTCCCTCGCGTTATGAAGCCGACGTCTGTCCTATTTCTCCATTTCGACACGGTGGAAGCGAACACGGACCAGCAGGTGCCGATTCGCGCCGAACAACCAAAATACAGACGTTGGGCCTACCGAGTGCACACCCGAGAGTTGCTGTGGGTGTTCTAGAAAAGTGGTGCGTACCGACAAAGTAGCATATACTCTCAGTGTGACATTGGCCAATAAATGATTCCACACAAGAAAGCTCCGGGTTCAATCATCGTCGTCATTGAACTGGGGCTGCATGATTTTTTGAAGTTGATGTTTTAATACACCAGATTCAAACTGCAAAGTTTGATGTTCGCTTTGTTGCTATGTTTACGTTTTATTGGTTCTTGCTTTTGTGCATATTCTACACAACTTCTTCTAAACCTTCTTTGCGGGATGCGGAGAAAAGCGCCATATCTGCAAGCTCTGCCCAGCTCAAAGTACATTTTGCTCCCTTGCCCCCCCTCGTTTCGCAACTCTGCCTACAATCGCTGTGCTACAACTGCGCGCACTCTGGCACACCCGTAAATTAGGTCGCTCTTAACGCTAGTTTCGGAATGCCAAAGAGCGGTTCCTTCTTTATTTATTCACTTAGTCATTTACTAATGTGTGCGTTTTTTAAACAAATTGCTAAACAACACGCACTGCGGCATTAGCGCCACCACCTCTAATGGTAGCTGTGCGGAATTTTTCGATGATGAGTTGCAGGCCGAAATATATAGGGAGGGAAAGTGCGTAAAATATTTACTGTCTCCTTTCAGGCAAGGGAGTACAGAGAATACTCGTCTCTGGGAGGGCTTCCTCTGATTCGCCTGGGAATCTGCGTACTCGACGACTGCACTCAAAACGATTTGCAGGCACTGATAGATGCAGGTAGGTCGGTAACCCTTCAACAGGAACGACACCAACATTTTATCTGCGGTGACTACAGCGGAAGATGAGAAACAAACGTGCGTTACGATACAGGAAGAAGCTCCACTAAGTGTAGATATTGTGAGACAATAACCCTGCAGAAGCTGTGCACCGAAAAACTACTTACAAAACAATGCGCCCACGGATGCACTCCGTACAGATGGTTAACTTGCGAAGCTGTAACGTGAGGCCGGTGGTTACACGTGCGTTGCTCCTTAAATGATTCATTAAAGCCTTTTCATTACACGTTGCCCGGTTGTGGTATTTTCTTTCATTACAGTTTTTTGCTCGTGGCGTCGCTGATCCTATAAACTTCTTGCTCCTCGGAAGTATGTATCACGAATGACCTTCCCATTTCGATGTTACGTACTGCCGGTGCTTGCGATTGACACGTTGACGGTGCTGCGCCGGATCCGCCGGGCACCCCTGCCCGTTATTTTCGCTTGATGTGTGCTTAGCACATCAGCTTGCTACGAGGGCGCTCTGCTACCAGCGAGATAAACTAAGTCACACTCCCTCCCCTTACTTCTTAGTAATCTCCCACCTGTTTTTCTCACGGACGCACATGGGTCGCGAAGGAAAAGTTCTGTGCCTAAATACGACTGCTTTCCCCAAGCCATACAAAACTTCCCTTTAAAAATTATACGGTTTTTAGCGCGATAGATTATAATCCGCACAATTGTGAAAACAAAACAGCCGCACTGACATAATTCGGGCATTGGAAATGTCATAGAAGTAAAAGTCAAGCCATGGATTACAAAAGAAGTACGCATTTTCCGCGCAACAAGAGCTTGGACCAAACTTCTTCCCAGTAGCTTGTGAGTGAAAACACTGTTGATTTTGAGGGGTAAAAAAATCTATTTTATTGTCTGGTTATAGAGTTTCCAATCAGTCCCCAACATTGGTTGAGTTTTTCTTTTAAAAATCAGGTCCCTCTCCTACTTTGGTCGTAGTTTTTGTTTACAAATCTATGCTGCGATGGAGGTTCAACTTGTTTATAGACAATGAAAAGCGAATGGTCCATGTAAAAAAGCCTCTGTTTAATGTCAATTTTCTCGTGCGACGTGGAAACAGCCGTTGAAACAGCCATGGAAACATCCGAAGATAGTTGAAACAGCCATGAAGCGGAAGTGACATTGCGGGCGGCCGGGTGCTTTTTCCTCCGGACATCCAAAAGGACCGGTCGAGCTCCTCTGGGCTATGGTGGCTAGAAAAGCAAATTGCAGCGTGTTCAAGTTCAAAAATTTGCAGGTGTTTATAAGGTCGAATAACGTAAAAATTGAACACAGCTACGCTATTAAAAAGTCCGATGACCCTTAACCACTTCTTGCAGGTTGTGAATGCGAAATCGAAGGGCTTTGCAATCTTGCTTCAGGAGGGGCTTTGCTTTGGGATCTGCCTTAACGTTTTCGAATGGCTTCTATCTCTCACCTAGACGTTCTTCTATCTGTCTATCGGTCACCTAGTCGCTCACTCTCCCGTTATGGGAGAGTGGAAGGCAATATTTAGTTTCGCCGCTTCACCCTCCCCTAATTTTATCTGTTGTATGCTGGTGGGGAAGCCAACCTGTCGCTACTGGTGTGTTTGCGCTCACGCTGTGGAGCGCCTCGGGAAGGGGCCGTTTTTCCGTGATAAACGCCGATGCCAGACGTCGGTTTTTTCCCTCGAGATCGGGCCGCGGAACGCCTTGGAAGGAGCCGTTTTTCTCTTACTGACGCCGGCCAGCCGGTCGCCGTTGCTTTTTGAGCTCAATAGGCAATTGTGACTTTCGCTTTCAAACACAAGTTAAGAACCGTTCTGCTAAGCAACACAGAGCTACGTAGAAAGCCCGCAGTCGCAGCGGCGGCTGTGAGTGCCCTGTTCGGGGGCACGTTAAACACGTTCCCGTAGACCTGGCACAGTGTCGCAACAACCACAATTACTGGTGAGTCAAAACTGGAAGGAAGCACACAGAAGGTTCAAATGGACAATAATTCTCGCGAGTTCACAACTCAAATCTACGGACCGCCCTGTGGTCCCTGTTGGCGGCGCACATTGAACCATTCTGTGCACCTCCGCCAAGCCAGCCACCACCGGAGGACCGTGGAATACCCTCTTCCTCCGAGGGCTCATTATAACTCCGCGGTTCTGATTTAGTTTCTGTTTCTTTTCTGTCTCTTTCTTAAGAATAGCTAAAATGTACTCGGATATTTGTCTGTTCGCGAGTTTCACCCATTTTCACTTTTTTTCAAGTCTGTATCGAGTAGCAAGCAAAGCGTATGGCTTGGCTGACCTCTGCTTCTCATTAGAGTTTACTCTCTCACCCTGCCGCTGATTAGGCATGAAAGTCCGGGTCTTTGAATCGTATTCAGGTGTCACAGCATACAAACTTCTGAAAATATCCCACAATAAACATCACACCCTCATAGCAACAAAATTGTTTCAGACATAACTCTTATGACGTAAAAAAGGGGATCAATATAGCATAACATATCATACCCGTCTGTAAAATGTTCCTCCAATCCCATGTAAAGCTGGATTCAAAGAAAAAAGTTTTCGGTAGCCCAACCTAACTCAAACGCTCGGCTGCAGTGAAGTGGTGTTTCAGCGACATGGTCAGTGTAGAGCGACGTTAAATGTTTTTTAACGCTACAGGCTTTTTTACGTTTGGACTTCGTACTTGAAACATAATGTAGAACGATAGGAACCATTCTTAACAAAAGCAAATGCATTTAATCATGATTCACCCTTTTCTGCCCCGTTTTCTTTTGCAGTGAAGCCATCTATAGTTGACATTGAAGTGGCCAACTGTGTTACACGTGTGCCTGAGCCATGGACAGCCGCTCAAAAATTTATTTTGTGAGTTGCTTCTAGAAAACCGGTTACGCTAAAACGCGATCTTAGATTGCAGGCAACTTGTCAAAATTCTTTATTGTAAGAAGGCAAGGCCTTGGCAAGAAATGAGAAGAAGCGCAGCTATTGAATAAGGATCAAAAGCAGTGAGTCGCTGTCACTAATTGTAAATCAGTGATGTTTAATGCGGAGAAATTTCCGTTTTTCGGGGATTTTTCGGCTGTAAAAAGGGAAGAAGGGAATATTTAAAGGCCAATAGCACTGAAATTTCGCCTCGGACACATATAATTTACAGTACAGTATACAGTATACAATATACAGTACGTACCACCAAACGAACTGTGACATGACTGGTGGCCCCGTGAAATCCGTTGTTAATTAGTAAGAGAGCTTTAAAATATCTCCGTCGCTGGCGATACTGCACATACCGGCAGATCGTGGAAACAGCCATGAAGCGGAAGTGACATTGCGCGCGGCCGGGTTCTTTTTCCTCCGGACAGCCAAAGGAACCGGTCGGGCTCCTGTGGGCTCTGGTGGCTAGAAAGAGCCATCATACCTGGGCGCCATTGGGCGCTCTTCTTTTAGGGCTGTGGGAAGGCGAAGCGTTGCGCGTAGGTTTGCTGCGGTTGGCCGTCCGCGTGCGGCCGCTCGCTCGCCGGCCGCAAGCGGAGAATGTCCGATTTTCTATACCCGTTTGCGCCGTAGGTACGCGTATTTCGGCTGTCATATTTTGTATCTTGCGGCCTTTGTAGTCAAACTATGCGGAAATAACATTATGAAGAGATTGAACTTTTCAGTGAGGTTGGCCGATAATAGATGAATAGAATTTTAGTAGTGGTGGAGTAAAAAGGAACAATAATATGGAACAACCTCACATCATTAATAATGTCAGTAAACCCAACAAGCATCATTTATTACTTTTTTTCTTTAATAACCTTCCCTGAGGACTTCGTAGGCTTCATGTTCAAATTTCTGCAGGTGTTTTCCCGCAAGCCGCAAGCATCCAATAGAACTTGCAATCCAGTTCATAAAACAGGAGGGAGCATAGAGGAAAGAATAATCCAGGAGAAACAGCTGGTAAAGCGTGGAGATGCGGCGGCTGAAGGGCTGAAGCCTGTTCGCATGTATTCTGCGCAAAATACAAAAATGTATTTCGGGTGTTCCTTAGTCCGTGGGCTGTCAATAAGAGATGGCGCCATCACTCCCGGCACTTAGCTAAAATGTGAAAAAGCCAAATTATTTTGGTAAAGTTATGAAGGCAGGTACGTTAATTTATATGAATTTAGCATTACCTGTCGAAAGATACGGCTAACAATTTAGTTCACGCTGAAACTGATTCTCTCAACGGCGTCTGCGTCCGAAAGGATATGTAAAGTAGACATAGTTGGCGCTGGCTAACGCCCAAAACCGGCCAGGAATCCACAAAAGATATCAGCTGCAAAACAAGAACGCCGGGAAATGGGCAGGGAATTCTTCAGAAACCTGGCAGAAAAAGGGATAAAAATCGGTAATTTTTGAACCTAGAAATGGGAATTTTCCTCCCCAATACCTCATCACTCGTAAATGAGGTGTCTGCAGCCGCACAAAGCATGACCTTTAATGATTGGTGTTGAGTGCACAAATGGCCAAGATGTTGTTATTTTAATTTGAAAATATTTTAGTAATTATATTTCCGGAAGCAAACAGTCATTCAATAATGTCGTAAGAAAAGATATTACAGGTTTTATGCGACATAGACCCCGGTCCCTGTGTGTGGGCGTACAGTGAGGGGCTGCGGTCTATTTCCTTTCGCCGACATTGAATGTTTTGTGTTGCCGGGAAGTTGAAAAACATTACTGTGGTACCAATTATTCTTCAGTCTCTCCTTTTACGAAATATACCTGTGCGTATTTTTCAGCACAATACCACAATACACATGAGTAAAAAAAATGGTAAGGGCCATAGTAAGCAAGTTGGGAAGCCCAGCATGCGATCTGAGTGAAACATTGCCGTCTGCGCTGCCACATTCCGCAGAACAATTAGCATGTTGTGCATTGCATGTCCCAGCACATTGACAGTTTTGAGTCGCATCGTATTTGGGGGACCGCCATTGCTCATGTCTGCTTCCGTGGTCGCAGAAATTTGCCAATATATGAGGTATGCAGAAAAGCCCCCTCACCAAGAGTTTGCCGATTGTAGCCCCAATGTGCGGTATTCATGTTGAACTTTCAATTTTAATATTATCTTAGAAGTAGCACGCGCAATTTGAAAAACAAGCGAGGGTTTAAAGGCTAACAAAAACAAAATTAGAAAATGTGTTCCAGCAGACTGACAAGAATGCAACTGCGAAGTTTAGAGCGAACCTAAATAATGCTCGTTCTTTCGAAGCTAACTGCGCACCCAAATAACTGAATTCTTTTTCTCTTTGCGTAGGCTATTCTTGGCTACGTTGGCTGTCGTCATTACTGGTTGTACCATCATCGATCTGATCCTTACCTGGAAGGCTCCCTCACGAAAAAAGGACGGTGAGACAGCAAAGCTCCCCCGTGGCTTGCTCTGAAATATAGTAGAGGAAGATAGGCCGCACAGCAGTGGCCTACGGAAAAATATTCCCGAAGTATTAAAATTCAGAAATATTACAGGCAGGTTACCAACACCCGGCCTAATGCCCAGTTTTTCATCATTTTCAGCTAGACAATGCGAGGAGTGCCTGTATACAAACGGGGTTCCCGGTGCCTCGAAAAGAAGTTTTTTCAATGTAATCAAATTCAAACCTAACCTGGTCTGTCGATACTGTCTAATCACGTGACCTATAATCATGAGGTTCTGGCTTTCTTGGAGAGCCGTCTGCTTTAAAGGATCATAAATGGACGGCGCCTGATGGCCGCCCGGTTCGGGGAATCACCATAGATAAATGGTGCAAGAAGGCCCTTTCTCATTGTATTTGCATTCATCGTTCCAATGTCCTTTAACTTTTGTGACGAAGATAGAGGCAATTCAAACAAGGTTTCAGGAAAACGGCGACCATAGTGTAAAGTAAAAATAGGGCCACGGCACACTCTGTAAAACCTTAACGACTTCCTGTTTACGCGAGGACAAAATGGGAGGGAAACAGGAAAGAGGAGGGCAAGGTTAAATTATTTATGCGTCAGAAAACAAGACGTTATCGGCAATTGAACAAACGCCGAAATAGGTAAAACACGTATGATGTTTCAATTACAGCCAAAGCTATTCAGGTTTTGGAGTCTATTTTTGTTTGTTTATTTATTTGTTTTCCTATTTATTTATTTGCTTCTAGCATTTATTTATTTATTTATTTATTTATTTAGAAAGAAAGGCGGGGGTTCGGTCCCCACTCTGGGCGCGTGTTTATCTTTCTTTCTTCTGTATATTAAAAAATGTTTACTTCATTAACTGTAGTGAAAAACAAAAGAGCCTAACCACACCCCTATGCCCCCCCCCCTTTGGCGTTGTAGACTGCTGACCTATCTTTCTGTATTTCCTCAACGAGCCCCTCATTTCCTTACTATATATATATATATATATATATATATATATATATATATATATATATATATATATATATATATATAGTATAAGTAAAGTGTCGGATGCACAGCACGAACAAACTTAGTTCTAACCCACTCAGCCTCCGCTCCAAGAGTGTCAACCGTACTAAGAAAACATCACAATATCCTAATTCAAAGTGAACGCTTAAAAAGCATATTCCCCGAACCCCCACGCGTTGTCTACCAGCGTAATAAGAATTTAGGCGACTTTCTTACTAACTCTCGCATCAACCGACTGGAAACTACTGGTTGCATGCCCTGTAATAAACCTCGATGTAAAGTATGCCTACACATGACAACTACACAGCGTGCCACCAGCGCGGCTTCAGACTACTACGTAAATATAAAAGGTAACTTTAACTGTGACTCCGCTAATGTCGTATACCTTCTAGAGTGCACTGTTTGTAGGCAACAATATATCGGCCAAACTGACACGCCCTTTTGAATACGGTTCAATAATCACCGCTCTAATGCAAAACGTTGTCCTTATTTGCCCCTCTCGAGACATGTGAATGGTCCCGGTCATGCATTTGAACATCTTAAAGCAACAATTTTAGAATCCGCTTTCAAAACCCACCACGACCGCGAGGTTCGGCAATCTTATCTCATTTATAAGTGTGGGTCAGCGACACTTGGTATTAATGAAAGTTACGGAAAACTGATGTGATTATCCCTCGATTAAAATTGGCGACCTCATAATTTTTATCACATTGTTCATTAATCCTATCCTTCAGTTTCCCATAAGAATTCTCCGAAACTCTGCAAATACAGCAGCTTTATTAGCCTAATGCGGCTCAACACTGAGACTTGTCCTTGGGGAGGAGGCCGCGTTCCCCCACCACTTAGAAGCATTTAACCCTTTGTGAACTATGAACCCTGCCTATTTCCGGTTCGGTTGCTAGCTCAGTGTGCAATGCTCTTTTGTGCGCCGTATCTATTCTTTCCGTCCACGGGGGGCACAACCAAAATACAGTCTTCGGTCATGTCTGTATGGATCCGTTTGAACCAGTCTCCCCACCCACTGACTACCTTATTGTATACTCTTCCCTCCTTTTTGAAACTGCTATTGTCCAGTCTTCCGCACTGTCTGAACTTGCAGTCCACGCCACGTGCGTTGCCCCGTCGTGGTGCAAATTTGAGAGCGGTCTTGTTAATACAACCCCTTTCTCTCTCTCTCTCTCCCTCTCTCTCTCTCTCTCTCTCTCTCTCTCTCTCTCTCCCGTTTCCCGTTTCTTTTTTTTTTGTGGTTGTTGTGGTACCACGGGCATAGCCCGAGTGCATGCATACTCTCCGTTTCCGAGAGATCTTCCTCTCCTTCTCACAGTTTTCCCCAAAGCTATATAAGAAATGTGCTCCAAATGTTTGTGACAGCAAAATCATGTAACTGTACTCCGATGAAGGCAAGTCCCATTGCCGCTACGTGAGTAAACCTTCGTTTTTATTGTTCTTGGTGTGTATCCGACTCGTTACTTATACTATTTCTGCGCGCTTTGTAAATTTTATTTTTAACTATATATATATATATATATATATATATATATATATATATATATATATATATATATATATATATATATATATATATATATATATATATATATATATATATATATATAGACTTATAAACATAGACATACATATATACATATATATAGACACCATTAATGATCGCTATGTAGTCCTGTGGTTCCCGCGAATGATGTTTTTTCTTTAGTGCATCCATTAGAGACAGTGATCGACAGTATCAAGCGCTGCTTAAGGCCATTCTTCTGCAGGTATTTTGTGCAAGTTCCTGGCCTTCTTCTCCGTTACGTATAACACACGGGGGCTTCTAGAAATGCCAGCTCCGAACAGCACTGAACACACCTATGTATTTCTCCATGGACTGCGATACCTGTCCATGTGCAGCATTGTATTCGGGCATTGCATCGCAACCCTATCCGATACTTGGGGTAAGTCCTTCGTTTACGCATTTTGGCAGAGCTGAAGGAAATAATATTTTAATAACAGCCGGTTAACCCACGAATAAAGGTCAGGAAACTGTAGCAGTTAGTAAGAGCAGGATTCTTTGAACGTTTCTGCAGTATGCCTGCAGAGCGTGTAAAAGCTATTACCAATATGCCGTGAGGTCTGTTTTGTCTTGGGTAGCAGGTTTAAAGAAATGCAAGAAAAAAAATGAGGCACATAAAATGACTACACAGTAAATTTTCGTGGTAGAAATTCCTTTTCTGCAGTTCGTCTTGCAAAACCGACACGGGGAAAGCATGAATTATGTGCAATGAATGAAGGTCGTTGAGTCTCTTAAATATAGATTAACAATTTTCTGAAAAGGAAGTTTCCATATCACCTTTGAGGGGGCAACGAGCCACGTCCTACAGTTTTTCAATGATACATTTATCTCTACCAGAATAGACCAGGGCGTTATTTCTATTTCAAAGGTACAGCGTTGGAGGCTGTGTGTTCCCCGCCCAATGCATTTACCATGGAATGTTTATATTAATTATCTTGAACCCTTGGAATAAAAGCTAGAGTTGGTAAAGGCAGACACCTTCTCTCTCCTGGCCCTACCCACAATCCTACTGCTTGGTCCTCAACTAACGTTTTGCGCTTAATTAAGGAACTTGTCTACATCGAAATTTGTGGCATCAATATTATCTAATGTTTCCCCTGGCGCTTACTGTGTTGGCCTCAGACAAATGGATACAGGCTGGATTTATTTGACGATTTACGTGAATCCTTCAACCTTTTACGACTATAAAACCCACGCCTGTGTACGAAAAAGGCGGATAGTTTGTGGGTTCTCTTGTTCTCCGTTTAGCCTCCCACGGAAACGGGGACAGCGTGCGATATCATATTCAGCGTTTGAGATACAAAGAACTTCGACAATATTCTGTGCAATAGTATTCTCCCAATGAAAACATGCTGTTTCAGTAGGTTGAGCCCACACCACGTATATAGCTTAGCTTTCTGCGCCTCGATGACCTTGTTATCATCCGAGTAAAGCTTACACTAGGAAAGCCTCTTCACACAGTGGGGTTTCACAAAAGATTATGGTGATAAGCGAAGGCCCATGAAACGCCTCAAGGAAAAACGTTCTCCGCGGTTGAAATCGAACGTGGGTCCCTCGCGTTATGAGGCGTATACGTCTATTCGACTGAGCCATTCGGACACGGCCGAAGCAGTTTGGATTGTGGACTTCGACTTTGCCTCAGGTTGCACGGGAGAAGGCTTGGCGTTTTAACCATGTTTCTCTGAAGAAAGGGGCTTTGATTGCCATATTTATAGTCCATCATTGCACTGATAGAGTAGTGTCACAACATATAATTAATGTACATCAGTGGGTCTCGTGTGAATAAAATGGACAATTTAGGATTCCCCTTTATTGGCTTTCTTATGTCGACGTATATTATATGTGATTTGTTCCTAATACATTTTGTCGTAATAAAGTTTTATTACCCTGCAGCGTTTTCATTATACGTGAAGGTAAATTCGAATGCAGTATTTAGGCTATTGGCAAAGAGGGGCCACAAACTTTTGTTCCCCTGCTGTACGACGCTAGTACCGAAGGTGTTTCCCTTGGCTTTTTTTTCCATTTCAGCCCGACATGTAAATCTCATTCTAATGTCGCAGAAGTGGACAATGTCATTAATAGATTCGAGTTTCAACAGCGTGGATACTTTCTTTTTTCTGAGGTAGGTGGAATCCTTCATATATTTTCCCTTGATGAAGGAATACAAAGTTTGCATAAAGGCAAAGATATCGAATCTGCACGAACAGCTTGTCGTTGCTATCATTTTCACAAAAATGCCTACACAGGACAGGCAACCTTGTCTTACTTATCTCTAACTTCAAAACCCCGACCACTGTAAGCTTGGGTCGCATAAGTGTTACAATTTTCCGCCATTTTTTATATACTTGCTCCCACACCAAATGTATCAAAGAATGGGGGCGAATTCCCCAAAAACATTTCCCAAGGCACTTTTCGAACTAGTGGCTCCAATGTGTGTGTGCGCGCGCGTTGAAATCACCCGTACATTATGCTGCAAAAACGCTACAACCCACACAAAACGCTGCCGTAGAAATGCAAAGAGGCGCCTATCACCAAGGTGAAGTGAAGTTTAGCATCGCAGGGAAGGGGCTATCCTGCACCAACGTCTCCGGAGGTCCCCCTTCAGTCTCTGACCCTGGGACCTCCTTCTGTAACCTCGTACTGCAAACATTATCCAACACAAAATGAAAATAAACTTACACAAAATTCAAACACCGCCTGTTTAACATTGCCTATCGCGTAAGCTGAACATTGCGAAAAATCAAGTTTCCTGTTGCTCTCTCCTGCCCTTCCGTGCACTCACTAGCCTTTCCTCGTGCTGCTGACCTGAATACTGTCCGCCGGCCAGCGCCGTTTCACGGGGATATATAAATGATTTTCAGGGATTGTACAGCATTCGCTAGGTGGCGGTCCTACGCCTCGATGTTTAGAAGGGCCAATAAATCGCCTAGTTTTTCCACTGATCCGTTGTGTGGCGCGCGCCGGCCGACACACCTCCGGCGTTTCTACTGTTCGTATAGGGAAATGTCTGACGCCACAGACAATGTTATACAGACGGCGTTTCCTGTACTGTCTTGGAAACCGAATGTCGCTTGCAAAACGCTCGACAGAATTAAGCACAGTGGACATAGCTGAGAGACACTTGCCTCTATAGCTACAAGAAATCTTGTCATTCGCCACTTTTCATATTTTTGTATCCTTCGACGAAGCAACTGTTAAGAAACAGACAGAGGAGTAATTATCGAAGCAGACACACCGAGCAAACTTTATTTTCTAAAGAACAGCCTAGTCACGGCCATTCTTCAACTGTTCCTTACGATCGTATAATTCCTTTCGTGCTACCTTTACGTCAATGTAACAAAGGCGTAAGCTATACTGAAACGAAAGATGATATGGACTTCAACCTAAAGTGTCCATTTCGGTATTGAGCACTATGAGATGATAGGCATGGACAATGGCAGCGAGCTCTGACGGTGAAACATGGAGTTAGGTTGGAATGTAAGAAACTGAGTGTTACTGGGAGAATAAAAAAAGACACATCAAAAACGGAAATGCAACCGGGAAGTTTCCCTTCGTAGACGCTAGTTGCACGACATGGCATAGAACGTTTTATAAATGCCATGATTAAAAGTTTCGACAGCGCCAACCAAGGCATGCCGTACGATAGCAGCACACATTTCCGCATACAAAGAATCGTACAACATCCCATTGTGGCTGTGTGCTGCTATGCATGTGCGTAACCCCAAGAAAACCGCGCAGACGATGGGACGGGTGGGTAACACATCGCTATGCTTCGGGGTACGCAGACAGGTTTCAGAGTACGAGGAGAAATGTTTTGTCGGTGAATCTCCAACAGTTTGACTGTGGATGATCGATCTTTATATTTATTTTTTCATTCCTGAGCAGCACCTTTAGCTAAGGGAGCAGCTGTACCATACATGTTAAACTCTGCAGGCATATATCACTTTGCTCTTCTCGCACAAGCAGCTGAATATCCGGGAACACCACCGCTTACGCCAAAGTTAAACTTTGAGGTCTTACGACGTGAACCGGTACCCGCATGTGGAAGAAGGTTGAGTACAAGGAACATTTTAATTGCTGTTGGTTTGGGCTTTAGACCACAGAGTGACATGAGGCCAAACGCTCTGCGTTCAGGCCTGTGTTTATTTTCTTTCAATTAGAGCGATACGTTATGTCTTTCAAGGTCGTTCATCGCGTCGCAATGACCTTCAGCTCTCTAAGTAGCACCCCCGGGGCGCGAGCTGCGCCTTTCTTTTTTATCGCTTCGCTTGCTCCGAGTTTCGCCACTGGGGTACCACGTGACTAGGCGAGGGTGAAACGACCGCTTCAGCTGCGCCTGCTCGTGACTATTCAAGGGTTTACCGACTGATATATATTTTGCAGGAACGAAGAATTGAGAAACCCGATGCACGCGCACGAAAGCGCTGCCTTGCCGGCGGCTTTGCCAGCGGTTGGTTCCGCAGTAGCGCCATTGATGGCGTGCCACCTGGGCTATCTGCGCGTGCCCTTCAGTGTATACAAAAGGATAAATTCAATAATCGAGTGGATATAGCTAGGCGGCATGGTGGGAAATCTCAAGCAATAGCAAACTTTCCCGAAACTGTGTTTTACGTTCGCTCGTAATAACTCCGGTTAGTATTCTTAAACCTGAGCAGTTTTTTCTCTTGATTTCAACGAAAATCGAGGAGGTCGGGGAAGACAAGGTGCTCTTCGCATCTTGAGTGCTCTGGACCTGGTACGAAAATTAGCGTCCGCAATTAAATTCCTAATAGCAACATTGGAGAAATCTTGACATGGATTTCTTTCGCGTAGATAAAGGGATCTCAGGGAAAAAAGATGTACCTACACACATACTCAAAAAGAACCATGAATACCGTCGTATACGCGCATGAATTCACATCAAATGATTATAAATATGTATAATGCGTAATGTTTATGCCCTAAATTTAATTAACCGAAAGTGACGCATGTAACAGTTGCGACAGTCGCAGGGCATTTTAGCCAATTTCAGATCGGTGCAAACAGTTGAGGGGGGGGGGGGAAGTAAAATATTTCGGTGAAAATGGAATCCGTAATTTCCTCTAGAAGAGAGTACATCACAGTGTTTTGTTATCTATTATATTGATAAGTATTTTGTTCAAAATCACCTTTTATTATACGATCCCGGCTGTGGTGACTGCTTTTCTGATGCAGGCAAAAAGCGAAAACGCACGTGTGTCGAGATTTCGGCCCACGTTAGAGATCCCCAGGTGGTCAAAACTAATCAGGAGCCCTACACTATGGCGCGTCTCATAGACTGGGTGCAACTTCAGCGCGTTAAACCCCACGATCAATAAAACTGGCCTTTCCGTGTAGTATTGTGTTTTTACGTTTACTGCTTTTATGGTATTCTCATACAAGATTATGTTTATATATGTCAGTAGCCTTAAAACACTGTATTCAATAACTTCTTGCATACTGTGCTCTCTAAAAGGTACAGTCTTTCTCAAAATTTTCGGTATAAAGTGTTCCAGCGTCGCTCTAGAGGTAAGCTCGTGTTTTCAATTTTTGGCGGCCTATGCACGTTCGCCATTGGGCAAAAAAGTTTTGGGAAAGAGAGTACATTTGCGATAACTCGTAGAATACTTTTTTGTTAGTCATTATTTTGCTCGGGTATGTCTCTGTCATCGATCCCCACATAACACATGCATAATGAATATCTGAAACGAAGAGTGCCCTTAATCAAACAGCCTAATAGTTGTTGCGAGAGCATGTCTATGGTGGCTTGCTATAGCCCTAATACTGCAAAGGTTTTGAAGAACAGAGTCAATATGTAAGAAGGAAATTTGCTCCAAAGTCAGTCGGTGTGTAAAAAGAGCCAGTTTACAACCACATAAAAATTGATACCAAAAAAGCTATTTAGGCCAAAGCCGTAAAACTACTCCTTAGATATTTGTAAGGGTTACACCTATCACCAAAAAGCAGTTCGATATATCTACAGACAAGCGAGATAATCAGGAAAATGTCTAAACACAATTTTATTTCCCCTTTTTCTGCACTTAAGAATATATTTCGCAAAAATCCAGTCTTATTGAGCTTCTTCGCCGCAATGCAAATTTGCTGCTGAAACTTCAGTTTTCGGTCTACCACAGCTTCGACTGGGTGCTGGTGAATCTGTCTGTCAGTAGTCAGCCGGTCGGTTTTCGGCCGGTTTGTCGGTCCGTGGTCTCTCAGTCGGGCACTCTTCTTTATAGCAATAGGTTGAGCAGAGTCCATTTAATATATGTTATCTCCTTTAAAACGTCTCTGTTCAATGACAAGACTAGTCAAAAATTGGTGTGTCTATGCTGTACTTCACTTTCCAACAATTTTTCATGAAGAAGGCTACAGTGATGTGTCTAGCAACAATGCCGTTGAACTTATATTTTAGATTTTAGAGAGGGGTTTCAAATGAGGCTTGTACAATCAAACATGATAGTTTTCACTCAACTAGCGCTCTAGGGATCCTCCTTTCTTATCCCAAAATAAATATACTGACTTTTCAATGGAACCTCCCTAGATTCTGAAATGAACTAGACTTCTAGTTTTGCATTAATATAAAACATATCGAGTATTTTATGAGCACATCTAAAAAGCATACAGATGGCATATTAAGGGTGCAAAAAAATGAATTTGTCATTAGGAGCTACACAATTTGACGGATACAATTCATTTTAAGAGATTTCTGTGATTCAGTTTCACCACAGTGTCCTCGAGGGACCTATTTATGCCGCCCCCAAATCAAATTCGCTGCATCACGGCAACGTGGGTACAGTTTGACACAAAATGGGATCTGCACTGTAGCACTGCGCAATACAAAATATCATGCTTGAATTGCGTAAAACGTGGTACCACAGCGCAGACCAAACAATAGGGTCAAATTGTACGCTGGACATCACCGTTCTGCGAAATGTCATTGTTTACCGCATGAATTGGTCACTCGTAAGCAAGCTCTGCACAGCTGAACTACAGGGGTGTCTTAGACTGTATGATAAATTCACAAATTTCCCCTTCAAATTTGTACGTCGCAGCTTGTGTTATGTCAAAGGAACTTAACAGTGTTCCCTCTGTGCTGATGGTTACGTATTGCTTGCTTTTATTGTTTTCATTGACAGCGTGTTGACATCTTGTTAAGAGACGTCTACAGTTACTGAGTTGTAGTTGTTTTGGCATTTTCTCAGGAAAACACACATAAGATGATTCAAACTCAATGCCCAGTTTTTTTTATGATGGCGTATACAGACAGAAATGTGGTTTGGGCTAGCCACAGATGGGTTGGCGTAAAACTTTATGTAACCGTCGGTTTCGTTACTATTGACACAAGAATTTAATTTTTTCTTCTTTATGCAGTGGATTCTTGATGTGTGTGACACTGGCGAAATACAAAAATAAGCCAGCGGTCGTCCTACTGGTAGCGGTCCCATTAAGACTCATCAGGTAATGGCTACGCTTTTCTTCAGGAAATCATTCCACTTCGCCCATGGAAGAGACAATATTGTGCGCGGACTAAATGCTACAAATAGTGTCACCTAATGTTTGTAGCCTATTACTGCATGACTATGAACTGTACGACCGTAACCAACATTCATTCATAATACTCGATCTTTCATATCTATTGCGCCTTAAGTAAGCCTGCGTTCCTGCCGACGGAATATTTTTGCCAAGTGCTGCTTTACTCCATGCCGCTTCTATTTAACCAGTTATTGCGTCAGTATATAGTCTTCGAACGGTATGGAAAATGAAATATTCGCAATTTTTTTCTTTTGGAAGTGCTTTAAAGGGACACTGAAGTGATTTGTCATTGCGGGATTACTAGCGCAAATTGTTGTCCGAAGTCCATAGGCCATGTTTCGACCACTCTGAGCACGTTTACGCGAATTTATTTCGTAGAAAAATCAATTCGAAAATGCTGTCCTCCTCTCTGCACCCTCGCCCATTTTCTGTGGCGTTTTCGTGTGACGTCAGGAGGAGATGAGCTGGCAATTGGCTGCGCTACTGCACGGCTCGCCGACCTTCCGACAGAGTCAGTCGGCCAAGCGTTTAGTCCGCCGACGGGTCGTCGCAATTCGCTCGCTCAGTTGAAACAAAGCCACAATAGGTTTGTGAATGGAAGAATGTGCCTACCTTTACTTTGTTAGTTTGTACACTGTATCAAGCTCCGAGTCCGGGTCACTCCACGCAAGCGCTGCACAAGTGCATATGCGACGCTTCGCTGACTCTACGCTAGTAGGAATCTCTAATGCCACTTAAAGGCGGGAGAAGAGTCAGCGAAGTCAATATAGGTACTAATGAAATAAAATCAACTGGAGCTTTTACTTTTACCGTACAGCGCAAAACTAGAGATCCGGAAGCATTTTTGTTTTGCGCTGGGTGAACAAGCACAGCGGTCAGCAGCACGACCACACATCTGCGAACGCTTTTGCACAAAAGAACTGCAATTGCTAGACGTAAAATATAGTGGAAGTTTGGGGGACGTTTACTGCACGAGCGGTATACAACAAATAGTCACCTAAAGTACTTGAAATGCTAAAACTAAATAAAAGTGTAAACTGGCTGTACATTATATACCTCATATTTCGACTACCGGCAGCGCTGAACTTGTGGTCGAGTGGTCTGAAGCGCTAGGGGTTTTGTTTAGCAAATCGCAAGTTCGAGTCCTCTAGGGTGCATGCTTTTTTTTTTGTAAGTTGATTTTTTCGTTTGCGGCCGATGTTTTCAAACCTGAGTTCACCATTTTTGGGCCGTAACGTTCACTGCTCCACGAGCGAGTTCGCAGAACGCGCGCAGACTTACACTAACGCGCTAGCCAGTTCTCGTTGGCGTGCTGTTGCCACAAGCACCGACTGCTTGCGGGCAGTGGGCACAGGCCAGAATCGGCACACCCTTGGCCTGGTGCGAACACGCTTTTTACGATACAGGCATGAGTGAGGCAAGCTCCGAATATGGGGGCGTCTGCGGTGACGCAGAAAGCGTTCATCCATTGCCTAGGCCTCGGCTAGTGATTTCTACGATGCCAAGCCGTCCTGGGAGGCTTATCTTAGGCATATTACAGCCGACCACATGGCAGAAGCGCAGTACGACGATTACTGAGATATCGAGAATGCCCATCCAACGCTGCCTTCAGATGTCAAGCATGTTGTTTTGCAGAACCGAAACCGAAACTTGTTTGAATGGTAACCTTGGACATCGTCCAATCACGGTGCCACCGCCTCCCGACGTCACAGCCTTTAGTTGGTGCGGCCACCACAGACCGCTCATGGTAGTTTTTCTTCTTTCCCGCTTTATAAAATAATTACCGACTTATCAACCGGATAAACGATGAAAAGTGTTAATTTGAGCCAGTCTACGCAGTGAAAGCAAAACAGGGAGCTTGAGCAATTCACTTCAGTGTCCCTTTAATATGGCATATTTGCGGAAAGAACGTAAAAAGGGGTTTACATTTACTTTATTTATACATTTTTTTAGTAAAGATGTGTTGTGGAGCTTGGGAGAAAAATAGTTAGGGTTGGTAAAGGATTAAGAATTTCTATGTTTACTAAATGAAGAAATTCGTCTTCCCGTCTGTAACGCTTAATGTGTCAGTTTCGTCTCCTACGGAATTGATATTAATAAAAAGCACAAGGACCTTCTAATCAGTTTCAGTTCCCTATGCGGCCCCGTAATAACGTCTTGCCAGCAATGGATTTGTGCATTGCATTAAAGCTAGCTCTTAGTGGGCTTGGTGCGCGTAGCATTTAATCGGCTATTCCCCTCGGAAGTTTCTCCAATTGTTTATCTTTCAGAAATGGCCAACGTATAGAATGATAGATTATGTGTTTAGTGGTGTCATTTATCTCCTCCAAACATGTCTAAACACCTGTTTAGGAGGATATTTATGCGGTGGTTAATAACTGTCTCATTCTACGTTTTCATGCGTTTCTTGGTCCATCTGAGGGAGAAATAACCCACAGCCAGGTTGACAAAAACATCCACGTTTTGCGTAGCTGCAACGCCAAACGGCAACCCGCACCCTTAAAGTTCCTACTTGTCGCGTATTAATATTCATGGGGATACAGTATGATGCTTTCATACAGTACATAAAATTGCTTACATTACTGCTGGTAAAATCGCGCCCAACCTATTCGCTGCTGTATGGAGGTGAAGCCGACTCTATAGAGGCTCGTTGCATAAAAGAACGGCCGGGAAGAACGTTTACGCATGAGGAGACAACTGTATGGATTTTTGTACCATTTCACAGCGAAAGCTGCACCAGGCCACATCTTCCAAAGTCACTAATGGCGTCTTAATGATCTTATCGCTTCGCTTGGTCGGAGCTTCGCTACTGCGGAACCCCGTAACAAGGCGAGGGTGAGAGGGCTGCTTCAGCTGTGCTTTATCGCCCAGCGGTGGCTGGGCCGTCTTGGCGTAAGATTAAGCGCAAACAAACCACGTGACTAGGTGATAGTTTCACAATTGGTATATAAAAACACTGCGCTGACTGAGGTTACAGGAACGAACACTAGAGAAACACACGATGCACGCATATGGAAGCGCTGCTTTGCAGGCGGCTGTGCCGGCAAGCTGGCCATCGATGGTATGCCGGCTGGAGTGTCTGAGCGTGCCCCTCAAAAGGATGAATCCAACCATCCAGTTCATGTGGCTAGACGGCAGTCAATGAAATCTCAAGGAAGGGAAACTTTCCGGAAACACTGCGTGAATAGTGTGTGCTTTTGCTCGTGATAACTAGGTTTAGAAGTGCAAAACATCAGCCGTTTTTTTAAACGATGCTCACTTCCAACACGGCATGTCTGTGGTCGTGAATGTCACGTCTTTTTTACTGGGCATGGTCATACAAGGGAGTAGTTCACATAACGTTCGCGCCAATAAGCCAGCGCTCATGATGCCAACAAAGGCTGGCGGTATCGGAACAGAGAAAAACAAGCGGCCCTTAATTGTTAAAAACTGTGGCGTAATTGGTGCAATATGTGCTTGAATTCTTTGGAAACAACTACCGCAGAGGCTCCTCCTAATTTCGTTTTCCCTACTGCTTCCAGAACCCTAATACCAGCTTTCTTCGTGATCATGTGCATGTACCTCCTTCCTCTTTTCGTGGATGGACCAGACCTCGGGACTTTCATGCAGAGCTTCTTTAACGAAATCTCGCAACAGTGGTGGCATCTTTTAGCCCAAGTGCGGAACTTCTACCCCCTTAACCACAAGGTAATAGCAGTGATAAAAATTTTTGTGTACAAAATGCAATTTTCCAGTTAATTAGTGTGCTATATAAACCATGGTGCCCGACAAGACTACTGCCTTATTTAGCAGAAAACCTTCGCGCAACAAAAGCACCAATATGTTGGGTAACTCCACTAAACGTAACCGTTGCTATCCGCAAACGATTGGAAATACTATTCCGCAACTTAAAGGATACTGGCGCTTCCGCTGTTCCTATTTATTTCAAGGAGCAACCACTTTGGGTGAACGTCAGACTTTAAACCCGGCCTCATCGATGTGATAAGCCTCAAGACCACGTGGTTGAACTTGTTACCCCGACACGAACTCTTATTACCGTTCATGTGGCAGAACATGCGCGATGACAGTGATGCAGAGTTCGCGGTGACGAAATGGTTTCTTGTAATTAGGTCATTTTTTGTGAACAACAAAATCATTCCAGCCCCCCCCCCCCATGGAGAAGAGGCCCATACTGATGGAGAAGAGGCCCATACTGATGAGGCTCATGGAGAAGAGGCCCATACTGATGATCTGTGTAGTGCGTCCCACAGGGTCAAAAATGCCCACCGAAATGCTTTGCGACAATGCATGTGGACGGCCAATCGCGGCATGCGCAACGACAAACTTGCGGAATAAAGATGCCCGACTTTGATATCACTCCTAGATGCGATCTGCTTTGTTACATCGCCCTGCCAATCATAATATGATACTTGTATTGAGCGATGTCCCAGCGCAGACCAGATTTCGCGAGTCAGATCTTATGCAGGGTGTCTTCAGGGGCCCCCATTTAACCGCTTGGATTACAGTGCCTGTGGGATTACTCTGTGGATTGTAGGGAAGCGGACTTGGGGAGATATTTAACGGTGAGGTGCTAAAAATTACCGGATTACCGGATGTAATGGTACGGTGCCGAAGAAAGCGAGACCTAGCAAAGCAGAGCTGACACTTTACAAAAAACTGTCATCTCTGCTTTGCTGGCATTGGGATCAGAAGAATCGTGGCAAGCGGTGACAAGCATAAAAGCGTACGTTTTTTGGCAGCATTTTTTTCCTTGTGGTCGTCTTGTTTGATAGTCTGCCCCTCGAGCAGGTGTCACTGCATTCCTTGGAATGGAATATGTATTGCGGTCAGGCCAGCGTATGCTTGACAACTACTGCGTTACGAGCAATTACAAACTCATACCAGGAAATCCTGCTATCTTCTGCCCGATGAAAAACCACATTACGTGACTTTTTTACATTACCCCACTCCACCATAAGACATTCTACTGCCCATGAAACACTCGGTAGAACTGAAACGTGTGCAAGTACTGAGTACTCAATTATGCAAGAGTATGACTTTACATTCGGGAGTAACTATCGTAATAAGGTACAGGGGCTTTTTTAGAAAACATTCAATTTTTTTTTCTGCCGTAACTTTACTTTAACGAGTCGCACGTCGCGCGAAGGGCATCTCAGCTATCGACCGAATGGGCAACTAAGCCATACACAACTTAGAAATTTTGCGAGCCATAACGGATTACTGGTAGGACGGGGATGATGATATGGTGGACAGCAACTTTATTGGAAACAGCGAAAACCTGAAACACTGCGGAATAAGCAAATGTTGTTTACATTTATGCAGGACTGTGGGCTCGCAAACTTCCTATTTCCTTAAAGGGACGCTGAAGCCAACCAGCAAGTTGGTTTCAAATGACATTCTGACCTTCCCCTAGCCACTTTAGCGTTGATTCGGACTCGAAAGATGCCTTCATTCCTGAGAAATCGCTAATCAAACTTTGGTCAAACCTGACGCAAACAGCGACTGTTGTCGCTGTTTTCGTCACGATAAACCGGAGCCAAGCGAGACAGCGGTGAGGTATAGCGGTGTAGAAGGGACCAGGAACCGGATACAACGCTACGACGTAGTGCTTTCCCGTATTCTGACGTCCTTTGCAACTTTATTCTAACGTCCTTTGCACCAATAAGCAAAATGTCCCTTTATGGGACCTGTGATCAGTATTGACGCTTTGTTGCAGAAAAACATACTGTTCTTTTGAGGCCTCACCAATGTTAGCGTCGAACCAACCGCTCGTTCGAAGCTCGCACGCTTCGCCGAAAAGCGGTAGAGCCCCATTAAGTGTGGACGAGTAGCGCCACCCAGCGCGGAAGCCGGGAAAGACGTTCCGCACGCCAGTCGATTTAAGCATTTTATGTGTACATGGCCCGGTATGGCCAGTGGCGGTGGCACCTGTTTTCACGTTTTCGCTATTTTCTACTACATCCAGAAACTACTACGCGTAACAGTGGTATGTTCGTACTTTCGGTGTAATATATTCGTAATCCATCTATTTAGGGGAACTTCCATAAGGACTTCAGTGTCCCTTTAATGTTCTGTGAGGTTTAAACGTACAGGTGCCGTCAACAGTAATTGGAACATGGTCTCGTAAATTTCTGCTTCCGGAGACTGCCTGGCTGCACAGGTGTGCGTTTAAAGGAGTCCTCCCTAATCGAAAAAAGCTTCCTATAAATTGGAAATGGCTGTAATAAAGCCAGCAAGAGAAATATTTTGTGACATTCAGAAATTCTTCTTCCTATTACTTATGACGGCACCTCTACGTTCACTGTGCTTTCGCACCTACTCTTTTTCTGGTTTTGTTCTTGCATTGCTGTGTAGTGTTTTCTTTGTTTTGTCGTTACACTATATTCATCACTATTTCTTATACCAGTGTGCATAAATATGCGGTGATAGTCAACCACATCTCGTTTAGCATGCCCTGTGCTTGCAGGGCTGACCTCGGCGGCTTTGGTGAATATCCCTTTATGCTACAAGGTTTACAAGACTGCTTGCCAGTTTTGGGGGAGGGTGCCTGCGTGTACGTCTCCGTTGCAAATGAGCACGTTGATTGCAACACTAGTCATAGTTGATGTGAAATGACATGGTCACTTTGTTAAGAACTCCATCGAGATGCATCGGTTATTTCTACTGTTGACGTGGAAGTCACCTGTACCGGGTCTCTTTTAAATGACTGCGTGGTGGTGTCGTAAATCTTCTTCGGTCAGTCTTCGTGACATGCAAAAATGCCAAATCCGAAAGATGTGCGGCGATACGTTTGCCGTTATTTCATCATATTGCCCAGAACAAAGCTTGTTTCCTCAATTTTCGGCAAGTTTCTGATAAGTAAATGTACTCTTGAATAAGAGGAATTCTCTCATTTTGCCGACTGGCCTCTCTTCTTGTGAGGGGCTACACAATTTGGAATATTCAAATTTATTTTATGGTTTCTTCATATTGCTCCAGAGGACTGAATTCTATAGGTAAGACGGGCCGTGAGCGAACGTTTTTCATTAAGGTTTATCATTTGCTACACTTACGGCGCCAAGCACGAAAATGAAAACAATAGAAATATTATATGAAAATATTTCATATATTCCAGCAATAGCGGCGCTGTGTGTGTGGCACAGAAGATAAAATGGAATTTACATTCTTCTCGGGTGAATTTAGCTGCCACTGTTTGCTAATTTATTGCCTTTATTTTATTGCAGGCTTATATGGGGCACTACTGGTACCTTTCAGCTGACTTTCAAGCATTTCTGCTATCATTTCCGGTATACCTTCTCTTCAGAAAGTAAGCATTTTTCTGGCTGCAACCGATCTTTTCATGGTATTACCCAAGTTTTCTTCTAACAACATCTAGATCGGAAGAAACCAGAATATGCAAAGGGAGTCATGGCTCGATGTTTCCCCGAACGTGATGAAAAATCTCAAAGATTTATTTGCTGGTTTTGATCACGCATTGTAACCTGCACGAAAAAAAAAATCTGTGGGCAATACAGCCATAAAAACAGCGGTGTTCGCAAGGGGCACCATTTTGCACCACTTGCGGGTGAAGCACCCCGGTGAAGCACGCTAAAATTGGAAGAGGTAACACGGTCATGCGGGGCATTGTACCTGGAAAACTTGCGCACACATAAAAATATCCTTAGGGGCGGAGAACCTTAGGGGCCCGGGTTGTCGGCGTCTCCTATCGTCGTCTTCTCATGTAGTAGTGGTACTAAAACATCGGAACACGGCGTTTTACAACGCCTCGGGCTAGAACGTCACGCGTACTAAACGAAAGGTGTATAATGGATAAAACCGGTTCAAAATAAAGTAACATGATTTAACCATTTGTGGAACGCTCCCTGTACGCTTCTGCAATCGTACAAAGCACCAGCAGAAGCTGTTTGTACGCGGAATATAATTTGTGTTATACTCAAGTACCCACCGGCTCTCGAAGCTAGGCCTGATCGGGTCGGGTGGTCGGTCGAAGCAAGAAAAGGCATACTTACCTGGTGCCGGGGCCTCGTTGATCGCTGAGGACGAGCCCCCATGGCGAGGGGCGGGAATTGCACGGCACTCGCGTTGACCCCTGCCACTACTTCAAACTGGGGCAGATGGGGAATGTAAATTGTTTAAATGCGGTCCAACGCAAGGGAGGGCGCCACCGCCTTAGCGAGCGCGCGATTGCTCCTCCCACCGGCGCTTCCCCGACGCCCAATCAGCGCGTGCCGTGTTGCAAGAGGGAGACTTACAATCTTTGAATACACTTATACACTGCACGCTTCGTCGCTCAACAGGTTTCACGTTAGTGAAGACGGCCCGTTTTTTTGAGATTTCTTCTGTAGGTGACTGAAATGAGATAGCACGTGTTCTCACTGCTTTCTCGATTAGTGAATCAGGTTTAGCCCAGTAAAAACATGGAATGAGGTTTTCATCAAGATTGCTTATAAAAATGCGAAAAAATTCAACTCTGTATATCTACTAGACAACGCCTAAGTGCGTGGCAGGTGGTCCTAGCACTGGAGGAAACAAGCGGTAATGTGGTGTGCAAAGAGTCCTGGAGCATACCACGACGAGGCTAGCGCACTGCACGGGTTTGCTACACCACGTTTTCTGCTGTTTAGTTTTAAATAAATTTGCTTCATCTCATTAAAAAATCAGGCAGGGCTTACCGCGGAAGGTGCAACTACTTGGAAGGTGCCGCGTTGTGGACGGCTACTCATTACTTACCGCCAGCCAGAGATCTCATCCTGCAAGAAAAATTTCAAGAACGGGTGTTTTTGTTATTGGCGTGCATCAAAAAGCCCTTGAAGTTATTTCGTCGGGGTAGATGAAGTGACACAAGTCGTGATTGATTGTGACCTAATTAAATTCCTCGAGGCTCATGCGACGTGGGCATGGTGGGTGATTATGATAATATTAATGATCCCTTCAACGAATTTGGCTTGTATTCTAATGGTTGAATTTCCCAGGTGTTAGAATATCCTTTATTTTACAGCGGCCAAGCTCAAAATTGCGCACTTCGAAGATCACGTCAAGCTCCATTTTTTCGTAGAGCCTCGGCAGATATGTCCACGGTAGCAGTACTGGCGTTATGGTAACGAGGAGGGCGCACTGTGCTGTCGCAAATGCAAAACCTAGGGCCGTTGCTTTAGCAACGAAGATGCAACGCGTAACAACAACAGCTTGCTTTGCTAGCCAGATGTATACGCGCAGCCCTCATGAGTGAAGTTCTAGCGAAAAAACGGCGCACGCCGCCCGGCGGCAGCCGGCGGGCCACTACGGCGTGGTCAAACAGGAACATCGTTGGCGATCTAGCTCTGCTAGGTGCATAGAGTAAAGTATTATTCTCTCCGTAGGAACCTGAACTAGAATATGGGTGGTCTATGAGTGCGAAGGGTCCGCGGTTTGACGCGGCTACTGACGCCGTTCGGCAAAATTTGTTATCAAAATTCACTCCAATGTGGGCCGCGCTTTAGAGAGTGCTAAGACGGGGTTCGCCCACCGTAAAATTCTCGGGCCCTTTAATCTGCTTACGTGATTTGAAGGTGAATGCTATGCAATTATCGAAGACTTCTTTGCTGCTACATTGTGTTTCCGCCTCTGCCTTCGCTTTCGGTTTTTCGTCTTTTGACGCTAATTTCGGCGAGAAGCAGACAGGCCGCAATTCACGAGGCCGCCTCCCCACAATAAGAGCTCTCCCCCGCATTCACGCACCCGCCGTCACGCTCACCCGCCATGGGACTTGCATCACGCTGATTTTGTCCCCCTCTGGCACGGTTCTGGGCTAGTGGAATGGTTAACATAATTGGCTGCTGCACTGGCGACCCGACTTCAACATGAACGGAAATCTGTTTTATTGACTTATTGACTTTTATTGACATCTTTGGGGCGGATGCCATTTTGGTACCATTCTTGTTGACGCCGACGATGACTACGGCCACTTTTAGCGTTTGATGAGTCACCTGAGGCTTCTTTCCTTAAAGGAGCCATGAAGAGAAAATGCAAGTTGGTTTTATTCGAAAGATTTCGTGTTTTATAGTGCCTCCAGCGCTTGTCCGGATACAAACGGGGCTTTATTCACTGAGAAATTAAACAATTTAGGTTAAAATTTTGATTTTCCCGCTCAATCGTGCGTTTTCGTGGTCCCAAATGACATCACAGGAACCGACCGCTCTGCAGCCAAGAGTACCTTCATTCACGCATCCGCCGTACAGGGTAGAGACCGTGGCAAGCGTTTGGTTTGTTTTTGCCCGCATTTAAACCTGGCTTGTTTTTGTTCTGGGAGAAAATATTCGTTCCCTGAAACAGTGCTCGCTCGACAAATGGGATCACGTAAGACACCGTTGCTTGCGTCAATCGGCCAGTGTCGTCTGAGACAACCCCAAGCCCCGTAGTGCTGTGCAGCTAAACCGAGCATGCTGTGCGCAGTACGAACAGCAGAACGCATCAGTACTTCTATGTTTACATGTGCTTTCGTAACTTCCACTGTTTGTCCCATCATTCTTACTGCTTTGTAAAGAATGTGCCCTAAATTTAAGCGCAAATCGCTCGTTCGTCTAGTTTGTAAGCTCTACCTAATTTGCGTCTGCTTCTGCCAGCCTCCGCCAATCGCAGAGCTTAGCTCATGTGACATCATAGGTTCTGTTGCGGGAAATGAGCTGGTGGGTCGCATGACCATTCCCGTTTTTTCCTAATTATGTAGCTTATTTGAGCGAAGTTTACGTTAAAAGTGGTGTCAGTATGATTCTAACGAGACAATCTTTTGAATGAACCAAACTTGTGTTTTCTCTTCATGGCTCCTTTAAAACTGCCTACTACTATCACTTCAGAATCTGTTGCGATGACTCCTCGTAAGAAGCACATTGCCGAACAGCTACATAGACACTGGCACATTCCTGATACAGCTTGCAAAAAATTCGACATGAGAATAGGTCGCAGGGAAGACGCCCTGCTGTTGCGCCTAGAAGCAGTAGCCAGAGTAGCAATAATGTTGAATTAAGGTGACAGAAACGCCATTAATTAATTGGATTAGCCGCCTCTGTAATTCATTTTCGCTTCATATAAGGTATTGCCCGTCATCTTTCGTTAAATTATTCGGAATGTTTAAGTCAGGGTAACAGATTCACAGATGGTTTCAGACATGGTAAGAATGGGACAAACAGTATAAAATGTAGTTGGATGCTGTAAAGGAGAATATTAAAGGGACCCTGCAAAACTTTTTTCAACTTTTTGTGAAATTTTAAATGCTCGCATAATGTAGTCAGCCAACACATCCAGTACTTAGATTAGGGGGTCGCAAAGTACCTCAGCCAAAAATTACTGCTTTAAATTACTGCTTAAAAAAGATTTAACTTATAAACTTACTCAAAAGATTTTTGTCTCTTTCTCGGTCTTGGCATTGTCAGACCGCTGGAATTACGTTTACAAAGCCGCATGTGTCGAACCAGCAGTAGCAAAATTTTCCAACGAACAGCAAGTTAATGACATATATGCTGATAATTGAAGAGAAAGATGGAGTAACAGGGCAGTAGAGGAGTGCTAAATGAACACTGACGCAAAATGAACCTCAGCTAACCTTACGTTTTCTTTCGTTAGTTCCAGCCTCCATTCTATGCGCCGTTCATGAGTCTTTATATCATGACCCACTTCAGCAGAGTGCATTTAGTGCCGTGCAATCCACTACTGTGCGGAGCATACATTAATGTACCGTTTCACATCCCATTAGAGTTACGGCAATACACCAACTGGCGAACAAGCACTGAAGACTTAGCGATTACAAGTATAGTGCCAATCAGGCTTGACCCGGGGTTGCAACAAACACATACGGCTAGTGCGGCCGACCAGAACGGGTGGGGTAAACCTCCATTATACATGTCTGAGCAAATAACTCGTTTCTGCGCTACCCGGCGGGCTTTGTCTGCAATTTTAGTCGACAGTGCTTTAACTGTGTACATTTTTTGAATGCGTTGTCTATGAGTGCTTGGAATTTGCTCGTCATGTCAGTTTGTCGATCAATGTTACCTATCGAATAAAATTTGCAGTATTGTCGCTGTGGTGGCTGAAAGGCTAACAAGTTGCCGTTATGAAATCATGGGGTAGCCGGTGAGACACCCAGTCGGAGCTGCCGTTGTTTCTTAGGAGCAAAAAAAAAAACAACAAAGCCGTTGGTCGATATTTCACCCCCATTAGGTATCCCCAAACCATCTAAATGTGGCCTCATCCTACTGCGCACCTCATAGCAGAGCCTCAGATTCGGCTAAAAAATATCGTACGAGAAAAAGTTTCCGCCTTCATTATATCTTCGACCTGTTTTGGTAGGAAATTATTCTGGAAGGACGGTCCTTTTTAAAGCATACTTTGTTCGTTTACCGGACAGTTTACTCGGTTTAATGATGTAAGCACCACCTTCGCCAGGCTTAAAACAGTGATTAAAAAAAATGAAGGTTCATGCCGTTTTCACTTACTGAACAATGTACTGAGGGACCTACTTGTTGGAATCTTTGAAAGAATGTCTGTATCTTATTCAATCAAAGCTTAAGAGTTTCTAGTTATTTTTCGTAGCATATTTAGAGCATTTGTAATGGATTTCTGTGTTTATTCTTTTCTAGGAAACCCTGCTATTGAATAGCGTGAACGTATGGGCGGCATAAACGTTTCGCAATCTATTTTACCGCTCGTCTTGCAGTTTGTTCTCGCATTGTATTCCTTTTTTTTTCTTTTATTCTGGCCGTTCCAGTTGCCGCATAGTTTAGCCAGGGAGCGCCACAGGAATGGGTACCAGCCTGGAGATGAGAGCTAAGGTACGGGGAACATGCGCGTTTCAGGAGCGGGAAGGCCGAATTTCTAAAGAGAGCAGGACGAGTTTTTTTTTATCGTGAAACGATGTTTATGTACGTCGACGTGTTTCGCTTACAGTCACTGTCGTATACGAGAAAAGCCAGAGCAGAGGAAGGGAAGTGTGGCGTAAGCGAGATCAAGACGCCGGAGTGCGTGACGGAGGGAAAGCGAAAGGGGCAGCTATGAGAAAAAAAAAACAGCTTTGGAGAAGGAGAAGGAGGAAAGATATTGGATTGGTTTCATTTATTCGATGAACTTAAACATAAAGCAAAATGCTCCAACGACTGTGGTGTTTCGGCAGACAAGGGCGGTAAAAACCTACAAAAACAGAAGAAAACGAAAACGAAACCCCATAAAATAAAAATTATAATCCCAGCCAACCTAAACCGCCACCAGAAAGCACGACGTCAGCTCACCGCGACCGTTTCATGACCCTCTCCCTAATACCTGGGGCGGGTTTCAATGCTTCATTTTTTGGAATCAGACTGGAGAATTTCGAGAACTACGTTACCCGCCCGCATTCCCGAGAACCATATGGCAGTAAACATGCGTGAAATCAAAGATAACTGGCAAAAGTTATTTGAACAATCGAGCAGTATTTGCTGTGTTATTATGTACTAGTTGTTTTTTTCTCATCTGTGTATCCATAAAACATGCATTTGTGAAAACTAGCAAGCAACTTACAAAATTTTCTTGGGAATTGGGGAAAATTTAATTACAAAGAGAACCTTTGAATACACATGCTTCATTTTTATCCAAGAGTATTTCCTTCTATCTTGATAACATTTACGCCATATTCCAGTGCTGCACGTAAAATTGATCTCAGTGCAAGCATTGCTAACACTTGGGCATCACATTTGAATTCACACTTTTACAGGCGCAAGTCATGGGCGATTGCCACATTCAGCGTGATGTCTTTGGTGGCTTGCGGAATTGCGGCCTGGCAAATCACTGGCACTGATGTGCCACCCTTCGTCATAGTCCCTGCGAGAACCTTACGGTAAGTATTCGCCGCTTACGTTCGTGCTAGTTTTTAGCACTAGTACCAACGGGGACAATGCGGTCGTAGCTACTTTCTATTATAAGCGTGCACCAGATTGTAGATGGTATTTGAAGCTTGGCTTCTCGTTGCATTCCGCCCTTTCTTTTGTGTGTGTGCTTACACAGAGTGTGCGCCACAAAGACACTTCCGCGGTGAGCCATCACTACAGCTGCAGCGAGTATAAAACAAAAATGAGTTTTTAAGGGTGTAGATGGGAGACTAGGGATAGTATCACCTGTAAACGAAGGCCGGTATACTCGTCCTTTTTCTTGTTTTGCGTCGAAAAGACCCGTAACGATGGGGAATATTCAGTGTTAGCGTTAAAATTACCGTGCCCGGACAATGAGGTTACCACAGATTTTAGGCAGTGTCGGATCGATAGTTTCCCAAACGAAGCGTGGAAAAACATGGGGTCAGTATTACCCACATTGCTATTCACAGCTTCATACAAGCAATATCCAAAATCAGGGTGTCAAAAAAAAATTAGTAGGCATACAGCCTACAAAGGCATCAAGCTTGATACTAATTTCTTAGGCAAGAGATAAATGTATTGAACGTGTAGCGGTGAAGATTGACATCAGAGAGCGGACACACTTTAAGTAGCCTTGCCCCGGAGTCTTATGACTGTTGCCAAGCTAGACACCTCCTTATGGCCACTTTCCCAGCAGCTACACTGCGCGTGCTCCATAACAAAAAAAGAAGAAACAGGATCACCTGTGTTCGGTTGGGAAAACCCCACCCGCTCGTTGTGCACGCAAGTACTTTGCCCAAGCTACGCGACAAGAGCTCCACCATTAAACTTCATCACATTTTGGTAGAGGCCACAATATCCCCACACGTTCTAACACCCTGGAATCGAGAAGAGATCGCCGGGCCAACAATGCAATGGCGCCTATATCGCAGGAGCCCATATTTTGCTCCGGAGCGCTCCACCAACGTGAAACCACCATGTTTAACGCCACCGACGATCACGATGTGGAAGATTGGCTTTCATCCTACGAATGCGTAAGCACCAACAATGTATGACACCACACGAGGAAATTGAACGACGTCAGTTTCAATCTTACAAATTCTACTACCACGAGCCTGACATAGCGACTTGTATCTCTTTCATACCGACTTTCACAACAGTCTTCGGGCGATCGGAAGTTCGCTAGCTCAGGGCGCAGCAGCGGCTACGCGCACGGGCACACCGGGAGAGTGAGACGCTCACAAGTGAAATTGAGGACGTGGTTGATCTGCGTAAGCGAGTGAACCCTGCAATGGCAGAATGCTAGAGGGTCCAGCATATCCTCATGGGCACTGACGGCACCTTTCAAATGCTGCTGGGCAAAAATCTGCAGACTATTGGCGACATCATCAAATTGTGCCAGAGCTATGACGAGCTCCGGAAACTGCGCGTTTTCGCCCGCCAACGCCCTTTGTTAGAAGAACCCAGACGCGAGTTACTCTCGGCATTGGCTGTGTCTGCCGATCTCTCACATCTTCTACCCCACAACGAGAAATTAGTGCGCGCATAGATAACCCGCCAGCTGACCCTGCTTCTTTGTGCTGCCCAGCCTTCTTGTCCGTTGCCTCAGGCTGTACAACGAGCGATTCAAGAGCAGGTGGCTGAGGCGCTCCCACCAGTGCGTCAACCACAACCTGGGCCCGCGCCCATTTCTTCAGCTGTGACTGCGCCTGTCGTATTACCTGTCACCACGCCCGTTGAACAACCCGTTACTGCTGCCCTAACGTACGCTGCTGCCGTCGCACTACCACCGCTAGACCCTTTAAGAACCTTCGAACACACAGCGGAGCGGCGAGTGGCCCCGTATCCTCTGGTAGCGTATCCGACTCCATATCCACGGCGCACGGCCCACAACCACCAGATCTATTTCGTTTCTGGAGTTGCACGCCATGTAGAACGCTTCTGCCACCGCTGCCCGCGACCTCCTGCGGAAGTCTACAGAATCTATGCTCATCGACCACAACCCTACTACGCTCCTTCCGCTTCGAACTCAACGCCGAATTTGTGCACTCCGGGCAAGTCGACGTCGACATTTTCAAATCACCGTTCACCCTCCCCACGTCGCCGCTCAGTTTCTCCCATGCGTCTACGCCCCAACCCATTCGCTGAGGGAAACTAGTGGTTGCAGTTTCATAGGCAAAAAAAGACTGTGGGCTAGCCCAGCTAAACCTGCATATGCAAAGTGAAAGCTTGGCTTAGTCTGATTAAGTCTTGGTCTCACTTGTTTAACCTTTCATTTAGCTGCAGTTATCACGCTCTTCGTCCAAAGCCTGCCTGTGTCTATGGTTGTGGTCCCGCTTCCGGTGTTTCCCGAGCCGAACGGCTCGCTCTTCCTAGGTCTCCGACGGCAGCTTGGGGCGCTTGGCATTCCTCCAGTGAAGAAGCTCGCCCGGCGATATCCGAAGGTTGGTCAGACGCCGCTTTCCGCCAAAGGCTGGAAGCCTCCAGCTCCCGCGCAATGCTCAGAGAAGAGAAGACGGCCCGGCACCGCTCGCATCTATGTCCAAGCCGGCACACACGCAGTGAGTAGCGTCGCCAGCTGGCGAACCACCTGCGGAGAGAGAACGGGCGCCGGGGGGGCTAGCGAATGTCACTGACGACGTATCTCGGCCATCTCTGGTGATCTTGCCACCCACTGCGACACATGCGGCTGCGAGCCGCTTTTTGAAGCTGGCCGCGTCATCGGCATAAAGTTGAACACGCGGACTCGAGAAATTGTAGAGGCCGCTGAGATCGAACGCCTGGGTGAGAATCGCATAAGTGTAGACTCAACTGCACTCACGAAGAATGAGATAGATCTTAACAGGACACGTGCCGATAATGGTTAGTTGTGGGGTTGGCTCTGTGTTTATTCATGCTGGTTTTAAATGCAGAGCATTTCTTAGCCTCGCCTCTTCCTGCGTCGGACGGCGTCCACAGCTCCGCGTCCGCAGCAGGTGCACCTCTCCGCCTTCCCTGCTCTTTCTCAACAGCAGCTGGCACGCGCATGCGTCGTAGCCAGCCCGTTCGCTCCGTCGCGGTCTCGGCGTAACAGGTGCGTGATAGCAGCGCGGTGGGGCGTGGAAGGGCGCGCGCTGCTTGCGCATGCGCGCTCTCCCCCCCCCCCCCCCCCCCCGTACTGCTCTCCCTCTACTGCGCGCGCTGCAAATATAAAGCGGCTAGCGGTCGCTCGTGCTTCAGTCACTGCGTTGCTCCTTCCTTCCTTTGTTGACGCTCGCTCCACCCTAACGCGACTTTACTCTCCTCTCTCTATCCCAAACCAACACCAACGCAACTACGACCCAACTACCCACCCTAACGTGACTTTACGCGGCGTTAACGACCCCCAATGCTCTGCATTTACTCGTGTTCCCCTCGCGGGAAGGCGCGGGAATTTTTTTCGTGTGTTTTGATGTTTTGTTTTCTTCAGTTTCGTTTACATTTTGCGTCGTTAGAGAAAAAATTGGCAGCATCTCCACTCCGTTGATGATGGTGAGGGGTCGAGAAACGAGGCCTCAAAATGACATCCAAGTTGCGCCCCGAGAGACATCCGATTTGCGCCCCGACCGTCTTTCGATTTCAGCCGTGAGTTGCACATTGATTATTCCCTAAATGAAACTGCAACTCACGGCTCAAATTGAATTTCGCTTGATTTTCGTTTGATGGTGGTGTGTCCACGGATGGACGCGGACGGACATTGGAGGTCCCAAGGTACTCCGCACAGTAACAGGCGAGGGAGTAATCCGTTTGACTCTCGGGTACTGACCCATGGCCGTAGCCCGATGGGTAAGACGTCTGGCCCTAACTTTGTGTGGTCTACCAGACGCAGAGTCGAATACTGCCGGTGCCTGTGTGATTTTTTTGCGATTGTAAATGCTATGCGCACGGACGCGGACGGACATTGTGCGGTCCTAAGGCACTCCGCACGTAAAAATTCAAGTTGTATGTCAGCGCGTCCTGTGCCCTCTTGCTATCGCCCTATGTCTTGTTTTATGCTCTGTGGTTCAACATGCATAACCAACTAGCCCAAGTTTTCATGCTCATAGTTTCGCCGACTGTTCTCATGATATCGCCTTAAATTCGGAATTTCTGTCTAGATATCACGCCAACATTCACTGCGTTCGCGCTGAAGTTGATCTTTTCTATCGCAAGAAACTCCGCTGAACGTACTCACTGCCAAATTGGTTGCTACTAATGATACGGACATTCAACCACTCTCCTGTGGGCTTGTTCCCGTGTCTTGTGAAAGTGTATCCGACGCTACGTCCTCTTTTACGCTGTCTACTCTCTTGTCTACCCGTAAATCTCTACCTTTGCCTTTCGCCGTTCTCGACATTTCATTTAGCCGGAGTACGATTCGTGTTTCTAACTCGTCAACGTGCCCTGTTATCTTATTTCGCGGTGAATGTCTAGGCCACTTCGAGCCTGTCGAAGGTCATCTCGTCATTGACGTTTCCGAGATATCCTCGCCCCTGCGTTTGGACTTTATTAACCCTCGCTTGGAATCTGACCCCGACGCATTTCTTTGCTCTTTTGGCGACGCCCTGGATCCGGCACAACGCCACGAGCTCCCCGCCGTTCTTCACCGTTACCTCGAATCTTTCGACTGCCAGCAAGCTACTTGGGGTTAGGCATCCAGTGTTGCCCATCAAATCGACACTGGTTCACACGTTGCACTGAGCCAGCCACCATAGCGCGTGTCTTCAACTGAGCGGCAAGTCATCGACGAACACGTATGCTGAAACGCAGCGTTGTCCGACCTTCGATATGTCCCTGGGCCGCTTCTGTCATACTCATGGCTAAAAAGGACGGTTCCATTCGCTTCTGCGTGGAATACCCGCGCCTCAACGAATTCACACGCAAATCCGTTGCCTCAAATATAGATGACGCCCTGGATTGCTTGCAAGATGCCAAGTTCTCTTTTTTAGACCTCAGGGGCGGCTATTGGCAGGTACCCATGGCAAAGGTGAATCATTCCAGGACAGCATTTGTTACACGTGGCGGTCTTTTGAATTTAACGTCATGCCGTTTGGACTTTGCAATGCGCCAACGACCTTAGAACGGATGATGGAAAACATATTACGCGGGATTCAGTGGAAAGCCTTTTTGTGTTATTTAGTCGACATCGGAGTATTATCCCTGTATTCCCGGCAAATTTTACACGCCTCGAACAAACGTTGAACCGCCTCGCCACCACGGGATTGCAGTTGAACATAAAAAAGTGGCGCGTTGGTGCTCGCCAGCTAAACGTATTGGGCCATCCAGGTATCAGAAGACGCTGTATTCCGTGACACAGCAAAACGTCGTACAGTGGAAGAATTTCCGAAACCGACGACGCTGAAAGAAATTCGCAGCTTTGTTGGCCTCTGTTCATACTACCGCCGTTTCGCCCGCAATACCACCACCCACATCGCAACCCACATTGCTCCATTGAGGAACCTCCTCGGCGAAAGCAACGAGATCACCGACGGGCCAGCGACAACGAGATCACCCTGCCTGCGACAACGCTTTAGTTACGTTGTGTCATCTTTTCCCTTCGCCACTAGTACTACGACATTTCGATCCGCATGCTCCCACGGAAATTCACACCGACGCTAGTGGTGTCGGCCTCGGTGCAGTACTCGCTCAGCGCAAGGCTGGGTTTCAGGAGCACGTTGTTGCCTACCCCAGCCGTAGCCTAACGAAGTTCGAGGTTAACTACCCAGTCACAGCGAAGGAATGCGTAACCACTGTTTGGGCCATTGCGAAATTTAACCCATACCTTTACGGCCTCCTACTCGGCATCGTGACAGACTACCACGCCCTCTCCTGCCTGTCTTTTCTCGTGGATCCCTCCGGTCGCCTGAGAGAGAGAGAGAGAGAGAGAGAGAGAGAGAGAGAGAGAGAGAGAGAGAGAGAGAGAGAGAGAGAGATCAAACTTTATTTAAAGCGGCCCATGTCCGGGCTGCCGAAAATGTGGTTCTGGTGGGCCTGGAAGACGTTCCTGAGTCGCTGGGCGCTACGGCTACAAGAGTACGATATACCAGTTGCCTACCGGTCCGACCACATACACACCGACACCGACGCCCTTCTCCGTCCCCTCTCGAGTTTGACACTGGCGGTTTATCTTCAGCGGATTGCCCTCTCGTCTTTCGTGCAATTACCGACATTGTCGTTGAAACACGTACAGATCCGTGGATCGGCTCCATCATTGAATTTTTGTCACGATCAGCTCCGGCAGCCGCACCCCGTTCACTGCACCGTAAAGCTCCTCGCTTTGCCGTCCGCGACCAGCTCTTATACCGTGGAACTATTCTTCCGTAGGTCGGAAATGGCTGCTGGTTATCCCGCGTCTTTTACTCTTGTAGATGTGCTCTCTTTTCACAGAGACGCGCAGTGTGTGCATGGAGGGGTACTAAACAATTACCAACGACTAGGCCTTCGTTTTTACCTGCGTGGAATGTACATGTTCGCAGCGAAATACGCCGGATCCCGCGAAGACTGCAAGCGACGTAAGTCTCCACCGCAACCAACAACTGGTGCCCTCCAGCCTCCAGCATGTCCTGCTCGCCGCTTGGATAGAGTGGGCATCGCCCTCTACGGGCCGCTTCCTTGTACAGCGACGGGGCAGTGCTGAATTATCTTCGCTGTAGACCACCTCACGCGAAACACCGAAATTATTAAAGCCAAGAAGATTTTTATCAGAGAGAGGCCACTCTTCCGGTGTCTATGTCCCGGAGTCTCATGACTGTTGCAAGATTTACACCTGCTTATGGCCAGTTTCCCAACAGTTACGTTGCACGAGCTGAATCAGAAAAAAGAAGAAAAGGGATCGCGTGTGCTCAACTAGGTCACCAGCACATCTTTAGGCACAACCACCACCACCAGCTCCCGGTCGTTGTGCTCGCAAAGACTTCGGCCAAGCTAGGCGGCAAGCCCATGTTACCTGGAGCTCCACCATTAAACGTCATTACAAAGTTTGCAGGTTCAAGTGGACATGACTGCTGCGTAGTAATATTATTTATATTTAGGAGGAGTAGGATAAGCATCTTTATTGTGGAAAAAGTTGCGTGGACTCTTCAGGAGGCGAAGTCCTCAGTCCAGGATCTCATATGCCTTGCCAGCCGATACAGCCCGCTCCACCAGCCGAAGCTGGTAGGGCGGACATGAGCTGGACAGGGCGCACCTCCAGAGCTTGGGAGAGTAGTAAGGATTCAGCTTGGGGAGAAGGTGGGAGGGGCATCTACAACCCATGTGGGAAAGAGTGCAGGCTGGTCCACAAAAGGGGCAGCTAGGGGACGTAATTTGTTCGGAGTAGTGGCAGACTCTTCTTGGGTGGGTAAAGATTAATACTTTACGTTTATCCTTGGAGCTTTTAGCGGGCGTTCTACCGATCAGACGCAGCTGCTCAAATTGTGACCAGAAAGTCATCGGCGGCGATATAAGATCGCTTATATTGCATTCCATAATAGCTTGTCATTGTTGTATTAAAAGGAGAAATTTCTATTCTCTTGGGTACAAAAAGCTTTAAAGAAATTAACACGATGCCGCCCAGCCATGTTGACTCTGTCACTGACAGCGCAAAGCCTACAAGGCTTGAAGTACAATTAAATAAAATTTTGTTCACTTGGAACTAAAAGCTTGCGCCCAAAAATCCAAACTACCCGTGGGTAAAAAATTCAAACATTTGCTTCACAGGCATGTTTAGTTCTTTTGGTGTTTTAGTAACTTTTTGCAATAGCTAGCCTATTTGTATTTCCTGGGAGCAAATTATTTTATGTCAACAGGCAGTGAAACTATTGGGGAATCTGGAATGTACTTTCCATTTATGAGACAGTAAAACACTCAATTCTCGAGCCTTCAGTTTAGGTTATTGGAAATAAATACTACAATGACGCAAGCTATTTCACGATTAACCAGCTAGGAAAGTCACGTGCGTATAGTTTGACTCCGACATTTTACGCGGTATTTAAACCGCAAGCCGTGCTTGTATTTGATCTGGCATTACACCGCCAATAGATGACGACCGAGGTAAAACAGGAAACACGAGCGCTGACCATGAACTGTGTGTGTTTCTAGATTTTACACACTACGTATTTCCCACCCCCGCAGCCATCCGCGCTCAGCAAACATGCCTTGCGAGCGCCGGCTGCGGACGGGTCCGTTGTTTGCGGAGACAGACAAAGGCAGGAGGCGGCGAGGGCAAAACATCAATGGCAGCATTTATTTCAAAGTGCGAATCAAATCCACTGCATGCAGACTGATCGTAGGCCATAACGGTAACACTGTGAGCGACGCATTAAACAACGCTAGAGATCGAGATGGTTCGACTAACCGATGGCATACCGGAGCAGCGGAGCGCTGCGCGTGCGAGTGAGGTTGCAGTCTCCCAGCTCGCCCGGACGCATCCCATTGTGGCGCGTTCCCCAGGTCCGGACCGGCGCGCCGAAACATCCGCTCGCTACCGCATCCCCAAGACAAGAGAGTGTCCTCTCGTAATGCGACGACCCACCAGACCTCGCCTTTTGGTGGCGCTAGTGGTGAGGAAGAACTGGTTCTCGGGTAAGGCAGAGGGGAAAAGGGTCAACGCCTCCACCCTGACAACGAACCCTCCGGTCGCTGGCGCCCTCCCGTACGGTTCCCGTCGCGTGAGCGAGGCGCGTTGTGCAACACCGGCCGCGATGGGAAGCTAGCCAGAAAGGGGTTCGTGTGAAAGTCGCCATCCCCACAACTGTTGTTAGTAAAAGAAAACACACATCTAGTGTTAGAGGGGAAACCACGTGATACTTACTACTCTGAGCAAGAATAGAACCAACGAAGTCATCATTACACGCCGCTCTAAAACAGATCTCCCTTTTCAATAGGTTCAATCACGGCTAGCGCTTACACTTAACTTTTACTGATTTGTTGCGTTCAGCCAGTTGCGCAAATCCTGTGGTCCGGGCTGCTCAAAATATTTTTTGCATTAGAAGTAAGAGGATACCAATTGCACCCTCCGCAAGGCGCTGCCACATGACTTGGCCGGCTGCACCATTCCGTTTCTTTTACGATACGTGAGTGAAAGCGCCCAGCGTTATTAACTGGTTTCTTTTCAACACTAGGAATATTCTTTTGGCCAACTCCTAACGAGAGTCTGCCGTTCGATCTTCGTTGCTTTGAGGTATGGTCCTGGGCTGCAATTGTAACAGCCTTGAATCGAGCCCCGGCAATCCTTCGCGTTTTTAAAATGAAGCTTCCTATGTCTCACTGATTCGTCCGTGAGTACCGAAAACGCACTGCAGGAAAGCAAACTTTCTCTGACGATGATGATGATCGTGGAAGCGCCCCAAGAAAAAGAAACGATTCCCGTGGTCGGAATCAAACCTGGGTCACTCGGGTTAGGAAGCCAAAGTTTATCCTAATGCGCCATTCCGCCACTAATGAAGCAATTCTGATATGGAGAGGGATTCATACCCCTGAAAAATTGTCACAAAAAGTTATGCACCTTACCGTCTGAGAACAACGATAGTTGAACGCGAGGGTTTCTTCGTGCGCAATCAAATTGCGAAGGGGTAAAGTCAAAGCCGCTGCGATCAAAAGTCCGCATTGCGTGTGAGTCAAAGTCAAAACCGTCCTCGAGTCGATGTCCAAACCTAGACGACAACCAAGGAGTCCCTCACGAGAAAGCTTCGCATTCAACCATCGTCGTCGTTAGACGGTGGAGGGGTGCATGAATTTTTAAGTCGAGACACTGTTGTGCACAAATGTTGTTAATCAAAGCTGGGCCATATTGTTTTGTAAATAACAGTGCTTAAGTAATTTTACATTGCATTAGGCAGTGTGAAGCCTGTCACTGTCTTTAATTGATGCTTTGCGCAGTCCAGGAACAGCAGCTTCTGTACGGTAGACAGAATGGAAATCAGTATCTGTACCAATTTTCCATAAATAGCAGTGGTTAGGCAGGTTTTAGTTTGCGTCAGGTAGCGTGCAGCTTATCAGCGTCGGGAAGCCATGCTTTCACGATGCAGGAAGTGCCGCTTCTGCACGGTATACGAAATGAAAACTCGGAGCCCGTCTTGCATTGACGTGGTTGCAGGCTGTCTAACCCTTGAGTGTCACGTGGTTTTTATTTGAGAACACTATATACATGTGTGTTTTATTTATCAAAAGCCAGTTTACCGTCAGCGCTCGGGTTCCCTTTCGCACGTCTTTTCTCGTGTGTTAGGGCGGTTATACAACATTAATCTACACCATAATCGACCAAATCACTTCGTCAGTTTTTTACCTTACAGGAGCTCCCGTTCAAGAAAAATAAAGACGTGTTGTTCAATCAAGCGAGAAAGTTATGCGGTGTAGTTCAGGAGTCGCCGCTAATGCCAGTCCACCGACAATTCATACACATGAGTTGTAGGAAACAGGATCTTGGTATAGCTATATTTGGGTAATATTTTTTCCAGTTCATCCGCATATTGTAGCCCAATGCGTATACCCTCTGAAAAAAAAATGAAAACAAAATTCCACACACAGGTTCCCTCCGCCCATAATGCACATGAGAGATCAATTATTGCAGTTATGTAAAGGGCGCAATTTGCCGAAGGATGACACCCATCGTATGATTTCACTCTCTAAATGGGATCTCCACTGGGTAATAATGGAAAATTCTTTAGGCCTATAACGCCTGTTGTTTCTCTGTCACAAGTGTAGCTGTCTCAGACCGCTTTTAAAACCGAAAGTTCTGGAATGTTTCGCCTTTTGAAAGCTTGTATTTATTTGTGTCTGTGCTGAGTGTATAACGATTGAAGGATTTTAAGGAAATAATTTGTACATTATGGGTGAAAAAGGTTGTAATTTGAATCCCAAACAATGCACTCCGGACAAATGAGCCAGTTTCAGCGGATGTGGACGGTATTTAGGAATTTGCCTTTTTATCGCTCAGTTGATGTGCTACGAGAATGGCAGCAGCAACAGGGGGGAAAAGTGGTTCCGTGTTTTTTACTACCGCCTGTAACATTAGTTTTGCAACCAAAAAGTGAAAATGCACTTCTCCCAGGTATTTCAGGCGGTATTTGCCTATGGTATGTCCCACCAATATTTCGTTACCGTTTCTTGCACGTTTGCGTAGGAAGGTAATTCACGTGCTTCCTTTTACCATGCCGCACCCCGATTACTGGAGTTTTTAGTTGGGTTGTGAATCGGATGCCCTCGGTGCCTTCTGCATATTATCAAAAGCTGCGGCCGTCGCTTTAAGACTGACGTATACCCGTCAGAAATAGCGGCTTTCCTTGCTTCCCCATTAATTCTTGGCAGAGAAAAAGAGACTCCGCGAATATTTCAAGTGAAGCGTGTCTGGCTGAAATGGCACGACGGACGATGCAACGTGAGTGCGTTTACTCGTGCCGTCTCATTTTAATGCACTTCATTTGAAACGTATGCAAACTATTGTGTTCCTGCCGGGCCGGGAACGAGGACCATGGGGAAGATGAATCCATTTATGGCGACTATACATCCGGCTGAAAACGACGGCTGCCGTTTCACGAAAAACAAAAAAATCAGAATCCCCCCTTGGCCACTCGCGACTTGACACCGACTTTGTTGATGTTATTTGCGTAGCAACATTCTCGCAGCTGTGGCTACGGGAAAAAACACAGTGGTAAAACAATCGTATTGGTAAACATCTGAATCATGGTTGTGGCAAATAAACAAAAACTTTGCTTTATTTTTATTGCATGCGCAGTATTTTCATCCAAGAGACGGATGAGTATTACATCTTGCCGTTCTACCATCTTGTCTGTTATTTCTCCGGCTGCATCGTTTTCTTCCTGTCGGAAGGATTCAACAAGCTCAACCCTTCTAAGGTAAGCAGCCGGCCTTTATTGGTGAAGACAAAATTAAATTTTTGCTTCCGAAATGTGCTCTCTTCCTTATCTTGATTTAAACAGAACAATTTTAACTCCATAACATGTCTTGTCGAATATATAGAAGTAATCTGTTCGTAAGATCAGTGGTCGCTCGGTTGTCTGTTTCTAAACGCGCTAGTTATTCCTGCACACGCCACGGTAACCTGCTGATTCTTCGTCGCCGTGACATACGAAAATGGCCTTGCATGTTTCGAACAGTCAATAGAGCGACTTTGCTGGCACTGATCGGATCAGCATTCCTGCGGGTATTTTACAACTTCTGCTACGCTATGTGTTCTGCGTTGCCTTTCCTTCGGTCTTTTTTAAAACAATGTACTTGAACTTAATCATGCTACCCATAAGAAATACCTTTACACCGAATTCTACATCCCACAACACATTTTTTCTTGCTTACAATTTTGAGCCTTGGCATTAGTACTTCATTTTCTAAACAGATTTTTTCCGCCATTTGTAACGGAGGCAAGAGATTACGCCTAGCAGCACTGCAACTGTTTATGTTGTACCATGTGAATGGGAAGGGCGCATATGCAGTACACACGTAGTTTATGTTATGAGTCTGTAGTGCATTCTTTTTACCGTATATAGAACTAGCCATCGGCTTGTCATATTCCTCACGGCCCATGGCCGAGAGACTGCCCTGACAATGGCGACGGAGTCTAAACGTTTGAATGCGGTTGGCATGTTTGGCGAATTTCACTGGCCACGCCATTTATTACCTCTCTCTCTCTATCTCTTCCTCGCTATCTCTCTCTCTCTGTTTCTACTCTTTTGCAGTGCGTCTTTCCCTTCTAACGATTACGCCAAGCCAAAAACCTAAGCCACCCAAATAAATACAATCAAGACCCTCCGTCGAAACGGCAACGATGGGGGATGTACGAGAGAGTTGTATTCTTTCACTTTTTCTAGCGTTTGGATTCCTAAGACGAAGATGTCATTTCTCGCACGCTTATTCCGCATTACTTTAGATTTATTCATATTTATTTTTAGCCCCATGGCCATTCCTCAAGCATTCTTTGCATGTGTTGTGCAGTCTCACTCAGCAATACTATGTCGTCCACAAACCTCAAAAACGTGTTCGGGCATTCCATACGCGTTTCCATACGCGTTCCATCCTACAGCGCATTCAGGCTTTAAGATTGAAGGCATAAGGGTATTCCTGGCATACCTTATCTTTACCCCATAAGGTGCAACAAGGTCGAAAACTGGACTAGTTGGTATACATTCATGATCAACCAGCGCAAATTAAACGGGACGAGAGAGGAGTACCCAACACAACCATAGTCGTCCGATGGATGGGCGCATTTTCTTTTTAATTTCGCACTTCCATCTATTGCTCGCCACACCAAAGCTGCTTCGACCGTGCCGGTACGGCGCTATCATTGAGACATCTGCTTCTTAACGCGAGGGACCCAAGTTGCATTCCTACAACGGGAGGCATTTTAATTTTTCTTCACTTCACCTACGATCATCATCATTGTCCGAGGAAGTTGGCGATACTGCAGTGCGTTTTGTGTGGACATCAGTGACAGGCTTAAAGCTTTGCTTTACTAAAACTTCACAGTCAGAGGAAGGAATGGAACACACCTGTGACCCATTGGAATAGGGAATAATACCGATTGAGGCATTTACGATCAGTGACTGGGCGCCATTCGGACTACGGCAATGGCTTGCCTCAAATGTGTGACTATGTAAGCGCTGGCCTCATTGTTGAGGTTGGCTTATCCTGTCTCCTATTTGTGATCCTATTTCATAGCGCAACTCAACCTGTTCTGGTGCCTACGGGAGCCAGCGCACAGAGGAATTGTTGGCTAGGGATGACGCGCTCCACCAGGTGGGGCTAAATTTTTAACACAAAAGTGTTTTATGCCGAGGTCCACAAAGATTTAACTGACGTCATATCCGTCACGGAAATGACATCGCGAAAAAAACGTCCACTGACACGGCGGCGCCGGGATTCGAGCCGGGGACTCTTGCACCGCAACGGGAGGTACGAAACGCGCTCCCGAATGCGCTATGAACTAACGCGCGAATAGTGCGACGAACGCGCCTTATAGCCTTCCTTTCAGATGGTGCTGCCATCTAGGAGAGGCGAAGCAAGTAGTGCATCATGACGCTAATGAGCGCCGACAGTTGGCGCCTCGGTGCCAGTGACTACGTGTACGGTGGATGCGCAGCGTAAGCTGCGGAGAAGCCGACTTGCGGATGTCGCGCTCGTGACACCGTCCGCTGCTTCTTTCGCTGCAGTGGACCGTGTATTCACCAAACGATTCGCTGACAATCGAATGGGTTTCGTTCGCAAGGACGGTTTGCGAGCGCCTGTGGCTTCCGTCGGATTTACGCGATGCTCCGACGCGTGCAATCCAGTGTCTAACGTTGATGCATCCAACGGTGCCATACCGAAGAAATATAAATAGTGACGTGCAAGTTCATGTCGATGCACAATAAACATTCAACTGCTCCTGTGAAGGCATATTTGACTTTCGTGTTTTTCCGGCTCATATATGGAAGAGGGAACAACCACATTTTTTTTCTAAACTTGACAAGCTTAGCTTGGTTCGTGAGGCAATTTGCGACTGCTGGCAGAAATCGTAATGGTCGTATCAATCAATACCAACCGTATACCAGTCTGTACCAATAATGCCGATCCCTACCTACAATGCACTGGTCAGTACGGGTGGCGTAGTTCCAAACGCTTCGCTGCACAGAGCACCCACGTGACATGTGTGTTCGCGCAATGAAGAACGGTCATTAAACGTCGTCATTGGCTGCGCGCCAAAGCTAAAGCGACCTAAAACAAACCAAATCACTATTATACAAAATCAACACAGATTTTAGTTCAGAAAAACATTAAATTTACAAAAGAGTTGGGCAATGAAAAATGAACTAAGAAATAACAATGCTGGGGCTCGAACCACAGCCCTCAGTGCCAGTACTCAGTACTCTACATGGAGGCCACGGAGCCCGACCGGTGGGCTCCTTTTAGCAAGCGCTCAATAGAATGGCGCCCACAGTCACATCACACCTGTCACATGGGTGCTCTGTGGAGCGAAGCGTTTAAAAACAAGCGTCCGGGTGCGCCTGTTCGCTATATTAACGGGAACACACTGGAGTATACAACACTATTACCATTTCATCCTTCTCGCCAAGGCAATTTTATTTTCGATCCCTTGCGTACATTCAAACTCTCAATACCTTTCTTGATTTTGCTGTACGTTGAAGCGCTTTCTTTTTGCTGATGCTCCGCCAGCCCACGGCCAAAATTTCGCCGGAAATGCATTGATTTACGTACAAGCATCTCCAGCACAACCCTTTCGTATGCTGCAGCGACATCATTCTTGCGCGAAAACCGACGCCGTCCTTCCAGCTAGGTCAACACTGGACACTCGAACTTCTTCAACGGCTGTGGATCCGCCAGTCGGACCGCAGCAGCAGATGGGCCCTCATTTGTAGCACCGACATTCAGTAGCCATTCAGTTAGCGTGATTGTCTAGCGGCCTCCGCATTGAATGTCCGGCCCAAACTCCATTTTAATTTTTAAGTAAGATGCCTTCCACCCGACTGTGTTTCATTAACTGCAAAACTTGTTATGAGTACATAATGTTTAACCATTTTTTGTTCTATAGCTTGTTAGGTTATTGTCGAGTTAAGTTATCTGTCGAGGGGTTCATAGAGTCACCGAGTTTGTGCTCCGTATATAATGACTGGGACTACGCATTAGCACAATGTCATAAACGTAATAACCGATAATGAGGTTTTAAGCACTGAAGTTCTCCTCTGCCGGAAAGTAGGCGCGAAGGCGGCGCTATCAAAAAATGACGAAATGGCCACACTAGCGGTCTACTTTTCTAACTTCCCTTTCCCTATATTCGTGTCGGTGGCACATACTCAGGCCTAAGTGGCCATTTGAGTAACTGCATAATAACATCCCCGGCGTTCCCCCTTTCGAAAGTGCCAAATAACACCAAGGCATTCCTGACAAACTGTTCACAGTTCGGGCATGTCAATAACAGATGATCCCAGTTTCTCGGAAGTAAGATAAGGTACACCACAAGAACGATTCCTTTCCAAATTCTATTTGTGATCTACATTGAACATCTACCCAAATGCACCTTGCAAAACCCCCATGTTCGCAAAACCCGCATGTTCGCGTCTAAGTTTAAATTTCTGTACAGTAAAAGACACTTTGACCACATTCAAGAACGGCGCGAAAAGTAGTTTTTGCTGCTAACCATAATGTTTGGAAGGGTTTTTTCTTGTCTGATAAAAAAATGCCGTTATTTTTATAGACTATCGCAAAAAACCCTGTAAAATCGCAGCATTCCAATATCTGGGTGCGCCACAATCCCCCAGCCTCACTTGGAATAGGCCTATTCCAGCGTCACTTCTTCCGCAAACAAAAGGCTAGACTTTTTGGAACGTGACCTTCGCGGTGCAACATGACGCTTAAAGGAGTACTGACACGAAATTTTGATACCTAAAAAATGATATAATTGGCTTCAGTAGTTTGTACAGATGCCTCACAGAAATTTTTCCAGCGATCCGACGCCGGAATCACATATAAAATCGATTTTGATTGTCCAGGCCGCGAGCTTCCACAAATCGGCAGCACTAGCGAAACCGCTTTCGGCGTGACGAAACATTGGCCTGCGTGTCTGGCCGATTCAGGGTGACGTCATATAGTCGTTTTCAGAACCGGAAACGGTATCCTGCGCTGCTGTTGTCGCTGGTATTCGTTTGGGCAGGAGACGTGGGCGTAGCTGTGTGAGCAATGCTTGTAAACGTTGCGTGTTCGACGTCTTTGCTCTTCAGTTCGTTGCCGGCGCATGGTGTTCGGCACTGGTGCCGAAAACGGCGCGATGTCGACGGGCACCGCGGCGACGCGGCTGTGCGCGTCGCCTAGCTCGCCCAAGTTGTGCTATGGCAAGCTCGCGGTATGCGAAGTACTGCTCGTGGAAGCCTGTCCGAGCAAATCGACGACGACGCCAAGATGCATTATTTTCCACGCGACGACATGCAGCGCTAAACGTGGACTGAGTTCGTGCGCGCCGGCGGCCGCAAGAACTGTCACCCAAGCCAGCGGGCTCGGCGTTGCACGGGTAACCTTGGGTGTTGGGAACATAGTATCGTGGCGACTATTTGATCGCTGGTATCTGTACAACTGCGAATGACCATCCCTTACACAACTTTTCACCACACTATCATCCCCTTTTTCGCCTATCAAGCTTTATTTTGGCGATAATTTCCGTTCCAGCGATCGGCGACCAAGACATCTGCCGCGGCCTGTTTTGATTCTAGCGCGCAGGTGGCGCCATCTTTCGGCCGCTCGCCGCACCGTGGTGCCGGCAGTGCTGGGTCGGAGCGCCGAACCTCCGCTGCCGGTCAGCGTAGGCTTACCATCGCGGCAAATATCTGAACGCCACTTTTAAATTCAGCGCTGATAACAACTCCTACCACAATTTTCAACACACTAACATCTACTTTCTCGCATGTGGAGCTTCTTTTTCGTGATCAGATTGATTATAAAATCTGATAGAAGATCTGATAGAATCTTATAGAAGAGTGGCGACAAAGCTGTTGCTATCACGGTCTGCGCCGGTTCGAGCCGCAGTGATATTAAAAAACGGACGACGGCGAAGACATCGCAGGCCTAATCGCCTGGCCAAATAAAGTTGTTCTGTCTGTCGGGTGGCAGTGACTCATCCGAGTCTGACGATTCAGACATGTCGACTGCGCGGGTGAGTCGCGGACCATGTGAAATCGTAGCAGACGATGCGGCGAACGCATGGAGGAAAGAAAAACGTCCCTGACGTCACGGGTGAGACCGTGACGTAAGGCTGGCCCGCTTGCAGGCTGGCCTTCGAACGGCCAGTTTCCCGCGCGGCGACCAAATTTGAAATTGGTTGCAATAAACGTGCTATAATTAATTCTGTGTTGGCGGCTGAAGGCTTTCGGTTCGATTTTCGTAATTACTGGGCCAATTGGTATTCTTTACAGCATAAAAACTGAAAGCGAGAAATTTCGTGTCAGTACTACTTTAAAGAAGCGCGCGTTCCAGTCGCCCATCCTACCAAAGCTTGAGGGAGCCTGATGCGTATGGAGGCCGTCGAGCTCACTGGATGGGCTCCACTGGACAAACTCACTGGATATCTTATATATGATATCCATGAGCTCAAAATAACCCCGTCCCCTAGCTTTCATTCAATATTTTATTAAGCTCGTAGAATGTGAGCGTGTAATTCGTTAAAGCAAAACCAGGAGTACTTCCATCTGTCTACTCGCTGCCACATAGTCACGGGGCTATCGTCATCATCATAATGATCATCATCATAATCATCATCAGCCTACTCAGGTCCACTGCAGGACGAAGGCCCCTCCCATTGACCTCCAACTGCTCCTGTCCTGCGCTGCTCGGGTCCACAGTTAACGCCCGATCTTCCTCATTCTATCCACCCAGCGAACTGGCCTTCCACTTCTAGACCCATCTCTCGGTATAAACTCTGTTATCCTTGTTGTCCAGCGGCTGTCGGTTCGCCTCACTACATGGCCAGCCCAAGTACATTTCCTTTTCTTTATTTCAACTATGATATCTTGTACTCTAGTTTTTCTCTGATCCAGGTAGCTAGTTTTCTGTCCCTGAGTGTTACTCCGAACATTATTCGTTCCATACCCCGTTGGGCCGACCCAAGTTGTTTGCTGTCTCGTTGTTTAGTAAGGCGCCATGTTTCAACTCCATTCATCATGACCGCCAGTATGCACTGGTTGTAGATTTTTCTTTTAAATGACAGAGGTTCTTAATTTTTATTATCTGGGAGTGCTTGCCGAGTGCTCCCTAACACAACTTATTCTGCACCGGATTACTCTTTCGTGATTGGGGTCAGCACTAACTATCTGTACGAGAGAGTTGTAGTCTTTCTCTTTTTCTAGCGCTTTGGATTCCTAAGCTGAAGATGTCGTTTCTCGCACGCTTATTCCGCATTACTTTAGATTTATTCATAATTATTTTTAGCCCCATGTCCATTCCTCAAGCATTCTTTGCATGTGTTGTGCAGTCTCACTCAGCAATACTATGTCGTCCGCAAACCTCAAATGGCACAACTATTCCGCATTTTTTCTTAATCCTATCTTTTCCCAATCAAGCTTTCGAGACACCCCCTCCAGACATGCTGTGAATATTTTTGGAGAGATGGTATCTCCCTGTCTTACTCCCTTCCGAATTGTGAATTTATCGCTTTGCGTGTGCTGGGTGATCATGCCCGTGCATTCTTTATATGTCTCCTAGAAGTCGCATGTAGGTATAGTCTATTCCTTGGTCTTGTAGTACTTCTACCACGGCTGCGGTGAGTACAAAATGAACCGTTTTCCCGAAGTCTATAAATGCCATGAAAAGGGGTTTAGTGTATTCTGCGGAAATTTATATCACTTTATTGAAAACATGAATGTTATCCATATATGAGTACCCTTCCCTAAACCCAGCTTGATCTCTATGTTGTTCGATATCCAGACAGTCACCTATGCGGCTAACTATAACATTGGTGATACCAAAGTCAGCGGTCAGGGGGTCGCTTTTTATGAAAATATTAAGCCGTTATAGAACGGAGCACCGTATTATCCTCGCCACACATGTGACACCGAATATTCAATCTACTTCAAGTATCCATTTTCCTACTGGAGCTGGTACTCTTTCCCCCTCTTTCTTGTCCCGTGCAGCCAAGCATTAGAAAACGTTCAATGCTCTGTCATCGCGATCACCTGCCCATAAACGTTATGAGAAATCTATCCGATCAGCCTTCTTGCTAAAGAAATGTGGAGAAATGCCGGTTTTTGGTAATGTTTCACATAATTTAGGGTAGAAACCCCGTCATGTAACAGTCCTGTGATGAGTAATTAGAGCAATTTAAATGTAATGAAATCAAAAGAATCAGTATACCGGATGTATGATCCCCAAGGCTGCGCCATTTATATCTGCTATTCTATCGCCAAATAAATTTTCTGAGTAACCCAGTAGGCAAAGCACCGGCTTCAATAACTCCATTTTGGCACATTTCAGGCACTCCAAGCGGCCGGTTGGTGCGTGGCGGCATGCTGCGGTTTGTGTTGCGTGTTTCAAAAGCTGGCCTGGTACCGACATCCCACACCCACTACCGAGTTGGGCAAGCTTTGCACGGCGTTCTTCGACCGCATCCTATGGTCCTTGTTCCTGTCCCTCATAACACTCGCGTGCGGATCGGGCCACGGCGGTGAGTGCCCACGAAGATTTCCCTACTCAGTGCACAATAATCGCAATTATTAGACATCATTCCAATAATTACAGGGGCCTTTCATTGACCGGGTGCAGAGCACAGGGTGCAGGGATGTAGAACACTGGGCCCGAAGCATTTATCCTTTAAGGATTTTAAGTAAAAAGTAAAAACCTAGCTGACCTTATCTGTTTTTAAGCACTAATTTTCTCATCTGTCATGGTCTATCGGCCAGATGTGCTTTCATTCGAAGCAGAGTTATGCTGGTTGTTTAGGAATTCGCTTTTACACATCTGAGTATTTACAACGACAGGCGGCAGAGAGAACGTGCTTGCGAGCTATATTACGGTTCTGCAAATGCTTCACCTATTTCTTTGGATGCTTCCTTAAAATAGCTTATGTGTCTCTGCTCCCCGTAGCATAAAAGAAATAAACATTTACAGCACTCCCACAAGCCAACCAAAAACTGATAGAAGGTATTAAAAAGTTCTTCGTTGGGATGGAGTTTGTGTTCGTAGGTTCCGTGTCAATTCTGGTGCTTTCAGCCAGTACAAGCCACAAATTTATTCCCTTGAGCGGAACCTTAGGCGGACTCTACACCTGCCAGTGTAGTGGTAATGCTCTCATTGTGACCATAGCCTATAACAAATCGGTCGTCTGATTCGAACACAGCTTCAGTTTCTTCACATTCCACTCTCATCGCCCAGTTTTCCGTACCCCCTTCTTCCCTGTTGTTTACTTCGATTTACAAAGAACTACGGGGGGCTGCGGACTCCGCCCTGTTCCTCGTGGACAAGTACTTCAGGCCCCCTCTTAAGCACCCAATCAACTTCTCATTAGGGATGCGTAAATTACATCTCCAGTTACCTGCTTGCACCTTGGGATGATTTGGGCTACCCGGGACCTTACTCGAAAACGGTTACCTTACTCCGCCTGTTAAGGCAATCACGACCCCTAATCTTTTATCCATCTTCGCGGGAAGATGATGCGCGGAACATGAAACCACAAAAACAATTGATTGGAATCAGCTTCGTCACACCATCACACCACCATGAGTATTCAGTTAATTACTTGAGGGAGTCCTGCTCATTAATTACCACATCATCTAAACAGACGCAGGAGGATGTTTAATACGCATCAATGCCTCCCGCATGGAAAACCATTTCGCTAACTTTATGAAACGAGCAGGTGAGATCACTCCTACCTACAGACCAAATGGCCGACGCGAGTACGATCGTTTAAAGCTCGGAAATAACAGCAACTTATTAAGGCTGACATAAAACGACTCAAGCAGTATTACTAGACAACTAGTGGAGACACCCTCAGTAACGAGAAAGGCATGCCGGCTGTTTTGCGTATACGCCGCAGGCTTAGTCGAAAGGCGGAAAGACGATTGCCTCTTTTTTATACTCTAGCCCTCAGCGCAGGCTCAGCTACAGAGGAGTGACGACTCATTACCACTGGGTTCCCCCCGGCCGCTACACCACATCAGCGTCTATATCATCTATTGATATTTCTCATCCTTAACCTTACTTGGATAAACCTTTCACCCTTCCACTATGGCCGAAAACCTGTCGCAATCCACTAGCCCTTTAGCCGCCAACCCCGAGCTGTACTCGTCACCCAAGTTTGTACCAATATCGCCAACGACTAGTCACGCACGTCCGGCCCGATTTTCCGCTCCTTCTGCCACCAAAGACGTATCACGGTCGTCAATTGCTTTGCTTGCCATTTTCAACCCGAGATGGCGGTAGTTATCTATGGAAAACTGAATTTCGTGCCTTTCGCGCACGAAAGGCGCGAAATAGCCATTTCACAATGCCACCAAAGACGTATCACGGTCGTCAATTGCTTTGCTTACCATTTTCAACCCAAGATGGTGGTAGTTGTCTATGGAAAACTGAATTTCGTGCCTTTCGCGCGCGAAAGGCGCGAAATAGCCATTTCACAATGGCGCTTCGCAAAAGGAATCCCGGTGGCGGCGACGCGCCAAGAAAAAGAAGTGCTTCTTGGAGCAGTGAAGAAAGCAGCGTTGGTGAAGAAATGGATTTTGTGTCCGACAGAGACATGAATGTTCACTTTATCACGGATATTGCTTCAGATGACGACGAGAGCGACGGCGATGATGACGACAACGAGAGTGACGCACTGACCAGTGCACGTGTGTGGCAGCGCGTGGACACCGATAACCCGCCACCTGCACCTCCACGGTTTCCCTTCTGTTCAGTGCCCGGAACCTTGCGGAAGCGCACTGACGAAAATGACATTCTCGGCTGGTTTCATGTATTTTTTGACTGGGACATCATTGACCTAACCGTCACGGAAACAAACCAATTTGCGGTAGCGTACTTTGCTGCCGGGGTTCTACATGGAAACCGGTAGACCGCGATGAGATTATGGTCTTCCTTGCACTGATAAATTGCAGGGTATTGTCGGCAAACCTCAAGTTGAGATGTACTGGTCAACAAAGCAAGTTTTGGAGACACCAGTGTTCAGCAAAGCCATGAGCAGGAACCGCTTCAACGCGTTGTTGCGCTGCCTTCATTTCACCAACTTGAAAACCATGGATGAAGCTACTCATCCACACCCCCGGCTATGGAAGCTGTGGCCCGTTATCACAAGGCTGAACGAGGCATTCCTTGATGTCTATGTGTATGTGCCAGAACAGGATGTGTCCGTTGATGAGAGCTACTTTTCTAGGGCAGATTAGCATGGAAGCAGTATCTTCCGCTGAAACGTGCCAGCTTTGGCCTGAAATTATTTCAATTGTGTGAACCTTCAAGTGGCTACATCTGCAATTTGATAGTATACACTGGCAAGGGGACAGTAGACGTGACCGGAGATGAAGCCATGGGCACCAAGGTAGTGATGGTCTTTATGGAGCCCTTTCTCGACAAGGGATACACCTTGACGGTTGACAACTACTACAATTCACCGGAACAAGCTGACATTTTTCTCAAGCGGAAAACCGATGTCTATGGAACAGCTCGTCCCGGAAGAAAGGGCATGCCTCCGTTCAAAAACACGAGTTTGAAAAAAGGTGAAATTTGGGCCTTTCGACGTGGAAAATGCCTCGCCCTCCAATGGAGAGACAAGAAGCTTGTGACCTTCATAAGCCCCATTCATTCACCTACCATGCAATATGTTGTCACCCGCAGGAACGTGCAAGTTTCTAAGCCCACCATTGCTCTCGACTACAACAACACAATGGGTGGCGTCGACCGGTCGGACCAAAACCTGTCATACTATCCATCGTTACACAAGGGGCAGAAGGTCTACTACAAGAAACTATTTCGCCACTTCCTTGACATAGCCATCTTCAATGCATTTACTCTGAACAAGAAGTCAGGAGGACGACTGAGTCATTTGGATTTCCGCGTACGACTTGTGGAGGTAGTACTTGGGAAGAGCCTCCACACTCTGGCTGGAGTAGGTCGCAGATCCGACTCATCTCTGACAAGGCTCAAATGCCGACATTTCCCAAGAAAAATTCCACCAACGCCAAAAAAGTAGGAGCCAACGTGGAAATGTGTTGTCTGCACTCGTGCCCATTCTAAGGATGCATCAAAGAAGTCACGCAAAGAAGCGCGATTCTGGTGCGAGGACTGCCAAGTCGGGCTTTGTGTGACACCATGCTTCGAAATCTATCACACAAAGAGCGACTATTAGTCATGAAAGCTTTTGTTGCGACGAAAGAACGTCTGTGCAATTTTCTGTGTTTTACCGTGATGGTACCAAATAAATACTTTGGCTTTCAGTACGTTTTTTTACTCATTATCACGGCATGCATTGAGGCAAAGCCGCCCCAGCAGCAGGTTTTTTTCTTTTGTAATTTCTGTGCTAATTCTAAACAGAAATTATTCATGCAATATATTTTCAGGATCAGAATTGCATGAGGAAAAATATGACTGCTTAAAAAAATTGACGATTTTGGTACATTTTTTGGAAGTTGAATTGGTGGTTAAAGGGCTAGGGAGGGCAATATTCTGCGGGCGAACTTGACGATGCACTAAAGTGGCTACTTGGGCTTGTTGGTTGAGCATGATATGGAACTACAGTGCAACCTGCACACGGACACAAGGGAGAACTAGACACACGCGAGCGTTGGGACCAACAGTTTATTGAAAGAAATACACACACATATATGCGCATTAGCCACGCTATACTGCTTGTTTATCAGCGGCGCATGCGTAGGAAGTTTTATTCCGTCTGTGACAGAGCTACGGACGGTGTGCTGACACATGCCTGTCCCAACCTCTTAATCAGTTCAGCTTCTATGATCTCTCGTGCGATACGGTCAGAGCATTTTTTAAATGCAGAGCATTTCTTAGCCTCGCGTCTTCCTGCGTCCGACGGCGTCCACAGTTCCGCGTCCGCAGCAGGTGCGCCTCTCCTCCTTCCCTCCTCTCTCTCAACAGCAGCTGGCGCGCGCATGCGTCGTAGTCAGCCCGTTCGCTCCGTCGCGGTCTCGCCGTAACAGGTGCGTGATAGCAGCGCGGTAGGGCGTGGAAGGGCGCGCGCTGCTTGCGCATGCGCGCTCTCCCCCCCGTACAAGCCCCGTACTGCTCTCCCTCTACTGCGCGCGCTGCAAATATAAAGCGGCTAGCGGTCGTTCGTGCTTCAGTCACTGCGTTGCTCCTTCCTTCCTTGGTTGACGCTCGCTCGACCCTAACGCGACTTTACTCTCCTCTCTCTACCCCAAAGCAACACCAACGCAACTACGACCCAACTACCCACCCTAACGCGACTTTACGCGGCGTTAACGACCCCCAATGCTCTGCATTTACTTGTGTTCCCCTCGCGGGAAGGCGCGGGAATTTTTTTTACCACAACTGTTTTGTCGAAGAAAGGCACACATCCGCGCGTGGAGCAGTGCCGGTCTAGAAACCCATCACTCACGTTTCTTTCGAGTGCATTATTGACTTTATGGGTGTGTTCCCGTAACGTATCATTTAAACATCTTCCGGTCTGCCCAACGTAAACTTTTTTCGCAAAGAAGTGAAATGTCATAGGAACGCCTTCTACGCATTCAACATAGGCCGTCCTGTGCTTCGTGCCGCTTCTGTGCTCGCCTCCGTCGCGGAGGGCGTACTTGGAAGACTGCGTGCGAAGTCTCACCCTTGCGCAGAGTCTAGGGCGAGCAGGCGAAACGTAGCGGTAATCCCTTACATGCACCGACTATCCCACAACATGAAAAAAGTGGCTCAACGCTCAGAGGTGACAGTTGTGTTTTCTGCACCAAACACGTTTTTGGAGCTGTGCAGAATGAGCGACCGGGCGGCCATTCGGGGAAAAAGCTGGGGAACGAAGCACAGGACGGCCTATGTTGAATGCGGAGAGGGGGTTGTCTATAAAATTCCACTTCGTTGCAAAAAAGTTTACGTTTCGCAGACCCGAAGACATTTAAATGATAGGTTAAGGGAACACGCCAACAAAGTCAATAACGCACTCGAAAGAAACGTGAGCGATGGGTTTCTAGCCCAGCACTGCTCCACGGGCGGATGTGTGCCTTTCTTCGACAAAACAGTTGTGGTAAAAAAATGTTCTGACCGTATCGCACGAGAGATCATAGAAGCTGAACTGATTAAGAGGTTGGGACAGGCATGTGTCAGCACACCGTCCGTAGCTCTGCCAAAGAAGGAATTAAACTTCCTACGCATGGTCCGCTGATAAACAAGCAGTATAGCGTGGCTACTGCGAATATATGTGTGTGTATTTATTTCAATAAACTTTTAATCCCAGCGCTCCTGTGTGCCTAGTTCTCCCTCGTGTCCGTGTGCAAACTGCGCTGTTGTACCCTATCAAGCTTGACGATCTCGCCTGAGTCTTTGGAATGTCCATGTCAAATCAATGACTTGTGGAAGAAAGGTCATGGAGCTGAACACCTCGAACTCACACTTATATTTCTCCTCCCTGAACTCAAAAAGCCTTCCAGCGAAATTAAAAACCCTACGCCGATCTCCGTTGAGTTCCATTTACAAATTGTTTTAACAGATCATGAGCAATAATGTCACTGGTTATTTGATGTACGTCCGCCAACATTCCAACTAGGGTGTGTTAAGTACTTACACGATCTGTGGCGTGTGCATAGTTCTATTGCGGGTTAGATTGGGTATGCACCGGTAAAAGAGAGCGAAGAACGGGATAGATGGAAAAGCAAAGGTTAAAGAAATTATTTTGAAGAAACAAAGATTCCAGCACTTTCCGATTTCTTTCTTCAGATTTTTTAAGAGGAAAAACGCACATCTTTAAAGGAGCCATGAAGAGAAAATACAAGTTGGGTTTATTAGAAAGACTGCTTAGTCCCGATAACAATGATACCAATATCATCGCAATCTTCGAAAAAATAACGGAGATATTAACGAAAACGTGTGAAGCCGTGGCGACCCCCTAGCCAATTTCCCGCAACTTTTCTATGACGTCACGGAACCTTGTTTGTGCAATTGGCGCCCCCCTAACTGACCTGTCGCGACGACACATGACTGGACGTCTGTAATGGGGCCTCTAGTTCCATTTTACCGCATCACTTGAATGCTAACGTGCAGTTAACGGACTGAAAATTACGTTTTATTGTTGGCCCGTATGACGTCATTCTCGCTCATAACACGTCACTGTGGCGCAAAATTTGAAAGTTATTAAATACTTTTTGCTTTTTTTTCGTTAAAAAACATCTTTTGGGGCTGCAATGAAGCTGAGTGAGATACTGTATCCTAGTTCTTTCAAATTAAACGAAGTTGTATTTTCTCTTCATGGCTCCTTTAAGGTCTAGGCTGGGGAATGTATAAACTGCTCAATAGAGGATCGGTTGTCGTTATTTGAAAGTGGACAGTGTATCATCTATCCGTCTTCCTCTTCTCAATTTCCGTAATTTTGAAAGACTTGAGGCTTGGCCTCAATGGCCCCTGATGTGAATTCCATGTGCGGAGCGCAAATTCTCCGCGTTATGTGTTGGTGCATTTTCTTCTTGTTGAATAGATAACGATTTTAGCTCTATGTCCGGATCACTATGTCCGGAAAAAGGGAGGGAACGTATTAAAGAAGCGAGTGTGCTGATAAAACACTAGCGCGGTGAGTACTTCCGGCCCGCAAGTACATGTTCTAAGATTAGAATGTTAGCGGCAAAAATAAATGCCATCCTCTAGGTGGCGCTGCGATCGCCGAACCGAACGGACGCGTTCATATCGGCTCCTTCTTTAATGAACTTTTTCGCAGTGCTAATTAGCTCGCACCAAAGTTTTCTGTTCAGCAATGTGTTCGTGAAGTCGAAAGACACCGACGGATTCCCATAGCTCCCGTAGAAACGTCTTTTTCACGCAAGTTTCTGACCTTTTGTGCCACCGCCGTGCGAACGACTGGTAAGCCTAGGCGTGCCCCGCGAGCTCTAGGCCTCGCCGTCGCACCTGCTGCGACCCGCCGGCTCTGCGGGCACCACGCTGCTACGAGGTGGAGCCGTCCGCTCGGATAACGAACTCTGAAGCCAAGATGTGCGTGCAAGTGATGGGAGAGGGAATCTCACCAGAAGAATATTACGAAGACGCCGAATGGAAACTCGCTGGAGAGCGACGGTCGAGAAACCGCCAAGGCGGACCCGACACGAAGCTTGCCGGCAGCAACTCCCAAGGCGGGAAGCCAACTGGAGTCGCCAAGAACTTCAAAGCCTCAATCGCCAAGGCTGCAAGGATGCCGGCAATGCCGCTCGAGGAAATGCAGGTAATCGTCAGGCCGAGAGGAGGCCTGGATATCACCAAGACGGGGACCACGACGGTTGCCGCAGCCGTACTCACCGCAGCCTAAGTCACCACCGAGGAAAGCTGCTCGGACACGATACGCCCGAATACTCAGCAAAACATCATGGTGATCAGCACGCCCAAAGAAGAGAACGCTAGTCGCTACGAAAGAATTCAAGGAATCAACATCCAAGGCAAGCTGCACGAAGTCAGCGCATACCGTACAGCCCCGCACGACACCGTCAAAGGTGTGATCAGGGGCATTCCCACCGACGTAAGCCCAAGAGAAATCGATGCCAACATTGTCAATGCAAGGAATCCACTGGCCCTGGCTACGAAACGAATTGGAAGCTCGACAACGGTCATCATTGCATTCAGCGGACCGAAGGTGCCCAATTTTGTCAAGTACGGAGTCACGCTCGTGCCGTGCCATCTATACAGCAAACAACTAGACGTCTGCCACCAGTGTGGACGCATCGGACACCGAAAGGACGTATGCCCAACGCCGACGAACCGGATCTGCAGGGGATGCGGTCGTCAGAACCCCCAGGAGGGCCACCCATGCACCCCGAAATGCAAGCTTTGCGGCGGAGACCACTTAACCGCCGACAGAAAATGCAAAGCAAGATACAAGACCCCGTACGTAGTGCGCAAGCGACAGTGGGAGCGGCGAAAGGTCGGCAGCCCATTGTCTCTCGATCAAGACTTCCCACCGCTCGAGCAACCAGCTGCACACAAGTCGAGAACGCCTTCCAGGAACCGCTCACAGTCACAAGAGAGCAAGCAAAGAAAATACAGCCGCGATGCTAATTACCCTAAAGTCAAGAGATCCCCGTCGAGAGACAGACTCAGCTGGGTAGACACTGCGCGTGCAACCTTCAAAAACATGACGATCAACACGCGAAAGGAAGACAAGCAACATACAAAAAGCAAGGGGAGCGAAACAATCGAGGCGCTAAGGCGGGAGAACGCGGCCATGAGAGCCACCATTCAAAGCCTGACCAAAGAAATCACGGACATCCGCAATGAGATTCGCAACAAGGAGCTACCGAAGAATACGCCGAGCACCACTAAGGCTGAGGAGGCCGCTCCTTCCAAGGAGCCCGCACTGAAAAAGAGGGCGGTAGAAAAGCGCAATGCCACGCAAGGCGTCGGTAATAACGACGACTGCTTATGCGAGGCGGAGCTAGGAAGAATCGAAGAAATGATGGTGGCAATGAAGAAAGCATTGAATCCATCCAAGCCACACTCTCAGAGCTAGCCAACAAGTACAGCGTCCTGGAAAGGAATCAGCAACTAATGATGAGCCACCCCATCTTCGCACAGATGCAGCAAGGTCTCCAAGTGCCACAACCCAACGACTTTCACGTCGGACAAACATGGCCTCCAGCCCACCAAGCATAACCGTATGGCAATGGAACTGTCGCGGCTTCCAAGGGAAACGGGCAGTACTTCAACAACACATAGAGCATGCTCGACGCAAACCCGACGTGCTGCAACTGCAAGAAACGCTAACGAATACGCCATCCCTTCCCGGTTACACAGCGCACGTGAGCCCGGCCGATGGCAGAGGCCTGTGCGCCCTGCTCAGAAAGGGACTGACTTTCATCGAACTCGAACTGAAGCCCGTGAAGACCGAATACACCCTGACAGAACTCATCCCAACCAGGCACACAAAGGGCAGCATCTTCCTCCTGAACGTTTACAGCAACCCGTCACAAAGGCTCCAAAGATTCAAGACCATCCTACACAAGGCGAGCACGACAGCTGGCAAGCACACTTTGATAGCATGCGGCGACTTCAACGCCATGGACCACGCGTGGGGCTACGCGAAGAGCAATGCCAAGGGAAGAAACCTGGCACAAGACGCGCTTGAGCTGAACTACACCCTCATCACTGACCCGGCCCATCCTACCAGGATTGGAAACTCTGTATCCCGAGACACCACCCCTGACCTTACCTTCATCAAAAATAATGAGCGATAACGATCACCTGGAGCAACACCGGCAACGATCTGGGCCGTGACCATATGATCGTCGAGATCAACAGACCCACCCAGGGGAATCCGAGCGACAACAGAAAGAAATACACCTGGATCGACTGGACAGAATTCAGAAAATCCAGAGACCAGGACCAAGAACGGGCGCAAGAAGACGAGATCACCGACATCGATGAATGGACGAAGAAGATCGCCCAAGACGTCTGCAAGTCTACCAAGGAGATCGAGACGGACATCGAAACCGAAAGAATGGATAGCAGACTCGCCAACCTGATTGAAGCCAAGAACTCCATCCAGAACAGATGGAAGGGACAACTTCTCAACCGAAAACTACGCAAGAAAGTGGCAGAGCTCAACCGAGCGATCGAAGAGCACTGCCGCACACTATGCACCCAACAATGGAATGAACTATGCAACGCTGCCGACGGACAAATACACAATGGCAAAACTTGGAACCTACTCAAGCACCTCCTCGACGAGACCAAGACGAAATCGCACCAAAGGGACCGACTAACAAAGCTCCTACACCACGAAGTCACGACGCACGGGACGGACGCCGTCCTGAAGCGAATGCTAGACAAATACCTCCCATCGACACCAACTGACAATCACGGACCGTACAAGGGCAGACGCAACGCGCGCCTCGACAGGGACATCGAAGTAGAGGAGGTCAGAATGGCACTGCACGACCTCAACAGCAGATCGGCACCCGGTCCAGACCTCATCACGAACAAAGCCCTCAAGAATCGAAGATCGATCTATCGATAAACTAACGGCGTACTACAACAAATGCTGGAAAACCGGCTCACTACCACCACAATGGAAGAAGGCCAAGATGATACTCATCCCCAAACCGGGGAAACCGCCGAGCACGGACAACCTCCGCCCAATATCACTCACGTCCTGCTTGGGCAAGGGGCTGGAGCACGTCCTGCTAAACAGGTGGCAAGAGTATCTCGAAAGAGAGGGGCTGTATCCCGAGACGATCATCGGCTTTCGACCACACATTAGCACAAAGGACGCCATGATCCAACTCAAACATCAAATCATAGACGGAGGCACCAAAGACACCAAGGCAGCACTCGGCCTCGACCTGCAAAGTGCTTTTGATAAAGTCAAACACTCCGCCATCCTAAAGCAAGTGTCCCAACTCAATATGGGCGAGAGAGCGTATAACTTCGTCAAGGACTTCCTCACAGCCAGGACAGCGGAACTTAGGGCCGGCGACCTGAAGGCGTAGGAGAAACGCCTAGGTAGCACAGGAACGCCTCAAGGCTCAGTCGTTTCACCACTGCTGTTCAACCTCGTGATGATCGGAGTAGCCGAAAGCCTGAGCAGAATCAACGAGGTCAAGTACACGATCTACGCAGACGACATCACGCTGTGGGTAGACGGAGGCAGCGATGCTCCCATAGAGTCTACGCTGCAGACAGCCGTCGGTACAATCGAAGACTGCCTCAAAGGCACCGGACTCAAATGCTCACCGAACAAGTCGGAGCTTTTGTTGTACCTACCGATCAGAAACCGCAGAATCAGACCAAAGGGAACACGAGAAGATCAAGATCAAGACCAGCGACGGGACGACGATACCGATAGTGAACAAGATCAGAGTGCTGGGGATGACAATAGAGTCACTCGGCAGGAATGGTGACACGATCACCCGACTCACCGGGAAGGCGGCGAACGCGCCCAGACTTCTTAAACGTGTTTCTACAAGGAAAGGAGTAATGAGAGAAGAAAATCTAACTAGGCTCATACACTCGTTTGTGATCTGCCAAATAGCCTACGTGGTGGCATTCCACAAATGGAGAAAGAGCGAGAAAAACAAGTCGACGTGCTGATACGCAGAGCCTACAAGACGGCAATGGGACTACCCGAGACGACCAACACGAATCGCCTGCTCCAGCTAGGAGTCCATAACACCTTGGACGAAATTGCCGAAGCACAAAGGACCGCTCAGCTTGAGAGGCTGTCAACCACCAAAGCAGGCAGAACGATCCTGAACAACCTCGGCATAGGCTTCCACGAGCAACAAGGGGCGAAAAGCTCGATTCCCGACGACGTACGACGAAACCTCAGAGTAGATCCTATTCCAAAGAATGTACACCCGGAGTTCAACAAAGGCAGAAGAAGAGCGAGAGCCAAAGCGCTAACAGACATACACGCCAGCGACACCAAAGCCAGATACGTGGACGCGGCAGAGTATGCCGGCCGCAACGGTTTCGCCGTCGCCGTGCTCGACGCCGACGGAAACACCCGCACGGCAGCCAGCACGTTATGCACTCAATCCGAAGAGGCCGAGGAGATAGCAATCGCTCTTGCCATCGCAGACCGGGATTGCCAGACCGTGCTGAGCGACTCCAGACAGGCTGTAAGGAACTTTTTCAAGGGCAGAATCGCACCGACGGCGGTCCGCATACTACAAGAAGTGAAAGGAAAAAAGAAGGTACGCATCAAGTGGTTCCCGGCGCACGTGGGCGAGGCGTCGGAAAGAAACGCAAACCGCAACGAGACGGCACACGCTAAGGCGCGAGCACTAACCGACCGCGCCCGCGGCGACCGTCCGCTATGGTTTAGTACACGAGACAGGATGACAAACTACAACGAGATAACCAAGGCCTTCCGTCTGACCCGCAGACTTCTCCCGCCGCCCTGCACGGGGCTAAACAGGTCGCAGGCCGTTGTATTCAGACAACTACAAACGGGCACGCTGCCGACCCCGGCACTGCTCCACAGAATGTATCCTGAGTCACACCCGAACGACAAGTGCAAGACATGCCGCAGGGAGACGGCCACCTTTGCACACATGTTGTGGGATTGTATCAAGAATCCAGATGAGGCTAAATCAGGACGCATACCGCCGCGACTAGGGGCCGCGACGATGAGCAACAACCAAGAAGAACAACTATGGGCCGTCCAGCAGGCCCTCGAGGCGCTGGCCAGGCAGGAACCCGGGGAGCCGGCAACGGCCAGCGGGGATCCGCGCCGCACGCTTGCCACGAGGACGACGTAGGCCCAGTCTACGCGCGAAAGTGCGCACTGCAGGCATCAACAGAGTTTTTCCAATCCAATCCAATCCCTCCTCTACCGGCGGAAATAAATTAGGCAGCACTCTTAGCTGAAACATTGCTTGCCACCCAGTGTCGTTAATGCATAACATAGAGCCGCGTTATTTGGGGACGTGTGATATACAACCCGGGGTCTTGCATACATAACCGAGGCCTCTCAGAGGGCGTTGAGGCCACGTGCATCCATCCATATATTGATGCAATCGTATTTCCAATAACAAATTACTCAGTCATCTCAGTGGGCATTGTGCGTGAAACTCAACAGTTTTAGGATTTCCTTACGCAACGTGAAATTTGTAGTAAGCTTTCACAGGCTCACTAGAGCGAGTTGCGCAGCCGAAGGGACAACGGTGGAAAGAAAAAATTATTCCCACCTCCTCTCGCGGGAACCCCTGTGTAGATGCGACGCATAGGGGGTTCCGTTGTTGTTTCCGTTAGGTTGATTCTCCCATCGCGTGAAACGTGCCGTGAACCCCCTGCCGCGGCTATGACGCAACGTGGCGCGGCTATGACGCAACACAATCCAACACAATCCAATCCAATCCAATCCAAACCAAGCCAAGCCAATCCAATCGAATCCAATCCAATGCCCCTCGCGAGAGAGTGTTCGCTATCGGAGAGGAGAGGGGGTGAGCGGCGGAGAGCGCAGCTCGCGCGGCGAGGAGAATGGGGGAAGGGTGTGGACGGATAACGACAACGCCGTATGGAGGGACTAGGTGAGTGAATGAGATGCCGTCGCATCTAAAAAAAATTAGCATGGTCCGGATCAATCGAGATGTCTCATTTAGGAGAGCCTGCCTAGGTCGGGCTCGCTGCGCGGCCACCTTTACTATTACACAAGAACTGGCAAGGCGCACCAGGAGAAATTTGTGCGCCCTGTAACCTTGGTTGTTGTTGTCACTCCTTCACTGATGATGGATACCCACTTGGGGGATTGGCTAAGAAACGGGTTCGCTTTTTGGGGGGCTAACACGACCAATGTCATAGCCATGTCATGTCATAGCCATGCCACTTCTTACAACGTACGCCAGCGCCTGGCGTGGTTCCTGCCTTTTTTTCTTAGTAACTATCGCCTACAGTCCTTGTGCTATATTTTACCATTGTATCTAAATTGTCTTGAAAGTAATATCTGCCTCGAAAAAATTTCAATGAAAAAATTGTATACGGCTCTTTACCTGTTCGAATCTGCGAATTATCTTGATGAGACTGCATTAAAATGTTTGTCAAGCAGCAAACTGCGCGAACAGCAAACCCCTTGGGCGGTGTTTTAGAATTCTTTGAAGGGGGGGGGGGGAGGTTTATGCTGTGCCTTTTAAGATATGTGCTATGATTTGTATGCCTCTGTTTATTTTATTTTATTTTGTTCTCATGCAAGTGTGTTTTGTGATTTTATTTTATCCTTCTGAGCGACCGACATATTACGTAGACGTTAAAATTGTGCTTTGGCCAATGTACGAAGCGAAATGTATATGAACTAAGCTGTCGGGTTGGGCGGATGTGGTCTTCAAGCTGCGTTGTTTGCAGCTTTTTCCGATGCATCGTCTCTCTACTCTACCGCACCAAGAGAGAAATAGAGTTTCAATTCAATTCACTATAAAGTCAGCCTGTTGAATTGAATTGTGGAAACGGTTACAGAATTATATAATGTAATTGGAGAAGCGTCGCAGAGAAAAATTCCCTCGCACTTCCCCGAGGGGGAGAGTGTGTAAGTGCGAATGCACGGTTGTTGATTGCGCGATTACGGTGGATATCGTGATCTTGGAGTGGAGAGGAGGCGCCCAACACTCGCAGTCACTGAGCGGAGAGAGGAGGAGGAGAGTAGCGCCCGCCGTTACGGCGGGGGCTACACGAGCGCCCTCACGCATCGGAATGCGGAGCGCCCGCTACGCGAGCGAGAGCTCTCCCGCCCGAAGTGGAGAGGAGGCGCCCAACACCCGCAGTCACTGAGCGGAGAGAGGAGGAGGAGAGTAGCGCGCGCCCATCTCTCCCCGTTGCTAGGGAAGACGAGGAGGAAGACGAGGAGCGCGCGCACCCGCAGCTGTTGCTATGCGGACGACGGCGGCGGACGATTCAGGCTCGCTTAAGAAGTGCATTCGCACTTAAAAAACAATTTATGAAAGTCTTAACAGGGCAGGCGTGCGGCTACTGTGAGGCCAAGTGCAGTGTAACATGATGATGATGATTATGATGATTGCTATTGGTTTCCCCTTTGAAGCTGGGTGGTGACATGTCATCTTACCAAAAAGGACTAATATAACCACGTTTTACACTCTTGGTTTAATACTAGCGCCTAATACGCACTTTAATACGCACTTAGTAGCACATACCCGCACAAGTGTATGGTCTGATTGTAGGGTTTAACGCGGCGACACAACGCAGGCGATGAAGCGCGCCGTTGTGGAGGGCTCCGGATTAATTTTGACCACCTCGGGGATCTTTAACGCGCGCTAAAATGTCGTACACACGGATGTTTTTGCTTTTCGCCTCCATCAGCAAAGCGGCCGCCACGGCCGAGAATTGAACCCGCGACCTCGTGCTCAGTAGCGCAACCACTTAGCCACTGAGCCACCGCGGCGGGTTACAGGTGTACTGTAGAATGCTTCATGTAGTGGATAATCAACTCAATCATGGTTGTTTGTCAAAAAGTGCAACCAATAAACAAATATCAACTCAATAAATTGGCGCGCCAGCAAACGGTTGTCCGATCACATGAGGTCTGTGCGCCTACTCGAAGCCTAGCACAGTGTTTTAGCCCCACGAAGCAGCACATATCCAAGAAGGTGTCTTGGTGGCTGCTTTATCGGTGAGACTTTGGGCGGATTGGGATGCACACACGTTACAGAGAACAAATAATATTTATTTGGGCCCGCTTAGTCGCGAAAATGAGCCCAATCAGGCTTGCCGGCGGACGTAGAACAAATCTGCAACAGAACGGGTACATTTTTCCCCAAACTGTTCCATTTTAACAAGCCTTTGAGTCATGGTATCTCGTACGTCACTTACGGCGCAGGATTCGTGGGCCGATTCCTGTCCTGGGAGCTGTTCATCCCTCTGAGCAGGCTGTCGTTTGGAGTATATCTCATCCACCTCCCTTTCCTCGGCGTAGTTCTTTCGACAACCAGAGAACGTGTGTACTACTCGCTGTTCAACCAGGTGAGTTAACCATTTAACATCAAGCACAGTCTTCGGAAAATTGCCACATGCTATTTGCAGAACTACGAAGTGTGCAATGGGGTGGCCATGCGCCATATAGTGCTCTCTTTTTTGGTTCTTAAATTCGACCACTAAAATGAGCATTGGACATATAGGTAGTTTAGGACGCAACATCAAGCTAACACTGGTTGTTTTAATGTCTTCGGCTTCATAGAAGAAACAACTGCCTTGCGTGGCAGTTTACTCGAGATGGAAAGTAAAAAAAAAACTAATTAAAGTACTAATGCCAAATAGCCTAAAACAACTAGACTTAGGGCTTCTGGTGGGCACAACGTTACATTAATATGCACCGCGATGCACTGATGAACTCAACAATGTGCAATGAGGGCGCGACATGGTGCTACACAGAGATACACGTACTGCAGCTACATGACTTCGATGTTCAACGCTACCGTAATCAACCTGTCACGTGGAGTATAGAAACAGCTTTATCGGGAGCAGCGCCATGGCTATTGCACGGCTGCACTGCGGCCGAAAGAGAAAAAGACGGCGACATCGCCGTCCTTTTTTCGGCTACCGATATCGGCTACCGATTCAAAGGGCATGATATCGGCTACCTATACAAAATGCAACTCCATTGAATAATTCAACTTATTTAATAGACTCACACTCGTAAAAATATGTATCTGCTGCCCAATTAGGCTGATACGCGCAGGACAGTGGGTATTAAAGTTTCAATGCACCTGGTTGTCCATGTCGAACAGGGATGTAGATAGTATATTGTCACGAAGCCAAGGACGACGCAGTTGTCTTGAAGGAGAAACAAGTTTATTGGAGCGAACTTGTGCTCCCCTAACAACTCAAAAGAATACAGAGGCGGCGAAGCAGCGGTCAACAAAGTGACTTGCACAGGCGAGCGTCGCAGAATCGAATACCCCGGCGTCTGCTCTGCCGGCTTTTTATCTTTTGGCGCGCGTGGTTCTCGAACCGTCGTTTCGCATCGAGAACATTGTAGATCCAAGAAGATTATTCCGGGCTGTTCACGTTAGATCGGAATGCTCTCCCTATCAGAACAGATAACACATGCGGCACCGAAAGAAAGAATGGAACACGCGCTTCCCTTGGCACAGAGATAACACAGACCGGCACAGCCGGGCGGTAAAAGCAAAACACAAATAAACAAACCCAATGCATGGTTCGCGGCAATATGGCATCATTTGCTGCATTCATTCATTCATTCATTCATGTTTTATTGCGTGTCCAATACACCATAGAGGGTCTTGCATTTGTACACAAGTCAGATAGTAAAATGTGATAAAGTGAAAATTAAAAACATCACCAATTTAATATAGCTACAAGCACATGCCGATATCGCGAGCACAGATTTATCAGTGAAATAACCGCAAGTCATGGCATTAGAAACAGATTTGTTAAGGTACGATTAAAAACACTTTGAGTCATGAAGAAATCAATACCTGTTGACACATAATTGCACAGAATTGGCAGGCGTTCAGCAGGTGATTTGCTATGTGGCATACGGGGGGCAAATAATCTACAATGGCGCGTGAATCGCTGGGGGACATGTAAATTGACGCTGTGCAGTAAATCGGGAGCGTCAAAATGACCATTTAGTATCCTATAGAAAAAAATGGCGTCACGATAACATCGGCGACTTTCTAGGTCGGTGATGCCTATTATATTTAAACGAGAATGGTATTCATAATAAACCTTACGTTCCAAATATCTGTCATAGATGATTCGAACCAGGCGCTTCTGGACTGATTCTATTAGGTGGGAATACGTTTTTGGGAGCTGGTTCCAAACAACGGAGCCAAATTCCAAACGCGATCTCACCAAAGAACAAAACAAGTGGATGATGGTATCCGGGCATTTGAAATTGCGTGTGAGGCACGAAATTACACCCAGTAGTTTAAAACCGGTGTTACGAAGGGACGCAACATGTGGTTTGAAATTAATGACTATCAATAAGTACTCCTAAATCTTTGATAACGTTTACGCGAAGAATAGTTGCGTTGCCCACCCTGTAAGAAAACAATACTTGCGCCTTCTGCCTCGTTAGAGTAATGATTTTGGTTTTAGACATGTTTAGAGATAAACAATTTTTCGTACGTACACCACTGCAAAATGGTACAAATATCCTTCTGTAGGTTTACACAATCCTCTGTTGACTGAATTTTTGAAAACAGCTTCATATCATCCGCGAACAGAAGTAATTTTCCAAAATTTACACAATTGACAACATCATTTATAAAAACAAGAAACAAGAGTGGGACCAATACCGACCCTTGTGGCACTCCGGAGGTCGGAACAAAGGATATGGACAAAATATCATGAACACGGACATAATTTTGGCGGGTTGATAAATAACTGAGCATCAATTTACAGAGCGCGGGACAGAAGCCATAGCCTTTTAGCTTTCGTATGAGTAATTCATGATGGACTCTGTCGAATGCCTTTGATAGATCAAAGTAAATGCAGTCCACCTGACCTCTGTTTGAGACCACAGGGGACACGTGGGTCAGAAAGGAACAGAGGTTAGTTTCTACAGATCGCCCTCTCACAAAGCCATGGTGTTGAGTTGTTAACAGCTTGTACAGATGAGCAGAGAAGCGCCTGCACACAATTCTTTCAAAAACCTTCGAAAAGCCACAAAGCAAAGAAATCGGGTGGTAGTTGGACGGGTTACAAGCATCACCTGTTTTAAAAAATGGGGCGACTATTCCTTTTTTCCAAAGTTCTGAAAAGACACCAGTGCTGAGCGAAAGATTAAAAACGTAAGCCAGTGTAGCGGCGATAAGCGAGCAACATCCTTTGATGATGAACAGCGGGATTTCATCAGCTCCCGCAGACCGTTTATGTCTGAGCTTGTTTATCGCCGATGTGACGTTAGAGATGGTAATAGTGAAAAGGAAGCAGGTATCAGTACTGGCGTTCTGATCTGTATCTCCTGCACGCAAATCAGAGCAACCTCGTGCACAAAGTGGCAAATAACATTCGCTAAAAAAGGACAAAAATGTGTCCGCGACTTTCTTCGGTGAGGAAAGATGACGGGTTCGAGAATCAGTGCGAACGCGCAGAGAGATGTCGTGGGAAGATTGGCCGGTGTGATCGTGCACATATTTCCAAAAAGACTTTGGATCGGAGCGCAAGCTATGCTCCGCTCGTCTTTCGTTCATAGCTTTATCACGTTGCGTTAGCTTTTTTTTGCCAGAGAACGAAACGCCTTGAACATTGCGTACCAAACAGTCAACCCAGTTTTCTGGAAATGACGGTGAAACATTTCCTTCTTGCACAATGCTGTTTTTAATTCTTTAGAGAACCATGTGGGAAAATGACCGGAAATAAATTGCCTTTTCGGGATGTGCTGATCAATTGCCTCCTTAAAGGAGCCATGAAGAGAAAACACAAGTTTGGTTCATTCGAAAGATTGCCACGTTAGAACCATACTGACACCCCTTTTCACACAAACTTCGCTCAAACAAGCTATATAATTAGGAAAAAAGGGAATGACCATGCGACCCACCAGCTCATTTCCCGCAACAGAACCTATGATGTCACACGAGAATGCTCTGCGATTGGCGGAGGCCGGCAAAAGCAAACGCAAGTTAGGCAGGGCTTACCAGTTTGCATAGTGAGCTATATACCCGTTAAACATACTGCACATTCCTTTTATGACACTAAGAACGGTGGAGTAGATGGTTGAAGTTCCGAATAAACACGCAAGCGCGTAAGCCAATGTATACGAAACTACCGCCAGCCGAACTCGACATCTCGCCGTCGCCACCGTCACGCAGACGAATTTTCGGTTTCGAGGCTCTTCGGGGCCAACGAACCGTTCCAGCACGCACAGCCGCGACCTTGCTTTGGCCATCATATCGCCAACCAGCAAAGGTAAAAATAGAAACGAGGGGAGTAAGGAACAGCAAGCAGCGACTAGATTGTGACAGTCGTCGCAGAAGTTTCGGAATGGTGTTGGCTTGCTGCTGTTGTTATCAGCTCGTTTCCAGTTTACAACCACTGAAAACTTCAGTTTGTTCGAGTACTTTACAATGAAATTTCGTTGCTGCGTTTTGAAATGCCCATGTAGTACGGGCAAATCGTCGAGGGAGTGCGACATCCCCGCCGGTGAGGAGATCTCCTTTCATGTGCTGCCCAACGACGAACCTCGGCGAAGCAAGTGGCTACGTTTTGTGAACTTTGCAAACGGAGGAGAAAGAGAGCTAAAGGAAGTACGAGTGTGCTCGCTTCATTTCCGAGGAAGTGATTACGGCAGGGACCCTTACGTTAGCTCACTCCTGGGACATGCTGGCGCTCGTCGCCGACTTCGTCAAATCGCCCTCAAAGCGCTCTGACCTTGGGGGAAAAAATGCCGTACACACCGGGCATTGACGCTCCTATCTTTCTGGTCGGAGCAGAGAGCTCGCGCGAACGGCTTTCCATACACGACACCGGCCAACTGGCATAAGCGATACTGCTACTGAAATTAAACTATTATTAACCGTAATAAAAATACGGCACATACGTACCAGTCTGTATTCGTCCGTCGCGACGGGGCTGACGAGGCAGCGGTGCCGACGGCTGGGCGTTCGTCTGTTGTGGCTATCGCGGAATGGTCGCTTTCCGGTCCATCCGCGTATCCCACAACTCCTGCCGCTCGTGCACTTAGAAGCATTGAGCGTTCAAGTGGTGTGAGGTTGTTAAATGCAAGCCCGAGCTCCTCGGCGAGAGTTTTGTTCTCCGGATCAGGCGATTCCATGACTAGGGCTGCGGGTGCGCTAGGTTTTACTAGCATTTTTAAAATGGCCGCCGTCTCGGTTTCGGCACGAGTTCCGGTTCCTCTTTGATTCCCGCGTGTGGGTGCTATATGGAGTCGACATACTAAGTATCTGTTTCATGGACCGGCTCGTATGACGCCATTGTTCACGTCACGAAATGTGCAATTTAGCGGGACATTTAAAATTTTGGCTTAAATTGCCTTATTTCTCACTGAATATAGCATCATTTGCTTCCAGGAAAGCGCTTAGGGTACTATGAAACACCTAATCTTTCGAATAAAACAAACTTTTGTTTTCTCTTCATGGCTCCTTTAATAAGCGTGGAGAGTTCGGTCGCTGCTTTCTCTGCATCTCTTGTAGCACAAACTTCATACCAAGTGTACGACTCAACGTGTTTGTAGAGATTAAAATAATAGCCTTTTGTGTAACAATAGACAAGCTGGAGGTTAGTACACGTTGATAAAAAGTTGCGTTAAAGGTGACCACGAAAGGCGAGTGGAAGGAATCAATGTTGACAAGAGATTCCGTTGCAGCTTCCAAACTGCCGATACAAAAATTTGATAGCATAATGTCAAGGGTGTTACCAGCCACATTTTTTATAATATTGTATTGAATCAAGCCAGTAAAATTGATAAAAGTCAAGAACCAAGAGGCCTTGCTGGGCGTCACACAATCACAGTCATCTGTAGTACCAAGCAGCCAGTCAACGTTGGGGAGGTTGAAATCACCATAGAGTTGCACATGATGTTTACTGAAGTCAACTTTATCATATAGTGTGCTAAAATGTGTAATAAAAGATGAGGTGTCGAATTTGGGGGGAAAATAATAATTACCTATAAGGTAACTGCACCGGTTAGCCTGGATCTCGACCCAAACACACTCATCATAGGTTTCAAGATCATGCCTTCGTGTAGCCTTTACCGCGCCTGAGACGGCTATAAGGACACCTCGTCCGAACATCTGTCTTGTAGCTTCGTAGTTACGATTACGACGGAACACAGTATGGCGATCCGTAAAATATTGGGAGTCGGATAGGTCTTGGCATAGCCATGTTACCGTTAGGCAAATTATGTCAAAGCAGGAAGCTACAACATTGGCAAAAAATTCACTGGCCTTAGTACGTAGGCCTCTGACATTTTGATAATAGACCGATGTGGCTTATCTAGAGTCCATGACTGGCATTTTGGGCTTCTACAACACGGGAATCATCACGTTTACCGAAGAATTGGTGGAATATAGAGCCCTGGGGACAAACGAATATAATCACCATGGGTCAATGAGAATACAACAAAAAAGCAACAAGAACTACACACTATAAAAATCATTGTGCAGACCACAACAAAAAATCTGTTGAGTTCTTTATGTGTAAGCTCAATCAGAATTGAGTTTCTGTTGCCTTTCCGTTGAATCAGTAAGAACTCAACGAACTGTCGACAGAAATTCAGAAACCATATTTCAAGGGATGTTTTCTGGGAAGGCACAGAAGTTCTGATTCCTCATGGTTTATTCACGGCGCTTAGTCTTCACTGAAGACACTGCCAAAAACTTAGTGTGACATGTTATGTAAAATGCCTAGAGCAGTTGCTAAAAGTACCTTGAAAAGCCTCAGAGATTCTTTTTTGCTTTACTTCAACTACACCCAGGGCGGGGAAATTTATCACCGCTTGCCTTGAAACCGTGGAGTGTAATAGTACTTCATAGCGTATGGGCGGAGCACATTTATTTTTATGTCATCGTCAATACTTCCCAGCAACATGTCCTCCATCATCTCCAATTTCTCGGCTCGCAGGTCAACGACCATACATCCCTATAATTCGCTAACTCTACTTAGGCGAAGCTTTCTATGTCCACTTATGGCGTAGGCCGCATACAAAACGCACTGTAGGGGAGCCAACGTTGTCTGATGATGTTGCTGATTGTCGGTGAAGCGAAAGAGAAACACGGCTCCCGTGCTCGGAATCGAAACCTGAGTTGCATGCGTTTTGGGCCGGACGTCTATCCGATTGCCCCTTTACGGCACGGTCAAAACAATTTGAATTTGCAGAGAGGCGTATGGACGCGCAAAATTATACACAAAAATCATGCATGGTTGAACGCGAAGCTTGCCTTGTGCCAAATCAAATGGCGAACTGCGAAAGTCAAAGCAACTGCGGTCAAAAGTCCAAACTGCGCGCGAGTCAAAGTCAAAGCTCAACGAGTAAAAGTTCAGACCGTCTGCACGTCAAAGTCTAAACTCCGACGAGAAGTTCCGTGTTCAAAGATCGTCATCGTTATACGGAGGGGTGCATGATCTTTTTTTTGCGGGTTGTCAGCGTATACAGTTTGAGCACAGCATTACCGTGTTTAGGCTTCCGTTGGCCGCATGCTGGAGTTGGATTCGCATGCCAGAGTGCGGGCCAAGTGGGCACTTACCAGCACAACATTGACCATTGCCGCTATGGTGCCGCTGCCGATGAAGTGTAACCACGCGGCTTGATTACTCCATAAGCAGTTCGCCCGGCTGCTTGGTAACGTTAATGCTTGGCCAAATTCGTTTCCTATATTCCTGAATTCACTCCGCAACAAATGCAGCGGCTGCATCTTTTCGTTTCCCTACATCTTGTTTGTTGCGGTATGAATTCAAGAATGCTTGGTACAATCGCTAATCGATGATTTTTAGAGAGGCCGGTTACGCAGTGAGTGTTGGAAATAATGCCGAAAAGCTCGTGAACGAACGACGGCACTTATACAACGGGCGATGCTTGTACAGAACGTCGCCCGGCTCAAATAGCTCGTATAAGTTGTTGAGCTCCCGAAATGTATAGGGCTCTTGAATCTAGTTCAGCAACGCAAAGCATATTTTTTCGTCAATATTATAACACATTAAATTATTTTGTTCTGAAGTATTTGGCCTATGCGTGAAAGCTTGTTGGCGTTATCTAGTGCCAATACAGCACAATAGATGCCGGCATTAACAATATGCTCTTTTCGAAGCTGCGGGAGAGATGTATGTAACACTCTCACGGGGAGATTATTGTATGGTGACTGTTTTATCTAAAAAGCCAAAAATTCAAGCTAGTTTAAACGAAAGCGATTAACTTTGAGCGACAACACTTTGCCGCATTTGGTTTTAGACTACTCCGGTAGATGTCGCCACTTCCGTCACTGTGGCCGGTAGGCCAGGATACAGAGACAGCAAACGGTGTGCTAAATGGGGCTCATTCCACAAAGCCGCAGTTCCACGGTATTTCGTAAAATTCAACTGGTATTCGTTAACATTAACACGGCACCTGTATAGTGTATAGCATTTAATGTGTAGGAAGCAGACTCGGCTGGTGTGCGGTGGCTTCCTACATTTTATTGGGGTGCGCAAGGCCCGGCCGGAACTGGAGTGGGAGCGGCGATGGCAAGCGACCGCCCAGGCGCTCGGTCGGATTCGATCTCCTCTCGCGGCGCGTGGCACTGTTGACGCAGCCCGGCAAGCACCGCTGCTGATGATGATTGTGGGATGCAAGGGTGATGATGATAGTGGCGCTGTTAGCGGGTGAAGCTGCCGCCACTACAGAGCTCCCCCCCTAGCGCAGGGCGCGTTAAGACAGAAAGAGAAGTACAAGCTATGTACAGATAATAAACAGCATGTCCATGGTAGGTCCTTAGACAGTCCAGGTCAAATCGTGCGTAACTTATAAAAGCAGTCCTGGTCAGTCCGTTGTGGGCCTCCGGAGCGTTGATTGGCCTCAGGTGGCCTTGGCTGGGAGTGCAAAGTGGGACGAACTGGTGTACGGTGTAGTAGTCCCGAAGTGAAAGAGGCACGATCCGGGGCCACAGTGCAAACTTGGCGGGGCCGGTAGAACGGGCGTTCCACGACCAGCCTCTTGTGACGCGTGTACACTGGCGTTCGTGTGCCGGTAAGAGGAGGCTTGTACTCTCGGAGGTGACGGTTTGAGCACGGTGTCTGGTGCGACATCGTTGCGTATGCTCTAAGTGCAACTGCAGTACGACGCCTAGGGTGACAGCGGCTACAGCGAGTCACCCACATCCCGGAACGCCGACCAATGAGCCCGCAACGCTGGTCGTAGCTGGCATGCAAGACGTTGTTTGGCAAAACGGCACTGACGCCTCGTCGATGTGCGCCGAAGAAGTGCCAGTGGCGAAACTCGATTTCTTGACTGGCGCTTACGGCGTCGATGGTGACGTCGGCGTCGAGTTTCGGGAACGCGCTCCTCTGGTGGCGACATCAATGGTTTATGAGGTTGGACGTCTGTTGTCCGTGGGTCGGGCTTCTCCTGGTAATCGTGCACGTCGCGGTTGACGGGGTACTGGCGGTACGTTTCATGTAGAGCAAGGGTCGCTGCTGTGTTGGTGTCCGCGGAGGGTGCCGCGGCTGTCGCTTCACCCGAGTCATGTTGCGGTAGGAGTGGAGCGGGGCTCTGTGTTACTGTCGTGGTGGACTTGACGTGCAACGGTTGTGTAGCGGGCGACCAGGTTGGGAAGGATGGAACGCTCACGGAGCACTCACCGCAGCCCTTGCATGGGGTGGTAGAAGGGGAGGAGGAGAGCTGCGGCTGGTTGGCGTCCGTGACGTCATCGGCTGTGGGTATTGTCGTCGTAGGTATGGCTGCCGCGCTGGCGGTGGAGTCAGCGATGGCGACACTCGTTGCAGGAAACGACGCCGATGGTTGCAGGAGGGACGATGTGCGGCGGCGAAGCGTGCACGGACCGCGCGAGTACCTTATCTGCTGCAGACCGAAAGCAGTCGTCCCCCAAGCCGTAGTGTGCCAGCACGGCAGCGCGAAGGTCATCGTAGGGTGTTTCGCTGGGCGGTGGTAGGGCGAGGACGCAGCGGAGCTCGAGGGGAAGCGTCTCCCAGAGGATGGAGTGCTTGAGCGGCTGAATGGTGACGTAGTTCAGCGAGCAGGTGACCTCAAGCTTGCAAAACCATCCTCTGAGGTGGCGTGCGTCGAACACCGGTATCGGCAGGTCCCCCACGTCGCCATGTCGGTGTGCCGCTGGCCGGGTATCAGGCGCGGAACCTCCACGTCACCACTTGTAGGAAGCAGACTCGGCTGGTGTGCGGTGGCTTCCTACATTTTATTGGGGTGCGCAAGGCCCGGCCGGAACTGGAGTGGGAGCGGCGATGGCAAGCGACCGCCCAGGCGCTCGGTCGAATTCGATCTCCTCTCACGGCGCGTGGCACTGTTGACGCAGCCCGGCAAGCACCGCTGCTGATGATGATTGTGGGATGCAAGGGTGATGATGATAGTGGCGCTGTTAGCGGGTGAAGCTGCCACCACTACAAATGTATGTTTTAACCAGGAAGCTCAAAACCTTCCATAATAGTGATACCTTAAAACCGGCCTTCCTTCGTGCATCTCATACTAAAACGACGCCGACGATGGCTGTGGCATATTCCGAAAATCTGCAACAAGCGAGGCCGGTACTTATTAGAAACCAATAAGCTACTTGGGATTGAACTGTCTGCAAAATATCCCTTCCTTTCAACGTCGTTTCTGAGCTGCTGGGAAATACGTATCATAGACACTAATTTCAGCAATATGTATTATAGCTATTATGACACCTCTGTATATTATGCGAAATTATGTTGCCAGTTTCAGCTGTTCCTCATCCCCTGTAGAGTTTGCACGCTGCTCTCTGTCGTATTTTTCTTTGCTGTCATAATGTCTGATGCGGATTTACATATTCAATTTTGCTTTCAACGTTACTTATGAGGAGCTTTTACTTTTAAATTCACCTTTCACGCTTTACTCGCGTTAGACGTTAATACATGCATTCACGTCTTGTTAGCCGTGTTACTCAATGCCCTATCCAAGGGCCTGTGAGGTGCTCGTAAAAATAAATAAATAAATAAAAAATATAAATAAATAAATAAATAAATAAATAAATAAATAAATAAATAAATAAATAAATAAATAAATAAATAAATAAATAAATAAATAAATAAATAAACAAATAAATAAATAAATAAATAAATAAATAACCCTTTTGTTTCTCCGAGAATGGCTACAGCGCTTACTCCTGGCGTAATCGCACCACTACAACCAACCGACCAGGAAGCCTCCAACCCTGCGAACAACCAGGCCGCAGCAATGGACTTTGGCCCCCTTAGTGGTCGTACCGTGCCACCCCAAAATCCGTGGATACAAGTCAGCAAATCGCGGCAGCGACCATCCTTGACTCACAACGAAGTACTTCCTTCCAATGCCACTAAGCGCCCAGCATCTGCCTGCCCAATACCCCCTCCGCGGTTCCCCCAAACCTACCACGTCACGGTTTTCCGCCCCCATGGTGGTCTCCGAGTCAGTGACTGGCCCACCTCAGAATTGGCTCGCAGCCTGGCAACCGCCAGCCATATGTCAGACCTGCAATTCCGCAAGGAAGTCACTCTCCAAGCCCGGCCGGGGCCCAACCTCATTGTCGCCGGCACTCCGGATTCTTACCTGGCTGATCGACTATCCCAACTCGCCACTATAACCCTTCGGTGAACCGACTACGCCGTTTCCGCCTACATAAAGCCACTACCAGGTACCTCCAGGGGCGTTATTCATGGCATCCCGGAGAACACCACGAATGAGCAACTCCTTCAACTCACGGCTACCAACCGCCCATATTTGATCCACGCCCGGATGATGGGTAACACAAGATCTGCACTGCTCACCTTCAACGGGCCACGCGTACCATACTACATTAAATTTGACTGCGAACTAGTGCGTTGCCGCCCTATCGTCGTGCCGTCCAAACTTGCAAGTGTTGTGGCGACATCGGCCACCGTCATGACGTGTGCCCCCAACCCGACCAGCCATGCTGCCCGGCTTGCGGCATCTCCAACCCCCCTCCGGATCATCCCTGCGTTCCACGCTGCAAGTTGTGTGAAGGCCCTCACCTCACGGCCCACAAGGACTGTCCCAAGCGCCTGCTTCCCACCCCAGCTCCATGCAAGCCTCGCAGCCAGCCCAGCCACCAACCTCTTCTGGCCTACTGTACTGAAGATTTCCCGGAGCTACATACCCCACCGACGGACGCCCGCTCCAGGTCCCATCGTAATCTTCAAACACAGGTGAGCTGGTCAGCCGCCCTTCGCAACACTCCCACTGCTCCCAACCCAATCTCCTCCCACCCCTCACAACCTCTCCCCCCTGTCCCCCCTACTTACGAATCAGTGCTAAAAGAACTCAAAGAACAACAACAACGTTTTCAAACCCAACGTGACACTTTCACCAAGAAGATTGAGGCCCCCGTTGCGTCCCCTCTCCCCACACCTGTCGCACCAGTCGTGCCCACATCCGACCAGATAAACGCCACCATTGACAGCAAGCTAGTCGATGTCTTAAAGCAACTCATCGACGCCCAAGGAGAGAGTCTGGCCCCCTTATGCTCTGGCATTCAGGCGCTCACTGACCGACAGAACAAGTTAGAACAGGCTATCCAGGGCATACATGACACCCTGGCGTCCTCCCACCCGACCAAGAAGCTCAAGCATCAACCCTATTATGACTAGCGCACCGGAGGCCTTCCTCGTCGTATATAAATGGAATTGTCGATCTCTCAGTAGTAAGCGACACCAGCTAGCCCTCCTTACCCAACAGGACCCGCCAGATGTCATTGCTCTTCAAGAAGAATATACTCCTGCCCCTCGCTTGCCACAATACAACGCCTTCACCCAGGACCCGCAAAACCGCACAGCCATCCTTGTACTGAATTTCCACCCAGCCCAAGCACACCAGCTCAGTCAGACCATTCCTAATACCTTCGTTGAAATCATCTCCACCCGCCCATCGCAACCGAGCATTTATGTACTAAATATCTACAGCCCTCCCACCAGCAGTCTTCACACCATTGAGGCGCTCTTGCATGAAGCTACACTCAAGGCCAATGACAACCCGCTGCTCCTCCTTGGTGATTTTAATGCCCCGCATACGGCTTGGGGATATATGCGCGCTTCGAAGAAGGGTACGGCTCTGTTACGCGCCACCCAAAATCATCAGTTAGTCCTGCAAAATGACCTTACAGTCGCCACCCGGACCGGTAACAGTGTCACGCGTGACACCACACCCGATTTAACATTTACAAAAAACATTCGAAATATCACGTGGTCATGCTTGGATAAAACTCTTGGCAGCGACCATCAGATCATCTCCATCCGAATTCCGACCTCGAAGAAGTCTCCTCGGAAGGGCACTGCCCGCCTAACCAATCGGTCCGCGTTTCGAGATGACGTCACTCCTCTACCACCCATAGATCAAAATCTTGACGAATGGACACTGGAGCTTGAAAAGCGGGTCAATAAGCACACCCAAGAAATCGCACTCACTGACAGTACACCAGCCGCGGACCCCCACCTTATGCACATCTGGGAAGCTCGACGAAGCCTGTCAAAACGTTGGAAACGCCAGAAACACAATCGTTCTTTGAAAAAACGCATAGCCCTTCTAACACAGCTACCACAGACCTACGCTGCTGATCTTCAACGACAGAATTGGTACTCTTTGCGACAAGCTCCAAGGCACTCTGCACACGAAGAAAACCTGGCATCTGCTTCGGTCCCTCCTCAACGACACCACTACCAGGCGACAAACAAACCACAAAATACACCAGTTGATTCGGAACAGCTCGCTGTCTTCGCAAGACCTCCTGAGGTCTATCCAACTCCACCTTTTTGGAGACCCAGCCTCTTATCCGACCTACCCGGAAACACATTACACCGGCCAGGCAAACGATGAGTTGGACGCACCTTTTATCCTCGCCGAGCTCCATGCTGTAGTTGCCCGCTTGAAACGCAATACTGCACCAGGCAAAGATCAGATAACATATCGCATTCTCCGAAACCTGGACGAAGACACCCTGCAGGCGCTCCTGGACCTGTACAACCGCCACTGGGTTGAAGGCACCTTACCTGAATAATGGAAATATTCGGACATTACTCTAATCCCAAAGCCAAACAAGCCCGTCTCGCCCACGACCCTTCGGCCCATCTCCCTGACGTCCTGCCTCGGGAAACTTTTCAAACACCTGGTCCATCAACGTTTATCTACGTACTTGGAAGATCACAATCTGTATCCATTAACCATGTTCGGGTTTCGACAGAATCTCTCTACGCAAGACGTACTAATTCAGCTCAAGGAACAGGTTCTAGATCATCTGAGCAGAGCCACTCCTAGGGCCACCTTAACACTTGACGTCAAGGGCGCGTTCGATAACGTCACGCATCAAGCCATTTTGAAAAACCTCAACACGACCAATTACGGCATCAAGACTTTCCACTTCGTAAAAGCTTTTCTCCGAAACCGGACCGCAACACTGCGACTTGGGGCCCTTCGATCCCCCATCTTCCACATTCCGCCCAAGGGCACCCCACAAGGCTCCGTTATTTCACCATTGTTATTTAATATTGCCTCCTTCACCTTCCGAGTCGCCTACAAGCTATCCCCGGTCTCCAGTACGCTCTTTACGCGGACGATTTGACCATTTGGACAACGCAGGGCTCCAGCGGGGCACAACAAGACGCTCTCCAACAAGCGATCGACACAACTATCGACTATCTCTCGCCCAAAGGTTTGACATGCGAACTTAACAAATCGGCTCTCCTAGTCCTTCGCGCCCGCATGCCAGGTCGGCCTGCTGTGGCTACTCCCGATCCGCAAGTTACCATCCAGGGCTCTCCTATTCCCCAAGTCTCCACTCTCCGTATATTGGGTGTGCTATTCCATTACGATGGTTCCGGCGCCACCCTCCTGCCGCAGCTACAGAAAACGGTCACACAGCTCACTCACCTAATACGACGAATAAGAGGATTCACTCACGGCCTCAAAGAACAAGACACCTGCCGCCTGGTCCAAGCACTGCTGGTCAGCAGTATAACCTACGGAACTCCTTTTGTCAACCTAAAACCATAGGAAATCAACAAGCTGGATGCTCTAATACGGAAAACGTACAAAGCCGCCCTTGGACTCCCACCTTATACTTCCAATGCGCGTCTGCTTCACCTCGGCCTGCACAACACGCTCAGCGAACTACTAGAAGCACAGCGGACGTCCCACCTCCATCGCCTCGCCCTCACTCCCTCAGGTAGACGCGTTCTCCAAAACATTGGCCGGCCCTCCCCTTCCCCTCAACACGAACTCCAACGCATCCCCCTGTCCATCCGTCAACGCCTGAAGGTTAGCCCCGTACCCAAACACATGCACTCATCTTTTAATCGAGGACGTCGCGAAGCCAGGGTGAAGATGCTTGATAAACGGTACGGCGCCGACTCTCAAACCCGATATAAGGATATTGCTACAACTCCCGACCGCACGCGCACCACCCTAGTTACTGTGGACTCGAACGGACATCTGGCCACAGCCGTCACCTATCGAAATCTGCCGGTCACCTCAGCCGAAGCGCTTGCCATCGCCCATGCAACTACCACACACCAGCATCAACCATACTTGACCATCATTATGGACTCCCAACAAGCCGGTCGGCTGTATCAAGCTGGCCTTGCACCACCCCAGGCCCTCCCTGCGCTCCAACACCTTCCCGAGGACATTGAAATTTATATAGTCAGGACCCCAGGCCATGCTGGCCTTGCCGGGAATGAGGCGGCTCATGCCGCAGCCCGTGATCTCCTTACCTGGACACTTCCAACCGCAAGGACCAACACCGCCGGGCGCCTCATCTCTCACCATGGAATCCTAACTCCGCTGGACTCTACCTACAGCTCCCTCCTCGCGCACTACACACACATCAGAAGAACATACCCTCCTCCACACCACAGTCTCTCCAACCACCAAGCTCACATATATCGGCGTCTACAAACAGAAACCTTCTACAACAACACTATCCTCTCCCACATATCTCCGTCCATTTTCCCCCACAACTGCCCACAATGTGACATCCCTCTCACAACCTACCACCTTGTGTATTCATGTCCCCACCACCCCCACCCCATTCACTCCCCCTCCCTTGAGCAGTGGGAGTCTGCGCTGACCAGCTCGGCGCCGGAGCATCAAATCGCCCTGGTGCAACGAGCCCTGGATTTGGCGCAGGCTCGCGGTCTCCTAAACGTAGGAGGCTGACCACGTCCCTTTCCAGCTCCCTTGGCTGCTCAATAAAAAAATGTTTTTTACCACCACCACCTTTTCCTCTATGTGTAATTGGCGTCCTGAGTGCTATGAAAATTACAGGGAAAAGAAGATATGTTGGTAATTTGAAAGAAGCTGCAATATGGACGATGTGTTTTGCTTAGCATAGGCAAAAAAAGGCAGCTGGCAGGGCGAGAGAAAATTTTGACCTCTCGACCCCATCTCCCTCCTTCCATGCTGAGTACTTCGTGGAATGAACAAGTGCGAAGAGCGGCTTAGGCTTCCGGTGCCCTGCGCCCCAATGAAATTGCCCTGCGTACGATTTCTCATTTGAACCGATTTACTTCTCGCGCCGGTAGTTGGCGTCGGCCCTACATATTGCGGCAATGAATCCTACCCTCGCGGCGTGTCAGCCGACAAGACTTTGGTTTAAGTTTCTCTGAAATTGTGTTTGTCACCCACAGCCTCGATCTGTTTTGTACCTGCAATCTGTGTTATTGTTGTTTGTAAAGTGCAGGCTGTTAAATCCGATGATTGTTTTTTTTTCTCGTGTTTGCTTTAGTTGACGCTGTTCTTCGCTCTACTTGTGTGGAGTCTGCTGCTCTCGTACGTGCTCTTCGTGGCCTGTGAAGCGCCCACTGTGAAGTTGAGCAAGCTGATCTTCGAAGGCTCCGCTCGCAACCGCAGCCTGTCAGGAAGCAAGCAGGGCAAGCCTGGGACGGGCCCGTCTGAGATGATGACGGAAGCGTAAGCCTGGTGGTCGGCCCAAACGGAAAGCTGTTCCGAAGACTGAAGTTTTCGGCTAGTGGTCCTGACTTGCAGCCGTTCACTCACGGAAATTTTTCACCCCTTTGTATGAGGTCAAGCTGCTAATGTACTGTAATGTAATGTAATAATGTAATGATATGTTCGCTGGAAATAAGCCCATGATGTGTTTAATAAATTTCTACATCATGACTTCTTCCGCAGCGTCTCGGAGCTCTTCGGGTGCAGTGCAGGCAAATATTCGAAATTGTTCGTTCCCTGAGATTCATTGTTGGTCGCTCACAGCAGTACTATATATCCTGTACTGAAGTATAGTTTTGGGAAATCCTGCTCCAAATGTTGTAGGTAGGACAAACTGTTTAAGAAACATCATTTATTTGTGCATCCAATAATGAAAAAATTGTTACAAAGCTTATGATACACGTCCACATCGATACCGTGCGTGACTGTTGTGCTAATGACTTGTTTAACAGTGTTTGAATTATCTAAATCAGATTTTGTAAATCTAAAGAACAACCCTATTTGCGATAGGAATTGTCGAGGTCCAACAAATTTGTTCTAGATGGGTCATTTATCACTTTGAAGTACACGTTATCACTTCAAAGCCCGATTTTAAACTACGTTTTGCGATAGGATTCAAACCTATTTGTTGTCCTATCAGGTCTGCCCGGAGACCAACCAACATAACGCCATTCAAAGACAGGGCAAAATTACTGGACTTTGTACTTGCTTGGCAGCGCGAAAATAAATGCTGTAGTGCGCAAGCCACCAGCGGATTTTATTTGCTTCCCTTTAAATTGAACACAATCATCGGAAGCTGCTATTTTTCTTAAATTACAGCGCGATGTTTAAGACAACAGGATAAGCCATATACTTACCATGCATTTAGGGAGATTTTGAGGTACATTTTTCTCGGAATCTAATAAAGGAATCTACAAAATGTATAGATCATTTTCTTCCCCATTTTGTGCTTTGAACTGTAGCAGAATTAAGAACATGCATTAAAAATTAAATTTTTACGATTTCTTGTTCGTTATTACAATTTCGGCGTTATTTCTATATTAAAATTTTTGCGACAAAAAAAAACGTTTGCCTGCATATTTTCAATTCTAGTACAGTAGGTGTGACAATTTATGTAGAAGACAAAGAAAAAAATCCGCTCGTTGTGCTGGAAGATATAGGAAATAATGGTAGCTATGTAATGAAAAAACATTGTTTTGAGATAATTTAGTTTAAAGTAAAAAATTAGGTGAAAAACAATACTTTTTGCCAGAAACACCCCTGGAGCCATTTATTTTTTTAAATAAATGCACCAGCACCAGCTTCGTAATCACCGTCGAAGCCATTTTTTTTTTTTTGCTTTTCAGCATGTTGTCTGACTTGCCTTGCTTATTTTGTGAACTGTCGTACAGCTGTGCTCGCAAAATATCTCCGGTTGGGGTCAACCTCTTTCAGCCACTTGATTGTGGCGTTGCGTCCAGGGTTCGATCCGAATGATTTCAGAATGCTGGCTCGTGCGTAGCTCTAATCATTGAATGAAAGAACAGCATCCAATGTTGCAATGTTGAGAGTGTGAAGGCCAAAAAAAGATCTTTTTTCGTGTGCGGCTCGGAAGGACAAATGTGGAAAAAAGGTGCAACAGCGTCTTTGGATTGCCCTCGCTGATAAATCAGCATTGCAATGCTTGCTAATCAATTTCTTAATACAGCTGGTTCCAGAAAGGCGTTTTGATCTGGAACTGGAAGTTTTTTTATGGAAAAAAATGTAAATAAACATGGAGAACATTCTTAAAGAGGATGTGGTCGCTTACCACTTGCTTACCGCGGAAAAACTGTTTTTGGCTAGAAATACGAAACTGAACGTCCCCAATTGCGAAGACAAAAAAAGTCATTTTTTAAAGGTTAGCAGAGTGGATCACTGGAGAATGCAAGCGTGGCAGGCGGCGGCAGAAAGTTAGGTGGGTAGATGAGATCAAGAAGTTTGCGGGGATAAATTGGTCGCAGTTAGCACAGGACCGGAGTAATTGGAGATCTATGCGAGAGACTGCAGTGGGCGCAGACAGGCTGATGATAATGATGATGACGATGAGGATTGTAGTCACGTCCTGGATTTGCATTATTTTTATGCAAATCCAGGACGTTACATGGTTGGCCGATTTGCGCTGTGCTTTTATTCATATTTCCAAGGCTCTTTTCCATACTTTCTCAGTTTATTCACTGTTTTTTTTAGTCTTGGTTTCACAGTGTTCGTTTCTTTTGTTCTGTTATCCACACCCAATAACTTTCGCTTTAGTTTTTATTGCACATTTATACAGCCTTTCGCAAGATGCCGAACTCAGGATGGTGTACTCAGGATAAGCGGCTGCTTCCACCCTTGTCACGTGAACTTTGAAACTGTCCCTAATTTAAAGTAACGCGACTGTGTTAAGGCCGATCGGAGCATGAATGAGCTGATCTCTGATCAAAAAGTGGCTTAGAAGAGCCGGACATAAAGCTCCGAAAAGCGTGATCTTCTTTGAATGGGCTGCAACGTACTGACTGCAACGTACTGCTAGGATTTCTCATTGGGCACCTTAAACGTGAAACTTCCCCCTCTGCATTCTTTCTAAAGACTGCGGTCACCTTCCTGCCGTTATAAACTGCATCTGTGAAGATAAACAAATCCTCCCACAGCAAAACATAGTTGAATGAATGAAGCCTCGAAAACCAGCATGCGCCAATGTACAGGTGCAGTCAGAAGTAATTGGAGCACGGGAGCTGTGGCCGAACCGCATAGGAGCGCCGTGTCGCTGCACCAGCGGCAAACGAAAGGACCAGAACACGCATGCGCGCCTGGCGACGGCGATAGCCCACCTATTATCTCAAAACACTTCTTTTAACCCGTATTCGAGAATTATTCGCAGCATACTGGTGTTGGCGATGGCGCTATTAGCGTACACACGTAAAACTAGTTGAAGCAAAAAACTGTCACTGCAGACCCCCGTGAGAGCACGGCTTCTCAGGCAGCTCGCGTGCGCTCGAAGTGTGCCAAAGACGTGGTCAGATGTGTCTCTCCTATCAGCGCCCTCGGCGAGACCAGTATGCTGCCAAGAATTCTCGAATGCAGATTAAAGGAAGTATTTTGAGGTGTACATGTGGGCTATCGACGTCGCCAGGCCCGCATGCGTGTTATCGTCCTTTCGTTTGCTGCCGGTCTAGCTACACGGCGCTCCTATGCGATTCGGCAACAGCTCCCGTGCTCCAGTTACTTCTGACAGCACCTGTACACTCCTAAATTCTGAATGTACGGCGTATTTTGAATACCCGTACTTGAAGCGCTGGTTTAACCTAATTAGCTGTTCAAAACCTTCAATCTAAATGGCGGAATAGTTGCGGAAGGACATTTCATCACTATCTTCAGTATTGCAAGTCTTTACCACCTGTATGCCACGTTGGGGCATGTACAACATGCACGTTTTGGCATTGAAGACGGTGCAGGGGCCACTGGCTAAGAAGCCGCTGCGTTCATCAAGATAGCACTAGAAACAAACATGCGTTCAGGCCCTAAAGGATTACATGATGGCGTCAAGGCCAGAGAAACAGGAACCGAAATATCCCTCATGAGAAACCTCTTCGCCTATGCATCTCCTTGACGTGAGGATTTTCACCCACTGCAGAAGCTTCGTCATGAGGTCGAGGCCGTTTTTTGGAAGCCCACTTCAAGCTCCATAGCCTCGTTCGACGACATCGGTGGTTGCTTTAGAAAGGTGGTGAATGAGCCCTGTGGGAGACAGGTCCACAACGGTCCCTACATATGCTGAATGCTTTTACAAATCCGCGGTTAGGTGCTTCGTATACATTCCAAAAATCCTCGTACTTCCGAGTAAAGTGATTGACCATTCCGGATTCGTGCAAATCCGTGCATCACCAGCAGCGGCGAGGAAGACAGACTCGTACTTGTCTTCACACAACAATACATCCGGGCACAGGGGAGCGCAGCGTTTAGCACTGGGCTTTGGGCGCATGGGTGCGAATATCTCTTCGCGCATGAATCGCTGAGTTCTTACGCAGCTGGCAGTCATTTTGCGCACTCATGCGGGAGTGCGGAAATATCTGGTCCGTCTGCAAAATGGGGCTGTTTTATTCGCTGCTATAAATACCAAAGGCGCTGCCATTAGTTCCTCGCTGCATATTATAGATGATATTTACTGAAACGTTTTGCGGGATTTCTTCGTTTGGAAGCACTGGAAACAGTCATGCTTGTTGCCCTTGTGCCTGCGACCGTTCTTTCGCGAAAGTTGGTGTCAACAGAAACCTCCTGCGAACAAATTAAAAAAATTTACTGGCACCGCCAGTAATCGAACCTGCAACTTAAAGCGTAACAGAGCGAGAGCCCGTTGTCTTACCGATTAAGCTACGAGCCCACGCGGAGACAGGGAAGACAGGTGGTGGACTCGCCAAGCACATCTACGGGTTTACCCCTGCATTCACGCTGAATGCCACGTGATAGCTTCACGCGAACTCACGCGCCACTGTGCGCACCGTCTAGGGCACAGCTAGGGGCCCTGTGCGAGCCTTGCGCGTGTGCTAGGAGTTACAAAAATTGAAGGAAGCTCACGCCAACGAAGGGCATCTCACTTCTAGTGCACCAATGTGCTACCGCCTGTGGCCTTCAGTGTTCACGTAAAAATTCATAGCTCCTTGTCGTCCGCCCTCACGTCAAACGACACATCAAGGAACACATTCAAATACTCCTTGATGGCCAGGCCTTCACTCCAAGCCCCCGCATCAAGATCCTGGGCCTACATCTCCAGGCCAACACCAAGAGTGACGTATTGTTGCAGCGCCCGAAACACAGCATCAATGAAATCATACACATGATCAGGCGAGTTGCCACGAAGAAGCGAGGCCTCAAGGAATCCAATACCTTTCGATTAATTCAAGCTTTTGTCCTCTCAAGTTTTACTTACGTCAACCCCCTATCTTCTTCTGAACAAGGATGACATTAAGATGATTTATATAATGATTAGAAAGGCGAGTGAGCAGGTCATTGGTCTTCCCCTGAGTTCGTCCACAGAGAGTCTGCTTAGCACGGGGCTCCACAATACCGTGGAAGAGCTGATAGAGGGCCATCTTTCTAACCAGAAGCTCCGAATGAGCAGAACAGCGGTGGGTCGCCGCATCTTTCACCAGATTTGCTGGGCAGCACAGAATGTCACTCCGCTTGATCTACTCCCGCACTCTGGGCGACAAGAACTAAAAATGCTTCCTTTACTTAGAAATATGAACCCCCCACACGATGAGGGTCGCCGACAAGCACGGGCTCAAGCGCTCAACACCACCCTCTGTGGGGATCATGCAGTTATATGCACTGACGCCTCCCAACATCGAAGGCAGCAGTACGCCATCATCGTGGCTACCTCCAGAACCAACCTCCGTGCGTGTGCCTCACTCAAGACACAAGACATGATGGCAGCAGAAGAGGCAGCCCTCGCCTTGGCTCTCACTCAACCAGGGGTTCGGATACTAGTAACCGATTCCCAAGAAGCCTTCCGGAATTGCCGGTCGGGTTGGGTGTCCCGACGTGCACTGCGTGTGCTAAAAACCCACTCCCCAAACTTCTGGACACCCGCTCACGCTTCCATGGAGGGCAACGAATTCACCCACCAACAAGCATCCGCTTTTACCCCCCGTGCTATGGAGCTGCTCGAGGACAGTTACGCTCTTGTCTCATTCAGGGACATAACCCAGCATTATCACCTTCAGAGACAGACCATACCTTTATCTTACCCTGACCTTTCCAGAGAAAAACAAATTACCCTACGGCACATACAATCCGGCTCCTTCCCACAACCGACTCCTCTTCACTTAATGCACCCGAATCGCTACGACGCTGAATGTAGATATTACGCAAAAGTAGGAACACTCCGCCACATAATGGGGTTGTGATACTTTAGCCCTGAGCACCCACCTCTCTTTCCGTCAACTACCCTACAAAGAAATGGTAGATGGTGCTGTCCAGCCATTGTCTGCCTACCCAACTTCAGTTGGTGGACAGAGAACAGGCGGCGCGGACTGCATATGGGCTCCAGTGAAGAAAGAACCACTCCCATAGGCCGCAATCTGTGCTCCTCCTCCTCCTTCTTCTTCTCGTCCTCCTCCACCGTCTCGATTGCCGATCTTGTCGCCTCCGTCCGCGGCGGCAGACACGGAGAATTGAGATCGTCTAACACCTTGTTTCAGCTTCCTTTAATTTTATAAAAAAAGTTTCCACTCATGTGCTACACCAATACAACTCAACCAACCACCGCCCATGCATCATCGTTGATTAACCGTACCAAGAATAACTCTTTGAAGTAATGAAGGGTGTGGTTAAGTGCATTTCACTTCTCTCTGGTTTCACTGTTTTTAGAGCGACGTGAATGAATTTAAATGACGTCGCATGTGTAATCGTTGTGGGTGCCGGTTACAGCTTTGCTTTCCAAGCACATTCACATGTGGATTAGCTCAAATTTTTTTCGTTCTTTTTAACTGCGCGGTTGCCGCAATCTTGGCCAATCTCCCTAAGTGGGTATGCTTTGCGCGACGAACGTGTGCAGAGCGCGCTGGCCGGTCGTCACAAGGTACGCACACAGGAGCGTTAGCATTTGGTTCGTTTTGTTAACTGCCGGGTGGTCGCCGCGATTCCCGCTCTCAGGTGTACCCGCTCTGCAATTTCTTGATATTTTTAACCGCGGACACGAAAAATTACGATTTTGTAAATCACTTCGCTGTTAAAAGGATCAGCCCTGCGTTCACAGGTGGCGAAAGTTGTTGCCGATATTGACGCTTACACTGAGAGCCAGGTTGAAAAGCGAAACACCCTTGGAAGTTTTTTTAGCGCGGCTGTCCGCCCTGAGGCTCAAGTGAATGAGGCAAAACGGTGCTCGCGAGAATCGTCCGTAGGGGCCGAAGCCACGCCGGCCCCGAAGAACGAGAAAGCAGGGGCGCCGCCTTGTAAAGTTAAACTACCGAAATTGGAGCTGATAAAGTTCGGCGGAAAGAGCGTTAGCTGGTAGGAGTTCTGGGAGGAGTTTGATCAAGTTATCAACGCCAATAGCGAACTCATGGCGTTGGATAAGTTTGGCTACCTCTTGGCAGCTGTGAGAGGAGACGCAGCGAATGTAATAAAGGACCTTCCTCTGACAGCGAGCTGCTACGAGGCGCATTGGAGCTGCTCAAATCGGGTTTCGGCTATGAAGAGACGTTATACAGGCGCACATGCAGAAGCTGTTAAACCTCCAGCCGGTGAGGAGCGCGTACGGCGTGAGGGGCTCCGTTGGTTAAACAATACTCTCCTGTTTCTCATTAAAGGCTTAGAAGCGTTTGGCCGAAAGCAAAACACATTCGACGCCATGCTCTTTTACGTGGCCCAACGTTTGCTCCCGAAATAAATACTGTTTGAGATCAAAAGGAGCAACCGAAAAAGAACAGGCAACTGAAACTTCGTCACAGCAGGCTCTACTGCAGGAAGCAACACTGGTTACAAAAGAAGCGCACGAAAAATCATCACAGGAAAGTCCTACAGGAACAGCGATGGTGTCGTCACTTTCTCGACTGATTGCCTATCTGCGCATCGAAGAAAAAAGCCGCGAGGGTTTAGAAGTGCCGCCAAACGTGGATGCAAAACCGCACCTTCCCGGACCTAAAAACGACCACAAGAGTACTTACAAAACGCACAAAGGAGGCAGCCGGAAGTCAACGATAGCGACACTGCACCAAAACAACGAAGACGATGCCTGTTTTTTTCCTGCCAGAAAGGAGCCACGAAACTGCGACTTGTTGCACTGAAATTAGGTTGGAAGAAAAGAAGAAAAGGTTCATGACGGGAAAACCATGCTTCGGCTGCACAAGACCTATTCACCGCTCAAATGTGTAGACGAGCCACATCAAATGTGCAAAGTCCTCAAACGACAGGCCACGAGGATGTGCGATACCAAATTCACCCTACCAAAGGCGCCATTGAGAACCAGAAGCCTGACCAACACTACAGTGAATTTGGAGTCCACAACTAACGAAGCCTCCTGGCCAGTTGTCTTGCTATAGACAGCAACGTTATATTGTGCAGGAGCAGCCAATGTCACCTCAGTTCGAACTCTCTTCGATGATGGAAGCCAACGCTCGTTCATCACAAAGAGCGCATCCAAAATACGCGGGTTAATAGTGTTGGGATACGTTACGCTAGAGTTCACAGTGTTTGGTGGAAGTCAGTATGAAAGAGACCTTGAGAGAGTGCTACTTTCCGTCACAACCCACAACAAAGTTCACCACCTTGATGTTTTGGAAACTGAAGACATGTGTGGCCAGAACGTCCTAATTCCAGAAGCCCTCATGCGAGATCTTATGAGATGATTGACTCTGGCTGACGGTGAAAATGACAAAGACGAAGGGGATATTGACCTCCTTATTGTCTCACAACGTGACTGCGATGTAGTGACCGGAAGATCAAAGCCTTTGGACGGAAATCTCAGAGCGGTTGAAACAGCATTCGGATGGTGCATACATGGCCCGACAGTCAACGCAATACTGTGTATGCAAACTATGCCACAGAAGGTATCGCTGAACGACTCTGATGCTGCTAACGTTTTGGAACGCTTTTGGGCGGTGGAGTCGATTGGAGTAACGGAGAATGTGGCCGGTTGTCCAGAACAACAACTACTTGATTCATTTGAAAAAAGGTTGTTTCAGATATGAAGCTACCCTTCCCTGGAAGAAAAATACCGAACTCAAACACACTCGCTGAATCACGTTTTTTTTTGTGCAGAAAGCGAACCGCCTCAAAAAAGACACTCTGAAAACCTACAATGGTGCCATCCGACACTACTGTACGGAGGGCATGGCAGAGTCTGTGGTGGAATAGGGTGTGACCAACGGACCGATATACTACTTGCCAAACCAAGCGGTGATATGGGATTCAAGGGGTACAACGTGGGTCCGAGTGCTGTTCGACATTTCATTGCATGGTAACAGCTCAACCTAAATCTTGAAAGTGGCCCAAACGTGACTGCTGACCTTGTTGGGCTACTGCTTATCTTTCAGAGGCACAGCATTGCGTTAGTTGCAGACATCGAAACGTATTTCTGCATTTCGGAATACGGGAAGGGGACTGACACACCATGAAATTATTTGGTAAGAGACTGCGCCAGAAACTACTGGATTGGATCCAAAACTACAGGCCAGGCGGATGAGGAGGGTCCCGTTCGGAACAACAGCAAGTACCTTCCTACTTACAGTGACGCTTAAGAACCACCTGAGGAGCTTGAGCGAGAGTAAACAGTCACGGCAATAGTTCTACCAGGCTGTTTGTATGTGGACGACTTTCTAACTGAAGCAGAAAACGAAGAAGAAGCATTGCTGATTTACACGGAAGATACTGCTACCTTCAATGCTGCCTCCAGGGAACTACACAAATGGGCAACGAACACCGAAGAAGTGAGTGAACACAGCAGCGACGGTCAAAATTTCAAGCATCTAGTGTACCTCTCAAGTGTTCTCAAGGTGCTGGGATTTACAGGGAACCTCATCAACGACGAGCTCACGTTCACACTGACAACCAGTGCACCACCCGATCCTGTAACAAGCATGAAAAGAACACTGCTGAAAACTGCAGCTCGACTGTATAATCCGCTTGGATGGCTGACACCATTCATCTTCAGGGCCAAAGCTCTATTCCAAGAACTCTGCCAACGAAACTGGGAGTGGGACAAAGTGCTACAGCAGGATTTTTAGACTAAGTGGGGGCAGTGGTGTTGCGAACTCAACGAAGTGCAAAGAGTGCATGTGCAACGTTGATACCGTGCTGCAACAAGTGGGCTTTTGCAGAAAATGGCGCAACGTTTTTCCCTGATGCTAGGTCTCTGGCATACAGGGCAGTGGTGTACCTCTGTGTTACAGATGCCGAGGGCAATACCACGCTTAGTATCTTTATGGGCAAGTAGAACATCGCGCCGATCACGCTACTGACACTGCCGAGGCTGGAGGTGATGGCTTGTTTGTTGGCAGCTAGATTTAGTGGATATATCACGGAGAACTTGAAGGAACGACCGCAGTATACATACTTCTGGACAGACTAGACTGTGGCCTTACAATGGGTGACGGAATCGGGTCATCCAGATACAACGCATCACGAACCCTGCGTTTTGGAGACACTGTCCTGTATCCGGGAATCCAGCGGGCTGCATGACCCAAGTTTTCAGCAGTCATCTGTTTGCCGAAAGTTTCATCTGGTGGAAGGCCGCTGTGAATGGGGATGCTGAAGAACTTGTGCCTCACTTCCCACCCTCCCCACAGAGCAACACCTCAGCGGCAACAGAAGGATTCCGGCGGTTCTCCAGGCTTAGAGCTCCACAGAACTGACCGTACAGGACATGACACTATGGAGTGAAGCAACGAGTCTTTTCCGTGTGGCAGCATGGATTCTGAGATACGTTAATAAGTTACGCCATAAGAGAAATTAATCTGGTTCGTTAACGACAGGCGAGCTGAACGAAACCGAGAAACGCTGGATAAGGCTAGCACAGAGTGAAGATCTGTAGCGAGAAATTGAATGCATAAAAAAAGGCGAACGCTTTCCCGCAGACTCACCCCTCTGAGATATTCCAGTGTTCATGGACAATGAAGCTGCCCTCTGAATCACGGGCAGACTAGAGCATAGTGACAAACCGTACCACGAACAGCATCCCATCGTGTTAACAAGTGGCCGCCACATAGCGGAACTGATCGCTCGCCGATGTCCCCTCCAAGTCCTTCACGGAGCTGTGCGGGACACTCTCGTACAGCTGAGAGATACATTTTACGTGGTGCGTGCAAGCCAGCTGGCGAAAGGAATAATGAAGCGGTGCATAACCTCTCAGAGGTTCAATGCTCGTCTCGCCAACAAGGTAATCGCACCGCTTCCGCTTGATCGAGTAACTGAGGCACAACTATTTGAAGTCACGGGCATCGACTTTGCGGGACCACTCATGGTTAAAGGAGAGGGCGCAATGCATACGTCGTCTGTGACATTGTTCACTTGCACCGTAACCAGCGCTATTTACCTAGAACTAGTGAGAGACATGTCCACTGAATCGTCCTTCATTGTACTTGGGCGATACATATCCAGAAGAGGAATCCATGGTGTCATATACAACGACAACGCCGTCTTTCAAAAAAGCGAACAAAGAACTTTCGCATTTTTGGAATTTATACACAATTCGGCAACACTAGATTTCGTCTTGAACGCATGCATTGAATGGAAGTTTATAGTTGAGCGTGCGCCATGGTGTGGTGGGTTCTACGAACGCCTAGTTGTATCTATCAAACGTGCACTAAAGAAAGCAATTGGCTCGAGGTATTTGTCATTCGATTAGAGCACTGCATCAGCTTGGCTTTAAGGCCCGGATGCTGCCCGAGCCGCTTTATGAAGTTCAAACCCGACCTGGGTCCTTTGTCTTAAGCCCAAGCCCGGGCCCCAAGCCCGGCCCAGGCCCGGATGGCGCGGGTGTGCGTGACCAGGGCCGGGCGTAGACGCTAAAGAAAATATGTTTTTTATATTTGGTTGACAGCTGAATATAGCTGAATATAACTGCAATATATGAGTTAAATATAGGGAAATATATATATATCTATAGTTCATATCACAAGCTAGCTGCAGCACTGTGGAGGCTACATTGTTGTCCCCCTCAGGGCGTCTACCTCACCGCGAAGGAAGCGACAAAAGGCGCAGGGGCCGTGCGGTGCCACTTGCCGAGAGGGGAGAAGGGAGTGTCCTTTCAGGACCCCCCTTCACGGCGGATTAGGCGCCCTCAGTGGGCGCACTATTGATAACAATGTAGCCTCCACAGTGCTGCAGCTAGCTTGTGATATATATATATATATATATATATATATATATATATATATATATATATATATATATATATATATATATATATACATATATATATATATATATATATATATATATATATATGGTTGAGTGTGTTCGTAGCGGGCAATCAGAGGGAACATCGTGTACATCCACGTTATGAACTGAAATTCAAAAAATTAGGGTTAAGAAGCGAACGTACTTCAGGTTACACCTGGGCTACACGAGTGTTCGAACGGTTATTTGAGCCAAATGGCATTCTAAATTTCAAAAGTCATTCGAACTGGAAGGAGTTCCGCCGATCTACACGACAATTCGCGAAAGTAGTTTAAAGTTTCTGCGTTCACCCGCCATGTTTCGGTGTCGCCATTGATGCCCAGTTTCGTTTCCGTAAAATCACAGAAGTTTAGTTTTAGATTTAAAATGGGCCAAAAACACAATTATCACTGATAAAGTTGATCATAACCGACATACACGAGCTGAGCATGCACAACGTTCGCAGTTTTAACGCGATAGCGTTATTAGGCTCATTTTTCGATTTCCCTGTGCCTGCTAGCCGCCCGCTATCAGCCGTACTCATCAAGCGTCCACGAAAGGACGTCACCGCTGCCAACCGGAAACTAATACTGGTGCAGCAAGATACGAGCGCTCACCCGAACCTCCAATGCGGCAGAGCGGCAACTGGAATGTGGAAAGGAGGACAATAGTACGACAACGGAGACGGACAAAACGGTAGGTAATTTCAGCGAGAACCGCGCCTGCGCAGTAAGGTGTGTTATACGCCGTATCGGTAGTCGCATACTCGGCAGGTACGGTGCCCAGCCGCTGCTGCAACCAACTCCATCACCCCAAAGCTCCCCTGCCAACGGAACTGACACCGTGCCACCATTGTGTCACCTGACTAAGAAAGTGTGAAATCTTGCCGACCGATTAATGCCAAGCACTGGAAGAGCATGGAAGTCCAATTCTAAGGCCACAGACTAACGTACATGTCTGGTATAAGAATTTAAAACGGGCACTGAAAGTGTAATAGGCCAATTTTTAGATTACTTTTGCAATTTCTCGCGGCCCTGTCGCCGGTGCAAGCTCTTTGCGGAAAACGATGGATGTCACCGTACGGAGAACTTAAAAATCACTCAAAAATTGGTCAGGATATCGTCCGAGAGGACAGTCACGTAAAAATCATCGGCATGGCACAACACAGAAGCGGCAAAAGTGATCTCAGAATTATCAATAATTAGAAAATCTTTACCCATTTGGACCACATTGTAATGCACCTAACCATAGACTCTATGCACCTAACCAAGAAAGAATCTAGAAAGAGAGAAAACGAAATGACAACATTAATGCAGACTCTCATCACGCCTGCCGTTCCAGAAATTTAACTGCACTGATTGAAACTAACGGACACCATCATGAGGGCAGGATATAAGACAGCCCTCAACCTCCCACTTTTAGAGATCATCAAATAGGTCGGTGACCCGCCAATCACATCTACCAAATATCAGCTTAAGCATCAGTACGAGCTCCCTAAAGTTCCTTAGACTTGTTCGTGCAGGCAGAATACCCAAACGCTTGAAAAGCATTCTTCCGCCTACAGTGATGACAGTTCATATCACATTGAGACCCGGACACGAGAGTTTAGAAGGTTACGCCGCTGTTGACAAAAAGCACGCGAACACGCCTCATCCGTCCCCGTGTCAAATAGGATGTCATTGTCGAATAATCGCAAGCTCGGCGCGGGATATCAACCAAAACATATATCGAGAAATGTAGGCGGGCGAAGATGTTTTGTCAGAAATTTCCGACAATACTATAAAACTGCTATGTACGGGAAAACTTACAATTCTTTCCACGCCACCTGGTGACATTTAAATATATGCAGACAGAACAAGTGAAACATTACGTGTTCCACTTCCGTCAAAACATGGGAAGGATCCCTGACCACCTCGTCGCCATATCAGCGTGAACGTATTCAGAGAGCGCCAGGAAAAGAGCCACTGCATCTGGGGCCTTTCAATTCGTGCTCAACCCTTCAGCTCATTACCATCTGTTAACCTTCTTTTTCAAAACACCAACCACATCGTACAAAACAAGAGGCTTCTCCGTGCCACCTTTCCGCTAAGGAAGAAATGCCAAGAAGTTCAGGCTGGTCACGACGCTAGAGAATAAAACTTTGAAACACTTGCACTGTCGCCTTCCCGAACACCCTGCAGACACAACTTTTCACGTCGGCTTCTTCGGCTACACAAGCGCAGGTGGCCTCTGTGTTTCCTGTGCAACGGGAAATAAAGATCGTTGCCGCTAGTTTCACTCTCTTCATTGAACATTAGGGCCTGGAAATCATACGTTGCGAACGCAGCAACTCCGTTTCAAAACGCTTTGTAGACGTCTAAGTAACTCTATCGCGTCGTACATCTTGAAACCTACGCATAGATGTCATCTGCAACTTTTCTTTTGCACCGCCGGAGTTGGGAGTATCACGCTAATTTGTAATCGTAGAACAACTGATAGTAAACAAAAACAAAATAAAAGTTATTAGGAGCGACCTGTTTAAATAATCATGAACCCATTAGTCTAACGACGACGATGGTTGAACCAGGAGCTTTCCCGTGATGGATTCCTGTGTGTGCCAGTACCACACTGCGAGTATGTGCTGCTCTCTCTGTATACGTGCGCATCCCTTTTCTAGAGTACCCACAGACACTCTCGGGTACGCACTCCGTAGGGCTAACACTTGCGTTTCAGGTGTACTGCGCGAATCGGTACTTTCTCCTTGGTGTTCGCTTCGATCATGTCGAAATGGAGCAATCGGATAGACGCGGGCTTCATAACGCGAGACACCCTGGTTCGATTGAGGCAACGGGAAGCGTTTCTTTCTTTCACTTTACCCACGATCATTCATCCTCGTCAGACAAAGTTGGCTTTCCTGTACGGCCTATTCGCGTACAACGCCATCAGTGAGAACAATAACGCTTTGCTTTGAGACCAAGCTTTACCCATAAATAAATATTTCTTTAAGTACGGAATGCAGGAACTGCGTGCGAGAGTACAAGCTTTCGAGTTTCAAATGCCTTTGAGATTTCCGAAGGTTGGTTGTCGCTTTATCCACTCAAACAGCATTTCAACCAAATGCCTTGGATAAACGTCATGCCGCAGCTTGACGGTCGCATTTGTGTCAAATGACATTCCGTTCAGAGGTCTTCGAAACGCTCGTGTAGCACGGATATTACACAGTTGGCCGGTAACGTTACGTCGGCGTAATAATAGCGCGCGTTCTTACACGAGAGACCCCATCACCTTTGATGACCAGATTATTAGCAACTTCCCGTGGTTGTATCTGCCACAAGTTGGTATTGCTCAAATTTTTTGCTCCTCATTTGAATCCAAGAGTATGCACGTGTATTGAAATGTTTTACTGCAGTGATTGCTCAGCGGCGGCGTTTCTCTAGCAGGCGAGTTTGATTTCCGGCAACGGCCACCGCATTTCGATGGGCGCGACATCTAAAACACGTGTATATAGACATAGTTGTCCAGCCCCATGTTCTCTGAATTATCCCTTGATGCGCTTCCCGCTAGGGCATACCTCGAAATTCTACCTTTGGTATGATATACCCGAAAATGTAACATCTTGATTCAGTACACGAAGTGCCATTAAAATTACAGTATAGCGAGAATAAGACATAGCAAAACCTGTTTATAAACAAAGTGTGCTACTAACATCAAGAAGCACGGGAAAATAAACTCATTGCATTACCTTTAATTCTCTTTTCTACACTTCACTTCGAAACTATAAACCGCGGGGCGCATGAATGCAAGCTCGAGCCCGGCGCGGGCCCACGGCATTGAGCCCTGGCCTGGCCCGAGCTCGCTGAAAATCGACTGTGCGTCCGGGCCCGGGCTTTCGGGTCAGCTCGGGTGCGTGCAGTGCTCTACATTCAATGAGCTTACAACAGTGCTTCATGAAATAGAGGCCGTGCTGGACTCCAGGCCGTTAACTTACCGCTACGATGAGGCGGGGGAACCGTAACCATTATCTGCTTCCCTTTTCTTGACGGGCAAACGACTGAAAACGCTAGCAATTGTGGGGACGAACGACGACAATATTGACGGCAGCCTGCAGAAGCTTTGGACAAGTTGACAAATGGCCATCACAGCCTTCTCGCGTATATGGACCAAGGAATACTTGGCAGAGCTACAAATTCTGCTCAGCAGAAAAGAACGCCAAGGTGAAATGTTTGCGGTTGGGTCTTGTTTCTCCTTCGAGAATCTCTACAACCCCAGCAGCAAGGGAGCCTTGCAAAAACTCAGCATGTGTTCCCAGGACGGGATGAGAAGATCCGAGCGTGCCTAATGAGAATGCCCGGGGGTCAACGCTCAAGCGACCGATGCAGCTAGTGTAACCATTGAAAATAACGTACCGGTAAAAGAAAATGACTTCCGTCATTTTGGGGGAGAGGGAGTGTGTGAAAAAGAAAACGAAACCGAAACACATTACAAAGAACTATCCAACGACACGCCACCGGAAGAATCCAAGCCAAGAGAAGAGGAGAAAGAGAGAGCGAAAGAAGGGTGGCGGGAACAGAAGCCTAACCAGACGCACGTTTCATTTTAGCTTCATATAACTTTCAAAAAAATTTTTGTGTCAAAACGGCATCTCCTAAATTCAACGATTGCCACAGCGCGAGCGATAGGCTTCCGTGAACGCGATGCCCGCTGACCCTCGCGATAAAGGTCGACTGGTGAAGGCATCTTGGCGACCTATCTTTTTCAGAGACCAAACGCCGTATTTTAAGTGTTCTAACGAAAACCTCGTGTGTCCCGCGTCAGGGTGCATTTGAGCATAAATTGTGTCCGCTACCTTGGCTCTTGCTCTCTCTTATGTGATATCGCATAATAAATGAACGCTCTTTTATTGTCTTTGTAGTGGCAGGGATCGCGTCAGATAAAAAAATGGTAACCGCCTTCAATGGAACATCTATTCTCTCTATAAGTGGCGACTGCCTCCCTGAGGTTAGATGTGCTGCAAGAGGGTTGTTAGGTCCACGGGGACCTTATCGATGGCAGCAGGAATATACAAGTCGACGCACATAGCACCATTTCCATGCCCACTTCCCTTAGCTACGCAATACTACGTGACGTCTTTTAGAGAGAAAGTAGAATTGCCCTTCCTCTCTCGGCTTCATGGGAAGTTCGTTAACACTTTTTAAAGTGTATCTTTTCCTCGAAGATAGCGACCGTAAGCGAAAATGCACCACCGGAAGGCCAACTTTCTCTGAGAAGGATGATGATCATGGACGAAGTGAAAAATGGTTGAAACGACAAGCATTATCTAGCCGGAAGCCAAGGTCTTGAAAGCTCAAAGTGACCGTCCGAAATCCATATCGCTATTCCCCAACCGTACTGCAGAAAAGCCAAGTAACAACAATGGATTTCCGCAAAGGCACTTTAAGCGCACGTGCACAGTCAACACTTTATCCCTGGCCAATCCCCTCGAGTAAACACGTGCTTAACACTTCAAAAGAATCATCATCATCAAAGTCGAAACTAAACTACGACGACAACGAACGAACCCCTCACGAGTAGAGTGAACTAGAATAATTCTAGTTCACTCTACTCACGAGATTGGACATTGGTTCGACTTGGTTTGCGACGTAAGAAAGCTTCACGTTTCAACCATCCTTGTAGCTAGACGAAGGGGCTTTGAATTTTTTTCATCAAGATTTCTTGTAGAAGCCTCCTGTAATTTCCAGTTTATAACTCGCCTGCGCATCGCAATACATAGAGTGAGCGACACAGCATGCGATGAAATCAACGAGTACCTGCAGCTCAGCGCACAATGAGTATGACTTGCTTGGCCCATCGTACAGCTGAAGTTGAAGGTTACCAAAAGTAAAAAAGATAGGCATCCTTTATAGCACATTAGGCCTAGCATTGCAATTTGACGTCTAGTGTACCCATACCCGTGCCCATTGCAAAAAGGACTAATCGTACGTCAAGCCATAGGTCGGCAGGCTCACTCATGAGTGCATTCACACACCCCCACTCACGAGTGAGTGGTGAGTGAGCCTCACCGTCGTTTTGGCCTGGTGAGTGCGAGTGCGAGTGAGTGCGAGCGCCACTCACGGTGAGCCCCGTTCGCCACACGTGAGTGCGAGTTCCACTCGCGGCGAGCCCCCCTCAGCACTCGCGAGTGCAAAAGCCACTCGCGGTGAAACCCACTCACCACTCGCGAGTGCGAATTCCACTCGCGGTGAGCCCCACTCACCACTCGCGAGTGCGAGTTGCACTCGTGGTGAGCCCCACTCACCACGCGCAAGTGCGAGTTGCACTCGCGGCGAGCCCCGCTCACAACTCGCGAGTGCGAGTCCCACTCGCGGTGTGTCCCACTCACCACTCGCGAGTGCGAGTTCCACTCGCGGCGAGCCCCGCTCACCACTCATGAGTGTCGAGTGAACTCGCGCTTCTTACGCGCTGTGCAGGGCTTACCGCGGGGAGCATTACTCGCTGTTGGCACTCGTCACAGGAGCCGCTTGCTGTAGTAATTGCTGCTGGCGATATCCACTCGTACGCACAGCCACTAGTTCATGGATCGACTGCCTTTAGCTTCGGGAATATGCGGCTACTCCCCTTTATAATTTTAAGGCACCATGGAAACAACTGTGCAGTGACCTGTTGATTTAGGAATACGATTTGGATGGACGTATGACACCATAACGCTCTGATACTCTCACTGTCATGACTCATTGAGGGGTTGTTGCGCGCACTCTCGCCGTATGATGTTTCTGGCTCGCAGCGTTTTGTGTTCGAATCGGTGTCGGTAACGTCGTTCCAACAAAGCGGTTGCTCTTTACTGCCGCTGTGTGCTGCGATGGAGGCATTAGGACGCACACCGGTCTGCACTCTAGGAAAAAGGGCAGAAAAAAACTCCCCCCCCCCTCCCCGAAGGGGATCGGGCGGAAATGCGAATGCATTGGGTGCACCGATGAGTGCGCTGCGGCAAGCAGTCACGGAGAGAGGCGCGCGCTCCACTGCATTTATATATATTTTTCCGAGCGCAGCGAGCGGAGAGAGGGTGTGCGGAGAGGAGAGAGAGACTCGCGCAACACGCCCGCCCCGCGCGCGAGCTCTCTCCGCCGAGCTCCGCGATGCGAGTGCCCTCACACGCCCGAGCGCCCTCCTCCTCTCCACTCCCTCTCCGCTACTCCGCCCGAGCTCCGCGATGCGAGCGCCCTCACACGCCCGCGCGCGCTCCTCCTCTCCCCTTGCCCTCCGCTACTCCCGCCCGAGCTACCACCTGCTCCGTTTGCTAGGCGCGCCACAGCTGTTGCTAGGGCGCGGAGAGATAACACCTGCGGGGCGCACGCCGGCCAACGCACGACAACCGCCGACTAAGAAATGCATTCGCATTTAAAAGGGAGAAAATCGAGGGTTTTCTCCCCCGGACCAGGGAGTTTCTCCCTTTAGCTCATTACACGTAGCGCCCTCTGTACGGCCTCTATGAAACACCGAAACGGGGGAGGAAATATTCTCCCTGCAATCTGCCGTCGGCGCTGACGCCGAAAACGAAACCGTTCATCGTTGCACGGTGGCTTTCTCCGATAGGGCGAAAACGACGACTATGTGCAGCACCGCCTCTGCGGTGTGCTGCTTGCTTGTTCTCTCACTGTCTTTTTTTTATTAATATTACCCTGTGCTCGCCACGCTAACGCACAGCTCGCCAGCAGTATGTCTGAAGCACATTCTGTGGGCGCAGCTACACGCTTGCTTTGTGCGACTCGGCTGCGCCCTGTTCAACGTTACCACTGCATTTGTGGACGTTTTCTACTGACCCCCAAGGGTAAAAGAGGTCAGCGATGATAGTAAACTGCCCCTTTCTTCGCCAACGAGCACGGACCGCAGCATATTGACGCATCAGTTACCAACAACTAGTATTCTAGTTCACTGTACCAACAACAAAAGGCCCCATTCGGTAACATCTTGGCTGAATGGTTGCCAAACCAGCGGTGCGCTCTTCGCTAAAAGAACGAAGGCAAGGCAATGAGCGCCATTACCCAAACGCACCTGCCGTACTGTTTCGTTACACGTTTTTTTCTTCTTTGAGCTATTGTACTGCTTCTTACAAAACCTCAAACAAATAAAAGGTTGCAACTGCACAGGCTACTTTTGACGAAATAACAAAACCCAGCTAAGGCTCACGCACTGTCGTGCGTTATTGAAACAAGCAACGAGCTCATTGTTCCTACTTGCATTCTCGGCGATGAGGGTTATAAATAATTTGTCGCCGTTTAATGTTTAGTTATGGTTGTGATCATGCGGACATGGGAAAAGTGTACTATATGTTGTGGAGTATACGTATACGTGTATTATGCTTGCGATGTTGTCTGTTGCGTGTATTGTGCTTTGGCAACGCATTTATTGAAGTGCATGTCGCTGTGTTGTGCTGTTCCTTCCCAATATGGGCCCGTCAACGTGCGGCCTCCGTAATGTTGGCTTTAATAAATACGTTATCCATAAAGGAAACCAAGGAATTACCTTGATGTAAGCGCCCACTGATAGTGAAGCTTAGTAGCTGCACCTCCCCACCCCCACTTTTTTTGGCGTCATATATCGGTCATTTTAAAACATTTACGATTGCTTTACTTCGAGCACGCTAGAGGGCGAGCAGTGTCATCTCCTCGCTCGGACGGATGCGACGGGTCCGTTCTTCGTGCCGCCTGCATTGCCTTTGCGCTGATATTTACGATTGCAGACGATCCGCGTTTTGATGCATCGGTTGTAGCAAGGTAAGGCGACTAACAACAGCTGGTTGTTCTCAAACGGCCTCGTTAGATGCTTGTGATCTCGTGTGCGGTGAACGGAAGATTTACAAGCCTTTCAGAAATAAAGGCGGCATTTTGAAAGCAATCGTTGTGACTTATAAGTTTACAGCGGCGCGTTCGCGCTAAACGCGTAGGCGGAGCGCGCAGCGAGACGATGCAAGAAGTCGCGCGTATAGGCGGTATTCAATGAAAAGTTTAGCGGGCGATTTCTCCGCCTTGCAACACTGAAAACCGCCATGTCGATGGCCACCGTGCCAGCACATGCGCTTTGCGCCCGCATCTCGAAGAGAAAAAAAAACACCAGCGCACATCGTCTGCTGCGTTTCAGCCCGATTATAGGTAGTGGCGTCAACAGATATAATGTTATTCGCACTCACATTAAGTGGTCGCGCCCTACCTACCCTCGAGCACTTTGAATCCACGGAGGATAAAACCGCGGCTGCGAACGGCGCATATAAGCAGCATAAGTCCGCATTTGGCTGCCGCCACGGATGTCGACGCAAGTGCACCCGCACCGCATCCACGACTTTATGTCTGGTAGGTGCCCTCTAATACCTGGTTGAGTACAAAAACCGAATAATTTCTTTGGAGAAATGGTTCACGCGTACACCGAGTTAGCGGGGGCTTTCTCGTGCGCTAAATAACACCCAGCAAAACAACTCACCTTTGACGTTCGCGCGCGGCGGCTGGCAATCAGCCGATCTGCGGCGGCTACTTCCTACGCGTCTGGCGATAGGTAGATCGTACTGTGCTGCACTCAACAGCACTTGGCGTCGAGGTATCACTTCGCGTTCAGAGGGCAACAGTTTGGTAATGATGCAGTTCCTGCTGTCAAACGGACCACTGCGTTCACATTGCAACCTTTGTGCCACGGCCGAATCGCACTCCCTTGTAGGTGTGCGCGGAGGCTGGGGTTGAATTGCAGATAGGCCTCCTGCGCTGCCCAGGGGGCGATGCGCAAGCGGCTTCCGGGCAGTACTTCCGGGTAGTACAAAGCTGCGCGGGTCCCATAGGATCCCGTGTTGACAGAAGCAAAATGAGCTCGACGCTCCCGATTAATTTGCGACGTGGTCACCAGCTCATCCCCGACTCGTCCGATCTATTTCGGCGATCAACTTGGCATTAGGGGAAAAAGCTTTGCAGCGCTAAACACGTTTACAGCGCCGACGAAAGTGCCGGGACCGTGATGGCGTCTGCTACTCGCAGGTTCACCGATCGATGGTCGTACGAAGGGAAATTTTAAGTGAAATTGCTAGTTTAAACTAATACTCTAGGTGACAAAGACTTCTCAAAAACAGCCGATCCAAAAAGAAGAGTGACGCAATCGGCGATGATCGCGCTTTAAAAAGCCAGCGAGCCCGGCGGACCGCAGGCTCGCCTGCTGCGGTGCGCCGCTATTTTGCGTACCTACATACTATGCGTGCACTTTCATTAAACAGTGCTCGTTTGTGTCGCCGTTACGAATACATGGTGCAGCGTTAGCTTGCCGTTTTGTTGCGTGTCTCAGTGAGAAAATGCCGCGACCGCCAGAAGCTTGAAATCTGTTTTGGGATTCCGAAATTAGTGGCCGTAAAACAAAGTGGTCGGGAGAACTAAGGGGCCGCTCGCTTTCCTTGTTTGCTCTTACTTCACTTAATTACGCTCTTGCAGCATATATTCCCAGTTCGCACTTAATAGCCTAGAATGAGGGTGAGCAACGGCCGAGTTCCATGCAGCCAACACGGCGAAGGGCTGGACGCGTGAAATCGGGTGGGAGGAGGAGGGGCTTTGAATGCAAATAGAAAAAAATCAGCGAATTTCTAATATTATTTGACAATAATCTGGCGAAGTGTGAAGATATGGGGGCAATTCAACTGGAGGACGCCAATTCTCTGTTCTCGTCCCACTGTATAACTCCATTTGAAGTCAAAACTGTCGTGTCGGCGTTCAGATTCGACAACCCCTGCACTAGAAAACCAACACAGTCAGTGATGATCGTATGTAAATATTCGGGGCCCCGCGCCATGTATGCGGCTGTGTTATGTTATGCTGTGTTATGTGATGTTATAGAAGTACACATCTCTGCAGGCAGCGAGCGTGTGATTTGGTGCATGTTTTGCGTCCTTTAATAGCGCTTAATTTGTTTATTTGGCGCTATTGCACCACCTACTCGCTAGTATACATGTACCCTGCCGTTCGTAAATCGTGCGGCCTAAAACGTTACGCAAGAATCATTTAGTTTGCGAAAATACGAAACAAAATTTCCACTCGTTTCAAAGGCGGTGCCAGGCCAGCAGTGTCAGCTGAGTCGGCTGCGCAATTCTTGCGTTCGCTTGCATGCTCCCGCTGAAGCAACCTTTTGCAGTTACTTCAGGATATAGGACGTGCAGTGTTCGGTGTTTATGCTACTCGTGAACTTTCCTTTGTCGACCGCACGCAAGAAGAAAGAACTGTAACTGTCGTCAAACAGTTAAACCACCCGACCTGGCGATACTGCCCCACGCCGCGACCACCGCGACAGCTCGCTCAAAAGAAAGGCGGAAGTCGGCCTATTTTAGCAGATATTATTTTGTTTAGCCTCTGCAACTACTTTAAGGGCTATTTCATACAGTATGCAGTCATTTAAACGCGCCACAAAGCGCCGCAACCACCTTTCACTCTGGCTTGTAATTGAAAACACATGGTAGGCGGCGAGGGTCGTCTGCTTTTGTACTACCCAGAGGCGTCGGCCGCTAGGGGCGCTGCATGTCGCCAAAACTCGGAATCGTGACTTTTCGCGTAATCAACGCTATCGCGGCACAACTGACTATCGAATCACTCGCACACGCCTTGCATGGGAACCCAAGGTCACTCGCGGCCCGCGGCGCGCGGCCTGCCTGGCCGCCATGAAGGCGTGGAGGAGAAGAGGGGTGACTGATCTGGGGGCCGGGCGCACAATGTCGCCTTGGGAACAGATGCTTAGCCACAGATATGGCGGCGCACTCGCACGGTTGCCTGCATGCATTCCACGCTATTGAATACCGGCCATACGATTGGCGTCATGGCTTGTTACCTGCAGTTCTCGTGCCCCGTAGGTGCGTTCCTGGTTATTTTAGCGCATTTTAAGCGCACACAAGCACAGTAGCCTACCTATTTGTACTTCCACGATCCTCAAACCGATCAGCTCGCTAGGCCTTTCTCGCATGACAAGCCTTGCTCGGGTAACGCTGCCAGGGGAGGAACGCTCCTCCATTAGCTCACGAAAGGGGGAAATCTTCCTCCATTCCTAGGGGTAGAACCGCGCTCCTCCCTCTTAAAGGGAGAATCTTTCTACCTCTTAGGGAGCAATATATGACACATTCCTGTTTCGCCCTTAAGGGAGAAACTACCACACCCTTTTTTCTTAGAGTGTGGTGCCGTAGTACTTAGTGTACATATTTGGCTGGCTGTCGTATACTGTACGATATAGCCCTTAAAGTAGTTGTAGAGGCTAAACAAAATAATATCCGCTCAAACAAGCCGATTTATCGGCTTTCTTTTCAGCGAGCAGTCGCGATCGTCGCGGTGTGGGGCAGTATCGCCAGGTCGGGTGGTCTAACTTCCTGACGACGATTACTGTTCTTTCTTCTGGCGTGCGGTCGACAAAGGAAAGTTCATGAGTAGCATAAACACGAACGCTGCTCATCCTATAGCTTCAGGTAACTGTAAAAGGTTGCTTCAGCGGGAGCATGCAAGCGAACCCAAGAATTTCGCAACCGACTCAGCTGACAATGCTGGCCTGGCACCACCATGACAACGAGTGAAATTTTTGTTTTGTATTTTCGCAAACTAAATGATCCTTGCCGAACGTTTTACGCCACATGATTTACGAATGGCAGGACACATGTATACTAGAGAGTAGGTGAGGCATTGCGTCAAATAAACAAATTAAGCGCTATTAAAGGACGCAAAACAATCACCAAATCGTTGTTCCCTGTTTCTTCCAATGCCTTCGATGAATTCAGATGTTCTATTTACACAAGTCAACTTTAGTTGGCTCCCTGACGTGTAGTGAAATGCAAGGAGAAGTGGTTATCTGACCAGTAGCGTAGTAACAAAACGTTCCTTTTGTGGAGGGGAAGGCAGGTGGAAACACGCAGAAAGTGTGGTGCCGTTTCTATGCTGTCAATGTCAGTGGTAACCTGAGACATCAGAATAAGTACCAATAAAGCTCACGTGTGGACTATTAGAAGTTTTAACATCACAAAGTAAGTTTAAAAATAATCCATTCCTGCAATTTTATGCTATCAATGTCAGTGGCAGCTCGAGAGTTGGAATAATTTTCAAAACGCTTAGGTGCAAAGTTGTTGCATCATGATGTGCACCAAACATTAATCCATTTCTGTTCTCCTTTGAACGTAAAAATTATACTGCAAAAGCAGATTGCTACATTCTGTATTCATACTCTATGACCTGTTCAGAAACAGTCTATGGCTGACTGTGCAGACATTTGGCCCTCCACTGATAGGTTGTGACAAATGTTTTTGTTCCTCGGCAAAAAAAAAAAAATGAAAACAAATTAATTCCATTCCCCACCTTGCTCCTGCGAAGTCATGGCTGTGGCATTCACTATGGCTGAAGACATCTTCGGCATGCTGAAGGGTCGTCGGGGAGAGTGTGGCGGATTATGAATGCCCTGTGGAGCTCATAAGCCACAAAAGAGTGCCTTTTGAGTCGTGCATATTGTGCAGATATTCACCAGTTCGAATAGACCAAGGACAGGTGAGCTTAAAATATGTTCAAATATTTTTATATCTCAAATTACCAGGGCTTCCACTGTAAAAAAACATTCGAGTTTCGTGGAACGAATCAGACATTGTTCAATATTTTCTCATGCTCCCTGGGTAAAGCAAGGCATAAATTTATTCTGTGATATTTTAAGTGCGAATGCACTTTATAAGCGACCCCAAACCATCCACCGCCGGCGGCGGCGGCGGCGTCGGCCGCAGTGCTCTTCAAAGAAGAAACAGCATCCGGCGCCAGGTTTCGATCCGAGAACTTTGCGGCCGCAGCGCGACGCTCTACCGACCAAGCTACGGACGCGACGGTGATATCAGGGTTAGACGCGCCTTATATCTTTAACGCATTCAAACTACGTCGTCAGCGGCGTGCGTTGGCGACTCAGCGGCGTTATAGCGGCTTGATAACTGCGTGGTGTACACGTGATACTACAAACCCGATGGAAGAGATGGAAGAGAAGGCGGCGAGGCGGTGGGCTGCGGGGGCCGAGCGCAAGCGCCGCAAGCGGGCCGACAACCGTGCATTCGCACTTTCACATTCTCCCCCACGGGGAAATGCGGGGGAATTTTTTTTTGTACTGTTTATTTTCTAGGCAATAGGGCGAACATAGACCTAAAACAGCGGAACAAGGAGTGCATATGGCCATTTTAATTGTATTTGGACCCCTCCTTGGAAGTGTATGATCACAAGGCAACACATTAAAGCTCTTGCACGGGGCTCATTGCAAAAGCTCATTGCATCCTACAAGTAAGTACGCACTGCCATTTTTGAGTCTTTCATGGCGCGTTTTTAGGTAGTTGCTTTATAAATAATGGTTTGAAACTTCTTTTCAGTGACAGCTTGGCCTGTGGTTCAAGATGACAGTAGGAGCTTTTCGGAACACGTTAGCAAAACTTTCCCGGAAGTGCACTTTGAGACGGCCCTGGCAGAAACACCCGGATTTTAATTTTGTTTGGGTAAGCTGGTATTTTGTTTTTGCGGGACTCAAGTTGTGGGGCTGTTCATCCTAATAAAATCTCACTGTTAAGAAGGTATCGTGAACGCCAATATTGGCCATTGTATTCACATTCCGCCTATTACGGATGCTCCAACAGTGGCTAAAAAGACCACTATTTTGTATTTAGGTTTTGTAAATATTTACCTTTTACACCTTTAGAGTTGTTGCTGTGATTTGCCAGCACCACGGACACGCCCAACGTAGTTGCTGCTACAACAGTACTGTGGCAACTGAAGATTTAAATTTCCCGCTTTTAATACGCCCGTCGTACCAATAATACTCCCAAGTACAGGTGTAGCATGAGTAATGCTTGCATTGGATTTTGATAGGTGGCTAAATAAGGGTAATTATTTTTTGAAGGGTATTGTTTAGAGCACAGAAAGTGACGTCTGCAATAAAATGTGCTATAGTTGTGATTTATAAGAAAATTGTGCAACAGCCTAGTTCAGCATTAGTCAGCTCAACTTCTGGCTCATACCACAAAGCACCATGGAGGTAATACATATGGAGAGGGAAATATTTTAAATGGAAATAATTCCACAAAAACTTTCTGCCACAGGGCGATATTTATGATTTTCTATGACTGGCCATTTATTTCTTTGCGGTAGAAACATGGTTTAGTTGTAAGTTATATTAAGCCAGCCTCACTACAGCATTCTAGGGAGCACACTATACAGTACAGAGAACATTTATTGCAGAGAGAAGGTGTGTAAAATATAATTCCGAAAGGTGATTATAGTAATTGTTATTTCATTAATAATCGAAACCTCTCAAGGATAAAAAAACCTTATATTCAGGACACCGAGGCAGCAAAGTGGGATAATTTCCAGAATCAGGGCAATGTCATTGATTCTCTGTGACGATATTGTTTAGCGCACTTTCACCTTTAGCAGCACTCCCCAAAAAAACCCAAGAAATCACTGATTTTAAATCAATTACTGTGTTATGAAAGGGCCTAAGGAATTCACCCATTTAAAGCAACCATGTAACAAAATTTTCTTGCTTCCTTGAAGGTACATGAGATGAGCAGTAAGTCTTCTCGAGGCCCGGTTATTCTAAGAGAAAGGACTGGCGGCATCAATATTGCCCGCAAGAAACACATCGCGGATTCGACGCCTGCAGTCACTTCAGGATGTGCTCATCCTATTCGCCGCATATGTAATCTTTTTCATCGTGTCATCATGTTCTTATGGTTATGTGCCTTTGGAGAGTTCTTGGGACTTTTGCAGGGACCTCTTGGAAAGCATGAGAAATTTGGCAGTGGCTGGTGTAATTTTAGTTGGAGTCTCTGTTGAAATACTTGAAGTGTTCAGCTCTACTTGGGATTTTTAATTATTGGTAGAGGTTAAAGTATCTCTTGAAAGGCATGAAGGAGGTCAGATGAAAGGCATGAAGGGGGTGAGGTCAGATGAAGAGGTTTAAGTTACTGGCACATGCAGGTTTCATGTCAACTGAACACTGAAGTCGTGCCTTGCTTTACGATATTTTATCATTGGCATAATGCGCAGGCTGCCTTTGAATCTATAGTGGGTGTTAATGTGGTTCATGGCACCGCATTGTAACGTCCTTATTATTCAAGTGTAGCTCATGAGATTTTTTTCCATGGCAGTGCTGCTGCTGATGCAAAAGTGACAGTGCTTATTTACGCAGATGGCTTCCGCCTTCATTGATAAATTTTAGTACTGTATGTGAGCTGACACCCATGCCCTAGAAGAACTGAAAATGCGCGTATTTGGCTTGAACAAGTTTTCTGCTTGGAACAAAGTTGCATTTCTTGCTTGGCAGAAGCAAGGCTTTGGTCCCAATTGCACTGACAGCAAGACGGGAGGGTTCTTATAGCACGCCACTGTGAAGTTTACCTAAGGTAAAATATTGAGGCTGGAAAAAATGCTTTCAAGTCTGCTTTGTAAAACTGGTCACCTGTATGATTCAACGCTCGCTTGTTTGCTTCTTAAGGATGTCTGACTTGTTCCCGCTTGAATTGATGACGTATATAATTAGTCTGCTTGTTAAATTTTAATATGTGTAACATGCTCCCAGCAACCTGGTTTACAAAATTATATAAGATTCACGCTGGCTTTTATCAGATTTCTTGGGATCAATTTGTCTGGGCAAGTAACGTGCCTTAAGTCAAAAGCCTTTTCAGGACGCTCATAAGGTCTGTTTTGGCTACAAATAGCTTGATGTTACACTTACGTCTGGTGTCAGGAAACTGTACTATATTTAATAATCATGTTTTAATTGTGGCATACTGCCACATGTGACCTCTCGTGTCAAAATGTTTTATCGTTAATCTTGGCTCGAGCGTTCTTTTCCTAAACTCTTGCACTGCGCTGTTGTAGGTTTGTGGTAATACAACCGTGTATGGCTTGTTTTAAGGCCTTTCCCTACAATTTAATAGCAAACTGCATTTTACCAAACAGTTATGCGTAAACATAGTATGGCAAGCGCAATGGGTAATTCCGCCTTTGAATTACCTTGGTTTATCTGATAAGACCGCATATTTGATGCTCACTGTGTATAATGTCTGTGTCAGTGCCGCGGTAGACGCAGACGTCCATTTATTTGTGAAGCAGTTGCCCCTAATACCGTCTTTATTAACCATGTTTCTGAGTAAAGGTGAATATGTGAAAATGCCACTTGGAGCCTAGTGTTATCGTTATGGTATTTATTCCTTGTACGTTGGTCATTTTCTGTGCAATTTAAAATAGACAGCTATTCATATCTGAAATGTATGCATACTAACACCCAATAAAGTTGTATAGTATATTGAAAAGCAGTGTACGAATCATAATAGTTGGTTTCGTGCGTATTTTAATGGAAGTACATATATTGTTTCTTTTACATGCAGCTAAAACCCAGAACAAGGTTCAGCGGCTGAAGCCAAAGACTGTGTGCCGCTCTAGGTGCCTCAGACGAACTTTTATATAGAACTGTGCTCCGATAGGCAACTGCTGGGAACTGTCAGGGACCACACTGCTGCGGTGGTTCCTGCTTTCCAATTTTTGGTATCACTGCGGGTCATATATCAAGGCTGTGTTAAAATCGTGCTTCCGGTTTCCTGCTGATACCAATGCATCCGCCAGCCTGGCATATGACCTTGGTGTATACCGACAGGAAAGCAGAAATATTGGAAAAGTGGAGTCCCATAGACAGTTTCCCAATGTCTATAGGAACACCGTTTTATATAAACAGCTGGTCTGAAGGTACCTGGAACGGCACACCGGATAAATCCCATAATCATTTTACATGGATCAATGTTCCAGTAACTTAAACTACCCTTTTATTTGGAACAGCGATCCCCATACTTTTATTTGGAACACCGATCCACATAATTTAGTTGCAAAAATATGTGATGCACTGTTCCACTTAATTTTCAGGGTATGTGGAACACGGTTCCAAATATATAACTGGAACTGTTTTGCAAAAAAGTTCCACTTACTAAGTGGATCTTACCAGATTAAGAGTGTAGAAACGGCGGCGGCAGCGGCTTTCTGCTGTTTTCGCACCCATTCGCGCTTTTGTCCCGGCAGACGCTCCTTCGATTCCTGCTATTCTTCCTCCGACTGAACGACACGCGTATGTCCATAGGGAGTTAAAGGGGCACTGACACAAAAATTTTACATTTTGTTTTTTTTATTCCGATAAGTAGCTAGTGACCTACTTATCACATGTAGAAACCTCATTTGCTTCAGCGTGCGATGGTTGTTTAATTAGACGCATTTTCAATGCGGCCAGTCGCCGTTTCGGTTTCAGCGGGTGCCGCGAAACGATGGATTTTGTGTGAACAAAGCTGTCCACATGACCGTCGGAGGGATATCACAGAGCAGAGCTGCCGTAGCACTGCTGAATCCGCGTCGCCGGCAGTTTCTGCGAATTCCCCCACGCACTGATTTCGTGAGCCACTTGATTAAAAAGCGACCGTGGACGTGACGCAGGCGCTGCGAGTGCAAATGCTGCCGCGGCTAGAGAACGACTGGGAGCAGCCGGCCGGTCTGCCTACAGATGTGTTCGGCTTAGCACTGCGGCAGATATTCGATTGCCGCTGTCGTAAGCGGTGCAGATGACAATTTTTAATGCAACCCGCCATCGCATCATTAACTCCTTTCTCAAACAAGCTGCCATGGTTGGGACTTAGGTCCAATTTCGTGCAGCGGTAACAAGTTATCACTCGAGCTACCTGCGCCGGCCTGCGCCACTTCGCGGCCGTGGCCGCCGCCTGCACAGCGACCGTGCGGCTCGCTCAGTGGGCTCTTCGTGTCTCCGGCGCGTTTTCACATCCAATGTAGATAAAAAGGGATAGAAACAGAGTGCCTGGAATCGCTGTAGAACTTTGGTCGCGGCCAGCTGCGCGATGAGCCGACGAAATCACGGCGCCTCCGCCGCCAACGATCGCGTCGTTCGTTCTCGAGAGCAGAAGCTCCGCCCTCGGATTGGAGCGGCGAGCCGGCGAAAAACGCCGGCAGTGGGGAAGCGGCAAACACAAACTCGTGACGTGTTTGGATGTTGTTTATTTACAAAAATACTCCCACCTCCCCTCGCGGGAACCCCTGTGTAGATGCGACGCATAGGGGGTTCCGTTGTTGTTTCCGTTAGGTTGATTCTCCCGTCGCGTGAAACGTGCCGTGAACCACCTGCCGCGGCTATGACGCAACACAATCCAACACAATCCCCTTTAATTCAATCCAATCCAAATCCAATCCAAATCCAATCCAATCCAATCCAAATCCAATCCAATCCAAGCCAAGCCAAGCCAAGCCAAGCCAAGCCAATCCAATCGAATCGAATCCAATCCAATCCAATGCCCCTCACGAGAGTGTTCGCTATCGGAGAGGAGATGGGGTGAGCGGCGGAGAGCGCAGCTCGCGCGCCGAGGAGAATGGGGGAGGGGTGTGGACGGACAACGACAACGCCGTATGGAGGGACAAGGCGAGTGAATGAGATGCCGTCGCATCTAAAATATCCAGGGGATGTCGATTGCGCGAGGTCCTCTGATGGCTGCTCGGTTGCGTTTCGCACACTTTAAAATTGATTTAAAAAATGTTCTAGGCTGCATTCGCCGCTGATATTTTGCAGATGATGTATGTGTGTTCACACCAATCTATCCGAAGTTATCTCGCCTTCAAAATTTTGTGTCAGTACCCCTTTAAAACCTGGAAGTACTCGAGCTTTATTCTAGCTAGTGGACAAACAGGTTGCTGTCCGTTTCCGTACCGCGTCGTAAGCACCCCACTGTCTGTGTAACACACAACCCCAAACCGCATTCAGTACAGCTGACAGGTCGAATTGAGCCGCGGGACTTCCACGTTTAAATTTCCCGCCAGCACAATGCGCATGTCATCGGTAGCGGCATGAAGACCAGCTATGCATGCACGCCCACGGCCGGACTGGAGCAGCGGCGAGCGCGCACTTTGAAGTGCGCGCCCGCCGCTCCTCCAGCCCGGCCGTGGCACGCCCCCCATTCTTTCACCCCGACCAGTGCATGCATAACCCGGCAACCGGTGATGGCCGCGTGCTTAGGCGTAAAATGCACGGGCAGAAATATCGCGCGGAAAGCCTCTCACGCTGAAAAATTATCGGCTCACGTTGGCGTTCAAAGACGGCAAGTTGCTCTGGTAACGCCTGATAAGGGTGCTACCGCCGTTATCAGCTGATTGGGAAGCTTGTGAAAGAGGAATTGCTGGTGGTCAGGGGAATAACAGTTGTGAAAGCGGTGTCAGCAGTGGCGAGGAGAAGTATACTTGGGTTCGCATTATTGTGGGCTGCGTTTTAGCTTACATGCTACACAAAATTAGCGAAATCACACGAACCAAGGGGACAGCGCCAACGCAGCTATCAACTTATTTATTACAAGTACAATATTTGCATGCACATCATGAGAGGCAGCATGATGCCTCAATAAGAAGCTTCAAGAACACCGCTACACATGCCAGCTAAACAGCCCCCTCAGGCAATCTGTCGCTGCACTGGATTATTTAGAGTGCAGCCCACTGTTTGAAAATTCTTGTATTGGAAAAATAACAGATCAACCACAAGCGAAACTTCGGAAGTCTATCACATATGAAGCGAGAAGAGCGCATCCGTGAGCCCATGCTCAGTTATGCTGACCGTGTCTAAACTAGACCTAATGAAACGCAGCTTACAGAGAGTCGACAAATGGAAATAAAAGGTGCCAGATACGCGGGTTCGATTCCCGGCACCGACGGCCGCTTTTCTGGTGAAGGCGAAAAGCAAGAACGCCTGTTTTTTCTAGATTTAGGCACACGTTAAAGATCCCCCAGTAGTAAAAATTAATTCGGAGCCCTCCGCTACGGCGCGCCTCATAACCTGCGTAGTTTCGGCGGGTTAAACAATGTGATAAATCAAAAGTGTCAAGCAGAGAATACGCTGCTACTTAAAAATTAAACAAACGAAAAGTGCCTTTTACCAGCTTATGATGCTTTGCCGCCTGTCACCTGTGAGTTGTAATGAAACCTTTTTCCCACACTTGCCCCTCCCCCCTTCTATTTGTATCTTGTAACACTTCCGACGTGTTTGGTCTCCAAGGAAATAATGTACTTGTAATAAAACGATTTACAGTAGCGCTCACACTGTCCACTTCGTGTGTCTTAATTTTTTTCACCGTGTAACCTAAAGCTCGCTCTACAAAACGGAGGTGAAATACATTTTTTTGTATAGGGGGCGCAATAACCGGCCTAGCAAAGTAGCAGGCGCCACTGCCTGGAGTCTGCCGTTAAAGCTATAAGACTGTCGCCACAGAGAAATATTTTTTTAGCTGTTGCGCTTAGCAGCTGCATTGCCGCTTTGGGAGGTTACGTGTTACTCCTTTTTCAGCATGTGCTTTTAACAGTGAGGCTGTTGTTGCTGGCCCTAATGTGTGCGGTGTGCGGCGTCATCAAAAAAACTGCGCCATAGTTATTCCGGCTGTTTACCGAGTACACGAGCAAGCGTCTCACGAGGAGCGCCCGGCGTCGTCCTGGCTTGCGCGTGGCGCTCGCAAAAAAAAAAATACCAAGACAACAGTTCACGTATGTCTACGCCTCAAGGGGGGAGCACAAGGCGGCTCGCGCTACAGACGCCCAGTTCGCGAAGTTGGTTGCCACCTGCGGACAAAACTACATGGACCCGCCAGTCATGCATGAACATGACAACGGTATAGATGGATATGACAATGACTACTACTACCGCAGTGAAAAGCGACTATGCAACATGTAAATAAACAATTTCAAACCTAATGCAATGCTTCGTGGTGCTTCGATAGAAAGAGAGTGCCTACAGAGAAAGAAATCATCCAGCTTCGTCGTGGTTCAAGCCTTGCGAAACTTAGTGCAAACTTCGCCATTTTTTTATGTGAAGCTTGTTATTCCTCGCTGATGGCGGGGGAGACTGAGTAAAAGCACTGTAGGAAAGCCAACCCTTACACAGTGGGTTTCAGAAAACGATGATGAGGTTAAGCGAAGGCACAGCAAGCGCCTCAAGAAAAATCTTTCCCGTGGTGAGAATTGAACCTGGGTTTCCCGCTATATGAAGCCGACGTCTATCCAATTGTGCCATCCTGACACTATTGAATCAGTTTCAATTGTAAACTGTGACTTTGACTCAGGTTGTACGGGAGAAAGCTTCGCGCTTTAATTCTCGTAATACAGGTTTTTTTGTAAGTTGGATGAAGTTGGTAGGAGTTAATGATTGTTTTGGGGCATACCTCATAGCCAATGTGAAGTTTATCTCTTAAAACACCCAATTTTTTTTTTTTTTTTGCTTCACGTAACATCTTGGTGTCGGTGTCAGTAGGGCCGCATTGAAGGTCTCCGCAAAATGGAACAATTCATGTGGTTTGCAATAAAGGCGAAGTTAAAACTCCCGTGCTGTAAAAAACAGTCAGTTGGAATGTGAATTAGCGGTGGTTGTGAGTGAGCGCGAGTGGGTGACGGGAGTGTAGAGTGCGTGTGAGTGGAGGAAGCGAGTGGTGATTGCGAGGGAGTGTGAGTGTGTGAGTGGCCATTGCAAGTGGTGAGTGCGAGTGCGAGGGAGTGTAAGCGGTGAATGCGAGTGGTGAGCGTGAGTGAGTACGAGTTGTGACGATGAGTGGTGAGCGTGAGCGCGAGTGAGTGCGAGTGGTGAGGACGAGTGGCGAGCGTGAGCGGGAGTGAGTGCGAGGGGTGAGGGCGGAGTGGCGAGCGTGAGTGCGAGTGAGTGCGAATGGCGACACGACGAGTGGTGAGCGGGAACGGGGGTGAGTGCGAGTAGTGAGGCCCGAGTGGCGAGTGTGAGTGCGAGTGAGTGCGAGTTGTCGGGAGGAGGGGTGAGCGTGAGCACGAGTGAGTGCGAGTGGTGGGGACGAGTGGAGAGCGTGAGCGGGAGTGAGTGCGAGTAGTGAGGGCGGAGTGGCGAGCGTGAGCGCGAGTGAGTGCGAATGGCGACGATGAGTGGTGAGCATCAACGGGGGTGAGTGCGAGTAGTGAGGCCCAAGTGGCGAGTGTGAGTGCTAGTGAGTGCGAGTTGTGGGGCGGAGGGGGTGAGCGTGAGCGCGAGTGAGTGCGAGTGGTGGGGACGAGTGGAGAGCGTGAGCGGGAGTGAGTGCGAGTAGTGAGGGTGGAGGGGTGAGGGTGAGCGAGAGTGAGTGCGAGTTGTGAGAGCGGAGTGGTGAGCGTGAACGTGAGTGAGTGCGAGTGGCGGGGACGAGTGGCCAGAGTGAGCGCGAGTGAGTGTGAGTAATAATGGAGGAGTGGCGATTGTGAGTGCGCAGGAGTGCGCGTGGTGAGGGCGGAGTGGCGAGTGTGAGTGCGAGTGAGTGCGTTAAGATAAATATATTTTTTTGAGTGAGTGTGAGTGAGTGGCATCCAGTTTTGCCGAGCTATGCGTCAAGCTCAGACTACCGGTAAACGTCGTAGTGCCTCAAAAGGAAATGACAGACCTAAGCGGGGGCGTAGCAGCCAGTTGCTGTCAGCCTAGCAATGTGATACATACCCGCACGGATGTATTGGTCAACATTTCGCAAGCTTGGAAAATGCTGGGCCATGCACCAAGTAACCATTGAATCAACCAATTTATTACTTTTATCTCAAGGAAAACAAGGTAGACTACATAACAACTGTGCTGGTATTCCGAACCCTGTCTGCGCACTCTGAAACCTACAAAAGGGTGACATGCACACCGACTATCACATTCCCATGGCGAGGTAATAAACAAAGCTTGTAGGCAGGGGTGCATGTTTCTTTGACACGATATTTTACGGTTGGTGGAGTATGGTTTTTTATAGGGTTTTAAGTGATGAGTACTTCTCTTAGTTGAGTATCCTATACTTCGTCAATTTGGCTGAGTGGGTATGAGCCATTAGTTTTTCCGGCGAAAGAGAGAGAGAGAGACAACCTTTAATAGAAAAGGATGACCACTGGTCACGATGGGGAAAGGAATGGGGAGGGAGGGTAAGAGAAAATAAACAAATTAATGCTGGTCGTTCTCAGTAGTCAATAACTGGGCCAGTTCTTGGAACCTGCAATTCATGGGCCAGTTCATGGTGATCGCAATAGGATTTGTGCACATACACCAGTTCGTTCGGGGGAGGACCCGCTCAAACAACCCGTGCCAGACCGCTTTTGATTGAATAAACCGCTATTTCATATAATAGTTGTGCATCAGTTTGTTGTGGATCGGGATGGGGCTGAGAAGATTGAAATGTACGGTGCGTGGCGAAAGCTGGGCACCACCAAACTAGGTGTGTGAGGTCTGATGGTGTTGTGGTACGGCAGTAAGGACATCGAGGGGGCAGGTGAGGGGTATACCACTTGCGAAGTGTTTCAGGTGTGTACGCTGAATTTGCAATATATTTGTTAATAAAAATTTCGCCTGAGCGGGGAATAGGAGGTAGGCGGCTGAGGTAGCCAGCTGGAGTTAGGGCTTTTAGACGTGTGCGTCGGTCCTTCTTGTGCTGGTGAATACGCATCGCTGGGGAGGGAGAGGGGGACCGCGACGGCCTCACCCCAGGCACCAGTGGAGGATAAGAGGGGGAACTCTTCTGAGCGGCCATATGAGCCGCCTGGTTGCCTGAAGAAAATGGTTCGTGGCCAGGTACCCAGTCGACGCGGATGTTGGTGTTGTTCCGTTTGAGGAGTTGAATTTGAAATAGAATTTCGTGGACGACAGGGTGGGTCGAATCATATGATCGCAAAGCTGTGAGGGCCTCGTACGAATCTGTGAGTATGCGTATGGAGGGCGGTAGAGGTGGGTCACAGTCAAAGGCGATAGCTGACACTGCGTTGTTAATAGCGTACAGCTCCGCATCGAGGCTGGAAAGTTCTTTGCCAAGTATGGTAGTGTACCCTGAGAGAACCGGTGCCTCAGAGCATGTCCAAGCAAGGCCCGCGCCGTACTGGTTTACGCTTGCGTCCGTGAAAATGTCCAGTTTGTTCTGAAGGCGATCCCTCTGGAAGCGTCGGATTCGCCGCTGTCGCAATAGAGTATTAGTACGCTCTATAGGTCTGCTATGCGTAGCAGTATCAATTGCTGGTCGCTGCCAGGGTGCTATGGGGACTGGGTAATTGGAAGGTACTGGTGGTCTTCTGGCGTCCCACGCTACTAAGGCGTGTCCCTGGTGTGTAAGGGGTCTTTTGAAGTCCGCCTGGCCTTTGGCCTCCTGAATGATGGCTTCAATAGGAGGAAGAGGTACAGCTTGCTCCAGTTTACCAATGGGTGTATGCTTTGGTAAGCCAGTGACTGTCCTGAGGGTCGCCCGATGTAGCACCTGAATGGTTTTGGTGTCAGTCTCGGACAGCTACCTCACCGACCGAGGTTATCGGAGCCGGTAACTTGTGTGCTGCTGTCAGGCCTGCCATAAGTTGATTCCCTTGCAGCTCTACAAAGTAATCTTCAGGTTCAACACTCATCCAACATGACGGAGCAAGCTTCTTACGGCTCTTTTTCAGCTACACAGCTTTTGCTGAACACCCCCCGAAGTATCGGGATACTGGTGCCAAACGGCGGGAAAATGAAAAAGCCCGTTATTGTGTGTTTAGCAATCTTCATTATTGCCATCACGATGATCGCCGTCGGCGCGATCTCCAAGCCGACGCCGGAAAAAAATTTGAGCCCGGGATCGAGAAACAACACGCTCATTCAATTCGCTGCTACACAGACGAACTTTATAAAGACGAACGATTCTGCATCTGACCATTCTGGCTCATTCAACTCGACCAGCCCCCCCAGAAGCACCTGGTTTTTGGGAACCGCGAAGGGACAACCACACGCCGCATGGGTAGCCAGTAGGACAAGCTGGAGAAGGACTGACCGCGGAGAAACATCGGGTTACCCCGAACTGAAAAAGGCAGGGGAGACGTCTTTTTCCACTGTGTTGTTTGTTACAAGTTCGTCTTGACTTCGGAAAACATTTTCCTTAAATGTTGTGCCTTTTTTTCCTCTTCGCTTTACTTCCGCCGCTATGGTAGTTTTTTTAAGGGAAAAATTTGCGGGCTTCACTTTTTTGCCCGGAAGAGCATGAAGCTATCGCGGTGAAAATTACACAAGCGAAAAGCGCAGAAGCACGCCCTATGTTTAAACTGCCTGGCAATACCCATGTGTGGAAATACAGCCTTCATTTACTGGACCGGCAGTTACGTGTACGCATTTTTTTAGTGTCATCGTAGCTTAATTCACGGCATTTCATGTACGATTTTAGAAATTAGGTTTATGTTCTAAATCTAGAAGCAAACATTATCGCACTTCTTATGTAGTTGCCGAGTGAAACGTACATTCGTAATGTAAAAGCAGATATAAACCTGTATCGCTCATCATTGGAATGAGGTTAGGGGAGTGTGTGGAAAGAGAACTCATTCAGTCAACACAACTGTATCACGTACCAACCGCATCACATTAAAGTTGTCAAAATGTATTCTCTCATAGTTTTACACCAATATGCCTCTCTTCGACGGAGTAACTTCAGAGGGCTGGCAGAAGATTTGCAACCCTTTGGGCTCTCTTTTATTATCGCTTTAGAGGGCCTTGAAAGTGTAAAGACGTCATACTGTGCTAACCAAGAAAAAAACTCCATACTTATTTGCACGAAACACTTAAACAGGAACGTCGAAAAAAGTGGTGGCCATCGCTAAAACCTCGCACGACTAACTGTTGAGGAATGTACCTGTGATGTCGTAAACCTAACAAAAAGGTACCTTTAAACGACCAACGTGTGCAGAATCTCAAAAAGTAGGCTTTTCAAAAATAGAGTGATGTATAAGAATTCACGAGAGATCTACCTGAAGGCAGCTCAAAGGAGGGGCATACGCAAGGTTTAGTACCGGCAAACGGGATACGTTAAAAAGCGAAGAACATAACGAACGTCGTCGTGAGTGGCAGTAAATCAAACCAACTTTCGATCATTTCCTTAAGTTTCTTTTTTCTTCATTTTCTTCGAGCGACCTGTGAAATGGCTGACCGCTGTGGTCATTGCAGACGTTGAAACGAATCGCTTGTGGCAGTGAGATATTCAGATCGAAATAGAGAGCTAGGAGGGTTACTTTACTCTCATGTTTAAGAGAAGATAATCACGGATTTACGTACAGCCTGCCACCTAGTTGGGACTCCTACATGACCAAGTGACTTTTCCGTCCCCGTCTCAACACAACAAAAAACTTCCAAGGGGGGGGGGGGGGGGACCCGCTTCCCTCACACGGGAGTGTCTGCAAAAATAATAATTATGCATTGGCTCAATATTCTGCATTACCGCCATGGAGAGACATCGGTCTAGCTGTTTCGTTCCAACCAGGGTGGAATTTTAATAGAGCAGGAAGAAGCTACTTACCTCCTGCACAGGGCCGCGCAATGCCCGAATATCGGCATATACGAGCGAGACAGCGAAGGCATCATAAGCAGCCCTACACACTCGTCGACGTCGAACGTAGCTTCACGGTGCGAGCGGGATCGGTGCTTTGATGGAAAACAGCACCAGGGGGTCGGCACTCTGTGATCAACCCGAACACGACAAGCTTTAGGTTTGGCCAAAAGCAAAAACACATGAGTGCCAGAACTATGATGGGAAATTTGAACAAGGTAAAAAACGTCAGACACTTATAAACATTTTCCGACCAACCAATGGTTGACTCCTTACGTGTGTTATTTGCTACAACATTATGTGCTTATTTCACGCTATAAAATGATACATATGCTGAGCAAATGCAGTGTCTAGAGTGCAGTCCGACAGCACTCCAGCTGAGCGCTAACGGCCTGGCTTGAGTGCCGTCCGACAACGTTCGAATGTTTAAGACTAAGCTGACAGGCGCCAGAGCGTCTCCCGTTCTGGTGTAGAGGTTCCGTTTTAGCTTCGTATTTCGCAGGGCGGTGCTTCTAGCCCGGCTTTGGCCACCTTTCATTTTTTTTACCTTCAGTTTAATTAACATTTTCTTGTCGTATATAAGCTTTCGTTGTTGTTTTAGATAATTTTTTTGTTCCTTAAGTTATGTTGCATTAGTTTTCGTAACATTACGTTATAGAGCTAAGTAGTGCCAGGCGGGGCATTTTTGTATGAAAACACCGGAGGACGTCGATTTAGTAAAGTTCGTATAGTACTGTCGAACGGCACTCTAGGCACAGCCCTCAGTAAATATGCGGTGAAGATCTAATCCCCGCATCGCCGTGGTGAACGCGGGCCGGAGGAGGTCGATGTAGAACATCATGGCCCGCGTCCGAAACGTCAGTACGGAGCATAGCCACATTCCACGCATAATAACGCGTCACAGACAGTGGGGCCGTTAGGGTGCACGGTTATAGCAAGCTGCGGCTAAGCTTCAAAGCATGTACGCGGGAATGCCGAAGTGGGTGTAGTTGCGGATGTTGTGAACGCGTATGTTATTCGTGGAGAGTCTGTACGGGTTTCGAAAACACTAATCTACGGAACTTGCGATTCTAAGTATTAAAGAAAAAATAATAGAGAACATAGACGACCAAAATATTTGACTGGGTATTTTTCGACGTAAAGAAAGCCTTCGTTTCCATTGACCATAATATTTTACTAACGAAGCGTGAAAATGATTAAATACCTGCAACTAGTAGTCTCCAAGGTTACTTATGTATTAGAAAAGATTATGTGCAGAGTCCCCAGTATTGAACATTGAACGAGATTAACCACAAGGATAGAAATTAGGTCCTTTGCAATGTCGTAGCCGTAAATTTTGCCCTGAGGTAGGGGGGTAGTGGGGGGCGGGGTAGTGGAGGGGCGCTGAGGTTGCACCTCGACCTCCTCCAAATGATTTTTCAAGGGATTAAAAGTATGTATAATAAATACACAACTATTAACTGATACCAATGTACAGTCATGGACAATTGAAATACGAACCGCGGAGCACACGGCCGAAGTTACCGGTGCTGTCACCTGGCAGCGGCCGTGGGAAATGCACGGACATGCGCAGTCGAGATGTCGGGAGCGAGGGTGCGTGCCCCACTGCAATATGTCGCTCTCTCCCCGCTCGCATGCTTGTCTTGTCGCCATGCCGCAAGAGCGCTGCAAGCACTGCAAGTACTACCGCCGCTGCAGCTGAAGGTGTTGGTCGCGTTGAGAGCAATGCGGCGCGTAATTGCCTGAAGCTGCGGCCAGTGCTTGCGTGGGAAACGCGTGCACGCTGTTGTAAGGAATACTGTTGAGCTCATCATGCTTTCTTAAAGAAAACCAGCGCACAGAAATGCACACAAAAATAAATGCATGCCGCATAACTTTTCATGGCACTTCAATGTTTTGTGTTCATGGTGCAGTGGCTCGGGAATTGAACAATGAGCTGGCCGCCAAGAATGCGCCTTTGTTTAACGGAGTCATGGCTGAGTCATTTCGCGGGCTCGGTGCTTGTAGCAAACAAAACATATACCACCAGAATTCGTCTCCAATAATATGCATTAACTGCAAGCATTGTATGGGCTGGGAAAATTACTGCCAGAATTCTAATATTCTGATTAACAAACATTAAGAAGATAAGCACGTCCAACCCTTCAAAGGCCAGATTCCGTTGCACAACAATTTTGACGGCCCGATTTTTTCGTGTTTTTGTTTTGGCAGGCGCCTCAGTGCTCATAGAAATCTGCGGAGCGGACAGCACTGAGCATGGTTTGGGCGTAACCCAGGTGTCTATAGGTTTTTGCTTAAGTTACTGCACCACATATGCAAAGCTATGTCGGCAATGTGACGCCGGCACATACGGGGAGCAGGTGCTCATGTGAGCCGAGCACACAGTGGCCGCAGATACTATCTCTCGCCGCATCGCTAACCGGTGTTTTCAGCGCTCTTGCGGAATGGCGACAAGGCAAGCATGCGAGAAGCAGAGGGCAACATATCCCAGTGGGACACGTAGCCTCGCTCCCTACATCTCAACTGCGCATATCCGTGCGTTTTCCACGGCCGCTGCCAGGTGAAGGCACCGGTATCTCCAGCCGTGCGCTCTGCGGTTCGTATTTGAATTGTCCATGACTGTACGTTGCATGTTCCGAAAGAATTCTGGAACCCCGCGTGCGGTCAATCACAAGGAAAATAAAATATTTATGCAAAAACAAATTATTCGCGCGTTCCGAGATGTGTGGTAGAAGTGCTATCAATACTTGGAATATTTTACTTGTGTACGTAGGAGAACGAAGGTTTAACGAATAATCAAAATGTAGAAAAAATATAAGCATATATACTTAACAAACATGGAAGCAAAAACATACAAGTTAAGAACTACATCAATCTAAAACTCACAAAGGGTTGCATGAAGCAGATATTATAAATCTGGAATGCCACAAAACAAATAACTTGTGGGTGGGCATTTTATTGTAATGTAGCTTTGTCATTCAAGAACCTTTTTTTTTCATTTTCGTACACCTGCGACGGTTAGAGACAAATCTTAAACGCCGCTGTCTTTTATGCCAATATATTGAGTCTACCGTCGCGTACTGCGGATAACGGCACCAAAATATGTCCCACAAAAAATATGTCAAAACGACACTTGTGGCAAAGAAAGCTAGAATATAATGTTTTTATCAGGGTAACAAAGGCGTACCGGCAACAATGTGTACAAAGAGAAAGCCCGGTCTACATGGTGCGAATTTGCCTGCGAATTCCCTGCTGCGGCGTCCCTGGCGCGGAAAAACGACCTATTTTTATGGCCGTGGCCACAGATCGTTTTTCCGCACGAACGCGCCGCAGCAGCGAATACGCAGGCAAATTTGCACCATGTGAGAACGGTAGAACGGGTTTTAGGCGCTTAGAGCCTGGGAGGGGAGTCGCGGGAAACCGCCACACCCGGCTCGTTGCAAGCCGGCCAAAGCTTTCGGGAATTGGACAGCCGAAGGGTAGGCTCAACGGGACGACGCAGCCGAGCGAGCGGCTGCCCTGCGGGGCTCGTAGGTCCGGGAGGTGTTCATGAGAAAAAATCACTACGGCAACTTCATGACGCCACCCCCCTACGGTAAAGAGCACCCCCACCTTTGAACAAAATTACGGAAAACGCTTTGAACAAGGACATATGAAAACAACTAAAAAAATCCGCAGGGAAGAAGCTTCACACAGACCTAAACCCAGAGAGGGGGAGGGGGGGGGGGGCAGAGACGGAGTCCGAAGTCAGCGCATTGGTTCTCGGCGGCAGCCCTGTTGCATGGAGAAGGGGCGTAGGCAGAAATTTTGCTCAGGTGGGGGGTTGAGATTGCAACTCGACCTCCTCAATACGATTTTCAAGAGATTGAATAATAAATACATAACTATTCACTGAAATTCCTAACTGTTAAATGAAAATGCAAAACTATTACTGTCAAGAACAATAGAAATAAAATACTTCATAAGAAATGTATTCGCATGTCGCGAGCATTGTGGCAGAATTGCTATCCCTCCGTGCAATTTAATTTCTTGTTTACATAAGAAGCGATAGCACGTGACGAAATATGTAAATGTAGAACGAATATGACGGAGAATTGAAGCGCTAGGACCCAGGGACAAGCGAAGTGGGACACACAAGGCGCTGCGCATATGCCGTGCGTTTTCCAAGGCCGCTGCCAGGGGAAGGCACCGGTATCTCCAGCCGTGCGCTCCGCGGTTCGTATTTGAATTGTCCATGACTGTACGTTACATGTTCCTAAAGGTTTCTGGAACCCCTCGTACGGTCAATCACAAGGAAAATAAAATATCTATTCAAAAACAAATTATTCGCGCCTTCCGAGAATTGTGGCAGAAGTGCTATCAATGGTTGGAATTTTTTAGTTGTCTACATAAGGAGAAATAACATTTAACGAAATATTAAAATGTAGAAAAAATATAACCATGTATGCTTAACAAACATGGAAGCAAACATGGAAACCACTCGCTTGTCCCTGTGTCCTAGCGCTTCAATTCTCCGTGTTATACCAACAGGCCCAAACCAGCACCTCGTAGAACAAATATAAACATGTATATGCTTAACAAACACGAAAGCACAAAAGGTGGAGGCAAAGAACTAATTCATTTAGAACTAACAAAGCACGCAGCGGTCATTATAAACGAAACGCACGAAATAAACAAGTTGTTGTGGGTGGACGTTTTATGTTACTGTTGCCTTGTCATCCAACAACATATATTTTTTTTTTTCATTTTTTTACACATGCGGCGGTTAGGGACAAATATTGACGCCTTTCTATTTTATGCCAATATATTGCGTAGGAGCAGCTTAGCAACCGTCACGTACTACGTATAATTGCACCTAATTTCGCCACCCAAAAATACATGAAATGTGCAGTTGTGAAAAAAAGCGAGAATATATTTTGATAAGGCCAACAAAAGTGCCACTGGCAACAAAGTGTACATTTATGCAGAAAGCCCATTCTACGTGGTGCGAATTTACCTGCGAATTCGCTACTTCGGCGCCGCTCTTGCGGCAAAACGGCCTATTTTTGTAGCTGTGGCAATAGATCGTTTTGCCGCACGAAGGGCGCTGCAGTAAAAAATTTTAGAGTAAATTTTCAACATGTATGTGGAGGGAGAGACGAATTCTGAAGTCGTTATTGCACTGCTTTCCGGCGGCGGCACTGGTTGCATGGAGGTACTGAAGCAGCCAGGCCGCTTTCGCCCGCGGATCTCCCCTAGTTTGTTCAGGAGCGACTTTCCGTCGCATCGCGGACCGCCCGCTTGCAGAACACCCCCATGGATGAACGCCTTGCACAGGAGTTAAGCGAGCCAGGGGGAAACGGTCAACCAAGGGAGAGCAGGTGCGCTTTCTGGACAGGATTCCTGGCGTTTGGGACAAAATCCTGGGATGGTTTCAGGGGCAGGTGGTTCCCTTCATCGCGGTGCATGACAGTGCGACAAAATTTGGGGGGGGGGGGGGGGGGGAGTGAAGCCCCATAAGTCCCCGCCCGTCCCTACACCCTGGAATGGAAGTACTGAAGCAGTCAGGCATGCGGTTTCGCCCGCGAATCTCCCCTAGTTGCTTCTGAGCAGTGACTCTCCGTTGCGTCGCGGAGCGCTCGCTCGAAAACCAATCCCGTGCATGAAGGCCTTGCATACGAGTTAGGCATGCCAGGAGCGAAACGGGCCACGGGGGGAAATATAGGTGCGCTTTCCGGGCAGGATTCCTGGGGTTCTAAACAAAATCCTAGGATGGTTGCCGACGCAGGTCGCCGGCAACCGCCGCCGTGCATGACAGCGCGACGAAATTTAAGGGGGGCGGGGGTGGCGTATTCAATACGCCCTCCCCCTCGCTACGCTCCTAGCATTGCAGTCACTAAAGTTTGCGGTCGTGCCTTCGTGTGGTCGGTTCTAATGCTGAGGAGCTGATCCATCCGTTGTGGAGACGATCTCGCCGACATGTGGGCATGATCGAAACACTGTGTATACAATCCCACTTGCTGCCAAGCTGGGTGGTTGATGTGACATCGGTTGGTCTAGAGTATGGGCAGACCATAGGAGCAAGTAGAAATAAAAAGGTTGGACTTTATAGAATATATGTTGCGTGGTTCGAGAACAAGTAGAGACAAGCCAGGCGCTCCTGCGTGTGGGAAATTAAATAAACTCGTTCGGGCCCACCCCTTTCCTTCTTCCCCGCGCTGCCGTCAGGACTTCGCTAATCAGGAACGTCCTGACAGTCAAAAACAAACAAAACCTCCAACTGGGAAGGCAATTTTTCCTCTCGCACAGATGGCGTCTCGGAATCCGATGGTCAAAAGCCGCATCAGGGCGCCAAGTTGACGGACGGTCCTCGAGAGGCAGCTTCCCATTTCTGCGCGTCCGGTAGTTCACGGAAGTCAAGGCGTGTGGGAGATTATCCCATTAACGAGGGGAGATAGCCATCCGCTACGCGTGGCTGTTTACGATAATTGATGGGGGCATACCCGTCAATAAACAAGACGCAGTTGGCCATGGTTCGGTTTTCTGCGAAGACGACGAGGCGCATCGGTGCCCCCCCCCCCCCCCTCCCCCCTGTCGATCGCAGAGATATCAAACGTGGGCCTCGGATTCATGAGCTAGATGAGAGAGTGTTAAGTTTAGATAAAAAATCGAATCCCCTCTTTCTACCGACGACGGTGGCTGAAAAGCGAGTCTTTCTTGCTTGCGAAAATTAAATGTCGAACTAAAAGCCGCCCACGTCAAAACCGCTGCACTCAAAGCCAAAGCATCGACGACAAAAGTGCAAGCCACCTGAGACTCAAAGTCAACGTGTCAACGATCAAAGTGCAAACTGCCTGCGAGTCAAAGTTTGAACTCAGAAGACAGCAATGAATCCCTCACGGGCTAAGGTTAGGGACCTTATCACGGGCAAGCTGAGCGCGCCACCTAGCGAATCGTCGATGCTGTCGGAATAGCGCAATCGGCTTCAACTTTGCCTTCTTAAAGCGGGGGACACTGGTTCGATTCCTGCCACGGGAAGTATTATTTCCTGTGTAATCATTATCATCGTCGTCATAACGTGCCTACCCATTGTGTAAAGCAGGCTTTCCTGCAGTGCGGTTTGGTTGCGACACCGCCATCAGTGAGACCAAGCAAGCTTCGCTTCAAAACGGTTTTTTTCGACTCCACCCACTCATCTATCAGCAGACGGGCTTAGTTGAAAATATGTTAGGGGGAGTCCGTTCGAACCTTAGGCGGGAGGTGGATTGTCTGTCTGGTCGGGCTGTGTCGGCGGGCCGTGATGTGCTGAATGGGTCCCTTTCCGCGAACTACTCCTGTCCGCATCGGCTCGCCTCTCACCTCAATTCTTTGGGTGGAGTCCGTATATAAGCAGTAGGGTCGAGGTAAACTGAATATGTCAGTCAACTCAACCCTCCCTCGTGTAGTACATGTATGTCTGGCTATGATCTTTGCTCATATAAGTGACGTTCACGAATCTCTACGAAGTCATTTCTGGGTTTGTATCAATGAATACCTACTAAGGAGAAGATGTATTTGGACGTATTTACATGTTCTTAGTGATTACCCAATATGTTTCATACCCATCTCTATATTGGTGCAACCGGGTGTTATTTGGTTATGCCACTAGTCAGAAATAAACACTCTTCTTTACATGTAGCGGACGGCAAAACCTCTTGCGAACTCGCCTTTTGCCGTTACAGTTCCCCTTTCTTATGTCAAGTAATCTTTGGTGTGTCCATTAGGAAAATTGTAGTTTTTTCCAGTTTTCGGTGATTCTTTTCGGTTATGTAGCGCCTCCTTACACTGCCTGGGACAAAAAAGACGAAAACTTCGTGCCTTCTCCACGCCAAATGATTCCTGCAGCGACCGTGACATTTCTTCATCTGCTCTAGTCCCGCCACGCGCCGGCCTTGTGCATAGCTACATTCGAACGCCGCCGAATAAGCAGATGCAGACCGCGCCACGCTCTCCCCGACCAAGAAAATTTGGTTGTCGTATGTCTCGGAGCGTGCGTGCCCTTTCCTGTTCCGTCTCGCTTTTTCGCATTCAGTCGCAGTGTAGGAGTACCAATGACCGTAGCAACCCTTCAAAAAAAAAAAAAAATGTCAACAAAGCTGCCAAAAAGCAAGCAAAATATTAAAAAATGCATATTTTTAAGAAGGTGCGCAGATTAGTACGAAATGGTCATCGGTGATTTTTACAGCAGCCCGGCGTAACTCACAATAGTGAGTAAGGCCGGTCTGCTGTGAAAATCTGTTCATCTTAGGCATGTACGCCCCATTATCGCCCGCTGGTTGTGCTCTCCCGCTCATTGTACTGTCTGCTCTGAAATTAACACTAAGAAAGCACCAACAGTATTAAAGAAGGAGAGGAAAGCCATGCCGGCGCTGAAAGAAAGAAATAAAATTTCCCCTTACCCCTCATTTATATCATGATCGTCGCGAGGGTTCAAAGAGGGGAAATATTCTGCAAAACCTGGGGTTCAGGAAGCAGTAATACTGCGCAAGTTCTGTTGGAACAAAAATTGGTTTGCATCAAAGCAGCTAGAGCAAAAAAAAAAAAAAAAACAGCGAAAAACAACTATTCGAATTCAATTTTCTTACTGAACCCACAAAAAATACAGCAGCGTTACGTTGGACTTTAAAAAGCAAGTTTTAAAAACACCATTTTCGTCCTTGAGGTTGTATTTAATATGATCATTTCCAGACTCCAAACCTGCCGCTCTACCGTTTACCGGTTGTAACTGAAATCTACAGAGAATAGCAACGTGCAATCGAAAGTCGTAACTGAAAAGAAAACAACGCTTGCCCCGTCATTATTTGTAAGTGCAGGTCACGAAACGCTTTTTTTCCCTTTAGAAACATTCTCGTAGCTGCTCATCAAGAAAATTTGCAGTTCTTGCAAGTTATCATGGTTTATTTCCCGCCGAGCCTGGCGATTCGTAGCGTTGTCGAGTGCGGCGCCGAAAAAGAAGGAAGCAAATTTGCGCTTTCCCCTCTGCAAGATCCCTGTCGGGGCCTTGGGTTTTTTACGGTTGCTGCAATCAAGGCACGTGCCAGAATTTGCGTCACTGAAGCCGTACGCCACAGACTAAGTACGCCTAGACTGGATTATTCCGTCTCATACGGGACAATGATTCGTTGTATCACCTAGCTCTCAAAATAGGCGCCGCATTCCTTTCGGCGCCGCACTCACTTTGGGATGAGAACTACCGAGCATTGGTGAGAAAGTTGGCTTTGCCGAATAAAAAATCTTGTGTACTTTCGGCTATGGATGCTGTACAATTGAACCAAGGGGTGAAGTGTATCGGTATGCAGTTACGTTGTGAGGGCTGAAATATTTCTCGGACTAATTCCAGACGGTGTCGCAGTCCCGTTCATATACCAAAATGGGGCTTTCCCAGTATAACGCGTACCACTTCTAAGAAACGAAATTCAAGGTTCGTCCCAAACAATGTCTATCTCGCCGAATCTGGATTTGTGGGAACATTACGTCTTTATGTTGACTCAATATGAGGTTCACCCGTGTTATATTGGCATATCCGGGCATCACTGGGTGTACTCGCTGGGTGTATATTTAAAGGAAGCCCCTTCCTCCTGTGGGGGTCTTAATTGGGGCTACTCCCAATTACGCGAGCACGCTAGCCCGCGATCCCCTCTCCCAGAGGGGCGAGGATAGCCCCTCGCGCCCTCTCCCTGCAAGGGTGTACGGGCTGACCAATGCGCGCCGGTCCGTGGGCCACGTGGGGCGTGACGTAGTGGCCCCGCCGAAGGGCTCGCGGCGGCGGGCGCGCGCTTCGGTCGGACCATGGAGGAAAGAATACTCAGGAGAGGCCCCTAGCACCCCAATGCATTGCGAAAAGTGTGGAGGAAGTCACACGATTTTTCTTGAGCCCATGGACAATGTTGCTTACTTGTTTACAACTGCGGCGGCCAAATTTGGGCGAATAGAACGGACAAATTTTTAAGGCGCTTGGTATGTGGCTGCTTCGCTACGCTTGCAAACCAGTGCAGTCGCTACGACAAACGTTTTTAGATTAGGCCAGTTTGAAAACTCTGCCGTCGGAGGCGTCTGCGTTCGCCATCGCGCGAGCCTGTTGCTATGACGACGACAAACGCTACTTTCCCAGGCTTAAGAGCTGAAAAATCGTCCTTCTATCTCAAAAACGAAGGCTGTTTTTTGATTGAAACTTTGGGTGAGGGTTAGAATGGGCAAATTGAAGGCGAAATCAACAGCTTAGAAGATGACATCGCACCGAGGAATTAGCGACGAAGCTGTTTTCGCTTCGAAGCGGGAGGGCAGGGCGACGCCATGTTAGTCAAATCAAACCGGAGACAGCAAAGGATGATGGGATAGAGTGCTGGGCTCCGTGGGCTCAAGTCATGGCGGGACTCGGCTTCACAAATGTGACGTCAGGGCCTCTCCTAACCTTTTCTTTCCTCCATGGGTCGGACCCAGGAGAGATTGGCTGGGTGCCGACTCCGACAGGTACTTCGTGCTTGCACGCTCCTCGCTCGCTTCGGCCTGAGCGACCGCCGTTTTCTCACTTCCGTGAGGTCGGCGAACGTACCGGGAGTTGGATTTCTCAGTCAGTCTGGTGGTCGGTTCCGGTCATAGCCGGGCCCATCACCCGCAGCGTTTCGGTGGCTTACGCCACTGGAACAACAGCTGCCGATTACCCCCCCCTGCACGTCGGGCTCTGTGGCTTGAAGCGTACGGTCGGCGGGTACCCCCCTCTCTGCCCCAGGGCTAGGAGTGTAATACCAGGGCTGGTTGCTGTACCGTGGATTACCCGGAATAAAACCACGTTCTGAGGAGCTACTTCGTCTCCACGGAGTGACTGCGCACGCGTGGCGAGGGCCGCCGCGGCCGTCTACGGCTTGGCTCGCTCGAACCCATGGTGGGCACCTTGGCAGGCTCCACTGCATTACAGAGGTGAGGCCCACACTCCCCCAGCCCTTCCTAATAATAGCCCACTGCACGCTTTATCTCTCAAAAATATTCTTTTGTAGGTTTAATAAAATTGCGTTGTTACTTGTTAGCGGTAGTTTCTTTCCTCTTGGGCGGTACGACTTCGTATCGCTCCCTGGGTACAGCGTCGAACGAGAAGAACACTTCAGGCTTACACCACGCGCGCGGGCCCTATCGCGGCAATGTCATTTCTTCCGCTCCTGCCGCCGAGAAGAGTGCCCGTACTTTGCATAACTGCAGCAGTACGCCGCCAAACATGTTGACGCAGACTGCCTAATCCAATGCCCGCCGGGGAACGCAGTACGTTGTACTACCGAGGTCTGAGCCCGGGCCGGATTCGTTTTCGCGTCACTCCTCGGCGTGTGGTCGTATTGTCCAACCAACTCTGTAAAGCAGACGATGTAGAAACGTTAGCTTAGAAACATACTAGCTTCAAAATAAAGGCGTATTTTTCAGGAGGCTTCAAGGTATGGGTGAAATGAAACGATCACCGACAGTTTTTGTCATATGTGAGTTGCACTCGTCCCACGTGAGACGTGAGACGAGTGCACGTACGAACGTCATAATGTGCCTCACCGGCAAACTTTATCCCACTTGTACCTTCCGTTGTGGGTGAGGGGTAAGGCCAGAAAGCATTTAAAACTGTTGATGTGTGGTTCTATTCCATCCAGATAACGCGAAAGTTAAAAGGAGCACTAGCTTGCGGTCTTAATTCCCCTAAAAATGAACAAATAACGGGGAGCAGGAGCATGACCCCAGCCTTCATGTGAGGCGGAGAGATATGGTAGAGTGTACTAGAAGTTTTAGAGTGGCCCGAGCGGCGGCCTCTCCCATTGCTCCGCCGGGTCGACTTTCGCGCAGAAAATAAAACCGGTATAGCGGTGGCGCTGCTGTCGTCAACAACTGAACAGCCGGCGCTCCCCGGCACTAGCTCGCAGCCTGCGCGCAGCAATATTTGCGTTGCTCGCAGCGATGCTTTGCGCTTGCGAAGCTGATTTATTTTGGATTATGAGGTTTAACGCGCCGGTGCTACACAGGCGATGAGGCAAGCGGTAGTGGAGGGCTCCGGATTAATTTTGACCATTTGGGGATCTTTAGCATGCGCCGAAATCTCGAAGACACGAGCGTTTTTCGCTTTTATCCTCCATCACAAGAGCGGCTGCCGTGGCCGGGAATCCAACCCGCACCTTTGGTCAGCTAAATCTACTTTGGTGATTTAGAAAGTAGACGCAGACCGTTATGACTCCGCTTGATTAAACTTTAAACTAGTGCGACAACATTTATCTAACCCCCCTCCCCCCCCCCCAATACTTTCTCATGTTTTGATGCGTATTCTGAAAACGTTGTTGATCTACAGTAATCTCTCGTTAACCCAAAGTCGTAAAATTAGCTGAAAATTTCGAGATAAGCGCGGAGTCTCGATTTAAGTCAAATGCCGGAAACTTGGCTAGGTCCCTGAAATAGCAGCTAGTGCTTCTAACAAAATCACTATTGCATAGGGGAGATTTCGTTATAAAGGCAAAATAATTTGCAGGAAAAAAAACTTTTATTACTGCAGAAGAAAGAACTGTGTTGCGCTCGGCTGTGTCGCGTTCGCATCTGCGTACCAGAAAAGCCTACTCGAGCTTCTCAATGTATCGCGTGGTCGCCACCGCTACATTATACCTTGCTACAAAGCAGACGCAGCATATATGTTGTATCGGCCATTGTTGTATGTTGTATCTGCCGTCGTAGTCACTTCTGGGTGCTTCTCCGCATGATCAGCTGCGTCGTCCACATCTATCTCAATGATGTACGCGCCAGACAGCATTCCGGTAACGGGGACGCGTAGTCCGCGTAATTAAACTTGCACTTCACGGCCGTGTTCGGTGCGTAGTGGGAGTAAGCATTCGAATGGGGACCTTATCAGCTGCCTGTAGCGGACTTTGCCTTGTGTCCTCTCTGCCAGTATTTCAAGATATCCGTGATCCTCCAAAAAAAAAAAAAAAGTTTCGGATAAAGCGGGCAAATGCGTATGGCCTATGGGAGGTAAACACACGGCAAGAAAAAGTTTCGAGAAGATATTCTGAGATAGCTTGAGTTCGAGTTAACGAGGGATTAATTTGACGTACAGGCACCAGGAATGTTTTCCCTTCCCCTTATTGACTCTGAGCGTGAAGCAAAAGCAGTGGGGCGCACATTCTATAAGCTGAAAAACGTTTGCTGTTTTTTTACGTTCCTATTTGGAACTAAAATATAAGAGCCTTCTTCTGAGATACCCCTAACGTTGGTGCTTGTACTGTCGTTAGTGGGCTTTCTTATTTTATTAACCTACTATGTCGCAGGCACTTGGTCAGTAAGCATGTGTACTGAAACCGAAGTGCCAAGTCTGTAGGACCAACTACTGCTTCCTGCATGCCAGGAGAAGATGCCGCTGTGTTTACTACCTTTTGTAATTTTGGGGGACTTCTGAATCCTTCCGTGCATTTTTTAAAGTTTATTAGCGATCTCTAGGACGTTTTTACCGGTTGCTTCAGGGACAAGGAGCTCCACCATGACAGCGTTATGGATGTGCTGCAGCCCTTATTCACAACAAACACCTTAACGGTGTTGGTTGCGACCAGCACAGTGAGACCTTGGCAGCAAATTTGGTTGGTTCTGTATACATTGTGACACGGATTCATTTCTATAAAAAAGGTTTAAACAAGTTTCGTGATTGCATGCGAAGGCGGGAGCAACACCTTAAACTTAGCCGTCGCTAATGATCGCAGGCGAGTTATGAAAATGCGTTGGCCAAAAATGTCAATTTAAATCTCCCTGTTAGCGTCATTCCTCAACCATTACCTGTGTAGACTTTGTGCATGATTTCCCGCGTAACATTTTATATGCTGGGCTATTAAAAATGAAAACACAATGTGTATTTTGTTCTAGTTCCGTTTATTTGAACCTCCATGTTAGCTTTCTTGACTTTGTGTATGATTTACCGTGTTATATTTCATTTTTGTCGCGGTCAATATATTTCCTGATCTATGCTTTGCTTTGATTTTATGTGCGTTTAATTATACTCTCAGCATACTTGCGAATTAAATTTGTGTTAATTTTATTGAACTCCTTTCTTGACCGAATCAGGTGAAAGGTGGTGCGATTAATAGAATGTTGTGGGCATAGTTCTATGAAATACGGTGATTGGGACAACTGAGCTAACCGCTGGGCTATCCCCTTTTTATTAAAAAAGTTATCTCCCTTGCGAGTGTAATTTTCTGTTCGGACAGGTGACAGCATTGACACCGTGCGAGTGTAATTTTCTGTTCGGACAGGTGACAGCATTGACACCATGGTGACCCCTAATTATCACAAGCGGGCTACTGCTTAAATAACTAACGCAATAAAAAAACACAACCTATGATATTAACCTATATAACTGCAGTCGGTGCGTAAAGTGCGAGACAATAAATAAGAAATTCTTCTGAAAAATCATCATCCCAGTCCTCATATTTTTTCATGTCATTTGTGTCGACCAATTATGTGCATCAATCAGCACAATAAGGACACACTCATCAAGCAATCATGAACTGGTTCATATCAGGCAATTTTACACAAAATAAATTTTGATGGGAAGTTGGAATAGCCGAAATGTCGATGCAAATACTTTATTTACAATCTGCTAAGAATGTTGCACTCAGTTAAGAAAAATCCAAAAATTTTTCGTTGTTGTCGAGCGGGAAAGGCAAAACTAACGCAAAATGAGCTGCAGCGTTTATTATTCCTTTCGTTACCCACAGTCCACTGTACCTACAGTATATTGAAGGAATTGGACGCCCCGAAGAACAAATTTTGAGCGCTCCGCGCGTAAAGAAGCAGCATTTCCTGGCCCGACTGGGCGCGCGGCCGTACGCGCGGCTAGCCGCCGCTTTCAGTTGTTGTTGACTACAGCGCCGCCACTATTTTCTGCGCGAAACGAGCACCTCTCCGGGCGGCCGGTCGGGCCACTCTAAAACTTCTAGTACACTCTAGATATGGGTAGGCGGTAAAGTGGGCTCACTTTTTACTGGCGGTGCCTTGAAAATGTCGCTAATAAAATCATGGCGTCCGTTCAATCTTATTAATGGCGAGAATGGGTGGAGGAATAGGTGGGCGCAGCTATTTTCATGTTTGTGAAAACACCTGTGATTACATTCTCTATTCATACGATTTGCTTGAAGAGGGCAATCAACTGTGTTTTTTTTTCTCTTCCTTATACTGCTCCCACCACAGAAACCTCCTGCGGCCTCTCCACATCAAATCGAGCTCCCTTTTATGGGCTCCCAATACGTAGGCGGTCGAAGCGCAGATACTCGTGGGTACGTCGTCTGCTCCCGGAACTCCCGACTGGAGAGCTCCCCTGGCGTCCCATAGGCCGGTGGCTTTTACGTGCGTGTGTGTGTGTTGTTTATTTCTCAAAATGTGCTTTCCTTTCAGAAAATACCCCGGTAGCATCCATCACTGTTATTCGTTGAATGCGCGATGCATGAGCGTTTTTTTGGAGTGGGGAAGGTTGAAACAGATAAACAACACGCAGACACGCACGTGAAAGCCATCGGAGTACGGGAGGTAAGAGGGCTCTCGAACTGGAAGTGGCGGGAGCAGACGACGCACCCATAAACATTTGCACTTTTAACCGGTCATCTATACCAGAACACATGGACCCTGTCTACAACGCCGGTCGCCGCCAACATCGCGCTCGCCTACTCCTCAAGAAGTACAGCGATGCTTATTACACTGACGCAGCCCCATACCACACGTACACGGATCATGCCGTAGCAGCAATCCCCTGAAACAATTCCATCACAGCTTTTCCCACAATACTAACGACATCCACTGGTACCGCCGATGAGGCTGCAATTGCTTTGGCCATCACCAATGCACCTTCTTCTGCCATCACCACACTGAACGGTTCCCAAACCGGTTGCCGCCGCTATGTCACGGGACTCATCCCTCGCATCAGCTCTAAGATCCTAGCACTCCGACCAGCATTCCCAAAGACCCGTATAGTGTGGATTCCTGGCCCCACATCTTTTCCTTGAAACGAGGGGGCACACGTGATCACCCGCAAGCTCACTTGCGGGGCATATCCAGAAGAGACTAATTAAGTACTGCCACACGATGTCCTAAACCTCCAGCACCTACCCCCTCGTAATCCGACATCCTAGCCCACTACCCGAACTCCCGACGACTCTATGCCCCCCCCCCCTCCTTACACGCCACCCCCAACAACCACCGACGCCCGCATATGGCGCCGCCTACAAACCCAGATGTACCACAGTCACACCCGCCTTCACTATGTCCCCCCACTCTCCACCCATTTACGCTTACGTCCGAGAACTTGCTCGCCGGGCACCGCAAGAGGATGATGCGAGGACCCCTCACTCACTCATCACATACAACCACATCACCCAACACAACATGATCACACGGCGCACCTTCCCGCCGCCACCCCACCAGATAACAAAGGAACAAGGATTCACGCTTCGACCGCTTCAAACGAACATATTTCCACGCCCCACGTGGCTAAACCCTTCCGCCTCGCAATGCAATACCCCCTGTGCAGGCAGTGCGGGAGCCCAGCTACGCTCTACCATATGGTTTGGGCATGTCAGCACACCCAGACCTTGATTCAATACCTAATGCAACTAACGAGCAGTGGGAGAGTGAGCTTGCCAGCTCAGACCTGAGTAAGCAGCTTTGGCTCGCTTGAAAAGGTGAAGACGGCAGGCCGCACCAACTGAGTCTTGGACCACGTCCTGGACTGAGGACCCCGCCCACTAACCCGCTCGACTTCACTGTAAATCGAGTTTTGCTCCTGCTCTTTCTGCCCCTTCCGCAACTCTCCCAACACCCCCTGCCACCGAGTCTGAACATGTCCGTCCAATCCCTCCCTCCCCGCCCTTCTCTCCCCCTCTCCTGAGCACTAGAAGCACGTGCTGTGCTGCAGCCAGCTGCTCGAAGAACAGGAAGCCCTGATTGGCCGGGCGAAGACTGCAGCAACCGCCCATGGCCCACCGGAATATAATGGCCACTCATTGCTGCACTTTTAACCCGATTCCCTTCCCCTCTTTCCTCAATAAACGTTTTCAACAACAACACCAACAACAACATCAACGCCCACAATCCTCGTTGTACAGGCCTCTGCTATCGTGAATTCGTAAAGTTCCAAATCCGCCAGCTCGAAGAACCAATCGCACACGATGGTTCTGGTCTTCATTTCTTCCTCTTCCCGAATCAAGCAAAAACAATACAGCTTGAACCTATATAACATTCAGCAGCAGGATAGAGCGAATATAAAATGAAGGCACACCGGAAATTACGATGCAATATTCTAGCGATCTACTATCTTCGTAAACAATTTTAGCGGCCTTGCTTCTTCTCAGTTCCTCAACAGGAAAACAACAGAAACAAAGTTGAATTGGTCGTTTTATTTTGCTGTATTTGCGGACGTCGGTAATCAAGCACAGGTGTACTAGGTTAAGCAAGGTGTCCTAACCGCTATACACCCACAACGGCTGGTCTCGTGGATTAGGGCACACGGGGGTAGGATAATATATATATAACGATACGTTACGTATATTTTAATGTCTGCGCGTGTGCATGCTTGTGCGTGTTCATGCTTGTGCGTGTGCATGCGAGTGGTCATGCTTGGTAAGGACCTTATTTTAACTAGCTGCGTTACGAATCACTGTACGTGGAAAAAGTCGTTTTGCATTCTATAGGCCGACCTTTGTCATCGAAGTTAAGATTGCTAGGAATTTCTTCGGCCTTATTATTAAGCGCTGGACAGAGCATAAATGGGAACGCCATGCTTCCTTCGCCATCGACTGCTTTTTGGTAAAGAAAACTGCTTTAGTTAGTGTGACGCACGCACCTCTGAGTTGCAAGGTTGATTTGCATAAGATTGAACGAAGCATGCGCAAAAGCTACAGCCGATGAGAGTACTGACCTTGCGCAAGTATTCTTAACACGTGCTATGAGCGTGGTGTAATCGAATTCTACGGACGCGTTTACTTGCGGTATTCTCCCCGCTTTCACAGCCCATTACTCGAATCGCCTGGTACCAGCGCTGTGGTCTGTGGAATACTACCAGCAAATCTCAGGTGAGTGCCTGCCTCCCCAACGTTCAACGTACGCAGTAATTTTAATTGTAATTGCCATGGACGTCTAGAGGAGCTTGTAGAGTGCCGCCATGAATTGGGTTGGTGCGGTCCTGTCGCTTTACCGTAAAGTAGAGCGCACTAATCATGATGTTGGTTTGACGCCGAACGTGAAAAATGTGTATCTGAAACGTAATATTTGTTCCATTCGAGAAAGCAGAATAAAACGCACTTGCATGTCATGTTTGGGTCACTCGGGCAGAATTCAGAAATACCCAGATGCACACTGTTCGAGAGAGACCGATTTGTTGAAATTATGCTTCCAAAGTTCTTGTGTCCGCAATCTCGGACGCCAAAAATTAATCTAGCTCGTTACATTTGAGCCAATTGATTTGCCGTTACTTTTTGGAAATTTCTGCATTGATAATTTTGTGCACGTATCACTTCTTTGCTTTCCACGAAATGTCGAGTGGTGCGCACTAAAGCAAGGGTGGCTGGAAAATAATAACTCCATGACCGGAAGATGAAGGTGTTGTTCCATGGCGGATTAATAAATACGCGAATGTTTACGTTTCGTGCTGTCAAATTTTTACGTGCCGGAGCTCCACTTGCGCTATGAAGTGGACCGTAGTGGAGGGCGAAAGATTGATATACACGCTGTATTGGTCACGGTGTCATTTATTCACTCGACCACACGACAGCGGAAGTCAAAGATTGGAACCAAACAATAATTTCGTGGAGACTTGGGGCACGGCAGATATGTAATCTCTGTAGCAAGAAGCGTTTGTTCTACTTTCACCGTGCGATTGACAGAATGCCAGCCCGATGGCAGAAAAATCAATCAGGGAATACAAAAGTCACTGCCTTTGTGACATGTGTTCAAATGGGCAAATCACATATAAATTACAGGTTACAGTGAATGGGAATTACACGAGTTCTTGTGGGGCACTGTGTATGCTAAGACAGCTATGTAGCCTGAACGAGCGAAGCAAAGGAAACATAAAGCAGCCTCCGTAGTTAGCAAGCTACAAAGGGTACAAGCGTAAAATAAATAATGGCAGTGCGTAATTATAAACATAAGACTACAGTTTCGTTGGTGAAAAATGCGCCCATGCACTGTGTGCAGATGGTTAAGCAGCAAATCTGTAACGTGCGGCTGGTGTTCCGTATGACACGTGGCCTACCCATTTCAAAGTAACGTGCAGCCGGTGTTTGCCAATGCCACGTTGACGGCGTTCCGCTCGCGCCGCCGGCACGCCTGCTTGCTTATGTAGCTTGAGCTATGCTTCACGCAGTAGGTCGCTGCGACTGGCTGCGATAAACCCAGCCAATCTCTCTCCCCTCACTTTTAACTCCTCTTCCAGCTGGTTTTCTCGCTCATGCGCATGAGGTTATGGCGGAGGAGTCTTCTGCGTGCATGGGACCGCTGAATTTTCCTTTCGCCAAGCCACATAAAGCTCTACTTTAAAAAGTATGGGTCATCGCGATATTCGTTTCCCGCAAGTCCACTCAGTGGTCATATAGGTTGGTGCACGAAAGAAATATCGGAATGCAGTAGATGTCATGGCAAAGGCCTTGGTGTTTTTTTCTCGATGCACGAACTTCTTTTGGTTTCGGATCCTGCAATTCTTCACATGCCTATTCCTACTTCGAAAAAAAATACGAACGAAGAATTTAGCTCACAATATAAATTTCCGGTAATTTAAATCAAAACAAAAGGGTGTGGGTTTTTTGTTTTTATTGCAATACCTTACACCACAGGCAGCAATTTCTTATTGCAGAAGTCGAGGTTTTGACGGAAGCCTGTCTGTTAGGCAGACATGTTGAAGTAAAAACGGAGACACCGACAAAAAGGAACTGTTAAAAACTTTAAAAACAACAAACAAGACGTTTTGGCTTCGCTAGAAAAGGCCCCGAAAGAACCGCCGCTAGTACACCATTGCTTATCCCTACAACGGTGGTTCTTCAAACACAAATATGCCGGGGACGCAAACCGGACACTGCCTCATTGTGGGTAAATGAACGTAACACTCAAAATTTGTAGCCTTCTTATCAGTAAGCTCTAGGTAACGCAAATGTCTTACCTATATTCTCATTTTTTGGTTCAATGTAACGCATTACTTTTGCGACGAAATTATGCCCCAGTTTATATTTTGTTTCTTTTGCCGTTTCACCCACGTATTAAAACTGGTCTAAATTTTTCAAATTAACCGGATGTTGGGTACTCTAGTCTAGGAAAACATGTAATGCGAATTATGCCCGAAGAAAAACAGGCAATAAATACCGTAGATACAGCATTACCAGAATATAAATTAGTAAGCTGAATGAAGCCTTATTCAAAGCCAATGTGATGTCATGGCAACAGTGAAAAAGAGGTCACAAACGGCGAGGTTAATTTTCAAGCGAAGCCTGTGTTGACTCATTTGTGTCGTGGAAGCTCGTGATGGTGTACCAAAAAACCAAGCGCCTCAAGAAAAATTCTGCAGCAATTCAGGGATTTGTATATTAATGCGCAACATTCTCACGCCACTTGTCTACACTGAGAGTTATTTACAGCTACACTTGGTTATGAGTAGCCAAAAACGTTGGGTTATTTGATTGCTTTTAAGTTTTTTTGTTTCTTTGTTCGAATGATGTAAATTTATATTTTAAGGATGAAGTGCCTTTACTTCACGAATGATGTGTTTTCCCGCAGATCCCAGGTGCAGTGCCGAGTCGACTTTTTTTTACTATTTTCCTTAGCATTTCCGAGGTTCTTCAGTCGGCTTTTTTAGTTAAGTACTCGTTTTCTTGAGGATATGTGCACACAATGCATATTTTTGATTTCGTCCGTCCATTTTGGTAAAATCCTTTTTCTATTTTGTTTATGTCTGGGTTTTCAGTATTCTGTTCTACCAATTGTCTCCACTTACGCTGTTATAACGACTGAATGTGGTACTTCAACTAAATCTGCATTTTTGTGCAAATGCAGGGCGTTACACGGTTTGTTAATCTTGAGTATTTTTTAATTCGTATTTGCAAAGTTCTTTCACGGCTATTTTTTACTCCTTTTGCGATATCTGCAAGATACATATTTTTCATTTCGTCAGTCCATTATTGTAAAATTTATTTTTTATTTTTGTTATTTTTGGTTTTTCACTATTCTGTTTCGGCCAATTGTCTCCACTTACGCTATTACGATGATTAAATGGGTTACTTCCGCAAATTATGAATTTTTGTGAAAATGCAGGGCGTTACATGGTCCTGGCTGTGGGGGTACTCGGAAAAGAATGCCACGCATTAAAGCGGTTCCCGTCCCTTGGTCGGAATATAAACCTGGGTCTCTCGCGCAATGAAGTTACGTCCATCCGATTGCACCATTCGTACACCGTATTCATATGCAAAGCTTGGAGGTGATACTTGCGCTGCGTCGTTGCCACGGACGCCGCTGTTGCTAAGCCGCACTGCACCCCGGGAAATAATCGGCTAATTTTAATTGGGCGCGCTGTAAACATCCCTGTTTACCGTAGTGCCATTGGCCCGGACGCGGTCATTGATAAGCCGCGTTGGATGCCGGGAGATGAGCGTCTGATTTGAAAGTTGCATAGAAATATAGCGTGAAAGCAGATACACCAGCGGAAGTGAATCCGTATTTCATGAGGTAATAAGGTGATTCGATTAGGGGTGAATATTTGTGTGGTGTGTGTGTGTGTGTGTGTGTTATGGTTTTCTTTTAAGATCCAGTCAAGCTGAGCCAGTTGGTTTGTGTGGGGTTTGGTTTGGGTTGGGTCAGAGGTTTGGTTGGGTTTGTTGGGTAAGGTATGGGTTGAGGGGGTGTGGGTTTGGGGTAGGTTAATGGTTTGCTTGGAGTTGTGAGCTCTTGTTTGCTTTATACTGACTGGTGAGAAGCTTCGCGCCCATCCCTCTTCTCTGAAGGGGAGGGGTTGGTTAGTTTTTTATTGTTCATTACTCACATGAAGTAAGCCGCAGGACTCCGTTTCGTAATGCCGTAAGAGATTACATGAATTGCTACCTTAGAGGTTACTAACATGAAATCAAGGGTCTTTTTGAGCCCACGATTATTTTGTGGATACTCCCTTATATGTTGGTTTCGGAAGGTATTTGCCACTTACTGTTTTGCATAATTGCAGTTATTCGCACCCACCTAATTTTCCTATCCATTTACACCGCACCACGAGGGAAAAAAAATCTTCAGCCATGCTAACTTGGTTCGTCTTTTTTTGTTATCGACTGTTGCAGACGAGTGCAGCCATCTTTCTTACAAATGAGCGTGAATCCACGTTAGTAACAGGCGACCAGAAATAAGGGGTAACATTTGCTTGTGTGTTTTTATCGCTGACAGAGGTTATCTATATTATATAATAAGTATTTTCATTTTTTCTGCGTTCGTGGCGCGTTTCTGTTGTGAAGACATGAAAACATGAACAGAACATTTTGTCTTAGCTGTGCAATGAAGAGACGCTCAGATAATTTTACCGAAATTATATATGTAGCTGGAAAGTGTATTCCATCTCAAGGGATCCTTTATTTTAGTAATTCGGTGATATCGGAAGATATTTTTTGGTCGCAAAGCTTTATCGGAAAAGTTTCAAATGACATTTACGTTTAGATTTTAAAATGCACCATGCGATAGCGTTGTTTTGATGGCGAAGGAGTGATTTGGAGCCGAGTTTCTGTATGTACGATTTACGTTTCCGAGCGTTGAAGAGAGCAAAATTAGACTAACGGTTTTTTTTTCTCCGTGAAACACTAAAGACACAGGGTATCTACGCTTGTGTGACTTAAAATGTAGGCGTGAAAGGTTGCGCCTGCGGCGTGTTGGTCAGTTTTATGCAGAAGGCGAGAGTACTAAAGTCTCAAAGTGTTTATTCGCTTATGTCACTACCGGAATTGCCATCTAAGTGTAGTTCATCAAAACTTCCCCGGGAAAATTATGTGACAATTGGTTGCTTAGTACAGTTACGCTGGGTTTTATTCACTTGTAGTAAAGTGAAGTTGTAGTGGTGAAGAACTTTCCGTAGCAAACACAACAGAATTCACGCCTGATTTAAATAGATGAGCGCCTACGCGAAATGTATGGCTACAGAAAACAGCTGTAACCATTCTTTTCCTGAAATTGTGCAAGAACAAAGCCGCTGGCAATTGGCTGCTAAAACCCCTCTATCGTTATTCGAGTTTCATTTACGGCAAACTTTTAAATGTAATTCTGTAAGATTTCCCGTCTACTCACTGACATCCCCTCATTTTCCTGCTAGGGTAAAACTCCAGACCTTGCAAGTTTCATTAGACAACCATACAGCCATAGTCACTGCCATTACCACATGATGAGAAAAACGAATAGCTGTCCATTCTCTCTAATTGGCGTTTTTCACGTGAACGTACAAGAAGTGTGGGATTTGCACACGCAGAGAAATAAACTGTGGTGCTTTCAGCGGAGCGCAGGAACGCATTCAACCAGCTTCTGCAGGTGGAATAGAACCAATGAACTTGGGAGTGAGGGTCCGCGGTCCGAAATTGATTCGTAGCTGGTGCCCATAGGTCGATCTGTGAGGTCGGGATACGGGGCTATATCGCATTTGGCGTAACCATCGCGTGCGGGATTGTTGCCATTTGTTTCTACGCGAAGCGTATGTGCGCGGCTAGCTTACTTCTCCGTTAAATGTGCGCTATGCATTTAACGTCTGCTGTGCTCTTCGTTTAGATACGAATCACAATCACACGTATTATAAAAGTTAAATTGGTGTTTACACGCCGTTGGCCCCGAGAGCATGACCTGGGAAGTGAAACTCGCCGTTTATAAATTGTTACGAATTCATGCAACGAGGAACGTAATCTCAGACAAACCGACATTTCTAAATTTTATCTTTATCGATATATAAGAAGAGCGAAAAGAGTTTCACAGAACTTTTTTACAGACGGCTTTCAGATGCGGTTGTTACGGAGGAGTTCACCGAAAGTGCGCGTTCCCATGAAATATTCGTATCAAACCAACATCGGTTTTCGCCCATTCCTGGTTTAACCGATGTTGTGCAGTACCAACCCCGAGGAGCAATGAACGAGCTTACGGCCAGCCCCAGTTTGTATGGCAGTTCGAGAAAGAGTGCCACAAGGCATGGTGGTTGCGGAAGGCGAAATGAGGAGGAGTGCAAAATGGTGTGAAAATAGAGAAGGAAAGGGCAGAAAGGACGTACGAAGATGGTTGGCCAAATTGGGCGCCACGCTCCGGCACCTTTTGTGAGGGCTGCTCGGACGCGCGCTCTCGGCTACAGTATGCAGTGATGCGCTCTGCTGAAAGGCTGCAGGAGGGAGTGCTGCCAAATGAGAAGCTCTGCGCCGCAGAAGAGGTCTCGGTCAAGGGTACAGCAAAGCTAGTGGAGAATGAGGTGGCCACAGAAACTTTATAGCAGTCGTATAGAGACATTTTGCCTGCAATTGCGTGTTCAATATGCCGTCGGCACCTATTCCAAAATTTGCTGCAACCACCCCCGGGCTAATGCCACGAGAAACTGCAGCTGTCACTTCCCACCTCTAACTTCCCTAATGAAAGCTGTACTTGGCCAGGTTGCAATATTGTAGCCATGAGTTACAGGTCTTATATTTCTTCAGAGCACCTTTACAAGAAAAAGAGGGTACGGCAGTGTACTCAGGCATGATTATCAAACTATTTGATTTACTATATCACAAAATAAAAACTCTGCACAGTCTATTATGAAAATTCGCATCTCACAGAACCGTAACCGTAAGAATATCTGAGAATATTTTTAGAGGCGTCTCTCACAAGCGTGGGAATGCACGCGGCAGAAATTCCGTGGCCAGGGTGTTGAGATATAGTGGGCACATGATCACGGGTTTGGACTTCCAGCCAACGGCTTTCGTTCTGCAGCGAAGTTAACCCCTCGTTCGTTAGGTGTTTCGTGTCTCTGCATGTGCTGAAAGATGCTGGAAGCATAAAGAAGGTGGAAGTGAAGAGAATAGAGGCGGAACAGACTCTTACGCGTCTTGGGAGACCAAATAAACGGAAGAAAAATTGGCCGTGTATCCGCTCACCTCGCTGCAACTGTCATTGAAAGACGATAGTCGACTGCCACCTCTGCCACGTAAATGCGTCTCTATTCTCTGTCGCCCACCTCTCATGCTCTTCCCTCCCCTTTTGATCCTCCCACGATAAACACGGTGGGTATTTGCTCAAGTCAGCTCAATTCTCCCGCGCTCCACTGCTCGCGCCATCTACTGGTGCATTTTGCTACTATTGTACTTGAAACACTGCCAAGAGGTCTGGGCTTGCGTGAGATCTTTTGTATCTTCGGGTCGAAATATTGTTTTGAACGTGTATTTCTTGTTTGCTATCGCAAGTATCAAGCGCACATTTCTTTTCAGTTAAAAGAACACTGCGAGTGCCAGTTGTGCATTGATGTTTTGCCTCAAATATGCCAGATGTTTTCTTCTTGCTTTATCATTTTTACAAGTACCAAGTGTTTCCATATTCAGTGGTATGGGAACATTTTGCCTATATAAACCTCCCGTTCAAGTATTCTCTTACCTTTTTTTCCGTAAGACTAAATAAAGGTACAGACAGACGTACAAGCACACAGAAAAACAGACCAAAATTTTCTGGTGTAACTATCCCAAGAAAGACCATCGTAAACCGCCGCGGTGGCTCAGTGGCTGTGGCGTTGTGCCCCTGAGCCCAACGACACGTGTTCCCGACTGCAGTGGCTGCTTTTCAGATGGAGGCGAATAGCGAAAACTCATTGTGTTGAGATTTTGGCGCACGTAAAAGATGATAATAATAATAATAATAATAATAATAATAATAATAATAATAATAATAATAATAATAATAATAATAATAATAATAATAATAATAATAATAATAATTTATTCACTGTACATATGCAAATACATGATCCAGCCCGCATAAGCGTGTGGGGGTCGCTTGTGTGCGTGGCTGGGCAGCCCAGCGAATCACAGTTTGTGATTGAACATAATAAATATACATATAGCCATTTACAACCAAGTACTAGATTTCCACCATAAGAAAACAAGCTCGATAAATAGGAACACGAGTGTGGGAACATACAAGACATGAGAAAACACTGCCATTAAGGAAGCTTCCCAAGAAAGGAAATAATACAATCGTTACATAAAGGAATGCAAGCTTGGTGTTCAAACACAGTAAGAATTACAAACGGAAGAATGGGAAACTTTATGTGTCTGTGCTCAACCACTGTCGAAGCAAGCGTCTCACTGTGGTGAAGTTAGGGATATTGGGGTCAAAGTGAAGCTTATTAAAATAAAATGGAATATAGAAGCGGCGACTTCTTTTACCGAAATTGGTGTACACACGAGGTAGGACGAATCGTTCAGTGTAACGTAGCGGCTTTACTTTAATGTTTACTACTTTGAATGAATCATCAAAATAATTTTTCATTATTACATCAAAAATACACTGCTGGTGCACAGACAACATGTCAAAAGAATACATAATCGATTCAAGATCGTAATCATGGCATCGCGTACCATACGCAAGGTTAACGGCAATTTTATTTAATATTCGGTTTATAACGTTTAATTTGTAAGGGGAAGCAAAACCATAAGCAGTCAAACCATACTTGATAATAGACTCCCCTGGACATTTGTACACCATTTTTCTAACGGAGACGTCACAGCACGACCTCAAAGAATACAAATATATACAAATCAAACGCAACCGTTTAGCCACCTCCTGAATTTGCAGACTCCAAGATAATGTGTCGTCAAAGATCAAACCAAGGTATTTAACATTGTGTACAAAATCAAGTTCAGAGCACGAACAACCGAAACATTGAGTACCATGGAGAAAAACAGAGTAAGTCGGCGCTGGGGCTTTATGCGGGCTATGAAAACATAATAACTTTCTTTTGATGTGTTAACAAAAATACTGTTTATGTTGAACCAGTCGACCAAAACACAAATGTCCTCTTGAATAATTCGAGCTCCATCATAGTATGTGTCGCAGGCCAATGCAAGAACTGTATCATCCGCGTAAAGAAAAATTTTTGATTTCAAAGGAAGATCGCCCAGTTGGTTAACATATATATTAAATAATAAAGGCCCCAGCACAGACCCCTGTGGTACTCCATGGTCTATGGGAAGCGTATTACTGCTGCAATTTGAAATACGGACGCATTGAGCACGATCGGAAAAGTAATTATTAAAAAACTGCTTATACGGTCCTCTGAAACCAAAGGTATCTAATTTCCTTAGCATTGACTGGTGGTTAATTGTGTCAAAATGCCTTTCTCAAATCGACGAAAGGCAAATTACCATTTTGTTATTATCAAAGTTGCTGCAAATGTAATCGTTAAAATCTTCCAATAAATGTGTAGTGCTTAGTCCTCTGCGAAAACCGAATTGAACAGGGTTTATTAAATCGTATTTAGTGCAAAATGAAATCATGGACTTATACACAATTTTCTCTAAAATACACGACAAGGAGCATAAAATAGCTATCGGTCGGTAGTTATCATACAGTATTTTAGAACCTTTCTTATGAAGGGGTCTAATCACACTGACTTTCATTTTATTCGGAATTTCACGAGTAGGCAAGATTTTATTTATTATATAGAGCAATATATTTTTCAGTTTCTCAAACTTACAAAACAGGTCTCGAATTCTAATTCCATCAAATCCAGCTGATTTAGTTAGCGGTATCGATTTAACAACATCCCATAACTCAGACTCATTGACTGTGGGAAAATAGGCTGATTTTATATTTGATGGCGAAGTATATTCATCAAAGCGATTTGCGTTTGCGAGGTTAGTAAGTTGGTTAATTGATCGGACAAAGTGATTGTTAAGCTCATTCACAAGTGTCACGGGAGTTATATCCGGAAATGTTTCTTGGAGCATCATATCAATGTTCTTTTTTTACGGTCTTCCTACCACACTATTAACGACACCCCATTTTTTTCGTATGTCACGGCCGCATGCTGTAAAATGTTTAAGATGATATAATTTTTTAGCTAACCTTATTTTTGCTGTTATTTTGTTTCTAAGTGGCCGAAACTCTTCCTTTAAAAGGGTATTTTCAGGATTTCTTTGCCACTTTTTTTGCAGAATGCTTTTATATTTACAAAGCGAAATTATTTCTACATTGATCCACGGGCTAGATTTATTTCCCCTTGTAACCTGTATTTTAACCTTTGAGTCATCGTAAATATTTTCGAATGTTTCAACAAACAATCTATAAGCTTGTAAATGGTCGTAGTGTAGCAAGGAATCCCAGTTAAATGATGGAATTTTTCTATCTACCTTTTCAGAATTTATAATAACTTTGGTATCACCTTCAACATTATCGTGTACATTGTGATTTCCTAACACAGACATAGCAATAATATAATGATCAGAGACCTTTTCTTTAATTATACAGCCTAGGGTAGTTTTTTGGGGCACCCTAATATTTATATGATCAATACACGTCCTTGTCAGTCGTTTGTTTAGTATTTCTTCACGTGTATATCCTTGAATCAGATTTTCGAAACCATGACTTGCCAATAATGTTAAGTAGTCAGTAACTCCCGGCTTAGATGAAGTAGATGTGTCAATGTTAAAGTCACCAACTAAAATTACCTGTTTATTGCACTGTGTTTGATTAAGAAATCATGCAGTTCGTTAAGGAAGACAGATATATCCCTATTCGGGGGTCGGTAAACGCAACAAATCAGGAAATCTTCGCAATCTTTAGTGATAGAAACAGCAATTACCTCTGCCTCACTGAACTGGACTTCTAAACGTTCAACCAGCCAAGTGCTCCGTACAAACATTCCAATACCACCTCCTTTTCTACCTTCTCTACATAGACTAATTAACTGAAAATTGTTAAGAAATATTTGAGAGCATTCAGATTTGCTGACATTAATTTCTGTAAGAACAAGGACATCCAATAAAAGCAGTGTGCAATCAAGGTAAACCTGGAGCATACCCCAATGTTTCTGCAAACTTCTAACATTTACGTGAACTAAATTGAATACTACATTGCTACAATGCACAGAAGCCCATTCGCGTTTTCTGTTTTCCCATTCAATGACAGATTCTAAAGTTTCAGTCATCAATTTCAACTATTTTAGACAAGTCGGCTTCACACTTAATGCGGATCAGTGGCATCCCTTCATCTTTCTTAGCATATATTTTCCCATTTCGGACCCAAACGAAGCGGTACTGGTTCGCGGTAGCCTTGTTCTTTGTTAACCAATAAACATGTTTTGTGCGAGCAGTCAGGTTTTCGTTCACGAATATCTTTTCGTCCCTCAAAAAACTCCTTTCCTCAAGCCATTTGTGCCTAGTGTCAAGCCTAGTGAAGCGAACTAAAATAGGCGCAACAGCATTAGATCGGGCCTTGACCCTGTGAACAGCCTCTACCTCTTCAGGACGGGGAACCGGTAGTTTCAGCTTATTAGCTAATGAACCCAGGACACCTCGGAGGTCTTCCCCGTCGGTTTCTTCCCCGTCGGAGGTCTTCCCCGTCGGATCCCCGAGTGGTCTAAATTAATCCGGAGCACTCCCCTACGGCCCGCCTCATAGCCCAGGTGTAGCATCGGTGCGTAGTTTGAAATGAGCACGTCCACGAACCGCATAGTTGGAAACGAGACCGTCCACAGCCAGCCGCTGATTACGTGGGAGCGCAGGGCAAGAGGTAGCACGAAGGACGAATGAGGGACGAAGGGAACAGAACAGGAAACGTGGGGATGGAAAGAGCAGATTGACACCTCACAAGTAGTCTATTCGGGGTGCCCGTCACCTCCCTTGCAGGGTAACTTTCTAAGGCATTGGCAAGCAAGTTTCAATGGTTAGTTGCAAAGATTCTTGCTTGCGGTATACCCTTGTTAATATTCACGCAGTGTATGGTTGCTGAATTCTGCTGGTCCCCGCAGATTGTCGGGCTACACACTTTTGGGGGGAAAGATAGCTGAAATTTATTTAATTGAGGAGAAAAACAACTCACTTTTGTTCAGAAATTTTGGCGTAAGGTAAACCCCTGAGGTATCCAAAAAAATATTCGTCTTTCGTCACAGTGGGCCGAATCATGCCTAAGGGGAAGTTTCGAAGGGGTAAACTACAAGATCAACTTTTTAGAACTCGTTGGCAAAGAGGCGTTGGTGATTCGGAAGACAATAAATAAATACGTCCATGCACTCCGTACGTATGGTTAACCAGCGAAGCTGAAGCGTGCGGGCGGTTTTTAAGCACGACACGCGGCCCACTACTTTTGAAGTAACGTGCGGCCGGAGTTTTCCACTGCACCATTGACGCTGCTCCGCCCGCACCACCATTGCCCCTTCCCGCCGCTATTGCTAGAGCTGCGCTCCACGCAGTATATCTCTGTGCACGAGCTCTGCTGCGATAAGCCCCGCCAACTGTATCCCCTTTCTTCGAATTCCTCTCCAACCTTTTTTTTTGCGTATGCGCACGGGGTAGCACCAGATCAGTTTTCTGCACTCCAGTAAATGTGATAAGGTATTCCGTCTTTTTGGTTGCAACTAATTGTAAACGCAGATCGAATCAAAGTGCTCCGCTCTTATTCAGTCTGTACTGACGTTGCAGGTGTAAGGCTGGCTTTCAATCTCCGAAACGATGACCGGTGGGGCCACTTCTTGCCTGAGCGCAGCGTTTCCCGTCATTGTAGTCTTAGCCTGTGTCAGCTCATCCCAAGCAGTCAACATCACCGATGAGTCCCCTGCGACGGATTCTTTTGAATCCTACAAGGAACAGTTCAGACAGGTTTTGGACAGCGTATTCGCCAAAATTCCACCAAGTTTCATGCAGAAACTCCAGGAGGCCGAAATATCTCCCACTTGCACCATCGGAATGCTTAAAATGATTCGTGGGATGCGGAAGTTGGAACCCTGGGCTTTAAGGCGTGAGTATGCATACGATTTTACCTACCTTTTGTGGATGCTATGTTAGCCCTAGCGTCCCCCAGTCCCCTACGTGGGCTACCTGTCAGTAGTGTTTGGTTGAGGCCGTTACGGAACATTTAATGTGCTGTTTTATTTGCTCATATCAGGATAGCGCCACGCACTGTCTATGTCCAAAGTTGTGGGAACGGGCGGCGGGAAGGTAACTTAGTGCGCGATTTGCCAAGTGAAAACTGGAAGTTATGGCTGCAAAAAACAATTTGACGACAGAGGCAGTGAATGTTGTGCGTCTTCGCTCCTTGTTCTGTCTAATTTTTATCCACAGTGTTTGACGCGTCAGGCAAGTACCCAAACGGGCTTATTGAACTCACCAAAGCCGACCTCGGTGCCTTCGACGAATGCCTCGATACGACGGTACGCGATGAGTTCGGGCGAGCAACATCAGTTGGCCAGTACTGCTCATTCAAGATCTACAACAAGAATGGGAAATCATATCTGGACAAGATGGAGCCTGTATTTAAAGCGATGAACCCGATGGTGAGTGTTGAATGAAGAATACGTTGGTTTCGGCACTTGATTAATTTTCCTCACTTTACTTAGTTTCTGTTATTTGTCGAAAAATCCAAGTGTTTGAGGGGGCTTTCTTTACATATCCGCTTCATCCTTCTAGCGTAATATCGCATTGCCCCTTTGTGATTGTTCTTAGCCATACAAATTAGCGCATTGCCGGACGCAACTAAAGTACGCCACTCCCTCCTATTGTGCCGCATTTCACACAAACCCTTGACGATACGAGTGGCCCTAAGTTGCTACAATAACTTAATACCGCGAATACAGCTTAATGAATAGTAAAAACATAATTCAAAGACCTGTTCTCCTTCTCCTGCCCAACTTGAAGTTGGACCCAAGCGCCCTCCTTGCTCCAGCGTCTGGAGTACGCAACACGATTGATGGTGGGGTTTAACGCGGCTAAGCTACGCCTGTGCTGTGAGGCGGGCCGTAGTGGAGGGCTCCGGGTTAACTTTGACCACCTGGGTATCTTTATAGTGAGAAGAAGTCTCTGCACACGGGCGTTTTCGTTTTTCGCCTCCATCTGAAAAGCAGCGACCGCGGCCGGAATCGAACCCGCGTCCTTGGGTTCAGCACCACAAAGCCTTAGCCATGAGCCGCCTTGGCGGGGGAAGACCGCAACGCGATGTTTCACCCACGTTACTCTTACATTGTGCCAACCGTCCTTAGCCCTCTAACCATGTTAGTTGCCAAGTTTGCTCGCTTTCGCAGCGGAACTGCCTACATCTCGCTCCTTTTGCGGTCCACCACTAACGGTATTTTACCGTCATTGTTTCCATTACTTTCACTCTATCGTTCTTACTGGCTGCAAGCTCGAATGTAAGGACGCATACAAGTGGCCGCTTGAGTAGAGAGAGAGAGAGAGAGAGGACCACTTCACTCACTGCTGGGTAAGGGACAGGGGCTGGTGGAGCCCAGAGGGCCTCCGCGATCTGTTGGGACCTGGAGGCGACGGTGGTCTGGGCCAGAGCTACACCACGTGCATCACGCTTCCGTCGGTGCCACAAAACTTGCTCTTGGGGTTCAAGAACTTGGTAGGGTAAAACTGGTGGAGTCTGATCGGACGCATGAGTGTGTTCATGAGTGCATGAGACAGCAGAAAATACTGAGTCTCCTCAGTGTTGTCTGCTATGGCTTGATGAGATTGGGCTGAGGATCTCGTAGTTGTCGCCTCCTGGCTCGAATGGGTTCAATGATTTTGGCGAAAGACATCATGCGTTTGGAGGAGGCGCCAGGTTCTGGTCTCCTCCCCTGTGATGCTGGGGTGCGGGGGGGTGGAGGCGGGGGAGGCGGTATGGTTGTGTGATCTCCCGGAACGAGATCACAATGTCCCAAGAGCTGGGGAGGCCGTGGTTAGGCTCAGACGAAGGGCCTGCTCGTGTAGTGATAGCTAGAGCTTCTCGGTTGGCCGATTCGTTGGCGCCTATTCCTGTGCGGGTGCGGACCCACAAGGGCCACGGGGTGGGGAGGGGGTTTTAGAGATAGATTTTGGAGGGTGATTTTGGATATCCTACCAGCTTGGAAATTTCCAATTGCTGCTTGCGAGTCTGGCAGGATGTTGTTTGGACAGGGGTCTTGGGCTAGGAGAGGGATATGGCCGCCTCATTAATTGTTGTAGCTGAGCGTGTGAGGACAGGGAGGGAGTCCCGAGGGGTCCCGTCGTGGCAGCTGGCGCTCCGCGCTTTTGTTTTCCCCATTACAGCGTGGCCAAGGTTCAGAAGCCTCTCCGCGCTTTTGCTCCACACTGTCGTTCTTTGCTCTTCCACCGTTTCCTCTAGATACAGCGCGGGACGAAAATGAGCACAGAGCAGTAGAAACTTCGCCGACGTGTCCCATCTATTGTTAACACAATAATAGGTTCAGCAAACCACATTATATGTCGCCGAGTACACGTATTTATATTTGTTCGACCATGCGATAGTCCCTCTAAACATTATTTACCTATCACTGAGGCGATGTACACGGTTAAACTGGAGTGTATTAAAGACACATTTTCAGTTTTTGTCGTTTCAATAATGAATACTCGAAATATAATAATTGAAACTGTTCACAATAGAATGCTGCGGGAAAACGTCAGGCAAATGATATTTTTTGCACTCAATACGGAAGAGTTCGGCAGATGTACTGTTTTATTATTTTGTAAAATTAAATTCTTCTATTTAAGCACATAGTTTACACGAATGTGCGAACTGCGTAATTGAATTGTGCACTTCGATTGCGGGGCATATGCATAAAGGGATGTTGAGTAACACTTCGCTCATATTGCGCGCTTGGCCCGCTACCACAGAACACGCGGTGCTGATTCGCTTGACCCGTTTGCGTGATTCAGCCATGAGGGAAAGACTTTTGATGCATTGGTGGCTTCTTGGTTCTTTTTAACGCGTTGATTTCTGCGAGTTTAATTCATTTTGCGTACCTCTGTTTGTTCGTGCTACTAGTTTATCTCACGTGCGTTATACGGGTTAAGTTCAGTTTGGCGTGTGTAAGGGTGTTGTTTTTATAATTTCTGTAAGCACAATCACCGCCCCTTTGTTTAACAGAGGAACCCCGAGCGTCGGCCTCCCATGTTCGCCGTTTACCATGTCTTACAGCGAATTTGTACTTTCGTATCAGTTTGTAACGACACAGCTTCATCTTGTACTGCAGTAACCCCTACTTCCACAACTTCAACAACTAGCAGAATAACTACAACTCCCACAAGTACTATTACTCCTACTAGTACTACGGTGTTACTACTATTACTTAATTAGTACTGCTATTTCTAGCGGTACCGCTGGTTGTACGACTGCTGCCACTACAACGACTATGTACTGCTGCAATCGCTACCACGGCGGCAACCAGACTGTTTCAGTGCGTTGTTGGATAGATTGCACTATCTTGGATAACGGGTAAAGTCAATGGCTCACTATATTAACGTCAAAAAATGCGGATAAGGTAACATGGGCGGGCATTTGGGCTACAGAGGTGAATTTGCATTCCATCCACACTGTGACGAAGAGGTAGGCCATAAGTTCGGTTAATATGTGTAGTTATCATCCCTTGAATTTACTCCCGAACAGCTTCACGCCTTGGAATTTTTTGTATTTGCTCGGGCACGAAGAGATTTCTACCGTACCTGAGTTAAATCTTGAATACATATATTTGCACGGTAGACAGAGCCCAGCGATTGGTGGCAAGGGAACCCGTGTCTCCTCTTTGAGAAACGCGAGCTATATCTCTTGAACATGCCATAGTAGATGACGACAGACGTTTTAGAGTATTTAAAGGATCTTCTTAGAAGAAGCAAATACACTGGCACTTCCGCTTCGCTTTACATACCTTTTGGTTATCTCCACTCATTTCCACTTATCTTTTATCTAAGTACACTGGCATCTCTTGGTTCACAAGGTTCAACTGTATCCCTCCAATGTACTTGGACTGAATGATCATGTCTTGATGTATCGTATTCAAATTTCAAGCATTTGTTTGTTTCTTTGATTTTTGTGCTTTATTTTTTCTTCCTTCTGCGTATGTTTTACATTATTTGTGCTAAATCTCGTTTTGCGGGATGCATCTACAAGCGCCTTGACTATTGGCGCAATGCCAAAAATCAGGGAATGTTTTATTTGTTCCGTTATTTTTAATTAATGCCCTTATTTTGCGATTTGCGTCACGTTCTTTCTTCGTGGCAGTGGGAAATTTTGCTTGAAATTTCACTTTCGCCTTTCAGGTGCTGAAGTACAAAGAATACTTCTCTTTGGACTGGGTTCCTATGCTCCGCATGGGAATCTGCGTACTCGACGATTGCACCCAGACCGACTTGCAGGCACTGGTTGATTCAGGTAGGCCAATGATGTATTTACAAGAGCGGGCACAAATACCGCATTGCGCTGTCTGAAGTGGTAAGATCAGCTAGGAATTGTGCATTGCGGTAGGGGAGAATTGAAACTGAGCGTTGGTTTCTGCATGTAGTAAACTAAACGAGCATTTTCACAGCAAACCACGCGGGTGAAAATTGCATGTGCGTCTGCTTGTTTGAGTGCGGTACAGCTTGCATCCGGGTTTTTCTCAAAACGAAAACAGCAGCTCTTATATAAATTTTGCGTTGAAAGGTTCATTCCGATTAATTTAATGGCAAAGATAAAAAAGGGGGTACTTTTATTTTGCCTCGCTTTGTTGCGGGGTTTTCGATTATTCTGCCTATTGTAAGGCATACGGCATGAATGACCAATATTATAAGGCATAAATGTCCAAGCTGTTTTAAAAACAATTACACGCAAAACCTCTTCGACATGCTCAAAACAAGCGGAGTACCTATTTCTACCACAGTGGGAAAAAATGCAGATTTCATATTCGCATAGAGCGGATTCACTGTAAATGCCGGAAACTGCTCGATAGGTCTTGCAAAATTGACTTCTTAGGTGATCACTGGTGGTCATTCGCCCATGAAAGTGCGCACATATGAGCAACACATATAAAAAGAAGAAAAACAGCGCTAAAAAATCAGAAAAATTTGTTAATTTTCAGGAGAAGAAGGGTTTCCTTTGTATAGCTATTAGTATGTTCTTGCAGCGCAGTATATAAGAGAATAAAACGTAATCGGCGGGAGATGTTTACAATAATAATGACGGAGCGGGATACTTCCAGATCACGGAGGTGGTTCCTTTAGGGAGATTGCAAAATGCAACGAACAGTTTCGTTTGTCAAGGAAGTCTAGAGATACAACACCTTTGGGCAGCGCCATTAGAACTTAAGTACGAAAACTAAGCAAATAGGGAGGGTGCAACCGTCTTTGAGAGTAATAAAAGGGGGCGGTGGAAACTTTAGATGCCACCGCCCCCTTTTATGTACCTGAAACCCGAGGCTGTCCACACGTAATAGAGAACACAAAAATGGTAGGTTATTACCCCAAAGTAATTACATTTTTCGCTCAGTTTTCTAACGGCTGCTCGCAATCTGCGCTATAAACTGTTGTTGCGAACGCTAAGCTGATATTTGCGATATTTGAAACCGCTGTGAAACGCGATTAGACTATTCAGATTCGAGAAAAAAAACTAAAGCTAACAGGTGAAGCAATGGGGGAGAGGTGGGGGAAGGGTGATATCACTCTGCATGGTACACCTCACGCCTTCATTTTTTGAGATGAAGCGTGGGGAACAACCCGACTTTTCTCTCGGAAGTAAGAAGGGGTGGAGGAGATAATGTAGGCGCCCATTCTTGCCATTCATAACTCCAGTGGTTTGAAACCCTTTTAAGAACCCTTGCTGATGGCAATTCACTGAAGATACTCTGTTCTGCACGAGATCTTAATAATTCTTATTGATACATGGTTCGGGCCAACAACAGACAGTGTTGACAGCGTTAGATTTCCTGCTTGTTTCATCGCCCTGAATACCGCAATGTGTAGCACATTTTCAGGGCTTTTTAAAACCAATTTTCATGCATTTTTGACCAGAAATGAGTGTTCAAAAGTGCCCTTGTCTTTTCACCACGCTGTTTGGTGATTAATTGACGTTGACTGTGTCGCCACAATTGCATGTCGAGGGCCTAAATTTATTAAATTTAAAGATGTCACGAGGTGTAGAAGGTACAGAAAACTATTTTTGCAATATATACACCAATCTGCGAATGCGCCGTACAGCGGCAGCTGAGGAGACGGAACGACTGGAAGGCGATATCTCTCAAACGCCACTCGAGAACGCATTCTTCCTGAAAATTGCGCCAAACAGCGCAGTGACATCAACGCGAAAGCAAAAAAAAAGAAGGCCCACTAAACGAAAAACTCTGCTTCCGGCATTCTGCGCCGACCGGTACCTGTAGTAGCAGAACTTCTACAAAACCTTCCATTGGCTGTCACGCTAAGAACATACGTACCTATCTTTATTGGCCAAGGCTGTCCCCGGATGTTTCATTAGGCTGAAGTTGCTGCTTTGAGGTCTAAGTATGTCAACAGGTCAACAATCAACAATGTCAACAATCTGCAGACTCTACATCGTCGGCAGCCGTTTCCTAGCAAGGAGTGAAAGATGACCGTTTACTGTAGTCCATGGCGGAAACCACGTAGCAAAAGTAGGAAATATTACCTGCAGCACCAAACTCGAAGGAGCGCGCAGAGGTGTTTAATTAACCAACAATGCGTTCGAATTCGGAGCTGACTGGAATTGCTTCGGTGCCTTTGGACTTTTTGGTCCCGTTCAATGTGCTTTTGTGTACACAAGCAAACAATTAGTAAACTGTTTTTTTTTCAGTCCTGAGTATTTGTTAGGAGTTTGTGCGCTCAACAGGATTGCACTGCTGTGAAGCAGTTTCGGGCAGTAAAGAATGCAAATCACGGTGGCATCATACCAACTATTACTGAGGCCAAAGGAAGACTTTCAGGATTAGGAAACCATCAAATTACATGTAAAAAGAGCAGGACATCATTGCCGTTTCTGTGATGCTGTTGTCTTAACTTCCATAGTTTACAAATATAAGGCTCTGAACTCCACAAACCATTGAAATAACTCATTACGTAAGTTGAACTAAGGATTCTGCCACAAATAGGAACTTAAAAAGCCGTCTTCAGAGTACCTTTAAAGGGAAAATGAAGGGAGTCTCAAATATCCTCAATACCGATACACGTAAAAAAAACCACTTCGTAGGCATGTACAGTTCGTAGGATATAGACTGCACTTTACCTTCAAAGGCCGTTCGACAGTGCTGTTTCCGCCACTCTATCCTCCCACCCGCCGCGGTGGCTCAGTGGCCAAGGCGTTGCGCTGGTGAGCACAAGGTCGCGTGTTCGATTCCCGGCCGCGGCGGCCGCTTCTCTGATGGGGGAGAAAAGCAGAAACGCCCGTGTGTATACGGATTTCGGCGCACGTTAAAGATCCCCAGGTGGTCAAAATTAATCCGGAGCCCTCCACTACGGCGCGACTCATCGCAGGCGTTGCGCCGGCGCGTTAAACACTACGATCAGTCACCCTATCCTCCCAACCAATTAGCTTGGTTATGGCAAGAGCCTGGAAATCCACAGGGCTAGAGCGAGACGATTTTCGGCGTTTGACATGGCCACCTTGTGCGTGAAGTTGTAAAAACTCATTATAAGGTTGCAAATAGGTAAAAGCACAGTTTGGAGGTGTGAAAAAGCATCAAAACATAGGGCAAACTAGTCTGACATCATTTCAGTAGTTGGTGAGGTGGCCAAGATTGGCTCATCGTGTTTTTCGTTCTCCCATACATTGCATTGAACGAACGCTTATTTATTCCACTGCACATTAGAACCACAAATTACTTCGACGAATCACTTGCTTATCTGTCCAGGAAGGCTCAATAATGCCAGCCACCCATAACAATACATACTAACCTTTAAAACACAACCTGATTCAATATTGGAAAACACGTATTCCGCCATTGTGCGATTTGAGCGGTTACAAAAAAAATGAAATGCTATTTCGTGGAGATTTATTTCCCAACCACCTCATTTTTACAACTAGCCAGTAATATGCTGGAAAATGTGTGCTGTTATAATACACTATAATAATGTGCTGTTAAAATACATTTATAGACGTAAAAAAAACGGCTTGTCACGGCGTTCGGTTGGCTGAGACGTGAAAGGATGTCATTCTTTAAAGGTATTACAATTGCGGCAGCAGTCTGAACCCGGCCTAACAAGCTTTGCCGTGCGCCGTTAAGTCACCGGGAATTTGTGCGCTGTATAGCTGCGCGCTGTTGGTTTCTCGAGCGCTTAAAGTTGCAAGCACTGTTCGGATGAACATCATCTTTCACAAGCTGGTTGTTGCTGGGCGCCATTGTGTCACCTAGCTTGAAAAGGGGGCGAAAGACTAAAGCCAGGCTCGCAAAAAAAGAGGAAACTCTAGATTGTAGCTAGAAACTAACTAATATGTGTCCCAATACGAAACAACGCCGAGTATATGACATCTATAAAATTACACAAATTTTAACATAGCTTCAAACTTTTAGTGGTCCGATCACTACTGCAAGCTCTTTACGGCAAACGATGATTGGCGCCGTGCAGCCAATTAAAAAAGCACCAAAAATATATCAGCATGTCATCCCGAAAACAGTCACATAAGAATCCTCGGCATGGGCACACAGAAAAGAGGAGAACAGTAAATCGCTAAACGGCAGGAAATCTTTGGCCATTTAGGCCACGTTGTAAAACACCTGCACAATGGAAGAGCAGGAATGAAAGATGAAATGACACAACTTGCGCAGGAACTGACCATGAACTGGGTATTCTACAGATTGCCGTACCACGAACTTACCAACGCTGAAGAAGGACAAATAAACACCATCAATATGGCAGCATATAGGAAAGCCCTCAACCTCCCTATTTTCCAAATTACCTCAATGGTCTTTAAATTGTGCTTTATATAAGAGGGTTTTCAGGCTTTATTCTTCAGCCGCTCCATCAGCAGCGGTAGCACCGAAGCACCAAGTCGCGCTGACCAGCAAGTCGAGACGGAGAGCCAACGCGACGAGACTTCTTCTTCGTCCCAGCGATGGCGATGGGACATCCACGACTTGGTGCCTCTTCCATGTGTGGCTTCTGTGTCACATACCCACGCATTGCGAATGACCAGTGCTGTCCACGCTCCTACATTATTTAAACGAGTATGGTGTTGGCGATGGTCTTCCTTACATTTATAATACCTGTGAAGAAATCAGACAGGCCACTTTCCTAACACAAAAGGAGCATCTGGGAAAAACAAAATTGGTACAGCTTATCCTATGAAATATAGGCACACGTTCAGAACAAAAAGGCTTGACGCCATGACGGGTATGTCACCGATACAACGACTTTCGATAAATACCCTCACCCTGCAAAAAAAAAAAAAAGATCCATACCTTTGAATTCCTTTGAGGAAAGTTTAACCCGCTGCGGTGGCTTGAAGTTTAACCCACCGCGTCCTCGTGCTCAGCAACACAACTCGCCGTTGTGCTGCTGAGCACGAGGTCGCGGGTTCGATTCCCGGCCGCGGCGGCCGCTTTTCTGATGGAGGCGAAAAGCAAAAACGCCCGTGTGTACGAGATTTCGGCGCACGTTAATGATCCCTAGGTGGTCAAAATTAATCCGGAGCCCTCCACTACGGCGCGCCTCATCGCCTGCGTTGCGTCGGCAAGACCGTACAATCAATCAATCGAGGACATTTCGAGAACCATGCACGGGAATGTTCGACAGTACGAAGGAAACAATTGCCGTAGTGGGGCAGTGTAGAAATCGCGGTGATTTCGTACGGAAAAAGAGTAAATCAGGGCCATCCTCCTGGCGATCCGCCTAGCGGAACTATCGAATTGATGCTTAAACATTGTTATACAAGCTCAAAAGACCATTAGTCTCTTGGCTGCAGGCCGAGTAAACGTTTTAGAAAGATTCTCCAATCCACAATAATGAAATTTCACATCACATTAACACCCAGACACAATGGTCTGGTAGGGAGCGACGCAACCGTTCAAGATCCAACCGAAGTCAAAGACTGTGCTCCCTGTTTACCACGGCTACCCCACTACACTGCCTGAAAAATGTGGAGAACGTGTCTTCATCCTACGCCCAGCAACACCATCCTTCCACCTGCCACATGGGATCTCGACGCCGAAGAATCGCAAACTGTGCGCAGAATACACACCAACACATATATCCGCAAATCTAAATGAGTGAATCTGTTAAGTAGAAAACGTCCGACATTAACATTAAAATGTGCTAAATACGGAGAAACACCCACTCTCTTCTAAAAAACCGGATGATATCCACTAATATGCTCTGGAGTGAACAACTGACATTACATGTCTCAGTGATACAGACTCATGGCAAGCTGCTCTGGCTGGCTTGCAAGATCGGCGTGAGCGGATTATGGGGCCTTCGACTTCTGGTTCCATCGTTGAGTTCCCTATCACCTCTGTACCCCTTTTCTAAAACTTTCATTAAGTCTTACTCAACGAAAATCTGTCTGGGAGTGTCCAAATAAAAACCAAAACGTTCATAGAAGCCACCACGCTAGAGAATAAACACTTTAAAACTCGGCCTCTGATTTTCGTGTACCGCAGTGATTAAAACCGTTGCGGTTAGTCTATAGCTCTTGTCACTAAACTTCAGTGCTCGGAAAGCATAAAGGATAAATGCAGCAACTGCGTTCCAAAACGCCCCCTCGACGCCGAAGTAACGCTGTCGGGGCGTACATCTTAAGACCTAAACGTTTATGTCATCCACAACTTCTGATATTGGATTTAAATAGTAAGCAACATTTCTGGTAGCACTAGCTCCGAGATGCATTCAGTCTTCTGGTTTTCCCAGTGCGCGTTCTGTGAAATTATTGCGTAAGGGAATTGCCTATAGTCAATGGCATTATTAAGGGGCATATGCTCCTTTTCTTCGAGTGCAAAGACCCTTTCATCATGCCACCCCTGAGGTTTAGCGTAGCGAAATTTAAACGTTCCCTGAAGAATTATACTCACCGCAACATCATGCGTTTCCGTTATTTTTTGGCAAGCGTTGGGAGGTCCAGAATTCAAAACAAGAAAGAATAGGGGCCGAATGAAGCGTATAAAAACAGGTAAAATGGGTGCGAAGTGTTTTACTCCGCCTCGAACAAACTGGTGTAAGCTGTGCAATCTACCCCGTACAACACGCAACATTTGCACCTTCGAACGCTTCAACCATCGCGTTTCGTCGGTAATATTCATCTCAGTCCAATGTGATGTCGGAGAATGCCCGGCTGAAATGACACAACTTTCTATCACGTGCCTGAACTTGTATGTCAGGGACATACCTGTACTTTCCTTTATTTTTAATGCTGAGTATCCCTCACGCCTGAATTGGCGATATCCGCGTGACAAAACGGCGGGGCCCAAAGCTTCAGTGAATATCCTGCCTTCTTCACCTAGTGAATCTCCCACGGGTCTGCCGCGCCAGTGCTTCACTAGATGTCGCAAGCACCCCTCAGATGCGTAGTTTGTGCGTGATGCGTAGAAACGCAACAACGGAAATGGAGGGAGCGTCTACATTACCGTGGGGTTGGACAGAGTAGCTCGAAAAGTGGAGGCATTGAATGGACTTGCGAGATAGTTGGGGAGGGAAGGTTAAGGGAAGGTTAAGAGAAGGCAAAATTTGGAGTTCTGGAAAAATAGAGGGAGAGGGGTGGAGATGCTGTGAAGGGTCTCTACCTTGTAAGCGGAAATATGTCTCAGAACCAGGGTGCCATTTACAGCGCATACCTCCGGGCATTAATCTGTATAAGCTTTCTAAAATCACCGCACATTGCCGCGCTAACGTGTGGTAAGTGTGCACGTGATTCGGCTGGTGCCAGTTCTGTGTTACGTCTATTGGACCATCCACGTAGAACGGTGACTTGTTGCAGTAAGATCACGCTTCATAGGATCATTTCTATATGAGCGTTCAAGATTCGTCCGCGATCTCTTGTTGCAGTGGTCGATTAGACGTAACATCACGCATTACGTGTAGCACTCTTACTAATACAATGCTTATCGGATCTACGTAGATAATCAGCCCAAATGATGTGCTATACATCAAGTTCTGTTCTTAGATAGCGACAACACGTTTCAAGGCTTGCATTCGAAATATTTTCGATTATTCCCAAAAGTGGAAACAAATGGGCGTGCCGAGCCCTGTTTAGTTTGGAATTGCTTTTATAGCGGACAGCATAACCACGTTTATCGCGGTTTCCAGACTTCAAGACGTTTTCATTACTTTTTTCTTCTCTCTGTCTTCTTTATTTCTTTTCTTTTTTTTTTTTCACTGGTCGCAGTTTTCAACTGACGTAGCATGTTACGCTTACTGCTGGAGCGACACCGTCAGTATGATTAAACTGCTCTCTCTCTCTCTCTCTCTCTCTCTCTCTCTCTCTCTCTCTCTCTCTCTCTCTCTCTCTCTCTCTCTCTCTCTCTCTCTCTCTCTCTCTCTCTCTCTATCGCTCGTGGTTTCATGTCGATTCCGATACTTCGTTCCGTTACTTTTGCAGTGAAACCACCGATCATTGACATTGAAGTTGCCAACTGTGTTACACGTGAGCCTGAACCATGGACAACCACTCAGAAAGCCATCGTGTGAGTTTTTTTTCGTTTGAAAAACTGCTGATGCCTAAACAAAACTGGCAGTCTAGGCAGGTTGTAATTGTTATTTAACGCAAAAAAGCCAGACTTGAAAAAAAATACCTAGACGAGTTTCTGAATAATGGTTCAATTCCGAGGCTGGTTGTCACAAATTGGAAATAAGGTGCCGGCGGCCGTACAACCCACAGGCTCCGATGACTGGCGCCGAACGTCGAAATGGTCACGGTGATCTTAGTGCCAGCCTCCAAAAAATCCATAACTCTAGTTATTAAACACCCAAAAGCACTCAATGAAGTCACATGATAATATATTACAGTTTAAAGGGGGTCAGTAAAACAAAGTTTTGCACGGGCTTGTCCAGGGGGTCTGCGTGGAATTTTCTTCACGATCGTTAAATTTTCTTTGGTAAGATGAGATCGAAAATATCCCTGTGTCGCTAAGTGTTGTTCACCCTAACCCCACAAACTATTTTGTAAACTCCTAATATACTTGAGGGTTTATTTGACCACAGTTCGCCTCAGGTAAGAATAATTGCGATCATAATAGGCCAGTTGGGAGTCACAGCGCACGAATTTTCTGCGCTGTTGCGTTGCGCACTCTTGGGTTCGCCAAAGCATGTCTCACTGCTTGCATTGTAAGAGGCCCCAGCGCACGTCATCCTTGAGTCACATCGTATGTAGGGCGTCGTTTTTGGACATATCTGCTTACTTCGATGCCGCAGTTGCCATTGCCGTGAACTGTGGGGAAGAGTAGACACAAAGAACATTTGATTACTCCGGCCCAATTGTTGACTGGTAGCGTTGAATTGAACTGTAAAGGAGTTTTTTTTTTTCGGTTAGTAGGGACGCGCACAGGCTACAGAAACCGCAGAAGGCTAGTTTTGATAAGAAGAACTTTAAAGAAACTCTGCGACACTTCTGATAAATCCTTTCACTCTTTCCTTCGCGTATAGAAGCACTGCGACAGCTATAGTTATCGCCAGCAGGCGTGTTGGCGGAGCGCCAGTGCGCTATTTGCTCGTCGCTGCAGATGCGCCTTCCGTTGTTGCTTTGCTTTTGTGGCTTTCTTTTGAAATTACTGTCGAATGCGCTCATCTCTGAAACTGAAGAAAAGCCGGCCAATAGCTGCTACACCGCTGTAATGACGTAATTCCAGCGGTCAAAGAACGCCATAACCGGGAAAGAGAGAAAAACATTTTGAGTAAGTTTCCAAGTTATCTGAGGGGCATAGAGCCGTAATTTTCGGCTGAGGTACTTGCGACCCCTTAATTTAAGCAGTGGCTGTGCTGTTGACTACGTTCGTCAAACCTTTGAGATTTAAAAAAAGTGGAGCGTGTTGCAGGGTCCCTTTAAGGATTAATCTTCTCCATGCTCAGCAGAATACACTACTAACTCTAGAGAGGGGAATTATGGGTCTCCAGTTTTCCCCGGAAAAATTACCAACCTTATTATTTCTCTCTTTGCATAGAATTTCTCTGGCTACCTTGGCTGCCCTCATGACGGCGAGCACCGTCGTCGATGAGGTACTTGCCTGGAGCGTTCCAGCCCGAAAAAGAGAAGGTAAGACAGTAATGTTCGCCCCTGCAGAACACCTTGGAATATTGAGTAAGATATGCTGTACTACAGTGGCATATCTAACGCTTAACTTGAAGACGGGAGCTCACAAATCACGCGGAAAATTAAGACCAAGACAAACGGTGTCTCGGAGCATGGAATCTTCTTTGAATACAATCAGGTCTAAATCTTGACTTTGAGAGCGCTGCGCTGATTAAGTTCCCAAGCACGAAAGACTGGAGAAACACAGGATGCACGCACACGTACAGAAGAAAAGGGAGGGAGGGAGGGAAAGGGATGTGATGGGGGTTGCAAGATGAGAAAAACCAGGAAGAACATAGTGTGATGTGCGGGAGGTGGCGTTGTGTGGCAGACGCGGCACACAGGCTAGCGTCTTTAGAAGAAATTTCAGGTGGAGAAAGCAGATCGGCAGCCATTTTTTCTCGCGCCCTTTCCCTTTCTCGCGCCCTTTCGCTCTCTTTCTTTCGTTTTTGTTTTTTGCTAAACCTTATAAATCTCCCAGAAAACGCGATAGGTCAGAATCTATCCCTAAATGACAAAGTAGTGCTACAGGACAAAAACCAGCCCACCTAAACAATTCTTATGGTTTCCGAAAGCGAAAGTATAGGCGTCTAGCTGAACGTTTGAGACGCCTTGTTTCGCCTCGCGTTGTCGATGGGCTTTCTAATCTTGCTGCTGAAAACGCTTTGATCTGCGATTTGCTCAACGTTTCCAAATCGCTTCCCCTTTCAACTTGCCCTACGTGTTGCACCGCTGCTCGTCCGTGCCGCCGCGTAATGCAAGAGTTGACGACAACGGCGATATCCGCTGCTTGTTCTGTTCTTCCGTTCATCCGCGTTATACGGGCGCGAACGAAAACTTCTCGCTACTGCCGAGTTTAAGCTCGCTGAGTGGAATGCCCCGTGAATGGCCGGTTATGTTATCAGGCGCGCCGGTGCCTGTCACAAGCTATTTCGCTCAAGCTGGCCCCGTTAAACGCCTCGTGCGAAAGAACCCTCCGAAGGGGCCGTTTTTTAAAGACGATAGTCTTGGGCTATACCTGAACGCCGACATTTTGGTCTGTCTGTCTGTCTGTCTTTCTGTCTGTCTGTCCTTCGATTGGGCCGCCCGGCCAAAGCGAAAATTTTATATACCCGCAACTATTCCTAAGCATCTATATCTGGAGGCAGTGTTCATACTTGTCAACATTGTTGAACAAAAACAAAACATTACGCAACTCTGAGGCACAAAATCAATACCTAAGTGATATTTGCAGTATTCCTTTATTTAAAAAAAATCTGGATGCTTGATTTTTGCGATAGCCTCCGCCGCGTTTGCGCAGTGGCTAAGGCTTTGTGCTGCTGAGCCCAAGGACGGGGGTTAGATTTCCGGTCGCGGCGCCCGCTTTTCTGATGGAGGTGAAAAGCGAAAACCCTGGTGTGTTGGAGATTTCTGGCACGTTAAACATCCCCAGGTTGTCAAAATTAATCTGGAGCCCTCCACTGCGGCCCGCCTAATCGCCTGTGTAGCGTCGGCGCGTTAAACCTCATAATCAATCAATTTTTGCGATAACAAATGAAATACTACATCCATTGTAGAAAAAAAATTCACTCCGTCACCTGCTGTCGCCCGCGCCACTATAGCTTCTGGCGGCATTCTAAGTAGTTCAACAGTAATGAGAGATTCCAGTAGACGGCGTGTGAACCTCACGTGGCGTAAAGTGGAGCAGTGTAACCCGGTAAACTTGAATTGATTTACGTGGCAGGGGCGCCAGACGACTATTGTCTTGAAATGACATTTGCAACGAAGTGAGCAGATGCACGGCCAATTTTTTCATTACGCATGTGAATGCAGTTTTTTTACCGTCGAATTGGCCATTTAACGGTCTCGCCTTAAAAAGAAATTTAATACACGGTAAAGAGCAGCCCTTGATCAAAAACCAAAGCCAGCAAGGATAAAACTGGCACAGGAAAGGTTATCTTTTTAATTAGGAACCATAATGTAGAGTCAAGGAGTCTATAAAGTAATATGAAGAGCTACATAAAATGAACAAACACAACGAATACATTAAAGCAAGTTACGACCACTATGAAAGAGCTAAATCAAAGAAAACGTCATTTCCTAGAAGTAAGACAAAATTGTGCACTGAATTATGGCACTGGTCCTGCAAACCTTCAGCGTGCTTAAGTTTATTCCCGGATTTATTTGTGGCTGGGTCGACGCTGACGAATAGTAGACTAAATTTTGTTACGATGAGAATGTTTCGTTGCACGTGTGGCGGCGCTAGGCTATTTGAGCAGCAGAAAGACGCGCCCGCAAACGCAACCCACTCAGGTGCACTGCCGGAGCTTGATATATATGGTAACCCCACGTATGATGGAGCGCATTGAAGTACCCGCACCATCGGCGAATCCCCATGGTTTTACTGGCGATGAGCCAATAGCCAGATCAAGAGCTAATAGAAGAGAGCCAATAGACAGTATGAGGGGACTCCAGTGGCCTCATTCTACAACTACTGGTGTCCCGGTAAATTTTACAACCACCACGACATCCTGATTTGAGTGGCACCAGTGTTCTAGGCACATTAAAGTTGAAGTTAACACGCGCGTCATATACAGCCTGCCTTACTAGGGAGTGATACAGAGTGCACACCATGGACGGGTACACAGTACTACGGAAGCACCAAATTGCATGCGAGTTTGTTTCCTGAAGCAACCCTGACCAAACGGGAAGGTTGTTGTTCTTCAGCCTACACGCCTTTAGCTCGCATACCCTCGATGACAGGCACTTGCAGTTGCACTGAACATCGCCTCCTTTACTATTTTCATGCCTGCGGAGTCACCCCAAAGCCTGCCCGTCTTGCCCTCTCCCACTGCGCCTGAATTCCGCGGGCTGGCGCTACCCACCGATCCTCCTGCTACCGATTCTCTTCCGCTAGGTCGCACGGTAACAGACGATCCACGTGCAAATATCGCCTCCTTTACTTTTTCAATGCCTGCGGCGTCGCGCCGGTTCCCATTGCCGCCAAATCGCCGCCCTATTTCACTCACCTACCCGCGGTGGTGCAAGTGACCGATCCTCTGTAGCGGTTGCTGTCGTCAGCTGATGCCGGGTTTTTGGGCTCGATTTTGCTTTCGTCTGACGTATGTTCTAAAATAATACTTGTTTTCCTCAATAACTTTCCTCTTTTCCAGAGTGCCTTATTGTGCAGTCAGTAAGTGAACAGATTGTGTTTCTCTCGTACAGTTTAGGCGACCGCTTTAATTATACCCGTTTTGTCGCTCTTTGACGGATGTATTTGCTACTTTGAATAGAGAGCTTTAACTTCCTACATATAATTCGTTTCCTGCACAGTTTGCTGCGTTTCCACGCATGAAACAGCAGCGGTGAAGCTGTCAGTTTCATTGGGCAACGTTATATGATTGAGACGTATCGGACAACACCCATATGTTTATCAGAAATTCAAACAAATTAAACGGCATCAAACACTTTAAGAACAATTATAAATGAACAGAACGAAACAGATGTGAAAACAGAGTTGTTACGGTACACCTGGAGGAAGGACAATTTGCAAAGCTTTAGAACTTTCAGTGAGAGAGGTTTTGTGCGATATATCCTTCTCACGTTATTCTTGTAGGCGATATAAAATGCCTGGTTGGTCAGCAGCGACTTGATAAACTTTCTACATATGAGTTCAGCCAACTCTCGCGGATTACCTTTGTCGGAATTTTCACACACCAAGACTGGCGTTGATGTGCAGAGCTCAACGCTGTGCTTCAAGCATGTGTCTAGGGGCTTGAAAGCGACCGACGATCCGAAAGCATCGCGTCAGAAAACTTCTTCAAGGCATGCAGCAGTCTGACTAGCTGGTGTGTTGGATATCTTCCGTTCTTTCCGTAGAGGGTTCGCGCTTTATGTTTTTTTTTTTTTGAAGCTTACATCGCTCCTTCCTTCTCTCTTCGGTGCCGGCCTCATGTACGAAGGGTAGTGCGGGAAAACACTAGGCACAGAATCTTCTTTTCGTGTCACTCCGAAAGTCTTGCTGCCGAAGGGCAGACTGCAGACCATTGCGTAATAGGACGTTGAGTTGTGTTCCCAGTTCTTTCTAGAAATTTTCTTTACCTATTGTGCTTCCAGGGCTTCGTTCACTGAGAATTCATGGTAGGAGGCATCCGGATCCATCATTCTTCGGTTTTAAGTTTCACGAGCAAAACGTCGTCGCTTGATTAATGAGCAGGTATAAACGAATTTAGCGGCAGTTATGCTCGTATATATTGCAAAAGAAATACGTAACATGAGGAGCCATTCACTGGCAAAAAACGGGAATGTTCAGTGCACGGTTTGTTCGCGTATCACTGAATGACACCACGTAACAGTGGCATAACCACAAAAAGTGACTAAAAGAGCTGACAGATTAAATAGGTAGTAGCCGAGGCTATGGATCCAAAAAGTACTGTTTATTGTGCGCATGCAGTGAGTCAAATAAAGAGAAAAAAACGCTTGCTACACAGACATCACAGTTCGGATTTTTGAAACCTCAAACGGGTGGATACCCAAACAAAAACAAAAATTGGCGGCGTATCTTCTCAATTCGCTGCAAATGTCGTTCAACGACGTTAGTTTTCTGCCGCGCAATTACGATGTGATCAGGAGGTTTAACGTGCTGACACTACACAGGTGGTGAGGCGCGCCGTAGTGGAGGGCTCCTAATTAATTTTGACCACCTGGGGATCTTTAACGTGCGCCGGCATCTCGAACACACGGGCGTTTTCGCTTTTCGCCTCCATCAGAAAAGCGGCCGCCGCAGCCGGGAATCAAACCCGCGTCCTCGTGATCAGCAGTGCAACGCCTTAGCCACTGAGCCAACGCGGTGGATCCACGCAAATACATCTCTTCTTTCCCCCACCCGCCTCTCATGCCGTCCTCACCCTTTCGCTCCTTCCACAGCAAACACGTACGAAGGTTCGTTAAAGGGACACAGAAGTTACTTGTAAACACTGCGGGAGTATTTGCGCAAATTTTAGTCTGGAGTCTCTAGGCCATATTTCGAGCATCCACGCTGCGTTTACGGGACTTTATTATTTAGTAGAAACATCCATTCGAAAGTGCTGACCTCCTCTCTGCATCCTCCTTGCCGATGTACTATGTCGTTTTGTGTGACGCTCAATCGAGATGGCTTGGCTTGACTGCGCTACCGCCCTGCTCGCCGACCCTCCGAAAGAGTCAGTCGGTCCAGCGTTTAGTCGGGCTGGCCGCCGGCGGATCGTCGCAATTAGTTCGCTCAGTTGAAACTAAGCCACGACACGATTTATGCTTGGAAGAATGTGCCTTTAGTTTGTTAGTTTGTAGACAGTTTCAAGCTCCAAGTCCAAGTAGCTCCGCACAAGCGCATATGCGAAGCTCCGCTGACTGGTACGCGAGTAGAAAAATCTAAGGCCAATGAAAGGCAGGAGAAGACTCAGCGAAGCTAATATATGAGGGAATAAATAAACTGAACGTTTTATTCTACAGCTTAAAACTAAGGTGCACGAAGCACTTTTTGCGCTGGGTGAACTAGCACAGCCGTTCAGTAGCACAACCACACATTTGCGATCGCTTTTCTGCCTTAGGGATGCAGTCGCTATAAGATGAGATATTTGTGGAAATTTGGGGACGAGCGGTACTCATGGATAGTCACGTAAGCGTCTTGGAATTCTAAAGCTAAATAAAAATGTAAACAGGCCATACGATATATGTTTTATATATCCGTTTCTGACAGTACTGGCTTATGACCGCGTGGTATGGATAATTAGGTTCACTGTTTTGCCCTTCGCAAGTTCGAATCACCGATAACGCATTTTTTGAAGTTGACCTATTTGTTTTTGGGTAATGTTTTCTATACTCAGTTCACCATTTTAGCGCTGCCACCTTCAATTCTACACGACCGAGTTCGCAGCAAGCGTGTAGATTGACATTGACGCGCTGGCGAGTTCCCGTTGGCGTGGTGTTGACATAAGCACCGACTGCTTGAGGGCACAGTGCCGAATCAGCCGACTCTCGGCCTGGTGCGAACATGCCCCTTACGACGCAGGTGCGAGCCAGGAAAGCTCCAACGGTGGGAAGGGGCAAAGGGCCTCGCATTTGAGCGTCTCAGGTACGCGGAGGGCGTTCAGCCACTGCGTACGCCTAACCTATAGTGATCGTCACCATTCAAAGTCGTGCTGGCCGGCTTATCTGACGCCTTTTACAGTCGACAACTTGGCAGAAGCGCAGTATGCCGATTCGTAAAATTTCGAGAATGCCCAGCCAACGCTAACGTCGGATTCTAATCATGTTGTTTTGCAGAAGTGAAACCGATAGTGGTTTGAAATAATATCGGACATCGTCCAATCACAGTAGCACCGGGTATGAGCGTCACTGCTTTAGTTGGTGTTGCCGCCGCATTCTGCGTGTGGTAGTTTTTCTTCTTTAATGCTTTATAAATAAATGTTGCTTTCTGGACCGCCCAAAACGATGGAAAGTGTGTATGCGTAAGCCGGTCTACGCAATGCCACCAAAAACAGAAACTTTCCAAATTCGCTTCACTGCCCCTTTACAGTCAGTCCAAATTTTCCGCGTTCCACTTCTCGCACAATTTACTAGAACCTTTGTTCCTGTTTGACTTCGAACGCTACCACGAGGTCCAGGCTCACGCGAGCTCTTTTTCTATTGGTGCGTCAATATGTTGCTTTCAACCCGTAGTTTTGAAGGGAGGCTTGTATTATCTGACTTGCGCCATCGGGGGTTGCGTACGCCAAAACGCCTTACGGCAAAGTCAACTTTATCCACGTCCTTTAATGACGACGATAATGATGCCCTTGAAGTGTTTGAAGCATGTACCTACTCGAGGGGATTAGCTAGGCATGAAGTGTTGACTGTGCCTACTTTTTAACGTGCTCTTCGGGCGCAGCTCTCGTCCGCCTTCGCAGCTCGCGCAGGCGCGCACAAGTGTCGTACTATGCCACGCCAGAGTGGGTAGCCGTGCCAGCTGTTTCTCTAGTTTGTCGTGTGAAAAGCTGGAAATTTCTTGTGTTCGGAAGAATCACAAAGCAGCTTCGCAACGTTTTTTTAGCTGGTGCAATCTGCGGTGATTGTCGATATAGGCCTTCAGGGCTGATATTCTGAAACACTCGCGCCATGTAATGGTTGATGGATAGAGTACTGAAACAAGAGCCAACCCTGCCAATATTTGCCCTTATTAGTTTGTGCTCAATAGACCTGGCATGCCGGCTAAAATTTTCGCCGACATGCTAGCTAGTGCCGGGCAGGAAAGGATGAAAGAATCAAAATTACGGCGGCGAAATGCCAACACTGGTGGAAAACAAAAGGAGCGACAGGCAAGCGATGCCACTACTGAATAGGACAGACCTGAGCACTGAGATAGTTTAAGCGCTAGGGCTGGTTTGCACGGCCTACGAGGCGCATGCGAGAAACCCCGCGCTGCGTACCTTTCAACGCGAGCAAGGCGTGCGTATTGGCCCCGTGTAAATTTAGCGCGAGATAAGAACGGCATGTTCACGCACTCATAGAGATGTATTACTTAATCTTCCATGCCTTGCTTCAACTTGCAAGCACGGGGTCTTAGCTGAACTGTAAAAACCTTAGCGTTATTTCGAAGCGAGGTGAAACAGAACTATGTTGCTCTGAAACTTCCGAATAGGTCTCGAAAGTAATCGCGATATATTCGTGCAGGCCCCACTTACCTTGCCTTTTTATAGGTGTGTCTACATTAACAAGTGCTTGAAAGCTCCATTCACTGATAAGGACCTTTTCTCTGCAGGTTTTCTATACAGGGTCCTGGCGGCATTCTCTGTAACGTCTAATACTCGGGGACTGCTCCAAATGCCAGCCGCGAGTTCTACTGAACACACCTATCGCTTTCTTCATGGAATGCGATTCATTTGCGTATGCGGCGTTTTAGTCGGCCACTGCGTGAATACCTACTCCGATACCTGGGGTAAGCCCTACATTTGCGATTGAGGAAATTTACTTTTTTTTGCTTCCTGAACAATACTAGGAGGGAGAACAATTAAATTATCTGTACTGAAGCCAAGTTCCTATGAAAATACTTTTGTCAGGATGCCCTGACCGGATGCTGGGCTACGATAACAGGTTAAAAATATGACGAATAAAAAATATTGAGCCTATATTTCATCGCGCAGTAAAATGTCTAGGCTAACATCTGTTATGCCGTAAGCTCGTCTTCTGCAACGGACACACGACGAAACCCCAAATTCTTTGCACTTGACGAATCCCTATGGGCCCGGCGTTGACACACGCAAATGAAGAATAAAATTTTCCGTAAAGAAAGTTCTACCATTCCCTTCGAGTGGCTAGAGGCTGTCTCGAACAATAATTTTTACTCGTTAACTTCTGTCAATCAGAACAAAAGCACAATGTTATCGTACAAATTTATGGTCACACATTGAATACTTTGGCTCCTCCGCCAAAGTCCTTCATTTTCATTTCTTTTTGTCAGTTACCGAGAAACCTTTGGAGGGAAGGAGTAGTAGATATAGAGACGATTGCCTTCTCCGTCTTCATCCGCTAAGAACCGCACAACTGTGCTTCCAACTAATGTCCTGCGCTTAAGGAATTTGCAGCATCTGCATTGTAGAATTTCCTGTTCACTATATTGCATCCATCGCTGACAGAATGCTACAGGCTGGAATTATTGGCGGGTTAGCGTCAACCTTTCAAATTATTTTATGAACTTGTCTTCTCAGCCCACCTTGAAACAACGTTAATTGTTTCTGCGCTCTGCGCCCTCCGGTGCCTCAGTTTTAGCTCTCACCGAAACGCAGACAGTTTACGACACTGAATTCAACATTTGGGATAGAACATGTTTTGTTGAAATGGCGATATGGCATTTTCCACATGAAAAAAAAAGCCGTTTTAACAGGCGCAGCCCGAGTAAAGCGACCAAACATCGAAGAGATTTATTCCAGCTGCTGTCGAGTCACTAAGACGCAGAATAAGAAAATATATCCACTTGAGTGCATTGCTTAAGTCAACGAATACTTTGTGGTAATTTTGTCGACTATATTTTCAGTTCTGTAAGGAAAAGCTCAGCAGCTCTTCAGCTTGTTATTTTGCATAAAGACAGCGTTTTATAAGAATATGAACATAAGTTTCAACAAACTATGTTAGATTTTGGTAAGGGGGAGAGCGTGATTTTTGATACCTTGCATTGGGAGGTTATTACAATAGGATCTTTTATTTATTTTCCCTCTTCCCTTCAGGCCAACATTCCAATTTGCTCTCACTAGTGGAAAGGTGGACAATCATATTAGTAGCAGCGATTTTCAACAGTGTGGACACTTTCTTTTTTATGAGGTAGGTAATATTCTTCAAAATATTTTTGGGCTAACATACTTAAAACTTGCATTAAAACAAAAATGAAGAAACTACTGGATGGCTTTTAATTGCTGTTGCTGTCACAGCAATAAACACACGTGCCAAGCTACGCTTGTAATAAGTTTTTCTACAAATGAACCGTGCCAACCACTGTCACCTTCCGTTCCGTAACATTAGTTTACCTGCATCTTTTTTATACCTGCACATGAGCGCCATGATAGCCATGGCTAGTGTAAATGCATCATCGTGCGAGTTACGATACTGGTTCAGTAACCTTCGTAACGATTCAGCAAAATTCAGAAACCATTCTGTCCCACAGGAGTGGATAGCCAGCGAAACTACTTGGTGTAATAAACCTTACACACGATAAAAGGAATTGGTATAAATAAATTAACTTTCGGAGAGCTTTATTCCATCTGAAGTGTGACGGCAGTCGGATTTGTGGCAAATGTCTGCCCCGTGGTTTACAATTTCACGAGCGCGTAAATAACCTACCCCTTCATTCAAAATGCCCAGCGCTGCGTGTGAGGGGGTGAATCTTCATGAACAAAAGCCGCGCCGCGACTGGCTGCTCTTCGGCATCCTTCAGTTTCAGCTGGTGAGCCGGCCTCTCAGGGGAAAGAACGCCTCTACTGGTAAATGCGAAGGCAGCCGAGTCACTGGGCCTAGCTTTATACGCCAAAGTCTATTTAATTAAAAATGAACTAGAATGGGAAATCATGCGACGAATATCCTGTTCCATATACGAGCATTGCCATGAACGTTTGTCGCAGCACTACGGCTGAAACAACAGAAGAGTTTTCTCGGCCAGTGCAATCTGACATAGGTCAGACTAAGGACCCAATACGGCACTCAGTTACAGACCAGTGCCATACGGCTTATATATCAGATTGAGCGAGCCTTGGCAGCGTGAATTTTGGACCACACGCGAATGACATGTTTTAGTTCTTTTCGGATTTCATATGTTCAACAAACTGGTGAAGATCTTTGCTGCATTTTGAAAAGGAAATGCCTTGTGTATGCCAAGTTCAGTCGCAGTCGATGAAATACTGTTAAACCTGAATGTAACGAATCTGCATGTAACGAATCTGCATGTAACGAATTCCTGGATTTATCGGAGGTTTTCAATTCCCATTGCCATCCCCATTGAAGCACATGTGTTTTTGACCTCCATGTAAAGAAGGCATTGCGGCGGTTAACCTAAATGTAACGAAGTCGCTAAGCTGATCACTCATTGTTTTTGCTCTTTTACTCAAAAATCGGCTGGATAAATTTACTAATTTACCGTATACTAGCCATACTGTAAGGAGCCAGCTGCTATGAAAACGTCTAGAATCGCCTAAAAACCAAATTCCTCATGATGATGATCATAAACAGAGCGGCTAGCGCTATCCGTGGCTAATGTAGCAGCCACTTCTGGTTTTGCTTGGGTAACGTGAACACCACACCAGGTAGGAGGAGTAACTACACTTCCTTTTTTTTCACGCGCATCACAAACTACTGTGCATTTCCACGTGTGAGTGCGGTTTCGGATCGCGACCAGTTTTTAGGAGCTAGGCCTGCCTGTCGCCATATAGTCGCGCGTCTCTACTGCTATCTGTGGTATCGATTCGTCGGTAATGAGTTCTGCTGGCAGTAAATGAAATGTTTTGTCTTTTGAAGACAGCCTCGCAATTTTGAATGCCATATCCGCCGGCGAGAAAGAAGAATGTCGCCGCCCTGTACAGTATCCCAGCTATCACCCTCACAACAATTTTAAGCGCGAAAAAAAACATGAAGGTCGCGAAAAGGAGCCCTTTCGGCATATGCGTTTGGTTCTTGAAATGCGTTCAGGCACCGAAAAGTGTCAAAAGTTAAAAGTGATGTTAAATTAGTATTACGAATACGGGGGTAAGTGACCCCACTTTTTTGGAACGCTGTGTAGTGACCAAGCTCATGCGAAAGCAGCAGACAAAACTCCCGCAATTTTTCACTGTGAAATAAATATTTTATGTGTGAGTTCAGCTTCACTGATGTCTAGCATCTGGGCTTCGTTTATGCTTCATTCCCGCGATCTTTAGCTGGAAACCTGCATGTAACGGAAACCTGGATGTAACGAAAAATTGCGAACTTTTGTCAAATTCGTTACATTCAGGTTTACCTATACAGCGTCCTTACGCTTGCTGAGCCAAGGAAGCATCCTGAAGTTCCATTTTGATTTAATAAGGGAGACAGAGAGAGATAGAGAGAGAGAGAGAGAGAGAGAGAGAGAGAGAGAGAGAGAGAGAGAGAGAGAGAGAGAGAGAGAGAGAGAGAGAGAGAGAGAGAGAGAGAGAGAGAGAGAGAGAGCCGTTTTATTGAGCCTTTAAATGCCGCTTAACGGGGCATGGTGCTGTCGTGGATCGTGCAATTCCCGTGGCAGACGATCATGCGGCGTTAATACGGAGGCGCACATTGTTGCCTTGTGTCAGACCAGATACAAATCTGTAATATTCAGGGAATCGAGGATGCGAGGGTTGCTGCATCTTTTTGGGGTGGTGGAACAGAGAGGATGTGGGCCGATGGGGCCGCATTTTCAGCTGAAACATTGCAGGAGAGTCCGTAGAGTGCAGGAAGTCGTTGGAGTTCTACGCTGTGCTTCTTTTCTGTTGATTGCAGATGCAGAATGTATTTCCCGTGCCGCCTGCTCTTTCGGTAGTGATGCTAAGCGCAGGAGTGCTGACAGAAAATCAGTGAAAAAAGCCCATTTATCGGCTGGCTGCTTTAAGAGGATGAAAAGCCGCCCGTAGCCCTACGAGCTTGGTAGTCATCGTTAATGTCTTGTAGCTAAGTGGGACACAAATGTAAGTCGCGGTGAAGAGATCCAGATCCAACTCGCCGACAATGTAGCCGCCACTGACCCATCAGTGAACGCATGCGCATGGGCTCTCTCCATATGCTCCAAGGCAAAAAATACCACAGCTAAGGCCGGCATGTGTGCCTTTAGTTTGAAGCCAGGCACAGTGGTTGCGGTCTTCATGAATACATAATTCATTACTTTCTTCCGGTTTAAAAAATCATGCACCCCTCCGTCTAACGACGACGATGGTTTAACACGAAGTTTTCTCGTGACGGATTGTTTGGTTGTCGTCTGATTTTGAACTGAGTTTCGACCATGTCGAAATGGAGCAATCGGATTTGCTTTAAAATCGTTAAACTTGCCCGCGAGATCAATTCTGCTCAGTACTTAGTCATTCACCTTGAGACTATCTATCGGGGCACAGCCGGATATCTTCCCGAGTAGCTTATTGAGTCTCATCCAAACAATATCACTTCGCTTTCAACTTGCATTGAAAATGGGGTTGTAGTGTTCTCGTTACACATCTTCCTTTTCTTTTTTTAAGTTGTTACTAAACGATTTTTATTCATCCCACCTGCTTAAATCTAGAGTTTTCACAAACAAATGGTACAACTTGTTTTTATTAGCAGTTTGTTTTCTTACGTGCCCCGTAATCCACGGCTGGCGCGACTTACTAGGTGTTCGGTGCGTTTTAACAGGAAATGAACCAAAGTAATGCGATTTAAAATTTTTTATAAAGCCTTCATAAGCGGAATTTATAAAGCTCTCATAAGCGCAAAAACACGTCATAGCGTACGCCCCTCTAAGGGGATGTCCAATGATTACCACTTCCAAGAAAAATGAAGGAAGCTCACACTTATAGCAGGAAAGATGGAGTAAAGGTCGTTGCGGCCGCGAAGAAGAAGCATGTCGGCTGCAGTTGTAAACTGAAACCACCGTGATGGTCATGAAGGTTCGCACAGCTTCGCTACGTTCAAGCCTTACGCGTTTGTGTTACTTTCTTCATTTTTTTGCTCACTTGTATCGCTTTGCGGTTTATAGCCGGAAGTAACTAGAAATTTACAAAGACGTCGTCTTGGGCGCTTCGTGTGACTACCTGCCGCACGGAAGGATGCAACAAAGAGGCCCTTGTGAATGGGAATGCCAGAATAAACAGCGCCTGAAGTCTGTTCGGCTACGCTTAAATTCTGGGGGCTGATTTGAATCCCCTGAACGACGTATGGGGCAGAGATTTCAGGGTATTGTGTCTCTTTGGGGTATCAAGAAAGCCAGTTCGATGCCAGTGGTCCTTGCTCTTTTTCTTTGCGTTTTAAGTTCTAGCATCTGTGAATGGTTGCTTTTGTGTGTAGGTAATGTTAGTGAGAACGAAGTAGCTTAACGTCCACCTGAAGCCAGAAAGCGTAGCCTAACGCTTCCTCAATAGCGTGGAGTCGAAGGGGACACCATTTTAATATATTGCGCATCAGGCCAATTTCTGTTATCATTGTGCATTCAAATACATTCCAAAAAGGCATACAAATACTTACAATTGGGTGTCAAAGTGCGTAAAAACGCTGAGTAAATTGTATAGTATACATATTTTAATGTAAATATTGACAGCAGAACCACATCGTAGTTTAAATTTAGGTAGGTCTATAGAGAACATTTGGTGTATGTCCGCTGTCGACTTTTTAATGTTCGTGCTCGTTACAAATATGAATGTCGAATAGCAAGGGTGTTTAATTTACTCGTGTTACTGGGATGAAATGAACGGGATGAAACCCTGTCTGATTTGAATAAGTCATATCAATCCAACTCCAGTGGTGCGAACATTGTTCTTGCGCTAGATGTCAAGTTGTGTTATTCCAATATGTTTATTTAAGACTTTTTAATAAAACCTCAACCTCAACAGAGCTCGATTGATTGATTGATTCATTTATTGATTGATTGTAAGGTTTAACGCGGCGACGCAACGCAGGCGATGAGGCGCGCCGTAGTGGAGGGCTCCGGATTATTTTGACCACCTGGGGATCTTCAACGTGCGCCGAAATCTCGTACACTCGGGCGTTTTTGCTTTTCGCCTCCGTTAGAAAAGCGGCCGCCGCGGCTGGGAATCTAACCCGTGAACAGAGCTCGAGTTGATATAGGTATATTTTATTGTTTCAATACGAGGCATATGGACGGTTTTATTACAACAAAAAAATCTTCATCTTGAATATTAAATTCGAAAAAATTAAATTCATTCCCAGGCAGTAGACATTTGAAGTGATGCAAATATTCGATTTAGAAACTTACCTTTCAAATATGTACTTTGCGGGTTCTTGTGTTTGACAACTGAACATAAAAGAGTGAGTTTCAATTTAGTTTAGAGCAACCCATTTTTTTCTGTGTTGTGTTAACACACAGCTTGTTGACTTTTTGATGACAAACCTGATGAGGTAGGGAGTTACGATTTAATGCGCATTTTTCTATAAAAACGCACAGTTAGGTTTATTCAAACAAAATTACACTTTCTTGACGGTGAAATGAAAACAAAGAGCTGTGTAATGTGCTACTTCACAACTTGGTCCGGCTAAGGTTTTTTTGACGTCCGCAACTCCCCGGCCTAGGACTGACAGAACTAATCGGCGGTTCTTTTTCTATTCCTTACGCAGCGGGTTTCTGATGTGCGTCACACTGGCGAAATACAAAAATAAACCAGTGATCGTCTTGTTGGTAGTGATCCCATTACGACTCATCAGGTAATAGTTGCTTTTCCCTTAGGTAAGTAATGTGACACAGTGGAAAAAACAATATGATGTGCCAAATAAACGCTACAAAGAGTGCCATCTAATGTCTATCACCTTTGAGTTAAAGGCTATGAACTTAATATACTCCGACGAAGTGATTCGATATAAAACATTAATTAATGACAATCTTTAGTACAGTTAATGAATGAGCCTACATGGAAGCATTCCCGTGCTTAGCATGAGGAACCAAAAGAATTAGTACATTCTTTTTGTTCCACTGAACGTGGCGGTCAAATCCCGCATTGCGCTCCTCAACGCTGATCTAACAGGTTAAGGGTTCAGAATAGCGTTATAAGAACGATATGCTTCCCTCAATATTTGCCGATTATTTTCAGATTTTGAATTAATTTTATGGGGCAGAACGTTGGCTGAAAATTGGTTCATTTGTAGCTTTCATTTACATAGATGATTATTATTTTTATAACAGATGTACTGTGACTTCGGTTGTATACTAGCTACGCATTTTCTCTTGTTGAAACAATTCCGAAGTTTAGAAAGAAGTGTGCTTTGTGTTTTTCATCAATTTCGTTGCGTCAAATTGGGGCCCCACCAACGGTAAACACGCCTATAGTAAAACTGTGGACTTTATACAGACTTTATACAGATTATACAAAGTGTTTTCACTTTTCACTCTAGGCGACAAATCTCTTTTCTGGTTTAAATACCGAAACTTGAACTGAACGAGAATGTTCAAGAACCTCTCAAATTTGCAAGGGCCGAACGGGGTAACTCAGAAGTTCACCTCTTTAAACGTTTTCTTTATTTAAGAAATCTTGAGGCCATCTAGTGTGAGCACTCCTGCATCGCACAGATAACAGAAGACGTATTGACACAAATTTCATTTTCATATTTTTCTGGTTTTCTGGCACCGTCTTGTTATATTGTCGGAATAATAATGTTCAGAATGGAGCGCTTTTCTTAAGTCTTTATCAGCTTATTGTCGTTAGTTAAAGGGGCGACAAAGTTTAGGCAAACCGCGAAGGAATATGCAGATACATATTCAAGCTCAGGTCTTCATGCACCTTCACGCAGGCGTAAGTCCACGCAACTCTTGTTTCATTTTTATGTAAGGGGATCGCCCAGGGCCCATTCAGTGCTATCGAAACAAGGTGCTGACGCTAATTAGTGTGGTAATGTCTTCACGACACTTTGTAAGTGTGCAGGATACGCAGGGTAAATTAAAACATGGTTCCACCTAGAAATATTTTTCGGTGATACATGCCGGTAATAAAATTTTGAAAGGATGCTCATTTGGAGCTCTACAATGCTATGGCCATGAGTGCCATGTTTTGTTTCTTAGGCATGGTCATACAGATCAATACACTCGAAGAAATTGCCGCAGGTGGGCTACACCCCAATGCTCTAGAACGACCAGTCAGTGTGATCACATGTGCGCATATGCTGAATGATGAGGCCAAGAACGCGATTCCAGTGGTAGAATATATCATCTCCGCTGGCACAACAGCGCACATGCACGCCTTGCGCTGTTGTCCCTACCACGGGTGCCAGCGCAGATTCTATTTTTTACTCGAATCCCATTCTGAGCCTCGTCATTCGCCGTATTCGCACATTTGATACCGATGACTGGTCTTGCTGGAGCATTGGGGTGAAGCCCACCTGCGGCGACTTATTAGAATCTAGTGCCCATTAAAGGGAGTGCGACGCTCCCCTTCAACGCTTTGACTCTTTCCTTCGCATCTGGGGGCACTGCGAAAGCTATAGTCATCGCCAGCACGGAGCGGCACCGCGTTATTTGGTCTTTGCTGCAGATACAACTTCCGTTCCTGTGTTGCTTTTGTGGATTTCTTTTTAAAGTGGCTTTCGAATGCCTTCATTGCTGCAACTGAAGGAAAGCTGCCCAATAGCCACTACAACGCTGTAATGACGTAATTCCAGCGGACGAAGAACGACACGACCGGGAAAGTGAGAAATAACTTTTGATCAAGTTTCTCAGTTATCTGATGGACATATAGCAGTAATTTTTGGCTGATGTGCTTTGCGACCCCCAATCTAAGTACTGGATGTTTAACAAAGTGTTGCAGGGGTCTCTTTAAGCCTCTTTGTACGGAACAAATACCCTTTCACGATAAACCCTTCATGATAAACAGTTGCATATGCTTAAAATCTGTGGAGCAACTGCCAACATTTTTTTCTTCGTTCCATCCAGAACAATGGTGCCGGCTTTCTTCGTAATCATGTGCATATACCTCCTTCCTATTATGGTTACTGGACCGGACCTTGGGACATTCATGCACTACTTCTATGACGAAATTTCGGAACACTGGTGGCAGATAGTAGTCCAAGTGCGGAACTTCTACTGGCTTGACCACAAGGTAATGCAACGATAAGAATTTTCGCATGTATAACAAAACAACTTGTTCGTGAAGTCCTGTGCTACGCAATTGACAGTGGCCGTAAAGACCCCTTTACAATTCAGCCCAAAATCTCGAACCGTACCGGTTATTCTAGAAAAACTGCTGTTAACATTGATAGTTGCTAAGTTAAAGTGCTGCCATTTTAAGTTCAGAATTTGAAGAATATCACTGATTCAGGGGCGCACACTTATTCCAAGGCGCCTCCTTCACAAGTGGGGATTTTTCGCTGCGTCCGTGCCAGTCATAGCAATTCATGACCGTCAGAGACAAATCTCCTATATTGCGTGGAACGTTACTCTCACGTTATTTCACACATTTGGCAAAGAACACAGCGCTTTAGATGGGCGTAATCACAAAGTAAAGCCAGGAACCGGTCATGAAATCGCAGTTGGCTGCGCACGCCAGTATGCTGCGACTTAACGCCCCCATTGGCTTCGAGTGCGGGTATGCGCTGGTCTGATGTCCACATTGCTAGCGAATGCCTGCGTGCGCTGGCTTGACTTACCTTGGCAGCGACGTGTCATGCAGTTGAAGAAAAATTGGTATCAAAAGGTCAAAATATAAGATCAACAGGTCAAAATGATCAAAAGGTCAAATTATAACCAGTGGTACTGCTGGCCTAGTGCAGGGAGTGGGTTGGCGTCGGGCCTGACGTGAAAGCGTCAGGTTTGGTTAACACCACGCTTTGAGGTCTCACGTATTCAACGAGTACCAACAGCTTCACGTACAAAGGGTCTGAAATTGCTTGGCGTGTAGTAAATCTAAGCGTTAAAGGGACCCTGCAGCACTCTTATAGCAGTGCAAAAAATCATGCACCCCTACGCCAAACAACGACGATGGTTGAACGCGAAGCTTTCTGGTGACGTACTATTTGGTTGTCCTACTTTTCGAAAGAGCTTCTACCATGTCACAGTGAAACCCTTCCCGTAAATACTTGGTTAGCAGAAAGAGGCATTTTTGTGCCGTGGAAAACCGACTGCAGTCTGTGCAAAAAGCCGGAAACTATTCATCACGTCTTCATTGACTGTTGGGACTCAGTGTTCCACTGGGATGTTCTCCAACGTACGTTAAAGAAAGACATACCCATAACACCGCGCGGAATTCAGTTCCTACCCGTGAAAAATGAAGGCGGTGAGCCGGATGATTTGATCATGCTCTTCAGTCTTCATAGTAAATGGAGGACGAGAATGGCGGTGAGGAATGCGGATATAAATTCCCGGCCTGTCAGGGAAAATTTCATTGAAAGCGTACAGTATATACGGGAAGTGTTTCGTGCAGAGAATGATCCCCCTGAGTGGTTGCCTGTGCTTGACGATTTAGTGTGTCTTACAAAGTTTTAAAGCCACTGAGTCAGCCGAGTCGGGTTGACGTATCATTGCAATATGACATGATGTGTGATGTGCTGTAGAAATGTCGAAGCAGGCAATAAATAAATGGAGCAATCGGATGACCTAGGTTTCAAAACACCGAGGGACGCAGGTTCGATTCCAACCGCGGAAAGCGCTTTTTTTGCTTAACTTCGGCGTTTTCGCGTTGCAGACGCCATCAGCGAGGACGCTAAAGCTTCGCTTACAAAATCATCGCGACGTTTAGACTGCACTTTCAGTATTACCTGAGCCAGATAGACACCTGCACGTGAAGCGGTAAGCATTCAAATACTTGCGAAAGTTGTGAAAACCAAAGGCGCTCTTTTCGATTTCACTCATTAGGCACCGCTTTAATTACGTAATTACAGCGATGGACGTCCTATTTTCTGTTGCTGGTCAACGTCACGGTTTAGTTCTCGCGTTTCCGGTGACGATTCGCGGTCGACGACCGCGGTTTATGTCTGAACCTGTACGTACAGTTTTGGCATTTTTTTTGTGTGCGTTTCGAGTGCGCGCGGAATTGGAGTGATCAACTCTATACTTCACTCTCAACCCGATCATTCAACAGCAAGCGTTCATCCCTCCTTAAACGCCCTACCAGCTTGAGCGAGCGCTTGCGAGCAAGCCCCAACGCTTGCGTTGTCCCTCGGAAAACCGGAAATGGACTACAACATGTCGCGGAGAAAAAGAAAACTCGCCGGCACGTGATATATCGAAGGCAGCTGAAAAGAACGCCAGGAGCGACCCCATTCTCCGGGAGATCGTGCGCAGCCTTCGTCGGCTAGGCCGAGGTCAAGTTGACAAGGAACTATTACACAGAATATTCATTCTCGCGTAGCTCCTCTTATACTGTACGGATTTGCGGGAGGAGATTGTTAGGACAATGAACTTTACCCCGAAATGCATTCCGAAAAGTCGGTGGCCAGGGCTGCAGGGTTCCTTTAAAGATACCTCACGACAGGACTGCATATAGGCCTAACGCCTAGGGCTATAGGCGAAGGCTCCTAGCCATAACAAAGAATATAGGATGCAAAAATGCAAACATATCGTGTGTTTTGTGACACTGCATTACACAAAACCATACTCCGCAGTACAAAACTCAGGCACACAAACAATTCTGCGACATAGCTTCGCAGGAAGGGGTGCTCACGTATCGTGACATCAAAGCTGAAACTTAGGTGCACGTTGGTTTTTTAAAGGGAAGCATTATTCGGCTCAGCCACCTTTTCCTACTTGCTTTTCCCTTTCGCTTTCCTTGGCTTTCTTGCCCGCCTACCCTTATTTCTGTCTTCATGCAACGAGCCCATAATTTCCTTTTCTGACGTCTTTTGCAATTTTTTTCTATCCCTCTCTCACATATTGTCGGGAATCGTTCTGTCTTAATTCTTTCTTTTCCTTCCTAGTTCATTCTGTATGCAAAATTTTTTTTTGTCTACTTCGTATGCTTGCAGCTATGGTGTTATGTTTTCTGCTCTCAGTACAGCATAGATTCCGATTTGCGTTATTTGTGTCCTACGTTGTTGTATATATTATAGAGTTTTAGCTGACCGTTTTTGACGCTCCGCTAAACTCCCGACGGTCGCTTAGCACAACCGGAGCGTCAGCGGCAGAAAGGCTTTTAGCTAAGCGATAACCGTATCTCCCTCGACGGGGAATGATTCGCGTCACTGGTCGTGCCCTGTGCGTGTGCAAACCAAAACGTCATCGCAAACTTAAAAATACGAATTGGAATTTGGTCGCTCAAGTAATGTAAACTACCGTGTTTAATGCCTTATTTCACCTTTTTAATACAATGTAGTTGCTTACACGGTATAATGGTTCTAATTTTTTTTGAAGAAGCCGACAAACTTTGGAATAGCCAAGACAAGGCTGTCTTTCTCGGCGCTGCATAGAAGCAGCCCCGCGCTTCGGTCGGCGTTTTTCGCTTCCGTACTAAAGCTCGTTGAGGAGTGTGGCACCTTTGCCTATTCGGAAGAGCTTTCGCGATTTCGTCGCTCGCGTTTCAACTAAAGAAACGGAGTTCGCGGGAGCGCGCTCGCATCGCGGGGCAGCCATGTTGATATTCCGCACGGTAACGTAAGCTGCGCAACGGTCCGCTAAGAGGTTCCGGTTAGCAGAGCGGGGCCCCGCTCCGGTATCGTTGCTAGCGTCCTTGCGCGCCACGCATGCGCAATGGCGCTCCCGCTAGCTATCGGAGCGTAGCGGGCCGTCAGAAACGGTCAGCTAAAACTCTCTATTGTCACGTAGCCAAAGACGACGCAGCTCTCTTGACGGAAAAATAGGTTTATTGGAGCGAACTTGTGCTCCCGTAACAACTCAAAGAATACACAGGCGGCGAAGCAGCAGTCCAGAAAGTGACGTACGCGGACTGGTGTCGGCGAATCGAATACCGCGGCGTCTCCTCTGCAGGCTTTTAGATGCGACGGCATCTCATTCACTCGCCTTGTCCCTCCATACGGCGTTGTCGTTGTCCGTCAACACCCCTCCCCCATTCTCCTCCCCGCGCGAGCTGCGCTCTCCGCCGCTCACCCCCTCTCCTCTCCGATAGCGAACACTCTCTCGCGAGGGGCATTGGATTGGATTCGATTGGATTGGCTTGGCTTGGCTTGGATTGGATTGGATTAAAGTGGTTTGTGTTGGATTGTGTTGCGTCAGAGCCGCGGCGGGGGTTCACGGAACGTTTCACGCGATGGGAGAATCAACCTAACGGAAACAACGGAACCCCCTATGCGTCGCATCTACACAGGGGTTCCCGCGAGGGGAGGTGGGAGCAATTTTTTTATCTTTCGGCGCAGACTGGTTCTCGAACCGTCGATTTACATCCAGGACATTGTAGATCAAAGAAGATTATTCTAGGCTAGTGACGTTAGGGCGAAGCACTCTCCTTATCTGAATGAGATAACCCATGCGGCATAAAAATAAAGAATGGGATTTGCGCTTCGCTTGAGACGCAGATAACAGAGCCGGGCACGGCCGGGCAGTAGAAACAAACCATAAATAAACAAACCCGATGCATGGCTCACGGCAATATATTGTTCTCGTCATATTGGTATTGTGTAATCTGTTTAAGCATTACCGTTTGTTGTTGTTGTTGTGCCTTACTCGCAGTGTTTTCGGAATGATTGAACGCTTTTTAAGTGCATACTTGGGTGTATTTTGCATTCCTTTTTTTCTTGTTTTCTCTTCTTCTTTTTTCCTTCTTGCGTTGTCGCACGGTCGCTGCGCCTCAGATCTGCCTGCCCACCCCCAATGACTGCGCGCTTAGGTGCGGCAGTAAATATATCATGTATTGACAAATTAAATACAGATGTAATATTATGATAATTATTATTATTACTCGGGTACTGAAGGCCTCGGTTCTTGCAGGCTTGGTGCCATAGGTCGCTTAGGAGGATTAAACGCTGGTCGATCGCTCTCGACAGATGGTCACCTTCACCCAGAGTAGCCGGAGTGGCGCTGGCCACCATCCCCAATCGCAAGAAACATTTACCTTAACATAAATATATAAGAAAGCGCCGCGCAGAACAGCCTCGCCGGTGGCGTAGTTGGAATCGCATCAGACAGGTATTCTGGAGGTCGTGGGCTCGAGCCCCACCCGGTAAGCATGTTTTTCTCCACCTTCTTTCTATCCTTCAAACATTTCAAAACTGTCTCATTCAAGCAGGATAAATGACATACCACCTTTTCCGCTTTGCTTTCCTTGGCGTTCCTGACTGCCTGCCCTTATTTCTCTCTCTCTCTCGCTCTCTCTCTCCATATATATATATATATATATATATATATATATATATATATATATATATATATATATATATATATATATATATATATATATGTAAAGGGGAATAGCACTCACGACGGTAGTTGATCGGGGGGGTTAATTCAAGGCGTAGCGTAAGGCAACGGGCCGAGCGCAGGTCCAGCCGGTACGAGCTCGTGGGCATGAACGTCCGAGTCGGACCTTCGTCGTCGTCACGATAAATCTCGGGGCATACCCGATTGGGAGAATGGCGCTTCGGCATCTACCATTGTTGTGCCGCGTTAACTCATCTTGTTACAATTGCTCCCGGTGCTAAAGGAGCCATCCTGGCTACTGAAGGGCACGACGAAACTAGAGGGTCGTAGTAGGGCTTCAACCGATCCACGTGAACAATTTCAGGCCCTCGGCGGCGATGATCTGTTGTTCGTGCGACTGGTTCCACAAGGTAATTGACGGGTGAAGTCCGCTCAATGACTCTATACGGGCCACGGAACTTAGTGGTCAGTTTTGGGGAAGACCGGGTGTTGAGCAGGGCACCCAAAGCCACACAAGGGAGCCGGGATCAAAACTGCGATCTTTGACGCAGTCGTCGTGACGATGCTTCTGGCGCTGCTGATCGGTCGATGTAAACGAACGGGCCAGTCGACGGCATTCTTCGGCGCGACGAGCAAGGTCTGAAATCGGCGTAAATTCGGTTGCGTCGGGCTTATAGGGGAGTTTAATGTCGATTGTGCAGGACGGCTGTCGCCCATACAAGAAAAACGGTAAGAATCCCGTGGTCATCTGCGTTGCCGTATTGTAAGCAAATGCTACAAACGGGAGTGCGAGGTCCCACTTCGATTGGTTGGCAGACACGTACATGGAGAGCATGTCACCAAGGGGGCTATTGAAGCGTTCCGTGATCCCGTTCGTTTGTGGATGATATGATGTGGTAGTCCGATGAACGACGTGGCACTCAGAGAGCAGGGCTTCAATAACCTCAGACAAGAAAACCCGTCCTCGGTAGCTTAGAAGCTCCTGAGGTGCCCCGTGTCGAAGAACAAAGCGGTGAAGCAGGAAGGAGGCTACGTTGCGAGCCGTGGCGGCCGGAAAAGCATCGGCTTCGGCGTACCGAGTAAGGTGATCCACGGCGACAATGACCCATCGGTTTCCTGCTGCAGTTGACGGAAGTGGGCCATACAGGTCAATGCCCACACGTTGGAAAGGCTTTGCTGGGAAACGTAGTGGTTGCAAAGGACCGGCAAAGCGGGGCGGCGGCGATTTTCGGCGTTGGCATTTAGGGCAAGAGCGCACGTACTTGTATCGTAGGCGAAGACTCTCATAGGTCTTTAGTACGCCAGCATGACCGCAACTTGGACCAGCATGAAAGGAGGTGCATATGTCGCTGCGCAAATGACGGGGTATGACCAGCAGCCACTTTCGGCCGTCGGAGCAGTAGTTGCGGCGGTAGAGTAGGTCATCACGGAGTGCAAAGTGAGAAACCTGGCGGCCTAGGGCCCGAGATCCCCCGGCAGGCGATGTACCGGAGAGCATCCCAATAAGAGAAGCAATCCACGGGTCCTTGCGTTGCTCGGCTGACATGTTGCTGGCTGCAAGAGGCGACAGACGTAAGTCACTGTCACTTGAGGCAAGGCAGAAAACTTCAGCAGGCACTGGGGAGCGTGAAAGGGCGCAAGCGTCAGAGTGCTTGCGGCCTGAACGGTAAATAACCCGGATGTTGTATTCTTGCAGTCGGAGAGCCCACCGACCAAGACGACCTGATGGATCCTTGAGGGAGGAGAGCCGGGAGGTTCCCGTTTGAACCCACTCCCATTTCACCCTTCCCGCTTGTTCCGTCCCGTTTCAACCCGACGCGAAACGCCCTTCCCGTTTCGCCCTTTCCCACTTGGCCCGTTCTCGTTTGAACCCGTTCCCATTTCAACCTTTCCGTTTGTTCCTTCCCATTTCAACCCGAGCCGAAAGAACCTTCCCGTTTTATATTTTCTTATTTAGCCCATTCCCGGAATAACGTACCCAGTTTATGAAACGTTATAAAAACATTTTCATATTGTTTTTCATTTATTTCCATTTGTTCACACCGCTGCGACAGCATGCTCAGTACATCCAGAGTCCTTGACTGCTTTTCAAACCTGGGCTTCACTTTTTGAATATAGAGACAACGACATTTGGTTACAATTCGTCATACCAATAACAAATCTTTTAAAATAACAAAACTTAACAAACAAATAACAATTACAAATTAATAAACAAATCTTTTAAATTAACAAACCAAAAAATGATAAAATCAAAAAGCCCATAAAAGCGCCGCGGAAGCACAAATAAAAATCGCAAAAGTACCCTCACTTTGAAAGAAATCGTATTTGGCGGACTAACACCTTTAATCGTTATAATAGCGCAATTGTACATCAATGTCGAAAAGAAACAGATGAAAACTATAGAAGATAAAAAGACGATTAAAAATAAAGTAACCCTATGTATCTGGATACATATGCCACATCTGGCTATAAAAAATCGCAGTCATGAGAAGCGGCGAAAATTATAAACTTAGCTTTGCGTTTTGTTGATTCTGTTTATTCCCGTCACTCTAGTGTAATCAACTTGCATAATAGGGCAAACCTTCAAAAATTTAAGCAGCACAGGGTCGTCTCTAGCCTAAATTTTCTTTACTACAGAAACTTAAAATTGTCGCGGGAATACTACCTCCAAGGGCCTTTCAGACGTTCAGCGAGAAGACATCATAGTAAGACTATTAGGCAGCCAATCAGCTGAATTACTATTCGAAAGTTTTCTTTGTTTCCTCATGCAATTTCTTACTGGAATAAGTAACTGAACGAACAGTGAACTCGGTATCGTTAGAAGCATTTTCCCCACGTATTGTAAATATGTGTTCTGGTTGAATCGTCGTATTTTAAAATTGGAATACATTACGAATGCATATCCTTGTTCGGACCCCTTTGCGTCTATTACATATTTATGTCTTTTACTTATTTGTGTAGGGCGTTTTTAAACTACGCCAACCATACTGATGTGTTTTTATGTTCATTCCTGCATGAGCCCGACCAGGCCGTAAAGTATCGGTAAATAAATAATAATTTCTGCTTATTACTCACGTAGGAAAGGCATTAGTAGCCAATTCTCAGATTTCTGCACATGTTTTTGCCTTTTTTAAAGTCTCTCCGACGGACATCTTTGATATATAGATCTCTCGAACCCGAAGACAAAGCTACGCTCCAAACAATGAGCATAAGCGCGTCTGATAAATAAATTTCAGCCGCCCGTACGAACACCAACCTCAGAAAAATCCAATGCGTGCATTACTCAAGATATTGGGTATTTTTATAGTACACTTTCGCCGCTACAAATTTTGTGTCAAGAGGGCAGTATCGGCCTAAGGCATTCGGAAACTTTTATCAGCCGGAAATATCGGTCGATTCCGGAAAATTTGGTGCATACAAGTTTTTAGTGCATGACCCGTTGCTTGTAAGCACATTTTGGGGAACAGTTTCTTAGGCGGTAACGCATATTTTCAGAAATTCAAATGGGTTGCAACGATGCGGGTTCAAATGAGAAGGGCGCTTTGGGAGCGGGTTGTAACGGGAAGGGCGTTTTGGGAATGGGCTGAAACAGGAAGCGCCCAAACGGGAAGGTCGTTTCGGGAACGGGCGCACACGGGACGGTTCAAGCGGGAAGGGCGTTTCGGGAAAGGGTTCAAACGGGAAGGGGTCAAACGGGAATGGGTTCTTTCGGGCTACACCCGGAGAGCCAACAGAGTGCATGATGATCGGTGACGACATCGAATGGGCGACCATACAAGTACGGGCGGAACTTTCCAAGTGTCCAAATTATCGTCAAGCACTCCTTTTCTGTTACGCAGTAGTTCGACTCCGCTTTCGTCAGCGTGCGGCTCACGTATGCTACGACGTACTCGTCAAAACCGGGCTTTCGTTGGGCAAGCACAGCACCGAGACCGATCCCACTAGCATCAGTGTGGACCGCGGTTGGGGCGGACGGGTCGAAGTGCCGCAGTATCGGAGGGGATGTAAGAAGACGCCGTAGCGTCACAAATGCTTCGTCGCAGGAGGGTGACCACGCAGATATGTCGCTGGCACTGCCGAGGAGCTGCGTTAAAGGCGAAATTATGCTGGAGAAGTTGCGTACGAAGCGTCTGAAATAGGGGCAAAGACCGATAACGCTCCGAAGCGCCTTCATAGTGATCGGCTTCGGAAATTCGGCTATGGCTCTCAGCTTCGTATCATCTGGGAGAATCCCGTCCTTCGAAATGATGTGGCCGAGGATCGTCACTTTGCGCGCAGCAAAACGACACTTTTTGAGATTCAGATGCAGCCCAGCTCTTGCAAGGCAGGTCAAAACTTGCTGCAAGCGGGCGAGGTGCGTTTTGGTGTCCGTAGAGAAAACAACGACGTCATCCAGAAATCAAAGACACGTCTTCCACCTTTAGTCCGCTCAAAATACTGTCCATCATTCGTTCGAAGGTGGCAGGAGCGTTGCAAAGCCCGAACGGCATTACATTAAATTCATAAAGACCGTCAGGGGTAACAAAAGCAGTTTTCTCTCTATCAGCTTCAGTACCCGGATCGAAGGTCTAGCGACGAGAAGTATTCTGCTCCCTGCAAACAGTCGAGGGTGTCGTCGATGCGGTAGTCGACGCAACGGCGGTAGTCGACGCAAAACCGAATGGACCCATCCTTCTTTTTCACAAGAACCACGGGTGACGCCCATGGACTCTTGGGGGGACGAATAATGTCACGCTGAAGCATGTCATTCACGTGGTCTTGAATGGTGCGTCGCTCTGCCGGTGATAAACGATACAGTCGTTGTCGAAGCGGGGCACGCGAGGCAGTGTCGATGGCGTGGCTCACAATGGACGTGCGGCCAAGAGAACTTTGCCCACTATCGAAAGACGAAGAAAACTGGCTCAGAAGTGTAGTAAGCTGAGCTCGTTGGGTGGCGTCCAAATTTTCGTCGATTGAGCGGCAGAAAATCTCGGGACATGTTTCGTCCCGTATGCATGGCGTAGTAGGGCTCAGCTCGTCGACTTGGAGATGGGGCGCATCATCAAGAAGCTCCCTAATAATACGGCGATCGACCGGCTCTACAAAGCCGAGTGTTTCTCCGTGTAAAAGGGCTCACAAAGTCGTCTACTGGTTCATGATCATCATTGCCCTCGCGCCATTGCGAATTGTCAAAAGGTCGAGGGGTAGCGGAAGGCATCTGCGGCGGAAGAAAATGTCGGATGGCGTAAAAAGCACTGTGGCCTCAGGAACAGATGTGCAGCAAAGAGGAACGAGAACGGGTTTGGACTACAGTGTCGTCGGCGATGACCACCTCGGCGCTGGGAGCACAGAAAGAATCTTCCAAGAGAGGCGAAAACTCGACTTCGGCAGGTGCACACCGTATGACGGCATGATGGCGCGACAGAAAGTCCCAACCCAAGATTACATCATGAGAGCAAGACGGCCCCCTTTTCAACAATTTTTCCACCTCATCGAACCACAGTGGCCCGTCCGCATCGCACGGCAACTGGTAGCCTTTCAACACCTTGGAGCACTGCGCAACGGGGTTCAAGCTCACCTGCCGGCGATCGCTGCCTTCCGAACCCGTGCTCGGTGGCCTACTGGTGGAACTCTGGAGCTGGACTCTCCGAAGAGCGATCTTTTCAGACTCGAGCTCTAATTCTTTCATCCTAAGTTCCATACGCTTCAGCGTCACGGCTTCTGATCGCTTGCTACTGTTGGCAGTAGCGTCTCCTGCTCACCTCCTGCCACGCCCGAGGGCGCCTTCCGTTCCGGACCACTTCCGATTGTTTCCAGAGGCCCTGGCGGGTCGTCCGCATTACTGTCCTTGTCCATGCTAGCCCCGTTACTTCGCGTCACAACCATGCGCCTTCCTACCTGCACACCATGCCAACCTTAAATGCACACAAGAAATCCCACTCACCCGACGCAGACGCCTCGACGGTCCGTCGCCCAGAGCCCGGTGCTTGGTGCTGTCGTGGTCGCCTTCGATGATGGCTTGTTGGCTGATGCTTGCCAAGGCTGCTGTCTCCCCGTCTGGCCCGTTGCAGGGCGGGTTCAGTCGTTCGGCGTTGACGCTCCGAAGTGCCGAGTTCTGTCGTGGCTGCGCCAGTAGAAACCCCTCCTTCAGGGTTTGTGGTTCGCTGAAGGCGGCGAAGGAGCCCTTCGCTGCAGGTGCTCGGCGGTGGTGGTGGCGAGGGATGAGACAAGGGAACGGCGACGGCAGGATTCGATGAGCAAAACGAAGAAAACTATATTTACGGTTATTTACAGGGGTTGGTTACAGAAGGTTGGTTACAGAAAGTTGGTTACAGGGTTGGTTAAGCATGGCCGTTTTAGCGATCGACCCTCCGAGCTACGCCCTAGGTGCCATACCTTTGCGATCGACTCTGGGTTACGCCCTAGACGGCAAGGTTTACGTGCACTAAGCACGGAGGCTCGCTGGTCCTTGATGACCTCAAAGATTACAGCCAAGTCTCCCGCTGGCCGTTATGCCCGGGAGTATAATCCCTCGTGTCCATTGTAAGCCGGACAGCACACCTGATTGGTCAGAGCGACATCACGAATCCCACCAATCGTGGGGCCAAACGCCGCCTTCCAAAACTTCGCGCACTTCCCTCCTCTCCCCAGACGGAGTGGACGCAGAAAGACGCGTACACGTGCACGGGGCAGCTTTGCCACGTTCAGGGTGGCCATTAGGCGCCGCGGCACTTTCAAAAGCCGCCGCGCGGACTTGCGCACTCTAAGCGTAACACGGTGGCCCCGAGGCACGCAACCCCAAAACGGCGTTTTGTTGCCCTAATTGGGCGCGCCCTTTCGACACATCTGGACGGGAGCCGGGCTCTTCAGAACTAGGTCGGCGGTAACAAAGGGAAGCAGGGGTGGCGCATACAAAGGACGTCGTCCTGGCCTAAACACTGTGAGAGTGACACGGTGACCTCCGAAGCACTCAAGGGCGCGTCATTCCGAGGTGTTCAAAAAAAAAAGGAGCCGCGCTCCCCCCAAGAAAAACCAATTACGGCGGCGGCCATTAAGAGAAGCGGGGGCGGCAATGCGCGCGGCCTCTCAGCCCGCGCATCTTATCTCTCGATCTCCCTTCCTCCGCTATGCCCAAAGGCGGCAGCAGTCCTACAGATACCTTCAACAAACACATCAATAACATTTTCGGCCGGGACGTGAGGACTTTTAGCTTTCGAGGGCTACGCAGCTCTTTCCTCGGGAACTGCGGCTGTTACGTTACTTTTCCTCCCCAGTGCCGGCAGTGTGGCGCCGCATAGGCGACAGCGAGCGACGACGTGGAGAAGGCGAGCGCCGGTTGGTGGACGTAGTAGAGCGGTCAGGCGGCAGCGACGTCATCGGCGGATCCGAGGCGACTGGGTACATTGGCTGCGGAACAATATACGGCTGGGCGTAAGCGGGGTCGTAGTACGGAGCCTGTCTGAAGATGTTCGGGGGTGGCATGCGACGGCAGCAGTAGCGAGTTACATGTCCGGCAATTCCGCATACAAAGCATATAGGGTGATTGTCCTGCGTACGCCACGTGTACGTAGGAGGATGACTACCCACAACCGTTGGAAGTCGGCTCGCCGGCACTACATTCCGGATCAGATTGGTCTGCAACGGACGCAGTGGCACGCCGGGCTGGGCTGGTAGAGCAGGCGGGTGCATCACTCGAGGGTGGAACGAAGGAGCAGGCTGGAGAGGTGACCTCCCTGCAGCTTCGGCGTACGTTATGGGGGCTGCGAACGGCGCCTGGTACTGGGCAGTTGGTAGTGCCCCAGGGATTTCTTCCTGTATCACGTGCCTCAGTGCAGGAGCTAGAGGTGGCTACTGTTCCGCGGTGTACGGAAGGAGAGACACTTGGCGAACCACCTTTTCCCGAATAAAATCTTTTATCCGGTGAACAGCGTCGGCTGGTCTGTATAGGTCGCAGCCAAACTCGACAGCGGCTCGGCCTGAGCGCAAGCTTGCCTAGTTAGGGCCCGCTGCTTTCGAAGCTCGTCGAAGCTCTGACACAAACGCATGACGTCGGCTATCGTTTGGGGAAGATTGGACAGTAGCATCTGGAACGCGTCATCGTCCACTCCTTTAAGGATGTGCCTGACCTTGTCCGTTTCCGTCATCGACGGGTCGACGCGCTTGCACAAGTCAACCACGTCCTCGATGTAGCTGGTGAATGTTTCCCCGGCTTGTTGGCCGCGTACACGCAACTGCTGCTCGGCATGGAGCTTGCGTACAGCGGGGCGGCCGAATGCTGCCACAAAGCAGGTGCGGAAGGTAGACCAGGTAGTAATGTCAGATTAATTATTAGCGTACCACCGCCGGGCGAGCTGGTCAAGGGCGAAAACACGTTATGCAGCTTAGTCGGATCATCCCCTTTGTTGTATGCACTCAGACGCTCATAGAATGACAGCCAGTCTTCGACATCAGTGTCGTCCTCGCCAGTGAACATGCTTGTGTCTCACTGTCGCATCGCGCAAGAGCAGATCACGGGTGCGCCCGACGGCGCAGGGTGCTGGCTGGTCTCTCGGTGGTTCATCTCCGGCAGTGTCCGGCTGCGAAGCTCCAGTGTGGAACCGAGACCCTTGACCTCCACCACTTGTAAAGGGGAATAGCAGTCACGACGGTAGTTGATCGTGGGGGTTTATTCAAGGCGTAGCGTAAGGTAACGGGCCGAGCGCAGGTTCAGCCGATACAAGCTCCTGGGCATGAACGTACGAGTCGGACCTTCGTCGTCTTCACGATAAATCTCGGGGCATCTCAGTCCCATCCCGTGGGTAAAAAGAAGGTCCCCTTCACCCCTAGTAGTCCGAGTGGCGCTGGCTACCACCCCCAAGCGCAGGAAAACAAGATACCTTTACATAAATACTCGAGAAAGTGGAGGGGAAAGAGCCCCGCCGTTAGCATAGTGGTCATCGCACCAGACGCGTATTCTGGAGGTCGTGGGTTCGTTCCCACTCGGCCGGCATTTTTTCTCCCCTTTCTTCCCGTCTTTCCAAATTCTTCATCTGTTTCAATGACATACCACATTCTCCCCTTTGCTTTCCAAAGTTTTCTTGACTGCCAACGCCTATTTCTGTATATATATATATATATATATATATATATATATATATATATATATATATATATATATATATATATATATATATATATATATAAGAGAAAAACTTCGAACAAGGGAAAAGCACGATTGTGGCCTACGTTTCAGCAAAGAGAACATGCTGAAACGTAGGCCACAGTCGTGCTTTTCCCTTGTTCGAAGTTTTTCTCTTGTGTTCTCTACCATCTTCAAAGTTCTACTACTCCCTATATATATATATATATATATATATATATATATATATATATATATATATATATATATATATATATATATATAACACAGAAATAAGGGTTGGCAGTCAAGAACACCTCGGAAAGCGAAGGGGAGGTTGTGTTAGCTCATTGAAACAGATAAAGAATTTGGAAAGAAAGAAAGAAAGCGAAGAAAAAATGCCCGCCAGGTGGGATCCGAACCCACGACCTCCAGAATACCGGTCTGGTGCGATAACCACTACGCTACCGGCGGGGCGATTTTCTCCCCCGCTTTCTGGGCTATTTATGTCGATGTAATTTTGTTCCTGTGCTTGGGGGCGGTAGCCAGCGCCACTCTGACTCTCGGGGTGAAGGGGACCTTCTTTTTAATCCCCGCGCCGTGACTCGAGTGTCTACGACATGTCGAGAGTGGTCAACCAGCGTTTAACCCTCTTAAGCTCCCTATGGCACCAAGACTGCTATATATATATATATATCACTATATATATATATAAATATATATATATATATATATATATATATATATATATATATATATATATATATATATATATATATGTGTGTGTATATATATATATATATATGTGTGTGTATATATATATATATATGTGTGTATATGTATATGCAGTAAAAGTTCGTTAATTCAACACTGGTGACCTGCCGTGGTGGCCCAGTGGCTAAGGCGTTGCGCTGCTGAGCACGAGGTCGCGGGTTCAATTCCCGGCCGCGGCGGCCACTGTTCTGATGGAGGGGAAAAGCAAAAACGCCCGTGTGTACGAGATTTCAGTGCAGGTTAAATCCCCAGGTGGTCAAAATTAATCTGGGGCCCTCCACTACGGCGCGTCTCATCGCCTGCGTTGCGTCGGCGCGTTAAACCCTATAATCAATAAATGAATCTATCAACACTGGTGGGATCGCGAAAAATTGTCGAAATATCGAATGAACAAAAACGCGAAATTTTCTCACCTTTATTTGCCAAAGAAGTTTGCAATCCTCGTCTGTTTTTTTTCGGGCGAATTTGAGAGGCGACAATAGCTCTAATAGCTCACGGATGCTCCGTGGCGCACGTGCTCGCCTGGCGCAAGGAGATTATATCCTTGGCCTGGCGAAGCATGCATCCAACACGCAAAAGCCACTATACACTCCAAAACAAGACTTGCCGAGAGAGAGAGAGAGAGAGAGAAACTTTAATCACAGTTGAAGTGAGCATATTTGTGGTCGGGGTCTTCAGTCCAAGACTCCGTTGGTACGACCAGCTGTCTTCGCCCTTTCCGCTAGCAGAAGCTGCGTTTCAGGAGAAGAGCTGGCCAGCGTACTCTCCCACTGCTCGCGTGAGGGGTTGGGGATGGGGGGAAGGTCTGGGTTCCGTTGACATTCCCAGACAATATGGTACAGCGTGCCTGGTGCTTGGCAGTGAGTACATAGGGGGTCGTAAAGAGTAGGGTGGATGGCGTGTAGTCGTGTTGGGTGGGGGTAGGTATTAGTCTGTAGTTGTCTCAGGATGACTTCCTGTTCTTTCGTGGCCTGATCGGTGACTGGGGGATAGAGTTGTCTCGCTAGTCGATAGTGTTGGGTGATGTCGGCGTATGTGAGGAGCGGTTGCCAGGTTCGCTCCGACTCTTCTTGCGGTGCCCGGTGGGCGAGTTCTCGGGCCAGGACGTGTGCCGTCTGGTTGCCGCGAAGAGCAGAGTGGGCCGGGGTCCAAATGATTGTGACCTGCTTCTGCGGTGGCCGTTGAAGCAGAACCCGAAGCGCTTGTCTTGAAACCCTACCTGCTTGGTATGCTCGGCAGGCGGCTTGACTATCCGTAATAATTACGCTAGCCTTTGTCTGGGAGAGGGCAAGGGCGATAGCCGTCTCTTCAGCCTGCTGGGTGTTTGACGACCGAAGCGTCAGACTGGAAAGGAGGTCGGTTGTGGAGGTAACGGCCGCCGATCTTACCCCGTACCTCGCGTATTCCGCCGCGTCTGTATATACGACGTAGTCTTGTCCTCCGTACTGTTTTTCCAGCGCAGTTGCTCTTGCTAGGCGTCTTCCCTCATGATGTTGAGGGGCCATGTTCCGGGGTATTGGACGGACAAGAATTCTGGTCCTTAGTTCAGGCGGGATGTCCACTGCGTTTTCCGTGATGTGCGGCGCCGTGTAACCAAGCGTAGCTAGCGTTTCCCTACCCGTTGGGCTTGCTCCGAGTCTTACTTTCTGCGCCGTTAGGTGGGCCTCCATGAGCTCTTCGATGGTGTTGTGCAGTCCCAAAGCCGTGAGTCGTACCGTAGAGGTGCTTGGAGGAAGTGCCAGGGCTTGTTTATATGCCTTTCTAAGAAGGACGTCTAGCTTTTCGCGCTCCGATGTCCCCAAAACCGCATAAGGAGCCACGTAAACGATTCTGGATACGACGAAGGCCTGCACAAGACGGACCATGTCGTTTTCTTTTAGTCCATGGCTCCTGTTCGCCACCCTACGCAGCATCCGAATAATTTGAGCCGTGGTTTCTTGGAGCCTGTTGAGAAGCAGGGTGTTTTTGCAATTTTCCTGGTATGTCATTCCTAATATCTTGATTGAGGGTTTCGGTTTGATGAGTATGCCATCGAGCCAAATTTTGATGTCTGAAACGTCCCTGCGGCATTTTTGTACTATTATAAGTTCCGATTTCTGCGGGGCACAAGTTAAACCACATCGGCTGGCGTAGGTGCGGACGACGTCCGCTGCCATTTGTAGGCTGTCTTGCATAACGCCTGGAGAGCCTTTGGCAATCCAGATCGTTATATCGTCCGCATACAGGGCATGCTTAATGTTGGGGATTTTCTCTAATTGTCGGGGAAGGCCTATCATGGCTATGTTGAAAAGTAGAGGCGATAGCACTGCCCCTTGTGGTGTACCACGACTGCCACACTTTATGGGAGACGACTGGATGTCGCCAATCTTAATGATCGCAGTCCTATCAGACAGAAAATTCTTGATGAATGAGTACGTCTTTTCCCCGCAACCCAGGTTGCCAAGATTTGTGAGGATTGCTTCGTGCGTTACATTGTCGAACGCACCCTTCAAGTCTAAAGCCAGGATCGCTTTGGGTGTGGTGCGACTGGCTGCCTCAAATATGTCCTTCTTCAGCTGCAGCAGTACGTCCTGAGCTGAGAGGTGCGGGCGGAAACCGAACATCGAGTGAGGCATTTGGTCCGTCGTTTCAAGAAACCTTTGTACACGGTTAAGAACGACGTGTTCCATAAGCTTTCCGATGCACGAAGTGAGGGAGATGGGGCGAAGATTATCCGTGCAAGGTGTTTTGCCTGGTTTTGGAAGGAGACGAATCTCTGCTTCTTTCCAGGCCGGTGGCACCACCCCCTTCTCCCAACACTCGTTCATGTAGGTAGTCAAAGCCTCCACGGAGCCGTCATCCAGGTTTCTTAGGGCCTTGTTCGACACGCGGTCCATGCCAGGGGACGTGTTCCGGCGGATCTTCAGCAAAGCCGCCCTCACTTCAGCTGATGTTATTGGGCTATCGAGATCTGAATTGGGGCATCCCCCGTACTCTGGCAACTGCACCCTGGGTGTAGGTGGAAAATATCTTGCCTGTAGCTCCCGTAAGAGGTCTTCTTGCGTGCCAGGGAATTGGTGAATGATGGCTTGCATCGTCTTACTTGTTTCACTCCGACTTTTAGTACGGTCGATTAGGTAGCGGAGGATGTTCCACGTCTTGGATGTACTTAGTCTTCCTTGAAGAGCATCGCACATCTGAAGCCAGTTCTGCCTACAGAGCTCGGCCGCGTACGCTGACGCCTCTTTGTTGAGCAAAGATATTCGTTTGCGGAGTCTCTTGTTGTGCCTTTGCACCTTCCATCTGCGAAGAAGGCTGCGCCTTGCCTCCCATAAATGAAGCAGGTGTGGGTCGACCGCTGGAATGTCATCGGAGAGGCTGAGTTTCTTCGTGTAGTGAGTGATTTCTTCCACGAGCGTCTTCGCCCAGTGACTTATGTCTTCTATCTTTTCTTCTGTTTTACCTCTTCTATGGGAGCTTCTATGGGAGCGTAGTGCTTGCCAATCAGTAAGTTTTGCTACCCCGATGACCCTACGGAACTGAGGCCCTGGGATTTTCGTCTGTAGTATCATATGATCACTCCCGAGGTTGTCCTCCGTATTGCTCCAGGTGGCATTTGGGGCGTGTGCAACGAGCGTAAGGTCAGGGCTAGTATCCCGGGCTGTGCTCGTGCCTATACGAGTTGGGGCACTTGGTTCCGTGAGGAGAGTGAGGTTCTCCTCATCTATTATTTTCAACAGTTGTTTGCCCCGTTTGTTGACGTACGTGTATCCCCATTCAGAGTGAGCAGCGTTAAAGTCACCCACAACGATGAATGGGTTGGAACCCGCCAGGCACTTTGCTTGTCGGATCATGTCTGCCAATCCCGGCGCTTTGTTTTTGGGGCGACAATAAATGTTAAGGATGAACAGACTGCTCGTACATTTGAGTTTCTGCGAAACCAGCTCTGTAAAGACGCAATCATGGGGGTTACTAGAGAGCTGGTGGTGGATGGCAGTGATATTTTTCTTAATTAAAGTGCACACGTCTCTGCCTTCTTTCGTTGTCTGTGTAATATAGCCCGGGAGCTTGGCAACCACCGTTGATTCTTGAATCGCTATTACGTCGGGGGGTTCTTGTTGATGAGCAATATGCTGTTGAAGGTCACCTTTCTTATTTTTGAATCCCCTGCAATTCCACTGCCAAACGACAGTGGGACAGCACGCATTATATTTTGCACTAGTGGTCATTATGGTTGATGGGGAGGTCAGTAGCCGTGTCATTTAATACCGGGCGATGATATGGCTTCTCTCTGCGCGCAAGACGGCCAGGGAGGGTTGTAGTCTGGGTTTCGAGACTCTCCACTCTATGTTGAGTATTCTGAACCTGCGCCGAAAGCTGATTAAGTTGGGAGGCGATGGCTTGGAGCTGGGTTAGTATCGGGGCTGTAACATCACCAAGGCTGGCATTTAATGTTTCTCTGGTGACATACTGGGGGTTTGTTTCCATGGTGTCTTCTTCTTGGTTCTCTATTTTGCGTTTCTTTTCGATTATTGGCTGTTGGTCTGATGGGGGAATGCTTGGAGGTGGGGGTGCTTTTTCTTCAGAAGTTACCTCTCTGACTGCAGAAATGGATTGTGTAAGAGTGTTAATGGTCTTAGTCTGTTCTGCCATGAACTTCTTGAGCGTTTGTATTTCTGTCCTTAGTGTTTGAATTTCTGCCTGGAGCTTGTTACACTCGATACATTGCTGAGAAGGGGATGGGGGGCGAGCAGCGGGAGAGATAACTGAAGCCCAGCTCACCTGGTTGTGCTTCTCTCCTTTCGCTTGCTGCTTGGCCGGTGGCTTGGATTTGGAGCGGGATCGGGACTCTGACCGAGATCGAGACCTCAACTGGGAGCTGCAGCTGGATGAGTTCTTGAAATGAACCGTTGACCGGCGGGAATGGGACCTCGACCGGCCTTCACTTGGAGTTCTGCCGCGGGAGGGCGTCCGCTTCCTCAATGACGTCTTCATCACGGATCCGGAACGACGCTTCGAGATGCTCCTTCTCTGACTGGCATTGCGCCTTGTTGATGAGCGAGATTGGCGGAAGCGCGAACCACCACCACGGAGTTCAGGGGACGGAGAGCGGGCCTGTCGGGAGGAGTGCTGCTGATGCAGCGGAGGCTTTTTACGATTGACAGGCGGCAGGTAGCGTTTGGCGCAAGACTTGTCCGCCGTCGGGTGGGTGCCGCCGCACAAGATGCACTGGGGGTGGCAGTCATGCTGGTCCGTTGTTAAAGAGAGCCCACATTTTCCGCACCTCGGCGTCTTAGGGGGTTGTGGGCAAACATCCTCCCTGTGACCAGTCTCGTTGCATTTGCGGCAGTAAGGAACCGTTCTTTTGTAGAGGTAGCAGCGAACCGGGATACCACTGTAGTTGACATAATAGGGAACGCGTTTGCCGCAGAATGTGATAACCATCGTTTCCGTGTTCCCAAGCCTTCTACATGTTAGAACTTCATAACTTGGATCCTCGATGCGTTTAAGGACTGTGTCGGGGGTTGTGTCAAGGTCGATGTTATGAATGACCCCTTTGCAGGAATTGTCTGGAGATGGCGCGTATGACGCAACCTCATAGGAGTTCCCATCAATTGTTAGTTTCTTGATCTCGCTTAGCTTCATGGCTGTAGTTTCACAAGGGGTACTCGCGACAAGGACGTTTTGGTCCCCGTCTACGCGCATCTTGATGTTGACTGCTCCAACTGGCAGCTTTACTTCAGTGGCTATAGCCATTAGCAATTTTTCTGGGCTCACCCTGGCAAGGCGGAGACCATTTCTTGGTCGAAATGCCAGCTTCAGATCTTCAGCAGGAAGTGGAGGCTGTCGGGGCCTGCGCGCTGCGGGCCGGCTTTTGCAAAGGGCGGGCTTGTCCGACGTTTGGGCCAACTGCTGTTGACCGGTAAGGAGTCGCTGGTCTCGGCGGCGCTTCGCGCGACGGGCGACGAGAATCCAGGGCGCAGTAGCTGTTGCGTCTTCCTCCGAAGGTGGGGTGGCGTCTTGGTTGTCGCGGGTTTCCATCTCTTCATCCTCCGAGCCGGCGTGTGATGACAGGTGGGCTTCTTCAGAGACGACGCACGATGACGCACTCGCCATCTGGTACGACGTGACTGTTCAGGTCCGGGATAAGCCACACAGCTAGCGCATCAGGCTTAGCGAGGCGGCCGCCGCTTCCGAAGATAGCGATATCTTGGACACGACTGCACAAAGGCGACAAAGGCAACAAAGCACACAGGCTTCGACCACTGCAGCCGCCACCAACCTTGCTTTCCTCGTGAATAGATGAATGCACGGGATGGATGGATGGTGGTGGCTTAACCCTTTGCATAGGGCAGCAACTTGCGCCACCTAGCCTACACATCTACCCGATTCGGATGATGCAAATGACCATGCGGTTGGCCTACGCGGCATTTCTTTTCTTTTCAGCTGTACAGTAGCATTGCTCTTGGCACAGTGTATCTTCTTATGGCTTTTTTCTCCCTGCGCATAGAATGGGTGAGCTCGCAGGCTCCGACGCTAGGTCGAAATAACCGATGCGCGCTAAACTTTTGCCGAATTAACGGGCTTTCAGCTTTTCACTGTATATATGTATATATATATATATATATATATATATATATATATATATATATATATATATATATATATATATATATATATATATATATACATATATATAGTAAGGAAATGAGGGGCTCGTTGAGGAAAATACAGAAAGATAGGGCAGCAGTCTACAACGCCAAAGGAGGCATAGGGGTGTGGTTAGGCTCTTTTCTTTTTCACTACGGTTAATGCAGTAAATATTTTTGTTAATACACAGAAGAAAGAAAGAAAGAAAAACACGCGCCCAGAGTGGGGACCGAACCCACGCCTTTCGATTACATGTCGAATGCCTTACCAATTCGGCTATCTGGGCGACTGTGTTCTCCTTCACTTTCTTGACTATTTATATTTACTAGAAGTGTATCTGACGCTTGAGGGTGGTAGCCAGCGCCACTCTGACTACACGGGGAGAAGGGGACCTTCTTTTCAACCCCCGGGGCGTGACTCGAGCGTCTACTGCCTGTCATGAGCGGGTAACTGGCGGGAAGCCCTTACCCGCTCATGACAGGCAGTAGACGCTCGAGTCACGCCACGGGGGTTGAAAAGAAGGTCCCCTTCTCCCCGTGTAGTCAGAGTGGCGCTGGCTACCACCCTCAAGCGTCAGATACACTTCTAGTAAATATAAATAGTCAAGAAAGTGAAGGAGAACACAGTCGCCCAGATAGCCGAATTGGTACGGCATTCGACATGTAATCGAAAGGCGTGGGTTCGGTCCCCACTCTGGGCGCGTGTTTTTCTTTCTTTCTTTCTTCTGTATATTAACAAAAATGTTTACTGCATTAACCGTAGTGAAAAAGAAAAGAGCCTAACCACACCCCTATGCCTCCTTTGGCGTTGTAGACTGCTGCCCTATTATCTTTCTGTATATATATATATATATATATATATATATATATATATATGAAGGCAAGTCCCGTTGCCGCTACGTAAGTAAACCTTGTTTGTTATTGTTCTTGCTGTGTATCCGACTCTTTACTTATACTATTTCTGCGCGCTTTGTGAGTTTTATCTTTCTCTAGATTTATATATATATATATATATATATATATATATATATATATATATATACGTGTGCGGGTTTGTGTGTAGGTGAGAGTTTGTCTCGGCACAACGGTCAACACCCCCACACTCTGACGAAGTGAACTAATCGCCATCCGCTGGGTGGGACAAATACCTCACCTGCACATACCCATCACAATCTTGACTCGCTCGACAGCTTCCAACAGACTTTTCCTAGAGGGTCGGACACGCCAGGAATGCTGATCTTGGTCCACCCTGCGTGATCCACCGGCCGGTCTCCTGCTTAGAGGTACTCGTACCGCCTCTCGTGCTTGACCTTGAGCTTGCAGTAGTTCGAGGTAGTAGAACAGCGGATTGGCCATGGAAAACTGGGTCATCGGCGTGATGCCTGCGTCCTTGGGCTGGATGTACTTCATCTTCCATCGCCAGAAGGCCCCGCTGAAGAGACTAGCCAGGGTCCTGAGATACTTTTCCCTACGCGCCAGTCAGGGTCTGATTTCGCTCAGTCGCAGCTCCGAGAACGGAGTGTGCGGGTCTGGAGTCGCACTCTTGACTCTGAACCGTGGTCTCTGGAGTTGTACTCGGGTAGGTAGTCTCCGATGGTCATCGCTGTTTGGGGTGTTGGCATGTTCAGCTGGCATCGTTAGCCGTGAAGTTCTGTTGAGTCACCGCCTGCCTGAGTAAACTTGACCGTTGAAGCTGCCTACTTGTGCAGAGTCCGTGGCTTCGTCACAGTATGTATGATTTAGTCATGGAGGAAAGAATAGTCAGGAGAGGCACCTAGCATCCTAATGCATTGAGAAAAGTGTGAAGGAAGTGAGGTCATTTTTCTTGAGCCCACAGACAATGTTGCCTAGTTTTTTACGGCTGCGGCGGCTAAACCTGGCAAAATGCCGCGGACAATTTTTTGCGGCGCTTTGACTGTGGCTTCCTCGCTACGTTGGCAACACAGCGCGGCAGCCGCTGGGGCGTCGTCATCGTCTGCAATCTGTGCACTACAGCTGATTTCGCAGCGTTTCTTCTAGTGCCATTTACTGGTCTAATGTTCCTTCACAGACACCATCCGATGGTTAATAATTGGCGTGGTCGGTGACATAGTTGCCATTATCTTGTGGCGAAATCTCGTCGATTGGCGCAGTGGTTTTCCATCCTTATTGGTCTGCCGGTGAAAAGGTGCGCGTTGGCAGCTTCGGCAGCGTCGCCCCACTTTCTGCGGCGATTTTTTTCAGCTGGGAATCCATTCTCAACGTATACAAGGCAAAGTGAAGCAGACACGTAGTGGTTCCGTTTTGCTCGACAAATAGCGCATCGGCGAATATACTTACCAGTGAAGCGTGATGCCCAATAGGCGCAACCGCGAGTGCGACCGGCAACCCCGCACGCAACAGTGAGGCATTTTGCAAACCACTGCAGCCACTTATTCACGTGAAGTGAGATTAGACAGTTTTAGTTTCACGAGTATGCAGAGTTCACGTACGCAAACGTGAAAAGCGTACGTAGTCCACGCACATGTAGTTTGCAACTCGTACGCGACGCACGCCGCGCGTATGGTGCCTAGATGCCTAGCGCCATCTACAAACAGACACTGCAGTAGCCACTCTTCCCTCGAGCCTATTGCTATGAAGACGATAAAAGCTACTTCGGCAGGCTTGGGAGCTGAAAAATCGTCCTACTACCTCAAAAACGAAGGCTGTTTTTCGATTGAAACTTTGGGTGAGGGTTAGAATGGGCAAATTGAAGTCGAAATCAAATGCTTAGAACATGACATCGCACCGAGGAATTAGCGACGAAGCTGTTGTCGCTGCGAAGCGGGAGGCCAGGGTGCCACCATGTTGGTCAAATCAAACCGGAAACAGCAGAGGAGAGTGGGGAAAAGTGCGGGGCTCAATGGGCTCATCGACATGGCGGGTGTGGCTTCACAAACGTGACGTCATTGCCTCTCCTAACCTTTTCTTTCTTCCATGGGTTTAGGGGTTTCGTAAGAATGGTAGGGACCCTAGATTGCCAGAGAGCAGAATTTTTCTTTAACTTTATCACTTAACGCCCCGCTTACTAACCGCAGAAACAAGATATAGAGCAGGAAATACAAAAAAGATAAATAGTACATGACAACATTTCCAATACCAACGCGGATGCGATCTGGTTCGTCCTACAGAACGCAAAATGGAGTTTTTCATTTTTTCCTTCCAAAGTTACTGTCCTTTTGCAAATTTATTGCGCGCATTTTTGTTTTATTGCAGTCCGTTGTAGGGCACTACTGGTACCTGTCGGCGGACTACCAAGCATTCCTGGTCTCATTTCCTGTATTCCTGCTCTTCAGAAAGTAAGTGATCGCTCTGGTGCAACTGATCGTTTTGAACTGTCGTCCTGCTTCATTTGAAGCCACAATTCAAATCATACGAAACCTTGTTACGTATACCAGCAACAAGTTACTGCACTCGCCATCCTGAGCATTACAATGTTGATACAGGCCGAACAAATTATGGTATACTGATGCGGAAATATCGTCCACCGCCCATTCTTAATACGTTATCACGTGAAAGTAACATAGATATCGCTCCCATCTTATTAAAACGCTTGCAGGAAAATTTCTTGTAGTTTCCTTGCACTTGCGCACAAAGGTGATTTTTCCCTACTTTCCTCTATTGGTGATGTACGACTGTAATGGCTTCGCGTTGTACCAAGTTCTTTGCCTTGTGCGTACTTTTTCTTGTGTCTGAGCTATCCTCTTGTTTCTCTTTTTTTTTCTTTTTCGCCTGATATGTTTTTTTTGTCTGAGTTGCTCTTCATGTCAATTTGCTGGGTCACTTATCATGAGTATTACTGATAATGAACAGATCAAGTGGTGTATTTTTCCCTGTGGGTTTCACCCGATTCAGGAATCTGACTGTATATATCTTTCTTTTGTTTCGCAAGCCAAATCTGCGTTCTTTAATTTTCAATTGATGCATTGTACTGCAGATGTGGTAATAATGTACGCTGTGTAGCATTTCCACTGTTTGTAAAGCGGGGGGTACGGGCCAAGTCAAGCCTTGTTATGGCTTTTTGCCCCTACCTCCCAACATCGTATGATGTTTAACAAACTTTAATTTCAATTCGAAATATGTCGATTATTTTTATGGTAGCATAATTTTGGCTCCTCAGGAAAAAAGTTACTTCCGATGCCACTGGCTCCAAGGACCGCTTATAACCGCCTCCTTTCGTTATTTGCCTTGTTTCATCCTTTCTTTGCGCACGTCGTGTAAACCACTGTGGCAGGGATACTTTCAACCCGTGTGTCGCGCCTCCGTCGTGTGTTTGAAGAATCGGAGCTCAGCCACGCCTGCAAGCTCATCCCGCGCTGCTTTGTTCTAAGATGCTTATTTAGTCGACGAGTATCGCAAAGTGATTATCTCACAAAGAGCGATATATTTATCTCGTACGCGCACGACAGCTCCAGCCTCTCTTATTTGCGCACTCACTCAGCTTGTGCTCGCTCTTAGACCGGGTTTTACCCTAAACGCGACACAGGCAAATACAACCGCAATTTTTTAGGAGAACGCGAAACCTCCACAGCATAAAAGTAGCTAGCAATGTCTGCGATCCTAACCGGACAAATAGCAACAGATTCAGTATAAAAGCACGCGCGCAACGATTCTCTGTCTGTTTTTTTTCCCTCTGGCTGCCAGAATGTACCAGGCATGGAATGCAGTGATCTTCCGTTGCGGGGAATTTTCCCTTTTTCGGTGAATTTCCAGTTGTAATTTTTCGGTAATAGGCAAAAAGGGAATCTTCAAGAGATGCAAGAAATTTTAGGAGTCGTGGACTAACAAGGAAAAATAATGTCAGTAAACTGGACCTCGCACTATATGTTACTTTGTTTTCTTTCATTAGGTTCTCTAATTTCGTCGGATTTATGTTCAAAATATCCGCAGCCGTGTTCCCGTAAGCCCCGAGAATCCAAGAGCGCTTCCAATCCAGTTCATGTAACAGGAGAGAGCATAGAGGAAAGAATTTTCCTCGAGAAAGAGCTAATAAAGCGTGAAGCAGCGGCGGCTGAAGGGCACAAGCCTGTTCGTATGTATTGGTGCGCAATATACAAAGCAGTATTTCGGGCGTGCCTTATAGTCCACGTGCTGTCAAGAAGAGATGGGCCAGCAGTTCCGGCGCTGAGCTAAAATTACTTCAATTACCCAACAATGTCTTGTTCTTTTTCAAACGGGCAGTTTTAACTTAGACCTTTATCATGGGAAGTAAGCGGGCTGTTTGGTACAAAACGCGAAATGTGTAGTCAAATCCTGCTGAGCGGCAGATGTAGTGGAATTTAGTTCACGCTGAAAGTCTGATTCTCTGAACGGCGTCTACGTCCGGAAGGCCCTGGCTAACGCCCAAAATCGAACACAAATCCACGTAAAGGCTATCAGCTGCATGAAAAAAATGCAGAGAACTTTGCAGGGAATTCTTGAGAAACCTGATGGGGAATTTTTGAACCTAGAAATGGGACATTTTCTCCCCAGTACGAACATCACTGATGGGATGCTGCCTCGTCCGATGGCAACCATCATCCCGGATACCCTACAGGCAAAAGTACGTAGGTGCAGCCATGCTAGGAGGACTCTTAGGGACACAAACAGCACTCCCTCACCAGAGAAGGATCTGGTGACCTAGGTGCAGTAGCTGGCTCCCACCTCCTATGATTGACCAACCCAACCCTGGGCCCTCAGTCCCCAGCAGCTGTGGAGCACCTGACCACGGCGGCGGTCAGGCAAGCGACACAGCAGAGGGTACTAAGAATCTTTGGGTCTGGCAGGCCGCCTATGAAACTTGAACTTGGTAACGTTCAACTCGCGAACTCTCTCTAGCGAGGGAAGCTTAGCCGTACTATTAGAGGAGCTCTCGGATATTACGAGGTATATCACAGGGGTAAGTGAGGTTAGACGTGCAGGAGAAGGTCTCTTGCAGTTGAGTAGTGGGAACATTCTATTCTACTACGCACAAAGAACGCGGAGTGGGATTTCTAATCCACCGAGAGATAGCAGGGCGTGTAGAGTAATTCTCCAGTACCAACGAAAGTGGTGGAGTCGTTGTGATCAAGCTGAACAAGCAATACAGGTTAAAGACAGTACAAGCTTATACATCGACAGCTGGATGGGTAATTCCATGTCAAAAGTCCCAGCGGTAAAGTCGGCTATCACGGTATTTCTTCAGTAATAATTGTGGCTCATCTTTGCATAGCCCACAATGCTCCCTCAAAGTATGTTTGTAAAAAAAATTATTTCTTTTTGTAGCCGCCCTTTTATTTCCAGGGTTAAAGCAAACCTAGGTGGGTCAAAAACAAAAAAAAATACCATTAACGAAACACTTTTCCAATCACCGCAGTTTTAGTGGACATTATGTTGAGGCCCTGAGCTGCCCTATGCCGCATTTTTGAATGAATATTTTTTTTGCACTCGTTACGTCATTCATAAAATCCACGATATTGCGTATTTTCAAATTAGCAAATACAAGCACACTCTCACAGTCAAGGTAGGATTGTTTTTACTCGATTTCACAATCTGGACAATGTGTAAAAAGATATATTGAGAGTCATAAAAGGAGAAATGTGCGAGAAAGAGTTTGTCAAATTTGTAAAAATCTCCTTTCCGGCCCGTATTCACCCCTCAATTGCGCATTGTTGCGCTCGTAGTAAAAATATCAAATACGAGACACTCGCTAGTACAAGTTGCAGCTTATTTCAAGAAGTTTTTATCGGAACAGTTTTTGTGTTAGTAGAGGAAATTTTTTTTAATTTGTACGCCGACACTTTACGACGTTGTTCCACAGAGTGTCTTCTCTGCACCACTGGCGCCTGCCTTCATGAAAGACGCGCGAGCCAGCGGCTTTTCCCTGCAAGATTACCTTCCCGTGCAAATGTAATTCTTTGCGAGATTGCCCTGCAATTGTCTTTCGTAGCGTCAATATGGGAGAAAGGGATAGTTCATGTGTTGGAAGGAAAAAATACAATGTGGAGCTAGCGGTGGTGCGCCCATTCTATGAGTACGTGTAGACTCAACAGCTGGCTGGACATCAAAGGCGTATTTAAAGCACCAGTGTATGTAATAACCGCTAACGCATGCGAATAAATCCGTTCAACTCGATGACGCGGCCGCAGTTCGCTTCTCATTTTCGGCATACATAAGTGAGCCCATGCATAACATACACTGGTAGACTATGGCAATGCGTTTGATTCAATAGGCACCGGAGCAGCGTTGGCAGCGTTAAAAAAACAAGGAATAGAAGAGACCTATGTAAGACTCCTAGACGAAATATATGGGGAATGTACTGGCAGCATGATTCCTCACTAGCAAAGCAAAAAGTTCCCGATTCAAAAAGGAGTGCGACAAGAAGATACCAGCTCACCAAAATTGTTCACAGCATGTCTGGAGGGAGTATTCAGAAAGCTTGACAAGGAACACGCAGGTTTACGAATATACGGGGAATACTTGAGTTATCTGAAGTTTGCTTAAGACATAGTCTTGATCAGTGAATCGTCAGAACTGCAAAAAAAATATTGAAGATCTGCAATCAGACAGCATCGCAGTGGGGTTAAAAATACATGCGTAAATCTAAGGTAGTGATAAATAAGCATACTGAAGGCGCGCTCTTCACCAGAAGTAGCGGAATGCTTGAATAAGTAGAAGAAAATAACTACCTTGGAGAGGTTGTCACTACTGATGCCAACCACGAGAAAGAAATCCGGCGCAAAATAGGAATGGGTTGGGGCGCACTCGGTAAGCACTCAGAAATAATGAAAAGTAAGATACCTCTAAGCCCCGGGAGCCGTCATATATACTCTTATTAGACTGAGTATGCGAAATCAGAAAACAAACAGTAAAATGTGATTTGTGGATACAGTAGAGGCTCAGTTAAAATGCGTTAGTGTGTTTTCTCCCCTGGGTGTGTACTCCACATATATGCATTTGTGTACAACGTGCAAGCAACTTACGCAGTATCAGAGTCCTTCGACGCTTTGGCAGCATCCTCACGAAAGGTTTATTTCAAACCGATTGTTATTTCAAGCAGAACACATCCAGCTTATCGGTGTCATGGACATGTCCTGACGGCGCTTGCGGCATCCTATTAAAATACTCCATGTAAAGGCCATGTTTATGACAAGTGATCGCTTCTGGTCATTTTATTCGGATCCCTGTTCTTGCAGGCGCAAAGCATGGGCGATTGCCACATTCACCGTGATGTCTCTGGCGGCCTGCGGAATAGCCACTTGGCAAGTCGCTGGAACTGAGGTGCCGCCATTTGTCGTCGCCCCTCAGAAAACTCCGTCGTAAGTATTCGCACGCTTGTACATTATGGTGGTTTCCAGCCCTAGAGCAAACAGGGGTAATGCAATCCCGACTTATCTGGTGATAGTTTTTGTCTTGTCTGTGCCTCGGGCACCAGGTTTTCCTGGAATGCTCGTGTCTATTCGGCGCTTACACTAAGAAACGTAAGGGGTGAGCCTTCATCAGTGGTGCAGTGATTACTTTTTTGCGATTCACCGTACGTAGGTCTTACACTCAAGGGGCTTTCAACATTACACCTAAAGGACGTGTAAAAATCTAAAGTAGCCACAGCAGACTACCGGAAGTGTTGCCTGTAAAATCAACCCTGTGTATGACTGCTGCCCCTATTTTTTTGTCTTGGAAAGTTCAGTAAGCTTGTGGTTTACTTGATGCCTGTGTAAAAATTCGCATACCGGGGCAGGAATCTTACTCATTCTTACGTTGCTTACTGCTTCCAGACCGTCGATTTATGCAGTGTCAATCAAACAGCTCCTCAAATGTACTATGGCAAAGGAACGTATAGTCAAACTCATTATAATGTACAACGCACATTAGTATTCAAAGATTTATACAAGATCTGTGTAAAATAAATCTCACAAAAAAGTACACGTTAGGTACGTAACCTCTTGAGGCATCAAACTTCAGAACTATTTTTCAGACTATTTAATTCATTCTTATAGATTTTATCTGCTGAATATATCGAGCATTGTAGGTAATTTTGAACATCACTGCACGTTCCAATAATAGTTAGGCGTATCACTGCATGGAGCAGTGATAGTTAGGCCCGACTGCCATGGAGCAAGTGCCGCGAGGAATCCAAATTAAAGCGTGAAATCGCTAAAGGTACGTCGCACTTATGCACGCAATTTCTCTGGATTGAATGAAGAGTTTGCACTATCATCCGTCTAAAAAAATGTTTACTGAAAAACAAACCCCGCCTCTCTGCAAATTCCACTTTATCCCTGCAGCCTTCACCGCAGGAAACGTTCCTGTGCATTAGTACCTTTTTTTTTTTTTTTCACGTGGAACGGCAAAACTTGCTTTGACACGGAAGCTACTTGCGGGTGAAGAAAAAAAAAACAAATTCTTTAAAGAATAATTCTGGATTTTGCTTTTTTTTTGTAAATGTCTTAAATGACTAGCAGATTTATATTTTAAATTTAGCCGGCAGCACATCTCAATTATCTCCAGGCGGTTATCATTGCACATAACGTGCGATGCTTGAAGGCTCGTTTTACGTAATCGCAAGTAAGTGCCGCAATATTGCAAGCAATTTAACGTAGGTCAAATGCTGGGCAAGGGAAATAGCACCCACTCAACGTCTCCCTGGTGCTATACTATCCTCACGAACCTGAGCAAACTCGGTGTCGGGACAAGAGTCTACGAGTACATCAGCAACTTTCTTTCAGACCGCACAGCTACCCTCGCTTTAGGCAGAATGGAATCCGATGCGATAAAGCTAGGGAACAGGGGGACGCCCCAAGGCTCTGTCCTGTCCCCTTTTCTCTTCAACGTCGCCATGATTGGTCTTCCTGAAATTTTAAACCGAATTTACAGCCTTCAACATAGCCTTTACGCAGACGATGTTACGCTCTGGGTCTCCGGAGGCAGCGACGGCCACATTCAGGACACGCTACAACAGGCAATCGAAGCAGTCGAAGATTACGTCGGCCCTCGCGGTCTCAGCTGCTCTCCGCAAAAATCGGAGCTTTTACTATATCGACCAACCAGTCGAGGGCGGCGCACAGATAAGACCCCTCCGGAAGTCCATCTCTTCGCTGGTGGTGGAACCCAACGCATCCCCATAGTCATAAGCATACGGGTTCTTGGCCTTCGCATACAGGCGAACGGACACAATTCCGAAACCATCCTCGCTCTCAAAAAGAAGGTCTCTCAAATCACCCGACTCATCTCCCGTATTGCAAACCGCCATCACGGCATGAAGGAACTCAATCTAGTAAGATTAGTTGAAACTTTTGTTGTAAGCAGGATAACGTATGTCACTCCGTTCTTAGACCTTAAAAAGGACGAAGAACACAAAATCGACGCTCTCATTAGGCGAGCTTACAAGCAAGCTATCGGGATACCGCTTACCGCATCGACCGAACACTTCGAGGCACTTGGGCTACACAATACGCTAAGCGAACTCATCGAAGCTCAACGCTTAGCGCAACGAGAACGACTTACGTACAGCGCGTCTGGACGGCACATCCTCGACTCTATTGGCATCACTTACCCGAGTACTGCCCCAACCAAGGTCCCACTTCAACCAGCCATAAGAGAAGGCATATCCATACCACCCATTCCAAAAAACATGGATCCCGTGCACAATCTGGAACGAAGACACGCGCGGGCCAAAGCCCTCCACAAACAGTACGAAAAATCAGAGAACGTGGCATACGTGGACGCAGCCGATTACGAAGGCCGCGACGCCATGGCATTAGTGGTAGTCGATCGGCAGGGAAATTCCATAGCTTCCGGCTCGATTCGCACGAAGGAACCGGAAGTGATAAAAGAGGCGGCCATAGCACTGGCAATGACGGCCTCCGCAAATATCAAATATGTCATCAGTGATTCTAAATCTGCCATTATAAATTTTTCGAGAGGGCGAATCTCCCCAAAAGCGTCTGCAATTCTCACATCTGGCTTCCGTCGCGATGCGCGGACCGGCAAAATCTACCTGATATGGGCACCTGCCCACTCCGGCCTGGCCGGGAACGAGTGCGCGCACGATGCTGCTCGAGGATTCACCGACCGAGCTGACATCGACCCTAACATCCCATTCGCCCATTTGCTCCGATGGTCGGGTAGGGACCGGCTCGTGTCCTACAGGGACATTAAAAATCACTATCGTCTGGAACGGGCCCGTTTCCCCCCCGCTCACCCGTCACTCAACAAGAGGCAATCCGTCGTATGGCGGCTACTTCAAACAAACTCATATCCAAACCCGGTTATGTATAGCTACTGCTATCCACGGCAACATTCGGATAAATGCCATAAATGTAAAGAAAGGGTAGATCTTGCACATATGCTATGGGCCTGCCCGCAGGCGGCTATACCCGCGCGCAGAATCACTCGGGCGGAGCAATGGGAGACCGTGTTGCTCAGCCACGACCCAGCGGATCAAGTCTGGGCCGTCCAGCTGGCCGAAGACGCTGCTAGAGCCCAAGGGCTCTTGGCCGACGCCTAGGATCACCAGCCTCTCCCAATAAAGTTATTTCTCTCTCTCTCTCTCCAGGTACAAAACTATAAAAACGCTCGTAGCGTCATTCTGACATTCCCGCACAGCCAAAGTACAGCCAGCAACCTCGTCTGGTTGCGCAGAGTGAACACGCCTAATCGCTCGTTCATTACAAGCTGAGAGGTGGGGAGAGGGAGATATGCAGCGCCAGGACAGTTTTCGTTTCTTTGCGTCGCCGTTTAGCGCAGCGAGGCGTCCAACCATCAGTGCCTGAAGGTCGTCTAAATAAAGTTTATTCACGCACTCACTCACTCTGCAGTAATTTTTACATTGGGCTAGAAGACTGTAATTTGAGTTCCCAGTCCACATTCCGCAAAGATTAGTGAGCTTCAACGAATTTGGAACTGCATTTGTCAATGCCCCTTTTTATCTCTGTTCTTATCTGCCGCAATGAGCAACATTGGTGCCAGTCGGGAATATATTTTTCTTTCTGTTTCTCACTCCATCCTCAAACATGAATCTTCAACCAAAAGAAATGTTCGAATGTAGTACTCCCATATCTCCGTATTTCGGACAGGCTGACACATTCCTCCCCTGTTTATTAGTCCGCTCTCGAGTACGCTCTCCTAACTGTGTCAGTAGTGCGCTCCCTTTTTATTGAAGCCCCCTAATAACTCACAATTCTAACCGGGTTTGGGAATCCGATGCCCGGTTGCAGGATCAGTAACTCCTCTAAAAGGGTGACCATTGTTTCAGCGAGACGGCGTATTTGCGTCAGAAAAGGCTGTTTCCTTTGTTCACTACTCTTTCACGGCAGAGAAAAATGCCTTGGTTGCAGACGAAGTAAGCCTGAGACAAACAGTGCTATGAACAAGGCGATCGAAGAACGTCGTTTCTAGGACCAGTACATTTAGACGCCCTTCACCTGAAACGTGTGCAGATTTCGTGGCCATGCCGCGTATAATAGAAAACCAGGAAAAACAATAAATCCCGATGCCAATATTGGGGATGATGAAAACTAAGACAGCAGATTTAAGGAAATAACAAATTTTGTTCCTTGGGCACTCCCAATGTGGTAACCAAGGCGGCGAGTTGATTGTTCCTGCTTGTGCAACAAAATTTTTGCCCACTCTGACGATCACGCCTCAAACAACACGAAAATACTGCCTGTCGTGAAACGTTACAGTGATAAAAAATGTCCTGTACTGATCAATGTTGCTTGTGGCATACGATTTTTTTTAAATACACGCGCAGGGTAGGCCTTGAAATGGTGAACTACCATTACGTCCGGCCGTTCTACCATCTAGTCTGCTATTGCTCGGGCTGCATTGTTTTTTACTTATCTGAAGACTTCAACAAGCTGAAACCTTCCAAGGTAAGCACGTCCAGCATGTTTTGGTGAAGACAAAATGACGCTTGTAGTATTTTATAAATGCATATTTGCTTCCTGGTTTAACTAGATAATTTTACAATCGGGGAACTTCTCGTCAAACTCATAAATGCTTGCCGTCGTTCATTCGATGGGCGGTCCGTTCAGTTGGCTGTGTTCAAGCGCGTTTGTTCTTCCTGGCGATATCAGACTGTCGCGTACTTATTCATCGCTGTTACATACCAAAAATTCCAGGCATATTTCGCGCGATGACTTGATTGATTTTACCGTACTTTTTCATTGAGCAGCAATGACGCCAAACATAATGTCACATGGGCAAACGAGAACAGGAACTAGATCAAAACAGTGGGGAACGGAATCCCCACAGTTCCGCGAAACAAACACTTCAGCGACGCCAGATAATGGTGTACCTCGCGACCAATATTAAAAATTTCGTTATTGACTTCGGCAAGTATATAACCGCACGTTCTGTTCATTCACTTACATTGTGTCTCCCCTCCGACAGCACTTCGCCTATAAGTATGCCGGTAATTCAGCCAGCTTCTAGTCTAGTGAGCGTATCGTGTCATTTAAACTTGAAGGTTGTATCACGCGGCGAGTGTGGATAAAATAGTTGGGGCAAGTAACGGCTTTTAGGGACAAAAATAAAAAAAAGATGCATTATGCATGGTTTGTACGAGGTATGAATAGTCAATCGCATATATGATCGCTTAGCCGAGCCAAGCAACATATGTTACTCATTTATTCGCGACTGCACTTAATTAATACGGACATTATTTTTGCCCCTCACCGAATTTCAAGCGGCATATGACCCCAACCAATTGCGAAGGGAAGCACACAACATTTCCGTTCTCTATTTATTGCATTGGGACGGTAAGACGTGTTTTCGTGATTGCGCGAAACCTATTCACCGAAGGAATGTGGATTACAGTGAAGTTGCTATACGGCGATGATGTTGCGCAAAATTCGCTAACAGAGAAATCATTACATAATGCCCAATCACCCGAAAACCTTCTCGGCTACCGCTGTACCATTAGCATGGACTGCTAATCACGAGACGTAATGTGTTGGAAATTACGGCAACGCGACCATCCTTCAACATATCGGAGTGCGTTTCGCGCACAGGCTGTTCGGTGCATGCGACGAATACAGAGGTAAGGAACCCGAAGTGTTTGACGGAGACGCCTAATACCCAAGCTCGTCGGACTGAACCATACATTTGATAAACTCTCCGCTAGGGATGTCGTAGAGATGCGGAGATAAAAGAAGTTGCTTAAAAATAGTTTTTCCAACATAATGGTCTGTAGCCCAAAAGTTCTTGCTGCTCACAAGACATGTTTTAACAAACAGCTGCACGTGTGTGAGTGGATAAGCCATTGTGCCACTGTCCGTGAGATCGCAAGGTTGCTTCGAAGTAGCTGCGGAGGATTTGTCTCGTAAATTACAAAAACATAAGTAAATTCAAAACAAGTTGGCCTAGAGTGTTTCTTACGTCTTCGCATTGTCACAAAGCTGTTTTTTAATACGAAAGCAGAAGAGCGGCCGTTTGGGGTCTGTAGGAGCAAAACGGCTCCCAAAATGGCGGACCACGCCGATAATAAAAGTTAGAAACCAATTTTGTTACAAAATATGGAAAGTTTGTGACTGGGTGGAAATCGAATCCAGGGCCTCTGGAATCCGCGCTAAAAACTCTTCGCCCTAGTTACTATGGCTCCAGAGGTCTAGCTGTGCAATAGTGAACGTATCGAATGCGTTCCATATGCCCCTGGAATTAGAAAACGCCGACAATCCGTAAGCGCAAAGCGACATACAATCAGTCTGAATCGCCAGCAATACATAAAAATTAAGGGGTTTAGCACGACGAAACTAAATTTGTGCTAAGAAGTGTGCCATAGATGAGGGCCGGGAATCAATTTCAATCACCTGTGGCAAAAAAGCAAGCCGACAGGTGTGTTACTCGAAAGTGTTTTTTAAATCAAATCTTCGATATTAGGGGGAAGGGTGGTAGCATTGCAAAATATTTGAAAGAATTTTCGAAGAAATGGCGTTTAAAACTTGTTACATAAGCCACTGTGTAGTGAGCACTAACCCATTGAGAGCAATAATGGCTCGAAGCGCAGTAAACGCTTTATTTCCAAATGGTACTACATCGCATATCGAATTACATCTTGTGCAATGGTACTAATATTGAGCAAGCCACCAGTCCTCCGAATGGCACAGGGAGCGCTTGCATTCTATGATTTATCTTACGGCCCCTTTGCGTGTACACAGAAGGCTTTTGGGTTCCCCCGAACGGTTTGGAGTAGAGAAATGTACAACACTACAATGGCTCAAGCATGTTCGAAAAAATCGGAACTCAGCCGCAAGTTTTTGAGATTCCTTTTGAAGAATAAATTGTTATCTCGATGGAGAATTCATTAATTCATTACTGTCATGCAGCTTAGCTGGGGCAAGAATAATTTTTGAGTTAGGGCTTTTGCTTTTCCCCCTACATAAACTAAAAGCTGGTTTATTCGAAACGCAAGGGGACGCCCTCTTAGTTCGAAATAATTAACAATAACAACAGCACACTTCAATTGTGAGGCAGTAGGGCATTTTGAGCGCTTTTTTAACAGCGATGCAGTTTCGCAAATCGTGATTTTTCGTGTCGGCAGTTAAAAATACGAAGAAATGGCCGAGCGCGCGCAGGTGAGCGCGGGCCTCGCGGCGTCCACCCGGCACATCACAAAACAAAGAAAATGCCTACCGCTCGTGTGCGCATGCCTCGCGACGAGTGCCCAACGTCCCCTGCACACGTTTATCAAGCCAAGCATACCCACTTAGGAAGACTCACCAAGATTGAGGCCACCGGTCAGCAGTTAAATAAACAAGAAAATGCCGAGCGCTCGTGTGTTCCTACCTCGCGGCGACCGCTCAGGGTCCTCTGCCCAAGTTTGCAAGTTTGTCAAGCCAAGCATACCCGCTTAAAAGATTGGCCAAGATTGCCCCCCCCCCCCCAAAAAAAAAAAAAAAAACTCAGCGTTCGCCGTAATCGTGGCAACACTTGGTCGGAACAAGAAATTATCCAGCGTTCCCCGTAATAGTGGGAACACTTACTCGGGAAGGGAAAGACACGTAATAGCGTACGCCCCTCCAAGGTGATGTCCAATGATTATCACTTCCTAAAAAATGAAAGAAGCTCACACTTATAGCCACAATGATGAAGTATATGTCATTGCAACAGCAAAAAAAGAAGCAAATCCGCTGCACTCGTGAACTTCAACCTTCGTGATGGTCGTGAAGGTTGCGTACAGCTTTGCTACCTTCAAGTCATACAAGGTAGTGTGAGCTGCCTTATTTTTTTCCTGGGAAAAGTGTGCTGCAATATCGTTCACACAGGGTGATGTTTCACGTTATACCCTCACCGCAGAAGGTTCTGCAATACCTTAAGCCAAGTCCCACAAGTTCCTTCGTGTCACATTTGACTGCTCGACGCCATGGGCCCGGCATACTCGGCAACTGAATGAGAGGCTTCTGTATTTTGTGCGCATTCTTTTTATGCTCGGCCGAAATTTCTGGGGCTGCTCTGTATCCTCACTCCTTTGCCTGTATAAAGCCCTCTTTGTCGGCCTCTTGCGTTACACGGCATTTTCCATATTTCGCTGGGTTTCTTTGGCAGTCAGAAAAAATGAGTACGCAATCAGTAAGTCGATGAAAAGGCCGCAGCTACAGGTTTCCCTCGTGGGTAGCTACAAGTGCCTCATTGACACATTAATGGTCGACACAGCGCTTCTAGAGTTAGATAAATAATTACAGTTACCTAATTAAATCTCAATAATAAAAAAAAATTACTGGCCGCACCTACACTGTTCTGGAAACATTATGCATTAGGTTTTCTTCGACTAACGCCATTACTCTTTTTTTGTCATCTTGGGGCATGATAGTTCGGACCCACTGTATATATAAGTAATCCCTGGTTAACTCGAACTCGGATATCTCGAAATATCGGTCAAGTCGAATTTTTTTTTCGTCGAGCATTTACCTCCCAATGGCGCCATGTACTTGCCCCCCTTAATCTCGATACGTTTTTCCGGAGTACCACAGATAGCTTGAAAAGTAGACGGACAGGAGACAAGGCAAAGTCCGCTACATGCAGATGATAAGGTCTCCGTTCTATCGCTTGACTCCCACTACGCGGCCAACACGGTCGTGAACGGCAAATTTACGCTGTACGAGACCGATCGTTCCCGTTACCGGAATGCTGTCCGACGTCTACGTCGTTGAGAGTGCTGTGGACGATGCAGCTGATCGTGGGGACGAAGAGGAGGCTCAAGAAGTGCCTACAACGGCAGAAAAAACCGAGATGCTCCGCCTTCTTTGCAACAAGGTTGAATGTAGCTGTGGCGACCAGCAATTGATGCGGTGCATTGAGCAGCTCGAGGACACGTTTCTGGGACAGATGGGAGCGCGAAACAGGCGAGCATAACGCAGTTCTTCTTCCTCAATATTAAGAATTCGTTTTTCCTTAAAACATTTTTGCCTTTATTACGAAAGCTCATCTGTGCAGTGGAACTCTTGTTACCAGCCTTAGCAACTAATTCAGTAACCTAGCCGCAAATTTCCGGCATTTCGCTTAACTCAAAACTCGGCTTATCTCGAAATTTTCAGCGGATTTTACGACTTCGAGTTAACGAGAGATTAAATATTATCTGTTTCCCTAGCTATCACTTGAGTTCTGAGGCAACTAACCAGCCTTAAAACGGAGGCAGCAAATCTCTTTCCATGCACATTTCAGGCCCTTCAAGCTATAGGTTGGTGCATAGCAGCGTGCTGCGGTCTATGTGCCGTGCTCCAAAAACTGGCCTGGTACCGAAACCCGACGCCCACTACCGAGTTGGGCAAGCTGTTCACGGCCTTCTTCGACCGCATCCTATGGTCCTTGTTCCTGTCCCTGATAACACTGGCATGCGGCTCGGGTCGCGGCGGTGAGTGCCCACGCACGTTTCTTGCCATTTTATTGCACTGGAAACCTTGAGTAGACACTGTTCTACTGAATACGCGAGCATTTCTGTGACATTGACCTCTGGATTGGGCAGCATTGACCGCAAAGAATTGAGCCTACTAAGGTTTTAGTGAGGTTATAAAAGCGGTGGTGGCGTAATGTTGTATTTACTCCTAAAGGACCTCTTTTTTCACCCTGTTTCCACAAAGCGGGATGACATAAAACCTAATAACAATCCCATGCATGTGAACCATGCAGGGGTTCGCTTCTCCGCCATGTTTACAGCCGGAAGGGGGGATGTAATAAGGTGATTCCGAGCTGCACTCTACGCGTCTTCAAGTACATATGTTTCTTTCTATCCATGATGTAGCAGGTTCGGATCCTGCTCACCAACGTGGTATAACAACTAAAGGACAAAAAGGCATTGCAGAGACGTACTCCAAACTCATAGATTACACGACAGCACTGTTACGTTTGACCAAAATTTGCATGCATGCTTTAGTGGTAATGGCCCGGTTAACAAAATATTGATAGCCTAACTACAGAATAATGCGTTTCTTATTCAAGGGAACATGTATCATGTTACCAAGAAAGCCAATTCAGGATTTTCGAGATTGCGATACTTTATTGCTCTAGGCCGATGTTTGGTGCAGATTACGAATGCATATACGCGGACTTGCAACAAAGAACTAGAAAATGTGCAGTACCTCTGCACGTTGCTGTATCTTAGATAAAAAAACAAAAACGGTTTTTGATCGGGTTGCCAGGGAACGTGCCAAACACGGTATTCTCTCCCGAGATACGTACAAATCAGGCACGGCAGGTACGACCCATCCTGCTACCTAAAAATAATGAACTTACCTTATTTACAAAAATAATACGCAGAATTTGACAAAGAGAACATTTTAATGGAGCGCTATTCCAGAAGGCCCGAGTTAGACCTACTCCCGAGTTTCCATCTGCTTGGGTTGTGAAAGTAGTGATAGTGGATCATTCGATACACCTCGAGAGAAACCACCGGAATCGCTCGCAGTATGCTTGGCATATTCACCGCTCTGTATTGGGCCCGCCTACGTTGATAAAGTGCGGCTTGTGCTATCTTCCGCATGCAGCACCATCTGAAATCGATTGCAATACTCATTCCCTTGCAGAAACTAGATAACCCAACTGTTACTTTGAAATCCCAAGCCTGGCTGTTGGCCACGCCAGGCGCGGGGCTGTCCGTTTTTCTTGGTGTTCTGTTTTAAGTGCGATGCACTTTATAAGCGACCCCGAACCTTCCGCCGTCCGCATTGCTCCTCCTCCTCTCCCCTAGCAACGGCGCGAGGAGCGGAGAGGAGCGTCTGTAGCAACGGCGCAGCGACGTCACACCCCACGTGACCCGCGCGCGCTCCGCCTCCCGCGCCGTGGCTGCGCGCGCCCGCGCCGGCTCCCGCACCGCTCCTCGCGCCGTGACGTCACACTCCCACGTGACCGCACGCTGGCGCCTTTGCGTCTGCTCCCCCTCTCCTCGCGCCGTGACGTCACATGCTCTGCAGCTGGCGCGCCTCTCCCCCCGTTAGGTTTGCACTCACCCTCGGCGCGCGCCTCTCCCCTCGCCTGACAGCTCCCCCTCGCCGGTACTGCGCCTCTCAAGGCGATGGCAGAATTACTACGCCGTGTACTCTCGGCGCAAGAAATGCATTCGCACTTCCTCACGATTCCCTTCGGGGAGGTGGGGGCAATTTTTTTCCACTGAATTATGTTTGTTTGCTACGTGGCATGATTGTAGACACAGTGCAGTTCTGCGCAAGCACAAACCAATTCATCAAAGGGGTCCACTGTAGCGAACGGTACACGCCCTACTCCCAACCATCAAATATGGCTTTTGTTTACGGCTCGGTTGAGTGTGCACGGCAGGCGCTTATCACAAATCGTCCCCTTTCAAGAGCGTGTTTGAGCATTGGTGAGTGCGTTTGAGACATTGAAGTTGTGTCATTCGTCATCGACTGTGTTTTCACGGTGTATGAAGGAGGCCCCCGTTGGAAAATCGTGTCGTCTTGACCTGTCCTATCTGCTCGGACAATAGTGAACTCCAATTCAGACAGAACACCCCCGCGACTGTGGCACCATTGGCTGACGGTGGCCTAGGGACTTCATTTTTGTTTTATGCTAAGTTCTTCTCGCTGCTAGCGGGCATCAAATGACGACTTCGTGGCTACGACGCTAAGCCAACACAAAGTGGACGCCATGGTGGGTGTGGCTTCGGTTGTTATGCTTTGCCCACAAATGGGCTGGGTGTGTTTGACTGACATTAAAACTCGGAATAAACTCGGGCATAGTTTTTCACGGCCGAGTTGAACTCGGGACGCCTGTGGTGGCCACTGCTGCGTGGTGGTTTATCTTTGTGGTCGTCGTAGCAGGCGTATTTCTACCGCGATAGGTCTTTTAAACGAAGGAGGAATTTCGAGCTCGTTTTTATCTCTCGAAGAGTGCTGTGCATGGCTTGTGGTGATAGACCCACTTTGGGACGACTTAAAGCCGGCTTTCGCTACATGACCGTCGAGGAGCATGTGTTGTGTGCGATTCGATTTTACGCGACCGGCAGCTCCTACAGAAGCGTTGGTGGCGACCGCACCATCGACCGACATCAGTGGACCGTCAGCAGGTGTGTGCGCAATGTAGTCAGTGGAGACGTGTTTCTCAGACCTCGCCTTTCTTTTATGTGGTTTGGAGGACACGGCTTTCGAAGGTTCCTACCGCGCGACTATCCGTCTGCAGCCGGAGCGTGCGCTTTAGTTATCGTCTACTTGGAAAACCGTTCCGAACGAGGCGTTGCATGAGCGAGCGTTTTGTTATTCAACAGCGCGGCAGGCAGTTTCCCTCTAGGGGTTGCATGACACGCATTTCTTGTTAAAATTTACACCATCTTCCCGCGAGGGGAACCATGGGGTAGATGCGACGCATCGGGGGTTGCCGTTGCGTTATTCAAATCATCGGACGATGACATCGGAGCGCCGGCGGCGGAACGACTGAGCGGAGCGGAGCACTTCCCGCGTTTATATGCAGCGGAATAAGAGAGAGCAGCGCATAGTAGCGCATGCGCATGTGTTAACCGAGCGCAAGCTGCGCGCTAACGCACAGCTGGCACGGCGACGGGAGTGAGCTGACCGCGCTGACGCACAGATGGCGCTGCGGTGAGAGCGGCGGAGCGCACAGCTGCCGCGCCGAGGATGCGGACTACGCCGCGCGGGACAAGACGAGTTAAAGAGGTGCGTCGCATCTAAAACGTAACTGCCAGGATAGCTTAGGCCGGGTTCAGACTGTTGCCGCACCTGTTATAATATCTGTAAAGAATGACGTCATTTGACGTCTCAGCCAACCGATGAAACACCGTTTTTTTACGTCCATAGCGCACGATATGGCTGTTACATCGGTAGTCTGAACATAGCCTTATCCGTATTACATATACTGTCAAGGAGACAGTCGACGCACCGATAGCCGGTTGAGGTGGTTTATTCAGAGGGGTGAGGCCGATGGAACGCAGGTACGAGCGTTGAGATAACCCAGCTCGTTTCTCGCGCATGGACCCTCTGGGGTTCATCTTCCTCTGACACGTCTTTGGCGCAAGTTCCCTGCGTCTGGATTGAACATAACCATACCTTCCTCTTCAGCATGGTTGATGCTGGCACGGCGCGTACCCCGATAGCCTGATGGCCTGTTGCATCTGTTCGTTATCCTCGCTACAATACAATCAACGGCACGTGTCTATTGTCAGAGACGATCTCTACCCATTTCAACGGGTTTTGTGCAGCGTCACCGTCGTGTGGCAGGAAGCAGAGCATGGAAAGCGAGTAAAGGGGAGAGCTAAGATTTAAAGTAACCGTGTGACGCCAGAGGGAGTGTAAGCGGTAGTAGAAAGGGCGCCAAGGAAGCATGGGTTGGGAGGGAATTGAACTCTCTGTATAAAAAAACAACCGTGGACAGCTTCGTCGAACGAGAGCGGTAAAGAGCAAAATGAAATAAAATAAACAAACCAGAAAAGTTGTTGTCCTTGTTGCTATTCCTTTGTTCGTAGCAGATGGCCACTTGGGGGATTAGCCCGCAATGGGGAACTTTGAGGACCTAACGTGCCCGGTTCGCAGAATTCATAACACTGTGAATTTGAAAAGTAACAGTTGTAGAATAGTGCGTGCAGGGTGAAGCCTGAACGTGATGTCACGAGAGTAGCACAGGTGCACACCACCCTCGCAGAACCCCGATTCCAGGGAGGCTGTGACGTGTTCCAGTCTGCTTGCACACTAAGACGAAAAATGAAAGAGAAGAAACTGACGCCAACGCGTAATAGCAGTAAAGAAGCAGTTCGAAGTAATCCGTGACAAAAGACAAAGAAGCGGAAGCGAGGAAAAAGGCGAAAGTACAATATATCAGAAAATAAGTTGCTAATCCGTATCGCCAGGCTTTCGCCCTAAAATAACGTAAGCAGACTGGATTACCCCGAGGAAATTTTGTGTCGAAAAGCGGAGGGTTGGGATAACGTAATACGAGCAGCAACTCTTTTCAATGTGGCACGCTTCCATCACCCGCTTTTTTTTCATTCGGCCGTAGTCACGTGATTGCACTGTCTGCCAACGACGGTGGAAACTGCTTCTTAGGATGAAAAATTTTCTACAAAAAGCTCATATAAAACGCCTGAATAAAAAATAAAATGAACTTTGTACTGATGTACAGATTCATAAATTAAAAGTACAATAAAATAAAGTAGTAGGATTTGCTTCCCTCAGTAGCCACTGGTGCAGCAGTGGAGCGAGAGAACGCAATGAAAGATGCGGCACGGCCTAATCGCGCATGCTTGGAGCGTGCTGGCCTGGAACGATTACGTCACCTCAATAACAATAATCAGCAAATAGCATGAATCGCATTTTTAAACTGTTTTTCCCTGCCCCAAAATATTACCGTGAGCTTGTTATTATCGCCACATAAGCGCCCTGCCCGAGTTTCGCTCAAACTTGAGCCTTCTGCAATAGCACGCCTGTTAACAAATCACAGGTCTTGCAACAAAATAGACATTGCTGATGTATGTACGATCTAGGTCATTCGGGTCGAAGCCCGAAATTCTACCATTAGGCTAGTGAGTCCGAACCGCCGGGTCATTTTATCAGTTACTCAAAACAATAGGAGGTGTGCTCGATGTGAACCAGTGGATGGCGTTCGGTGCGTGCAGGAAGTGGCGGACCTCATATCGAGGGTATCATATCACCGATCTGCTTCCGCGTTGCTACAGTATCTTCGCTGAGGTATAAAGCATAGAGTTCTATAGCAATATATAATACAGGGAAATTTTTCGCTGCACTCGCACGCCGTCATGGGAACCTGAATAGCTGCTGAGAGCGTTCCATTCTTACTTGGACTGCAGCAAGCCTTCGTGTAGCACGTGACGACAGAGGGAAGAACAGGAGCATTATATTTATTATGAAAGCATAGGTCTCCCTTTCGGCAAAATAGCCGGCACCCGGCGTCGGCGATTGCGTGTAGGAAAAAAAACTCCTTCTTAAGCTTAGCGTGGCTTGCCGATGGCGTTACCCACGTTAGCTCCAGTTATTCGCGCCGAAAACCTAGAAAAAGCACTGAGCAGCGTTTAATTGGACATTGGTGGTTGGCAATCACAACAAAAAAAAATTGCGCAGGAGACCTCGTTTTTTTCTCTCCTGTTGAAGTTGCATAAAGCTTGAAATAATTTTTGGCGCAGCTGGTTTTCATTAGCTATAATTGCATGCTTATGAAAACTTTGTATACTCTTAAAAACCATATCATGGTTTCTGCCGCCACCATCAACTGTTAAGCTTGCTGGTGAACCGCGCCTGCAGGTAAAATAGAAAAGCTTCACGGCTGTCCACGACTGCCTCCCCTTGAAGCACGGCTGCCCTAGACACTGGCGCCAGATTTCGATATAGTATATATTAGCATGAAACTATTCCTTGCGGCTTTTAAATAGTGTATATGCATCTTAAATTCATCCTATCACATTGGTAAGGTGCTAATCCATCTTCATTCTGGACTTCTTGCTTCCATTCTCTACGCTTACGGTCTGGGTATTCCGATGTTCATAACCCATGCATTATGGCCCCACGTCAGCTCTCGGCTCTGCGCACCGTAAAGCTTGCTAGTGGGCCCAACATTCGCTCCATCTTCATGCCTGCAATGCAGACTACGGAACAACTACACCGCGAGTGATCGTTCCCTTGCGCGCGGCCCAGGGACCTTTTGCGAAAGGGTGTTTTCCCGAGAGATGAGGCCTACATGCCATCTGACTGAGTCGTATGGCGGTGCGCCACTCTGATGCTGAGGCGAAGACTGTCAGCAAGTACTTTGCTCAGAATGTCAGTATGCTGAAGGAAGTAATTACTATGCAGTGCCCGGAGCTTACGTGGTTACCCATTTTGGAGGAATTGTCTTCTTTCGATGTTTATGATAGTTTTCGCCCACCGAAGTTCGGTGAGTGGGTTTTAAACCGACACTGATATGTTTTAAACCAGCATCGTAGACACTGATGTGACTGTTTGTTCAATATGCAATAAAAAAAAAAACAGGCGTGTGCGGTCGACATCTTTAATTTTTGACAAAATGTTTGTATATAGCTCCTTGTGCACAGGGGAATGCATATTTAAATTTATTCTGTGGAAAAAAAAACTCATTCCTCAAAAAAATTACCAAAGTTGGCTCGGGTCACTAGCACATTCAGCACCTCGCGGAAAATTTGAAACTTCTATCCAGTAAAACAAAAAACTCCTGCGGCCATCACCCGAGTTCATTTTATGGGAAGACGCTGCATACTTTCAAATTATTTAACGTATTCGCGTTTGGCGTGCAGAGCGAATGTTTTTGAAATATATAGTCCCGAATTGGAAAATTTTTTTTAAAATTGCCCGAACCTGGGGACTTTTTCCTCTGCATCCGTTCAAATTATTCAGTATTATTCTTGTTTTCTTGTTCAATCGTCGTGATAATTTTAATTTATGTGGTGAAGACGGTTAAATTTCAATGAAAGCACCCTATTGCAGCTAGGTAACGCATTTTAGAATATTCTGAACGCCAATTAAAAAAAAACGTCCATTTTCACTTTTTTCAAACTCACAAATTAAAGCCAACCTTGCTCTCTATCCCCTATATCACAAATATGGTGCACTATCTTGGTTGTTTTGCAGCTACAAAACGCCAAATATGTCCTTGTTAGCAGTATCGCGGTGACATACGCAAGGGGTTGGAAAGATATTGCAATGTAGGGAGAGAAATGGCGACATTTCGTTCAAGGCGACATTTCGTTTCCAAGTCAGCACAGGCACGGCGGTACCTCCTGTTGAACCTGGCACCGCCTAGCGGCTAACTTCAAACACCGCCGCAATCTTTTTGGATGAACTGTTAAAACTAGCTCGCAGTTCGGCCTCTATTATCTAGCCGGTATTGTCGCAGATTACAAAGCTTCCATCCTGGCTTCAAACAAGAGCAATGCCGGCTTTTTTTTTATTTCCAGGATTTTTGTATGAGAAAACCGAAGCCCCGTTTTTAAGAGAAAGATGTCTCCCATGCAATCTGAATCAAAGTCAAATTCCAAAATCCAAACTGTTTCGACCGTGTCGGATTGACGCAGTCTCATAAACGTCGCCTTCATAACGCGAGGGACCCAGGTTTGATTCCGACCACGGGAAGGGATTTTTTTTTCTTAGGGGCTTGATGTGGCTATGAAAGCCAAGTGTAAACTTGGCTTTCCAGTACACTGTTTTGCGCAACGAAAGACGCCATCAGTGAGGCATGAAAAGCTTTCCTTTAAAAAAATGCTCATTTAGATCAACTTTAGGCATTGTTTTTGTAGATATGTGAGCTTTAAAACGATTTATGTCAGTTTGTCGTGTGGAGGGGGACGGCTATAACCATATTGATCTAAAGTTACGCATCGCACCGGAAGTGCCCGTCCTGCAACGACTTGAAAACGGAACGTGCCGTTTCCAAGACCACCACAGCCTGGCTAGGTAAACCTGACTCGAGGTTTACCTAGCGCATTCATTGTGGCTTCCAGCTAAGGAACGTGTGTTTGGTGCGTGTACTGAGGCATCTGTTGCATTGAGTGACCGTGACTGATGCCTCCGTTTGTAATTTCAGGATATTAATTGCAGAAGTATCAATTAGCCGGGCGGCAGTGTGCGCTCTCGCAAATGCCTCTTTTTCTTGCCGATGCCAGATCGGTACGTGCCTGGTCGTATAGTAACGAATGACAGAAGATAAATGTGCAAAAGAAAAATATATATGTGGAACTAGTGAATGCGTAGTGGCCTTTTACTTAGCTGTTTCTGAAGCATGTACTTCGGCCTATAAGAGGTATTTGAGCGTGCTTATTAAATTATGATCAATTAGGGGAGCAGCAACGTCGGTCTCAGCTAAATGCCGTCTATGCTTGTCGATGCGACTGCATGCATGGGTCGAAGGAGAAGAAAGGACGCAAAGGGTAAAGGGTGATGATAATATTGACACTGCATGTCTAGCAATTGGACACTGACGGTTGTGAAATCACTACTTTATAATGAGGGCTCAGGTGTCCACATGCTTTTTCTTTTTAACTGCTCCGGAACTTGAGTAAAGTTTAACATTTTTTTGTCTCTGATGGCGGCCGTTATTGCTCTTACTGTGCAGGTTTCGTGGGCCAGTTCTTGTCCTGGGAGCCGTTCGTACCTTTGAGCCGGCTGTCCTTCGGAGTGTACCTCATCCACCTCCCCTTCCTCGAGGTGCTTCTTGCAACGGCGAGAGAACGTCTCTACTACTCCATGTTTAACCAGGTGAGACAGATATTCGCTGTCAAGCGCTACCTGCGGGCAATTATGGGCAGTGTTATGGGACGAGCATTATGGTTCCTAGAAGCTTGGACTGTTGCCGATAGGCGAAAGAACGGCAACGCAGTTTTAGTAGGCAGACAGGCGCCGGTTCCTCAGTTTATTCACGGCGCTTAATACCGACTTGGAGCAGTGGAACGCGGTAAATTCAAATTGACTTGAGCAAACCTCTAGCGTGTTATGTTGGGAGGAACCAGACGAGAGAGGGAGAGTATGAGAGGTGAGCGGGAAAGAGAAAGGAGGCCTTTACTTCGCAGGGGCGCCAGTCGACTATTGTCTTTCGGCGACATTTGCAACAAAAGGAGCAGATACGCGGCCTTTTTTTTGCACTTTTACTAAAATCTACCGCAGGAATGAACTAATTTAGCGAATGCTAGAACTACAGTAACGAGCCAGCAGCAATTAAAACGTCTGGAATCTCCTAAACAGGAAATTCGTCATGTTGATGATGATGATCAATGGAGGGGCTAGCCCCATCCTGCGGCTAACGTAACCGCCACTTTTGGATTTTGCTTGGGTAGCGTGACACCACACCAGCTAGCAAGAGTAACTACCCTTCACGATTTTTTTTTCGCCCGCACCGCAAACTACCGTGCGTTTCCACGTGTAAGTGCAATATCGGTTCCAGAGTTACGTTTTGAGGTGCTAGGCCGTCCAATTGGCGCGTAATCGCGCGTATCCACTTCTGTCTGTGGTATCGGTTTGTCGGTGACGAGTGCTGCTGCTAGAAAACGAAAAGCCGAAGAGTGTTAAAAGGCAAAAGTGATACTTAAGTTACGTTTGTTAATACGGGGAAAAGTGGATTTGCTTCTGTGGAGCCCGTGTAGTGTTCGTGCGACAGCAGTAGGCGCAACTCACGCAGTTTTTCACTCTGAAATAAATAAAACAAAGGCGAGTTCAGCTTCTCTTATGTCTAGCATTTTGGCTTCATTTCTACTTAATTTCCTGGACCATTAACTCGAAACCTGCATGGAACGAAAACCTAAACGTAACAAAAAATTGCGAGCTTCTGTCAAATTCGTTACATCCATGTTTAGCTGTAGTAAGTTTGCAACGTCGGTTCGAATTTCTGGAATGGAAAAACATTCAGTCTCTGTTTTTGCAATGCGAGCCATTAAATCATTAAGCATGTCTTCTGTAGAGGCTAAGCGGCTGTTCATAGCTTTTAATTCAGAAATGACTGAATCCTGGCCGGCTTATATCTTAGCTAAAGGTTTCTGAAATGTAGGTTCGGTTGAACTAAAGCATTAAATGCGCTACGTGTGGTGGCACCGGGATTTTCTTCCACGTCTCCGGAGTGTAGCAGAAGCAATCGAATGTTATTTACACACTGGCTAAACAAAGCTGCAAGAAACTGAGGGCTCGGCAGTTGCAATGAGCACCGATTGCTAGATTTCTTCGCAAATAAGGGTTCGTATGTACGCACCTGCAGATCGACCAGTAGCGTGGTTAGACGTTGCGGCATTTCGGAGCAGCTTCCGAGCCCACGAAGTGTCGGTGCAGATGCGCGCGCTTTTACACCAATCAGCAACGTTGATGTCGATGTTGGTGGCGGCGGCGTCAAAGCTTTTATTACCAAGGGGGTGCTGACGTTGGGGCCATCTTTCGGTGGAAATGAAGGCGTTGTCAGTCCGAGATGTACGGTGAATACTGTGGTTGGTTCGGTGTTGTGGCGATAACTTGATCCGGATTGGCGTGGCTGCGGTGAAGTTGCAGAAAGGGCCTGCAGAACGAACAGTAGCAGGGTTAGGCGTTGCGGCGTGTGGGAGCAGCTGCCGAGCCCAACAAATCAGCTGCCGAGACCACCATATTAAAGCTAGAACGTGCTGCATTTTCATGCGGACAGTTGGGACCTGGCTTTGCTATAAAACAGACATAAGGGTCATCTTTACATCAATGCACTGAAGTGGCAATTCGTGCTATCAAAAAAGCAAATTCTGGGAATGACAGCAACATGTATAACATCTGACTCAAATATGTGGTCGGCGCCGTGCACTGCTCAACGCACAACTTTACGCTTGCATTGCGTGCTGCCATTGCGGAGGCTGAAACTCTGAGTAAAATCGCTATTTGACCTAATTTTATTCTTGGCTGCATGAATTTCTCACTCGAGTGCATTGTGGTAAAGCTGGACAATAGGAGTGTCTGACAGCGGAGGTAGCGCGGCCAAGTGGATTCGCCGCATGCTTCGAAATTTGGGTACTTCTTTTATTGTGATCGTTTCTGTTGCAAGTCTAAATTCCTTTTTCGGTCTGCATTTCTCTTCATTGTTGTTTGTATTGTCCATTATGCCAACCTTGTGCATTCTCTTTTGTGGTTGTTTTAGTTTACGCTACTCTTCGCCCTCATTGTGTGGAGTGTGCTGCTCTCTTGCGTGCTCTACCTGGCCTGTGAAGCGCCCACTGCCAAGCTGAGCAAGCTGTTCTTCGAAGGCGCCATTCGCAAGCAGCGGTCTGCAAAAAGCACGTCGGGTGCCACCGGGAAGGTCCCGGTCGAGCCGGTAACCGAAGCCTAAGCCTGTGGTCGGCGTAATCGGGAAACTGCTGAGATGACTGACCCCTCTCGATGACGGTCCGAAGATGTGTGTTCCCATTGATTAACCTCGTATAGGTGGTTTGGTATGGGGCGAAGTGTTATCACCAGATATTATTTGTTGAAAAGCAGTCCCAAATGTACTTAATAAATTACCAAATTTTATACTCCTACTTCCCAAGTTCCTGATTGTCCCTGGTGTGAATTACCGGCAAATATGTTGCTACTTTACATATTTTCTTGGTTGGCCATTAAACAATTACGCGCATTTTTGGTTGCACTGTCAATCCTGCAGTGGCACATATTTTCAATAAATGTTGCTCCAAATTTGTAAATATGAAACCACACACGTGCTTTGATCGCAGAGAGCAAAAAAAAAAACATTCTCATGCCTTCAATTAGAAGCCTGCCATCGAGCCCAAGTGCCAAAACTACTGCTGTCAAGGTGTTGTGAGCACCGAGAAGTACCTGGTATAGCATAGGCTTGTCGAGGACCTACGAAATTTGTTTGAGATGAAATATCTAATTACTGTAAAGACGCGTATTTATTTCTTAGAAATGTCCCGTTTAAATTTGCCTTTTCAAAGCGATGAAATGTTTGTTCTCTTAACAAATCTTCACTAAGGTTAACTCACAGATATCCATTCACAAACAGGACGGTAACAACCAAGTGCGGTATTAGCTGGCGCCACGAACACTAAAGGGACTCTACAACACTTCTGATAAGCGCTTTCAATCTTTCCTTCGCGTCTGAAACAGTTGCGAAAGCTATTGTTATCACCAGCACGGAGCGGCACTGCGTGATTTGATCGTCGCAACAGATACGCCTTCCGTTTATGCTTTGCTTTTGTGGCTTTATTTTTAAAGTTGCTATCGAAAAGCGTTCATTGCTGCAACTGAAGGAAAAACGGACAACAGCCGCCACATACGAGCGGTCGAAGAACGTCAAGACAGGGAAAGAGAGAAAAATCTTTTGAGAGAGTTTCCAAGTTATCTGATGGGAATAGAGTAGTGATTTTTAATTGGGGTACTTTACGACCCTTTAGTCTGAGTAAGTACTGGGTGTGTTGGCTGGCTACGTTCTGCAAGCATTTAAGTTATCGAAAAAGTTGAAAAAAAGTATTGCAGGGTCTCCTTAAAGGTTGCACTCTAGAGGCTACAACCGCATTGCATTTTCTTCTGCACATAATGAAACACAATTGCTGGTACCAGCTGTTCTAAAGCTAGTGCGGTGAGGTAACGTTATAGACAAGTCAAATTCTCGGTTTTAAAAGTGGGACTATAGCAAACTATAGCTGCTGGCGGTGATACAAAGTGTATTGATATTTTCAGTGATATGAATGATCTGCACAAATGGTCCAGATCATTCCTATCACTACGTAAAACTGTCGGTGAAAAAGAGTGGTTTACCTCACATGCCTCCCATTAAATTTCCACGTAAAGTATAATTCAGTACCTAAGGTTCTCCGGCTCCAGTTATCGCTGTCAAGATCTACGTTTGGTGACACCGAGAAGAAGCAGTGGGAAAAGATTTTAAATGGCGCGTCCTCGAGCATGACGAAATTGGTTATGGGGCACAGCAGTCGGAAGGCCGAGGAGCGTAAATCAAATGAGCAGGTAAAACGCCAGCAAGCAGTTCTCTCTAATCCGAAACACTCTAAACTGGAAAGATATGAAGATAAAAAACGGTAAATTGCGGAGAACCAAAAGGCAATAAAAATGCGAATGAGACAAAATTTCAATTCTCTGGAACGCCGGAGCCCCGACGGTGGTTTCCATGGTTCAGGGCCGAGGGGTACTGGAGACTGTATCAGACTCAAAAAACAGCCCTCAGTGCTCGCTCTAACGGGCGGAACGTACCAAATGAACAGCCCTCTCCCGCAAAGCGGAAATCCCCCCGTTCTAAAGTTTTGAACATCTCAAGTGGGAAGCTCTCTGCAGCGGAAATACCAAACGGGCAACGGGATAAGCTCTTGGAACCATCCACTTCGGCCATGAAAAAAGACATAATCAGAATGAGAGAAACCGTTGCCCATTTGCGGCAACCTTGCCAAGAAAGAGCGTGAAGCAGTGAAGAGCCTGAGTGAAGATACTGCCATCGTAATTAAACCTGCAGGCAAAGGCGGGGCTGTAGTTATCAGTAACACGAATGATTATCTAAACGAGGGAGAGCGACAGCTAGCCGACGAGACATTCTACCACAAGCTGAAAGACGACCCGACATTGCGATTTGTGGCTGAAGTTGTGGATACTCTAAAGTTCTTGCGGCATGATGGGAAAACAACCGATGCGATGTATGAAGCGATGCTACCCCGAAATGTAAGGCAGGACGTCATCCTCTTCCGTATCAATGAAACAGGCTCGTGCTTGCGTACTTACACGAATATGGCCGATTTTGTCACCCACAGACAGGCGATACTAAAAGCAGGCGATGTCAAATCTGATCCCATCACCCTAGGCGATAGAGGCACTCCTCAAGGTTCTGTTCTTTCACATTTACTTTTAAATGCAGAGCATTTCTTAGCCTCGCCTCTTCCTGCGTCGGACGGCGTCCACAGCTCCGCGTCCGCAGCAGGTGCGCGCATGCGTCGTAGTCAGCCCGTTCGCTCGTCACCCCCGGAACGCTCCGTCGCGGTCTCGGCCACGGCCTGGCTGGAGGAGCGGCGGGCGCGCACTTTCATATGAAAGTGCGTGCTCGCCGCTCCTCCAGTCCGGGCGTGTCTCGGCGCAACAGGTGCGTGATAGCAGCGCGGTGGGGCGTAGAAGAGCGCGCGCTGCTTGCGCATGCGCGCTCTCCCCCCCGTACCGATCTCCCTCTACTGCGCGCGCTGCAAATATAAAGCCGTTAGCGGTCGCTCGTGCTTCAGTCACTGGTCGGCGACTTTGGCTAGTTTCGGTTTCCGAAATTGTGGCGCTCCTAGCGGCACGGTGCTGCGGCGTGGCCCTTCTCTTTCCCTCAATGTTTCTTTCTTTCCACACCATCAACGCTTCCGCGCCTCCTCACGCATGCGCAACAGCTCACCGGCGCCAATATTTTTTTTCTTTCTCTCGGCGCGCACGGCGGGCCAGTTCGGTTCGTGCGTGAGCGAGCCGGCGTGCGAAGGGTTGCGCGGGTTGCCTAAACGCTTCCACGGGCGGAAAGTTTCGCTGCATTATAAAATACATTCGAATGTATTCTAAATATGGGGCAGCGGAGGAAGGAGTGTTACCACTCCTGCGCAGCTCTGTGGTGCAGCAACACAGGGCGGTACAGTTCGACCAAGTTTCTCGCCTTCTCCAAAGACGACAGGTGAGCAAATTAGCTTTGTACAAGTTATAGTGAATTCCTTAAAAGCCGACTGATTGCACTCTTCTGTTTTCAAAATATTCGCGCATGTAACGTGAAGTTAATGAGACATGTCACTCGTCTTGGAGTGGAAACTAATGTGCAAATATATCCCAGCTGTGCAGGTACGCAAAGTTTTAGTAGAAGTACACGTGTCTTTGGCACGCACACACTTGCTCGCAAAATCAATTTGTGGTGGCATTGCCGCTTTTTGATGATTGCCTTAGTAACTGCTGGAACGTCGATTCAGTATACTTATCAAGGTATTTTTTGTTGTTTCGTGCAGCAGGTATGAGTCTAGGTTTGGGCCCCAAGTCGAGGATGGTTTGCGACTTCATTGGACGTTTCCTCCGGTGACTCTCCGCAATCCATCCAATGTCATCACGACGCACCTGCTCACAAAGAAGGCAAGCTCAACTGTACGCGCTTCTTGCCTTTCATGGCGTACATACTACCACATCGATTGATGGCGTGGAGGTGCTGCGCCCTAAGCATTTTTTCCTCCCCCGTCTTGCTCCAAAACGTATATTTGCGGCGAAACTACTGCCAAACGTTGCTTCAGAGCTCCGAAAAATCTGACGTAACTCCGCGGTGTTCAATGCGAGTCGATTTTCACATGAAGCAAAGGAAGGCCAAACCGAAGTACAGTCGGGGACTTAATTTTGCAGACCACGCGAGCGCGTGGCAAAAGCCACCGATGCGCGCTCTGGAGGCCCAGCGCCTGTTGTCGAGACCGGCGCGGCGCGCATGCGCGTCCTGTTTTACTCGCAGGCACGCCGATTTTCTCGCTTACTGCAGCGGTGCTGCAATGGTCAGTCAAGCACCGCATAGCGACGCCTTTGTAACATTCATTTCTTCGCGATGGCACATTTGGGGCCTAACGTGACGATTGCGACGCTTTCGCGCAAGTGCTCCTCGCGTCCTGATAAACACTTGCGCGGAATGTTTTATTTTGTTTGTTTTGTGCTTTATCGTGTATAGACGATGAGACTAGCGGCTTGCGAACGGCGTCCCCGAATGAAGCGCGTACGAAGCACAGTCTCACGGTACCGCTCTACCGACAACTAAATGCCAGCTGTATGAATAGCGAACCTTTATTCCCGTTGTTTATTTTGTAATTTGTCCACTGAACATATATTTCAGCTCGCTCTCCGCTGCCCATAAAGTAGCGATTTGTAAGTTTAATAAAAGAAATTATTTCGGTGTTTTTGCTGCCTATTTCATTACTTAAAAATGATAGAAATGTTCACCAATATAAATTGTCTGTTCGCTCTACCCGTCGCACTCTTAAAAATGGCACCTCGGTTTCCCATTGAATGGCGTGAAATTATTCGCTACTTTTGAGAATCCGTTTTTCAAAGGGACATTTGCCTGCTTACTAATAGGCCAGAGGTGCTGTTAGGGGAGGGATTCATGCCTACGGGGATGAATTGCTCCAAGGCCGGAGCGATTCTTCAAGGTCGGCATGCATTGATTGATTATGAGGTTAAATTTGCTGATCTGGGGACGTGTAACATGCACCGAAACCCCGAATACTCTTGAACCTTTTCGCTTTTTGCCGCCATCAGAAAAGGGCCACCTTGCAGATGCCCAGCGGAGCGGAAGGACAAGGTCAACAACGAAAAAGGAGCTGATTGTTTTTCAGTGGTTGAACACCCATTCATTAGTGACAAAAGCATTCGAAAGGCCCTAAGTGGTGATTAATATCACGGCGAAAAGTAGTGAATAATGTTATGGCGTTTCTCGATGGGAACCCGAGGTGTCGTTTTGAATAATGCCGACGCGCAGAACGAACACACAATTTATATGGGTACGCATTTCTATCATCTTTAAGTAATGAAGTAGGCAGCAAAAACACTGAAATAATTTCTTTTATCAAACTTGAATCACCTACTTCATGGGCAGCAGAGAGCGAGCTGAAATATAGGTTCAGTGGACAAATTACAAAATAAACAAGGTGAATAAATGTTGGCTATTCATACAGCTGGCATTTAGTCGTCGGTAGCGCGGTACCGTGAGACTGTGCTTCGTACGCGCTTCATTCGGGGACGCCGTTCGCAAGCCGCTAGTCTCATCGTCTATACACGATAAAGCGCAAATCAAACAAAGAAAACATTCCGCGGAAGTGTTTATCAGGACGCGAAGAGCCCTTGCGCGAAAGCGTCGCAATCGTCACGTTAGGCCCCAAATGTGCCATCGCGAAGAAAGGAATGCTACAAAGGCGTCGCTATGCGGTGCTTGAGTGACCATTGCAGCACCGCTGCAGTAAGCGAGAAAATCGGCGTGCCTGCGAGTAAAACAGGACGCGCATGCGCGCCGCGCCGGTCTCGACAACAGGCGCTGGGCCTCCAGAGCGCGCATCGGTGGCTTTTGCCACGCGCTCGCGTGGTCTGCAAAATTAAGTCCCCGACTGTACATGCGTTGTCTTCAGCCGCCATTGCAAGCGTTTCGCTCATTAAAAAATAAATAAAACCAAGTAGCATCGCCGGCTTTGCTGTTCAATCTAAACTGCGCGCCCGCGCCTTGTCATCTTATCGCGAATGGGTTTGGTGTTCCATAGTTCTGAAGTTAGAATGGTCATGCCGTATCGGACAGGATGAGATAAGAGGCGCTGCCCAGACGCGAGTTAGAGGGTAGCTTGTAACAACCTGGCCGATATCAGCGGCTTAAAATACAGGAAAGCTTCTTTTTTTTCTGGGTGTCTTCTCCCCCCCCCCCGCCTTCCCTCCCACCCCCGGTAAGCAGACTGTTAATTCACGCGCCATTCAAAGAAAAGACGGGTGCGTTCGATTTGTGTTCTGTGTTCTACGACGTGCACATGGTTGGGCATTGTTTTTGTACGTAGATATAATCCAGCAAAGAGTGTCTACAGTGCGGTCATTGTGTTGCAACAGTTTTTTATGGCTGCATTTTGTTGGTGTGAACATGATTTCTCGGAAGTGTATGCAGGTTAATGGGCGGGTCAACGCTTTCTTTCAGAGTTTGCGTTAACTCGCCCGAAAGGCAGGGCTTGAAGCATACGTGTGCGTGCTTTCTTTTAACATATAGATTCCCAATTATTGTGTCTCTGAACTGAAACGAATTTTTTTAATGTCTAAATAACATTCCTGTCTCGAGGTGAGCCCAAGAAATAAGTATACATTGAGTGGAACTTTCAAGTTCTTTTCTTCTCCCGCCGCGGTGTGCGCGAAAAAAAAAAATCTGTGAAGGGACTAGAACTTTCGAAGTTCTTCTTTCGTAATCAAGTATTGTGTACCTAAATGTGTATTCATGGCTGTAACTTTTGCGCACCTTTAGACGGAGACCGATACAAAAAGGGACTCGAAGACCTGTACCTGTCATCGTGTAAAGTTGCGCAAAAGTTACAGCCATGAATTCAGAATACCAACTAGCCCGCCTAACCGTGCTATTGTAAATGTGTATGTAGCACGTTTTTTCCCTACTGTACAATGTTGTATGCCTAAATTTGCATATGTCATATTTTTGCTTAGTCCAATACTGTGTACATAAAATGTATGTGCAATATATTGGTGTAGTACATGTATTTTCATGACTTCGAATCAAAGACGTCCTCATATGAATTTTGAATAAATGCATAGCAAAAATAATGTTTGTGTAACAATCCAATTATTATCGCCACAAAGACAACAATTTGACACCAGAAAACGTACTATTACCTACATGTTTTCTTCGTTCAATTATTAAACACGTTACTGCACACATAACAAATGACGGGCGGCGGCCATTTCGAGTCATCGGCGCCGCTCGTCCAACTTTCGCGCCTGGTGCCATTGCCAAGCGGCAGACGCGAAAGTTGGACGAGCGTCGGTTTCAGGGGCCGGCGCGCGGCGGCACGGCCTGGCTGCCGCGGGATAAATGACGTCAGCAGCGTTCGCGACGTCAGCAAACGCCCTTTCCCCCCTCGCCACTCGTTGCCATGGCGATTAATGCAACGTTTCTCAGAGGCCACGTACTACTAGGGGAGGATTTGGCGCTGCTGGCGCGAATTACGTGGGACCACGGTGGATGCGAGAGAGGCCGCCCCGTGCTTCAGTCACTGCGTTGGTCCTTCCTTCCTTGGTTGACGCTCGCTCCCACGTTTACTCGTGTCTGCTACTCCAGCATCACGGAAGAAGCGATGGAAGCAACACTGCCTTCAACCAGTACTGAGGCCCCAATGCTCTGCATTTACTCGTGTTCCCCTCGCGGGAAGGCAAGGAAATTTTTTTTAATATCGCTCTCCTATACCTCCCTCGTCAGCTTAAAGCCATTCCCCGGTCCGCGCATTATCTTCGCACTGTACGCGGATGATATTACCCTTTGGACTGGCACAGGTTCTTTTAATGAAATTGAAGATACCCTTCAAAGAGCCACTGACACCGTAAAGCAATATGCCTCATCAATTGGCATTCGCTGTTCCTCTCAAAAATCTCACCTCATCATTGTAAGAAAAATCCCTCTGCATCCAATAAAAAATAATTTCAAATTATCCTCGATTGGCAGCTTATACATCCCAGACCTTCATTCAAGATACTTGGTGTTACTATCCAGGAAAATACACGGAACGATCAGACAGTATTCAAGCTAACCACAGTATTCGCTCAAGTCACTCACATGCTTCACCGCATCACATCGCGGCATGAAGGAGGAATACCTTCTCCGCCTTATCCACGCCTTCCTTATATCACGGGTCATCTACATCGCCCCCTACCTAACTCTCAGCAAAACTGAAGCAGAAGCCATTGATCGCCTCATCCGCAAAGCTATAAAAAAGCTCGTAGTGTTTCGATGTCTCCCGCGACAACTAAGCTGATTTAGTTAGGCATTCACAACTCGGTCTTAGAAGGGCATCTTTCCAGTGAAGGTTTTCGCCTAACTCAGCACCACCAGGACTGCCGGTTTTACAGGACCTCAAAATGGCAACTCCTCAGACCAGTGACAGAAAACCTCTTCCCCGTAATTGGCGTCAATCCATTCGTATCCGCCCTCTTCCCAAAAATATGCACCCCACCTTGCACTCTGATAGTCACCAAGCACGTAGCCAAGCCCACGAACAAATCTACAGAAACAATCCTAATGTTTCATACACAGATTCCAGCCCTTACTCCAATTCGTCCCATCACTTAGCCATGGTAACAACTAAATACAAGATCATCACCTGCGGATTAAACAAGACCACATCTGTGGCCCTCGCCATCACTCAAACACCCGCAAGGCTTGTAATTACGGACTGTCAAGCTGTCTTTTGCAGCTTATTATAAGGTGACCTGGCCTCCACTACGTAGAACCTCTTGGCTCACACGCTCCCAGCCAGGAAGATCGACATTGTGCGGACCCCGGGACACTGCTCAGTAAAGGGAAATAATTTTGCCCATAGACATGCCTGCGAACGTTTCTCCCAAGCCTTTGAGGAAACACCGAGTCTCGTACCCCTGCTCACATTTCAAGACATCACCCAACATTACCGCACATCAAGACAACATTCTCCCCCCAACTTTCCTCACCCAACTTAATATGAAGATTAACTTGGCTATGTACCCCACTCAATACCCTGCCACATGTAAATTCTGCCCTAACCCATGCACCCTAATACACATGATCTTGGGATACGCACACAACCCAGTCCTCCCACCTTTACCCGCTTCCGGTCCCCTCCCTGAGCTGTGGGAGGACCTGACGACCAGCGCCGGGTTGGATGCACAGCAACTCCTGGTGTCTAGGACTAACACAGCACGGTCGTCCCATGGTCTCCTGGACTGAGGAACCACTCCCACAACACCAGGCTCACAATAACCTTTTTCATCCACATTGCCCTCCCTGGGAACGAGGTGGCACACGCCACCGCCCGAGCTCTCCTTCACCGGGCATTCCCAGAAGAGGCCAACAACGCAGCCAGCGTTGTCAACTCCCTTACACCCCTCTCCCAAACATAACCGACATCCTCTACCACTGTAGAGCAACCCGACGCACCTATCCCCCTCCTCACCCTTCGCTTTCTACCGCAGATGCCCGCATTTGGCACCGACTTCACACCAACACGTATTACAATCACCTCCATCTCCACCACACCTCTCCTACTAACTACCCACTTAACTGCCCCAAATGCGATGATCCTAACCCCACAGCTAATCTCGTCTGGACGTGCCCTAACAACCCTCCGCCACCCAGATCCCCTACCCTTGAGCAGTGGGAGTGCGCGTTGCAGAGCTGCCAGCTCGAAAACCAGGACGCCCTGATCTCTCGGGCGAGGATGGCAGCCGCGGCACGCGGCCTACTGGACTAGGATGGCCAGTCACAGCTGCTAACTCTTTTTCTCCCCTACCCCTTCCCTAATCTTTCAATAAACGTTTGTTTTCTCTCTCTCTCTCTTTCCTTCTCCCCTATCTCCTACCTAAAACACACAAAGAAAACAATCCTGGTCGGCTCATTGTATCCAGCAATCGAACGGCAGCAGAAAAAAAATCCAGTTTTATGGAGCACATAATTAGGTACACGACCCAGAACTTCCCCTCGTACGTAAAGGATTCAGGTCACTTTCTTCGCGAGGTTTCAGGCTGCGAAATGTAAACCAGCAGTTTTCTTGTCACCATGGATGTTACGTCCCTGTACAATAACATTCATCATTCTGATGGCATCCTTGCCGCAGTCTCATGCCACGGTGACTCTAATTTCAGCTTGGACGTAACCCCTGGAACATTGGAAACCCTCCTCAGCCTCGTCCTTGACTACCCTAGCTTTGAATTCCACGATGCTCACTATCTCCAAATTAAATGCACAGCCATGAGACCCAAATTGGCACCTGCATACGCCAATATCTTTATGGCGTCACTAAAAATGGAGTTAATTCAAAAATGCTGCCCAAAACCGATCCTTATAAAAGATTCCTCGATGACATCTGCTTCATTTTGAATATTGATGAGGCAAGCCTTAGGGAATTTATCTTAGAAATCAACTCTCTGCATCCGTCAATCAAAACTGACCTATCAGATATCAACTGAAACCAAAATATCTTGGATGTCACGCTCAAATTGGACCAAGGGAGCGCCTCAACAACTTTGTACGGAAAGCCCACTGACCGCCGACAACATCTTCACTTCTACAGCAGCCATCCCCGCCATTGTAAAACAAGCATACCTTACTCACAAACACACCGGTACCGCAGGATATGCTCTGGACGGGACGATATCGAAAAACATCATGAGGAGCTCAAGACCTCCCTCATTGGTCAAAAATATCCCGGCGAAATGATTGACGATGCGATTAACCGAGCACGCAATTTACAGAGAAGACATCCTAACTGAAAGCCCAAAAGACACCCACCATGAGACTAATTTAGTTCTCACGTATGATTGTTCAGCAGACCCCCCGTGTTCTGTACAGACGGGGCATAAACTTGAAGAACATTTTAGTCAGGGAAAAAACAGAACCACATGAGCGAACTCAAGGCTGCCGGCCTTGGGGCAAGCCAAGCTGTCAACTCCCCCCCCTCCCCCCCCCCCCCCCCAGCCCCCACGGAGACCGCTAACGTTGCCCAGGCCGCCCAGCAAGTCAACCCTATATTATGAAATAAAAGACAACCTCAATTGCGACACCCTAATGTAATTTACAAACTCCCTTGCCTAGTCTGGGAGGAGGAATAATTTGGCCAAACAAAAACATCTTTCCTCAAAAGGTTTGACAATCACAAGTCGCACGAGAAGGGCCTTCCCGACTTTCCGCTTTCTAGGCATCTCCCACTCCTGGGCCGCTATTTTGAAAAAAAATACAGGTTGTTTTAATTCAGTCCGTTTTCCGCACCACATACGAACGGGAGAAAGAGGATCGTTCTTATGCATAAATTTCGGGCGTTTTCCGAATGTATAGATGAGGCCACCGTGAGATTAAGTTCCTTTCGAGTCTGACGTAACCACCCTGAGAGGTTGTGGGGAGGGCGAAAACAGTACGGTAATTTTTATTCATTTGCCCTTTTAAAGGGACACTGAAGTGAATTTGTCAAGCTCCCGTTTTTGCTTGCACTGTGTAAACTGGCTCAAATTAGCACACTTTTCATCGTTTTTACGATTGACAAATCGGTAATTATTTTACAAAGCGCGAAAGAAGAAAAACTACCATGCGCGGTTTGCGGCGGCCGCACCAACTAAAGCTGTGACGTTAGGAGGAGCGGGCACCGTGATTGGACGATGCCCAAGGTGAGCAACCAAACAAGTTTCGGTTTCGGTTTCGGTTCTGTAAAACACAACCGTTGGCGTTGTTGGATGGGCATTCTCAATAACTCAGTAATCATCGTACCGCGCTTCTGCCATGTTGTCGGCTGTAAAATGCACAAGATAAGCCTCCCAGGACGGCTTGTAGTCGTAGCATTCACTAGCCGAGGCCTACGCAGTGCATGAACGCCCTCCGCGTACCCGCAGACGCCCAAATGTCATGCGCTTTTCCCCCATATTTGGAGCTTGCCTCCCTCATGCCTGTATCGTAAAAAGCGTGTTCGCACCAGGCCAAGGGTCTGTTCATTCTGGCCTGTGCCCACTGCCTGCAAGCCGTAGGTGCTTATGGCAACAGCACGCCAACGAGAACTCGCTAGCGCGCCAGTACCAGCCTGCGCGCGTTTTGTGAACTAGTTCGTGGAGCCATGAACGTTGCGGCCCAAAAAAAGGTGAACTCAATATAGAAAACATCGGCGGAAAACGAAAAAGTTAACTTACAGAAAAAAAAAGCACATACCCGCAAGGATTCGAACTCCTGACTTGCAAAATACTTGCGGTGGCATATCTAGCGCCCCAAACAACTTGGCCACGGAGCGGACTCCGCTGACCTTGGTAATGTAGGGTATATATTGTACAACCAGTTTACACTTTTGTTTAGTTTTGGCATTTCAAACAGCTTAGGTGACTATTTGTTGTATTGCGCTCGTGCAGTAAGCGTCGCCCGAGTTCCCACAATAGCTCACGTCTAGCAATCGCATTTCGTAGACGGAAAAGCGTTCGCAGATGCGTAGTCGTGCTGCTGACCGCTGTGCTTGTTCGCCCAGCGCAAAAAAGTGCTTCCCGCACCCTAGTTTTACGCTGTATGGTAAAAATATCAGTTGATTTTATTTCCTTAGTACCTATATTGACTTCGCTGACTCTTCTCCCGCCTTCAAGAGGCCTTATATTTTCCTACTGGCGTACCAGTCAGCGAAGCGTCGCATGTGCGCTTGTGCAGCGCTTGTGTGAAACGACCTTGACTTGGAGCTAGATACAGTGTACAAACTAACCAAGTAAAGAAAAGCAGATTCTACCATTCACAAACGTGTCCTGGCTTGGTTTCAACTGAGCGAACGAATTGCGACGACCCGTCGGCGGCCGGCGGACGAAACGCTGGGCCGACTGACTGACTGAAGGCAGGGGAGCCGTGCAGTAGCGCAGCCAATTGCGAGCTCGGCTCCTCTCGACGTCACACGAAAACGCCGGAGAAAATGGGCGAGCGTAAAGAGAGGAGGACAGCATTTTCGAATTAATTTTTCTACTAAATAAAATCGCGTAAACGCGCCCAGGGTGGTCGAAACATGGTCTGGGGACTCCGGACTACAATTTGCGCAAGTAATCCCGCAATGTTCACATATCACTTCAGTGTCCCTTTAAGTTTGTAGAACACGTCCCTAGGCATTTGTGAGGCGAGGGGGACAAGAGGGGAGGGGGGAAAGTGTGCGGGACTTTCCGCGCGGTAACGACCCCTTTGGAGGCGGTGAAGCAATACATATCCTTCTTCTCCTGTGGATTTTTACGTGGCATAAATCGGTTTCAACGCAAACTTTCTTGCCATTTTCCTCAGCTGGACCGTACCAGCCTCCACGCACTGGTGCTTCCTTGGTCATCTCTTGCAAGTCCGTTTGGTTTCCCTAAAGCTTTCCTCGACCACCTGCAGTCCGTGTGACACTTGTCTCTGTCTAACAACTCTCTTAAAAGCACAATTAACAAATGTTATTCTTCGTTCTTTCTTACTATTTATTACCATTAGGTAGAATTTGGCATGCTTCTCTGCCATCCAGAGCCTTTTCATTCGGGCTTTGAAGCGTAGACTCTCTTTTACCCACACGCAGCGCGCCGTTTTTCTGTAGACATACATTGGTTGGTATTTTATGCATCTGTTATCTTTATATCAACGCCGCGACTGTGCCTCCTTCACATTCCCACTTTTCTTCTTTCTCTTTCCGTTCTTTTCTTTTTCTTCTTTCTTTTTCCCCTTTCCCCACCTTACGTAGCCTGTGTAGTATAGTTGCGAGATGACATTGTTACTTTCCAGCTGTTCTATCTCCCCGAGGGTTCTCCTTCGCGAGGGTGAGGAGAAAAGGAATCCATTGAAGGCAAGGTTTTTATAAGGGTTTCTCTGCGATAACCCCCGAAGAAGAAAGGTCCACCTTTGGAAACTGTTGTTCAGTGTTCTCCAAGTGTCTTCACCCAAGTTTTGACCTATATATATATATATATATATATATATATATATATATATATATATATAGTCGTGAAGTGGAGTCCTTAGTTGCTGCAGGAATACGCGAATACGCACAAAGTAGAAGTACGCTCTTCGGAGACTTTATTTCCAACGTTTCGACCTGAGACAGGTCTTCCTCAGGAATGAAGGTAAAATCGTACGGACTCAGAGTGGGGGCGGCGCCCCGAAACACAAGCCACATGGGAAACAAACACACAAACGACCACACACAGCATACAGAGCTTATTCTGCCAATAGCAGGTGAAAAAGAGCCGTCAAAAAAAAACAAAAACAAAAACAAAAAAGGCGAAAGGAAGAGGGAGGAACAAGGTGGCAAGGAGGAGGCAAGAAAGAGGCAAGGAGGAACACACTGCATGAACGCGGGTTGTGGGGATAACAGAAAATCCGACGAGTTCACGGGTGGCGAAAGGCCCAAAAACATCCGGTGTCTCCGGGAGGGAAAAACTACAAAGCACACGCCGCCACGAGCAGTGAGTTTACATGCGCGTCACAGGTAACAAGGATTAACTACTGACCGTCTTCAGCGGCATGGTCAAGAATGCAAGCGGGGCCAATTACTGCATCTGAAGCGCAGGCAGCCTCCACGACTTTGGGGGGTCCCACAAAAGCCAATGGGGGAGCCCATTTGAGGCGTCCCCTTCTCCGCCTAAGCCTCCATTTGTACACGGCGTCGCGTCGTGCCTTTTCGCGTCGGGCCTTTCGCCACCCGTGAACTCGTCGCATTTTCTGTTATCCCCACAACCCGCGTTCATGCAGTGTGTTCCTCCTTGCCTCTTTCTTGCCTCCTCCTTGCCACCTTGTTCCTCCCTCTTCCTTTCGCCTTTTTTTTTTTTTTGAAGGCTTTTTTTCGCCTGCTATTGGCAGAATAAGCTCTGTATGCTGTGTGTGGTCGTTTGTGTGTTTGTTTCCCATGTGGCTTGTGTTTCGGGGCGCCGCCCCCACTCTGAGTCCGTACGATTTTACCTTCATTCCTGAGGAAGACCTGTCTCAGGTCGAAACGTTGGAAATAAAGTCTCCGAAGAGCGTACTTCTACTTTGTGTGTATATATATATATATATATATATATATATATATATAGAAAGCAAAGGGGAGGATGTGGTAGGTCGTAGAAACATATAAAGAATTTCTAAAGACGGAAAGAAAGTGGAGAAAAAATGCCCGCCGGGTGGGATCCGAACCCACGATCTCCAGAATGCGCGTCTTGTACGTGCGATGACCACTGCGCTACCGGCGGGGCCATTTTCCCCTCCACTTTCTGGGGTATTTATGTTAAGGAATTTTTGTTTCCTGCGTTTGGAGGTGGCAGCCAGCGCCACTCGGTCTACTCGGGGTGAAGGAGACCTTCTTTTTAACCCCCGGGCCGTGACTCCAGAGTCTACGATCAGTATGCCATCGTAAGGCCTGACCCCCGGCCATTTGCCGTGTGCTACATTGCGGAATCTTATAAAAGATTATGCTGTTACAAAATGAAAGGGAAATTTGACGCGGGGAGCATGAGATGGGACTTTTTTGGGTGGACGCTGTTTAAATTGTCCACAGCAGTACTCCCCTCCGGAAAGTGTAGCAGTAAAAGTAATGTAGCGAGTTGGGCAGTCAGTACAATGCACCTTCGAAAAAAAGCAGATCTGAAGAGAAAACTGCAGAACAAGAAGAAAAGATGATTGCTGGGTGAATGGGATAGTGTGAGGTACCGGCCTGCCTTTCTGTACCTGTCATCTGCTTTATTGTTGTTTCTGCTTCCAAAACAAGGACTAGGGCTGCAGTTTCATGTCACGGGATTAAGTGCGCACCTTAACAGTTTTTCCTTATATATCTGTTGTTATTTGTATATGTAAAAACGAAACTTGTCCACTGTACTGTCCTGAAACTCTGACCACGGAACTCACTTCCTTCGCATTGATGGCACGTTTGGTTGTGAAAGGCAGGACAAAGAAAACTATAGAGCGATATCCACGTTTTGGTGCTTTTTTTACTTATTCGGTTTTACTTACTTTTTGCGTAACATTTTAAAACAACTTGATTCGCCTTTTCTTTTTTGTTGTTTTCCGTGTAAACACATTTTAAAAAAACTGGCGCATTTGATGTCTTGTGCTATATCTTTGCTCCGAGGCGCAGCTTATGTTGCAGGCCGACAGACTTATTTTAACCCGCTGGTGATATTAAACGTGGATCAAAATCTCGATAGACGGACCTTCTCGATTTCCATCTACTTCAGAAAAATGGTCGTGGGGAAGGGAGATCGAGGCCACTTGTGGTCAGCAACAAACTGCTTAGCCACTGAGCAGCTCCTGCGGTCACACTTGTCAAGTATTAAGAATTCGCAGGTATCGTACTTTTTAAACAAATTATGACATCCAAAAAGTTTGCACACATCGGGTGTGGACTTTCGCTGTTGCGCAGTGGAGCACTCCTGCAACCTGATTGCTCCAATAAAGTCGCAGCTAGGGAAAGGCAAAGTCGTTTTATGTCCCCTGCAAGCTGCCGAGAATGAGATTTCGTTTGGTCAGCTTTCACTACTCTCGTTCTTCCAGCAGCAGCAGCAGACCATTGCTACATTGGTGCTCGTTCATTTCCCCTGTTGTTACATATAGCTTGATAATGTTCAATTGTCTGGAGGTGAAAGTGCGCGTGCGGGTACTAAGTTGATGGTACGTGAAAGAAAAAAAGGCTTCAATTGCATTGACTGTGCAATATCAACAACGGAGAGTCGAACCGTTTCGGCATGAACCGGTAACCGTTATTTCTTTTTCCGGTTCAGTTCCGGTTCGGGTTCAGTGTTTTCAATAAATAACGGTTCGGGTTCGGATTCACTTCCGGCAAAAATACCGGTTCAGCTCCGTTTTTTGGTTCGGTTCGGTTCCGGTTCGACACCATGGTTTCTAGGTATATGGTTTCTAGGTTTACTTACTTTCTTTTTAGAGCGGCTGTAATTTCGTTTCATTCGTGCAGTTACCAGCAACCACGTTCACTTTTCGCCTTTGATGATACATCTAAGGCTTCCCTTAAAGGAGCACTGACACCAATTTTCGGCGTTAATATTATTGCACAGTTCGCTTCCTTCACTCAACATAATACCCTGGCTGAAATATGAGCGGCCTGCGACGCGAAGAACGTAGTTCAATTGGATCTCATTTATCGCGCCGACGGAGCAGCGCGCGGAGCGGCACTCAGCAAATGGACATCAGCGTGACGTCAATCCAAGAGCGGAAAAGAAGTGACGCGACAGCGCTCGTCAAAAACTCGTGACGTCCCTTCACGCGCGTGACCCCACGAGCGGCGAGCGGGCGCAACACCCTCTCAAGCGGGCGCCGGTGACGTCCGCACAAAGCGGTGACGTCTGTCCGGGAGTCTGTCATATGCGCCGTTCGGGATGAAAGCGCGGGAATTTGAAACAAACGATTTTCAGGCCGTTCAATGTAATTAACTATCGCGCGCTGAAATATTTGAAGGGCTGTTTCGGGTTCGCCAGACCATTAAGCATCGATAAAAACAATAAAAGTGGAACATGAAATTTTCGTGTCAGTGCTCCTTTAAGACGTATGTCACATTTTTTATAGATCTGCGCGGAATCGTGTGTTTTTAATTTTTTTTACTTTTCTTAAAAACATGAAAAAACCTGTTTTTTTTATGCCCCTTAGAACTTCATGAAAACCACATCTCTAGGTGAGATTAGCGAGTTCCCTCCCCCAGAAGTTTACCATATGTCGTACTACATTAGAGGACAGTTAATTATTGGATAGTTTGCGAACTTGAGCAAGATAAAAGACGAGAGGTCGCGCTTAATTCCCGGTTACGCGTTGTTTTGAGCTAAATACAGGTAAACCTAAATAACGAAGTTTGCAAAGCTCGCAGTTTTTCGTTACATTCAGGTTTTCGTTACATGCAGGTTTTAAGTTGAGGCTCGCGCGAATGAAGCAGCAACAAAACCAGAATGCTAGACATCGCTAAAACTCCGTTGATAGATCTATTTCACAATTAAATAAATCCTTAGGCAAATAAATTCTCACAGTAAAATAAATCACGGTGAAATTTGTGCCTCCTGGTTTCGCACGATCATATGCAATCCAGTAGGCTCCAAAGAAGCGAGTTCACTTACCCCCGTTTCACAAACGTAACTCAAGTATCACTTTTTTGCCTTTCGACAATTTTTGGTTCCAAACGCATTTCAAAATCCAAACGTATGAAGAAAGGGCCCCTTTTCGCGAACTTGATGTTCTTTTTCGCACTCAAAATTGTTGAGGCTGCTAGCTGAGATATTGTACCGGGTAGTGACGGCATTGCTAGCTTGTCTGCGAGGGAGTAAAATTTTAAGTGCGAATGCACTTCTTAAGCGAGCCTGAAGCGTCCGCCGCCGTCCGCATAGCAACAGCTGCGGGTGCGCGCGCTCCTCGTCTTCCTTGGCAACGGAGGGAGATGGGCGCACGCTGCCTGGCCGCTGACATGGCACATACCCACGTAAGCGATTGGCCAGGAATCTCCTCGTCTTCCTTGGCAACGGGGGGAGATGGGCGCGCGCTGCCTGGCCGCTGACATGGCACATACCCACGTGGGGGATTGGCCAAGAATCGGGCGTGAGAAGGGCTAATGCACCCGCTTAAAGGAGTACTGACACGAAATTTCAAAGCTGAGATCCGCTCTAGCAATCAAGTACAACGACAACTCAAATAGGTGTCTGTGAATAAATGCATCTTTCTTTCTTTGTAGTTGTGTGTGTGTGTGTGATCTCTCTTTCGCGAACATTACCGAACCGCGCAAATTCAACTCGTGCATTCGCACTTCCACATTCTTCCCCTCGGGGAAATGCGGGGAATTTTTTTTTATTTCACGGCAGCAGAACTCATCACTGCTGGCGAACCGACACCACAGGAACCAGTGAAGAGTACACGCGCAACTACACCCCGACAGGCCGGCCAGGCCCCTCAAAACTTAGGTCTCGAACCGACACCGCACTCACACGGAAACACGCGGTAGTTTGCGGTACGGGCGGAAAAAATTGAAGTGTAGTTACTCGTGCCACCTGGTGTCACGCTACATAAGCAAAGGCTAAAGTTGGGCCTACATTGGCCATGAAATAGCACTGGCCGCTCTCTCCGTCATCATCATCACGACGAATTTTGTTTTTGACGATGATCAATGTTTTCGTAGCTGCTGGCTACGAAAGTGCTAGTGCTAGTATACGGTACATTAGTGCTAGGACTGGTATTTGGTAAATTACTGCATTTCTGTGGCCGATTTTCGAGTAAAAGTGCAAACAATTCGCCGCATTTCCCCGAGGGGAAGAATGTGAAAGTGCGAATGCAGGAGTTGAATTTGCGCGGTTCGGTAATGTTCGCGAAAGAGAGATCACACACACACACACAACTACAAAGAAAGAAAGATGCATTTATTCACAGACACCTATTTGTGTTGTCGTTGTACTTGATTGCTAGAGCGGCTCTCAGCTTTGAAATTTCGTGTCAGTACTCCTTTAAGCGGGTGCATTAGCCCTTCTCACGCCCGATTCCTGGCCAATCCCCCACGTGGGTATGTGCCATGCACAGACACCTATTTGTGTTGTCGTTGTACTTGATTGCTAGAGCGGATCTCAGCTTTGAAATTTCGTGTCAGTACTCCTTAAGCGGGTGCATTAGCCCTTCTCACGCCCGATTCCTGGCCAATCCCCCCCGTGGATATGTGCCATGTCAGCGGCCAGGCAGCGCGCGCCCATCTCCCCCCGTTGCCAAGGAAGACGAGGAGCGCGCGCACCCGCAGCTGTTGCTATGTGGACGGACGGCGGTCACCGGAATTCAGGGTCGCTTATAAAGTGCATTCGCACTTAAAAACAGTGACTGATCAGCTCAGCGAGTTCGTTGCATCAAGGTTAGCCGCCGCAGCGCCTGCGTTACACAGAGGTCGCAAACACGTGGGTTTCTATGGGGGTGGTAAAAAGGAATTGAAAAACTTCGTTAAATCCAGAAATTCGTTACGTAGAGGTTCGTTACATCCAGGTTTAAGTGTAAAATCAAAAATAAAACCATAAAAACAAAGGGCGTCTCTCTGCCCAGAAAATGAGTCTTTTTGCAATGAAAACAGCTCCAAATCGTAATTTGTTTGTACGAAACCGAGTATGTTGACGTCCTCATCTCGAGGTTCGGCTTCCCTTGCTATTCAAAACGACTGCATGCTCTAAGGTGTACCTGGAAGAAAGGCATCTTCAGTAAACACAGAAAGCATATACAGTATAATCGTGATAAACGGAAATCGGTTAAACGGAATTATCGCTTAAACGGAACACTAGCCCGTAACCCAGGCAGCACGTGACTGTTCTGCCTAACTCAAGCCGTCGTACTTTGGACGGTGATTTTCTATCCAGCCTTTTTCTGGCAGACGTGTTCGGCCCGTGTCTAAATGTGGGCCTTTTGGCCGTATACGGCCGTACTCCCATGGCTATCCAAAGGCCAGTTTCCTTCGGCCAGTCGACCGGTTTACATTCATACGGCCAGCTTCCAGCTCTAGGGCTCCGGCCATTTGAAAGCTACCCATGTGCGGCCGAAGTACGGCCGCCGGAGGACAGCCGAGATGCGGTTGTCGGACTCCAGCCGGACTAAAGCTTCCTGAAGTTCGGTCGTGCTACGCGCATTGGAGTTCCCAGACAGTACGTTAACTGTGCTGAGGCCGGTGAACGACCCCTGCATGCAGCGCAAGTAGATGACAAAGTCGTACTGTGCTGCAGCACAAACTCACCATTTTGGGTGCACTGCACCCACATCAAAGTGATCCCGCATGACATCGCCAACCGTCCAGCCTTCAGCGCAGTGTCGCTTATTGATCAGGGTCAGATGACAGTGAAATTCATTTATTAAGCACTGCTGACAACTTGTAGTTCCTAAAATTGCTGTGCCTCTTTTACTGTCCGATGCAGAAAATATTTACTTCTTTGCTATAGCTGGAATGTATTGTACAGGTCCTCATATCTCCTGTGGGCCGGACCAGCTGTCATAAAAGGGGAAGAGGGGCGGAGGGCGCATACTTTAGTGGGTTGTATTTCCCAAAGATAAAAGTGCCGCTTTTAGCCAATTTCTCTTCGGACAATCTTCCTTAACACTTTCATGTTCTGACTAAATCAACTATTTTTAAGACAGTTGCTTGACCAGTTTGGTTGCGTAAAAAACCGGCACGAATGCCTTTACGAAGAAAAAAATAAACAGGACGGGCGCAGACTCACAACTTGTTTATTGAAAAATGAAGCATGCTAATGTACCCACACCAGCACATGCGCACACATATCACAGCATTTTTCACATGATATAACGGTTTAGAAATTCGTACTCATTTCCATACAACGATAAGGATGGTTCACTCACGCACTGTTCACCATGCTTTCGAATGAAAAGGCCTCGATTAATTCCCTTGCCATCTGTTCTCTACTTTTCCTCAGCACCTTCGTCGGAGCCTAAAACTGGCTCGCATGGCTTGCTTTCACAAGCCACGCAATGGTGCGGAAGGTTGAATCCCGTTTTATTACGCATATTCAGCTGGTGTGCCCTTAAACGGTCAGTTTAAGGCCAGATTTGATTCAGACGAAGCTGATCAGCAAAAGTAGAGAACAGATGGCAAGAGAATTAATCGAGGCCTCTTCATTCGAAAGCATGGTGAACACTGTGTGAGTGAACCATCCATATCTTTGTATGAAAATGAGTATGAATTTCTAAACCGTTATATCATGTGATAAAAGTGGTGATATGTGTGCGCATGCGCTGGTGTGGGTATAATAGCATGCTCCATTTTCAATAAACTAGTTGTGAGTCTGCGCCCATCCTGTCTCTTCTTTTGCTTATCCCGTCCGAATCCTCAGTTTTAGGCATGAATATAAACCAGGGGCCGGACACTTCGGCTAGGTTCGGTATCGGAAAATTAAGTGCCGCCGTGACGCTGGTAGCCAAGCGAAAATTCAGCAACTTTTGCATATGAGGCTTTGCCTTTTCAGCATACGCAGCAATAAAGTAAAGTGATTCCATTATGTGTAGAAATAAAATGTGTTCTTGGCTGTTTCATTTTTTGGCACTCTATTTATTTATTTAGTCGCTTCATTCGTTGCACCGACGGGCGGCGCTTTCGCTCTCATCTCTTCTGCTGCCATCCTGTCTTATAGAGTTTTTTAGTAAGTATACTAGAGAGGAGACTGCGCCTTGTAAGCCATGTCGTCGTGGGCGTTCATGGGAAGACCCCCATTTTTGGCTCGGGCTTGGCATGACAATTGGATTCTTAAGCGGTTTTGGGGATTTGATTTCTTCACTATGCATTAACACGTTTACCAGTTACAAGGAAGCTGAAATCCTCCCTGTTCTGTGGTAGCCGTGTTCGGTGAAACAGCAGGCAGTGCGTGATCGCACCTGACGTTGCTCGTGCCGCAATCGAAGGACGTATGACTGAGCGGGTAATATGCCGCCGCGAAATTTGCAGGCGACGAAAAGAAGAAACAAAATGCACTTCGACGAAGACAAGATACGACCACGGGGAAACGACAGATACGGGCGCTTGTATGCGTCCTATCTTCTCATCAGGCACGACTGTTTAACGCCCACGCTTTCTTTTTTCTTGTTAAACTAGTTGGCGGTCGGTGCACCGGTTCACCACGAAGGCAACGTTTTAATAGGCACGCTCAAAAACTTTCCAAACTCTTCAAGCAACTTATTATTTGCAATAATGGTAAAATGAATAAAGTCAGAGTCTCTAATGAGTTTCCCCCACAACTATTAACCTTGTTCGTAACTACAACCTTGGCGTGCGGAATAGCAGGCGCAACCGTTCCGGTAAAAATACGCATTGCTTCCTTTTTCCTTAGTTTTAAAACAGCCTGTTTTTATTTCCCACTTACATAATTGCACACCATTCTTCGCATTTTTGTGGCACTTTGTTTAAATTTGCGGTCACTAAAACGTTTCAATCCAAGCCAATGATGAAAATAAGGCGAGCGCGATGTATAATGGCGGTCCATGACGACACAGACGGCCTTGATATGAGCCGCATAGACGCTAGCGCCAGATTTCTCTCTAGTGTATATTGTAAGAAACTCTATGTCCTGTCCGTCTGCTCCTGCCGCTTTCCCTGTCTGCACGTGTAGAATCGCCACACTAGCATTATATTAAGATCGAGTCGTCCTACCGATATCCAGAATCGCGTTCATTCTCTACAGTCCTGTGTACTACACAGTCATTCGCGATTTTGAACGAAGATTTGAGGCCAACAGTAATATCATATATATATATATATATATATATATATATATATATATATATATATATATATATATATATATAAAAGATAAAACATACAAAGGGTGCAGAAATAGTATCAGTGAACAGTCGCATACAAAGCAAGAATAATAACAAACAAGGTTTACTTACGTAACGGCAACGGGACTTGCCTTCATCAGAGTACAGTTACATGATTTTGCTGTCACAAACATTAGGAACATATTGCTTATATAGTTTTGAAGAAAACTGTGAGAGGGAGCGGAAGATGTTTCGGAAACGGAGGTTATGCATGCAGTCGGGCTACGCCTATGTGACAACAAAAACAAAAAGAGAGAGAGAGAGAGAGAGAGAGAGAGAGAGAGAGAGAGACAGAGAGAGAGAGAGAGAGAGAGAGAGAGAGAGAGAGAGAGAGAGAGAGAGAGAGAGAGAGAGAGAGAGAGAGAGGAGGGGGGGGGGGGGGGGGGGGGGGGTCGTGTTAACCAAGCAGCGTTCAAGGTTGCACCATGGCGGGGAAACGTACGCGGCGTGGGCTGTAAGTTCAGTCAATGCGGAAAACTGGAAAATCGCGGTTTCAAAAGGAAGGGAAGAGTATACAGTAAGGTATTCAGTGGTTGGGGAGACTGGTTCTGGAGGAAGCGAAGATGGGTGTGGCCCCCGCGGATGGAGAGAATAGATACAGGGCACAAAAAAGCATTGCACAGAAGCTAGCAACTGAACAGGAAATAGGTAGGGTCTATAGATCACAAAGGGTTAAACATTCCTAAGTGGTGGTGGGAACGCGGCCTCCTTCCCAAGGACAAATGGTATTGTTGAGCCGCATTAGGCTAATAAAGCTGCTGTATTTGGAGTGTTTCCCGGAATTCTGATGGGAAACTCAAGGGTAGGATTAATGACCATAGTTATAAAAATTATGAAGCCGCCAATTTTAATCGAGGGATACGCACGTTAGCTTTCCGTAACTTTCATTAATCCCAAGCGTCGCTGACCCAAAACTTATAAATGAGATAAGATTCCCGAACCTCGCGGTCGTGGTGGGTTTTGAAGGCGGATTCTAAAATCGTTGCTTTAAGATGTTCGAATGCGTGCCCGGGACTGTTCACATCTCTTGACAGGGGCAAAAAAGGGCAGATTTTTGCGTGAGAGCGGTGATTATTGAACCGTATTCGGAAGGGCGTTTCCGTTTGGCCGATATATTGTTGCCTACAAACGGTGCACTCTAGAAGGTATACGACATTAGCGGAGTCACAGTTAAAGTTACCTTTTATATTTACGTAGTAGTCTGAACCCGTGCTGGAGGCGCGCTGTGTAGTGGTCATGTGTGGGCATACTTTACATCGGGGTTAATTACAGGGCATGCAGCCAGTAAGTAGTTCCCGGTCGGTTGATACGAGAGTTAGTAAGAAAGTCGCCTAAATTCTTATTACGCCAGTAGACAACTCGCGGTGGTTCCGGGAATATGCTTTTTAAGTGGTCACTTCGCATTAGGATATTGTGATGTTTTTTTAGTACGGTTGACACTCTTGGAGCGGAGGATGAGTGGGTTAAAACTAAGTTAATTTGCGGGTTACCGTTCGGGGCTTTTTTCTTACAGATTTTGTTACGGTCTAATTGGTTGGCTCGCACAATAGCGTCGTCGATAACTTGTTCCGGGTATTTTTTATTCAGGAGGGCGGCCTTGAGTTCTCGACTGTTTGAGTCAAATTCGGCTTGGTTTGAGCAAATTCTCCTAACTCGGCGGGCTTGGCTGTAAGGTATTGCTGTATTGCAGTGTCTGACATGGCTACTTTGGAAGTGCAAATACTGCCGCGTGTCTGTCGGTTTTCTATACAGTTTAGTTTGAAGCCGACCTTGGGAGGTAGTAACGGTGACGTCCAGAAAGTTGACACTGTGTTCCGAATAGGAATGAGCAAGGGAAATACTAGGATGGGCTAGGTTAAATGCCTCAATGAAGGTGAGGAGCTCCGCGTCACCGTGTGGCCAGATCATGAATGTGTCATCTATATACCTTTTATAGTACAGTGGCTTTAAATTTTGGGTGTCAAGAAGTTTGGTTCGAGGTGAGCCATAAAGATATTGGCGTAGTTAGGTCCGATTCGAGTTATATATATATATATATATATATATATATATATATATATATATATATATATATATATATATATATATATATACAGTAGACCCTCGATAAACGGAACTTCAAAGAACAGGAAAAATTACTTCCGTCGTACTGAGAGAGATGTTCTAAGGTGCAAATTTATGTGCGTACACACTTCTAAGGGCATTTCATGGAATTCTAACCACTAGAAAGTGACTGTAGCTGATACTTTTCAGAAAGCAAGAAAACTACAAAAAGCGTAGGCACAGCATTCACAAAGTTGATTTGGCAACAATGAGTCGCTGTGCACTACAAAATGCGTCAATTATTTTTGTTTGAGTCCTCGCAACTGCATCTTCACGGAGGCTAGAGGCCTCAACTTCGCGAATGCTTACGAGCCGCCAAATTTAGAATACGGCAACGTGGTAATGAAGGACGAATAGCACAACGATGGCACGAACGAGGCGACAGGAGGTGAGCCCTGTAGCCTCGGCGTCTAGAATCGAGACCGAACGACTGGAACAAGAACTGCGATGTTGCATTCGTTGCGCTAACACGGCTAACCACTTACGAGACGAGGCTTACGAGGCCAACAAGGCTTAAAAAGCATGGAGGAAGAAAAAAAACAAGAACAAAACTGCCGGAACCGTAAAAAGCTGATTCTCATGCCAGTGGATTTCACAAGAAGTTCCATTTCTGGTTCCGTTTACACGGTGATGCGGAAATTGTTCCGATTACTGAGAGTTTTTTTACGTTATCTGTATACAAAACCAACCAAATTCCACGCAACTGTTCCGTTTAAGCGGAAATTCCGTTTATCGAGATTCTACTATATATATATATATATATATATATATATATATTTAACAGAAACAAAAGAGGGCCCGCAACTGAGCCCTGCGGAATTCCGGAGGTCACGGGAACCTATCCGGCAGAACAACCTTTGAGAACGACAAACTGCTGTCTCAGAAATAGATACTGGGCTATCCATGCAATAACCGACTCATTGAGCTTATAGCCCGCAATGTATTAACAAGTAGGTCATATGAAACAACGTCAAATGTTTTTTGCAGCCCAAGAAAGAACAGTCAATTCCTTTATTTACGCTTAATCGTTAGAGTCAAATCATGCGGGAACTCAACAAACTGCGTTGAGCAAGAAAAACCTGACCCAATCTGTGTTTACTGGATGATGGAGATTATGTTTAACCAAATGTGTCGTATCCCAAGTGTAGCTGAGCTCACCTTAAAACACCGCAACTAAATTAAAATCCAGGCTTGGTCATTGATAAGGCTCTGTTGTGCATGCACTGTGCACATAGCACGACCATGTGAAATCTTTCCGTACAGAATTCTGCTGCAACGCTTTTTTTTAAATAGGCAGTCATAAAATCAGATGAAGAAACATAGGGCAGGGCACGAAGTTGGACCTACAAATTCACGAGCTTAGCCTCTTATATGTTTAGTACGAACAAAATAATGCAACATTGTCTTTCGCAGTATTAGTGACAGAAAAATTGGTCGAAACTTGCGCTTTTGCGCCCTTGCCTTTCTTTGGTGGGCAAGGGCGCGCCAAAAATAAAGCCTCAAAAACAAAGAAAAAGCGGAAGGCGTATCTGGTGCGACCAGCAAATCATTCAGTGCCGCTCCGTGCTGGCTGGCGATAACTGTAGCTTTCGCAGTGCTTCCAGACGCGAAGGAAAGAGTAAAAGCGTTTATCGAAAGTGTTGCATGGTCCTTTTAACACGTTCACTGCGGCTTGACTTTTCTGGTCTGGTTTTAGGTGCGGAGTGAGCGACCAGTGGGCTATTGGGTATATCCCTCAGGTGCGTCGTATAGAGTTTCATACTAATATATACCAGAGGGAAATCTGTCGCTGCAGTCGCGGGCCGCCGTGGGCAACGCCATTGCCGCTAGCGACGTTCCTCGCTTAGATAGCCACATGGCTTCTTTTTTGTCTCGAAGGCAAAATCAACAAAAAGGGTAACATTTTTTTCTTGTTCATCGTGCGTGAAGCTTCTACATAATGACTGCCAAATTACTCTTTCTGGAGGTTCAATTTTATAATAACAAAACAAATTTGATGAACCTTCTACAGTAATATTGTTGCTTTTTGGCGCCAGAGCCAACTTTTCAGCCTGTTCACATTTCATGAGGCATGCCAAGGACAAGTGGAACGTGCCTGCCCGGTACATGACGGAACGCTCGCCGAAGCGCGGCTCCCGTGGACAGTGGCGGCAGATTTCCCTCCTGTGTGTATTAGTGTGAAACTGCATGGTGCGTCGTGACCCCTCTTTTTTTCGCTCCAACGAGATGGCGCTGCCACCGTTGAAGCGGGCGTTTGGCGCGTTTATTTGAAAGATACAAAGCTGTTTTCCACCTTTTTCGCGTGAATAAATGTTTAAATACAAAGTGCTTGCCACAAGAAAGCACATGAAGTCAGTTAATGTGATAGAAATATTTATTACGTAGATAAAATTCAAAATTTATTAGGAATACTGGCCATGTTCTGAAGTTTATTTCCTCGGCGCTGCGCTTTCTTTTGCGCCCGTAAAAGTCACGGGGCTCCAAAAGGCGCGCTGAAAAGTTTTGGAGCAGCAGGGAGAACTCATACACTTCGTCCAACGGCACGTATTTCGCAAACTGCAGGAAAAGTTTGCAAGCAAGACAATGGAGGAACGTGCCGCCACTCGGCTACTCAGAAACGATCGCGCCACCTCACGTTGAATGCAATAGACAATATACATTAGTTGCACGGCCGCTCGATGGAAACTAGGTCCGGCCTGCTCATTCACGCGCCGGCAATGGGCGGCGGCGTGAGAGCGGAGTTGTCAGTTGCCGCCGCTACTTTCGGCGGGGGCGCCACGCATCGGTGACAGCTCCCGCGGCTGTCGCTTCGGGGCGCCTACGGAATACCGACGGTCATCGTTCCTTCAAACGTCGTTCACTCGCGTTGTAACATGCGTATCTGGAAAATAATAACACCACAATTTACGGCAAAGACATGCCTTCAACATCTAAGAATTTCATCTGTTTGACGGATGTAAGTAATTCTTGCTCGCAGTTTAAAAGGACGAAAGCGATGCGACCGCTCCCGCGACCCAGTTCCCGCGATGTTCGGGAATATGACTGTAGATGTTACAATGCCAATTCGGTTTGAACACTGCAGCCCGTTTGGGCTGGAAAATAAAATTCTGTTAAGCTGCCATTCACCATATGCTAATTGAAGGACAATGTTAAAACGGCCGTGTTTTGACATGGCCAAGCACAGGCACAGCAGCACCAGGGCTGTCTCATGTTTGAATTCAGGCACGGTAATTTTACCCCGAACTACGTGTCCCCAAATGCGGAGGAATAGTTGGCCACATCACTTAGTAAACCAGTTATTTACTCGTTAAACAGGGACGTAAAATGCTGAGATGCGCTGCGAACCTGATTGTTTTGCTAGAGAAACACCTGCGTGCTATCGGTAATGTGTTTGTGGTTTGCTTTCTTCTTTCCGTATTTCGCTTGAATCGTGGTTTGATTTCGCATGTGCGATCGAGTGTCCCGTATGCGTGAAATTTGTTGTGTGAAGTCTGAAAGGCCGCTTGGGTGTGTATTCAAAGATGTAATAAAAACTGCGTGCGAATGAGAACTTGTGTATTTCTGCGTGATTCTATGTCGTCTAGCATTTGCACTGCTTGTCGTGTTTCATTTTGAACAGCAACGAATTAGCTCAGCTTCCAGTTTTAGTAATCCGTACATGTTAACTTCAGGAGAACAGCAACGAATTAGCTCAGCTTCCAGTGTTAGTAATCCGTACATGTTAACTTCAGGAGAGTGGAACCGGAATAACCCGGGCAAGCAACACGGTTGGAACACGGCCCCTCGATGGGATCCATCGAGCAGCCGTGGTCGGAAGGATTAATGCGGCTTGCACCATCGCGCGTGGGCGACGGGCGAGGTCATGAAAGCGAAGCTTACGGTTGCCGCTTGTACTCGCAGTGGGGCGCCACATATCAGTGCAGACTACGATTTGGGCGCGAAAAGCAGCAGTGGCGGGAGTGTTGAAGCTCGCGTGAGCGCTTTGAGCTTTTCGTTTCGCATACTTTCGCGCATTGCGCGCTTAATATAACGTACTAGTGTGCTTCAGGCTATGAAATGCCTAAGTACTGCTGCGTGCCGCGCTGCAGGTCGAATTCCTCGAAAACCTCGGACGTCTGCTACCACGAGTTTCCGGCCAAAGAGCAACTCCGTGACGCCTGGCTGCACAACATCTCCCGTCAAGGTATCGACAAGGGCAGCCAATGGAAACCAAGCTCCCGATCAGTCGTTTGCTCGCTGCACTTCAAAGAGGATGACTACAAGGTGGGACTGAAGCGCAAGTTCTTGCTACCAACAGCTGTGCCGACAAGATTCCCGTCGTACCCAACGTACATGCAGCCGGGAAGCCCGAAAAGAAGGAGGGCGCTTGTTCGGCCGCCGCTCGAGGCGTGTGCGCCGTCATCTCAAGCAAGCAATGAAGAGAAAGTGAGCACAACGGCTGCAGAAAATGAAACGACCCTAACTGGGAATGAAGAAAGACATCGACCGATGCCACCGCACTCACCAACAGATGCAGACCCAATCCTCTACTCTCTCACGGACAAGCAGTCATGCGGCAAACCTAATTTTGGGACTCAAGAATGCCAGACTTCATTCGATCTGACAGGCTTTATCACGGATACCAAGAAAAATGCCCACCGCCTTCAAATGCAAGCAAACAGACTAAACGAAAAACTACAAAAACTGCAAGAACGCTGCGACGAACTCCGCGAACAAGTGAAGAAGTTCGAGGAGGATCGCGCTGTGCAGGCAGTTGTGAAGATTCGTGACGCCGCAAAAGAGGGTGACAAAACCGCTAGGTTTCTTCTGGAGCAAGTGGAGAATTTCGACAAAGCCAGACCAACATGGCAAGAGACAACAGTAAGAGAGTGCGTGCTATGGAAAGCGTGCTCTCGGAAAGGGTACGACCACGTGCGTTCCAGAAACCTTCTGAAGTTGCCTTGCCGAAGCACGCTTCAAAGATTCGTTGGATCGTCCACAGGCGAAACTGGAGTGACACGCCTCATCAGGGAACGGCTGCAGACGGAAAGGCAAGGTTTCCGTTCAGATAACGAGGCCTACTGCAGCCTCATCGTAGATGAAATGTCAATACAGCAGAAGCTCATTTACGATCGACAAGTTGACAGGATCTTTGGCCTTATCGATGCTCAGTGTGAAGGGCCAGCACGTGCTAGCGAAGTGGCTAATAGGCTTCTTTGTGTTGTACTTCGCGGTCTGTCAACGGCGTACGTTATCCCGGCAGGTTACTTTTTCACAAAGAACCTAAAACACGACAATCTTCTGAATATGACCCTTCATGTCATGAGGGCAGTTGAAGAATCGGGTTTTCGGATTGTGCGCATCGTTGCGGACAATCATCAGACCAACACCGCAATGTTCCGGGACATGTCGGAGGACGGCACGCTGCAGCATGTTGTGCCGCACCCCATGCGCGAAGGAGCACCCTTATTCCTGTCGTTCGATCCAAGCCACCTCATCAAGAACCTTAGAACCAACCTGTTGGAAAGGGAAATGTCTGACGGAGTAGGGCCAATTAGAGGTGTTTTTTTCTTGAAAGAGCTCCACAACATCCAAGAGAATTTGCTGGTGAAGCCGGTGCGCATTTTGAGCAGAGCTCACGTTGAGCCGACAAATTTGGAAAAAATGAAGGTGTCTCGTGCTACGGCTATTTTTTCTCCGGTAGTAATTACCACCCTTGAGTACCTTCACAGCAACCCACAGTGCCACAAGAGCGCTAAGAAATTCGGAGACTGTGGGTCAACCGTTACTTTCATGAAGTATGTTGCCCGATGGTATGACCTTCACGATATTGCTGGGTGGAAATCCAGAGAAGCGCCGTTTGTTTCAAGTGATGATGAGAGGGTGGTGGTGAAAACATTTATGGATCATTTGTTAGCCGAAGAGCAGCCTCTATGAGTGGGGTCCTCAGTCCAGGACTCCAATGGCGGACGCTATCCGGCGGGCCCGCTCGATCAGCCGTTGTTGGTCTTGCGGGGCAGTGCTGGACAGAGCAGCCTCCCAAGAGGAGAGGGTGGGGATGCGTATAGGGGTGAGCCCGTCTGGTGGACGCGGACACTCCCATACGAGTGGTAGAGGGTGGGAGTGGGGCTCTGGCAAGCCGGGCAGTTGCCAGCGTATTGGGTGCGGTAGAAGAGGTGTTTGTGGTGTAAGTTTGGGAACGTGTGTGTCTGGAGCTGCCGCCATGACGATGACGTGGCGTCGGCGCGGGACAGGGAGTGGTGGGGTGGAGGTAGTGTTTTTCTTTGTGTGCGGTAGTAAGCGAGTGTGAGTGTATAGTTGAGAGGTTCGTGGGATGGGATGATGGAAGCTGATGTCTTGGAGCCACCCCGGATCTGTCTGTCCGCTTCCTCTGACGCCCGGTGGGTCATTTCTCGGGCGAGCGCGTGTGCGTGCTCATTTCCAGGAAGGGAGGCATGGCCAGGGGTCCACACGATACGAATGAAGGGAAGCTTGGATGGATCGGAGTGTCGAAGAATGTTGTTTGCTTGGATGGAGAGGATTCCAGAAGAATATGCCCGGCAGGCGGCTTGAGAGTCTGTTATAATTGCCCAGGTTTCGTCGTCGTCAGCTTCCGCGGGTCGAGCGGTGGTGATGTGGGACACAGCCAATGCTATGGCTGTTTCCTCGGCCACCCTGATGGAATCGGTGCGTAGAGAGCAAGTTGTTTGCGCATTGCCAGTAACTGCAGAGGCCACTGCCACTTTAGCGTTGGGGTTGGCTGGATAACTGGCTGCGTCGGTGTAAATCACATGTGGGTCCTGACCGTACCGGCGGGCTAGCGCTTCGACTCGGGCGCGGCGTCAGCCCTGGTTGGTTTCCGCGTGCATGTTCTTGGGGAGCGGGGCAACTTGTAAACGTGCACGAAGGACAGGGGCGAGAGCCACAGGGTTTGGTGGGAGAGGGGACGACGGCTCAGGGTAGCCCAGGCTGGCGAGCACGTGACGACCGGTGCGGGTGGTGCTAAGGCGGATAAGCTGACCAGCTCGTTGTGCCTCAATAATTTCCTCTATCGTGTTATGGACACCCAATTGAAGGAGACGCTGTGTAGAAGTGTAGGGGGGAAGTCCCAGGGCTGCTTTGATTCCCGTCCGTAAGGCAGTGTTGAGGCGCTGGAGTTCGGAGCGCAGCAAATTGTGAAAGGGGACGTGGTAGGCAAGGCGGCTGATGAGTAAGGAATGAACTATGCGGAGGGTGTCTGCTTCCTTGAGGCCGGCGCGTCTGTTGGAGATGCGACGGATCATGTGCGTGATTTGCGTGATTTGAGTTTTGAGGAGGTGAACTGTGTGCGTGGCGCGGCCGTTAGACTGTACATGGAGTCCTAGGACTCGGACTCGGGTGACGCACGGGATCAAATTACTGGTAAGGTAAACGGATATTTCTGGCTTGGTTACTGGTCGCATGCGGGGAGGCAACACAAGAAGGCCGGACTTCACTTCTCCGCTGCGCAAGACAGGCCCCCCAGAGAGGCATAGTTCAGAACTACATCTGCTGCCTCTTGCAGGGCGTCCTGTATTTGGCCGTCCGATCCGCGTGTTGCCCACATGGTCACATCGTCCGCGTACAGCGCGTGGCGAAGCCCCGGAATTGCGTTGAGTAGAGGAGGCAGCTTAGCCATGGCCACATTGAAGAGTATCGGGGATAGAACTGAGCCCTGGGGCGTTCCTCTTCCAGTCAGTTGAAAGGGTGTTGAGCGGTGCTCAGCTAACCCTATGGTGGCTGTCCTATCGGCCAGAAAGGCTCTGACGTAATTGTAAGTGCGTTCTCCACAATTTGATGATGCCTAGCGTGGCTCGAGGTTGATTTCGTCGCCTACATTGAAGACATCAAACATGAGAGCATGGAGGCTGGGACGAAATCCCTCACAAAAGAGACCCATGAAGCAACTGTCATGACAACGAAGTCCACCGTCGCTGTCGTGGAATATCTTCTGAGTGAAATCGGGCAAGTATAAATTTTTTAGAGATTTCATCTCCTCAGTCATAGTACGCACCCACATAAGCAACTTCTTGTGGTGTAGCCATACTGATTCTCTCCTACTTTTTTAGCTTCAGGTACGTGCTGACAAGAGCCCTAAACAGCGATCCAGTGGAGTCGGTTTTCAGCTGCTTCCGACAGTTTAACGGCGGAAATGACCGTGTTGACGCCAGAGCAGCCGTTTTCACAGCTGAGAAGCTTCTCAAGGTTCGTAGTAACATCTAGTTTCAGCTAGCCGCCATGTGTTCCCAAAACTGCTCCACTGAAGAAGCGCGATTTGCGGTGCAGGTTGGTATTTTGCAGGCCAGCACGAGTGGAAATGCGCCCACCAGTTCAGAGTGCCAGGCTGCACTCAAGCCTGTCAGCTGCGTCAGCGAAAGGGCAGCTTCGGAGGTTCCCAGGTGCCCTGACTGCGCCCTTGCTGTCCTCTGGAAGCTTCAGCACATAATGAAGCTTGATGAGGTCCCCACGGAACTGGAATTCGCGCCCTTAACCTATTTGGCTGGTTACCTGGTCTTCGTTTGCGAGAAAAGGGTAATTGATTGATTGATTGTATGGTTTAACGCGCCGACGCAACGCAGGCGATGAGGCGCGCCGTAGTGGAGGGCGCCGGATTAATTTTGACCACCAGGGGATCTTTAACGTGCGCCGAAATCTCGTACACACGGGCATTTTTGCTTTTCGCCTCCATCAGAAAAGCGGCCACCGTGGCCGGGAAGCGAGAAAAGGGTAATCATTTATTACTTTCACTTAATTTACCTCGTGACGCTGCTTGAAAATGGGACTGTTAGGTGGTGTACTGTACCTTTCTGTCAAACATTGCAGGTGACGTGCCCTGAATGCAAGGTGCAGCTGAAGGGGAACGAGGCCACTGGCGGGGCGTATCAGTTCCTATACAGCCTCGACCAGGGAGGTTTGAGCTACCCCCGACCGCAAGCGGTCTGGCTGTGCAAATTATTATGCACATTTCTGGAAAAGTCCCTGCAATCTTCGCATGTCCGACACAGCGGACAAATTTGTAAGCTTCTTTTAGACACTGTCTTCCCACACCTCGCAGACTGTCCACTGATGTGGTGCGCCAGCAACAGGGACCCGTACCACTGTCATGAGCTGTGCGAAGTGTTTTTGAAAAAGCTATTGAGGCCGCTTCTTGCTAACTGGGCTGGCGACGTTAATAGCTCTTTGGAGAATTTACTGAAGCTTTCGCGAAAGCCTCTCTCGCGAAAAGTTCTCCGCTTGTAAAGCTGATTGCCGGGGATCCGTAGGCGAAGAGGAAAAACAATACATTTTCGTTTAAATGTATTATATTTACCTTCTTATGTCCCAGAGATTTATTACATTTTTATCTGCCTTCGAACTGTATATTGCGTTGTTTAACTAGTGCAACTCAAGGAACGACTGCACCAGTTTTCCACCATTCCAATTGCATCCTGTACACATTTCCATGTGTTTTGGTTCCCATGTAAATAGTGTTCTTGTTGTAATAAATCAGTTCATAGTTGCGTTCGCTCTGTCCACTTCATTCGCATGTCCTCCATAATTTTGTGTACTCTGTAGCTTAAAGTGCAGTCGAACAATATTTCCCAAGCAAATGAACCAATGGACCCTAAAAGGTATTACGAGTATTCCAGTTTTGTTTGAAAACGCAGGTAAAGCAATGTTTGAGAATATGCAGTCACATTTATCAAATGCGCATTGAAAAATGGACGTATACGACACACCATGACGCATTTATGTGATTTTCGCGCACGCGGAAGTTATAGGCTAGCTACGTAATAAACAGAAATGCGATTGCTCACAGTAGCTTGCCACGCTAAATATTATTCCTGAAAGTTTTGGGAAATTCCTTAGAATAAATCTGCCTATTGCGCATGACGTTACCAATGCGCCACATGATAACGTCGCATGCGGCGCGCTAAAAGGAAAACAAATGCACCGCTGTGCCTACCTCGGAAATACTGGTTAGTCTGCGACGCCTGTATTGTGAGTTTCTGCCTCACGTATCACCGCATATTATTATAAATTATGAAGATGCTCACTTCGGCTGTCAGTGTGCTCACAAACAACTCGCACCGCATGGACACCGCGACCGCGGCCAGCAGCCGCCGCTCTTCTTTCCCCGATGATTAGCGCCACGACTGACGCTGCGGCGGAAAGGGAAACTAGCGCCGTCACCGGCGGAGAGGCGCGTTCGGCAGGCCGGGCCTAGTGTTAGTTGCAATTACGAACTTCAGACGGCAGCACAAGATGGAGAGCTCTCATGCGTAGGTCACTGGTGGGTCACCCCGCACGCAGCACACATTTTTATTGAGTGCGTCGTGGGTCACCGATGGTTCATGGCCTCTAACATCAGACAAGTATTCTTCTGGGCGTGTGTATCCTCATGAAACAAAATCACACCTCTGCGTTCAAGTGTCATAAAGTTATTGCTGCCCCAAGCAGATAACCCGTCGCGGTGGCTGAGTGGCTAAGGCGTTGCGCTGCTGGGCACGAGGTTGCGGGTTCGATTCCCGGCCGCGGCGGCCGCTTTTATGATGGAGGCGAAAAGCAAAAACGCCCGTGTGTACGAGATTTCGGCGCACGTTAAAGATCCCTAGGTGGTCAAAATTTATCCGGAGCTCTCCACTACGGCGCGCCTTATCGCCTGCGTTGCGTCGGCGCGTTAAACGCCGCAATCAACCAATCAATCAATCAAGGAAGCAGATAAATGCACGTAACTTTCCAGCCGCATAGGTGGAGCACAGGCCGTGGCCCACCGGTGACCCACGACGCAGTGAACGTGTGAAGACTGTGTACGGAGATACATTTACACTTTCACACATCTATCTCAATAAACGGAACTCCTGTTAAACGGGACTAATTTTTCCGTCCCTTCAAGTTTCGTTTATCGAGAGTCTACTGTGTACTATTGCAGCTGAGAAAGAATATAACATATCAAAAAGGAAGCCTTTTAACAGCGGAGCTTATTAAGCTGTCTTCTGTCCGGGCAGGTCGTTAAGATGCAATTCTGCTCCGCCAGGTGGAGAGGTTGAAAATTCTACGCCAGGGGCCCTATTCTCGACTGCACAAATTGCCGGCATTTCGCCCATGTTTTTTTGCGTAAGCACGACGTAAGCAATTAGTGACGTGCTACACGTATAGCTATGACGACATGCAGTGTAATTTGACGAGTCACTCATAAAGATCGCTACCAAGGTATCAAATATTGTGCAAGAAAGATATAAAAACACTTGGCATGTACTATAAAATTTAAGACGGTAGCTGAGGCTGACAAGAAAAACACATTTCTGGAGGTCAGAATTGGCGTCAACACCACAAGGCGATCGAGTAACGTTGACCCAAAATCGAGCGAAAGGCGGATGTCGAGCTAAAGAACATCACACAATTTTTTTACCATATCTATTTCTTTATTTCAATCGCTTTTAGTAACATAGCTGGGCTCTCTGCTTCAATGCAAGCTTTGTTGCGTTATCACCTTCCCTGCCGCCACTGCCGCCACGCCATCGTCTGCTGCTATGTTACAAGTTCATGGCGTGATCACAGAAAAAGACGGCCGCGACCATCGAAGAGCAGCGAACCGCTACGCCTGATAACCGCGAAGCGCACCGATGTCGCCGATTCACTCATTCGTCACGCTCGACTGCAATAAGCACTGTTATGAACCAAATCGTCACTTTTCTTTGTTATTTTTCTCCTGAGTTCGATCATGTGACCCAACATCTTACTAGGACAAGTATGGACAAATGCCAAGCATTGGGTTCTCTTCGTCATGGAGAGGCTTGTACTGCCCTCTTATGTTGCGGTTACGCCAAACAAATATTTTTATTTTATTGCCAAACATAAAAGCAAAATACTGCATGTTATTTGTATGTCCCATGATCGCTGACTTGGAAGCAGTTGAAACTATAATTTGTTTCGGTAGGAAACATGCTTTAAACAGCGTGCATGTGAAACTGCGCCTGCTGCAAATTGCCGCACATTTCGCGGCGCCGTAAGCCGGGGCAATGTTTTGCCCTATTTTGCTTGTATTTTGCGACAAAAACAGCCGCCATTTTCAAGCTGTTACGTAGCATTACGTCACTTTTACGCCGCTGAAGTTGCCAATGCATGACGTAATTGTTCCCGCCAACTGTTTAAATTACGTCACGCCTTCTCAGCCAATCAGAGAGGGGGCGTGTATTACAAGCAGTATTGTTGTTGAATACCAAAGACAGGCTTAAGTTGTCATGTCCGTTGCATTTAGTCTGGTTTTTCATTGCCGGCCAAGAATTATGCGCCTTTAGTAACGAGAAATAAGGCAAACTTTAGAACTGGTGTACGTAAACGACATGAAACGTCAAAATGACGACAGCACACACAACCGCTTTGTCAACCGGAAGCACGTGACCAAAATTGAAAGTCAATCAGAAAAGACTTCCGGAAAATTGCCTGAATTGCCGGCAATTTGTGCAGTCGAGAATAGGGCCCCAGGAAATGTGAGGGGAAGTGGACAGGAGGCAAGGAACCCAGGAGCACGTGTTGGGAGTGCACGCCTGAAGAAAAAAAAAAAACGCTTCCCCTGTTCGAAATCGACGCGTTATAAAACCGGCGTCTATCTGATTTCGCTTTCATCGCATTCGGCACGTCCAGCATTTCCTTCGGGTTCTTAGCGCAGGCATTGACTTTGGACTTTGGCAGTTGAAGTGGACTTTGGCTTCGGGCTTTGGCAGTTTGGATTTTCGAGTTTAGGGGCCCTATTCTCGACTGTACAAATTGCCGGCAATTCTGGCAATTTGCCGGAAGTATTTTCTGATTGGCTTTCAATTTTGGTCACGTGCTTCCGGTTGACAAAGCGGTTGTGTGTGCTGTCGTCATTTGGACGTTTCATGTCGTTTACGGACACCAGTTCCAAAGTTTGCCTTATTTCTCGTTACTAAAGGCGCATAATTCTTGGCCGGCAATGAAAAACCAGACTAAATGCAGCGGACATGACAACGTAAGCCTGTCTTTGCTATTCAACAACAATACTGCTTGTAATACACACTCCCTCTGTGATTGGCTGAGAAGGCGTGACGTAATTTAAACAGTTGGCGGGAATGGTTACGTCGTGCATTGGCAACTTCAGCCACGGCCGGGCTGGAGGAGCGGCGGGCGCGCACTTTCATACGGCCTGCGCTTCGGGTATAGTTCCCACCTTTCACCGCCGCTAGTTTGTGGCGCTGCGGACCAACCCTTGCCGGTTGAGCTACAGCACGGGCGGGGTAGAGGGGCGGCGCGCGCGCATTTGCCACTGCCCTAGCCCTGCCGTGGCTGCACGTGAGTGTCGTGATACTTGTCCGTGTAAATTTACATGTGCGTCATTACAATAGGCGATTCCTTCCCCCCTTTTGAATTTTCGGCCTAATAGGGTCAAACAGCCTAACATTATCACTCGGAAGCGCCTAACCAAAAAATTGAAAGAAACATTTTAACTGGGGGCACATGAAGAAAAATATGCGAGGCCTTCATATCTTATCAGCAACTGTATTATATGAAAATGGTGAGGCAGGCAATAAACGCGGCATTTTCCGTGACTGAAATATCAGTTCTTATTTTTTCTTTCGGATGATGCCTTGGTTTGCTCGCGCACAGGGCATGACCAGTGACGCGAATGATTTCCCGCCGGGGCAGATACGGTTATCGCTTAGTGTTTCTGCTGCTCACGCTCCGGTCGGGCTGAGCGGACCGCTGGCAGCGAGCGCACTGTCAAAAACATACCGCTAAAACTCTTAATCATGCAACTGACGTGCACAATGAGTCTTTTTTTTTTGTGAGATATAGCAGCGAAGGCATTCATTGGTACCGGTGATATTCCCCGGCAGATCCAAAACACGTGCGGCAAGCGTTGTCGGCTCGCTCGGTCAGAGGCGATGCGTCGACTAAGAAAAAAGAGGGTTGGGAGGGTAGAGGGTTGGTTCGAAGCGCCCTCACTCTGTCAAGAGTCTGCTGTATGGTTTCCCTGTTGGGTGCGCAGGCCGTATGAAAGTGCGCGCTCGCCGCTGCTCCAGTCCGGCCGTGCTTCAGCCTGTGTAAAAGTGACGTAATGCTACGTAACAGCTTGAAAATGGCGGCTGTTTTTGTCGCAAAATACAAGCAAAATAGGGCAAAAAATTGCCCCGGCATTCGGCACGGCGAAATGTGCGGCAATTTGCAGCAGGCGCAGTTCGGCATGCGCGCTGTTTAAAGCATGTTTCCTACCTAAACAAATTATAGTTTCAACTGCTTCCAAGTCAGCGATCATGGAGCATACAAATAAAGTGCAGTATTTTGCTTTTATGTTTGGCAATAAAATAAAAATTATTTGTTTGGCGTAACCGCTACATAAGAGGGCAGTACAAGCCTCTCCATTACAAAGAGAACCCAATGCATGGCATTTGTCCATACTCGTCCTAGTAAGCTGTTGGGTCACATGATCGAACTCAAGAGAAAAATAACAAAGAAAAGTGAATATTTGGTTCATTACAGCGCTGATTGAAGTCGAGCTTGACGAATGAGTGAATCGACGACATCGGTGCGCTCCGCGATTATCAGGCGTAGCGCTTCGCTGCTCTTATGTGTCATAGAAGGGATGGTCGCGGCCGTCTTTTTCTGTGATCACGCCATAAACTTGTAACATAGCAGCAGACGATGGCGTGGCGGCGGTCGCGGCAGGGAAGGTGATAACGCAACAAAGCTTGCATTGAAGCAGGGAGCCCAGCTATGTTACTAAAAGCGATTGAAAGAAATAAATAGATACGGTAAAAAAATTATGTGATGTTCTTTAGCTCGACATCCGCTTTTCGCTCGCTTTTGGATCAACGTTACTCGATCTCCTTGTGGTTTTGACGCCAAATTTGACCTCTAGAAATGTGTTTTTCTTGTCAGCCTCAGCTACCGTCTTAATTTTTATAGTACATGCCAAGTGTTTTTATATCTTTCTTGCACAATATTTGATGCCTTGGTAGCGATCTTTATGAGTGACTCGTCAAATTACACTGCATGTCGTCATAGCTATAGGTGCAGCACGTCACTAATTGCTTGCGTCGGGCTTACGCAAAAAAACATGGGTGAATTGCCGGCAATTTGTGCAATCGAGAATAGGGCCCTAGGAGAGTGAATTGTGGACTTTGATTAAACTCTGTTTGCATATAGGAAGCTTCGCTATTTAATCATCTTTCTCTCAAAAAATGGCTTTCCTAAGGAAAGCCAAGTTAAAGCAATAGTGATGACCAACAGCCTCGCTGTTTCCTCAGTCTTCGTATCTCAGTTGCTTAAGTGGCCGAATTTTTAAACTTGTGGCACTGCAAAAAAAAAGTCAAACATGCGTGAGCCTCAGTAAAAGAAACTACGAGGACAGCTTTGTACTCCGTTCGAAAATATTGGTTTCCAATTACGGAACCTATGTGACGGTATTTGCGTGTGCCGTCATATCCCGCTCAATTTCTGCTGGCTCCTGTGCCGCTGGTCGAAGCTGAGGCGTTAGTGGGAAGCTCCGTGTGAGGCACGAGGGCATCGCATTTCCTTCATAACCCAGATTGAAGGCGGGCCAGTTGGTACATAACTAACTTATAAAACAGCGCTATAAACAGGACTACTACAGGACTCAGCGCCCTGTCCGTGTGCCCTTTCTGTAGTCCTGTTTATAGCGCTGTTTTATAAGTTAGTCCTCCATAACCGTCGTCATCCATTCAATTTTGCGACTTTTTTTCTTTTTTCTCTATAATTATGACTGACAACAGCACCCGATAGTGTTTGGTAGGCCCATTTCTAGACTGAACGGTACGTAGGCGTGGCGTGTCGTTCAGCCTACCAGGTGCCATGCAACGTAAAACTCATTATAAGTAAACCTGCGGGAACCGGTTGAGAAGATTAGATGTAAAAGCGGAACAATTGTGCTAGCGAGCGGCAGGCTAATACCCGAGCTTGCATCTCTAGGAAAGGAGCTGGTTAACTAATGCTTTAGTGTTATTTCCCAATTTTAAGCAATGTCAACACTTCATTTTCTTTTTTCTATACCAACCCGAGTAAGACCAGCTGGATAATCCCTATTGTAAAGTCTACACTGAAGATAGGTACATACGGCGGTGGCGGAAGACGTACGTAAATGTCAAAATTACCAAGATTGATTTGGTTGAAAATTTCTTAATATTAAAAAAGGAGAGGAAAGTAGTTGGCCGTCATAATTATGAGGACACATTGTCATCATCATCATAAGCCTGATGAAGTCTGCTGCTGGACGGAGGCCTCTCCCATTGACCGCCAATCGCTCCTGTCCCGTGCTGCCCGATACCACTCCTTGCAGCCGAATTAATGCATCCCTACATCGAGCTAGCACCCTCCTGAAACGTTCCGAATGTACGGAATTTTTCTAATAAAAAATTGTCACCTTTGTGAACACATGCGATTGCAAGAAAGTACCTTAACTGAGTCAGTACTAGCAGGTTTCGTCTGCTGCAGTATGCGGCCAAACGTCTCAAACCCTCTACCCTGTTTAAACGTATATGGTGTGGTCCAGTCCCAATACCACCGCAGGCGACTGACACGTATCCAGTGAGCGAGACACACCGTCACTCAGAAAATTGGAACACTCATAAGCTCAAAAGTGCTATGCGTGAAGAACTCATAACAAATAATAAACCTCGCAGCCTCTCAAAAAATCCTCCACCAAGGAGTGCGGAGGAAGCACGGTGTATTTTTTCGAAGTTAGACAGACTCCGCTCGCAGAAAGGTAAACCGGCGTCTTATCTCGGTGGCAACCCAGTCCCGCGGAGTTGACTAGGTCCCAAACCCACCCCCTGGCAACTTACAACATCACCACACACAATCGCTAGCACTGCCGCGACATCCGGTTCCGCTCCATCTATACATGGCACTTTCGGTACCATGGATTGTAACAACGGAAAAGGGGGATATGTGAGCTGCTAAAACGACCACACATAAAGAGGAACCGCGTGTAGGTCGGGCAAATCGTACTCCTCGGAGCATACGTCTAAGCGAACATGATCCACCGCCTTCGACACCAGGGCCCGCTTGCACGAACACACGTTCTTATTGGCAGTCTTATTCGCAGTCTAGTCTTATTCACGGACTTCAATAAGACCGCGAATAAGATTCGGACTAGTGCGCTTGCTCGAAAGCACTCGGGCCAGGCTACAGAGCTGTCTTATTGAAGACAATAGGAACTGCGGGTACCTATATGACCACGAGAGAGGCCCCTAGGGAAAAGCGGGGAATACGCAGCAAAACTGCGTGTTGCCGCCGCCGGCGTTGAGCAAGCGTTTATTTTGAACCATTATTGGATAAATTCAAGAAATGCTGACCATCAGACGGCGTATTTGGGCCTTGTGACAGATACGTTACAATGATCCGCCATCCTTGGTAGGCCAACTCACGCGGCCGGGCCTCGGTCGCCCGGCCGCGAAACGAAGTCACAAGCAAAGATCGTCTGCTCGAAGCGTGGGCCCGAGAAACCCACTGGGTTGACGCAAAAAAGCAACGACGTTGTCTCACGTTGTCGCAACGCGAGTCGTGCTTTTCATCTCACTGTAAATTAGAAAGTTCCGAATTGACTTCGTATTCATCGTCGTAGACTCGGATGCAACGAGCACTCCAGCGCGCACGCCGCCTGAAACGGCGATACGATCGCAACAACCCGCTGCCTAGCCGGCAGCACGCCTAGCGAGGGGTGCAGCTGTAAACAATCGCGCTGTAGAATATAGCCGAATGTTGATATTATGCATGCTGCTTTTACGTGCCGCCTCCGGATCCCAATTGCTCAAGCAGAATGCGCAATCGAAGTACAAACCCAAACAATCAAGCTTCGTAACCGCTACTTTCGAAGAGAAGGATGGAAAGACGCGAAGTCTGCGCAGCTTCTCGTTGAAAACGCGATTTTATTTGACGCTCACGGGCAGAAGTACTACTGGCGGCTAGCGTTTTGCTCCGGTGTGTAATTTTGTTGTCACATTGCAGTTCTATTGTGAACGTCTATTTGTTGTTCGTGAGTTAATGGGTATGATTTTATAAAAAAATACATTTGTTCCGTCCTTTCCGTGCCGCCTTTTCGTAGCTACTGCGGCGACAGCCGATGTAGCAGACGATCACACATTCACACCGCGCGCTTGGCCGCCCGATGTCTGCTCGGGACTAATATCGGTGCGCAGACTATCATTCCTGTCCACGTGAGGAAGAAAAAAAGCCGCGATACCCGGGAAAAACAAGCACACGCCCATAGCGCATAGCGAAAGTTGAAAACGGTGGTTGGCTGCAGCCATCGGTGCCACATCAAAGTAGGTAGGCCTCGCGGCTTCTGGCGCCGGCGTTGTCTGTCCCTTTCCACTCTCTCTCCCGGCGGCGTTTCCAACGGCGTCGATCTCCTCGGAACAGGCATTTATTTGTTGCAAGCAGACGGTCTATGAGACGGTCGAACGGCCGTCGCCGCTCGGTATCGTTCGCCACTTTTACGGCTACAACACTCGTTTTTCACGGTATGGAGGTCGATCTTTATGATGAAACGACCGACCACGTCAGCATAAGACTGTGAATAAGACTGCTCGGAGCAGACTTATTCACAATCTTATTGCGTTCTTATTTAGAGTCTTATTCGCTGTCTTATAAGTTTCCAGAAAGCGTCTTATAGCCTAGGGAAGATAAGACCCCGAATAAGACTGCCAATAAGATTAGACTGCGAATAAGACTGTCTTATTTGGCTTCGAGCAAGCGGGCCCAGAACACGGCTCCCGTTGACACCATGCGTATGCATGAGGAACGGCGTCCCACCAATGACCAAGGAGAGAAGCCACTCTACATAGGCGCTGCACCTAACGTGAAGCCCCATGAATTAAACACTAAACGCATTCAACAAACGTGCGTATGTCAAACCTAAATATAGAAATAAGGCATGGGTTTTTGGATTTATAGAGGTTATTGAAAAATGTACATGTACACGATGCCTAATAACTGCAACGAACGATTGTATACACTACGGAGGTATTCAAACTCCAAACAAAACAACCTTTGTTTCAAGGACGAAGGCCCTTCCCATCGACCTCCAACCGCTCGTATCCTGCGCTGCTCGAGTCCATTCCTTGCCTCCGCAGTTGCTTATTTCTTCCCACCATCGAGTTAGTGGCCTTCCCCTTCTTCTATACCTGTCTCTCGGAATGCACTCTGTTATCCTGGTGCTCCACCGGTCGTCAATTCGTCTAACTACGGGGTGAGCCCAAACAACTTCTTTACCTGAACTATGATATCGTCTACTCGAGTTTGTTCGCTGATCCAGGAAGCTCTTTTCCTCTCCCTTGTTGGTACTCCTATCATTATTCGCTCCGTGGCCCGTGGAACCAGCCTAACTTTGATTTGAAGTTGTTTCCGCCAAGTTTCCAATTCTTGTGTCATCACCGGCAGGACGCATTGGTTGTATATTCTTCTTTTCAGTGGTGTAGGTAGCTTACCATCGAACGCGTGTCCCTTCTCATAACCTTGGGCTGCTCAGGAGCTTTGAATTGGTGGCAGTCACGCCGTATGTTTGAATAGACTTTCAACAGTACGCTCGGTATACGTCACCTTAATGGGCGATTAATGGGTCCTTGATTTATGCGTTTCTGCAGCCATTCGGAGAATTGCCGGGCCGCACGTTTGGGGGCCATGGGCCATTAATTTACGTCCATGGTTTGGCTTGACTATTGACCTGCCGGGGTTTATGGTGCAAGTACCGAGAACCTCCACTAGGTGTCGCGCAGTGAATAACAGAGCCAGGTTGTTGTTGCAATTAGCGTTTACTACAGCGTACTTGTGCTCCGGAATAAATAAGAAGAAACTACAAACGGCGAAGAAGCGGTCGACAAAGTGTCATGCATAGTCGAGCGTGGGCGAATGAAGTGACGTGGTATTGGCTCTGCATGCAATTATCTCAGAAAGTTCTTCCTTCCAGACCCATCGAATTAGATCGCGGATATCGTCAGTCAAAGACCAGAACACTCTAGGTTAGGGACGACAAGAGAACACCCTTTCCCTGTCACACAAGATTGCGGGCGTGGTGGCATACGGCATTAGCAAACGGGAGCTTCAGTAGAAAGAGCCAAACCAACAAAAAGAATCCCGAACCCCAGTTTGTGGCAGTATCACAATCCGGAAACATCCGTTGAGAATCTCTCTTTAAATTACATAAGAAATTTTTTCCTCCCCTTTCGGTTTTTGAGCGAGAGAGCACGTCGAAGAAGTTGAGGTCACTTTCAATGAGGTCCGCAAAACAGCTCTAAGAAACTCGTGGCGCCTTTGCAATTGTCTTCCGTCACCTGCTGCCTGCCATCTAGGATAATTGACAAAAAGAAGATGCAAAAAAAAATAATTTTAGCTTTAGCTGCATTTAAGGCTCCTGAAACAATTCCTAAATTTTAGTCTCGTTTCGCTTAGCCCCTCGCTCCACAAAGCCCACACTTTACATCCAAAACAAAAATAAACAAAAGACTCATATTTAAGGCAGCAACTTATAATTTTTATTGTGTAAATCACATTACACAAACAAAGAACCACGAAAAATATTCTTCGGGGGCTCTTTAATTTCAGTTTCTGCAGTTCTCTATTGGGAGCCAAATAGTACCATCCTAGTCTACGTCTTCGAAGCAATAACGTCGGCCTATTCACTCAAAGTTAGAGTGATAGATTCTTAAATCCCCGAAGAAAGCGGTTATTTGGCGATGAAAGTTCGGCGTCGAATGTTGTTCCTGCAGTCTCCCTACTAGGAAAAAACAAAACTACTAATGCTGGAGAAAGTATGCGAGCACCGACATCAATTTGTTGGTTTTAAAATTGAAAATATGTATACCCACCCAATTTTTTTACCAATATCACGGGAGCGTCGACCGTTCGGTCGATCAGCGCCGCTTCATGGAGTGATACGGCAAACTGGGCGAGAGTAGCCGCATGCGCACTAAGCAAAGACCGCTGCTGCCGTCGTCTGCTAGGCTGTTCCAAGAGCAGACGGCCATCCCCGATTTTTGTTATTTGCTTGTCACACTGCCTGCCATACAGGAAATGTTTCTTCAAGACTAGCCACGTGGCGCCAACTGAAAACAGAGTAATCAGCGTTGCCGAACGAACCTTGCGCTGTACGAATCTAAACTTTTTTTCCACCCATATACTCCCTAGAGGTTCTTTTTCGCCTGTCCTCTAGTGATCCTCCTTGTAGGAGTTTTTTTACTACATGGAACAGGGAGGTTTTGTTTACCTCCTCAAAACAGGGTGTTTTTAGGTGATAGAAAGGAGGTAGTTAGGGAGTGTTAAGAAATGTTAGGGAGAATTTAAGGAGATCAAAATGGAGTATTCTTTACTTCCTCAAGGCGTTTTTAAGTGATGTTTATGGACTTTTTAGGCGGTTGAATAGAAGCCTATTATGGCTCCCTTGGGAAGTACTTATGTTATTTTAGGGGCGTTTTGAGGAGGTTCAAGGGAAGAATTTACTTCTTTTGCATGGAGTTTTACGTTTTGTAGGCCTCGCGAAGGCGTTTTTAGGAGGTTCAAGGGAAGCATATATTTCTTTTGAATGGAGTTTTGCAAATTTGGGGCGGTTTTGTAGGCCTTCCGAAAGGAGTTTTTTCAAGGCCACAAGGGAGAGTTTCTAGTTCCCTGCGGGAGTACTGATTTCACACGGTTTTTCTCGGTTTCAGGTTTATTTCAAACGAACTTTCGCATACAAGTTTACATGGTACATGGTGTATACAAGGAGGCTCCGAAATAAAAACTTTGGGCGACCTCCTATAAGAAAGCAAAAATGGTAAATTGCTAAAAACACGCCAGTTAGGAATGGAAGACAGCAATAGAATGCTAGTTGAACAAACCGTAGAATTAATATTACTACAAGAACTGGAAATAAGCGAAAAACAAAGATAGGCGCAAACACAACCACATGGTAAGTGAAATCATTATATAATAATAGCGGGTCGGGAACGCGTCAGTACTTATCAGAACTTATCAGAACGCATCAGCACTCAGTACAGAAAGTGAAAAAAATTGTTGCAGTGGTTTACAACAACAAAAAAATTTCAGTTGGTGGTGAAATGAGCGATCTGTGTGCTAGTTGAACAAACTGTAGAAACAATATTACTACAACAACTGGAAATACGCGAAAAACATATAGGCACAAACACAACGGCATGGTAAGTGACATCATTATATAATACTAGAGGATTGAGAACGCGTGAGTACTTATCAGTGCGCATCAGTACTCAGTACAAAAAGTGAAAAAAATGGTTGCAGTGGTTTACAACAACAAAAAATTTTTTCAATTGGTGGTGAAATGAGCGAGAGCTGTGTAACGATTTGATATTGAAAGGTAACGAGCATTTTGTAGATGGTAAAGGCACAAGAGATAAATGATGTAGGAGACAGACAGCAATGAGATGGCTATGGATAAATGAGTAATATAAAGAACGAGAAATATGCTGCGGAAAATACCAGTGCGTTTTGATAAAGACACAAATGCGCCAAGAAAAGTGACCCAGTCTGAGGGGTTAATTGCAAGGGTATAGAACAGAATGCGTGGTTTTGCGACAGCTTCTTCAGAGTGAGAAGAAAAGCCATGTAATTCGTGTTTTTCCGATAATTTTAAGTTGATTCATTTGGCACCAGTTGCCAACATTATTTAGATAATTGTTTCAAGTTATATTAGTTGGTTAATATTATTGCTCACTAAAAGATAGCTGTATTATCAGCATACTGAAGGGCCCATCAAATATCCCCTGTTCAGTAAAAAAAAGAAAACGTCAGAAACATAATACGAAATTCTTTAAACTACTATCCAATGATTACAGGATTGAAAACAAATAAAATATTGGTGAGGGATATTGATGCGATAAAAGTTAATTAGTTCTAAATCCTTCACACGTGGTTTGGTGCTGGCAAGGTCCAAAAACGCATGTTCCACAAACGTTAGAGCTCTGTGTGCCTTCTTGGGATATTGAATGTTGAAAACCCAGAACGATGCAAACAGACTACACAGTCCTCCCAGTAAAGATGATGCAGTCAAGACACTCTGGCCATCGATGCGGAGGCTAATTTCCCCGTTCGCGGAATGCAGGCAGGGAGTCAAAGGAACATCTACCTGAAAAAGCAAAAAAGAAAAAAAAATGACCCACATGTAAAATTCAAAACAGACACTATGGTTAAATGAACTTGATAATTCGGTGCAGTAATAAAATTGTTATGCCAGGTTCCCTGCGAAGATTCAGTACTTAAATTAGGAATGCAAAGGCTTCATAAAACCAAGTGCCAGTACATTAACCATCGTGGCTTTTGCAGCAATAAAAAAGATATTACTTCCGCACAATATACTCGAGCACAACTTTAAATGACAGTGAAGTTAAAATGCAAGTCTCTCTAGGTTGATAGATTAGATCACGGAGAACACTATGATACCCCTCTTACACCTGGCATTTTTTTTAAAATAAGGTTGAAACTAGCAAAAACACGTTTTCACCGGAAGGGCTTAAGTGGCCTGACGCGCACAACTTCTTTCTTGGCTGCCGCTGGATGGTGCTACTCGTCCATACTTAGGGTGGCAGTACCGCTTTCCAAGGGAGCATGCGAGCTACGCATGAGAAAATCGTTCGACGCCAAAACTTGCGGGGCCTCAAAAGGCCAATGTTTTTCTTCAGTGAAGCGTAAATACTGATCACAGGTCCAATGGAGAAACATTTTGCTTAGTGGTCTCGAACGGCAAATGACAGGGGAGTTTGGGGAAGCATGAGCGATTTGACCGGAACTGACCAAACTGCTTGGTACGTGGTAATGTTGTATTCAGTTGCTTGTATACTGCTATTAATCACCGCTGCTTCACTTGCTTCCGGTTTATCCTGATGCAAACAGCGACTGCAGTCGTGTTTGCGTCACGTTTGATGAGCAGTTGAACAGCGATTTCTCAGCACTTAAGGCATCTTGGCACTAAATCAATGCTGAAATGGCTATGCGGAGGTCCGACTTCCGTTTGAAATCAACTTGCTGGTTGTCTTCAATGACCCTTTAACAACAAGTTACCCTTATGCCTCATCACTGCAACCGATTGTTCCTCCGTGTGGTGCAAAGTGTGCTACTGTGAGTATTTTCAACGTGAAACGAACCGTTTCTGTGATTTGTAGGACTGATTCTGCTATTAATTACCGCAGTGACAACAAGCTATGAAAGAAAATCCCGCCATCTCCACGAAGTGAATGATGATGAAAGGGGCGAATCTAAAATGCTAATCAGCAGGCAATGTGACGCATTAAGTGCAAGCTGCTTTCATAGTGTGTGCATTGACATTAGGATATGGCCCCCTGGCAGAATGATGCGCTGCGCGAGATTTTGCCGACCTAAAAGGACAGGCAACTCATTTTTACGGAGTATAGGATCTGTAAAAGGGTTGCGAGTTGGGCGAGTTGGTAATTATGCATTGCGAAAAATAAACTGCGCGCAAATTAACGAGGACAAGAACACATGAAGACGGCACAAGCGCACACTCGCAACTAGTTTATTATTGCACAATTCAAAGCTTTATATGCCCAAGCGCCCAATTGCCGAGCCCCCAATGCGTCACAGTTCTCGGCGCACTCAGCCGAAAATACTAAAAAACCGTAACAACAAAACCACAAAACGAACTTTGAGGCGCAGGAAAGGCGAAAAATCAGCAAAGATAACCGCATCATACATGGATTAAGACCCCCCCTCCCACCCCCAACACGCATTCCCAGAAGAAGCACCGAAATAGCGCTCAATGTGCGTCTAAATATGCTACTTCTCGATTAAGCAGGGCGATAGAGGGATGACTGACTGATACATTCGGAACCAGCTTTTCTGATGTGGCTGGCTTCTACAATTTCTCGCGTTCGCTGGTTCTTATGTCGCAAAAGGATGGCTGTGCGCTCAAACACAGGGACACAATCAGGTCTGCATGCGCGGCAATGAGAAGATAAGTGGCTCAGGTCACGTTGAAAAATGAAAAAAAAAAAAATATACGGTACTTTTAGACGTCGTACGCTCGAGTTTGTGACAACGTACCCGTGTGCGGCTCTGTCCTGAAGTTCGGAGAAATGCAGGCGGGTTGTGTTATATTTCTCGTCTTGCATTACGCTTTCTTTTATATATTAGCGCCCTCTTTCCCGATCTCTCTACCTTCCTTCGCGCTTCCGTCTGACTGCGCTGATTTTCGCCAGCACGAAGTAACCGTCACGTTGCTTTGAAACGACGCCGCGCGCGACAAACGATTTTATCTCGAATGCCCTGTTACAAACCGGCCTACAAAAGAATGCGAACGCATACCTCAAAACCCACAAACAAGTAAAATAATACGAGTGTGCGCTTTTTTCTTTGCCCGTGCGTGTACGAGCTGTGAGCGGCACGGGTACCCGGGTACTTCGCTGTTAACCCTATCCAAACGTTTGACAAACGCATCGACTGATGAAAGACCACTTACCAGCGAGCTGTCCACACCTGTCGCCGTATCCAAATGCTGTTTGCGGCCGTTCCTCGTGTGACAGGGGCACATGAAAATCTTTCCACCAAATGGCACTACTAGTCCTTCACAAATAAGAAAAAACGACGGCCCAAGGCGAGGCTTGAAGCTCCGGCCGCGCCGAGTCACCGGCCGCGCTGCGTTGATAGTTGTTTACATCCGGGCAGCCAGTCGTGCCGCCAGGGCAAGTTGAGTCGCTGCAGTCGGGTGCGTTGGCGCGCTGGCACGAGAATTTAAATCGTCTATGTATGCGCAAGCAAGCGAAGCAGATGAACATTGCAATTGTTTGCAACGGCGAGAACTGCATGTTCGTTAGCAGCAGAGTTTGACAACACCTATCGCCAAATAAACAGATTGAGGCAACACGGCCGCGCTCTCTGCCTGTGATCGCGCTGGTTGAAGCATCTATACGAGTATACGTACGGTATTGGTTTTGTAGCTGCGTGCAACCGTCGCGTCCTGCTCACTCGTTCTAATTAGCATTAGGCCACGGTTGAAGTGCCGGTGCACGGAGACAACAGAAGACTAACATGGCGACCGCCCGCTTGAGATGATTACCTCAGATAGGGCGTTTATTGTGGACGTGGTAGTATACAAGGAACGGAACGCCATCTCACAAATGGTGTTAAGTCGTTCTAAATCCTCCCTTTTGCTACCCGGATGGGCAACGGTACTACCATGGAGGTTCGTCCACTTCTTTAGATCATACCTAGGGAGTACATTTTTTGCTATAGGTACTTTTCAGGGCACATTACTTGATTAAAACTCCATTTCCGGCTAGTTTGCGTTTACAGTGATGCGCTCGTCAATGCTGACTACTCTGTTTTCAATTGGCGCCCCGTGGCTAGTCTTGAAGAAAAATTTCGAGTACGGCAGGCAGTGTGATAAGCAAATAAAAATCGTGGGCGGCTGTCTGCTCTTGGAACAGCCCAGCAGATGACAGCAGCAGCGGCCTTTGCTTGGTGCGCATGCGGCTACTCTCGCCCACTTTGCCGCATCACTCCATCACGCGGCGCTAATCGACGGAACGGTCGACGCTCCCGTGATATTGGTAAAAAATTGGGCGGGTGTACATACTGCATCAAAAAACAAAAGAAAATCTTATACCTGTAATAGTTAAGACAGACGCTGAGCATTCGGTTTTTAAAACTAGGCTACCGCCAACATCTTAAACATTGGGGGGGGGGGGGGGGGGGGGGGGAGGCGGCAGGATTTTGTCCTCGACGTCTTTGGCTTGGGCGTACGGCGCTATTGCAGAGACAGTAAAATTTATATGATTTGGCGCACACAATTCGTATAAAGCCCTCGCTATCTTCATAATATATACCCCTGTTTACCAGCAAACGCATAATTGATTTTAAAAAAGTCGCTTTGTCGGACCCAATCTGAAAACCGCTCCTCTCCTATAATCCGGGAATGATTGCGTCGCTGGAAGTTCCTTCCTTTGTTCCAGGACCGTCAGTTTTCTAACTAAGGACACATGCATGAATTGAGGTGTCTGACGCTTTCCATTTAAGATTGCTATTATCATTAATAATCACAGCAATCTTCCCGCTTTAGTCGAGGGACCCTCAAAACCAAGTGCTACACCAGCCATTCCATCAATTGTGGGCATTAGGTTGGGCGTAAACTTACCGAACAAGATGAAAACAGCCACTTTCGCTGCCACTTCACCCCAAAAATATGCGCTAATACACGTTGTATTGTCAACTAGGACGCCCGGTATCACTTTTCTTCCGTGCCTCGTCTTTCAAAAATGGCATATTTAAGTGAGCCCGAAAAACAATGGCGGTGATTACTTTCGAGATTACATACGTCGGATATCGTGACTCTTTTCCAACAAGCACTCTCAACTCAGACCGCGCTACTAGCTCTGCAGCCTTCGCGCGACTAGCTTCGGCTGAAAACACGCCTTCAATATCTTCTCTAAGAAAACGGAGTTCTTAAATAGACGTGAAGCTAGCTGAACCCGTGAGTCCACTGTACCCGTCCTCATCAGATACATGCATGTATAGCGTTGGTTAAAACCTTACAATTGTAAAGTGAATCAATTGTACAGCCTTTTTTATTTACTTGGCATCTGTCAGCTCACTGTAGACGAGGGCAATACTTCGCGTTTTTTAGCTTCCTCACCATTTCTTCGGGAAGGAAGGGACGGCGCGATTTCCCCGTCTGGCGTTTTTGGCGCGAGCTCAGAAAGGCGCCCTGAAACTTCGAAGTAGGTCGCTAACATTTCCGTTATACTGTCTCGCAGTCCCCACAAATTTTGTTATTATCTCAGTGTACATTCATTACGTATGTAATTCTATATCTAAGCGCTCGCTAAAGCCCTTCTTGTGCAGGTCGTCTGCGCAGGTTCCTGACGTTGTTCTCCCTTACATCGAACACACGGGGGCTGCTGCAAATACCATCCGCGAACAGCACCGAACACACGTATTGCTTTCTCCACGGACTCCAATGCCTGTCCATGTGCAGCATTTTATTCGGCCACTGAGTAGCTGCCTTCGCCGACATCTGGGGTAAGCCATTAATTAAAGCATTTCGGCAAAACGATTAGCACATGTATGATTGCCAAGAATTGCTATACAGGGTGTCCCAGCTATCATGCACCAAGATTTTAAAAAAGAGTAAAGGCGTAACTCGAAGAAAACCTAGTGCATAATGTTCGCAGTACTGTAAAGAAGCGGATAGTAATTTTTTCGTTAAGGAGACTTAATTAACTAATTGTAATTAATTATCTAACTCGAGAAATACTGTCCTAATCACTAAAGTGTCAATAAGGCACTTGTAGGTAACCACGAGGGGCATCTAACTGCGGTATTTTCAGCGATGAACTAATTGCGTACACATTTATTCTGACTGATAAAGAAAACCCGCGAAATATGAAAAATACCACGTGACGGCGCCTCCGCGCGCACCGTAAAGCAACGCCCTCAAACAGGCTGCCTCTGAGTTAGCCAGAATGAAATAGACAAAAGAAAGAAAGAAGAAATCGCGACCGAGTTTGTTCCTTATCTGCACACGAGTCCCGCGAATCTTGCTGCTGCTGCTCCTTCCATGCATGCTATTATCAAGGTGATGCGCTGTCTCTTCGGGCGGGTAACACGCAAAGCAGTTGCTTTCAATCAGCTTTGTTTGGGGACGCTGCTTCACAATGCGCGCGTAAGCGTCGTCACGTGGTATTTTTCATATTTCGCGGGTTTCCTTTATCAGTCAGAATAAATGAGTACGCAATTAGTTCGTCGCTGAAAATAGCGCAGTTAGATGCCCCTCATGGATACCTACAAGTGCCTCATTGACACTTTAGTGATTAGGACAGTATTTTTCGAGTTAGATATTTAATTACAATTAATTAATTAAGTCTCATTAACGAAAAAATTACTCTCCGCTTCTTCACAGTACTGCAAACATTATGCACTAGGTTTTCTTCGAGTTACGCGACTTCTCTTTTTTTAAATCTTGGTGCATGATAGCTGGGACACCCTGTATAGGCGTAACAAATAATAAAACATTTTTGCAATCTGGCCTAGTGCCGACCAAATCACTGTTACGAGCACGCCCTCTCCTCAGGCTTGGCGTCGGTATCATGTTTGAAGAAATATGAAGACGAAGAAATACCGAGGCTCATCAAGTGGTAACAACTGCCGTGAAATGTCGCGGCCGATAACTTGTCGGGAAGTTTGTCTTGCAAATGACACGTGGAAATTTACAATTCTTTGCAATGAATGAATACCCTCCAAAATGGCGGAGCGACACGTGAAAATATAGCACTGTTTTCTGAAACGAAAGCTGTACTATTGTCTTTCAGGAGCTAGAAAGACGCTCTGTTCAAATTGTCTGGGACACATGCCCTTCTACCAAAGAGAAAATGCAAAATTTAGTTCTATATCCTCGTAATGGCCTTGCCTTGGAGGCTGCGGGTGCTCCGCCCTAGGCTTTCAACTCAGAATTTTGCTTGAACACCTTGAACGCATGGGAGGGGAGGTTCAGTAAGTTGAGCCCTGGCGTTTCCCGGGATGTTAGCGTACCCGGGATGTTAGCGTACAGGTTCTTAGCGTACACAAATTGTTGCCGATTGGTTAGAAAACTACAAATTCATTTCAACGTTGATGTATGAATGTTTACACAAAATAGTTTGAGGAGTAGCCGTTGATGTGGAACTTTGTCAAATGCTTTTTTGAAGTCTAAAAAAAGGTCATCGGTGGGTATATTTAGGTCAACGCTGGAACTGATTTCATTGTAGAATGGAGCAAGTTGCGTGTCGCAGGATAATCCTGAGCGAAACCCATGCTGACTATGATGAAAGAAGTTGTGGCGGTTTAAGAACTTGACGACGTTAGTGTAAATCACATTTTCCATTAGTTTAGAGCAAATGCTAGTGAGGGAGATGGGACAATAGCTGCTAGGCTGGGATGGAGGGCCCTTTTTAGGGACTAGAAAAATTTTACGCACTCTCCAGTCTTCCGGCACCACTCCTAATGACAGTGATTGCTAAAAAATATGGCATAATATCACACTGACAATGGGTTTTGTGTTTTTTAACATTTTACCGTTGATGCCATCGGCGCCACAAGAAGATGTAAGCTTTAATGAGTCGATTAATTTAGCAATGCCCTGTTGAGAAAACGTCATGTCCGGCATCATGTCGTAATCGCGAGGATGGAATCAAGGTAAGTTGCCGTTAGGTTCAATAGTGAACATGGAAGAGAAAAAATGATTAAGTTGTTCGGCGGCTTCATTGTCGGGGATCGGGAGGTTATGTTTCTCAAACAATGCCAGTGGTTGGGAATTGGGAGGGTCCATAACGCTCCAAAATCTCTTCGGGTTATTCGTCAGCATAGCCGGCAAATTCTGTGAATAAAAAGAACGTTTTTCTTTCATAGCCTCGCACTGAATGCTTTTTGCGCAGCGTAGTAGTTGTTGCAGGATTGAAAGAGCGCTTAAAGTTTGCCACCATTTTGACATTCCGCTGTGGCGCCATTTCAAGAACACAATCGACGGAGGTCCCATTAAAACGCTTAGCAAGGAAATTTTGGAAGTGGTAACTCTAGGGTGTTGTTCGAACTCCCCCAGACGTAATGCTGTAATAAGTAAATCGTTAGTTAAGGACCTTGGCATGACGCCTGCAAGTCTATTTCGCAACACTTCAAATGCTTTATCATTCCAGCAACCAGCTTTCAACTGATAAAGACATGACAAAAACAAGCAGAGAGGCCACAAAACTTTATTTGTCAAAAAAGCAACCTAGTCGTGGTCGCCCGAGGACTGCTGTGGAGGAGGCGTTTGTTACTATAGTGCTGCCTTTTTATACACATAAGAATCAGGAAAGGAACGGCGAAGGCTGTATGGTAAAAAATGAGATGTATTCGGCCTCATCTCAAGTGCCACTCCAAGCACTGAGGGCCTTGAGATGCAAGGTATGGTAAAGGAAGTGACCACACGATGGTGGGAAACCGAACTACGCTAGATGAGGATCGAGCATAAATGGAGCACATAGGAATTCAAACTTTTAGCCAGCACTAAACAAAGCAGGAGTGTAAATTTTTTATTCAAAATAAGTTGTACATCTTTTCAATCGAGAGTAGATACAGTGCCCTCGAAAAAAAAAAAACAACCTGACGGAGATAGTTTCCCGATTACCAACAGCCGCTGTGGGAAGAGAACTTAAAAAAATGACATAGTAAACTCTGGGGAAACAGAAGAGCTCATTTAGAATTGGAAGAACATAAGGATTTCATGTATGAGCGGAAAATAAGATGGTAGGGGTTGCCGAAGTTGAATAACGCGAGCAAGCTTAGCAACATTCTGGCCTGCTGACAAACTCTAAAGGCTCACTCAAACTCTAAAAGCACCCACTTCGAACAGTGTGAACTCAATTTTATTGCATAAAATTGGGAAGGTCAAGTTCATTAGGAACTTAAACTATAACTTATTATCTGTAGCATGGCAGTTGTTTGTACAGAAATACGGAATTCATAATTTAAATTATAACCTTTGATATGGTTTCAGTGAAATTTAAATTCAGCAGAGGTTTTCCGGGGCGGGATCACAATGGGGCTATGAAATGTTGTAATGGAGGTGCGTGCCGAATACAGCAAACCCCTGTACGTGCCATTTCTACTCTACGAACAAGCGTTTGCTTCAGAATAAAGCACCCCAGTAATTGGAGCATTTCTGCACTAGGGAACAGAGCATTCTTACATACGTTGCATGAAGAACACTGGAAGTGTGGTGATGTCTCATTACTTTATTTTAATAGTAAGCAGTTCTCTATTAGAAGGAGGCACAATGAAAAAAAGACAACGCCGCAATGTTTCACATCTGCTGGGATGTAGGCGCTTCAGAATCCATCGCCGCATACACTGCACCAATGAAATTTTTAACCAGTGTGGCGTGTAAGACTTCGCGTCCATTCTATTCGCAGTAATGATGTGGTGCCTACAGTAGCCCGTGCCCAGTGCAACGCATGTGTCCTCTTACTGTTATCATCAATATTTTCTTTTTGCGCCCTCTTCTGCCTCTTTCGTATACCATCACTGAGAGGCCTCGCCAATCGCCCTTCCTCGTCCTACGTACACGTCATTAGTGGGAATGTGCTTTTCCACTCCCCTAATCATGGCTTTTGTGATTCCCAAGCTAAATTTATCATGAAGTAGTGAGTATACTTGTCTCTGGCACTCTTTTTTAAGTCGACGGACACAACCCATTCTCTGGGTTCCCCTTTTGTCAGGTACAATTCTTGGACTATGGTAGTCAATGGGTTCCATGTCCGTGTCGCGTTCCGGACGAGACTTGTTCGAATTCCACGCAGAAAGAAATTTGCCGTATTTTATTTTCAACCTAATCAGTTACTTTGTAGCAGCTCCACTAAGAAATACGGCGCCCATCCGAGTATTCATGTGCCTTTTTTATTTCCTTAGCAGTCCTCCCTTTTGTGTGCCGCCCGTCGTCCATTTTCTGTACCACGAATGCCTAATTTCTCATCAGCACATTTACTAATCCCTTCGCATTAATAGCGGCAAAGAATCCCCCAGGGCAAGGGAATCAGGGTACTAAACACATTAAGGCATTCCTGACAAACTTGTTGCTATTCCTGCACGTCTATAAGAAATTTTCTTTCTTTCCCTAGGAAATACCAGGTGCCTCTCAAAGGGGCTTATTTTTCAACATAATTGGTAATACACCTAGATATTTAAGCCTAAGTATATTGAGCAAAATTCGCATGTTCGATGATAACTGCGGAATCTACTGTGCAGTAAAGTGACAAGTTCGACTAACTAGCCCTCTACCAAAATTTTAACGAAATTTTCAATAGTGCAAAAAATTGATTTTTACTTCTTAGCCACTACTCATAAATACAAGAAAGGTTCATCGCGAATGACATTTTTACAACATCTAGGTGTCCTACTATCCGCGAACTCACTTCGAATGAGCATATTACCTCGTCTCACCCACTGACAGAACACCATTATTTTTGAAAGGTAGCTTCACCGTGCCCCGCATGTGAGAGCGTGGCCTCCGCGATCGGCTACCGGCGGCGCGCCGTTGCTGCCGGCAGCAATTCACGGAGGCCACGGTGAGAGTGTGCTCCAGTCATTCATTGAACCGAAGCTGCAGTGTGCGTGAGACACATCGAGCCTACCCAAAACCTACTCCTTTTATGATATCCAGTCACTTCATATTCGCGTCCCCGTACTCCCACCCCCCGTATATTCTTTGCTACACTCGTATTACGTAAGCGTTTATTTCTTTGAAGCACAATCCGGATTATCATGATTTCCTGATTTCTGCCTCACAGCCCCTCAGCTGCCTTTTTATATATTTTTTATTCATCACTGAACGTGCCACTGAGTATTCCCGACACACACTTCATACAGCATTTTCCATCTACTTTAAGCATCTTTTTTCGATCTAGAATTCTTAATCTTTCAAGTTATTTCTTGCCCCGCGCAGAGAAAGACCGAAAAAACTTTAACAATTTCACGTTCCAATCAACTGCAAATCAAGATTTATGGTAAACTTAACAAAATCCTTTGTTCCAAAATAATGCGTGTAAATGGCCTCAGTTGTGCATAAATCGCCCATTACGTAACAGCCTGCTTCAGGGTCCTTAAAAAATGACGCAGCTTGCACTAGTCGTGGAAGGCTTGAAAAACAGCAGAGCTGGGTGTCGATCTAGCTTCTCCCCCCCTGACAGCGGATCTCAAAAGAGAGGGAGCAGCCGAACCCCAGCACTGCAAAGCCGTTCTGTACGTCACTGTAAATGAAAGACGATTAAAGTATGTACAGTGTTTTAATCACTACCAATCGACGTTATCCCTTTCGTCATCGTCTTCCGACGGCACAGCCGCGTAGGGCAAATACTCTTCTAGCGCGTCCCCGCCTTGGTGGTCCTCCACTTGTTCTTCAGCTGGTCTGGTGGCTGTCTGCATGTGTGGATTTTGAAGGGATGGCTTGACAGATTCGTCATCGTCGTGTTTGCTGCGGCGGACCCGTCGCGCGGGGGTCGCTACACGACGATGACGACGAAGGCGGGAGCTCCTCACGTGGCCCAAGCCCACGCGCAAGCCTGAACCACGCCGGGCGCTTCTCACGAGGCGTACGCTCACGTGTGATGGGTTTTCTTCCTAAAGCCACCGCGCGAAAGTCGAGCGGGACACCTCACGCCGGGGGAGTTTTTTTTCGCGGTATATTTTTGCGAACGCCAACGGACCAAGCTTAAAGGTGTCATGCAGAAAAAAACACAAGTTTGGTTTATTCAAAAGGTTCTCTCGTCAGAATCATAGCGATACCACTTTTAACGTAAACTTCGCCAAAATAAGCCATATAATTATGGAAAAAAATGGAATGGCCATTGGAGCCACTAGCTAATTTCCCGCAACAGAACCTACAATGTCATATGCGCTAGCCCTGCGATTGCCTGAGGACTGCATAAGCAAACGCAAATTAGGCAGTACTTATAAGCTTGCCGAACGAGTTATTTGCGCTTAAATTTAGGGCACATTCTTTTTATAGCAGCAAGAATGGTGGGATAAGCAGTGGAAGTTACGAAAGTACACGTGAACATAGAAGTACCGATGCTGCACAGCTCTGCGGCGCTTTGGGGTTGCTCAGACGACACCGGCCGATTGGCTTGCGACACGGGCCGATTGGCTTGCGTGACCATATTTGTGGAACGAACACCATGTTTCACGAAACGATTATTTTCGAATTGAACAAGAAAAAGCCAGGTAGACGTACTGTCAAAAACAAAACAAAGGGAGAAAACGTTCCGCCGCGGTATGGTGCCGCCATCTAGGTTGACTAACGGTAAACGACGCTCCGCAGCGCAGCAAGTTTAGCTTGAAGACCTGTTCATATGATGTCATTGCAGACGTCATGAAAACACGCGATTTGGGGGGGAGAAACAAAACTTAAATTGATTAATTTCTTAGTGAATAAAGCATCGTTTGCTTCCGGACCAGCGCTGTGGGCACTATCAAACACAAAATGTTTCGAATAAAACCCGCTTGTGTTTTATCTGCATGGCCCCTTTAAGCTGAAACAGTGTCATAAGTAAAAATGGAAGTACTTAAAGAGATAGTGCCCAGAGAACGCATCATCCCGAATGTTAGGACATTTATATCCTCCATTCGAGCTCTAACTACGTGCTGCGTTTGCTGAGTCACCAAGCAGGAAAAGCAGCGAAGGGAATAACTGTCTATGTTCGCCCATTTCAGACACTTCAAGCGGTAGGCTGGTGCGTGGCGGCATGCTGCGGTTTGTGCTGTGCGTTCCAAAAACTAGTCTGGTACCGACATCCCAAACCCACTACCAAATTGGGCAAGCTACGCACCGCCTTTTTCGACCGCATCCTATGGTTCTTGTTCCTGTCCCCGATAACGCTCGCATGCGGATCGGGATGCGGCGGTGAGTGCCAACGCAAATTTTTCAACTCAATGCACCGGAAATATCGATTACACGTTGTTCTACTAACATCAGGGTCGATTCACCGAGAAGAAGATAATGAAGCATGTGAGCACGAATTTCTGCTGAACCTACAACGATTTTAGTGAAGCCGTAGAAGCACTAGTGGCCCAATAATATATTTTTCGCTACAAGTCGCTCCTTTTTCTCGCTTATGATGTTTTCTCGGCTATGATACTCTACCAACTGAAAACGCACTTACACTCGCAACACAGTCCCAATCACATAAATACCCTCCAATCAGGCGTTATATTTTGCACAGCAAAACTTTGACAACCGTGGGGGAGGGGGTAAAGAGGGGATTGTGGGACTAATAAAGATTAGTCACACAAAAAATATATCAAATTTACAGTCATGGACAAATGAAACGCAATCACTTAAATAGGAACCAGAACATGCAAGTAGCGCGATTTCTTTCCATTCAAGTCAAATAGACGCGTAGAATACTTACAGTAACAAAGTTTGCCAACCTTGTTTCCCAAGTATACCAATAGCAGGCCATTATTGGACTTCTCCGAAAAGTAGTTTTTTTTTTTTTTTTAAATTTGCGTGATCTGCTCAAGCGCCGGCGAATTGAGTACTACCGCCAGGCGATTACGTCTTCCAAGATTAGAATGTTAGCGGTCTAAACTAGACGCCTGCTACAGGCCAAAATAAACTAGCCGGCACCCTCCGCTCAGACAGCGTTTGCCTTGTACAGTGGTGCCTACAGGAAAATGTATAACTCTGAGGGCCGCTGAATAAACAAGCATGATTCTATCGTTCACGCGAATCAGTCAAATGATGCTTGCTTGTTAGACTGCAATAATTCTGCATCAATTCGCCTACACTTTTTTCCAAAGTGCCGCTCAGCTTAAGCTACGTTTTTACAAGCTTTTCACAGATGGCGTCAGTTAACGCACTTACTTGCAGGTTTCGTGGGTCGATTCCTGTCCTGGGAGCTGTTCGTGCCCCTGAGCAGGCTGTCTTCCTCATCATGCTTCTTTCGACAACCAGGGAACGTCTGTGCTACTCTCTGTTTAACCAGGTGAGATAAAGATTCGCTAACCAACGTGGCCCTCGAAAAATTAAAGGCAACATAATTGCAAGCAGCGTCGTGGCTGCTGGCTGCTTGAGCTGCAACGACGGCAATGTTGTCAGAGCTCCCTTGTACACGTACTGAAACAAGCAGCCGATTACAATTATATCACTATAAAAAGAAACCTAATACTACTAAAAAACAACTTCAAAAAATAATGGTAACGTTACTCTAGAGTAATTGATTACATCTCACGTTACTTTTCATAGCCCTTATTTTCAGATCACTTACAGTCAGGTCACCGGTAAATGGGTTCGTAAAATCGATACCTGCACGTGCGTACATCAAACTTTTGTCAAAATTTGCTTTATTGGTCTATGCTACCGTGACCAATTTCAAACCGCAGCTCTGCTGCTGTGAGAAGTAACAGCAATTCTGAAAATATCTATGACGGACGTCCAGGCAGACGGGCACGGCACGGCTAAAGCCGCGTTTGCGTACTTTTTCTGTTTTTCTACGTAGTCATCGGTGCACCAAAAAAGAAGTTACACAAGAAACCAAGCATAGTAAAGTGGCGCAAAATCGCCGAAGTTCCATGCTTAGGTGGTTTCCAAAAAGGAAAAAAAAAAAAAAAAAACTGGCGTACCTGCACTAGCGGTGCAAGGCTGGAGAAACAGCAGAGCTGGTGCCCCCTCTTCCTTCGTCAGAGACCCGGCTGTTGCACCTCACATAGATTTCCGAACTCACCACTCAAGCTTCTCCATTCCTGCCAGGCCCGTATTGTTTTAAAAGTCGGCACGCTTTCACATCTCTTCCAAAGTGGACCGCGTTAGCACTCGCTAGCACACGCCGCCACCGGCTTCGCGAACTCGGCGTCTGTATACCGCGAACACGGCGTCTGTGCTCCCCACTTCAGGTGCGAATGCACGTGAACTGGCAAGAAGAACAGCACGCCATAGATCACGCCACGAACGCTGGGCAGAGAGTTCTCGAAGGTCGAGCTGGCCGACGCCAGGCGTTCCTCATGAGGCGCACGCTCGCGTGTTCTGAGTATTTTTTGTGGTATTTTTTGCGAGTTCCTCACGTGTCGAAAGCCCGTGCGGAAACCTCGACGATGAGGCTGAACACGAGCCTTTATACCATGTGTTGCGAAGTGACGCCACGGCTTGACAGGCGCCGGTGAGGCTCGGAGCCCGTCAAGTATAGCCTAGGCTAGCGAAGCGAGCGCGAAGCTATGCACAGCTGCGCCAGGGGTTGCTAGGCAACGCCACATGACTTCATCGCTTCGCGAGGTTTTTTGGTGCGACGGATGGATAAAGCTCGGCTTAAACAGCTTTGCTGTTATAACATTGGCCCTTTTTATCCAGAGCTGAGTGACTCCAGCACATCTCACCCTCCAGAGCCCTCCACTACGGCGCGCCTCCTTACCTGCGTTGTGGCGGCCCGTTAAACCCTACAATCTATCAAATCGCGAACGAATAGCGAACCCATGCGGCGATTTTTCGCGCACTAAGCAAACGCATGATCGAAATGTATACCGATACGTGGTTTATCCGATAAGGGTATACCATTCTGCTCCTTCTTCATGATCGATGCTTGTATTGTCTTATCGAGAACCGTTTGTTTCTCGTGATTTTGAAGTAACCATTTTAACACAATGAAAGCCCGGTTGCACCGCGCGCACAGTCCGACATCTTATTTTTATAATTTCTTTCTTTTTTTTCCATATCATCTGGCGGAGCCTGCTAGCGCGACGTCTCTGCTAACTTCGCCGTTTTCCACTAAACCAATTTTCTCTTTCTCTCAGATCTTATCAGAGCTTTTCAGTCGATCAATCGGTCTAAGGGGAAATGCATTAGTTTTTTGACAGAACGCCATCGGACCAACTAAGAAACCTCTCGGCTTTAATAGATGCCGTATGTGCTGTCCAGGGCCGACCACGAGCCCCTCAGAAACGTGGGGAATTCCGCTTCCTGTGCTTCAACGTCCGTGGAGGCGGTACACCCATACTCGGCTGTAATAGTGCTTTATTATGTATGACGGCAGTATACTCGTTCTGATGCCGTCGCCATTACTTTTCACTTCTCAGGTCTTCATCTCCTGCTTCCTGGATTCCCTGCCAGAGGCACTTTATGCCCATACTTCGTCTAACTGTATACCGCGTTCTCGCGTAATATAGTTACGGAGTTTAGCATAACGTTACCGTCTTTGCTCTTGCGTTTAGTGCACGCTGCAGTCGACGGCGCTTGCGGTAGCAGAATTTTACCGAGAACTCAAATTTCTCGCCGCAGGTTTCACCACCACTGCTGTGCTTCGGAGTCGAAAATGTATAGCACCTAACTTTTGATAACACCTAAAACACTGCTCAGTGCCCCTAACTCTTGGTACAGTCAATAAAAGTGATATTCGTTAGCATTGTTTGTCAAGTGGGGAAAAATTATGTCGAGAAAGGAGTCAAACGACGAGATTTATAAGACGGGCGAGGCTTACCACAAGTATCGCCTCGCCGCCTCAAATAGTTAAAGTAAGTTTCTGAGCTTCCAAAGCATTGATAACATTCCTTATTAATACCGAGCAAGATAACGTATGTCTTTTACATATATCTGACAGCACCATTTCGGTTATTTTAAACCGAAACATTTGCCATTCTCGTCCATAATGTTAAACATTATTTGGTGTGTACTGCACACGGTAGTTGGCTACACCAAAAACATGCCTCTTTAACGCTGCAAGGGAGATGTGCACAATACTCTAAAAGGAAGATTGTTGGTCTCATCTGCAAAGTTAGACACAATTTATTCCATACGAAAGCGAATGATTTTGAGGAACAACGCTTCGCCGTTTTTGCTTCGCACCAAACTCCTCACACTTTGCTACATTTATTACTCGCGGGTAGGTAAACCGAAAATCGAGAAGCGCAAGATGTGCCCTACAATACGGTCAGGATGCAACGTCTTGGTACCACTGGCATTTCGTAAAGTTCAAACGGTATCTGTCCAGGTTACCAAAGTAACGGTAAGGGAAATGTCTCAATCTGATATCGACTACGCTAAATACCTTACATAAATAGATACCATTTTAAACAAAAATGAGCCTGCGACACTTAGCTCTTTCTCAATGCGGAAAGTCGGAACGAGCGAAGTGACTAAAGATTAACAACCAATAATCTACTTGAACACAAAATATCTGCGAAGTTTCGTTTCCTTCCCTCGTAGGTATGCGTAACTTGTCTCAATGCCTATCATATATCCATCGCAAAAACCCCGTGCACTTTGCGAAATTTGTGCCCTCAGTGCGATAGCAATTGCATGCGTAAAGGAGACCAGTTGATATCATTAAGGGAGGTGTGCTCAGTTTAGCGCAGGTGAAAAGGGGCAGTTATTCTAGAAAAGATACTCCTCGTACTCTCGTCTATCATCCGCCTCCATCCAAATTACGTACTTTCGGTAATAAAGGAGTGTGAGGAGGAAATTGGGGGATCAGCGCCCTGTTCACCAACGGCTTTGTCCTGCAAATCATGCAGCATTTAATACCGGTTGGGTTTTAAAGCCAGCAAACGGGATCTGTCTAGGTATATAGCGCACCAATATCTGGGGCTGTTGCAGCACGTCAGCCTGGTAGTTTGTACATGGCATGCGGTCATCCTTGAGCACTGCTGTTATTTCGTGGTTGTTCTAGATGACGATGTCCTTCACCCTACTTGTGTGGAGTCTACTGCTCTGCTACGTGCTCTATGTGGCCTGTGGAGCACCCACTGCGAAGATGAGCAAGCTACTCTTCCAAGGCTCCCGTCGCAAACAGGCCCCGCCAAGAAGTAAACTGGAACCGCCTGGGAAGTATCTGGCCAAGCCGGTAACCGAAGCCTAATTCTCGTGGTCGACGCACTTAGCAAACTCCTGAAGAGACTGACATCATCCACTAATGACCTCCAGCTGTGGGCGTTAATTTACGGCCCATCAAAGTATGCCTCAGAACTGGTAATGCATTATCGCCAGAATTCGATGAGTTCGCCGTAAAGCAGCCGCTGATGTGTTTAATAAATTACAATAATATGACTTATCGCGACACGAGGACTTTTCCGAGCGTAGCACCAACGGACAATACAAGATTGTTTAGACCCATCACTCAAATAAGGTATTCGCCTTTAAGATTGGTCGGGCAAAACCATTCATGCTACGGTAGATTACATATCAGCGTTGTTTATGGCTGCATACAATGTGAAATCATACATTAACAGTCATAATCGCAAACTTAATTTACTCGCACAGAAACATACATCTATACACGTTTGTTTTGTGCTACAGGTGCTCCGTCTTGTCAGGCAGCGACGCCCACTTGACTGGCGGTGGGGCTGGCTGAATAGGGTTCGAGGCGTCGCCAGTCACACAAGGGCTATAAGTAGACAGCTTCACAAGTTGTCTAATAATTGCCGCTACAACTACAGTTGAGGGCAAAGTAATACAAAGCAATCTCCCTCCATTGGTACCTTGGTGCTCCAAAGGTTCGGTGCTCCAATGATATCTTGAATCAAGGATCGGGTAGACGTCCCACGGAACCACAGCCTGTCGCTGACGTATACGCTAGACGGGGGTCCGGGAACGGGTCGTTAACGAAGTAGTACTTTACGTGGTGCCAATCGCCAACAGTGTAGGCGATCGCGGCCGCTCGGAGCGTGGCCTCTCGGGACATGAGGAAATAACCGACGACGTAAAATTACCCCAAGGGCAAGCACAATCATACGCGAAAAAAAAAATTGATGGAATAAGTTGCAAATGGGTTAATACCTTAAGGGTGTCTTCTGGGATAGGATCGCGAACCCTTTCTTGCACGTTGTGAAAGTTAAAGCGCAAAAAATCATGACCGACAACACTATTTAGTCCTTTGCCGAATTCAGTGTGACGCCGGCTCAAGTAAGGAACAGACAAAAACTCCTGTGTTTGTTTCTTGTGATGAAGCGATTGATTGAACTTTTATTTATGGTAGGTGTGCATTCTTTGTAAAACATTATTCAGCACAACCAGACAAGTTTTTGTCGCACGCTCAATTTCAAGGATGGGGAGGGGTGACGAAGTCGAAGTGAAAATTTTGAATTTGGAGCAAAAAAAAAAAAAAAAAACCGGCGCTGCTTGCACTAGCGGGCAAGGCTAGAGAAACATCACACCTGTCTGCCCCTCTCCCTTCTCGGGATACCCGGCTGTTGTACCTCACAAGCATTTACGAACTCGCCGTTGACAGTTCTCCATGACTGGTAGTCCCAGATCGTTTTGCCTGCAGGCTTTCACATCTCTCCTAAAGTGGACCGCGTTAGCACGTCCTAGAACCTGCGGTAACCGGCATCGCGAACTCGGCGTCTGTACGGACAAGTGCGCCCGACATTTTTTTTTCTATTTTTTCTGGGAACGCTGGAAGGCGGAACGAAAAGCTTAAACAGCTCTTCGGTTAAAAATTGATACCGCACCCCTACTGGGTACAGGGGTGCACCCGAAGCTTGTACAACCCAGTGAAACCGTAAACTAACCGCTCGTGAAACCCCTGTCAAAGCAAATGCAGAAACCCCGGCTTGCCGAACCCCTTCAACGACCCGCCGTTGTCGTTTCCCATGACTTTCCATTTGCCGAAACTATGGACTTAGGGCTCTGTACGACGCTCACGAGCACGCTCACAATTACGCTCCCGAGCGCGTGCCCGCATGACCGCATGCTCTTGGGCCGAACGAATCACCCGTGGTCTACTCATAGTCCTGCGAACGCGAATCGAGGTCATCATCATCATGATAGCTCGTTAGGTGGGCTTTACTGCATGGCGTTTAGCATACGCATATCGCACGTTCATGTCGGTTATCCAGAAATTTTTCAGCGTAGTTTCGAGCTCGCTGCACTTTTTAAACAAATATTTTCGGGCAAGGTAACGGGGAACTGATGGTAGCTATATTCAGCACCATTGGTGTTTTGTCCTTATGTTCTCTCTTTTGTAGGAAGAACAATTAGTTCATTGTGGCTCTTGTATTTTTGTTCAGCAATAGAGAAATTTACCACCGAGACACAGCTGTGTGTTGCGTTTGCTGATTCTGGCTTATTGTTTTTATGGCAGCTGGTATAACCACAGCAAATGGCTCCATTCTGTACATTTGTACTGCATAAACACGAATAATTGCGATAAGATAATTAAGCTTGGACATTCTGTACACCAGGAAAATTCCTCAGTCCGTGCGCTTTCACCGCAAGTGACGCTTTCAAGGTCACGGCCGTGTACTAAAGCAGCTGCGTGAATAACGCGGGGACTCCAACGGCACTGACAGAGGGGGAAATGCCCTGTGATTCTCAAGGGCTTCTGAGACGCTGGCACAGATGAAGGTAAACTTAGCACGCTGTTGGCAGTTGGCACAAAGGGGTAGGACGTGCACTGAAATGTCCCTCACTAGGTTACTTTGCGCGTCTTCAGGCCTGGCCGATTTGATTCCCATCGGTAGCTTTCGAAACGTCAGCGAATACAGCTATCCTTGTTGAATACAGTCACCGAAATTCAAATGACGTGATCCAAGGCAATGCTTCGACCGTCCATGTTGATGCGACCCAGGTACGTGCCCGAACAAACTGCCAGACGCCAAATGACTGAATTTTGTTTTAAAGCAGCGACTGAGGTATTCCATTGCGTAAAAAGGGCTGACATACGAGCTTACGTCAATGGCTGTGAATAAAAAGGCAAACGACCGATAAGGGTCACCGCCCAAAACAGTATATTCCGTCAGTGAATCTGCACCTGAAGATTTCATCGAATAGCGTCTACAGCTTGCGCGTTTTTTCCCCTGAAATTAACACCCTCCCTTGGAAAAAGGTTGGTAGTCAAAGTATCCCTGCTTGTCAAATATTATTTTGTGGGTCTTACGCGCCTCAGCTGAACCTGAGCTATGAGACACGCTGTAGTGGTGGGCAACGCAAACATTTTCACCATTGGCGATGTCCCACGTGCACCGAAATCTCGAGACACGGGAGTTTTTCGTGGTGTTTAGCACCCAGAGGCACCTGAAGTGCGGGACACAAGGAGAACCTAGCCCCGTAGGCTCCGCGTGGAGTAGCTGGCGCTTTTACCCCTGCTGTAGCCTTGTTTACGATATACTTTCAGTTGCCTACCACACGAAAAACATTGTAGTTACGGAGCATATCATCGACTTGCTTCTGAAAGTGACTATTGCGATTCTCCACGAATACCACAATACGTCTTTTTCAAGTTGTATTGAAAAATAAACAAAACGTCCACGGATGGCAAAATTCTACACTAGTGATCTGTGAAAAAACGTGTCCGTTAAATTCTTTTTACGTCCTAGCTATTTCTGATTAGTGGTGCTGTGACTTTTTAGCGATAACGGACGCAGAGCGGAACCCTGGCGAGTTTTGCATGTCCCGACGGCGATCGCATGGGAATGCGACATGTTAGGTTATATGATGTAAGCGGCCTCCTGATGAACGCAGCTACAAAGGTAAGGGGATTCGAGCAAATAAAGCCTCAGAACAAGCCGGAATTCGCGACGAATACGAAGGCAGTGTTCCTGTTTCCAGTGCTAAAACATCAAATGTCCTACTGAGCGGGAACACTGGCGTTTGTAGTTAGGAAACAGCTCCTGAAATGGTCGACCACGCAGAGAAATATTACAAAGAAATTAAGTTAAAGTAAGTTTGGGGGCAAGGATGGGAACTGAACCCATTCTTCCGGAAGGTGAGTTTAGCCCGCATGCCACCACCCCAGTTCAACTCCCCGAATGTAAATAAAGCGGAACCTTGTGCACGGGTTGTGTACAGAATCGTCCCCTCTTGGTGCGTATACACGGCGCGGTGTGCCGTGCTCCGTGCAGTGTCAGCGCACAAGCCGCGGCCGCACGTCGAAGCTAAGCGGCGCACGCACACAGGGTTTTGGAGCCCGGGCTTCGTGTAGTCTGCTAAAGCGAAGGAGCGCGCCGTACTTGCTTCGCTGTCAAGCACGCCTAACCGTATTGCGAGAAAGCGCAGTTCACTCACCTCGGCGTGTTGTGTAGTTTTTTGCGTACGCCAACTGAGCGCTTTGTTTCTTTTCAGTGCTACGATCCCAGTTAAATTCACGTATTGCTGCAAACATTTCAGGACTGGTTTGGTTCGGGTCACGAGGTTTAACGCCACAAAACGACTCTTGCTATAAAGAAGCTATAGAGGAAGGCTCCGGATACACATCCGAAGCTCTTTAAATGGACCATGGAACACTTTTGATAAGCGCTTTCGCTCTTTCCTTCGCGTCTAAAACCACTGCGAAAGCTATATTTATTGCCAGCATGGAGTGGCACTGCGGGATTTGCTCATCGCACCCCGGCGATAGGCCTTCCATTTCTGCTTTGTTTTTGTTAAAAGTTGCAATCGAAAAACGTTCATTGCTGCAACTGAAGGAAAACCTGCCAACGACCGCTACATAGCCTTAGTGACGTAATTCGAGCCGGCGAAGAACGTCAAGAGCGGGAAAGAGAGAAAACTTTTTTGAACGAGTTTACAAGTTACTTGATGGGTATGCCCATCAGATGGGTATGGGTATGTGAGCAGTAATTTTTGGCTGAGGTACTTTGCGACCCCCTAGTCTATAGGTACTGGGTGTGTTGGGTGGCTATGTTCTGCAAGCATGTAAGATCTCAAAAAAGTTGAAAAAACTGTTGCAGGTTCCCTTTAACGTGTACTGATATCGCGCAGCACACACGCGTTCTTGCACATCGCTTCTATAGAAACACGGCACCTGTTGCCGGAATTGAGCGTGGGTCTCCCGGCTCTAACCAACAACCCCAACCACTGTGCCACCGCGGCGGGGCATTCTCAGGGTCGGAACATAAAAAAAGAATACGTAGCAGGTGACAACAAAGGATAGGGCCGCTGCCTCCGAATACCTAACTAGGCGGCGCAACGAATGATATATGCATTATACAGCATTATACAATCGAAAATTGTTGAGACTATAATACACCATGGAATATGGTATTTATAGATTATTACTAAGCATTTGACTCAGTGCCCACTTCAGCAGTAATGAAGGCGTTACGTGGTCACGGAGTCGACGAACCATACACTGCGCTCTTCAAAGATATATTCGACGGAGGCACGGGAACTATACGGCACCGTCAAAGAACTTGCAAGTTTCCTGTACAAAAGGGTACCCAGCAAGGGCACGTAACATCTCCCCAATTATTTACAGCCTGTCTCGAGAATGTGTTCATAAAGCTTAAGTGGACCAAAACAGAGGTGCAAATTCCTGAAGGATATATGAGCCGCCTAAGCTTTGCCGACGACATTGCCCTGCTTAGTGAAAGTTGCCGGGATTTCCAGAGCATGCTTTGCTAATTGTGCTCAGGAAGTATGGCTGAAGACTTAAAAACAAACACGAAAAAATCGAAGGCAATCTTCAATCAGCATGCCAAGACACGTGAGTTCCAGGTAGTTAACGAAGTCTTGGAAACAGTAGGCGATGACCACTACCTTGGGCAAGTCGTAGCTGATCATCCATACCATGAATAGAAAATTACCCGCCTAATAGGCATGGGGTGCGCTGTTTTTGCAAGAATTCAGATATCCTGACTAGTAAGCTTCCGCTGCGACTCAAAAATCTAGTATTTAATCAATGCGTTCTTCCAGTAATGAAGGAAGGAAGGATGTAGAATAAAGGCAGAAAAGTTACCCTGGCTAGAGCCTAGTTTGCTATCCTGCACGTGGGAAATGGTACAAAAAGAGAAACGAAAAAATGAATAAAAATTGGACCAGACAGGTATGCCCAGCGCTGAAGCACTAAATTCAGTGATTGCCACTGAAGGCTTTCAGTCTAGAGTCTGGCGTTCAAGTTCTTCGCCCGTACAAAGCGTAAGAATTCCTTAATCGCCTGCTGAGCGGTTGACAGAGAAGGCCAGTGACACAGAATCTTCTCCTCCGAAAATGGCCGCCGAGAGTCTAGGCTCCTCAGTGCTGACGACAGCTTCTTTCTTTCAGGCTAGTCGCGTGGGCTCTCGCATAAAACGTGGCGTATCGTCTCCGGCGTGCCGCATTTTTCGCACTCCTCACTTGCTGCCATTCCTATTAAGTATGAGTAAACATTTGTGAATGCCGCCCCCAGCCAGAGACGGCAAAGAAGAGTTGCGTCAGACTGTGGAAGGCTAAGTGGAAGTGACCCACCTTAATTAACTTTGATTGAAGTTATTTGACTGATTCCGTTTGATTCCCATTGATGCCTCTCCACCTGCTTTGCCTTTGTAATGTCCGTCGATCCATCTGAATTTAGTTGGGTTCATGTTAATTCATTTTATGTTACTTAATTCACTACTTTATTCACTGTTAGTTACGTTGAATCCTCACAATTTAATTTGCTTCGTATTCATTTTTAATTCGCTTGGTTTCATCTTACCACACCTTGACATCTGTCAGTTAAGGTTGATTCTTCTTTATTAACTGGAAGCAGAGCATTGAAGGACTCTGCTAGAAGTTACCTTGATTCACTCAGAAATCCACCTAATTTAATCTCTTTTTAACTCGCACTGATTCTTGTTATTTCCCGTGTCTTCTACATTCACTTTTGTTCCGCTTATTTAACTTTGATGTCTCTTAATTAACTAGTATTATTCCTCATTGGCTTTTTCATCCTCCTTAATTCGTAGTGTCGTCGCGTAATTCTAAACCTTCCTATGGTTCACTCTAACTGCCTTTGATTCCCTGAAGGCGTCCAGGGGCTTTTTTATGCGACGCCTGATGACTGCCGGTTTTCGCTCAATGGCTGTGAACGTCGACGGAATGATTAAACTCATAAACTTTCTCTCTATCTGAGTTACATTGATCACACCGACACATTTTGTCATATAATATAGTTATCAATATAACAATGTTGTGCTCCAGCAGCTCTTTCCCTCTATGCGCCAACACCATCCCGCACGACCCTCCGCTCACTCTCCGTTCATTGCGCTCATTGACTTCAAAGCATGACCACTTGAACGATAAAAGCCGCTCTAGGAAATACAACCTTCGCCGCCGTCGACCAACTAATAACCGGCGCATAAACTCGCAGCCCGCAACGCGCCATTACACGTAGCAGTTCGACAGAACCATGACGCAGCAGTTTCTTCGCAGGCGCACGACAGGAATAATGATGCCGCAGCGACGCGCGCCGAGCGGCGCCCGCACTGCGGGCACCTCACGATCGGTGCCGCCAACAGCGCCCCCGGCGGCCAAAGCATCCTCTGTAACGTAAGCGGCCAAAACCGCCGACAAAGACCGCCTGATCATGTCAGGGTGGCCGCGCACGCGCACATGCACGCTATCTCGAACCCGATGTCGCATCGGTGCCACCGATAGGCGCCGCCGGTGCAGCCCGCGGCACGCCGCTCGAGTGTTATAGACAGGGCTGTTGCGGTCAGTACAAGGTGAATCGAAAAGATTGCACAGTTGTCCCGTGTGGAAATACCACGGTGCAAATGTACCCAATACGATATTAGTGCATTTTTTGCACAAGTGTGCGCATTCCCAACCCAGGAATCGTGAAACAGCACCATAAAAGTGTTCATTGCAGTTCGAATTTCAATTTCCTTAGCATCTACACTCTCAATAGCTAATAAACGCACGGCAAACCTTTCAAAGCGATGATAACTTGTCCGCCCCGCAAAAGCACTTAAGATGTCTTCATTCTTCCGTACTTGCCCTTCGTCGCGAACAGGCCAACGGAGTTTGCAGCCAGGTTCTTAGTACGAGCTAGGACTTCTCAGAGCTTATCGCACAACTCCATCGGCCAACGGGTTTTCGGTTTCCGGGATTCAGCTTCGCATGTTTTGCCCATAATCATGAACTCTTGCAGCGCCACGAAACCGGTGCTTGCGTGCTCCCTAGCCACGCAGGCTCACGTTTTTGAAGCACCGAAGGGTCCTGTCAAGACATGTTTAGTTATGTAAATAGTGTTTGTTCCCTGCATCTTTAAAAATGACTTTTAGTATGATTTCCCACAATGCATTTAAATAAACAACGACTACTATAGTATAACTGACAAAGTACTAGTCCATTCACGAGGTCCACCATAACGTCTGACATGCGAAATGTGGGCTGTGCTGGGACATAAACCACGGAAGCTCAGACCACATTTTTGCTCTTATGTCGGGTTTTATCCCGCTTGCTCGAAGCCAAATAATACAGTCTTATTCGCAGTGTAATCTTATTGGCAGTCTTATTCGGGGTCTTATGTTCCCTAGGCTATAGGCCTCCTGCGCTGGAGTTTTGGCGACATGCAGCGCCCCTAGCGGCCAACGCCTCTGGGTAGTACAAAAGCAGACGACCCCCGCCGCCCTCCATGTGTTTTCAATTACAAGCCAGAGTGAAAGTTGGTTGTGGCGCTTTGTGGCGAGTTTAAATGACTGCATATTGTATGAAATAGCCCTTAAAGTAGTTGCAGAGGCTAATCAAAATAATATCCGCTAAAAGAAGCCGATTTGTCGGCTTTCTTTTAGCGAGCTTTCGCGATGGTCGCGGCGTGGGACAGTATCGCCAGGTCGGGTGGTTTAACTGATTCACGACAGTTACAGTTTTTTCTTCTTGCGTGCGGTCGACAAAGGAAAGTTCACGAGTAGCATAAACAAGGAACGCTGCTCATCCTATATCCTGAGGTAACTGCAAAAGGTTGCTTCAGCGGGAGCATGCAAGCGCAGCCGACTCAGCTGACACTGCTGGCCTGGCACCGCCTTTGAAACGAGTGGAAATTTTGTTTCGTATTTTCGCAAACTAAATGATTCTTGCGTAACGTTTTACGCCGCACGATTTACGAACGGGAGGGTACATGTATACCAGCGAGTAGGTGGGGCAATAGCGCCAAATAAACAAATTAAGCGCTATTAAAGGACGCAAAACATGCACCAAATCACACGCCCGCTGCCTGCAGAGATGTGTACTTCTATAACACCACATAACATAACACAGCCGCATACACGGCGCGGGGCCCCGAATATTTACATACGATCATCACTGACTGTGTTGGTTTCCTAGTGCAGGGGTCGTCGAATCTAAACGCCGACACCCCAGTTTTGACTTCAAATGGAGTTAGACAGCGAGGTAAGAACAGAGAATCGGCGTCCTCCAGTTGAATTGCACCCCCATCTTCACACTTCGCCAGATTATTGTCAAATATTATTAGAAATTCGCTGAATTTTTTCTCTTTGCATTCAAAGCCCCCCTCCTCCTCCCCCCCCCCCCCCTTCCGATTTGCCGTCCAGCCCTCCGCCGTGTCGGCTGCATGGAACTCGGCCGTTGCTGACGCTCATTCTAGGCTATTAAGTGCGAACTGGGAATGTATACTGCAAGAGCGTAATTAAGTAAAGCGAGAGCAAACAAGAAAAGCGAGCGGCCTCTTAGTTCGCCCGACCACTTTGTTTTACGGCCACTATAATTTCGGAATCGCAAAACAGATTTCACGCTTCTGAGGGTCGCGGCAATTTGTCACTGAGACACGCAACAAAACGGCAAGCTAACGCTGCACCGTGTATTCGTAACGGCGACGCAAACGAGCACTGTTTAATGAAAGTGCACGCATAGTGTGCAGGTACGCAAAAGAGCGGCGCACCGCAGCAGGCGAGCCTGCGGTCCGCCGGACTCGCTGGCTTTTTAAAGCGCGATCATCGCCGATTGCGTCACTCTTCTTTTTTGATCGGCTGTTTTTGAGAAGTCTGTCACCTAGAGCATTAGTTTAAACTAGAAATTTTACTTAAAATTTCACTTCGTACCATCATCGATCGGTGAACCTGCGAGTAGCAGACGCCGTCACGGTCCCGGCACTTTCGTCGGCGCTGTAAACGTGTTAAGCGCTGCAAAGCTTCTCCCCCTAATGCCAAGTTGATCGCTGAAATAGATCGGACGCGTCGGGGATGAACTGGTGACCACGTCGCAAAATAATCGGGAGCGTCGAGCTCAGTTTGCTTCTGTCAACACGGGATCCTGTGGGACCCGCGCAGCTTTGTACTACCCGGAAGTACTGCCCGGAAGCCGCTTGCGCAGCGCCTCCTGGGCAGCGCAGGAGGCCTATAAGACGCTTTCTGGAAACTTATAAGACAGCGAATTAGACTCTAAACAAGAACGCAATAAGACTGTGAATAAGCCTGCTCCGAGCAGTCTTATTCACAGTCTTATGCTGACGTGGTCGGTCGTTTCATCATAAAGATCGACCTCCATACCGTGAAAAACGAGTGCAGTAGCCGTACAAGTGGCGAACGATACCAAGCGGCGGCCGTTCGACCGTCTGCTTGGAACAAATAAATGCCTGTTCGGAGGAGCTCGACGCCGTTGGAAACGCCGTCGGGAGAGAGGGTGGAGAGCGACAGACAACGCAGGCGCCGGAAGCCGCAAGGCATACCTACTTCGAAGTGGCACCGATGGCTGCAGCCAACCACCGTTTTCAAATTTCGCTGTGCGCTATGGGCATGTGCTTGTTTTTCCCGGGTAGCGCGGCTTTTTTCTCCCTCAGGTCAAACAAAGATGGACACGAGTGATAGTCTGCGGCCCGATATTAGTCACGAGCAGACATCGGGCGGCCAAGCGCGCGGTGTGAATGTGTGATCGTCTGCTATGCCAGCTGTCACCACAGTAACTACGAAAAGGCGGCACGGAAAGGACGAAACAAATGTATTGTTTTATAAAATCATGCCCATTAACCCAGGAACAACAAATAGGCGTTCACAATAGAACTACAATGTGACAACAAACTTACACACAAGATCAAAACGCTAGCAGCCTGTAGTACCTCTGCCCATAGAGTTAATACTACTGACTCTAGAGGAAAAGCTGCCCGGCCAGCCCGTGCATTGAAACCAGGCGGGTAAAGCTGGCTCAAAAATGTGTCTAAACACGGATGCCGCCATGATGCCACGCTGTAGTTGCCAGATCAGTATTTGAAGATATGGCTAACAATTTTTCTTGAAAATGAGGCACAAATTTGGGGCCCTAACCTAAAATTAGGCAACTTTTATGGCAATAACTGAGTTTTTTACGAGTTTGTATGCTTGTTATTAGTTTTCTCGAAGCATTCATGCTTGACGAACAAAAATAAATGAAATATTAAGCAAAAAGAGGACGTCGGGCTGAGGCGCCAAATTCAGTTTCGGTATATTATGAGGAGCGTCACTCATGGGGGGGGGGGGGGGGGGTAATTTACAAAGGTTCACTCTAACACGCCTTAGTGTCTGCTGTGTCACTTCGCTGCTTGCGAAGACAAGCTTGCGAACACTGCCGACGATACGGAATATAAAGCCGCCGCCGCCTATCTTCAAGGACACCTTCTCTACATGTCCGTAGTGGCTGCTGCCGATTTGAACTCGCTGTCAGCCGGTCATTTCATGTTACGCGAGACATTGCTGGGAAGATCGGCTCCTTTTGATCGTATATGATTCGTAAATTAAAAACAAACAAATGTACGAAACATTTTACCATGCTTAGCGTATAACTAGGCTCTTGTTTACGAGTGCTGTTATACTTTCACTGAATGGTGTTTTACTTGAGTGAGAGATAAAACAACCGCCAACTAATAATAATAACGGCAACTTTATTTGCACAATAAGGTGGTTTTCTAGACGAGGACAAGGCGAAGCCGAAAGGTAATCCCGAATGTAGGTGCAGAAATCTCCTGTACGCGTGTGTGCGATTGGTGCATGCTCCTTCGATCGCTGAAACACGCAATCTTAAATTTTCGATAATATATTTGATGCTTTGCATGACAGATTTCTTAAACTCGGTGGATCAGCGACGTTGTTTTATTACGTCGACTTGCACCTCTACTCTCATGTGGCCCATGTATATACCTGCACAGAGGAGGAAGGGGAGGAGTAAGCTTCATTCATGTGAGATGGGCACCCGTGTGGTGGGGCGTTCAGAAAAATTATTCTTCCTTCCCTGGGTGCCTTCGCAAATAGTATAACTATAGTATAACTGACAAAGTACTAGTCCATTCACGAGGTCCACCATAACGTCTGACATGCGAAATGTGGGCTGTGCTGGGACATAAACCACGGAAGCTCAGACCACATTTTTGCTCTTATGTCGGGTTTTATCCCGCTTGCTCGAAGCCAAATAATACAGTCTTATTCGCAGTGTAATCTTATTGGCAGTCTTATTCGGGGTCTTATGTTCCCTAGGCTATAGGCCTCCTGCGCTGGAGTTTTGGCGACATGCAGCGCCCCTAGCGGCCAACGCCTCTGGGTAGTACAAAAGCAGACGACCCCCGCCGCCCTCCATGTGTTTTCAATTACAAGCCAGAGTGAAAGTTGGTTGTGGCGCTTTGTGGCGAGTTTAAATGACTGCATATTGTATGAAATAGCCCTTAAAGTAGTTGCAGAGGCTAATCAAAATAATATCCGCTAAAAGAAGCCGATTTGTCGGCTTTCTTTTATCGAGCTTTCGCGATGGTCGCGGCGTGGGACAGTATCGCCAGGTCGGGTGGTTTAACTGATTCACGACAGTTACAGTTTTTTCTTCTTGCGTGCGGTCGACAAAGGAAAGTTCACGAGTAGCATAAACAAGGAACGCTGCTCATCCTATATCCTGAGGTAACTGCAAAAGGTTGCTTCAGCGGGAGCATGCAAGCGCAGCCGACTCAGCTGACACTGCTGGCCTGGCACCGCCTTTGAAACGAGTGGAAATTTTGTTTCGTATTTTCGCAAACTAAATGATTCTTGCGTAACGTTTTACGCCGCACGATTTACGAACGGGAGGGTACATGTATACCAGCGAGTAGGTGGGGCAATAGCGCCAAATAAACAAATTAAGCGCTATTAAAGGACGCAAAACATGCACCAAATCACACGCCCGCTGCCTGCAGAGATGTGTACTTCTATAACACCACATAACATAACACAGCCGCATACACGGCGCGGGGCCCCGAATATTTACATACGATCATCACTGACTGTGTTGGTTTCCTAGTGCAGGGGTCGTCGAATCTAAACGCCGACACCCCAGTTTTGACTTCAAATGGAGTTAGACAGCGAGGTAAGAACAGAGAATCGGCGTCCTCCAGTTGAATTGCACCCCCATCTTCACACTTCGCCAGATTATTGTCAAATATTATTAGAAATTCGCTGAATTTTTTCTCTTTGCATTCAAAGCCCCCCTCCTCCTCCCCCCCCCCCCCCCCCTTCCGATTTGCCGTCCAGCCCTCCGCCGTGTCGGCTGCATGGAACTCGGCCGTTGCTGACGCTCATTCTAGGCTATTAAGTGCGAACTGGGAATGTATACTGCAAGAGCGTAATTAAGTAAAGCGAGAGCAAACAAGAAAAGCGAGCGGCCTCTTAGTTCGCCCGACCACTTTGTTTTACGGCCACTATAATTTCGGAATCGCAAAACAGATTTCACGCTTCTGAGGGTCGCGGCAATTTGTCACTGAGACACGCAACAAAACGGCAAGCTAACGCTGCACCGTGTATTCGTAACGGCGACGCAAACGAGCACTGTTTAATGAAAGTGCACGCATAGTGTGCAGGTACGCAAAAGAGCGGCGCACCGCAGCAGGCGAGCCTGCGGTCCGCCGGACTCGCTGGCTTTTTAAAGCGCGATCATCGCCGATTGCGTCACTCTTCTTTTTTGATCGGCTGTTTTTGAGAAGTCTGTCACCTAGAGCATTAGTTTAAACTAGAAATTTTACTTAAAATTTCACTTCGTACCATCATCGATCGGTGAACCTGCGAGTAGCAGACGCCGTCACGGTCCCGGCACTTTCGTCGGCGCTGTAAACGTGTTAAGCGCTGCAAAGCTTCTCCCCCTAATGCCAAGTTGATCGCTGAAATAGATCGGACGCGTCGGGGATGAACTGGTGACCACGTCGCAAAATAATCGGGAGCGTCGAGCTCAGTTTGCTTCTGTCAACACGGGATCCTGTGGGACCCGCGCAGCTTTGTACTACCCGGAAGTACTGCCCGGAAGCCGCTTGCGCAGCGCCTCCTGGGCAGCGCAGGAGGCCTATAAGACGCTTTCTGGAAACTTATAAGACAGCGAATTAGACTCTAAACAAGAACGCAATAAGACTGTGAATAAGCCTGCTCCGAGCAGTCTTATTCACAGTCTTATGCTGACGTGGTCGGTCGTTTCATCATAAAGATCGACCTCCATACCGTGAAAAACGAGTGCAGTAGCCGTACAAGTGGCGAACGATACCAAGCGGCGGCCGTTCGACCGTCTGCTTGGAACAAATAAATGCCTGTTCGGAGGAGCTCGACGCCGTTGGAAACGCCGTCGGGAGAGAGGGTGGAGAGCGACAGACAACGCAGGCGCCGGAAGCCGCAAGGCATACCTACTTCGAAGTGGCACCGATGGCTGCAGCCAACCACCGTTTTCAAATTTCGCTGTGCGCTATGGGCATGTGCTTGTTTTTCCCGGGTAGCGCGGCTTTTTTCTCCCTCAGGTCAAACAAAGATGGACACGAGTGATAGTCTGCGGCCCGATATTAGTCACGAGCAGACATCGGGCGGCAAGCGCGCGGTGTGAATGTGTGATCGTCTGCTATGCCAGCTGTCACCACAGTAACTACGAAAAGGCGGCACGGAAAGGACGAAACAAATGTATTGTTTTATAAAATCATGCCCATTAACCCAGGAACAACAAATAGGCGTTCACAATAGAACTACAATGTGACAACAAACTTACACACAAGATCAAAACGCTAGCAGCCTGTAGTACCTCTGCCCATAGAGTTAATACTACTGACTCTAGAGGAAAAGCTGCCCGGCCAGCCCGTGCATTGAAACCAGGCGGGTAAAGCTGGCTCAAAAATGTGTCTAAACACGGATGCCGCCATGATGCCACGCTGTAGTTGCCAGATCAGTATTTGAAGATATGGCTAACAATTTTTCTTGAAAATGAGGCACAAATTTGGGGCCCTAACCTAAAATTAGGCAACTTTTATGGCAATAACTGAGTTTTTTTACGAGTTTGTATGCTTGTTATTAGTTTTCTCGAAGCATTCATGCTTGACGAACAAAAATAAATGAAATATTAAGCAAAAAGAGGACGTCGGGCTGAGGCGCCAAATTCAGTTTCGGTATATTATGAGGAGCGTCACTCATGGGGGGGGGGGGGGGGGTAATTTACAAAGGTTCACTCTAACACGCCTTAGTGTCTGCTGTGTCACTTCGCTGCTTGCGAAGACAAGCTTGCGAACACTGCCGACGATACGGAATATAAAGCCGCCGCCGCCTATCTTCAAGGACACCTTCTCTACATGTCCGTAGTGGCTGCTGCCGATTTGAACTCGCTGTCAGCCGGTCATTTCATGTTACGCGAGACATTGCTGGGAAGATCGCTCCTTTTGATCGTATATGATTCGTAAATTAAAAACAAACAAATGTACGAAACATTTTACCATGCTTAGCGTATAACTAGGCTCTTGTTTACGAGTGCTGTTATACTTCACTGAATGGTGTTTTACTTGAGTGAGAGATAAAACAACCGCCAACTAATAATAATAACGGCAACTTTATTTGCACAATAAGGTGGTTTTCTAGACGAGGACAAGGCGAAGCCGAAAGGTAATCCCGAATGTAGGTGCAGAAATCTCCTGTACGCGTGTGTGCGATTGGTGCATGCTCCTTCGATCGCTGAAACACGCAATCTTAAATTTTCGATAATATATTTGATGCTTTGCATGACAGATTTCTTAAACTCGGTGGATCAGCGACGTTGTTTTATTACGTCGACTTGCACCTCTACTCTCATGTGGCCCATGTATATACCTGCACAGAGGAGGAAGGGGAGGAGTAAGCTTCATTCATGTGAGATGGGCACCCGTGTGGTGGGGCGTTCAGAAAAATTATTCTTCCTTCCCTGGGTGCCTTCGCAAATAGTATAACTATAGTATAACTGACAAAGTACTAGTCCATTCACGAGGTCCACCATAACGTCTGACATGCGAAATGTGGGCTGTGCTGGGACATAAACCACGGAAGCTCAGACCACATTTTTGCTCTTATGTCGGGTTTTATCCCGCTTGCTCGAAGCCAAATAATACAGTCTTATTCGCAGTGTAATCTTATTGGCAGTCTTATTCGGGTCTTATGTTCCCTAGGCTATAGGCCTCCTGCGCTGGAGTTTTGGCGACATGCAGCGCCCCTAGCGGCAACGCCTCTGGGTAGTACAAAAGCAGACGACCCCCGCGCCCCTCCATGTGTTTTCAATTACAAGCCAGAGTGAAAGTTGGTTGTGGCGCTTTGTGGCGAGTTTAAATGACTGCATATTGTATGAAATAGCCCTTAAAGTAGTTGCAGAGGCTAATCAAAATAATATCCGCTAAAAGAAGCCGATTTGTCGGCTTTCTTTTATCGAGCTTTCGCGATGGTCGCGGCGTGGGACAGTATCGCCAGGTCGGGTGGTTTAACTGATTCACGACAGTTACAGTTTTTTCTTCTTGCGTGCGGTCGACAAAGGAAAGTTCACGAGTAGCATAAACAAGGAACGCTGCTCATCCTATATCCTGAGGTAACTGCAAAAGGTTGCTTCAGCGGGAGCATGCAAGCGCAGCCGACTCAGCTGACACTGCTGGCCTGGCACCGCCTTTGAAACGAGTGGAAATTTTGTTTCGTATTTTCGCAAACTAAATGATTCTTGCGTAACGTTTTACGCCGCACGATTTACGAACGGGAGGGTACATGTATACCAGCGAGTAGGTGGGGCAATAGCGCCAAATAAACAAATTAAGCGCTATTAAAGGACGCAAAACATGCACCAAATCACACGCCCGCTGCCTGCAGAGATGTGTACTTCTATAACACCACATAACATAACACAGCCGCATACACGGCGCGGGGCCCCGAATATTTACATACGATCATCACTGACTGTGTTGGTTTCCTAGTGCAGGGGTCGTCGAATCTAAACGCCGACACCCCAGTTTTGACTTCAAATGAGTTAGACAGCGAGGTAAGAACAGAGAATCGGCGTCCTCCAGTTGAATTGCACCCCCATCTTCACACTTCGCCAGATATTGTCAAATATTATTAGAAATTCGCTGAATTTTTTCTCTTTGCATTCAAAGCCCCCCTCCTCCTCCCCCCCCCCCCCCCCCCCCCCCCTTCCGATTTGCGTCCAGCCCTCCGCCGTGTCGGCTGCATGGAACTCGGCCGTTGCTGACGCTCATTCTAGGCTATTAAGTGCGAACTGGGAATGTATACTGCAAGAGCGTAATTAAGTAAAGCGAGAGCAAACAAGAAAAGCGAGCGGCCTCTTAGTTCGCCCGACCACTTTGTTTTACGGCCACTATAATTTCGGAATCGCAAAACAGATTTCACGCTTCTGAGGGTCGCGGCAATTTGTCACTGAGACACGCAACAAAACGGCAAGCTAACGCTGCACCGTGTATTCGTAACGGCGACGCAAACGAGCACTGTTTAATGAAAGTGCACGCATAGTGTGCAGGTACGCAAAAGAGCGGCGCACCGCAGCAGGCGAGCCTGCGGTCCGCCGGACTCGCTGGCTTTTTAAAGCGCGATCATCGCCGATTGCGTCACTCTTCTTTTTTGATCGGCTGTTTTTGAGAAGTCTGTCACCTAGAGCATTAGTTTAAACTAGAAATTTTACTTAAAATTTCACTTCGTACCATCATCGATCGGTGAACCTGCGAGTAGCAGACGCCGTCACGGTCCCGGCACTTTCGTCGGCGCTGTAAACGTGTTAAGCGCTGCAAAGCTTCTCCCCCTAATGCCAAGTTGATCGCTGAAATAGATCGGACGCGTCGGGATGAACTGGTGACCACGTCGCAAAATAATCGGGAGCGTCGAGCTCAGTTTGCTTCTGTCAACACGGATCCTGTGGACCCGCGCAGCTTTGTACTACCCGGAAGTACTGCCCGAAGCCGCTTGCGCAGCGCCTCCTGGGCAGCGCAGGAGGCCTATAAGACGCTTTCTGGAAACTTATAAGACAGCGAATTAGACTCTAAACAAGAACGCAATAAGACTGTGAATAAGCCTGCTCGAGCAGTCTTATTCACAGTCTTATGCTGACGTGGTCGGTCGTTTCATCATAAAGATCGACCTCCATACCGTGAAAAACGAGTGCAGTAGCCGTACAAGTGGCGAACGATACCAAGCGGCGGCCGTTCGACCGTCTGCTTGGAACAAATAAATGCCTGTTCGGAGGAGCTCGACGCCGTTGGAAACGCCGTCGGGAGAGAGGGTGGAGAGCGACAGACAACGCAGGCGCCGGAAGCCGCAAGGCATACCTACTTCGAAGTGGCACCGATGGCTGCAGCCAACCACCGTTTTCAAATTTCGCTGTGCGCTATGGGCATGTGCTTGTTTTTCCCGGGTAGCGCGGCTTTTTTCTCCTCAGGTCAAACAAAGATGGACACGAGTGATAGTCTGCGGCCCGATATTAGTCACGAGCAGACATCGGGCGGCCAAGCGCGCGGTGTGAATGTGTGATCGTCTGCTATGCCAGCTGTCACCACAGTAACTACGAAAAGGCGGCACGGAAAGGACGAAACAAATGTATTGTTTTATAAAATCATGCCCATTAACCCAGGAACAACAAATAGGCGTTCACAATAGAACTACAATGTGACAACAAACTTACACACAAGATCAAAACGCTAGCAGCCTGTAGTACCTCTGCCCATAGAGTTAATACTACTGACTCTAGAGGAAAAGCTGCCCGGCCAGCCCGTGCATTGAAACCAGGCGGGTAAAGCTGGCTCAAAAATGTGTCTAAACACGGATGCCGCCATGATGCCACGCTGTAGTTGCCAGATCAGTATTTGAAGATATGGCTAACAATTTTTCTTGAAAATGAGCACAAATTTGGGGCCCTAACCTAAAATTAGGCAACTTTTATGGCAATAACTGAGTTTTTTTACGAGTTTGTATGCTTGTTATTAGTTTTCTCGAAGCATTCATGCTTGACGAACAAAAATAAATGAAATATTAAGCAAAAAGAGGACGTCGGGCTGAGGCGCCAAATTCAGTTTCGGTATATTATGAGGAGCGTCACTCATGGGGGGGGGGGGGGTAATTTACAAAGGTTCACTCTAACACGCCTTAGTGTCTGCTGTGTCACTTCGCTGCTTGCGAAGACAAGCTTGCGAACACTGCCGACGATACGGAATATAAAGCCGCGCCGCCTATCTTCAAGGACACCTTCTCTACATGTCCGTAGTGGCTGCTGCCGATTTGAACTCGCTGTCAGCCGGTCATTTCATGTTACGCGAGACATTGCTGGGAAGATCGGCTCCTTTTGATCGTATATGATTCGTAAATTAAAAACAAACAAATGTACGAAACATTTTACCATGCTTAGCGTATAACTAGGCTCTTGTTTACGAG